>NC_064923.1:600556851-602956851 GCF_023897955.1 Schistocerca gregaria | reverse complement strand
ACAGAAGAGAATAGAAGCATTTGAGATGTGGTGCTATAGAAGAATGTTGAAAGTTAGGTGGACTGATAAGATAAGGAATGAGGAAGTTCTACGCAGAATCGGAGAGGAAACGAATATGTGGAAAACGCTGATAAGGAGAAGGGACAGGATGATAGGACATTTACTAAGACATGAGGGAATGACTTCCATGGTACTAGAGGCAGCTGTAGAGGGCAAAAAATGTAGATGTAAAAAGGGACTGGAATACGTCAAGCATATAATTGAGGACGTAGGTTGCAAGTGCTACTCTGAGATGAAGAGGTTAGCACAGGAAAGGAATTCGTAGCGGGCCGCATCAAACCAGTCAGTAGACTGATGACCAAGAAAAAAAAAAGCTCTCATTACTCGTACGTCCGCTGACGCTCCTTCCGACGAGAAACGTGGAGGTGCAAGAGCCCCTACACTGGAAGTAGCACATTTGTATCTAGATGTCGGTATTTTATGGGTTATGGGTTCTGAATTCGTGATAAGGTGTCATTCATTAGCTGCAAGCAGATGCACATTGCCAACAGCATTCCGCGTAACATAAACGATTATGATGTCATGATACGACGTGTACGATTTGTCCATGGACAGTAGATGGTTTTGGGTCTGCATTCATCACTTCCTCCCCATGAACCATGGACCTTGCCGTTGGGCTTGCATGCCTCAGCGATACAGATAGCCGTACCATAGGTACAACCACAACGGAGGGGTATCTGTTGAGAGGCCAGGCAAACGTGTGGTTCCTGAAGAGGGGCAGCAGCCTGTTCAGTAGTTGCAGGGGCAACAGTCTGTATGATTGACTGATCTGGCCTTCTAACATTAACCAAAACGGCCTTGCTGTGCTGGTACTGCGAACGGCTGAAAGCAAGGGGAAACTACGGTCGTAACTTTTCCCGAGGGCATGCAGCTTTACTGTATGATTAAATGATGATGGCGTCCTCTTGGGTAAAATATTCCGGAGGTAAAATAGTCTCCGGGCGGGGACTACTCAAGAGGATGTCGTTATCAGCAGAAAGAAAACTGGCGTTCTACGGATCGGAGCTTGGAATGTCAGATCCCTTAATCGGGCAGGTAGGTTAGAAAATTTAAAAAGGGAAATGGATAGGTTAAAGTTAGATATAGCGGGAATTAGTGAAGTTCGGTGGCAGGAGGAACAAGACTTCTGGTAAGGTGACTACAAGGTTATAAACACAAAATCAAATAGGGGTAATGCAGGAGTAGGTTTCATAATGAATACGAAAATAGGAATGCGGGTAAGCTACTACAAACAGCATAGTGAACGCATTATTGTGGCCAAGATAGATACGAAGCCCACACCTACTACACTAGTACAAGTTTATATGACAACTAGCTCTGCAGATGACGAGGAAATTGAAGAAATGTATGATGAAATAAAAGAAATTATTCAGATAGTGAAGCGAGATGAAAATTTAATAGACATGGGTGACTGGAATTCAGTAGTAGGAAAAGGGAGAGAAGGAAACGTAGTAGGTGATTATGGACTGGGGCAAAGAAATGAAAGAGGAAGCCGCCTGGTAGAATTTTGCACAAAGCACAACTTAATCATAGGTGACACTTGGTTCAAGAATCATAAAAGAAGGGTGTATACAGGGAAGAAGCCTGGAGATACTAAAAGGTATCAGATAGATTATATAATGGTAAGACAGAGATTTAGGAACCAGGTTTTAAATTGTAAGACTTTCCAGGGGCAGATGCGGACTCTGACCACAATCTATTGGTTATGACCTGTAGATTAAAACAGAAGAAACTGCAAAAAGGTGGAAATTTAAGGAGATGGGACCTGGATAAACTAAAAGAACTAGAGGTTGTACAGATTTTCAGGGAGAGCATAAGGGAGCAATTGACAGGAATGGGGAAAAGAAATACAGTAGAAGAATAATGGGTAGCTTTGAGGGATGAAGTAGTGAAGGCAGCAGAAGATCAAGTAGGTAAAAAGACGAGGGCTAGTAGAAATCCTTGGGCAACAGAAGAAAGATTGAATTTAATTGATGAAAGGAGAAAATATAAAAATGCATTAAATGAAGCAGGCAAAAAGGAATACAGACGTCTCACAAATGATATCGACAGAAAGTGCAAAATGGCTAAGCAGGGATGGCTAGAGGACAAATGTAAGGATGTAGAGGCTTATCTCACTAGGGGTAAGATAGATACTGCCTACAGGAAAATTAAAGAGACCTTTGGAGATAAGAGAACCACTTTTGTGAAAATCAAGAGCTCAGATGGAAACCCAGTTCTAAGCAAAGAAGGGAAAGCAGAAAGGTGGAAGGAGGACGATATTATGGAAATGGAAGAGGATGTAGATGAAGATGAAATTGGGAGATATACGACTGCATGAAGAGTTTGACAGAGCACTGAAAGACCTGGGTCGAAACAAGGCCCCCGGAGTAGACAACATTCCATTGGAACTACTGACGGCCTTGGGAGAGCCAGTCCTGACAAAACTCTACCATCTGGTAAGCAAGATGTATGAGCCAGGCGAAATACTCTCAGACTTCAAGAAGAATGTAATAATTCCAATAGCAAAGAAAGCAGGTGTTGACAGATGTGAAAATTACCGAACTATCAAAGTCACAGCTGCAAAATACTAACGCGAATTCTT
This sequence comes from Schistocerca gregaria, assembly GCF_023897955.1. Taxonomy (NCBI): domain Eukaryota; kingdom Metazoa; phylum Arthropoda; class Insecta; order Orthoptera; family Acrididae; genus Schistocerca; species Schistocerca gregaria. The sequence goes on along the minus strand of NC_064923.1, from coordinate 602,954,207 downwards.
TACAGACGAATGGAAAAACTAGTAGAAGCCGACCTCGTGGAAGATCAGTTTGGATTCCGTAGAAATGTTGGAACACGTGAGGCAATACTGACCCTACGACTTATCTTAGAAGCTAGATTAAGGAAGGGCAAACCTACGTTTCTAGCATTTGTAGACTTAGAGAAAGCTTTTGACAGTGGAATACACTCTTTCAAATTCTGAAGGTGGCAGGGGTAGAATATATATGGAGCGAACGGCTATTTACAATTTGTACAGAGACCAGATGGCAGTTATAAGTGTCGAGGGACATGAAAGGGAAGCAGTGGTTGGTAATGGAATGAGACTGGGTTGTAGTCTCTCCCCGATGTTATTCAATATGTATATTGAGCAAGCAGTAAAGGAAACAAAAGAAAAGTTTGGAGTAGGTATTAAAATCCATGGACAAGAAATAAAAATTTTGAGGTTCGTCGATGACATGGTAATTCTGTCAGAGACAGCAAAGGACTTGGAAGAGCAGTTGAACGGAATGGATAGTGTCTTGAAAGGAGCATACAGGATGAACATCAACAAGAGCAAAACGAGGATAATGGAATGTAGTCGAATTAAGTCGGGTGATGCTGAGGGAATTAGATTAGGAAATGAGACACTTAAAGTAGTAAAGGAGTTTTGCTATTTGGGGAGCAAAATAACTGATGATGGTCGAAGTAGAGAGGATATAAAATGTAGACTGGCAATGGCAAGGAAAGCGTTTCTGAAGAAGAGAAATTTGTTAACATCGAGTCTAGATTTAAGTGTCAGGAAGTCATTTCTGAAAGTATTTGTATGGAGTATAGCCATGTATGGAAGTGAAACATGGACGATAACTAGTTTGGACAAGAAGAGAATAGAAGCTTTCGAAATGTGGTGCTACAGAAGAATGCTGAAGATTAGATGGGTAGATCAGATAACTAATGAGGAAGTATTGAATAGGATTGGGGAGAAGAGAAGTTTGTGGCACAACTTGACCAGAAGAAGGGATCGGTTGGTAGGACATGTTCTGAGGCATCAAGGGATCACCAATTTAGTATTGGAGGGCAGCGTAGAGGGTAAAAATCGTAGAGGGAGACCAAGAGATGACTACACTAAGCAGATTCAGAAGGATGTGGGTTGCAGTGGGTTCTGGGAGATGAAGAAGCTTGCACAGGATAGAGTGGCATGGAGGGCTGCATCAAGCCAGTCTCAGGACTGAAGTCCACAACAACATTCATCACTTATCTGGTGGATTGGTTTATTGTCGACCTACCGTTTTCTACCACCTTGTAATGACCTCGACTTATGAGTGCGGCATTGCATTTTAAAATGTTTGATCATTACTTACGACATCATATTGTTATATAAATTTGATATGTAGCATACATCTACGATACTGATGATCGCGAAATATAAAATTTCTTTACGGTATAAATTCAGGACGGGAGATGAAACCAATTATATGTTCTTACGTGAATTTTTTCAGTAATTAAATGGCCGTTTATCCGGAATATCTGAGTTTTTCTAAACAAGGTGTTGATATTTTTCAGAATAATCAACATATTTCCTTTCAATATTGTCATAGACCATTTATATTTATTGAAATCTTATGTTTATCATTCAAAGATCGAATAAAAACAATATTACGGAAGTTGATGATAATCACTGTTTTTATCTCATTATATTAAAAAAAATTATCCAACAAAAATTTTGCTTCCAGGAAGACAAAATATATTAAATAAATTCTACGCACACATGCAAAGTAATTGCGATTTTAGATTATATCTCTCCCTCCCCCTCCCCTTTCCCCCTCTCACGGCGGCTGACAATCTCCAATGTTTGAATAGCTCCCTGTGCTAGCCAGTGCAAACTTCAGATCTGAGAATCATTTTCATATGTCTTTGATTTACGAGTACCTAGTTATCGGGCACATGTGTGTTGTCCGCGAATTATTTTTGACGATATAGATTCCTGAATGCCACTCGCTAACTTCTCGCTCAGTTCTTTGATGGGAAGTCTTTGTTTCTTGCTCCATCAAAAACGGACGTTACGTGTGGTCTGTTTCCATTGGTATCCCGAGTGGCGTTTAATATTAACTGGAAGTTAGATAGCCTATACGTGGTCGAAGCGTGAATATCGAGCGATAAGTTTCTGTTTTTCCTTGCTTCCAATTTCCCAGCCGCACAGTAGCACGGTTCACTGGGAAAATACCGTGAACAGCTTAATAACAGTCTTTTCTATCGATATCGTGCTGTAGGGCAGCTCTGAGCAGCTTAATAACACTCTTTTCTATCGATATCGTGGTGTAGAACATTTGAATAAATCTGAAAGGAGGATATACAAATCGTGGCCTCGATGTATTTAGTATGACAACTCACTCGCATATTTTTCATCTGTCATATGGAATGAATTAATCATTCGTTCTTTCTGATTCATTTATTTGTTAGTGTATGTTCTTCGTGCAGTACCTTTCAGCGTTGCGAAACTGTTTCAGTCTGTTGCATTGCCCTCTAAATCGCACTCCTTTTCAACAACGCAAAGTATTAACTCTATAGGCCGGAATAGACAGAGTTGCTTTCGCTAGAGTAATTTTATGATCACTGTGGGAGAGCCCAGTTGAGTGTAGTTTGTGTAATAACGAGTTAGTCACGTCGATTGTGTACGAGTAGCCGTAACTAAATATTTGTTATCAAGCCAGAAATACCATACAGATTTCAAGAAATTTGATTAACTTACGAATAAGAACGCAGCACGAAAAATTGTCGGAATGGAACGGATATCGATAGATGTGAAGTAAATGAACAGCGAAACAAATGATATTTCAGAAAAATTGGATGACTTAATCAAGAGAAAGAACTTCACTAACTGAGCAAGTCAATAACACGTTTTCCACCTCTGGCCTTTGCACAAGGGGTTGCTTGGATTGGCACTGATTGACAGAGTTGTTTGATGTCCCCTTGAGGTATATTGTGCCAAACTCAGTCCAAATGGCACATCGATCATAAAATTTTTTAGTGGAGCGTTATGGGCAGAATCCTTCAAGCAACTCGTAATTTTGAAGATCAAGCACCAACCGGACAAAATTTGGCACTATATCCCTCAGGAGGACATCCAACATATCTCTCCGTCAATCAGCGCCAAATCAAATAACTTCTTGCATTAAGACCAGAGGTGGACCAACGCGTTATTGACTTCCTCAGTTTGTGAATCTCTTTCTCTTGTATAACTCATAAAATTTTTCGAGATTGTAATCATTTCATTACCTGTACACGAACATCGGTTCTACCGATTTCCGTCCCATTGGGATAATTCCTTCTTAGTACGTCCTTTTACATTTGTCTTTATTTTTAAAGTGTTTATCGTGAATCAAGTCCTCTGCACCGCTACAGGATGACAACGCTATTTGTACGGCGCAAAGCTGGTAAATCGTTCTAAAATCCAACGTTTTCCAAGAAATATCATGTAGACACAAATAACCCTCAAATCTATAAATTTTAAGCTGGTAAATCAGTGTAGGTGAATTGTAACCAAATACTATTTGTTTAATTTTTGATCTGAGGGGGGGGGGGGTGGAGGAAGGGGCGTGGGCCTGGTGCGGTAGGGAGGGGGGGGGGGGGAGGACTCCAGGAGAATTTAGTCATCATAAAAACAATCTACAATTTGGCCTTCCACTGATACAGGGGCTGGAGCATGGGATGTCTGTTATATATGTAATTTGTATAGGTATGTTCCAGAACTTGAAAGGAGAACTTTTCGACTGCAATATATTTTTATGATCTGAAGCGTACTGCTACAATAATTTATCATTTATTAAGTACAGATTAATGCTGACGAAACTCCAGACACATGGAGAACTAAGCAGACTGGGCCCGAGTATCATGAAACAGCCAGAAGTTGTTGAGATTTTCAAAGGGAGTTTTAATCAATGACTGATTGAAATACACGAAATACATTCAGTTCTGAGAGGTGAAATATGGAAGACACATTTGGTGTCTAGAATGTCGCAAAAGATCTAGCTTACGGTGACATATAAAGCAGCACGTGGTAATGGGCTAAGAGAGAAAGAAACTGGCCATTGACTAACTTCACGCGTTTCGTGTGATTTAACGGATCGTGATTTTGCATGCAAGGTGCAATGAGGAATTTCACAGACAGTGTGTGTGTGTATGTGTGTGTGTGTGTGTGTGTGTGTGTGTGTGTGTGTGTGTGTAAGTGTGAGTGTGTGTGTGTATGTGTGTGTGTGTGGAGGGGGGGGGGGGGGAGTGGTTTATGTCAGAGCTAAAGCTAATTCTATGATCATGCGTTGGGCTCATTTGTTAGATGCAAAGTAAACATGAATGGTGATGCTTACTTAAGCATCCTTTATGAGTAAGTTTTAGCGCTCCTCCCACACCTTCGTGATGGGTGTTCTGTGGAATCTCCAGTCTACCAAGATGAGAGTAGCTAAGAGCTGTACGAATACGTTCTTGGTTTAACGAACACTCACACAACCTTTCGAAATTTCACAGGCCGGTTAAATCATCCGATATCAAAGTCACAGCAAAGGGACGGTGCTATTTGGAACAGCTGTTGAAACGTAGCAATAATATCTTAGCAGTTTGGTAGATCAACGTGATGTATTCATCAATGAAGGTTCAGTTCGATATGACTTGAGGACTGTCTTCCTAGAATTAAAGTCATTGTCAAGACAGATGCCTTGTTACACGATATGAGCCTGACATCTGGTGAGAATGACGAAATACAGGAAAACTGAAGAAACAGTGGAAGAAAAAAAGCAGATACGTGTATATCTCGACCTCTGGTGACAATCAAGAGCTAAGTAAAGAAGGGAAGTCTGAAATGTGAGAGAAATATAATATGGAACGGCGATACGAAGGAAGAAAATTTGAAGACAAGTGGACGGAATATAAACGGGAATCGATAAGATGAGATGGTGGATGTGATACCTCGAGGTGAATTTGACAGAGCACTGAAAGACCTAACTCGAAACAAGGCACCAACATTGAACGGCATTGCATTAGAATTATTAAGAACCTTATTAGAACATTGATACACCTCATTCCTAGGAAACTTGATACGGCGGAAATATCTAAAATCAAGGAGAAGATAATAAACTCAAAACTGGAAAAAAGGTGCTAACAGGAGTAAATTTTATCGAACTGAAAGTATAGTAAGACTAGCACCCTTCTCTACAGAAGAATAAAACTGCCGGTAGAAGCAGACGCGGGGAATATAAGTATGGGTAGCGGAGAGAAATGTGGAGACAATGGAGAGTATTGTTCTTACATCATATCGTGGATGATGTTTGAAGAAAGACTAACAGACATTTATAGTGTCTACAGATTTACATTTCAGAGAATGGTGAATACAATACTTTCTTTGAAATTTTCTAGTTAGCTGGGATACTACATAAGTGCAGAACACTATCTACAACTTGTACAGGAACCAGAGTGCGCAACAAGATTCTAATGACATGAAAAGCCGATAGTAATACAGAATGAAATAAAATTGGTTTCTAACATGTCCACATTGTTAGTAAATGTGTTCACTAAGCCACCAATGAAGAAAAGTAAGGAGAAATTTTGAAATGGAATATTACTTCAGACGTAAGTCATAGAAAATTAGGTTTGAATATTTGACAATGACATTATAATTTGGTCACAGAAGGAAAAAGACTTAGAAGATCAGTTAAATGGAATAGATAGGGTATCGAAAATATTATACAAGATGAACAACAACAACAACAGATAAATATAGGGCAATGGGTATAGACGAAATGCATTAGGAGATGCTAAAGAAATAAATGTTAGGAAATGAAGTACGCACAAAATTTTGCTATTTGGACCGCAAAGTAACATACTCTGAGATGAAGACATTGCAAGAGGATACATTACTGGCGGGCAGCATCAAACCAGTCATAAGACTGATGCCTAAAATGGGGAAAAAATAACTGACAATGACTAAATGAAAAGTAATATAAAGTGCAAACTAATAATTTGAAGCTTTCTAAAAAAGACAAAGTGTTAAAATCCTATGCTCATTAAAATCTCACGATGCTGCATCTAAAAGTCTTGTCTGGATTGTAGCACTGTATGGCAGCCAAACATTGACGATAAGAAACTGACAGGAACAGAACAAATGCTAATGAAATGCGGTAACAGAAAAATGCTAAAGATTCAATGTATAGATCGCATAAACAATGAAGAGCTACAGCATGGAGTCTCGGAGAAAAATTAAGTCACAAATGGACTAAAAGGAGGTATAGGTTGATGCTATGCGCCCTGAGGCAACAAGAAAAATATATTGATAATGGAGTGGAAGTTTGACAGTGTTGAGAGAGAGGGGTGAGGGGTCAAGTTATTTCACTCCCACCACTTTCACTATTTAGCCGTAGATGTTACCTCACTAGTAAAATTTATAAATGACAAAGGTTTCATTACTACACTTACTTCTATTTTCTTTGCATGGCTCTTCAGTATTCAGATCACGCATATGACGAACTGAAATATTATTTGTTTTTATAAGAGATCTTTACATTGTTATCGTAACGTTGTATATGTTTCTCAGTGTTCGTTTGCTTCGCGGTTTTAGCAATTTTCATTACAGATTTCTTATTACACATTTTCCTGACTAGTTTCAAAGTTTTCGGTTCTCCCTTAAAACGTAATTTGGCAGCTCAGATTTTTGGAGAACGAAATTTTCGTGCTGCCACATATAGAAGAACTCTGTGACTTGGAATAGTTTTTAACGGTCTTCCTTCACGCTTTTTGTCTCTGCAGCCAACTGACATTTCAGCAGAATCGTGTGATATATGGAGAGGTCATTAGCGGTCATTAGAGACAGATAATTTGGCGTCTTTATCGTAAGGCGTCTCTCATTCCTTTCCTCTCAACAGACTGATGGAACTTTGCAATTTAAGAATATCCCGGGGACTCTTTTTATGAACAGACAGTTTCTTTACGATACCATTGGACTGAACGTACATGAGGAACGTTGCGATAGCATTTTGGCGTACAAAGTAAACGTCCAGAAACTTGTACAGAACGTGAAGAGAAAGGAACAAACCATATTTACTAGGTATTTTTTGATTCTTAGAAGACGATTCGCTACTCTTAAAGTTAATTTGTAAAAACATACTTTTAACTGTGTAGCATTTGCTACACAAGAACTGCTGCTCTAGACGATCGAACTCCACTCTAGAACGCGAAGAGGAGGGATCATTTTAGTTAAATATGTGTTACAATAAAGAGTATTTCAGGGGTAGCGTCATTCATTAGTGAACACAAATTCCTGGATCTCGGGTTGAGTCCTATTCACTGCTTAAGTGTTGAACAAAAATCATCAGCATTGGCGGCTTAGGACCTCCGATTTAAGGAGGTATCCTCGTTCTGCCAGTGGCCTTGTCAAACCGAGCGGAGGAGCGGAAAGAGGTCTGAGGTCCCTCTTACACTTAGAGTGGGCAAGCAGTCCAAAAAGACCGAACAAACAGCAGTGACCATTAGCATAAGGATACAGAAGGGAATGATAACCACTTCACTCTACACATATTGTTTGTATCCGCTCGACATGTTGCCAGTAATTGAAAAAGTGTCATGATGATCTTTCCAGCAACAAGAGATGCTGGATTTGTCCCCCTTTCGGCTCCCCGTGATGGGACTGCCAAGATGGGGGTGATTACGAGGAAAAGACTGAATAACGGACGAAAGTGGAACATTGTATGTGTCTGAGAATGGAATGTCAAAAGTCAGGATGTGGTCTGGAAATTAGAAACTCTGCGAAAGGAGATACAAAGTCTGACTCTAGTTGTATTGGGGCTTAGTGAGGTGAAAAGCAAAGAGATAAGGATTTCTGTTCGGACGTATACAGAGTAACATCAACAGCAGTAGAATCTGGTGAAAAGCGACTAGGATTTGTCATCAGGTAACAGATAGGTCTATTATCGTAAGAATTGGCAGCAAATCTGCGCTATAATTGTTCAGATAAATTCCACCGCTACAAACAGAAGATGAAGAGGCAGAGAACGCATATGAGGATACACCCAATGTGTAATTCAGTGTGTAAAGGGAGACATTGTAATAATCATGAATGAAAGAAAGGCGATTGTGGGGGAAGGAATAGAAGATATTGGAGAACACGAGCTTTGTAGTAGGAACGAGACAGGAGAAATATTAATTGAAATCTACAATAAATTTCAGCTAGTAGTTGCTACTACTCTGTTCAGGAATCACAAGTGGACGATATATACATGGAAAAGGCCAGAGACACCAGATGATTCCAGCTGGATGACGCCATGGTAAGACAGAGATTCAAATATTAGATTTTATATTTTAAGGCTTACCTAGGGGACGTATAGATTCGTATCACAACTTAGAAATGTTGAAGAGTTGGCGGAATTTTAAGAGACTCGTTTGGAAGATCACTATGCAAAGAAGTAGGACACTGAAGTAGTGAGGGATGGTGACATGTCTTTGAAGTTCGCTGAGGCTATAGGTATTGCGAAAGGCGTAGGAAATCTTACTCCGAATATATCTTAAATCTCTGACGAAAGTGGGAACCACACCATCATTCCACTTTGTCAGTAGAATTTATGAGTGTAGAGACATAATATCAAACTTTCGAAAATCGTCCACCCAGGCTCGAAGGCAGCAAGGGCCGGATGAGTGCGTGAAAAGCCGTACAATCAGCTCATCAGCACATACATCCAATTCTCAGAAAATAATAACATACAGAGGAACGTAATAGAAAACTGAGTATAATTTTGGGTTTAGAGAAAGTAATGGCAACAGGGTTCAGTTCTACCGTTGACATTGATAGAGTGAGCAAGACTTAAAGAAAAGTAAGAACCGACCATAGGATTTGCCCACCTGAAAATTAGTTCCATAGTTTACAATGGTGCAAGCTGTTCGAAATAATGAAAGAAATGGGAGTTACATGTAGGGGAATATGTGAAAATACAAGAAACAAGTGAAAATAATGATAGAAAACCAAACAAAGAGCGCAGATTAAAAAGGATGTATGACAGGGATGTTTTACGCCCCTGCAGAAGAAGCAATGCCGGAAATAAGACTGGTTAATGATTGCGGCTGAAATGCAAGGGGAAGAGATACCAACGATAACATTCACTCATGATCTGTGAAAGTATAGAACAACAAAAGGAGCGCTTGAATGGAATTGACAGTGTAATAAGTATATCATAAGGACTGAGTTTAACCAGCCTGATGGGAGTAATGGCAAGTAGTAGACATGAAATCAACAAGGTACTGAAAATTGGGGACCACGAAGAAGAGGAAACTGATGAATCCTGCTTAACTGGAAGCAAAATAAAACGTGATGAACGAAGCTAGGGTGACACAAAACACAGACTAGCACAGGCAAAGAGGGCGTTGCTGATCCAAAGAAGTATTGATTTGTAGGTGGTATGATTTCGTGGATTTAAGGGGTTCAACCTGCCACTGTTTCTCGTCTCGTCGGATTAAAATGATCTCACCTGTCATCCTTCCACTTCCTGGACATCGGGAAACTTCTCCTAAAGCAGGAAATTTGATTGAAAGAGCGAGAGAGAGAGAGAGAGAGAGAGAGAGAGAGAGAGAGAGAGAGAGAGAGAGAGAGAGAGAGAGAGAGAGAGAACGAAAGGGAGAGAAAGAGAGAGAGTGAGAAAATGAAGGGAACAGGGGAATATTAAAGACCATTTACAGGCAGACAACTATATTTAAATCAGTTTTGTTCTTGTTAAATCACAGAAATGGAAGGCAGTCTTGTTACAAAAAGTAGAAATTCGCTAGTTCACAATTTTGGGCTATACAGTGATCCACGGACTTCGTGTGAGCCAAGCCATATGTGCATGAAAAGACATAGAAACATACGAGAAACAATAATACCTTGTGCAGTAGCTAGAGAGAGTATTGATCCGAAAGTAAGATGCGATTCTCTGGAATTTAGATGAGCGAACAGAAGTAATGAGCCACGACTAACCACAGAATGCAAGCATGCAGACTGAAGCTTTTGCTCTTCTAATACAGAAGGAGCAATAATGCTGATTTCTTGCGGTGCAAATCGCTTATTTGCATCTTAATCACGGACGGGTTTGCTAACAGCATTCTACAGCCAGTGTCAACAGTGCATAGTCGCTTCCACGGTGATGGAAGGCAACACAGGTATCACGAAAACGAGCGACAACTTCCGCAGTACTGCTACTCACCAAATGGTGCCTACCAAGAACTGCAATGAATTAAGACTGAAAGAGGGCCTTCCTGTAGTTTTATTTCCTCTAACACAACATAGCTGTGAGCTTCCTCTGGGAGAAAAAAGTTTCAAAAATGGTTCAAATGGCTCTGAGCACTATGGGAATAACTTCTAAGGTCATCAGTCCCCTAGAACGTAGAACTATTTAAACCTAAGTAACCTAAAGACATCACACACATCCATGCCCGAGGCAGGATTGGAACCTGCGACCGTAGCGATCACGCGGTTCCAGACTGTAGCTCCTAGAACGGCAGCGCCACCCGCCGGGCTAGAAAAAAGTTCTCCTTGCCAACCTCACTTTGTGTAGCAATAGAGATGTCGCTATTGCTTTCTGCTGAGGGTCAGTTCACCCCATCCAACGAGCAGGTTGGTAGTCTTTAGGTGGCTACAGTTCTCAGACTGGGTTAGGATCCAGTGTCGCTATGAGCTGCTACTGCGTCGGATTGAGTTTGAAGCAAATTGTCACCAGAACTTACACAATCTTGCGTATTTTACGAATTAATCGATTGATGATCATGAAAATTGCTCCCCCCTCCCCCAAACACTCACACAAAATCAGTCGGAATCCTCTAATTACGCAATCGATTGGACGAGGAAATTTACGTTTAATGTATTAATAAGTAGAGTAAATCCATTATTTTTTTTAAATAATTGATTTGCCAGCCCGTGCCGCCTAACGCTGAACTCGTAATTGCATAATCTGTCTGAACCTGTGATGGAAGCGGCTACAATTTTATTTTACGCGCTCTTCTTGTGATGGGACTGGGCTAGGCAGCCGCTGAGACTTCGTGACGTGCTATAAACGTCTCCGGAAAGTCGCTGGGCTACAGGCTATTTGATCGAAGAAATTTTTGTGAGAATTTTCATTTGTAGCACTTAATTGTATTTAAGAAAATCATGGACAGTTGAAAACCAAAAAAGAAGAGAACTGAAGAATTTGAGATGTGATGCTGTAGAAGGATGTTAAACATTAGGTGGGTTGATAAAGAGATGAGGAAGTTTTGGTATACTCTTTGAGTTGAAGTTCAAGGTGTTTTCTATGAATGTTTTTCTTCATTATGGCAACTTGGGTGTAAAATATTTCACGCAGATTTCAGTGAAAATAATGGCGTCACTCATCTAGTATCTTCATGTCACGTCCCTTAAGGACGAGGAGGAGGAGGAGGAGGAGGAAAAGGAGGAAGAGATTAGTGTTCAATGCCCCATCGACAACGAGGTTATTAAAAACGGAGCACAAACTCTGGTTGGGGAAGTGTGGGGAAAGAAACCAGACGTGCCTTTTCAAAGGAACCATCCCGGCATTAGCCGGAAGCCAGTTAGGGAAATCACGGAAAACCTAAATCAGGACAGCCGGCGCGCGTTTGAACCGTCGTCCTCCCGAAAGTGAGTCCAGTGTGATGTCACTTCGCCATCTCGCTCAGTGTCGTTTAAGACATCTACCGCATCATTTTCTCCTATGCTTGAAACACCGGCCATAGTGATCCCCTACACGCAATTTCGCTGTTCAAAAAATGTTCAAATGTGTATGAAATCTTATGGGACTTAACTGCTAAGGTCATCAGTCCCTAAGCTTACACGCTACTTAAACTAAATTATCCTAAGGACGAACACACATACCCATGCCCGAGGGAGGACTCGAACCTCCGCCAGAACCAGCCGCACAGTCCATGACTTCGCTATTCACTGTTACTATTCACTGTTACTAGAATCTTCATATGAGTCCTACAGGATCGATCAGTATTCCAGCGTAGGCATAACAAGCATATATAGACAACGCCTTTCGCAGACCGGTTACAATATCACTGTGTCCCACTCGCTCCATAGGGAGATGAATTTGCGCTTTCCTACTCAAAAACTCTGTCGTTGTTACTTGGAGCTACGCGTGTTATGTGATTGATTCTAGTAATGATTGATTCTATATCTACAAGAAGTGCTTGTACTTAACACAGTTTGTAATATGTTGAATAAAAGCAGCCAAAGGAAAGACTTATTGCATAATTACACGATTAAATAACTTACACTAGAGTCATTAAGAATTGCTAAGTATATTAGAGTACAGAAGGCTCTGAAATTAGATAGCATGAAAGTAATTGCACGTGAGGTCAGATTTCTCGGAACGGGCTTAAAGTACTGTAATTCGCCCACGAAGGAAATAGTTAAAGAAATTCGAGCAATCCCGGAGTATTTATCATCAGCTTGTAATCTTTAGAAAGTAGGATAAATAGAGATCTACAGAAGTGAACGGAACTTTCACAGAGACGAGGCACCATAGACCTAAAATGGTTGAAAGGTATTAAGATAATCAGATCAATTACCCTACGTTCCAATATTAGATCCGTGTTAAATATGATTGAAGCCCAGTGACAGCTAAGTTGTAGACTGGCAGGCTGTCACCACTACACGCAGCTTTTACTGCCTGTAGATTTACTGTATTGTGTTGCCTTCCGCGTTACTCCAAGTACACGAGGTACAGTCGCAATTAATATGAGTATTTTAGACCGTGTATTGCTTTCTAGGCTAAGAGATATTTCCCCTAACGTGGTTTACTTTTCCCAAGATAGTAGTGATCTAAATCAAAATGTTGTTCATTACCAGGTACGATTTTACGAGATGCAAATGAATCTCCCTTTGTCCTTCAGATCGCTGCTCCATTGCATTTACCTAACGAAGGAACTGAGTGCTAGTCCCCATCACGAACTATATTTAATGGTGTGAAATTAAACAGACACTTAACGTAACTGAAGACTCGAACCTTAGTGATATTGTCCTGCAGCGACGACGCTGTCTTTTAAAGATGACTGTAATTCTTTCACAATTGGGTTCACACCAGGCGAAGTTTCATGAGCAAGCAATAATTTTTAGCACCCCCAAATTGAACAAACTAATGGTACTTTTCATTTGAGGGCCGTTTTAAAGCAGAAAATCCTGACTAGGCTTCACATTGCGACCACAGCTGGCTAAAGTAAGTGGTAATATTCATGACAATTAATAGAAAACTGGTTCGCACAGAGTCACCAGAACAATACGCACGCGCTGCAACAGTCAAGGATGAAGCCCATGTCACTCTGGTCAAGAATAAGCCCATGTCACTCTGGTCAAGAATAAGCCCATGTCACTCTGGTTTTTCATGTAGAAATGGCTCTCAGCACTATGGGACTTAACATCTGAGGTCATCAGTCCCCTAGAACTCAGAACTACTTAAGCCTATCTAACCTAAGGACATCACACACATCCATGCCCCAGGCAGGATTCGAACCTGCGACCGTAGTGCTAACTTGATGTAAGAACACTAAATAATGAATGTTACTTCGTAATTAAAAACTCATGACAAGGCACAGACTATTTAAAAATATGCTAACCTAGGACATATTTAAGATGGTAATTCTTAGTTAAAGTGAGCTGAAATACTTACGTTATAATGACTTGTAGCTGTAATGTAGGTGAATAGTAGTGTACTCACCTTTCCCGAGCTTCGAATACGCGTACAGTGCACTTGGTTCGTAATTGAAATAGTATTGACAGGTATCTTGTTTTGACTTATGCTCATAATGGATGAATAATACGAGGTTTGGCGGATTTCGGAGAATACCCACTGGTCGCCAACATAAAATACGTTTTCTGCATGATTAATCCCTTTATAAACTCAGAGAGTGGATCGCAGTTATAGAGGAGATAGTAGATGGTTCAAATGGTTCTGAGCACTATGGGACTTAACTTCTGAGGTCATCAGTCCCCTAGAACTTAGAACTACTTAAACCTAACTAATCTAAGGACATTACACACATCAATGCCCGAGGCAGGCTTCGAACCTGCGACCGTGGCGGTCGCGCGGTTCCAGACTGTAGCGCCTAGAACCGCTTGGACACCCCGGCCGGCAGGAAGTTAGTAGTTAAATATGATCATTTACATGTCGGTGAGTTGTACTACTACCATTATATATTTGTTCGGCACTACTACCGTAAAAACAACACAAAATAATCTGTGTAATCTGTGATTCATCCGCAGAGAGTTTATTCGGTGTTTACATGTCGTGATGGGTTGTGCAAGAAGTTACTATAGAAAGATGCAGTCGCGCTTTTAATGTATAGCGCAGCAGTAAGCAGTACGTGAAAAGCCGAATGAATGTACATAGGCTTGTCTGTACCAAGCGTTATCGTAGTCTTAAGAAATTTATTGCTGTCATTTGAGAGAAATGTGTCATTCAAACCACATAGTGCGCAGCTCGTGGTCGTGCGGCAGCGTTCTCAATTCCCGCGCCCGGGTTCCCGGGTTCGAATCCCGGCGGGGTCAGGATTTTCTCTGCCTCGTTATGACTGGGTGTTGTATGATGTCCTTAGGTTAGTTAGGTTTAAGTAGTTCTAAGTTTTATGGGACCGATGACCATAGATGTTAAGTCCCATAGTGCTCAGAGCCATTTGAACCAAACCACGTAACTAGTCAACAGTCTCAATCAAGAATTGTCCGTGTGACAAAATTTGAGGAGATCGGATGTGTAAAGCTCCATGAGGAAGTAGCCAGCAGTTTGCCCACGAAATACGTAATTCGAAGAGAACACCTATAATAATTAGCGTGCGCACAAAACAACTTGACCCATGCGTGTGCAGATTGCGTGATAAGGCGGAGGACAATGGTAGTGGTATGTAAATGTATTAACTGGCAGGAACAGTATACACACAAAGGGGAAAGAATGTACGTGACATATTCAGTAGGGTCCTAAGCCTATTACGCTGTATCATCCCCAGTTCTCTTGTGTCACATAAACAGCTCAAATGCAGCTGCACGTAATGAGCCAATTACATGGGTAGTAGTATCATAAAACAGAATCTAATATACACTTAAGGTAGTTAAAGTGTTTAAGCCCCCGGTAAAATCACGCATCCATATAAGGTGGAGTCATTAGTTGCAACGCAATACATTACCCATGTCTATTTATGATGTTCAACTCGCTTTGCTTGCCTAAGCCAATATGCAATCTAGGACAGGATTGGTATATGAAAAGCACACGATCAGAGTGATATGCTTAAGTAATTAGTCACCAGTAAGTGCTATACCTTCACTCGGCAACACAATGCACACGCATGTAACCACATAGTATACTGTGGTTATAGACGAGTTTGTGGCTGGGCGCGGTGGCCAAGCGGTTCTAGGCGCTTCAGTCCAGAACCGCATGACTGCTACGGTCGCTGGTTCGAATCCTGAATCGGGCGTGGATGTGTGTGATGTCCTTAGTTTAGTTAGGTTTAAGTAGTTCTAAGTTCTAGGGGACTGATGACCTCAGATGTTAAGTCCCATAGTGCTCAGAGCCATTTAAACGAGTTAGTGTCCAAATAAAGTGTCAGAAAGCCCATATCAAGAACAGTTGAGGTAGTTGAGTAAGTATTAGCCAGCAAAGCACTTTACGCGAACTGTAGAAGACATCTCCTTAAATCGCAATTAGTTACATATGTAACAGTATCTGTGATTAGGTAAAGTGATTAATAAATCTATAAGAGGAACCGACGCCTAGTTAACATATCAAGCGTGTCATACTGGTAAACACAACACGCCGTAACAGAAACTGTGAACTGTGACGAACGTCAGTGCAAGCTGTTCACTATAAATAGTGAAACATATTGAACATATTAAATTAAAGTGTGCAGGTTATGGAAGAAAGGACTAAAATCGTCTCACCTCTACGATTTTGGGTGAACGCATTGATTCCAGTAATCATTATTATGTGTTTTTTTTAGTACGTTTAAAACATCGGTGTCTGATAAACTAACACTGAATATAACAGCATACAAAAAATCCAACCGAATAAATTGTTAAAGTTAATCACGTTACTTCTGTACAAATTCTCGTCACATACGGTATGTACGGTGGCAGTACGTCAGTTCAGCTTTTAGTAGGAAATAGGGCACCATCTAACACCGCAGGGTGTAAAAGTCTGTGACGGAATCATACAGAAAGGAGTGCATACTATGAAAAGTGGTTGACAAGGTGCTAGCTCTCTGTCCTTTTGTAAAACAGACTGCACGGCTATGCCAGAGTGAGACAATATGAAATTGTTGAGGTCTTTCTTCTCTACCTGTTGCCTGTTGATGCAATACTCTGGACATTCTCGCGACGAACGTTTAGTGGTTTTTCTGACATTCCATGTGCTGACATTGTAAAAGATTCATCTTTACTCGTCATTATCAATCAAGAATAAATGTTTCATACTGGTAACCGTTCGCGTTGTCGAAACATCAGACAACGACTCAATGAGTCTTGGCAGAAGATTTTGAGACGTCAAAGTGCAGCTAAATCTTCGTGCGTTGAGAGTGGCATCTGTGATTTTCAACGGTTGCCATGAGTGTAGATTGTTAATAAGGGTCTATAAATTGTTTTCGCCAGTAAATCATTGGGCCTTCAATTCAAGTGCTCAGTTTAGCATCCTTTACCACGTGTATAATTCCAGTATTAAAGGCTTGAAATGCCCTCTACGAGAAGACACATTTATACACCAAAAGAAACTCTTCTAAAAAAAAAAAAAATTTGAAGGTAATAATAAAAGCCCCTGGACAACAACATTCCAATATAAACTAGTGCCCCGCTTGCATGATTTGGTTTCCGGCACGCCACAGGCCAGTAGAACGCCTTATCGTGTGGCCCGCGCGGCGAGGCGCACCAAGAGGCGGCGGCTGTCAGTGTAGCGGGTAGCCTATAAGTCCGGGGGCGTCTTCCTGCCGCACACAAGGCGGGAGGCGGAGCGATTTACGAGTGTTTTGCGTGGCTGTACTGGCTGAGGGGCCGCGCCCGTGTAAACACGGCAGTGGGCGCCGCAAATACTGGATGCCGCGGGCTATCCCGACAACACCAGCCTTGTAATGGGTACCGGCTATCTCGTGATAGTCTCTCCTGTATTGTTAGTACCACTTACATACTAGTACATTATTATGAACACCCATGGGAGTCAGAGTTTCGCAACATGTTCCCTGCGCTTAGAAGAGGAGAATTTATGGTATGAACGGGGCCGCAGAAAGGCTTCATTTGCACACTATAACTCATTTTGTGCAACACACAGGAAAGGAATGCAGTTGCATACCATATGAAACCCTTTCTTGCTCTAGGCGTTCAAAATGACTTCTGTGTACCGTTGTAAGACTTAGATTAACGGCAGTGTTTAGTGTTCCATTTCGCCGATGGTAGTACTGACTTGGAGCTCACTTCACTCTTTCCTTATATGTAGCGTCAACTGTTCAATTAGTCATTACGTACATGACGAGCAGATGACTGTGCACTGCTATTCGTCGAGGCTTGGTTTCGGATGCAGTGCATAGGAAATATAAACAATGGCAGTGTATATGTGGATTATCATGGGGTAATACCCATGACAATGAACATTTGTAGCCGGAGAAAGTCCTAGAGTAAAAATACAAATATATTTGAACGTTTCACCCGTTTGGTTGCTGTGTTAGAGATCACGGAAAATCTGAATATATTACTTGCAACTGGGTATTCAGTAGAGAGACGAGGACGTCGCAGATGGAGAAGATCCTACTGTCATCGCAAGACGGTAGCTGCAACAAGTAATGCTGACCACATGACTGCGGAGAGTTAAATGATACCCTGCTGTGTTCATACCGATTCAGTGCAACATCAGCAGCCGATTTTCCTCCACGAATATACGTCAAAAGTGTTCAAATGTTTGTGAATTCTTAAGGGACCAAATTGCTGTCGTCATCGGTTGCTAGACTTACACACTACTTAAACTGATTTATACCAAGAACAACAGACACACCCATGCCTGAGCGAGGACTCGAATCTCCCGGGGGGAGGGTCAGTGCAGTCCGTGACATGGCGCCTTAAATCGTGCGGCCAATCCGCGCGGTGAATATACGTCCTGAGTGACTGCTTCAACAATATATAAACAGTTATTCTTGTGAAAATGTGCTATTGCAGGATGATGAGTCGCCTTTTGAACACGTTCATGCGGTAAATTTTAACAGTGTGCACGTATGAATTATCTCGACTCCTCACCCAAACATGGAAGCAAGTCATCAAAAAATATTTTCTACAGCATAAATTTTGACTCTGTAGCCGATTTCGCGTCCATTTGAAACTTTGTGGCAGTTTGAAGCTGACCAGCACTCGAGACTCGGACGTCTGCGTTTCACGGATAACCCCTCTACCGCCTCAGCAACCCAAGCACGACTTCCGTCAGTACACCTTTTACCTTTCAGACTTTCCAGAAGTTCTCCTACGTACCTTGTTTTAATCCGCAATGGAGCTTCAAATCAGCGTACACTCCGCTGCAAAGTGAGAAATTCATTTTGGAGCTACATCTCCCCCCCCCCCCCCCCCCCACGCCACTCTCTAGGCTGTGGCTAAGCAATATATTCGGAATAACTTTTCTTCCAATGGAGCTAGCAAGATATACACGAGATAATATGATCAGACAGCTTGGTAGGAAGCGTACATGCCCACGAAAGGCAAAGATTAGTTGAACTACAATTACTAGCTAGTTCATTTGGAACGCTCACTTAGAAAATGTTCTGGGGAACGTGAACAAAACGATGATTTTATTGGCAGAACACTTAGAAGATGAAACCAATCTACGAAAGGACTGCTTTCACTACTCTTGTCTGTATTCTTCTGGAGTACTGCAATATGGGTTCGTTCCAAATAAGACTGATGGAGGACACTAGAAAAGTTCAAGCTACGACAGCTCGTTTTATATTATTATGAAAAAGGGAGCAGAGTGTAAGGGATACCACGCGCGAGTTGGGATTGTAATCGTTAAAACAAAGCCGTTTCTCATTGCGGCGATGTCTTTTCGCGAACCAACATTGTCAGAATCTGAAAATATTTAGCTGGTACCCACCTACATAGGGAGAAGTCTTAATAAAATAAGACAAATCAGAGACCTCCCGGAAAAATTAAGTCTTCTCCTATTAGAGAATGGGAAGGGAGAGGAACTGGAAGTGATTTGGTGAGTATCAGCCAACACTTAAGCGTGAATTACAGAGTAATCATGTTGCTGTGAATGTGGATGTACGAATCCGAATCCTAGTGTGGCACACAATTTTAATCTACCAGGAAGTTTCAATGCTTTCATATGTCTTCTTTCAACGATGAGGACAACATATTTATAATGCTTTCTTAGGGAATATACTAACTGATTAGCTAGAGCATCTGTCTTTGTCACTGCAATGAACATTTACTACATGACTGATAAAGCGATTCTTCACTTCACTGATAAGTCCACTCCGTTTCTAAATAAAAGATTTTATGATTTCTGGTGGGAAGAGTTTGACCAGTTACCGGGCATCAACGTTATCCACCCCTGATCCTACTAGACTTAAATCTGTGCGAACGTTTGAAAGCTCTAATCTCCCAAGCCTCAGAACAAAATGCAGTGTGTCTTTCTCCCAGTGCTGTGTAAGGGAGCGACACCATCCGTAACAGATCCAAGAACGCATCGGAGCATCCAGGGTTCATTGCGATGGTGCGTTGATGCACGTATCACAGCTAACGAGCCATTTTCATCTCATTCAAGACAGACTATTATTTGGTATTCTGCTACATCCTGTTGAGCGTTTATTTTTTTCATGATTCATTTCCTATGAAGACTTGTGAAAACTGAGTACTGGTAAATGTTCAAATCAAATGGCTCTGAGCACGACGGGACTTAACATCTGACGTCATCAGTCCCCTAGAACTACTTAAACCTAACTAGCCTAAAGACATCACACACATCGATTCCCGATGCAGGATTCGAACCTGCGACCGTGCCGGTCGCTCGGTTCCAGGATGAAGTGCCTAGAACCGCTCGGCTACACCGGACAGCGTACTGGTAAATGTATCTGGAGCCATGTGCATATTACATATTTACTCTGTTCTATGTTCTGAAAGTCTCAGTCATGCACACTGAGGTAACAAAAGTCGTAGGACACTGATATGCACTTATACATAAGTCGGTAATATCGCATGCATAAGACATAAAAGGGCATTGAATTGGCGGAGCTGCCATTTGTACTCAGGTGATTCATGTGAAACATTTCTTACGTGATTATGGAGGAGGAGATTAGTGTTTAACGTCCCGTCGACAACGAGGTCATTAGAGACGGAGCGCAAGCTCGGGTTAGGTAAGGACGGGGAAGGAAATCGGCCGCGCCCTCTCAAAGGAACCATCCCGGCATTTCCCTGAAAGGATTTAGGGAAATCACGGAAAACCTAAATCACGATGGCCGGAGACGGGATTGAACCGTCGTCCTCCCGAATGTGAGTCCAGTGTGCTAACCACTGCGCCACCTCGCTCGGTTTACGTGATTATGGCCACGTGGCGGAAATTACTAAACTTCGAACGTGGAATGTTAGTTCGAGCTAGACTCATGGAATATTCCATTTCGTAAATCTTAGGAAATTTAGTATTCCGAGATTCAAATTGTCAAGAGTGTGCCGAGAATAACAAATTTCGGTCATTACCTCACACCACGGACAACACAGTGGCCGACGGCCTTCACTTAACGACCGAGAGCAGAAGCGTTTGCTCAGAGTTGTAAGAGCTACCATACAAGCGACAGTGCTTGAAATAACCGCATAAATCAATGTGCGACGTACTAAGAGCGTACAGTGAAATTTGACGTTAACAGACTATTGCAGCAAGCGGCCGACGCGAGTGTCTTTGCTAACATGCTAACAGTACGACATCAACTGCAGAACATTTCCTGTGCTGGTGACCACATCGGTTGGACAGTAGACGAATGGAAACCCGTGGCGTGGTCTGATGAGTCCCGATTGGTAGGGTTAAAGTGTGGCGCAGACCCCATGAAACCATGGACCCAAATTGTCAACAAGGCACTGCCCAAGCTAGTTGTGCCTCCATAATGGTGTGGGCTCTGTTTAAATTGAACGATCCGGGGTCTCTGGTCCATCCGAATCGACCACAGGCTACAAATGGTAATTTTTCACTACTCAGGGACCATCTGCAGTCACTCATGTACGTCAAGTTCCCAAACAACGTTGTAATTTTATGGATGACAATGTGCCATGTCACCGAACCACAGTTGTTCGCCATTGGCTTGAAGTATACTCTGGACATTTTGAGCAAATGATTTGCCCACCCACAAATCCTGACATGCATCTCATCGAACATTTATGGCACATAATCGATGGGTTATTTCGTACTCACAATTCTCCACCGGCTACACTTTCTCAGTTTTCGATAGCTATAGAGGCATTACGACACAATATTTCTGCAGGGGGCTTCCAACGACTTCTTGAGTCCGTGGTAGGTCGAGTTTCAGCCCGTCACTGGGCAAAAAGAGGTCCGTAACGATATTAGGAGGTATCCCATGAATTTTGTCACCTCATTGTTGGACAATAATGTGACGATGCATCAACAAGATGAAGATATATTCTTTCCGAATAAATCAACGACTGGAACAGAGTTGTGTACACAGTTGTTGAGCCTGACAGCTTCTGGCATTCCGTTAGAGTATCTTCGTAGAGTTGCATGTTTACAGGTTTGCTGTGAACAATGGTGTCGTGAAGAAGGGAAGTTAGGAATGCGCCAAATTCTGCCACCATCATCGAAGATCAAGAAAGTGTTGACAGAGCAAGATCAAGTCTAGGGATTCGCGACGGAAGGATCCTCGAAGGGTTTTTTGGACATGCAGCGAGCCAATAGCCACTAATAGAAATAACAATAACTTTGTTCGCTCGTGATGATAGGAGCAACACTAACACAATAGGACAGTCCAAGAAGGCTTTATGAAGAAGTGAATCACTCTTCCCAAAATTATGGCATTTTGTTGAGTGTTCTATCCACAATCACTAGCCCTGATGTTACATTCCTGACTCTTTTTTATTCTTTCCCCAAAGTCTTGTCTCAAATTATGATGTTTACGAATCCGTTAGAGCGAATAATAAGTTTCCCACTCTGTGGTAACTGATCCTTGTGCACTGCATGACAACCTTTTGACGACACCTAACAGCTCCTGCCGGTGATCGTCTACCATATTATCCACATTTTAGACCTGAATGTGCCGTCAATTTTCCGTAACTAGTCACTGAAACAAAAAGTCCTCGATCAAGATGAAGCTTCCTTCGTCAGATTTTTAAAAAAAGGCAAAATTTTCATCCTCGCAGCAAAACGACGCCTGTCTGTAAACATAATATCTCTAAAATAAGGTTAATGTGTGTCTGAATCAGAAAGGTTACAATCATTAAGTGATGCTAGTTTTTACCTGTGGCACTGAGAGATTGCCATTTATCCGTAAAATATTCAACAACGAAGAGTTAAATACCAAACAATGGAGTGGTACAAGCAGAAAAACAAGCAAACGGTAATTGAAATGGTGGTGGGCGTATCAGGCAGAAAAGCAAACGGAAAATGAAATGGTGGTGAGCGTATCTTGTAGCCAGGCGAATGGCTGAAAATGGGCCAAAGAACTCCTTTGGTGTAAGCATGGACCTGAATGTCTCGGCAATCACTTGAATAACAGTAACAGCATGCGTGTTGCAGCAACATGAAAGCGCAGAGCTGAAGACCGTAGTCCTTTATAAACGTTTGCAAGTCCCTTTTTTGTCACAATATATAAATGAAATCCCATTTCTTACAATTCTTAAAAAATGCCACGAGAGTTTTTTAAACTACCAGACTGGTCTCTGATGCAAACCTCGTCCTTCACGTTATTAATTTTCGCTTTAATTACAATATTAGGACCTCATGTCTAACGTCACGTCGAACGTAGGGTCATTAATTTTGCGTGGCAGGCGACGGTAAGGGAAGGAGAGACAATGGAAGCCAGGGAAAGCGGCCTAGACCGAACGCTCGCGCCGGGCTCGATACGTTATCCGCTGTCAAAAGTCACCGACAGATTAGCGGAATAATCCCCATACTAAGATCTATCTTCATCCACACTCAGTATGCCATCGTGCGATGTATGGCGTGGAATACTTCTGGTATCTGTCATTTCCACTCGCACCCTATTCGATGAGTGAATAGCGCATGGCATGAATGAGTCTGGAGAATCCTGTGCATGATCTGTAAGTTTTGTAATTTTCTTTCCAGAGTACACGTAGCAGGAATTGATGTACTTCCTCCAACTCATAATGAAATGAAGAATCTCGAAAATTAAACTGTAAACACCACTGTGGCACACAATGCTCTCTTGTGGCCGTTACTACTGGCGTTTGTTGAGCGTTTACCCTACTCTCTCGCACTTACTGAACGATACCACGACGAAACGCGCCATTCTTCATTGGATCTTGTCTGTCTCTTCTTTTAAGCCGGATCCTTAATGCTCGAAAACTAAAGAGCAATAGACAAGATTCAGTCGAACAAGTGTAGTGTAAGCACGTTCTTTCGTACGTGAATCACATTTCCTTAAGGGACCTTCAGAATCCAAGCCTGGCATCTAACTATCCTACAGTTAAGATTCGTTGTAGATGGTCATTTCAGCTTAAGTCAGTACGGATAGCTATTCTTAGCTATTTCGCTGTACAGACAGTTTCCTGTTGGCTACCTACAATAGCGCAATCCAATAGTAATGGATTTCTTCGGTTATTAATGCACAGTACGTTAAATTTATTTATATTCGGGATAAGTTTGGAAAGAGCCGTCATACCGAATGAATTCAGTAATAACTACCAGCTAGTAACAAAGCATTCACTGTTAAGAAATCTCAAACGGAGGAAGTGTTGTCGGAGAAAAAAGAACTGGAGACACGGGGAGAGCCCAGCTACATTACATCATGGTCAGACAGAAACTCCGATAACCGGAATTTCTTTGAAAGGCGTACCCTGGAGCAGATATGAATTCAAATCACGATTTAGTAAGATGAAGAATAGACGGAAGCTTAAGATAATAGCCCGGAAATCAATGTGGAAAGAAGTGGTATACATATGAGGAGAACAGCGAGGTGCTTTGAAGTTCTCTAAGGCTGTAGATACTGCTTTAACGCATACCACAGTAGGCAGTTAAGCTAAAGGGGAAGTAACAGCTTGATGAAGGGCATTCACGCTTGTTCGAAAACTAAATATAAGTACAAGGAAGATAATTCCGAAGAAAATCTGACAGAAGAAATACATTGGTGTCCAAAACTTAAGGTCGAATATAACTGCTGCAGGAAGCTTGGACAAACCATAGCAAAAACTGCTACATCGTGGCACAGAATGTAACTAAAAGGAATACGTAAGAAGAATCTTAGCACAAGACAGTAATTACACTGAAGTCCCCGCGACTTATGTTGGTTCTCTGGACAGAACAAATGGCAGGATATGGTTTTTAATATGGCAGTGAAATGATGCTCTGCGACGTGCTATCATGGTCTCCACAATGTTAGTGTGTAGTTCAATTGCTCTACCAGCGAGGTTGGCAACAGTGTTGGATACTCGTTGGTACATGTGCACTTGCTGTAAAAGTTCTCTTCAAGATATCCCACACGTGCTTAATGGGAGCAAGTTGAGGGACTGGGCTGGTCAGTCAATTCACCGAATATCCTCTCGTTTCAAGAGCTCCTCAACCTGTGCTCCTCGAGGCTGCTGAGCTTTTATCGTCCATAAAAATGATGTGAGGGCCGAATGCACTGGAAGGAATACAGTGTCAGAACGCTGACTAGTGAGTGTACTTTGATCGAAGATCTGAAGGTCGGTACGGCCATGCAAACATAGTGCCGCCTCACACCATAACATTTGGACCATCTAAACGATCATGTTCGACAGTGTTCGTGAGTACATTACCTGTCACCATCTTTCGCTAAATGAGGGTACGTCCAACATTGATGAACACTATAGCAAGACTTAAATAATATCGATTGGTTGACCTAGAAAATATAAAATGGTATAAGAAGTTCGAAGAAACCAGATTCTAGCCCTACAGGACTAAATACTATTTATAATTAATATATTTTGGAGCCGGCCGATGGTGACCGAGCGGTTCTAGGCGCTTCAGTCTGGAACCGCGCGACCGCTACGGTCGCAGGTTCGAATCCTGCCTCGGGCATGGATGTGTGTGATGTCCTTAGGTTAGCTAGGTTTAAGTAGTTCTAAGTTCTAGGGGACTGATGACCTGAGATGTTAAGTCCCATAGTGCTCAAAGCCATTTGAATCAATATATTTTGGACATTGTTCGTGATGTGTGAATGTAATTCTTCCAGTTACAAGAATCTGCGCTGGTAAATTCTTGTTGACCGAAATCGATCGCACAGCAGACAACAAACTGAACTATAACTTATGCTATTATACGTTACGTTTCTATAATTTAGAAAATTTGTGACAGAC
Source organism: Schistocerca gregaria (assembly GCF_023897955.1). NCBI lineage: Eukaryota > Metazoa > Arthropoda > Insecta > Orthoptera > Acrididae > Schistocerca > Schistocerca gregaria. The sequence continues at coordinate 602,928,728 of NC_064923.1, read as the reverse complement.
AATGGAAAAGAAATATTTTGATGCTACAGTAGTTTCTGTGGACATCGAATAACGCATGGTATATTTGCGGGACGTCTTAAGTCGATTCCGGTTGGCGCAAGTGACTCGTAGTTTGGAACAATGACATGGTGAATGGCATTGTGAGCAGACGGATCACTGGCTTGTACAGGCCATGCAGGAATTTATTACTCATACTATGGGAAAGTAGCTACAGTTCTTTTGAGAATTGGTTAACTGTTGCAGGAAGCTTGTGCCACAGTTTACGGAAGTAGGAAGACCTCTACCACATTTTTACAGAAGTGAGTAAAAGTTTCAGTGAACTCCGGATAGCAAGCAGGTGTTTGTGCTATTAAAGGATCTATTGACCTTTCTTATAGTCGTCACTTTCCTGGATTATCAAAAATAATTCATTCTTATGGTGGCTGTCAAATAAGGAAGTAGATTGGGCAAGGCAGCTGATAGCCTACATTTGTAGGCAGGTTAATATGATAGAAATGAATTACTCAACTAGAGAGTAGATGGTCGGTCTGATGTATAGTATCAAATATTCCCATTGTCATCCGCACAGCTGACTCTTCTAAGTATCTACAGATCATGCAGCACTGGGTCTTAAATATCCAGCCAGCCACTTCAACCAATGGACTTTATGGCATAGGAAAATACACGGTAATGCCAACGAATTAAATTTTAAGGTATGTATTTTGGAACATGCTGGTATTGGAGCGTAGGAGTGACGAAATGCTTAGGCCGCTAACCGAGAGTAGTTTGTGATGGAAGTCCAGTTCTGGGTTCATGATAAAGCATTGTACAAACAAACGAAGTGCAGACAACGTATAGTCTAACTGCCAAGTTTATGTAACAAAGAGTTGAGGTAGATCCACGACTCTTATCTTAGATAGGCGTGGAGATGGTCAAGGTACTGCTCGACATGGTCTACTGAATTATTGGTAGAAATAATTCAAGCAAGACGTGGAGCAAATTTTGAAAAAAAAAAAAACGAGTAACCTGTGTGCAGAGGTTAGCCGACAGCAAGGTGCATTACAGTAACTGACAGAGACAAATTTACTATTCCAGATGATTCATATGGACATTTTCATACAACTTATACTGATTCCTGAGAGGAATCGATAGGTTTTGACTGTGATAGATAACTTCTCGCGTTATTTGTCTATGATCCTTGTGCTAAATCAGCAAGCAGAGACGATAGCTCACGCAATGTTGAACCACTGGATTTTAAAATTTTGAACACCAGTGGCAATGCTAACTAATCATGGTGCCAATTTCATATTCGCGCCCATGAAACAGGTATTTAGATTTCGATGGTTTCGATAGTTACGCATGAGTGCATCCACATAGCGCATGCATAAACCATAGGGATAATACTGTTATGTATAATCACACTTCTTGGGATGAGGTATCAGACAGTTGTAATTTTGCTAAGAGGTTGAGGGATGGGCAGCGTCACGTTGAAAAGCAAATATAAAATCCCTACAGCAGCACTTAGAAGTATGAAAGGAAAAGTGCAGGCGGCCAAGTACTATGTTGGTAAATGAGTAACGCTGACGAACTCAATGTACCGAAAGGTAGGACAAATCAATTCGTTAAGCAATGCCAGGGTTCTTCTCTGTGATCAATATAAAGTTACAGCTCTCGACTAGTACCACTATGGTGTATGTGGGATGAGTATATTGATTTAAGGTTGGCTTGTAAGCTCTACTTAATTACTGATGGCTTTCTCAAAAGGGAGGAGGAAAATGGGAGAGAAGAAGGCAAGAGCTGGCGAAATGGAAGAATTGCCCTTATGCTTATTCCACCTTATCTGTATGCCTTTAGGTCATGGGGTTTGCATAGGAAGTCAACTGAGGGTTTTCTCTTCCTGCCAGTCGCAGTGTGAACCAAATAAAAGCCCAATCAGGAGTGAGTAGCAGTTGGCAGTACCGCTTTGGACCAACAAACGTTGTGTGAGGGAAACTGGGAGAGCAGGTGGCATAGTCATCGCGACAGTCTTGCTTACTGAGCACCTACAGGATGCTATTGGCCTTTGTGGTACGTCCTTTGAGCAGCTGGGTACTGGTGACCCAGATGGTAGAAGTGATAGTCTGATCAGAGCTCTTGACGTTGCCAGAGTGGAATCCGGTTGCCGATACGCATACAAATGCCACGATATGCAAAGAATTTCGATTCGAGTGGTATGTCATTCCATCCTGTCTAGTAGCATGGGGGGCTCTGAAGAAGTTTTATTATCGAAGCTGCACGATTTACTACTGGTCGCACCTATTTATTACTGTTAACAGACCGGAGTGGCCGTGCCGTTCTAGGCGCTACAGTCTGGAACCGAGCGACCTCTATGTTCGCAGGTTCGAATTCTGCCTCGGGCATGGATGTGTATGATGTCCTTAGGTTAGTTAGGTTTAAGTAGTTCTAAGTTCTAAGCGACTGATGACTTCAGAAGTTAAGTCGCATAGTGCTCAGAGCCTATATTACTGTCAGCCTTGGAATTGCTACAGCGTCAGCTTGAGTATGTCCTGAGCAGTTCATTCGCTCACTCCAAGGGCTGTATGAGCTCAGCTACTTCTACGCAGAGAAACCCATATACGAGTGACCCTGGGAAGCGATTATAGAATGAAACAAATAGTTCCAAAGAATAGGACCTCAGGTGCTCTTTTCAGTAAATGTCATCTGCAGTTGTTAAGACCAGTGACTGGTAAAACAACGATTACAGCTACGCCGAGACGCCCTAATAATCAATGAAACCAGTTGTGGCATAACTGATAACCCTTTTCGCTTGCCCAACAACACTTCCGGAACCACATCCTTAAATGGCAGCTGTTCACTACTCTGCTAAACTGACTTACCTGAATGCTACCTTGGATGCAAACCTTCCCGCCAAGAACCGAATGCTAGCCAAACAGAATGGTCGGCTTTCGATCGAGAAATTGTTTGAATATATAAGCTGCTTGATTACGAATCTCTATACAGAACCATGGCTCTTGGCAAGGGGAACTTGCACTTCTGTTACACACGTAATTTGGTTAGTAATAGGCTTTACCTATTGTATAATCTCTAGTGTACAGTCGACAGATCTTGCACACAGTCCTCCCCTAGCTGTTGAAGATTTGAAAAGGGGCTCCAGAAAATGAAGGAAGATAGCGGTTTAGTATCCCATCAAGATCGACGTAATCGGAGACGAAGCACAAGCTAAGAATGAACCATCCCGGCAGCTGCCTGGAGCGATTCAGGGAAATCACGGAAACCAATTGCGGATTTCAATCATCGTCCTCCTGAATGTTTCCTACAAATGATGTTTGCCAAAGACTAACTGAATGTGTGCGAAATAAAAGCTGAAGAGTTATCACAGGTACAACAGCACAGAGATACAGAAGGACGAATTTTTCCAAGAAAAAAGTGTAACAGCGTTAGCCAAAAGCAAGAGAACTCGTTGCTACTTTTCCTAACATGCTTTTGCAGAATTACAGTACAATACCTGCCTTGGCGCGATAGCCAACCTGCTGATAGTTGATCAGTGAGTTGCCGAAACCGGGGTCACTTCGTCACTCGGTGGTCATGACATTTGTGACGATCATACCCCAGGAAACCGTTTTTGGAATTTATAAATACCGGCTGCTTTGCGTGGCTGACCATCGAATTAGCGCTTCATTCAGTCTGCGTCCACTGTAATGACGGCTTCTGCTATGAGGCCATCACCACATCGCTGTCATTTTGAGAGGACGACATTACGTGTTCAGCCGCAGCATTGATGGGCCACTGGACAAACCAAGGGCCTCGCAGCCACGAGCCACTGGGCGCTACATGGTCCAGGGTTTCACCCTGGGCGTCACATATCGAGATGACAGTCAGCTAGCCACACCTACGACCAGACCCAACCATGCCACCTCGTGCCACACCTGAACCGGCACATTCTGCCACTTGAGTTTGCACACATCACAGGGTCTCCTCGCTGCTTTGCTGAGCTAGAAGTAGTAACAACCAGCTGCATTACCTCCGTGCATGCAGCATCACGGTCCGTGGGTTCGGTGCCACCAACCAGCACCAGCTTGATGTGGGCACGAGTTACCTTTTTCACAAATGGGAAGTGTATAAAGAGTTCTGGTGTGACCAAGATGCTTTAATACACTTTCACCCACTACTCTTCACCAGACAACACCGTAGCTCATTAGACTTGAAACTTCCTGATAGATTAAAACTGTGTGCCGGACCGAGACTCGAACTAGAGACCTTTGGGTTTTGCGGGCAAGTGCTCTACCATCTGAGCTACCCAAGCACGACCTTCGACCTGTCCTCACAGCTTTAATTCCGTCAGTACCTCGTCTCTTACCTTCCAAACTTCACAGAAGCTCTCCTACGAACCTTGCAGAACTAGCACTCCTGCAAGAAAGGATATTGCGGAGACATGGCTTTGCCACTTGCACTTCCTCGCAGGATTTCTAATTATTTTTTGGGCACGTCTTTACACCATAAAAATGGTTATCAAAGGTGTCCGCTAGAATCACTACTCTCTATGGCGATCTGTAGGGATAGAAATTAATACAGAGCTATTACAAGTTTTCGTAAAAATGCACTTATCATCATTACTAACTCCACACTTAGACGCTAATTATTGAATTCATTTCCACTAGTAGCAGTAGAAGTGGCATGTTTGAAGCTAAAGTGATGTGGCAGTACGGTCAGTGTCTGTCTGGGAGTCAAAATAGGCGCCAGTCATTATTGTTAACAATGCACAAAAAGTCTTTCGGAGCACGTCATGTTTCTGGATATGAGATGATGAAAATTTTTTGTACCAGTCCACGATTCGAACTATACAGTGAAAGGTGCCTGCTGATTACTCTTTCATCTTATTGCCACTTATTTCATCTTTCTCAAGCTCTGTAATATTTACTTTACAACTACCCCTGAGGTATTAGGCTAGTCACCTTCATTACGTATCGATTCTGGTACGTTGGTAACTTTTTAGGTGAGCACTGCATCTGAAACTTCGTCGTCGCTGTTCCGTTGGATCTCAATCACAGGGATTTGGGGTAGTGTATACAATGTGCTTCTCGCTCGGAAAAGAAAGTCAGACATTCTTTTCTTAGACTTCTTGTAGTAGAGTCGAGTGGTGTTGCTGGAGTGATAAGACGTCCTTCGTAATGTAGCTACATTCCGAAGAACATACTGTCCGATGAACGTATATACCGCAACAACGATCGATGATGTTGAATAATTGCACGAAGCATGCGATTACCTGTAAGACAGTAAGTCTGTGCTGTGTGAGTGGCAAATGAACGCGTACTTATATGCAGTGATGTAGGTTAAGAGGGATTACGAATTATCAGGTACCGAGCAGCGGATTACTTCATCAGTTTTCAATTTTGTTTCATTCCATTTTGTGCTCAGTTTAAACAAGCTACGCTGTATTTGAGAGCGAACGGATGCTTTGTTCATGAGATCAGGTTGTGCTTCCTAAGGTTGTTTTGTAAACTCACCTAGTCAAGATTCTTATTCTGAAAATACAATCTTGTGTTATCAATCAGTGACAATGTATTAATTTTATTACAGGTTTTGTGTTGAATAGTAGTTGTAGCGCTCATTCATAGTTATGCTTAAGCACAACGAAAATACACGGCAGCCATCTTGTCGACATTACATAAACACAGGGAAGCGAATTCAGGATGATGATCTCATGACTGTGACGTGAAACAAGGATGAGACCAAATATTGTATGTTTTTTATTTTTTTATTTTTTTTATATTTTATTTTTTGTCATCAGTCTACTAACTGATTTGATGCGGCCCGCCACGAATTCCTCCCCTGTGCTAACCTCTTCATCTCAGAGTAGCACTTGCTACCTATGTCCTCAATTATTTGCTTGACGTATTCCAATCTTTGTCTTCCTCTACAGATTTTGCCCACTACAGCTCCCTCTAGTAACATGGAAGTCATTCCCTCATGTCTTAGCAGATGTACTATCATCCTGTCCCTTCTCCTGATCAGTGTTTTCCACATATTCCTTTCCTCTCCGATTCTGCGTAGAATCTCCTCATTCCTTACCTTATCAGTCCACCTAATTTTCAACATTCGTCTATAGCACCACATCTCAAACGCTTCGATTCTCTTCTGTTCCGGTTTTCCCACGGTCCATGTTTCACTACCAGACAATGCTGTACTCCAGACGTACATCGTCAGAAATTTCTTCCTCAAATTAAGGACGGTATTTGAAATTAGTAGACTTCTCTTGGCCAGAAATGCCTTTTTTGCCATAGCGAGTCTGCTTTTGATGTCCTCCTTGCTCCGTCCGTCATTGGTTATTTTACTGCCTAGGTAGCAGAATTCCTTAACTTCATTGACTTCGTGACCATCAATACGGATGTTGAGTTTCTCGCTGTTCTCATTTCTACTACTTCTCATTACCTTCGTCTTTCTCCGATTTGCTCTCAAACCATACTGTGTACCCATTAGACTGTTCATTCCGTTCAGCAGATCATTTAATTCTTCTTCACTTTCACTCTGGATAGAAATGTCATCAGCAAATCGTATCATTGATATCCTTTCACCTTGTATTTTAATTCCACTCCTGAACCTTTCTTTTATTTCCATCATTGCTTCCTCGATGTATAGAATGAAGAGTAGGGGCGAAAGGCTACAGCCTTGTCTTACTCCCTTCTTAACACGAACACTTCATTCTTGATCGTCCACTCTTATTATTCCCTCTTGGTTGTTGTACACATTGTATATGACCCGTCTCTCCCTATAGCTTACCCCTACTTTCTTAGAATCTCGAACAGCTTGCACCATTTTATATTGTCGAACGCTTTTTCCAGATCGACAAATCCTGTGAACGTGTCTTGATTTTTCTTTAGCATTGCTTCCATTATTAGCCGTAACGTCAGAATTGCCTCTCTCGTGCCTTTACTTTTCCTGAAGCCAAACTGATCGTCACCTAGCGCATTCTCAATTTTCTTTTCCATTCTTCTGTATATTATTCTTGAAAGCAGCTTCCATGAATGAGCTGTTAAGCTGATTGTGCGATAATTCTCGCACTTGTCAGCTCTTGCCGTCTTCGGAATTGTGTGGATGATGCTTTTCCGAAAGTCAGATGCTATGTCGCCAGACTCATATATTCTACACACCAACGTGAATAGTCGTTTTGTTGCCACTTCCCCTAATGATTTTAGAAATTCTGATGGAATGTTATCTATCCCTTTGCCTTATTTGACCGTAAGTCCTCCAAAGCTCTTTTAAATTCCGATTCTAATATTGGATCCCCTATCTCTTCTAAATCGACTCCTGTTTCTTCTTCTATCACATCAGACAAATCTTCACCCTCATAGAGGCTTTCAATGTATTCTTTCCACCTATCTGCTCTCTCCTCTGCATTTAACAGTGGAATTCCCGTTGCACTCTTAATGTTACCACCGTTGCTTTTAATGCCACAAAAGGTTGTTTTGACTTTCCTGTATGCTGAGTCTGTCCTTCCGACTATCATATCTTTCTCGATGTCTTCACATTTTTCCTGCAGCCATTTCGTCTTAGCTTCCCTGCACTTTCTATTTATTTCATTCCTTAGCGTCTTGTATTTCTGTATTCCTGATTTTCCCGGAACATGTTTGTACTTCCTCCTTTCATCAAACAACTGAAGTATTTCTTCTGTTTCCCATGGTTTCTTCGCAGCTACCTTCTTTGTACCTATGTTTTTCTTCCCAACTCCATTCCTCTTCAACTGCGCTGCCTACTGCGCTATTCCTTATTGCTGTATCTATAGCGTTAGAGAACTTCAAACGTATCTCGTCATTCCTTAGAACTTCCGTATCCCACTTCTTTGCGTATTGATTCTTCCTGACTAATGTCTTGTACTTCAGCCTACTATTCATCACTACTATATTGTGATCTGAGTCTATATCTGCTCCTGGGTACGCCTTACAATCCAGTATCTGATATCGGAATCTCTGTCTGACCATGATGTAATCTAATTGAAATCTTCCCGTATCTCCCGGCCTTTTTCAAGTATACCTCCTCCTCTTGTGATTGTTGAACAGGGTATTCGCTATTACTAGCTGAAACTTGGTACAGAACTCAATTAGTCTTTCATTCCTCGTCCAAACCAATATTCTCCTGTAACCTTTTCTTCTACTCCTTCCCCTACAACTGCATTCCAGTCGCCCATTGCTATTAGATTTTCATCCCCCTTTACATACTGCATTACCCTTTCAATATCCTCATACACTTTCTCTATCTGTTCATCTTCAGCTTGCGACGTCGGCATGTATACCTGAACTATCGTTGTCGGTGTTGGTCTGCTGTCGATTTTGATTAGAATAACCCGGTCACTTAACTGTTCACAGAAACACACCCTCTGCCCTACCTTCCTATTAATAACGAATCCTACACTTGTTATACCATTTTCTGCTGCTGTTGATATTACCCGACACTCATCTGACCAGAAATCCTTGTCTTCCTTCCACTTCACTTCACTGACCCCTACTATGTCTAGATTGAGCCTTTGCATTTCTCTTTTCAGATTTTCTAGTTTCCCTACCACGTTCAAGCTTCTGACATGGCACGTCCCAAATCGTAGAACATTATCCTTTCGTTGATTATTCAATCTTTTTCTAATGGTAACCTCCCCCTTGGCAGTCCAATCCCGGAGATCCGAATGAGGGACTATTCCGGAATCTTTTGCCAATGGAGAGATCATCATGACACTTCTTCAACTACAGGCCACATGTCCTGTGGATACACGTTACGTGTCTTTAATGCAGTGGTTTCCATTGCCTTCTGCATCCTCATGTCGTTGATCATTGCTGATTCTTCCGCCTTTAGGGATAATTTAACACCCCTAGGACAAGAGAGTGCCCTGAACCTCTATCTGCTCCTCCGCCCTCTTTGACAAGGCCGTTGGCAGAATGAGGCTGACTTCTTATGCCGGAAGTCTTCGGCCGGCAATGCTGATTATTTATCAAAATTTAGACAGTGGCGGGGAGCGAACCCGGACCGAAGACGTTTCGATTATGAGTCAAAGACGCTACCCCTAGACCACAGGTACTCGAGCGTCTTAATGTTATTGGTCATAATTCGTTAAAGAAGAAGGAAATAAGATACTCGAACCTTCTGTCTGCCATCCGAATAGTAGGGCATGGTGTAGATTTGCCAGTTCCTGAACCACCAGATGATTTATATTCTATTCCAACAGAAGTATTTTCTGATGTCAAATCTGATTTAGATGAACCAGTTGATAATGAATTCCATTGTAATACCGAAAGTCTAGATCACAAATTGTTTACTCAGACGGAACTTTGCTTATGGATCTGGGCTTAACGAAAGGAAAGGCTGAAATGCTTGGCTCTCGATTAAAACAAATCAACTTATTGGCAGTTGGAACCAGCATATACATGTACAGAAAGAGATAACCGCAATTTTCCAAGGTTTTTAAGAAGAAGGTGATTTAGTGTACTGCTCAGACATTACCGGTGTAATGAATGAGTTTGGCATTGAATACAAAAAGGATGAATGGAGACTGTTTATTGATTCATTCAGAAGTAGTTTAAATGCTTTTTTATTATACAATGGTAATACACATGCACCATTACCTATTCGAAATTCTGTGCATATGAAGACGTATTGATATTTGCGGAGTAGTTAGTTATTTTCAGCCATCAGATGATACTACTGTTGCTGAATATCGGACTTCTGCTAGTAGTAGCATTGCATTGCTGAACACATTCAGTTTACCTATGACAAATGTGAAAGTGTAATCGACTGACGCCATTTAAAGTTTAGGTATTCCTTTCACTGTGTATAGGCGAATACATACTCGGCAAAACACATCCTCATTGCAACACAGACCGCTACAGGTTTGAAATTGACACGAAATAATCACATCTGTCGCCTATCTGAATCTGTTTACATACGTGTTACGTGGTTGTCCTGAAAACTAATACCTCCGATTTTTTAATGGAAACTCTCAAGGGTTTTTACATACAACAAACGTTTTTAACGTTCTCCATCAGTATTCTTCATGTCTACATATTTGTTTCTCAAAATAAGTCAGCCTTGTGACTGACACATTTCTCCGAACGAGGGATCAATTTGTTGATACCGTCTCTACAGTACGTATGGATACGTTTAAGGAGCCATAACCACAACTCCGCTTGCACCGCTTCATCACCACCAACGTGAAGTCATCGAAGGTGTTCTTCAGGTTTCGGAAACAGGTGAAAATCTGGTGGGCTCAAGTCGGGACTGTATAGATGATCGGTAATAGCGAAAAGAAGGCGTCGCAGTGTTGCAGGTGTCGCAGCGCTCGTGCGTGGTTTGGAAATGCAATGCAAGACAATGCCCCGTGTGTAGACGAACTCTTCAAACTCGATACTCTATTACAGCGTTCTGTTGCTTACGCGACGACGTAGTTCATTTACTCACTGCAATCTTACAAACTACAATTGGGTGCCCCCTTGCGGTGAAGCGTTGCAAACATTCAGGCACGAAGAATAAATGCGTAGAATGTTAACAGGGTTAGATTTATTTAAAAAGCCTTAAGATTTTCACACAAAAAGTTCGGAAGGATTACTTTCCAAGCATGATCTCGTATTTTCTGTAGTGAGATAATCTGACCCTTCATCAACTACAACAAAATAAATTCGCAGTGGCGAATATGACTCATCTTTGTCCGTATGTCAGAAAGGCGACAATGAAAAGCTGTGCCTGAGAGGGACTCGCAACCGGGGTTCCCCACTTTACCCAAGCAATGGCCTTCACCAGTTCGCCTATCCGTGTACGAATCTCGGCCTGGCCAAGCTTCCACACGTCCTCGTCCTTGTGCCACAGCCTGCGATTGTACGTTACGTATATTGACGCCCAGGAAGGACATATTTCTTGAGAGTAGAGGGCTTGGTGTCGGCTAATGAGTACGAAATTCATGCATGTCCGAAGGGCCATTGTATCATACATCGTAATAACACAGTCAATGTCATTTCATATTTGACCTTTATTATCTGTTGCTCCTAATAATGTGATAGTGTGCGTTGTGTGTCCACTTTTCAAACTTCATTCCGAGTCAGAGAGCGTTAATACTCTTTCATGGGCATTATAATTCATTTCTGAACGCCACTGTTATTTCAGAGCAAGCGCATCACAACCACAGACAGCGTTTGATGCTTTCTAAACCAATACACACGTCGCCCTAACATTGCCTTTCGTGAAGACGTTGAGGAGTTTGGAAACTTGGGGAAAAAAAGAAACTATGGTACTGAACTATCCAAAAGATGTCAAAGTATGTGAAAGTATGGATCAGAACTTGAACCCCAGCCCAGTGCCAATATTTGCATTTTCGCAACTTCAAATTGAGTGTGTTGTAAACTCCATGATTTATTAAGGAAAATAAACTTTCTAGTGTAAGAACACCATCTCGTGGCAGTTTCTAATTGTTGCAACTTCTGACTCTCTCTTTCGCCAGTATACGTGGTGTTTAAAACGAGGTGAATGCCTCCTCAGGTTAACAAAATATTACGTGACAGGAACATTCTTGCAAGTAGGTCTACATAAAGAACGTTACGCTTTCTGTTGTGCTATGAACATGGTTTACAGAGCTATTTTCCAGTAATTTTCAGCAATGAGATAAAATGTTTGAGATAGAACATTAGTTTTTTTATCATGTACCTGGTGTATTTAAATCAGCTCCAGAAATTTTCAGCTATGAGATACAATTTTTTAGATAGAACATTAGTTTCTTGTCATCTACCTGATATATTTAAACCAGCTGTGCACGAACAAATTTAAATCACATTGCTGTCACGTTTACTTTGAGACATAAAAGCCTTCAAATTGTTAGAGGTGGGTACAATATGCTGTACATAATACATGACTGTACGTAGATGGATGCTGTGGTGGTGGACTGCAGATTTAAGTAAGGTATTCAAATGCGTGTCCATGTTCCTGAATGCACAACGAATGTCATTTTCTGAACGACCTGCGGACGAGATATAACGTGTCCAGTGCCTCAGAGTGACAAGTTTCCCCGGTGTGAAGTTAGATATCATCTTCGGTTACACTATCGAATGTATCTTACATGGCCGTACACACGGCAGGTCAGACCGCACAAACGGGGTTCCGTGTGCCGTGGCTGTTGACGTCGAATAAAAATGGCGCACATAGTGTAAGTCATAACCGCTTTGAAATAGCGACGTACACTGCATATGAACAATATGGATCCTACACCTGTATCACTGTCGTTGATGGAGCAAAATGCACTTTCATCAGTACAGAATAAATCTATCTTCAACTTGAGACACTTTTATGTAAAATAACACTGAAATTTTGAGTGAAAATAAACCTGCTAATCACTGAAGGTGCATAGCTACTGTGGTGGTGTTACCTGCAATTTTTGTAAGCAATAAACATCTTTCTCTAACATTATCATCACACAAAATTGACCACTGTCTGAAAATGAATTTTTAGTCTGATATTCCCTGACAATAACTGATAGTACTTCAGTGCAACATAACAAAAACACTTTCGTCCACTTTTGTTGAACCATACATTTAATTTGTCACAAGCCATGAATCAGTAAAATCGTATGTTCTGACCATCACAGTAATAGTCTTATTTCTAGTTCTGAAAATGTGCCCCGTACCTTTTGCTGTCTTCTTCTGCAATTACTTTTATCCTGCTTGTCGGTGTAATATAATAGGTGGTACTTTGTAGACAATCTGATGCTTTGCTTAATAGGGCAACAATAAAAGTTATACAGGCTTACATATATCCAGCTTATGATCTGAAGATGTTACTGATTAAAAATCACAGTATGTAAAAGCGACACACTAAACGTCTACTGAAATAACAACACTGTGATGAAGCTTGTTCCTTTTAACCACTTGACTTTTATTAATTTGTACAAGAGGACGACGAATCATGACTTTTACGTTGTGCCCGTCACTATGAAAAATAGAATATACTAAACTTCACCATAGAAATTTTAGTCCCTCGTAATAGCAGTGCCACTTCTTCTTGGTTGACAAGTAGCTGCTTAACACATTATAATTATGCGTAGCAATGATTTCCCGTCCATTCGTGGTAGTTAAACAATTATTGTGCTCACTTGAATCATCACACAATACAGAACTTGGGCATCGCACCACAGACACTACTTCACAGCCCTTTCGACTTACACAGCCGACTGTTCTGGAACCATTTGTTGCAACGTTTCGCCCGCTTTACCCTTCCATGGGGAAGTCCCTTTGGATTCAACTTAAGCCTAAAGCCATGACTCGTTACAAGCTTAATTAAAAAGGTTTATAATACTTTTAAAACTAAAATCTACTTAACAATAAGTAGAAATTAATACAAAAAACATTTTTACTGCTGTACAGCTAAAACACAGTTACACACTATTGGTTGCATACTTTACAGGGTGGTGGCAGCACCTTAGCGGCGATCTGGCATGTATTGTATTGTATTGGGGACCTAGAAACGACAGAGAGGCTTCGTCACCACCGTAGCCCTCAGTGGTACACAACCCGTCAACAGGCTAACAGGCTACAGCAGTCCACTCACCACACCGCCGCCCCACGCCGTCACCACCGTAGCCCTCAGTGGTACACAACCCGTCAACAGGCTAACAGGCTACAGCAGTCCACTCACCCCACCGCCGCCCCACACCGAACCCAGGATTATTGTGCAGTTCGACCCCCGTGGACACCCCGGGGAACGTCTCTCATCAGACAACTGTAACCCAATATTTGTTTGGTAGAGTAATTATGGTGTACGCGCACGTGAAGAAAGTGTAGCTGAGGCGGAATGAGGGGAACCAGTCCGCATTCGCCAAGGTAGACGGTAAACCGCCTTAGGAACCATCCACTGACTGGGCTGCACACCGGACCTCGACACTAATCCGCCGAGCGGGTTCGTGTCGGGGACCGACACGCCTTCCCGGCCGGAAAGCAGTGTGTTAGGATGCACGGCTAACAGGGCGGGAGCGAACTGCCTTACTTTACCCTGCTGCCGTTAGATGGCATACGCGCCCTCAGTGCTCTATCATCTCAGTGGTTGCTTTAAACAGGCTTCTACAACTACCCTGCTACTGATCGTATTTTTTTAAGTTATGACAGAGAATAACGAAACAGCTTTTACGAAATGAAATGGAACAATTCCTATACTGAGTGACAAATATACGTGTCGTTACAAGTGAACCATCATAATATGGGTTACTAGGCCACAAAAAGTCTAGGCGGATACGTTCTGTATATTGTAAATGGAGTATTCCATTAGTGTGGTGTGTAATCTTTGATGGTGAAATCATCATTCCACACTACTTCGCAGGTACACTGTCACGTAAGATGTATCGAGCTTTTATCATCGACTGTCTAATGGTTCAAATGGCTCTGAGCACTATGGGACTCAACTGCTGTGGTCATTAGTCCCCTAGAACTTAGAACTACTTAAACCTAACTAACCTAAGGACATCACACACATCCATGCCCGAGGCAGGATTCGAACCTGCGACCGTAGCAGTCGCACGGTTCCGGACTGCGCGCCTAGAACCGCGAGACCACCGCGGCCGGCCGACTGTCTAGGAGCGCACGTTGTGTTATGGTACGTCTAGACATTGTAGACACTGGAGGCTGTACATGGAAGCAGCACAATGATCGCCCAGCTCACTCTGAATCTCATGTTGTGCAACATCTGAACAACAAGTTCTCTGACACATGGTTGGGGCGCCGTGGTCCTCAGGAATGGCCCATACTGTCGCCCAATCTACTAGTAGTAGACTTCCTTTTGTCGGGATATCTATAGAATCGTGTTTATGGCATTGAACCCACAACCACACATGACTTCAAATGGTGCATCGAAGAAGCTTGTCGCTCCGTGACGCCGGTGACATTAGATCTCGTCCGTAGGTGGTTTAGAAGGCGAACTGCGTTGTTCACTTAGGAAAATGGGCACACATTGAGTCATATTAGTATTCAATATAGCAGTCTGTTCTGGCAGTACAGTTTAACGGACGATTAAAAAATTTAGTTTGAGGGTGTTGCTGCAGCGTGTATGCAACACAGCAGTTATATAATCACCGATGTGTAGGCAAGGCATTTGTATGCATTCGTGACTTTCCGACGTGCGTGCAGTAAAAGCGTAAGCGTGAACTGTGGCGATGTTATTACCAAACGCGACAAGATAGGGCCAAGGTTCTGCTACTTTTTTCTTCATCAGTAGACATCCATGGGAGACTGAAGAACGTGTATAGGGCAGCACGCCTGCCGCAAGCCATCGTTGTGGAATAATGAGCCAACTTCCATGCTGGTCGCGATTCTACATAAGACGTCGGTCGACCTGGAAGGACAGCCTCATTCACGACACCAACTATCGCAGCGACCCTATAGACGTGAGTTTTCTCCATTGCGATTACTCGCCTTTGGGACCTTAAAAAGACCTTGAAGGGGCGAAGATTCCCGTAGGGCGAGGGTGTGCTGTAGTCACTTAATGTCTTCTTCACACAAGAGGACACCTGTTTTACCAGGAGAATATCTTCCACCTGGTGTGTCAGTGGGATGATTGCCCCGATGCACACGCTGATTCTGTCTGAGCATCATACTGATTCTGGACTGTACAGCCTTCGAACGGAAAGTTTTTGTTGCCTCTTTTACATGCAGAATTCGCTACCTAAAAGAGGTGCTTAGAAAAACAGTCGCACGACCACATAGATGAATCTCCTTCTATTACTTTGTTGTCTCTCTGTCTTGATGATGCTGAAGAAGTCCCATACTGACAGAGCTTAGGGGACGATGCGGGAGACCCGCACCGCTGTACTAGGCAAGGTCCTAGCTGTGGTGGTTTGCCATTGCCTTCCTCCGACCGTAATGGAGATGAATGTTGATGATGAAGGCAACAACATCCAGTCATCTCGTGCCAGCCGAAAATCCCTGACCCCGCCGGGAATCGAAACAGGGACCCCGTTCTCGGGAAGCGAGAACGCTACCACGAGACCACGAGCTGCGTACGTTATACTATCTAAAAA
Organism: Schistocerca gregaria; assembly: GCF_023897955.1. Lineage (NCBI taxonomy): Eukaryota > Metazoa > Arthropoda > Insecta > Orthoptera > Acrididae > Schistocerca > Schistocerca gregaria. Next base: position 602,912,725 of record NC_064923.1, on the reverse strand, counting down.
CTGAAAACCTCATTCATTAGGAAGTTTTCGATTTCACTAACAACGCGTCACCATCAGTTATGCAATATTCACTACGGTTTTCGATCCTTTAGCTTTTATAGGCTGAAAAAAAATTCAAATGGCTCTGAGCACTATGAGACTTAACATCTCAGGTCATCAGTCCCCTAGAACTTAGAACTACTTAAACCTAACTATCCTAAGGACATCACACACGTCCATGCCCGAGGCAGGATTCGAACCTACGACCATAGCAGCCCCGCGGTTCCGGACTGCAGCGCCTAGAACCGCATGACCACCGCGGCCGGCTTTTTATAGGCTGAATGACAGTTTTGCTGAGAAAGGACATATTCATGACATTAATTTCATCTATTTGTGTTCCTTGTGCCAGATTCGTATCATAACTGATTTTACTTTCATGGTTAAGGTATGTGTTTGATTAACACTTCAGAAAATCGTTTTTAATAGGACCACGAAATTGCACTTCTCCTCTGGTAACGCCCGCTGAAGAATGTATGCTTGCATCTTGTTTGCAAATCCACGTTAAACATCTTGTCGCTCCGCTACTGGAGGACAATCTGTCTAGGTTGGACCCTGACAGAGGCAAAAGTCGCGGCAAGTAGAAACTCTGTCAATTTGAAGCTTTGTTACACTAGGAATTTTCTTTCACTCAATGAGCCAGCCCTCATTTATGGTCACAGGGCAATTGCTTCTTATTGTATTAGGATTTGAGATGTTAAAAATATTGGTGCGTGATTGGGATTCATACACGAGTATCATCTTTATCTGGATTTCACGACTCCATCACGGTAGCGGTACATTATGGTTTTGTTTTCATAAGCTTCCAACTCCTCTGATTCTCCAGTAAAGCATCTTTCTGATTTTAGTCATGGTCCTGCCCGACTATATTCATTGTATCATTTCAAGCTGTCGTGTGCACTCGTTTAACAACTAATACTGAAGATTTTTAATGTTTCTTCATGCGTTGTCAACAATAACGGCATGCGCCCGTTCGTTTCCCAGTCAGATACAAAACTTTTCGTCAAGTTTGTCTTTCAAACATGGCCATATCCAGCTACTGGTGAAATAAAGGCGTATTTAATATACAGTATTTCCTCTAAAACAACTGCAATAGTTACTTGTTTCTGATCGGAGTGTGGCTAAACTTTTTCATCTCGTTGTTTGAGTTTCCGTCATCTCGCTACTGGTGAGAATATTCGACATCTTACACTTAGTTAAGAGTGTGATTAGGTGCTGGGCCCGATCCCCATCCAACATAAAACTTTATGTTACATAACTTCTAGCATAAACCTGCACGCACTTTATTTGCTAATGAAAACTGCTTGGTTACCAGAGAGAATGCTTGCTGGACAGGTATCTTGGGTCCGTGTCGAATACATAAGTTTTCGCCATCTAATTTCAAGCTGACAATTTTCTTTAAATGTCACTTACTGTCATAAATTTGAGTTTACAGTCGTTAAATACTGAGTCATCTCTAACACCGTTTGTCCTTATATTTTCAGTATAGTGGTACTAAACTGAACCTTCATTGATTGTCACACATAGCAATTTTCGTTATTGGTCTCGTGTGCTAATAATTTTGTATAATCTAACGAGTGCAACGAAAAGAGTTTAGATTATTTGCGAGAAAGCTGCGTTAAATATGCTATCTGCAGACTGGGTGAACAGCAATTCAAGTAGTTCGGATACTTCTGAGCATTGCAGTACAACTGAAAAGCAATAAACGGGCTATTATTAAAGTAAGTGCGCAATATCATACAAATCGAAAGGAGGTATAAAGAGGAAATCATCCGAATTCTGCAGCCGTTTGAGTGACTAAGGGAAAAGTACGGTGCTTGTAGTGAACTACTGATCTTGTTAGTGCGAAGGAATGGGGAACTCTTCGTTGGGTCCTATCGCTCGTTAACATGAACGTTTGGCGCCTACGGTAACGCCTGGCGGTTACGCACTCATATGGAAATAACCTGACATCTTAAACACGACTACACACCGAGAAGTCTGACGCCTCTGAAGTATTTATATGATGAAACCAAATGGCGTAAACGGAGTAGCAGCGTAAAGGACTTCTTTCCGATAGTAATGTAAATCTGATAGTGATAATCGTTAATTTATTCTGTTTTTTCGTTATGGTGCATGGAATACCAGTAGTTCCATGATTATCCGACCATTCCCTCACGGCACTGGAATTCGTTCCAATTGGGAAAGGTGCTGGAATCCTCGCACACTGATGAAGATCTGAAGTAGACTCCTGGCCCTTAAAATTGCGAGATATGGAGGCTGCATCCAAGAAACGTAAAATTTTTGTGCTGCAGTCATGGACGTACAAAGGATTAACAATTGAGAGTGACCGCATTAAATTGGCAGCATTAGTGCTACCTGCATGCTGTACGTAAGGGAAGATTAAAAAACTTTACTTTTTCTACTATTACTAAAACCTACTGCTACCAAATCTATTTCTACTACTGCTATAATAGCTATAGTTTTTGTCTGTCATGTTCCACAACACAGTCCATCGCTCGCTGGTACACAGACATGTCCTGGCGATTCGTTGGGCACTTGGAGGGCGTTTCGGCAGTATATATATAAGTACGTAAGGATCAATACAAGCTGATTTTGAATTACAGGTAACAAGCTAAAATTAAATGAAATAAATAAACAGGATAGTGAGTGCTCAGCACTTCTACGGTTGGGCCAACACTCGGTACCCTTTATTGTAACTGGCTTCATCAATGTCAGGTACATCTTTGATTCTAGGTGGGTAGCCATTGTCTTATCGTAGACCATACCGACGACGTTTTTGAATAGCATCCTAGTCGCTTTGATTCTTGCCTGTACATCCGCAATCACAAAGCCGTCATTCTACACACAAGAACATACTGTAGATATCGAGATGTGTCCACTTAAGTAAGAGGAGCTCCACTAATCATTAAAGTGAGTTTAAAAACTTGTAGGAAGTCGCATAAGTAATACAGATCCAAGTTGTATTGATCCCTTTACTGTGTTCATGACGCATTTTGGGCGTAGCCAACTATCAGATTGTAACACCGAAAATGCAGGTAAAATACCTTCTGCACCATCCAAATATTGGGGCCATTTAATATCCATTGATAAGTGGCACTGTACAGATAATTCTAAATCTGTAAGCTTTATTACACAAACTGTATATAATATTTAATGGGTGTAATAGTGCATTTATTTGTGAATGTATATACTTGATTTTAATTGTAATGTAAATGCTGTAATTTACTCGGTAATAGCCAACGGAACTTAACTTAAATGTATCGATATCAATGACGAAATAGCAGTAGCTGTGACTTTGTCGATCTTTGCGTATGGAGAGACTGCTGCGCAGCAGCTTGAGCCATGAAAGAGTGCGGAAGTCGGCGCTCACGCAGGCACCGTGTGCAGCTATGACAGCGCCAGTGTATGCGGGCCTACTTCGTTGACCCGCAAGTACCGAGAGAACGCTACGAGTGAAGCTGCAATCCCTGCCATTGCCTGTACAGTAATTATCTGTGGCTGTGACGTCAACAAAGGCTATATGTAGTGATCTACTATTCTCGCGGCATTTCTCAATCAGCTGGCGCGCAGCGAAAATTGCGTCTTTCGTGCAACATCCCTCACCCACTGGAACAATCCGGCCATGGTTTGCCGAGAAATTGGCACACTGCAACTCGTCAGCCCCTGCGGTTGATGATCTCTGGCTTGAAACTGAAACAGCATGGAATGAAATACCCGTATCTGCCATCAAAATTCAGTTCGACGCAGTATCCTGCTGACTCCGCGGCAACATTTTTCCCGGATTTACGTAACAGCTCTGTGTACTAAATTTCGCATCCTGTACACCCAAAATCACCAGCGCATTTAATAAAATTTTCTTCCTCCTGTACAGTGTACGCACAGTAAGTGATACTTGGTCACTTTCAACCCGTCCAGTATCGTGTCTGCAGTAGCTACCTGCTACCCCTACTGCGTGCGCTCGTCAGCAGGACGCGTTGCCCGGAACCGAGTGCGGCTGACGCGCCCAGCAAGTTTCCGCCGCTCTCGGATGATGAAAGACCCGGGGAACGCACCATGTCTCATCGACCACCCGATGCCTGCCAAATGGCGCCACTACCAAGCCTGCCGCGTCTCGCACTCTCAGTACAAAACGCGAAAACTGAGTGTGTTTCACGTCAACGTTATTTTCAAGCACCAAAGTTTGGAGATATATTAATATTGTTAATATCGGCGCACTACGCAAAACACCACTTAACGTAAACAACAAGTAGGAACAGCCAAACATAATAATCAAGTTATCACAAAGCAGTGGAAATTACATAAAAAAATATGCGCAAGCTACACAACACCTTAAATAAAACCATTTACCAGTACCGTAAAACGAGCACACACACCGGAAAACATGTTCATCAACAAAAACACAAAATGACCCACGGTAAGGTATCACAATTAGTTCGCACACAAGATGAGTAACATCTTAAGAATGGAATTCGTATATCTTTCAATAGAAATAGCGCAAAAGGAAAAAACAAAACAAAAGCCATAACAGAAGAGAAAAATGAATACACTGACTAAGGAACATGTGAATCAAAATGTAACAACTGCAACGCAAAATGCACTGATGGAAAAAAAATCACAACACCAATAAGGAGTTGTGCACATGAACGAAAGTTGGTAGGAGTTTTTCTACATCGGAAAGATGATGTTTATTAAAATTTCGCGCTAGGTTTAAAAATGGTTCATATGGCTTTGAGCGCTATGGGACTTCTTAGGTCGTCAGTCCCCTAGAACTGAGAACTACTTACACGTAACTAACCTAATGACATCACACACAGAATTCGAACCTGCGACCGTAGCGGTCGCGCGGTTCCAGACTGTAGGGCCTAGAGCCGCTCGGCCACCACGGTCGGCCTTCGCGCTAGTCGCATAAGAGTAGCACTATTACAATCACTATGACGACGTAAATCAGGTTAGCTTTAAACGTACGCTGTTACAACCATGAATGTTAGTTACCTTTGGAAATTGATGTGGCGAGCTGATGTTAGCAAAGAATACCATTAAGGAGATCAAGGCACCATTACCAACACCTCACAGGGTTTGAACGGGGTCGCGTAATAGGGCTACGAGGAGAGCATGTTCCTTGTGCAATACTGCAGAAACACCTTGCAGGAATGTGGGCACTGTACACGACAGCTGGTCGCCAGAACGTGCGGTCGCAACAAGACTGGGCTCCGGACGGCCACGTGACGTCACCGAGAGGGAACGCCGTCGTTTTAGGTGTATCGTGCTGAATCTGAAGCAGCAATCTGCAGTAGTTGGCACCACAGTGACATAACGAACTGCAACAAATCGATTATTTCAATGACAGCTGCGAGCCAGACGTCCTGCAGAGCTCATTGCACTGCGTTTGACTCGGTGCCCTACGGCAGACTCCTAACTAAGGTACGAGCATATGGGATTGGTTCCCAAGTATGTGAGTGGCTGGAAGACTTCTGAAGTAATAGAACCCAGTACGTCGTCCTCGATGGTGAGTGTTCCTCGGCGGTGAGCGCATCATCTGGAGTGCCCCAGGGAAGTGTGGTAGGTCCGTTGCTGTTTTCTATTTACATAAATGATCTTTTGGATAGGGTGGATAGCAATGTGCGTCTGTTTGCTGATGATGCTGTGGTGTACGGGAAGGTGTCGTCGTGGAGTGACTGTAGGAGGATACAAGATGACTTGGACAGGATTTGTGATTGGTGTAAAGAATGGCAGCCAACTCTAAATATAAGTAAATGTAAATTAATGCAGATGAATAGGAAAAAGAATCCCATAATATTTGAATACTCTATTAGTAGTGCAGCGCGTGACACATTCACGTCGATTAAATATTTGGGCGTAACACTGCAGAGCGATATGAAATGGGACAACCATGTAATGGCAGTTGTGGGGATGGCGGATAGTCGTCTTCGGTCCATTGGTAGAATTTTGGGATGGTGTGGTTCATCTGTAAAGGAGACCGCTTATAAAACACTAATACGACCTATTCTTGAGTACTACTCGAGCGTTTGGGATCCCTATCAGGTCGATTGAGGGAGGACATAGAAGCAATTCAGAGGCGGGCTGCTAGATTTGTTACTGGTAGGAAATGCTTCAGGAACTCGGGTGGGAGTCTCTAGAGGGAAGGAGGCGTTCTTTTCATGAATCGCTACTGAGAATATTTAGAGAAAGAGCATTTGAGGCTGACTGCAGTACAGTTTTACTGCCACCAACTTACATTTCGCGGAAAGACCACAAAGATAAGATGAGAGAGATTTGGGCTCGTACAGAGGCATATAGGCAGTCATTTTTCCCTCGCTCTGTTTGGGAGTGGAACAGGGAGAGAAGATGCTAGTTGTGGTACGAGGTACCCTCCGCCACGCACCGCATGGTAGATTGCTGAGTATGTATGTAGATGTAGATGTAAACCACCGCCATATACGCCTTCACTGTTGTCAAGCGAGAGCTCACTGTAGAGCAGGATGGAGGTCTTTGGTGTTTTCTGATGAAAGCTGGTTCTGCCTCGGTGTCAGTGAGTTGGGAGGAGGCGAGTTGAGGGCCTGCAGCCAAACTGTCTACGTGCCAGACACACTGGACCTACTACAGAAACTACGGTCTGGAGTGCGACTGCGTATGACAGCAGGACAGCTCTCGTGGCCTTCCCACGCACAATAACTGCATATTTGGAAGTCAGTCTGGTGATTCGACCTATTTTGCTGCGATTCATGGACAACATTCCAGTGGGTGTTTTCCAACACGATAACGCCTGCCCAATTACCGTTGTCATAACGCAACTTGCTCTGCCCAGTGCTGATATGTTGCCTTAGCCTCCTCAAACACCAGATCTGTCTCCAGTCGAGCACATATAGAATGTCATTGGACGACAACTAGAGCTTCATCTGCAAAAAGCGTTATCCGTCCCTGTACTGCTGACCAGGCATGGAACTACATCCCACAGACTTACATCTGACACGTCTAGAACACAATGCAGGCACGTCCGCATGCTTCCATTGAACATTCTGGTGGTTACACCGGTTATTAATGTACCAGCATTTCACATTGACAATGGCTTATCTCGCAATTACATGGAGCTGTGACCTTCCGATGTTAATTACTTAACATATGTTACTTGGACAAATGTAATCCCGAAATTTCATTATTCCACGTTAATTCTCTTTGGTGTTACGATTATTGTTTCAAACGCGTATATCGGGAATACTGCAGTACATAATAATAACAGGTTCTAAGGAACTGTCAGGGATTGTGAAGAGTCATCGCCCCAGCTTCATATATGCAGAACACACGGCCACCGGTATGCCATAATAACAAAAGAAAGTGAACTTTCGTCCTCCAGGAAGATTGTTAAAAATAGGAACCCACAAAAGATAACGTGAATACGCTGAATGACGAAAATAGCAACAATAGATGGACGGTATTCCAACTAATTCACAACTTACCACAAAAATCGAATACTGAAATAGTACTAAAATATAATTCCCTCCCCTCCCCCCTCCGACTCACACACACACACACACGCACACACACACACACACACACACACACACACACACACACACACACAAACACACGCACAGGCATCCACTCCAACAAATATGTTCATCACCACTCCCTGCTGCTCCCGTCTTTCCTTAGTCATCTCTACAGCAAAGTCTTGTGTAGTGAACAATATGAAAGGTTACTTTCAGTGAATTCCTTTATTGTGATGTGCCATAAATAGGAAGTATGTTCTGTGTTCATCTGGTTGCCGTAGAAGAACAAACAGTCATACGAAGGAAAAAGTAGGAAAAAAAGTAAGTGATAAGTAACCGTGAGCTCTAACAAATCTTTTTCAGGGCGGGTAGGCGTGCCGGTCCCTGGCACGAAACCGCCCGGCGGAGCAGTTTCGAGGTGCGGTATGCTGGTCAGTCTATGGATGGTTTTTAAGGCGTTTTCCACCTGCTTCGGCGAATGCGGGCTGGTTGCCTTTATTCCGCCTCGGTTACACTGTGCGGGCGACTGTTGCACAAACTCTTTCTCCGCGTTCGCGTACACCATAGTTACCACGCAAACATTGGGGGTTTCACTCATCTAGTGTGAGACGTTCCCCGGTGGTCTGTGGGGGCAGAACTGCACAATAACCCTGGGTTGGGTGTGGGGCGGCGGTGGGGTGAGTGGACTGGTGTAGCCTGTTGTGGGGTTGTGTACCACTGCGGGCTACGGTGGGGACGAAGCCTCTCTGTCGTTTCTAGGTCCCCGGTTCAATACTATACAAGTGATGAGTTACAACTTTGTAATCAGTTAGATAACGTAAGTGTCTTGCCAGAAACACCACATGGCTCATTACAAAATATTCATAATGAAATAATTACCTTTCATTTCATAATGCACATGTGATATCCAGTGTGAATGGTTGGAACAAGTATGATTAGAAAGAGAATAAAGATTCAGTTGCGAAAAGGCTGACATTGTTTTTAGGTTGTCTTGATAATAAATATCAAGGTAATGCTTCAGTCCAAAGTCTTTGAGCATATGAATGTCAATACGCTTATCTCATCAGTTTTATGTGAACATACGAGGACTGTTGTAGTCAAATAATTTATGTTACTTGTCGGTGGCTGATTAGTCACCTTAAATTTCCATTATTTATTTCATTCGGAAATACACCACATAGTTGAGAATCTGAATTACTAGGGGATGGACCAATTTCATTACACATGTGACTGTTTACGAAAATGTGCAAATAATCAATAAACATTTTCAGCTAATCCTTATTCTGACAGGTTCAGATATCACACACAATTATTCCCGCATTTTTTAACGTCACTGTCGCCCAAACCTCCAGAAGTCAGACACTCAGATCGGTACTAAACATTGTATGTCGATAGAACACAACCAAAACCACGATTTAGTTCGTGCTACGCGCTTTGTCCAGTAGAACATGTTTAAAACGTAATTAAATGTAACACCAGAACTACTAATCACAGGAAAAGTGTATCTGTGAGCGATAAATTTGTAGATCTCACTTGTGTGATATTACCATTATAATTACAATATAACAAGGCGTTGCAGAAGTGTCATAAGTAATGAAACGGTCGTTTCTGGGGAGGAGGCCAAACATCGAGGTCATCGGTCCCACAGGATTAGGAAAGGTTGGGAAAGGAAATCGGCCGTGCCCTTGCAGAGGAACCATCCCGGAATTTGCCTGAAGTGATTTAGGGAAATCACGTAAAACACAAATCAGCATGTCCGGACGAGGGTTTGAATTTCCCCCTCCCAAACGCGACTCCGGTGTGCTAACCCCTGCGCCACCTCGTTCGTTTGGAAATAATGGATGATTATAAATACGCAGCGGGACAACGATAAAGAATGAAAAACCACATAAAATGTGGCTAAATGAAAGTGCTCACCGCATGCCACAACCATTCTCCGAATCTGTAAAAATGGAAGTGCAGTGCTGGGAGTAAAAGGAAGGAAAAACTTAAACGACGTAACTGACGCAAATTCCAAATGAGTTGTAGAAAAAGTAAGAGGTACCCTGATAGGGAACAGCAGAGGGAAATGAAATATTATTCAGAGGACTGAATGTATAAACATACTGTCCCTATCCAAAATGTGGTATGTGGCGGAAATCATACGCACCGACAGTTTATGTATCGCACAAGTACATTGGCTGGTTTATTTGGATAGGTATGTTGTTTCGAGTAGCCAGGGATCCACTGACGAAACTAATCAACGAAGGTGGTCTAGATTTAAAAAATTGTGAGGGAAAACTCCCATACGTACCCTCTAATTACAAGCTTATCAGTCAGACTTACTAAAGGTGGGCTGCTGTACCGTGACAGGAAACACAGATTACAGAAGCATGCCAGCAAATTTAATTCGAGCCTTGCGAACTACAATATATATTTTACAAAGGCTCAAAATGTAAGATTGGTCACGTCAAAGAATATAATCGAAGTAATTGGGATAAAAAAACTCCATGACCCCCCAACAAACCAGATGAAACACAAAGAATTAAACTAGAAGACGGTCTGGTGAAACTTTGCAGACAAATCCTTGAACTCAAGGTTGCGTTCAGCAGCTTACATGTTTATAAATGGTTTGTTGCCAACATCTGCGCGGGGCCACAGAATAAAACTAACCAGTCATCTGTACTGCCAGTGGTGTAGCACAGTTGACACTGGCATGCACCAAACAATAGCTTGCCCTAGAACTGCAGGTTTATGGAAACGAATAAAGTATAAAGCAGCAGGTTTGCCATCAACCACAGTTAAAGAAATAAACATCAAGAAAATAATGTATATAGAAGTGAAAGTGTTTCCAGTCTCCAAGACAAGAACACACAGGTGGTCCATATATTGTTTAGTGAATTACGAGGTGCATTCAAGTTCTAAGGCCTCCGATTTTTTTACTAATTATCTACTGGCCCGAAATCGATGAAACTGGCGTTACTTCTCGACGTAATCGCCCTGTAGACGTACACATTTTTCACAACGCTGACGCCATGATTCCATGGCAGCGGCGTAGGCTTCTTTAGGAGTCTGTTTTGACCACTGGAAAATCGCTGAGGCAATAGCAGCACGGCTGGTGAATGTGCGGCCACGGAGAGTGTCTTTCATTCTTGAAAAAGCCAAAAGTCACTAGGAGCCAGGTCAGGTGAGTAGGGAGCGCGGGGAATCACTTCAAATTTGTTATCACGTAGAAACTGTTGCGTAACGTTAGCTCGATGTGCGGGTGCGTTGTCTTGGTGAAATAGCACACGCGCAGCCCTTCCCGGACGTTTTTCTTGCAGTGCAGGAAGGCATTTGTTCTTCAAAACATTTTCGTAGGATGTACCTGTTACAGTAGTGCTCTTAGGAACGCAATGGGTAAGGAGTACGCCCTCGCTGTCCCAGAACATGGACACCATTATTTTTTCAGCACTGGCCGTTACCCGAAATTTTTTTTTTTTTTTTGGTGGCGGTGAATCTGTGTTCTATTGAGCTGACTGGCGCTTTGTTTCTGGATTGAAAAATGGCACCCACGTCTCATCCATTGTCACAACTGACGAAACGAAAGTCCCATTCATGCTGTCGTTGGGCGTCAACATTGCTTGGCAACATGCCACGCGGGCAGCCATGTGGTCGTCCGTCAGCATTCGTGGCACCCACCTGGATGACACTTTTCGCATTTTCAGGTCGTCATGCAGGATTGCGTGCACAGAACCCACAGAAATGCCAACTCTGGAGGCGATCTGTTCAACAGTCATTCGGCGATCCCCCAAAACAATTCTCATCACTTTCTCGATCATGTCGTCACACCGGCTTGTGAGAGCCCGAGGTTATTTCGGTTTGTTGTCACACGATGTTCTGCATTCATTAAACTGTCGCACCCACGAACGCACTTTCGACACATCCATAGCTCCATCACCACATGTCTCCTTCAACTGTCGATGAACTTCAATTGGTTTCACAACACGCAAATTCAGAAAACGAATGATTGCATGCTGTTCAAGTAAGGAAAACGTCGCCATTTTAAGTATTTAAAACAGTTCTCATTCTCGCCGCTGGCGGTAAAATTCCATCTGCCGTACGGTGCTTTCATCTCTGGGACGTATTGACAATGAACGTGGCCTCATTTTAAAACAATGTGCATGTGTCTATCTCTTTACAGTGCGGAGAAAAAAATCGGAGGTCTTAGAACTTGAATGCACCTCGTACATCATCAACGAGTGAGGAGAGTCTATATACGACCTGAAGCAACAATTGCAGAACGAAAAACAAGAAATTCTGAACAGTAAATGGAAAACAGAGAAGTTCTTATCAACTACAAATATAATTTAAAGTCAATGTAAAAGCTTTGTTATATATGAAGATGCATAAGGTTATGAACACACCGAAAAAAGTTAGTTGGTAGAGCATGAAGTCGTCGTAGCAAAGGGCCCGCGTTCTAACCCAATTGATTATAATTTTTAAGATGGTTACACATGAAACTGACAAGTAAAAGGACTTTTCGGAGTTTCTTTTGGCAGTCTGCTTTAGCTTCGTTAGTTTAAAGTAGCAAACCTATAGAGTACATTTGGTGTTCTGTCGGACATATGCGACAGAACACCACACCTATCCATACAAATGCATTCTATAGCTTTGCTGCTTTCAAATAACGAAGCGAAAGCATGCTGCCAAAAGAACATTCCTACAAACTCCGAAACGTCCTTTACGTGTCAGGATAATGTTCTCCCAAATAACAGCTTAAAAAACATTGTCATTAGTTGGATTTGAACGTCGGACGTTTGACAATATGACCTCAACCTCTACCAACTCAGCCACGCGAGGTACTCAAAGCAAGTACTCACAGATACGATTTTCATGTGCTCCGTGGTTGTGGTGTCATTTTTAATGATCGCTTATGCATGTCCTACTGGACGACAGCCCATTCCAAAAGTAAATCGGAGATTTGGTCGATGTCTTACATCTGAAGGTTTGGGTGTGAGTTCCATACAGAAGTTTCTACAACAACTCGAAAATCACTTTCTGTGTAATTTGTCCAGTTATGTGTATGATTTTTTTGCTTATTCCACGATTACAGTGGAGACACCACAAATTTCTTGTAAAGTTCATTCCAAATGGATCCGAATCATGGAATCAAACGAAACTTGTGTGGCTACCAGCCTGGTGCAAGAATTTTTATTTGATCTCTCTACGGTATTCTGGTGCCAGCTTCACCGCTTTTAATAGAGTAGTCGCACTAGGTGGAACGGACGACGTTCAATATTCTAGCTCTACATAAACTTGTTATTGTGTGTTACTGCTGTTGTGAGCATTTCTAGTATCTAGACCACGGAGCCAGCAACTTTGACAATGCACTACAGCAAAAATAAGTGAGGTCCTTACTGAAACAAACATCGGGTACTGAGACGGCCGTTGTGGCCGAACAGTTCTAGGCGCTTCAGTCTGGAACCGCGCGACCGCTACGGTCGCAGGTTCGAATCCTGCCTCCGGCATGGATGAGTGTGATGTCCTTAGGTTACTTAGGTGTAAGTAGTTTTAAGTTCTATGGGACTGATGGCCTCAGATGTTAAGTCCCATAGTGGTCACAGCCGTTTGAACCATCGGATACTTATCTTCGTTGAGTTTTATAGTGTCGGTGGTCACGTAATACGTTTTGTGTGGAAGTTTTTACCTTTGCACTTCTCCTGGCTGGGGAAAAACCGACCGCTTAAAACTGATACCGGACTGTAGTTCTGAATTACCGCAATTTTTCGATATTGTTTCGTCACGGCTACAACAGGTTTCCTTTTATTTTTTGCTAATGACCGGGTGAAAGATACGAAATATCAGTGACCCATAGTATCTATTTTCTCGTTCCCAAGTAAACCTTTTTTAAATAAGCGAATAACTTTTATTTGTAAAACTTCAATTGCTTTGAAATATTGCGTTTTTAAAGAAAAAGGAATAAAGGAGAAAGGAAAATGCGACCAGTGCTCTTTTAATAGCAGTTACAACAGAAAAGAGCAGCAAACACATGGCATAAGATTCGAGCAGCATTGCTGAGACAATAAGATACCTGGTATCATGTTTAGCCTGTTAGATAGTATGGGTGTATATGCAATGCTGAAGGTTTGCCTCTTCTGGTTTGTATGGTTGTATCTCACTGTCGTCGTCCTATATACACCGTATATCAGAATGGCGTCAACCCTAGTCTGGAAATATTTACGAAGTGATGTAGCAATTAAGTACAATGCTTCACTTGCTTTAAAAGGTTAAGCATTTGTCTGCCATTTTTGCGAAATAATAAAAGATTAAGGAAATTATGGTGATAGTAATAAATTGAAAACTTAACAACAACTCACAGTTTACAACAAAAATAGGAAGTAGATGATCTGCTGTCATTCCTATACTAGTTTTAAAGGACACGAGTGTCGTTCGCTGAAGCTTCTTGGTGCAGAGTGCTACTAAAAACAGTTTGCTACCACAAAAAATTCCTGACATTTCCTCCGCTCTCCGTCATTCTGAAATTTCCCATTGTTTTTGTTGTTTATCATTTTCTAGGAAAGATAAGAAGGGCAATATCCAACCACAACTACGTGTGCAGCTTAAACATTTAAATACTTCCCACACAGAGTTAACGTGTGGTGGTAATTTTGTTATTTTGTACTAAGCGTTTCTTCACGATTTAATAGAATTAACGTTACAGCAAAAGTTTCGTCAGTATAAAAACTAAATAGTCCATACAAATACACTGCGTTAAGTGTTGGAAATTGCAGGATATCTAAGACCAGTATCGTTGATTCAGAAAAAAATACCTTCGCAGTATCGCGTTGTCCGAAGTGATTTACTCTTTTCCTTAAGAGACCTTATTAAGGACTCTACCATCTCGTCTCGACGTTTGTGTTTATCGTCCGCTATCCGGAGGGATAACCTACTGTTTCGCAGGGAAATACTGCCACGAGCTTCTCATTACGCATGAAACGCTACATATACCCTGAGTGTAACACGTGAAGACACAGGGCCCGGGTAGACAAGTATGTTGTGTTTGCTCGGACTACGTGGAGCGTGTATACTATGTAAGCCTGGGAGGAGCATGCGGTAGCGCGCAATCTCAACCCGGAAAATTTCATTTCACGCACCAGCACCCCGGCTACAGCCACAGCCAGCGTCGCTGTTTTTCCTGAGTTATACATGTTGCTCTATTCCAGCGTTATGGGTCGACGACTATTAATATTACCTCTGCTGGGATAATCTGGAACTACTTCGGCTGTGGTACCAATATCGACCAAGGGAAAAGCTATTAAAATACGAGAAGGGCGATTTACGGACAATTTGGAGTAATATTATCGACAGCGTATCCTATATCAGCGTGATAACCACGTCATGGGGCAGAAATTTTGTTAAAACCACGATCTGCCACTAACAGGTTATTCGTTGATGTCATTTTTTAGGATAAAATAATGGTATACTTAACGTGGGCGCTCCTCAGTAAATATATGAAGCATGTTAGCTTAAAAGTGATTATATAACGTGCAAGTCTGTCCAATATTGCACAGCCACAACTTTTCGCACGTTGCTGTCGTCTTAGAACAAGTGAGTGCTCGATGATACCTTACATGCTCTCCTTTGTTTCTGCTTCCACTTACTAGTCTTATAATGCTGTTTTTTATTATCACTGCCACTGCATACACTCTCAGTCTTCATTAATTTTATTAACTTCCGCAGACTGAAGAGTTTCACCGTTTTGACAAAATAGCTGTAGAGTTTGGATAATCCACACTATAAAAAGTAAGGATTAATGATTCTGAACATTTATCTGTGATAAGACGCAAATTGTAACGCTGCGTTATAAAGAGTAACCGAACACTGCGTGTCATTTCTGTATAGTGACGACTAACATTGCTGGTCGCTTAAACGAACTACTTTCACCTTATTTACTTTTTTAACTAATGCACATGCTGTAAGCATTTTGTAAACATTAGCTGTCGTGTGGCCGAGAAGAATGGATTAGCTCGTTTTGTATTATCGCGTTATAGGGGAGAGAGTGTGGCAGATATGATACACGAGTTGGGATGGAAGTCATTACAGCATAGACGTTTTTCGTCGCGGCGAGACCTTTTTACGAAATTTCAGTCACCAACTTTCTCTTCCGAATGCGAAAATATTTTGTTGAGCCCAACCTACATAGGTAGGAATGATCATCAAAATAAAATAAGAGAAATCTGAGCTCGAACAGAAAGGTTTAGGTGTTCGTTTTTCCCGCTCGCTGTTCGGGAGTGGAATAGTAGAGAGATAGTATGATTGTGGTTCGATAAACCCTCTGCCAAGCACTTAAATGTGAATTGCAGAGTAGTCATGTAGATGTAGATGTAGATGTAGAGCTCGGCGTGTTATCTAACTGCTCAGTTCCACCTTCTGTACGTCATATTCACAATAAACTTTATGATGTGGAAAGTGTCAGTTGAAAAAGACTGCTGGAACAATTAGAATATACTGTGTGCCTCCCCTAAGCGTCGTTAGACGCATTTTATCTTATGTTCCCGCAGATCTCAGCAGGCTCACTTTTCAATGAGAATGTGGAGTCGGTTCAAACAAATACCACTCATCGTGTCTTCCATATGACGCCAAGTCTCGGAAGACAGCGTCGGTTTGTTTCCCGTTACAAACAAGATGGTTTTTAAAGTGGCACTGAACCGGCCGATTCGATAGAACGGTGCGAAATTCGTCTAGCGAGACATTAGTTTTATCCAAGCGGTCTGGCATAAACACCAGCAGCTGCGGAACGATATGTTGTTTTTGGGTACATTGTAGTGCTTCCAGAGTTTTTGGATAGTGACTGGTTAATGCGGTTATTATGTAATGTATTTATCGAGTTTTCACGTGTTTCATGTTTTCTGTGATTTAAAACTTATAGAGTGATAATCGGTGGTGAGTTTACAATCTAGCTGCCAGCTTTCTGATTGTTAAGTTTTGTTTTGGATATATTACAGCGCTTCACATAATTTCCATAGGTCTTCGGATTTTGATTATTTCAGAAAATATGGTTTCTGTAGGGTTCAGTGCCGCAGTAGGTAAATACGGAAACCTTGTGGGATAGCTTTGTTCTCCAGCTCTCTGTGTGTCTTTCTGGCTGTTAGAAGTCCTATTTCCAGGAACAGGTAGTTGCATCAGGCTGAAATGTATGACACATACTGAGGTCTGTGCTCCATTGGTGCTGTAAGAAATTGAAGCTTCCAAGTCCATGCAATCAAAAGATACGGCTATTTGTGACACATATTTTTATATCGGCAAACTCACTCATCAAAACATATGGGTACTCCCCGTTTGCCTAGAATCATGATATTCGGCAAAGAGGAAGGTTTTATAGTAAAACCAAGGAAAAAATTTAAAACTCTAAATTTTTAATTCTATCACACGAAAAAATATTTCTTTTCTCCTTTCTTGTCTGACTGTCTGTCTATTCGTCTGTTAGGACTTACGTCACATACTAAGGTCTATAGGGTCCTGGCAGCGTAATAAATGTAACCAAGTCTAATAAGCTTCTCAGACTGGTGTGTGAATTTTAGTTTCACATACAACTAGAAACGCCATATCTACTTGCAGTAGTCGCTCCTGGGTATCTCATGGTGGAAAAATTCCGAATCGCGTCACATGAGCAATAAAGTCATTCATTGCCTGATATTTGACTTTTGCCAATGCGACACATTTCATCAGAATGGAGAACTACTGTTTATAGTAATAATGGTAGTATGCTGCACGACGTTATGTCACATTTATATTATCGTAATTAAACATTCTCGGAAATCTTGGAATCATTGGGTCCGATATCTTGCCAATACAAATGTCCTTAACAGGAGAAAATGGTCGAGATACTCGTTTCAAAAAGGGATGAACTGTCTATATACGTCACCGAGCATGTAAGGAACCCTCAGAGATCGATTCCTTTTCCCATCTGGCTAATTTCTTGGTTTTCATTCTCTTCACGTCTTCTGCTACCCGAAACTTACATTCAGCAAACACATGTGTGTTTTTTACATCCGCCTAGAAGTTAGCACCACAACTCGCAGGAAGATAAGATTTACTTTTTATTACTTTAATACAGTTTAAGTGCGTCATAGTGCTTTTCAGTTTACTTTAAGAGTAGCGTCATGTGTGGCAAATGTGATGTTGCAGTACGTTAATTGGTGTGCGAGAAACTTGTCAGGTCTGTTGGTTGATGTTTCACTTGGGTGGACGCAGGGGGAAGCCAAACTGTCAATCGCTGAAAAAGAAATTTAGTATCAACAACAAACATCTTTGACTATCCACCGAATAACATAGAAGGTTTGCAAACAGCAGCACAAAATTTAAATCTGATCTAAAATCACTTCTTGTGGATAACTCCTTTCCTTTAAGTTGCATGAGTGGGAGAACAAAAATGTGTTCATTATTATTAACACTAATTACGTATACATATGCTGTAAACTAATTCATTCCACATTGTTTCAAAAAAAGAATGTTTCAAATTATCTATGGATAATTTAACTAACTCACTTACTCGACGTACAAGGTGTAGCGACGGGTATGTTGTTGTTGTTGTTGTTGTGGTCTTCAGTCCTGAGACTGGTTTAATGCAGCTCTCCATGCTACTCTATCCTGTGCAAGCTTCTTCATCTCCCAGTACCTACTGCAGCCTACATCCTTCTGAATCTGCTTAGTGTATTCATCTCTTGGACTCCCTCTTCGATTTTTACCCTCCACGCTGCCCTCCAGTACTTCATTGGTGATCCCTTGATGCCTCAGAACATGTCCTACCAACCGATCCCTTCTTCTAGTCAAGTTGTGCCACAAACTCCTCTTCTCCCCAATTCTATTCAGTACCTCGTCATCTACCCATCTAATCTTCAGCATTCTTCTGTAGCACCAACATTTTGAAAGCTTATATTCTCTTCTTGTCGAAACTATTTAACATCCGCATTTCACTTCCATACATGGCTACACTCCATACAAATACTTTTAGAAACGACTTCCTAACACTTAAATCAATACTCGATGTTAACAAATTTATCTTCTTCAGAAATGCTTTCCTTGCCATTGCCAATCTACATTTTATATCCTCTCTACTTCGACCATCATCAGTTATTTTTCTCCCGAAATAGCAAAACTCCTTTACTACATTAAGTGTCTCAGTTCCTAATCTAATTCCCTCAGCATCACCCGAATTAATTCGACTACATTCCATTGTACTTGCTTTGCTTTTGTCGATGTTCATCTTATACCCTCCTTTCAAGACACTGTCCATTCCCTTCAACTGCTCTTCCAAGTCCTTTGCTGTTTCTGACAGAATTACAATGTCATCGGCGAACCTCAAAGTTTTCATTTCTTCTCCATGGATTTTAATACCTACTCCGAACTTTCGTTTTGTTTCCTTTACTGCTTGCTCAATATACAGATTGAATAGCATCGGCGAGAGAATACAAACCTGTCTCTCTCCCTTCCCAACCACTGCTTCCCTTTCATGTCCCTCGACCCTTAAAACTGCCATCTGGCTTCTGTACAACTTGTAAATAGCCTTTCGCTTCCTGTATTTTACCCCTGCCACCTTCAGAATCTCCCCCCATGAACCATGGACCTTGCCGTTGGTGGGGAGGCTTGCGTGCCTCAGCGATACAGATGGCCGTACCGTAGGTGCAACCACAACGGAGGGGTATCTGTTGAGAGGCCAGACAAACGTGTGGTTCCTGAAGAGGGGCAGCAGCCTTTTCAGTAGTTGCAGGGGCAACAGTCTGGATGATTGACTGATCTGGCCTTGCAACATTAACCAAAACGGCCTTGCTGTGCTGGTACTGCGAACGGCTGAAAGCAACGGGAAACTACAGCCGTAATTTTTCCCGAGGACATGCAGCTTTACTGTATGATTAAATGATGATGGCATCCTCTTGGGTAAAATATTCCGGAGGTAAAATAGTCCCCCATTCTGATCTCCGGGCGGGGACTACTCAGGAGGATGTCGATATCAGGAGAAAGAAAACTGGCGTTCTACGGATCGGAGCGTGGAATGTCAGATCCCTTAATCGGGCAGGTAGGTTAGAAAATTTAAAAAGGGAAATGGATAGGTTAAAGTTAGATATAGTGGGAATTAGTGAAGTTCGGTGGCAGGAGGAACAAGACTTCTGGTCAGGTGACTACAGGGTTATAAACACAAAATCAAATAGGGGTAATGCAGGAGTAGGTTTAATAATGAATAGGAAAATAGGAATGCGGGTAAGCTACTACAAACAGCATAGTGAACGCATTATTGTGGCCAAGATAGATACGAAGCCCACACCTACTACAGTAGTACAAGTTTATATGCCAACTAGCTCTGCAGATGATGAAGAAATTGAAGAAATGTACGATGAAATAAAAGAAATTATTCAGATAGTGAAGGGAGACGAAAATTTAATAGTAATGGGTGACTGGAATTCGAGTGTAGGAAAAGGGAGAGAAGGATACATAATAGGTGAATATGGATTGGGGCTAAGAAATGAAAGAGGAAGCCGCCTAGTAGAATTTTGCACAGAGCACAACTTAATCATAGCTAACACTTGGTTTAAGAATCATGAAAGAAGGTTGTATACGTGGAAGAACCCTGGAGATACTAAAAGGTATCAGATAGATTACATAATGGTAGGACAGAGATTTAGGAACCAGGTTTTAAGTTGTAAGACATTTCCAGGGGCAGATGTGGACTCTGACCACAATCTATTGGTTATGACCTGTAGATTAAAACTGAAGAAACTGCAAAAATGTGGGAAATTAAGGAGATGGGACCTGGATAAACTGAAAGAACCAGAGGTTGTACAGAGTTTCAGGGAGAGCATAAGGGAACAATTGACAGGAATAGGGGAAAGAAATACAGTAGAAGAAGAATGGGTAGCTCTGAGGGATGTAGTAGTGAAGGCAGCAGAGGATAAAGTAGGTACAAAGACGAGGGCTGCTAGAAATCCTTGGGTAACAGAAGAAAAATTGAATTTAATTGATGAAAGGAGAAAATATAAAAATGCAGTAAATGAAGCAGGCGAAAAGGAATACAAACGTCTCAAAAATGAGATCGACAGGAAGTGCAAAATGGCTAAACAGGGATGGCTAGAGGACAAATGTAAGGATGTAGAAGCTTATCTCACTAGGGGTAAGATAGATACTGCCTACAGGAAAATTAAAGAGACCTTTGGAGAAAGGAGAACCACGTGTATGAATATCAAGAGCTCAGATGGCAGCCCAGTTCTAAGCAAAGAAGGGAAGGCAGAAAGGTGGAAGGAGTATATAGAAGGTTTATACAAGGGCGATGTACTTGAGGACAATATTATGGAAATGGAAGAGGATGTAGATGAAGACGAAATGGGAGATACGATAATGCGTGAAGAGTTTGACAGAGCACTGAAAGACCTGAGTCGAAACAAGGCCCCCGGAGTAGACAACATTCCATTAGAACTACTGACGGCCTTGGGACAACCAGTCATGACAAAACTCTACCAGCTGGTGAGCAAGATGTATGAGACAGGCGAAATACCCTCAGACTTCAAGAAGAATATAATAATTCCAATCCCAAAGAAAGCAGGTGCTGACAGATGTGAAAATTACCGAACTATCAGTTTAATAAGCCACGGCTGCAAAATACTAACGCGAATTCTTTACAGACGAATGGAAAAACTGGTAGATGCAGACCTCGGGGAGGATCAGTTTGGGTTCCGTCGAAATGTTGGAACACGTGAGGCAATACTGACCTTACGACTTGTCTTAGAAGAAAGATTAAGAAAAGGCAAACCTACGTTTCTAGCATTTGTAGACTTAGAGAAAGCTTTTGACAATGTTGACTGGAATACTCTTTTTCAAATTATAAAGGTGGCAGGGGTAAAATACAGGGAGCGAAAGGCTATTTATAATTTGTACAGAAACCAGATGGCAGTCATAAGAGTCGAGGGGCATGAAAGGGAAGCAGTGGTTGGGAAAGGAGTGAGACAGGGTTGTAGCCCCTCCCCGATGTTATTCAATCTGTATATTGAGCAAGCAGTAAAGGAAACAAAAGAAAAATTTGGAGTAGGTATTAAAATTCATGGAGACGAAGTAAAAACTTTGAGGTTCGCCGATGACATTGTAATTCTGTCAGAGACGGCAAAGGACTTGGAAGAGCAGTTGAACGGAATGAACAGTGTCTTGAAAGGAGGATATAAGATGAACATTAACAAAAGCAAAACGAGGATAATGGAATGTAGTCAAATTAAATCGGGTGATGCTGAGGGAATTAGACTAGGAAATGAGACACTTAAAGTAGTAAAGGAGTTTTGCTATTTAGGAAGTAAAATAACTGATGATGGTCGAAGTAGAGAGGATATAAAATGTAGACTGGCAATGGCAAGGAAAGCGTTTCTGAAGAAGAGAAATTTGTTAACATCGAATATAGATTTATGTATCAGGAAGTCGTTTCTGAAAGTATTTGTTTGGAGTGTAGCCATGTATGGAAGTGAAACATGGACGATAACTAGTTTGGACAAGAAGAGAATAGAAGCTTTCGAAATGTGGTGCTACAGAAGAATACTGAAGATAAGGTGGATAGAGCACGTAACTAATGAGGAGGTATTGAATAGGATTGGGGAGAAGAGAAGTTTGTGGCACAACTTGACTAGAAGAAGGGATCGGTTGGTAGGACATGTTTTGAGGCATCAAGGGATCACAAATTTAGCATTGGAGGGCAGCGTGGAGGGTAAAAATCGTAGAGGGAGACCGAGAGATGAGTACACTAAGCAGATTCAGAAGGATGTAGGTTGCAGTAGGTACTGGGAGATGAAGCAGCTTGCACAGGATAGAGTAGCATGGAGAGCTGCATCAAACCAGTCTCAGGACTGAAGACAACAACAACCTTCAGAATTTGAAAGAGAGTATTCCCATCAACATTGTCAGAAGCTTTCTCTAAGTCTATAAACACTAGAAACGTAGGTTTGTCTTTCCTTAATCTTTCTTCTAAGATAATTCGTAGGGTCAGAATTGCCTCACGTGTTCCAAACTGACCTTCCCCAAGGTCGCCTTCTACCAGTTTTTCCATTCGTCTGTAAGGAATTCGAGTTAGTATTTTGCAGCTGTGACTTATTAAACTGGTAGTTCGGTAATTTTCATATCTGTCAACACCTGCTTTCTTTGGGATTGGAATTATTATATTCTTCTTGACGTCTGAGGGAATTTCGCCTGTCTCATACATCTTGCTCACCAGATGGTAGAGTTTAGTCATGACCGGCTCTCTCAATGATGTCAGTAGTTCTAATTGAATGTGGTCTACTCCTGGGCCCTTGTATCGACTCAGATATTTCAGTGCTCTGTTAAACTCTTTACGAGGTATCATCTTTCCCATTTCATCTTCATCTACATCCTCTTCCATTTCTATAATATAGTCCTCAAGAACATCGTCCCTGTATAGACCCTCTATATACTCCTTCCACCTTTCTGCTTTCCCTTCTTTGCTGAGAACTGGGTTTCCATCTGAGCTCTTGATATTCTCTTATCTCCAAAGATCTCTTTAGTTTTCCTGTAGGCAGTATCTATCTTACCCCTCTTGAGATAAGCCTCTACATCCTTACATTTGTCATCTAGCCATCCCTGCTTAGCCATTTTGCGCTTCCTGTCGATCTCATTTTTCATACGTTTGTCTTCCTTTTTGCCTGCTTCACTTACTGGATTTTTATATTTTCTCCTTTCATCAATTAAATGCAGTATCTCTTCCGTTAGGATTTCTACTAGCCCTCGTCTTTTTACCTACTTGATCCTCTGCTGCCTTCACGATTTCATTCCTCAAAGCTACCCATTCTTCTTCTACTGTATTTCTTTCCCCCATACCAGTCAATTGTTCCCTTATGCTCTCCCTGAAACTATGTACAACCTCTGGTTCTTTCAATTTATCCAGGTCTCATCTCCTTAAATTCTCACCTTTTTACAGTTTCTTCAGTTGTAATCTACAGCTTATAACCAATAGATTGTGGTCAGAGTCCACACTCCCCCTGGAAATGTCTTATAATTTAAAACCTGATTCCTAAATATCTGTCTTACCATTATATAATCTATCTGAAACCTTTTAGTATCGCCAAGGTTCTTCCATGTATAGAATTTTCTTTCATGATTCTTGAACGAAGTGTTTGGTATGATTAAGTTATGCGCTGTGAAAAATTCCACTAGGCGGCTTCCGCTTTCGTTCTTTAGCCCCAATCCATATTCACTCACTATGTTTCCTTCTCTTCCTTTTCCTAATGTCTAATTTCAGTCACCCATCACTATTAAATTTTCTTCTCCCTTCACTACTTGAATAATTTCTTTTATCTCATCATACCTTTCATCAATTTCTTCATCATCTGCAGAGATAGTTGGCATATAAGCTTGTACTACTGTAGCAGGCGTGGGCTTCGTGTCTATCTTGACCACAATAATGCGTTCACTATGCTGTTTATAGTAGCTTACCCGCACTCCTATTTTTTTTATTCATTATTAAACCTACTCCTGCATTACCTCTATTTGATTTTGTATTTATAACCCTGTATTCATCTGACCAAAAGTCTTGTTCCTCCTGCCACCGAACTTCACTAATTCCCATTATATCTAATTTTAACCTACCTATTTCCCTTTTTAAATTTTCTAACCCACCTGCCCGATTAAGACGGGTATTCCTGTTGGTGACTGAGGGCGGTGTGCTGAACACCACATCAGTATTCACGTCATTTGCAGACCAATAATTATAGCTGTGAGGAGCATTACGTTATTGGGTTGGTTCGTTTCTCCAAGTACATGTGACAAGAGTAACGACTAATCCTTAATCTCGCCGCGCGGGGTAGCTGCGCGGAACGGGCGCTTCGTCACGGCCCTTGCGGCTCCACCCGTCGGTGGATCGAGTCTTCCCTCGACTATGGTTGTGCTACTCCTACTACGTGATAGTTCGGTGCAGCAGCTACTGTTGTTATACATTTCGAAGTTATATAAGCCCGATTCCTGGCGTGTGTTTACCGTGTATCGAAATACTTTTTACAGTTGACTTTCTCTCTTTGTAGCGTATTTTAATCATAAGCACTGTAAATCACATTTCTGTAGTTCTCTCTGTAGCCGTGGAAGACTATTATTTCTCCAAATCTGTGTGTAAACATGAGATACTGAGAATCAAAATTATTAGCTGCATCCTCAAACTTCGCTTAATGGTTCTCTTGGCTAATCCGAAATTTCTGTGAAACATTATGACTCTTTGCTAAAGCTTTAGTCCATATAAAAGATTTGTTGGATAGCACCAGAACGTTTATCATATCAGTAAAGCATCACCCCCATGGTGAAATTAAGAGGATCCAGACTTTTAAATAACAATAAATAAAAGATAACGTCCGTAAGATAAATATCTGCATATTGACAGACTACATTAGTGATGGTTCATAGAAAAACAATTTCATGAAGATCATTAAGGTGGACTTTGTAAGCACAATATTCCTTTCGTCATAGAGAACTCACCTAATGGTAATGAGAATAAAAGACATTATGATCCGGACGGAGGCATACCATATGATTTTATCATTGCTCAGTATGGGACAGTAATAAAACAGATAACAGACAGCTTAAATATAGAGTACCATTCGCGATATACTTCATGGTGGCTTACGTAGTGTATGTTTTGACGGCGATGGCAATACTAAAAGTCGTACTGTGTTCGATTTCCTTCAAGGGTGAATTTTGGGTCTCATATTATACCCGATTCATAATAACAGGATTAATTTTGGTCAATACGAACTGATTTAATAGCAGCTACAGATTTTCGATGACCAGCGATAATTCCAAAACGTCGCCTACGAGAGTTTAGACCCACCATAGTATTGCCTGAAAGTTCGCCTTCTAGAGTTAAATATAGTCCATTAGAACTGTATAATAATTGCATCGGTACTACCCATCCGAGTTTACAATAATCTCCACTAAAATACATGACCTGTATAGTCATATCGTCAACATCTGAAAGACTGTTTCAGAAACAGAGTATACAGTCCATAACAACGAATTACGCTGAAGGAAAAACTATTCTCAAAAATGTTATTTCTGAAGCATGCAAACAAAACCTCGCGGAATATGGAATGTTAACTTTTCCTGTATTCACTGATTCATGAACATGGTGTTTCAGGTATCTGTGTCTTGCTTTTTTTCATGTTCCATAAATGGAACATTTGACATCGATGCTTTTTACATTAAAATTTTGGGGTCATTATTGTCGGCCATTGATGTTCACATCTCTGCGATGAAAGCTCACCTATTTGTATATGCGTTTCTAAAAATACAAGTAATCTAGCTAAAATATTAGAAGCTATGTCCGCTTCCAGACCGTGCACCTACTTGAAAAGAGTAATTTTATGATACCTTTATTTAAGCCTTCATCTAGACAGAGGACAATTGTTCGCCAGCAGTAAAGTGTGCACTGCTTTTAAACTTATGTACTAACTCCTCGAGTATCAGTGTCTACCAATAAAGATTATATTAGATCTATATTGTCAAGCCACTGGGAAAATCTCTACATGAGTAATGTTATCAAGGCACACACATACACAAACATACACACGCACACACACACACACACACACACACACACACACACACACACACACTCACACATACACACACAATAAATCATACACTAGAAAAACTGTAGTTACTGAAAAGGAACATCTTGCAAACAATAGCAACTATTAACCGATATACGCTGAATACGGGGTGGTTCAGAAGTGATGGTCAATATTCAGGGATATGACAGGAATGAGCTATGAGCAAGTCTTGATATTCGATACTGTGAATCAAATCTCGTCCACTGCGAGCTCTTTGTTCTCCATATTTTGGGAAGTGGTGTTATGGGCCAAGAGAAGAAAATAAGTCCAGTAAACACTTGCTCTAAAATGTATACTTTAAGAACTACGAGAACTTGTTCAGCTTCGCTACTTTGAAACACAGCCCTTCTAATGAACAAGTTCTCATAACTTCTAAGGTATGCATATTAGACCACATGTTTACTGGAATTTTTTTCTTGTTTTGGTCCATACTACCACTTCCCAAAACATACAAATAAAAGAACATTTAGTTGAACAGATCTGTTTCACAGTACAGAACGTCCAGAACTGCTCATAAGGTATGTGTTTTAGAGCCCATGTTTACCTGACTTTTCTGTTTCGAATGAACATTCGTGTCATATCCCTGAAACTGCATACAGGTACACTTTAAGAGAACTATCGATCCATTATGCCATCAAAACGGTGCCAAAATTCAAAGACTGCCTCGTTACAAATTCAAAAATGTGATGCAAGTTACATGCGATCTGAGCTTAGAAGGAAGTAAGAAAATCTTTCATATTAAATGATCTCGAAATTTGGATTGATTCATTAGCGAATCGTGAATTCATATTACATGAAACGATTGTTACGGTGAGAGAGAAAACTGTACTGATATTTTTCGCGGCAAATGTTTTACGATATACTTTCATTCACTTAGGCTGTAATTAAGTAACGAGAACTCGAATTGACTGGCTTGGTTAAAAATTCTAGGTCCGCGGAGCTTAAAATCATAATGCAATAATTGCTGTATACCGTGGCAAATCAGACTTCGTTAAGATAAAACAAGTAGGTACAGTGTAATAAATATAAACAGTAATCATGTCATTGCGATGGCCACAATAGCAACTGAGCAGATCACGAACAAGCTGGCTAATTGTGACTACAGAAACTCAGAGCCTGGTCCGGAGATGACTATTAAAATGTAATGTTGACACTGAAATGAAGAAGCACAGTAAAATGAAATTCATTTGTAGGTACTTATTATTCAAGAAGACTTATATGGGCAATATGTTAGTACAGATACGAACAAGAAGGATCAACAAACGTTAGAAGAATGTAAAAAGTGACAGAAAACGATAGGATTCTCCCTTTCTTCATAGAGATAGAAATAGAATCATTATCATTACGATTCAATCCAGTCACTATGCCCGATATTTTCTCGTCATAATTGTATTGTTCTGTTTTCCATAAAGCATCACCATCCATTCAAGGCAAACTATTATTGTGAAGCCAATAAAAGCTAAAATTGTAATGGTCACTGATCAGTAATGCCTCTGTAATAGCAAATTAGGCGTTCTAAACTATTATTTTTCCATTTGAAATCTATTGAAACTGGTTCGTGGCCATGCCAAGGTTGCAGCATAGAGAAGGAAGCACAGAGTTTACTATGTTACAGTCATCACAGACGGACGAAGACCTGTTAGGACAAAGACAGGAAAATTTATTAGCCATATCCTTATCCAAGCATACATCATAGCATCTACATTGCTCGAACTACGGAAAAAACACAAAAGACTGAGGTGCCTGTCCTATGCACGCAGTTCATGTATCTCCTACTTTGAGCCCAATATTCCATCGAAACACAAAAGTCGTAAAGTACCTGCATTCTCCAACCACATCCACATCTATTGAGCAGAAACCATGGCAACAAATGCTGCGGGGTGCTGAGAATCGTCTGATAAACATCTGAATGCCAGGTTATCGTTTTGATCAGTAACGACACCGTGCACCTGGTCTAAGCAGTGTTACTCCACATGGTCATGTGGGGTGTTTACGTTGGTTTAAACTCACTGACTGTTTGCACTGTCTACTGAACTTAAGCTCTTGATTGGGTTACCTGCACCATAATCTGCATATGCACAAGTGACCCGAAACACGCTGTCTATCAGGGTTGCGGGCAGGTAATACGTACGATGAAGAGAATGGGAAATCATTCCAGCGATATTACTGGTCATAAATGGGAAAAACCACTGACATAGATGAAATTGACGAAGGGGAGATTGCTGTGGCCCGGCAGTTGGGAACGGGTACAGCGAAGCTGGTCGGCTGTTTACGTGCTGCTGTCGTGAGCTTCTATGGGAAGTGGCCAAAGGTCGGTGAATCCTTGAGTGACAAGTTGCTCGACGTTGTCACTTCATCACAAAACGTGGAGGTCGAGGGTTTGTCGTTCTGTAAAACTGGACAGGCGGCGATCTACGGCAGATGTGGCAAAACAATACTTTGCTAGTGTAGCTATAATAATTTCGGAGTACATTGTTCGGCGTAAATATTTGAATATGGTGCTGCTCAGAAGACAGGCTCTGTGTGTCCATATGTTGGTCCAGTGATATTATGGACACGGGATCACGACACTTTACCATGGAAGTCTTTCAATTGAACGCACCTGGTACATGACCGTGTGCCAAATTCCCGCACAGAAACCATCGCTCCGTAGTTTACGGGAACTGCGTGACATGTACGTAGATATCCGGTGACGTATAACTCCAAAAATCTGCCAACAACGAGTCGAATTCATGTTACGCAGAATAGCTGCTCTTTTGCGTTCCAAAGCCGAATCATCAAGCACGTGGATACTACGCATGGCAGTCAAATAGAAACTAAACACCCGCTGCAACTGGACAATGGTATGGTTCAATTCAAAAGTAATCGGCACACGGGCCGAAACATTTAACCCACTGGGAGGTGGGATATTTAATTCCTGTTTCGTAGACCGCGGTTGGCCCCTGACGGATCCATAACCGCACCAGCTCTTTCACTTCATCGTCCGACAGAAACTGACGTCCACACGTGTCTCTCTTCAGGTCACAAAAGATGTGAAAACCACACAGTGAACGATCCTGACAGTACAGATGGTGTTGCAGTGTTTCACAACCAAATCACCGAAGCATAGTCTTCGTTTGATTGGCAGTGTTGTTGTGGTGATTATCGTGCAACAGGATGCTTCCTGTGCTCGTCGAATTCGTTGACCACAATCAGCGTGCAAGGTTAAGAAGACATTTTGCAGAAACTGCGACTCGCCGTAAAGTGCAAAAGCCCAGGAATGCTGCCGGACGGAATCACCTTGCTGCACTATACGCTTTCCCCAACACTGCCAGTCACACGAAGGCTACGCTTCAGCGGTGTAGTTGGGAAACACTGCAGCATCTTCTGCGCAGCCCGCGTCTTTCACAGTGTGAGTTTCACTTCTTCCGCAACCTAAAGAGCTCAGAGGAACAGTATGAGTGGGTGCTATTAGGTATCCTTCAGCGACCGACCGCGTTCTCGAAGTGGGAGCTAATCTTCTCGTCTCCCAAACAGATAAATACCCCAACAGGCCTGGTGATTTTGAACCATCCCAGCGTACCATTGTCACGGGAGTTCGGTTTTCATTTGACTTCTCGTTATAAGTACAGGCTCATCAGTGAATATTCTCCTTTAGAAAACGGCATGTAGAAGCAGGCTAAGAACTTTTGTGAGCCTAATTCTCCAACCCCACATATAACCCAATGCTAACAGCGCAGACCACTAAGGTTCACTCTCCAAATACGGCTCTAAATGGTGGGGGAGGGGAGTTGCACATGAAAATTAATGTACAATGTCACCAAGTCCAAAGTACCTGTGATACACAGGACAATTGAGAAATTTATGTGAGTCAGTTACCAATACAACTTAATATTGCATTTGTTTGTTTTAATGTATGTGAAATCGTAATATTCAGTTTTCCTTCATGAAAGCTGTTTCGAACCTTATGAAACTGAAAAATTATGATTTAGCTTCAGGGATCTGATGCTAAGCAGTCAATGAAAATGACTGATGGGACGGAAAGTCAATCACATAGCATTTGACGTAAATTGAAGTTAGAGGGGGGTGAAAGAAAGGAAAAGAAATGATCTGTTGACGTCAGCTGCATAGGGACTTTATGCGGAGTCAGCGACAACGAGTGAAAACGTTCAGTAATCAGATGTGACGTTAACCTCTGCGCCATCAGGACACGTTCCTTTTCGAAATAGTGCGGACTGTTTCCACATGCCTCCCTGCTGACCCACATTCCCACCTAGAGCCAACTGTCGAATGTAATTGTACATCTGCACTGAATATGGTGGACTTATTGCCCTTGGAATAGAATCTGTTATAAGACTGCGTAGCGTTTGTGCTTTGTGTCTGTACATCTGCAATGAATCCACAACCTTCGGTTCTGATGCACATTTACTTTCGACCTCCTGTGGGAATCCCAAAGTAGCGAACATGGAGGATATGGACAGAAGCTGAGGGTAGGAGGTTGTGGGTGGGACTGTGGACCGGCCTGGAGGTGTGCTGAGGTAGTCCACGCAGTTGAGATAAACACTGTGTCCTCATGGACAGTGGTTAACGCAAAAGACCATAAGCAAGAGATGCCAGGTTCGACACCTGGCCCAACACACATCCGTCGCCACTGATTACACGTAAAGACCCGATGCAGCTGACATCAATAGTTCCTTTCCTTTCTCCCCACTCCCCCTTCAATTAACATAATACATAGCCTTTTCTTTATGTTGGGCTGACCAAGAAGCTACTACGTATTTGGAGAAAAATGTCGGACCAACAAAATACCAACAGAAACGGAATGGCCAGATGTTATGAAAGTTTCTCAGTGGAGTTTTGTAATGCCACTTCTTCGGACTAAAAATGAAAAAAGAAGAAATAGCACCCAATACCCCAAAAATTTCCCCAAAAGAAGTTCCAAATGTCATGAAAAATGAACTAGTATCCAAAGTTCCACTTGACACTATTATTTGGATAGTAACCAGTAATTGAAACAAGAACCTTATACTTAGTAATTTATCAACTTATAAAAGAAAGATAGAATCTCAGTAAACTCAAACTCAGAATCATAGTAAATCGCAAAATCATTATAATTAAAATTAGCGAAGTAGAACCAACGATCTCAAAGAATACTTCGTGTTAGTACTGTTTGAGAATCGCGAGTAATGGCTAAGGAAAATTTGACCCATTGTCACTACGTTCCGAAAGTTAGCCGAAGCTGCTCAGACTAGTTTCAATACTCGTATATGTAGGAGCGATTAGATTGTGTTTCGAGGATTGATAATTGCGATCTACTATGGCGCAGTGAAACGAAACTTTGACTTTAACATCGTTTAGGATTCAGCTAGAGGGCTATCTTATATTAGACCGAAGTGAACTTTTTAACTAAATAACTCGAACTCAACTCCAGTTAGGCAGTGAACAGTGATGGACGATTAACTTCATTCGTAATTGCAAATGGACTCTGAAACTTGGCAATAGCTTTACAGCAGACAATTTATGAATCCCCCCCGCCTCCCTCCCCACCACCACCACCACCAGGGAAAGCTTCTTCCTCATGGCCTTGTTTGGAAATGATTGTTATTGTGAAATAAACAACCCTTTCATGCCAATTTACGCATTTGTGATTTCAAATTGCAAAATAGTTTATAGACGTAACTGTGGTCTTTTGCGTGTTGCGATAACATTTGACTGAAGCGCTCGGAGCATATATACAAACTCTATGACGTTAGGAGGCAATCGCAACGTTACGACTTATTAGGGATTTGAAATTACAACCAAACTATGGGGTGTGTGGTGTTGATGGAACTAAACTGAACTTATCATTAATATTTTTATAGCAACTGTTACACCATCGAATATAAACGAGTTAATTACGACTAGTATCGTAATGTTGGTCACAATTGGTGAAGTATGCTAAATATCACGCACACGTAGAGAGTTCAGCACTATTTTTTGTAACGTCGTCTTTACCTAATGACAGTATCATCGCTCAACCGACTTCGGCGAGTTTTAGCCAGGGCCGATCAATACTAATCTGTCAACTACCAATTAGAAAAACCGGTGGATTTGCAGTTTGCTTTGTAAGATACTTATGTGATTTATCTGCGTATGAGATGTTTAATACTGTTTTTCAAAAAAACATTCTCCACGTATAAGGTGTCCGTAATATGTTGTACTCAATTGCTGAGCGATACTGACCGTTGGTTGCCCCTGTATTGCACTTGTGATCAGCGTCGCGAAACAAAATTTTAATTTTAGTGAAATGTTGAAGTAATGAAAATGAATTCCCAAATGAGAGATCTGTGTACTCAATGAAAACTATTCAACTGAAACATGATACTGTAGTACGTTGATATTTGGTTTGTGGGGCACTTTACTGCGTGGTCATCAGCGCCCGCTACTGAAGTACGTTGTGGAAGTGCTATATGTGACTTGAAATATCCATAAAATAAAATACTGGCCAACTCGGAAGAAAATAACTGTACAAGATTACCTTCATTGTTCTCTGTAAATTAATCTGCTTACTTAGCACGACACCTGAAAATTCTGACTACGTACCGTTTCCTCACAAGGATGCAAATTGAAATTTGTCCTGAAAGAAGTGTAACTTACCTCTTGCTCAGCACGCTGTTTTGTGTCTGGTTAACTGGCGTTCTCAAAAGCAAATAGAAGTGAGCAAAGGCTGCAGCTAAAGAAAAAAATCTGCTCACTACGAAATTTTTCTCTGCCTGTAGGAAACCGTCTGTTGCTATGTTGTGGGGTAAAGCGCTATGCGCACACGAAAAAATATATAAATCTTTACTAAGAATTATGGAGGAGGATTTTACTTTAAGGAAAAGCGTTCTTGAAAAATTGGACTTTGATTATTGTCAAAAAGGCTGTACAGTATAATCAGACTCTAACAATCACGCAACTGACTCTGTATAAAAATTTACAGACATTTAAACCAACTGCATTCATTATTTGTGAAATAGTGAAAACAAAGAGATCAAAGTATCACTAATCACGAATGTTATTAGTTATCCAAGGGACAAGCATTTTCTTTAGTTAATAGTTCTTCCTAACAGGCACGACATTCTTGCACATCCGTTGGTTACCTTCAAATATTTCTCCAAAAACCTTATCAACCCATACAGTCAAGAAAATTTCTTTACAAACTAGTTTTCACTTCCGTAATGACATATTCCAGAGAATTTCTTCCAGATTCACAAATATCAGACGTCATTCTCTGAAACGCACTTGCCCGCTACTATGACTCATATTAGGTACTGGATTTTAAGGCGTGCCCAGAAGCAGATATAGATAGAGATCACATTTTAGCAGTGATGAAGAATAGGTTGAAGTTTAAGAGACTACTCTGGAAGAATTAATGAGTGGGGTACGGAACTACTAAGGAATGAGGAGGTACGCTTGGAGTTCTATGAGTCTATACATACTACGGCAAGGAGTAGCTCAGTAGTTTAATTGAGGAGGAAAGGACATCTCTAAACAGGGCAATCACAAAAGCTGGAAAGGAAAATATAGGGAACAGGAAATTAATGCGAAGAAACTACTGGTAACAGAAGAAGTATTTCAGTTGATCCAACAAACGGGATGCTTCAGTCTGGAACCGCGCGACCGCTACGGTCGCAGGTTTGAATCCTGCCTCGGGCATGGATGTATGTGATGTCCTTAGGTTAGTTACGTTTAAGTAGTTCTAAGTTCTAGGGACTGATGACCTAAGCAGTTAAGTCCCATAGTGCTCAGAGCCATTTGAACCAACTACTGAAGTTGGTGTGGACGATGTACGAGCCTGGCGATATACCATCAGAGTTTCGGCAAAACATCAGCCACACAATCCTGAAGATTGCAAGAGCTGCGACATGGGAGAACTATCGCACTATCAGCTTGACAGCTCATGCATCCATCTTGCTGATAAAAATAATGTACAGAAAACGATCAGTTTTGCTTTAGGAAAGGTAAAGGCGTCAAAGAGGGGTATTTGTCGTTGAGGTTGATAATGGTTGCAAGACGTAACGAAAATCAAGCTACTTTCATAGGATTTGTCGATCGGGAGAAAGCGTTCGACAGTGTCAAATGGTGCACGATCTTCGTACTTCTGATAAAAATAGGGCTAAACTATAGGGAAAGACTGGAAGTATACAATACTTACATGAGCCGAGACGGAACAATAAGAGTGGAAGACGAAAAGCGAGATGCTCGAATTAGAAAACGTGTAGGATTGGTATGTGGTCTTTCGCCCCTACTGTACACTCTAAATATGTGGAAGAAGTCGTGACGAAAATTAAAAAAATGTTCAATAATGGAATTAATATTCAAGGAGAGAGAATATCAAAGATAAGATCCGATTTTGACATTGCTATTATTAGTAAAAGTGAAGAAAAATTAAAGGATGCGCTTAATGGAATGAACAGTCTAATGATTATAGAATATGGATTGAGCGTAAATCGAAGAAAGACGAAAATAATGATAAGTACCGGAAATGATAACAGCGAGTAACTTAACATCTGGATTGGTGATCACAAAGTAGATGAAGTTAAGGAATTCTGCTAACTAGGCAGTGAATAACCCTTGAAGAACAGAGCAAGATTGATGTAAAAAGCACACTACCATGGCAAAAGGTAATTCCCTTCCAAGGTTAAGTCTACTCGTAACAACCATAGGCCTTCATATGAGGAAAAAAGGTCTGAGAATGGACGTTTGGGGCACAGCGTTGTATGATAGTGAAACATGGACTGTGGGGAAACAGGAAAAGAAGAGTACTGAAGCATTTCAGACATGGTGATACAGAATAATGTTGAAAATTAGGTGGACTGATGCATTATGGAGTGAAGGAGGATAGAAAATATGGAAAATATTGAGTAAGAGAAGGGACAGAATGGTAGGACATCTATTAAGACACCAGTGAATAACTTTCATGGTACTAGAGGGAGATGTACTGTCTAAAGATTTCAAAGGAAAGCGGAGATCGGAATATATCCAGCAACGAGTTGAGGACGTAGGTTGCAAGTGCTACTCCAAGATGGAGAGTGTGGGATAGGAGAGGAATTGATGGCGGATAGCGTCAAACCATTCAAAAGACTGCTCTAGTGCTGCACAACTAACTAGAGAGTCAAACTCACCACAGATTGCAAGACTGCATTAAAAAAGAGTCAAAAATCATGTTCACGATTTGTGCTGCGCGCTCATGGATATTTTTCCCATTACAGTAAAGGTGAAATACTTACAGTGGCAGAAAACATATGAAATCCTTCGCCTTGCACTTATGGTGTGCGATGAAAGGGAAACAGATAAGGAAGGAACTGCTGAACGAAATGTGACGCGACTCGCAAATTCGTTGGAGGAAATGCTGCGATGATACTGGGGCAGGGGGCAAGAAAAAAAAAAGGCACACGTGTTATTTCTGGGGTTCCCGTTTTTGCTGCTTTCGAAGGCCACAGGCGCATAGCATCAGGCTGTAGGCTCTTGTCACCGACAGAGGAGGCGCCGCTGTGGCGTGTGGGTGTTGTGTGTGTGTGTGTGTGTGTGTGCTTAAGTCCCGAGGATAACGATCAAAGGGCTCCGAGACAAAAGGCGCTCAGCAACCCTGCAGGCGTACGGCGATAGTGCCGACGGTCCGAGGAGCACGGCGCCTGTCGGAGGGAAAGGGGGAGGGGCAATTGTGACGGGCCACGCCCCCTCTCTTGCTCCTGCTACTGCCGAGGGCCGATCTGCCGGATTCTGAGCACAGAGTGGCCTTCCTCGCGGAGGTCACTTAGCAGAGTTCTGCTGCGACGCGGAGAGAGCTCATTGTGAGCTGAATCAACAGGTCGTACAGCCAGATTCGAAAGTCAGGAGTAACAAAGCTGAGATGCGTCCGCAGAATACATAACGAATTATTTCAGGTCCATAATGGTTGGGAACTTCTTCGGAGGAGTAAGGAACTTTAAAATGAATTGAAGTGCTTTCGACGCAACACAAACTTATTTTCAGTGCACGTAGACTGGCATTAAATTTATATTTCGAGCTCTAGTTACCGATGTAGTATTACTACTGCCAAAAGGATGCTGAAGTGCTACATCGCATCCGCAAGGAAAACCATAGTGTGTGTTCAATATTTTCGATTTATAGTTTGTTATTTCAGTTTGTCATCAAGCTAGACTAGCTGTAAAGCAGAGCTACTTTAAAGATGATGCTTGGTTTTGCATGTGTAAGGAAACCGGTATTAGCAAAAAGAGTAAACAGACTGATAGAGCACGCATGAAATGAAAATATCGTACTCGCACATGAACATAAACGTGAAATTGTGCTTTTGGATAAACGTAAAAAACACACTAAAGTCACACTTTGAATTGTACAACTAATTCTAATAGTTCAGTTCAACGTTATGTATGGAAAAAAAATGAATTGATCAAATTGGCTGAGTTGTATATGAAGCAGGTGCCAGATTGCGATTCATTGATAGGGTTCTGGGGAAATTTAGCCTACTTTAGAATGGAGACGGTTTACAAAACGACTGTGTGTCCCATGTTCGAATATGGTTCAGGTATGGGGGACCGATATGGATTACAACAGCATTTTGTATGTATACCACGAAGGACAGCACGGGTGGTCACAGATTATTTTGATTCACAGGAGAGCGTCACGGAAATGCTGCGAAACCTGAAATGTCAGACATTTGAAAAAAAAATAAATATCCCAGCTATTCAGAGAATGCCCTCTTACAAAGGTTCAAGAACCAGTACTACGTGGAGGATCTATAAGTATACTTCAGCCGTCAATATATCGCACCCATAACAGATGCCGTGTTCTCGAACCATTACGGTTAAAATACACTCTCACTCCCCCTGCCTTCCACACAATAAAGTAACGGGAATGTTATATTCTGTGTCACATAATTCCTGCTAGTTTGGAGAGTACGAATGTACATGTGGAAATTTTAATGTCATTTTGAAGAATGAAATATTGCTAATTATTTGATTGGGTATGTATTAATGCGAATGGAAAATAAAAAAAATGAATCAGTGTGTTTATCGTGAATTCAGAAGATATGGCACCTCCCCCGTAGTAATTACGTAGTAGTCGGTTAACAGATTTTGATTATTTAGAACATTGACATCAGACGTTGCAGTTTAGGAAAGCTAGATATTAAGCTAGCGAAACTGTATAAAAAGTTCTAAAAGAAAACGATACCATATCGAAAAGCTGAAGGTGAATATAACTAATTATTAAATCCGGAGTTGAGTTCTGCACCGATACGGATAAACAAATGGAGACACTAACTTGTTGCCATCATGTTGATTCCTAAGAATAACTGTGAGTCCCCAAGTGCTTCTGCACAAGTAATCTTCTATCTAAGTAATGTTCTGTCTATCGACATTTATAAAGAAGTGTCCGCTTGTTTGTCCATTTGTTTGTAATTCATACAAATCTACAGTTTTATTCCGATCTGGTGAAATGTTGCGAAGTTTGCCTTAAAGAAAAGAGGACTATCACTGTCTAAATAAGATTTCGCAATCTGACTTGAAACATATTAGTATAAAATATATAAAGGGGAAGAGTTGTTACCAAAAATCTGTAAAAGTGATTGACCCATTTACTTCAAATTTTCACATTCATATAAAACAAAAAAGAAAATTATAGAAATAGTAAATGCCTAAAAGACGCAACTTTTGCAATTATTTTTTTGTTTGTGGTAAGTGAAATTCAGAATTCAAATAGACCTCTCAGAAAGAAGTTCGCTGCAACTGTCAAAAATTCTCGAGAAAATCGGTTTGAAGCTCACCGAGCAAGTTTAAAGAGCTAAAATAAGATATATTACTCTTCGAGATACAGCGTGACTCTACAGTAGACTGTTTGCTCGCTTCGTGGGTGCCTGCGTTCGATTATAGGCGAACTAAAACGTTTTAAAGATATTCTAGGTGCTCTTTTGCGAAGTGAAGAATAAGTAAGGCAGAGGAGTCTGATTGTCCCTACATCGGTCATTATTTTCGTTTCTTTTCTTTCATTCAGTCCGAATACCAACATCATTTAAACGTAAAATGTATGCTAATTAACACACCCAATAGTGGTTCCAATCAAACATACACTTCCTTTCGTATCTAATCCAGTATTACACACAAAAATCCACTTTTTATTACAAACAAAATATCTTCATTACTGATCATGTATAAAAGATTGTTAATCAAGGTTGTGAAACGTCCCCTTAGAACAATTTATACATGACTGTGCTTAAACTGACACACAATATTTTTAGCGCAACGCAATCTGACTTTCAATAATCCCTACGAAAGAATGGCCCTGACTAACATTAACCTATACGTTTCACAAATCACTTACCTCACAAAAATCTTCGTTACTCAAGCTACTGCAATACCGCGATCGCCACTACTGCCAGCTAAATAAAAGATTCAAACTACGGAAAGCACTAACTACTGAGGCACAGTTAGCAAATGAAAGATTTTAATAGAGAACAAGCAATGTATTTACCTTAATAGTCATAATATATATATCAGTTCGTGACACCAATTCTTACAAATTTCAAAACTCCGCCATCTCTCTCCCCACGTCCACCACTACTGGCGGCTCACCTCCAACTGCGCGACGCTACGCGCTGTTAGCATCCAGCTGCCGCTGCCCAACACTACAATGGCGAGTATTACAACAATGCCAACCAGCCACAGACTGCACACAGCACAGCCAGTGATTTTCATACAGAGCGCTACGTGGCGGCGGCGTTACCAATAAAAAAACCTAAACAGTCTACTTATAGTTGTTTAATTTAAAACAATAGACATGAATTTTTATCCATCTTCTTTGTGTTTTTATATTTCACATAATGCGCATACAACAAGCACCTCGGTTGATAAATTGCTACTACTGATCGATTGTTCAACGGAAGCGTGAGAATATCCAGAAATGGAAATGCCTTGTGGCTAGGGCTTCCCGTCGGATAGAGCGTTCGCCTGATGCAAGTCTTTCGAGTTGACGCCACTTCGGCGACTTGCGTGTCGATGGGGATGAAATGATGATGATAAGGACAACACACTTGTTCAGCCGACAATAACTGTGAGGTGTCATTGCACAGCGTGAGGGCAGAGAGAAAGGTTTAGTCGTGACGTAAAAAGATTCTTGCGTTGCAGTGGCGCAAGTTGTATTTTTTATGAATAACACTACACAGGAAAAACA
This sequence comes from Schistocerca gregaria, assembly GCF_023897955.1. Lineage (NCBI taxonomy): Eukaryota > Metazoa > Arthropoda > Insecta > Orthoptera > Acrididae > Schistocerca > Schistocerca gregaria. Next base: position 602,873,430 of record NC_064923.1, on the reverse strand, counting down.
AGAATTATAATTCCTATTCTCATGATAGAGGCTTATTATAGAAATGGAAAGCATTCTTATTGAAGCAAAAGCATTTCACGAGTAATGGAATGTCAAATAGTATCTAAACTTCTCATTTTCACTGAATTCAATGGAATATGTAGCAGTGTGGTGCTTTTATAACAGAAATAAAGGCAGGAAAATAAGTCATTTACATCCTCCTAGCAAGAATGAGTCATTAGAAATGAATCATCAACTCAAACTGGGAGAGAATATGGATGAAAATTGTTTTTTATCTTTTCCAGGAGCATTTACCTTCTGTTTCGTTATGAATATTGTTAGGCCAATTGTATCAGACTAATGAATTAATTAGGGTAATTCTTGAATTAAACACTATCACATGTTGCCAAAACTTTACACAAAAGTGTCTTTTTCGATCTGACACGTGAGTAACAACCAATGGGTACTGTTTCCAAGAAGTACACTACTGGCGATTAAAATTGGTACACCAAGAAAAAATGCAGATGATAAACGGGTATTCATTGGACAAATATATTATACTAGAACTGACATGTGATTACATTTTCACGCAGTTTGCGTGCATTGATCTTGAGAAATCAGTACCCAGAACAACCACCTCTGGCCGCAATGACGGCCATGATACGTCTGGGCATTGAGTCAAACAGAGCTTGGATGGCGTGTACAGTTACAGCTGCCCATGCAGCTTCAACACGATACCACATTTCATCAAGAGTAGTGTCTGGCGTATTGTGACGAACCAGTTGCTCGGCCACCATTAAGCAGACGTTTTCAGTTGGTGAGAGATCTGGAGATTGTGCTGGCCAGGACAGCAGTCGAACATTTTCTGTATCCAAAAAGGCCCGTACAGGACCTGCAACATGCGGTCGTGCATTATGCTGCAGAAATGTAGGGTTTCGCAGGGATCGAATGAAGGGTAGAGTGACTGGTTGTATCACATCTGAAATGTAATGTCCAATGTTCAAAATGCTGTCAATGCGAACAAGAGGTGACCGAGAAGTGTAACCAATGGCACCCCATAGCATCACGCCGGGTGATACGCCGGTATGGTGGCTGTTTGTTACCTTCTAGATACTGTGCTTTGTATCTCGAAACTGGCACTATGAGTTACCTTTAATTGGTATTCAGTCCTTCCTTCAAAAAGGCAATTTTTGATTGCAGTTCTCTCCGCTTTATCTGGGGTCCTATGCCTGATAACACAGTCAGTAAATTGTAGTGAACTGAGCTGTTTAGCACTAAGCTATTTGCTCTGTGTGACAGCGAAGGACTTCGACTTTTGAAATGTTCCTTTCTGATGAAACAGTCTAGGTATCTATTAGTGTACAACGCAAGACGTTGACTTGTAGGCTCGCTTCGAATGAATGCTATGATATTCCATAGAGGAAATAAATATAGTATTATTGCCCTCATTTTTTATTCACTGATTGCGCAGATTTCAAAATTAGATGCCATGGACAACAGATGGCACTGTCTTCAAGTGCCTTACAAGGACCTGGGAATAATTGCAGATTTCCATCCTCACTCTCCGTTATCTGCTGACAGAGAACAGTACGTAGCTCTTTGTCATGTATCAAGACGCCCACAAAATTGTAATCTGGTAGCGTTGGTAGTATGCGAGAATAGTTATCAGTTCCTTAGCACAGTAAAGCCAGGCTGTAATGTATTCGGTGCAGGATCCTCCCATTCAAGATCGGAGGTGGGAGGGAATGTGCTTCTACTTGAAGCCCTGTCTTTGGGTCGTGGGGTAACTGACTAATTTCGATCTCAGTCTAGACCGTCTAAAGCTATCGAACTCTTTCCTTCTGGTAGAGGGTCGAAGTTGACCACTTCAGAAACAGTACGTGGAGAGACACTGCAACCCACAGAGAAGAAGGTTATCATTTAAATGTCCATATACTGAGAATAATGACAGCTCTAACGCGCGGCTTCATGGACTCAGGTAGGCGCGGCAGCCCTGGATCGAATCCGCCTGGCGGATTAAAGACGGCGGCCAGTGTGCCAGGCAGCCTGGATGTGGGTTTTAGGCGCTTTTCCACATCCTCCTAGGTGAATACCGGGCTGGTCTCCAAGTCCCACCTCAGTTACACGACTCGCAAACATCTGACACACATTCACACTGTTTCACGATTTACACTAGATGCAGGCAGCTGGGGTACACTACTGCCGTCCCGGGGGGTATGGGGTGGCGGGAGGAAGGGCATCCGGCCATCCCTTAAAATTAACCCTGCCAAATCCGTAGTTTACCCTGCCGACACTGCGCACAATGCGGGATGAAGGCAGTAGCAAAAGAAGAAGAAGAAGATACTGAGAATAAAGACCTTACATATCGCTAAAGCTTCATAATGTAGCAACACACTCCACAAAATCATATCCAAAACATCCATGAACATTTACAGGTAACATGAATAAATAAGCTACTAAACGGGTGGAAGTAACAAAGTGGCGCACATCGTCCCGTTATCAGAAAGGTTAAATTCTATCTCTTCACTGATGATACTGCAGGTGAATGACCTCCAGATAAATAGTAGAGAGAACTGAACACATGAGTAGCAGTCTGGGTTGCTATGTATTCGGTTTTTTACCGAAATGTTCGATGTTTCAGCTATGTATTCGGTGTTCGGTTCTCATGTATGAGTGCTTCTCCATTCTTAGAATTCCATTTCTGTCATTAATTTATTTGTCGAGTTGCAAAATAAAGTGAATACATATTTGGTGCTCTGTTTCCCAGTGAGTACTGTATTTGTGACTTAGACTGGTTGCTATCCGTCTCTTTCTTTCTCTACATTCTGCTGCCGTCGCACGGATCGGCTAGCCGGCGCTAAGCATCTGTTAACCAGTTGAACCACAGAGTTCAACACAGTTGTGTTTTGACCTTGTTGCGTGCATTGGTTGATATGCGCAGCTAACATACTTGTGAACTAATAAAACATAACAGAAAAAAAGATTCCTTCTGATCTGGTATATTATAAGAAACTTTTAACCGTATGTAATTCCTGCTTCGTGGGTAGCAATTTATTTAGGTACGCCTACTTCCTTTAAATGTTACAACTGTGGTACCTTGAATATTATCATTTTGTTTGTTACAGAAATATAGGAAAGAATGTAATGTACTTAGCGTAAAGTATGTATTCTTCGCTCAGACGAACAATAGTCCTTTTATAAAGGACTGTCTTCAACATTTAACTTGTAAAATACCAATGCATTTTCAATAAAGGGCACAACGAATGGGGGGGGGGGGGGGGGGGCTAGGGATTTATGTCCTCACTCCCAAAATTGTTGTTGTGTTATGTTAACAAAAATGTTCTTTACTGATGTGTAAGTAGGGTCCATAACCTGAAAATATATCTTAGCACAGTCTTAAAAATACCAAAGACCTTCAGTACAGCGAATTACCAAAGCCAAGGAGGAGGGAGGGGGGATACATTACGCCAAAACAAAAAAAACCACTTTTTTTACGTTGACTGTTACAACATACTTTCTAAAGAGGTGTTGAAGTGTACGTCGGGTCCTAAACCTGAAAACATGGAATTACACATTCATTCTGAAAAGACATATCTATAATTATTAATTTGGCTGAGTTTAGCTGAAAAATTTAAAACATTCATGAAATATGAAGGAAGACTTCATTAAAAACAATAGTTATGTTTCAAAATTTTAAATTATATTGTATCTGGCTGGGTTACAATGGTTTAAAACGATGGACATAAATTGCTTCCCCTGCCCCTTCTTATTGCAAGCGTTAATAGGTGTTTTTAAGTTCTTCCTCAGCTGAGCAAGTTCTTTCGTGAGGCAATGTTCGGCAATATTGTAAATTTAATCTGGCAACCATAGTAGTGATAGACCTAGTAGAAGGTCACTGTAACTATAGCCGAAACGTTTCTTACACCGCTGTTATTAATAATTTGATGCAGCGGTGCCATACCCAGAAAACATGTGCATTACATGAAAAGTGGTCTTGGCGACAAATGGGGGAGGGGCTGGTTCCGCTGTCTTATTACCACATCCTGAAGAAGTGATAGTCCGTAGCGTGTAGCACGCTGATACGGTGTTCCTGCGCAAGACAATTGTTCTCACACTTTATTGTGCACGACATCACGCGTCTCTGTCGGAAGCAATGAATAAAAAACGGCAACTAGAGTCCAGGAAAAACATGTCAGGAACCAAATGTGATATTCCTTGGCGTCTTTAGAGCGCACCGTGTAACTGCGATCGCTGTTATCCGAAGAAAAAGTATTATCTCCACTACAAGCTTTCGACCTCTAACAGTAGTTCCAACTACTGAGGAGTGCATTTACCTGATAGCGCCCAGAGTTCAGATGATGCCGTCGTTCCACAGAGGTTACCACCATGCACTGACGTCAACAGATACCAGTTTTTGGTATCAAGGCGCCTCTTTGAAGAAGAATGAGATGATTAAATTTTAATTTTTTTTAAATTTTTGACAATTTGGCAGAAAATACAGAACTACAAAATGGGGTTCCATAACAGTACAGTTGCGCATTTTCCTACAAATAACCAAAAAACGTGTCAGATTTTACCGTCACGTACTCTGAATGCTGGGACAGCTTCCTGAAATAGTACAGACAACACCCAACACGGACCCATGTTCAACTGGACTACTGTCATGTCCACAGGGAGTCTCATGTCAACAGGTCAAGCAGTTCACATCGTCCTCTAGTGTAAAATACGGGATGATCAATAGTCAGTACAAATTGGAAAACATAATAAACCACGGAATAATGTAGATAGAGAGGTAAAAATTGATACACATGCTAGGAATGAGACGGGGTTCTATTAGAACCAAAAAAAAGTTCACAAAATGTCCGACAGATGGTGCTGGACTGCAAACCGTCAGTGACTGCACATGACAATCGTGTTTAAAAGGAGCTGTAATGAGAGAGAGAATCAGATGCGCCAGTAGTCGCAGCATGCTGACGTTACCTGAAAAGGCGCTATTAGTGAAGCTGTATTATCAGAATGGGGAATGTGCTAGTTCAGCATTACGATCCTATCGCCATAGGAAGGGGATTCGAACAGGTAACGGTCCGTTGACAGATGCAGCTGGGGCGAGAATGATTTCGAAGTTCGAAGCCACCAGTTGTTAGGCGATAGACCCCGTTGTGGCCGACCGAGCACGAGGCGCAATGCTGTTGAGACAGTTCAGGCGAAGAAATGGAGACTGTAGCGGGCTCGTCAATGCACGGGGAAGTCAGCGCTCGTGCAGTCGCACGTGGCACCGGCATTCCATACACCACTGTTTGGTTGGCACTGAGGCGTACCCTCCGATGCTCTCTGTGCAAAATCCATCGGCATCATGAACTGTTACCTGGCGATTTAGTGAAGTGCAGAGAAATTGCGGTGTGGGCGTTTCAAAAGATGGCGGAAGATGACGATTGGTTGAGTAATGTGTGATGGACCGACGAAGCTCATTTCACGCTGTCTGTCAACCCCCACAACTGCTGAATTTGGGCTACCGAAAATCCTAGAACTGTCGTGGAAACTCCATTGCACGACGATAAAGTCACAGTATGGGTTGGATTTACCACATCTACCGTTATCGGGCCTTTTTTCTTCGAGGAAATGCGTGATTCTGGTTTTGTAACTGCTACCGTGACGGGTGAGAGGTACGCCGATATGTTACAGAATCGCACCATCTCCAGCCTGGCTGATAAACACCTGCTGGAACGTACGATGTTTATGGAGGATGGCGCTCAACCACACATTGCTAGACGCTTGAAAGATCTCTTGCGCGCGTCGTTAGCTGATGATCGTGTGCTCAGCCGCCACTCTCATCATGCTTGGCCTCCCGGGATCCCAGACCTCAGTCCGTGCGATTATTGGCTTTGGGGTTTAAAGTCGCAAGTGTTTCGTGATCAACCGACATCACTAGGGATGTTAAAAGAAAACTCCGACGCCAATGCCTCACCATAACTCCGAACATGCTTTACTGTGCTGTTCACAACATTATTCCTCGACTACAGCTATTGTTGAGGAATGATGGTAGACATATTGAGCATTTCCTTTGCTTTGTCTTACTTTGTTATGCTAATTATTGCTATTCTGACCAGACATTTTTTGAACTTTTGTATTATTTTGGTTCTAATAAAACCCCATGCCATTACAAGCATGTGTGTCAATTTGTACGTCTCTATCTACATTATTCCGTGATTTATTAAGTTTCCAAATTTATTCTGAGTTTTTGATCAACGACCGAAAAATACGCATCACTAGCGTAAAACATTCGCAGACGTAAAATTAATATTAGGGTACCTGACTATGAGAGGAAGTCCTCGAGTCACAGCGCAAATAAAATCATTGAGTTAAGTGGACAACTCGTTACTAGTTGAATAATAAATTCAGTAATGAGTGTAGGTAAATGGTTATCGACGTGACAAGTACCAGTTGTGTCAAGGGCCAGCTGACCCGTTGCTGTGAGAACGTGGCGCAGTCAGTATGTATGCGTGGGCCGACTCAGCAACCGGCTAACGTGGAAGTCGATACTCCATCAGAGGACATGAATATATTCTCTGATCAGATCGCGCGCCCACTGACATGCTGGCTGGCCAGTAGCTGTGCAGAGTCGGTGACAGCGCTGGTATCTGCTTACCGGGTAAACACGGTTTGCAGTGAGACGTGCACAAGGCGTGAGCGGCGCCCGCAATTAGCACATGATTCCGGGCACGTCACGCCGGCCGCACTTCGCTCAACAGGCGTGTCGTGTGTCCTCCCAGGTAGATGCGAGACAAATGGGCTAGACGTCACCCGACCCGTGTCCATCTGTAACGGATGAAACATTTAGACCAGCATCTGACGTAAATGACGTATTAGTGGTCCCGAAAAGCAGAGTTCAGTTTCATGTTCACACATCACTGTTTACCTTCACGGTTGTCTCCCTGTATCAGCTAGCAGCTTGGCTGTGCATCTCCTACAACGATGTATTGGCCACTTCACTCTCTTTTCACTCGCCGACGAACTTTTCATACACCTTTTGTTTATAATATTAAGACTGGAAATTGCAAGCAGTGTATTTTACTGCTTTTAGCAGTTTCATCTACACTGAACCCATAACGCCATACCATGGCGTGACGTCCAACCTCATTATACTTGTGATGCTCCTCTGATCATGGCACATGTCTTTGACGTGTGCGCTACTTTAACTCAGACCAGGCGAAAATTAAATTTAAGAGGCTCACGAAGTAATGAACTCGCAAATGAGGAGCAGCGAATCAAGTCATACGGCTTACATAGCCTACTTAGTCAAACAAACTTCAAAAGCAGGATATCTCAAATAAAACTGGCAGGGTCGAACGTTTTAAAATAAATACCGGAGATAGGATTCCTCCGTTTCTTTTAATGTCGTACTTTATTATGAAAATATAGCAGCGAGAACTACATGGGGAAGACATGTGAACATGCAGAAAATGATATGAAATATCGAAGATACCTCTTTCGTGATGAAAAGAAGGAAGGAATATAAAGGCACGCGTTGCATAATTCTACAACAGACTGACGTGAACGATATACGATTATAAATATTTGCATCTGTTCTACGATCCTTCATAAAGACGGGAATATCCGGTGTCTTTTTCCAGTTTCTACGCATTTTTCTTTGTTCCAGCAAACTCCTGCGTTAAGCTGCTTCAAGAAGGGGAGCAAGATCTTTCGCGTAAACTCTCTCGAATCTTTCAGGTATGTCGTACGGTCCTAAAGCCTCTCCGCTACAAACCGATTGTAATTGTTTTTCTATTTCGTGATCAGTTATCTCTATATCTTCCATTTCGAAACCCGTACGATGGTTAAAAGGAGAGAGCGTTTTACGATCTTCCGGAGTGCAACAGTTTTGTATGACAGATTTCAGTATTGCCGCCTTCTTTCTTACATTTTCTGTTGCGGTGTCATTATGCATACTGACTAACTGAGTGTATTATTTAGACCCTTTACTGATTTTACGTAAGATTTAACCTTTTCGGATTTTTAGTTAGATAGGGTGACAAAATTTTACTTCCAAGGTCATTGAACACTTCTCTCTTTTATTCTTATTTTCGCTTTGTTAAACTTTGGTTCGTTACCTATGTTTTGACTGCCCATGAATCTGTGGTAAAGCTCTCTTTGTTAGCGAAGTACTTTTTTTAAGAAGGCTGTTAAACTGTCTCGGATCTTCCCCATTCCTTAAGACCTTGCTGCGAATATATTTGTCTAAGGCATATTTAACGATGGTTTTGAATTTTTCCCATGTGTCATCCACAATTTCGACCCCAGCACTGAATATTTGTTACCGACTTCTCAGATACTTTAAAATTTGTATCCTGGCACTCTTATTTTCCTACCTCTCTTGACACTCGTACCGATAAATGCTATCACAGCCTTACGATCACTGATATTTTCCTCCACATTAACTGATTCTAAATGTTAGCGTCTGGCCGGCAGCGGTGGTCTCGCGGGTCTAGGCGCGCAGTCCGGAGCCGTGCGACTGCTACGGTCGCAGGTTCGAATCCTGCCTCGGGCATGGATGTGTGTGATGTCCTTAGGTTAGTTAGGTTTAAGTAGTTCTAAGTTCTAGGCGACTGATGACCACAGCAGTTGAGTCCCATAGTGCTCAGAGGCATTTGAACCACTTTTTTTTTTGTTCGCGTCTGTTTTCGTTGTCTGGTTGATGTCACTTCTTTCTACAGTACCATGATGGAGAAACTTATTCCGTGGTATTCTACAAGTCCTCTCTGAAGCGCTTCTCCATTGTAGTTAATGACGCAGGTGGTCTGAAAAAGTCATTTTAGAGCCTCTCTCTCATGTTTCTGACCTGTCCCAGATTTATTGCCTTTCACTATCAATGAATGTCTTTCTTTCCTTTACCGTATCATATTCGTCCTTTTTAAACCAATATTGTGCCACTTTCTTTCGTAAGGCTAGGTTCAATGGTAGAAGCCTTATGTTATGAGGAGCACGTCGTTCGGTTGTGTTCCATGTGTGGCTGTCTCGCAAAGGAACACACTTGCCTGTGCTCGCTGATATGACTGTGCTATCTCAGGCTCTCTGGCTCCCTGAGCCAATGCACTCGACCAGTAATATACACTACTGGCCATTAAAATTGCTACACCACGAATATGACGTGCTACAGACGCGACATTTAACCGACAGGAAGAAGATACTGTGACATGCAAATGATTAGATTTGCAGAGCATTCACACAAGGTTGGCACCGGCGGCGACACCTAAAACGTGCTGACATGAGGAAAGTTTCCTACCGATTTCTCATACACAAACAGCAGTCGCCCGCGTTGCCTGGTAAAACGTTGTTGTGATGCCTTGTGCAAGGAGGAGATACGCGTACGATCTCCTTTCCGACTTTCATAAAGGTCAGATTGTAGCCTATCGCGATTGTGGTTTATCGTATCGCGACATTGCTGCTCGCGTTGGTCGGTCGAGATCCAATGACTGATAGCAGAATATGGAATTGTTGGGTTCAGGAGGGTAATATGGAACGCCGTGCTGGATCCCGACGGCCTCGTATCACTAGCAGTCGAGATCACAGACAGCTTATCCGTATGGCTGTAACGTCTCGATTCCTGAGTCAACAGTTGGGGACGTTTGCAGGACAACAACCATCTGCACGAACAGTTCGCCTACGTTTGCAGCAGCATAGACTATCAGCTCGGAGACCATGGCTGCGGTTACCCTGGACGCTGCATCACAGACAGCAGCGCCTGCGATGGTGTACTCAACGACGAATCTGGGTGCACGAATGGCAAAACATCATTTCTTCGGATGAATCGATGTTCTGTTTACAGCATCATGATGGTCGCATCCGTTTTTGGCGACATCGCAGTGAACTCTCATTCGAAGTGTGTATTCTTCATCGTCATACTGGCGTACATCCGGCGTGATGGTATGGTGTGCCACTGGTTACACGTCTCGGTCAGCTCTTGTTCGCATTGATGGCACTTTGAACAGTGGTCGTTACATTTCAGATGTGTTACGTAGCTCTACCCATGATTCGATCCCTGCAAAACCCTACATTTCAGCAAGATAATGCACGCTCGCATGTTGCAGGTCCTGTACGGACCTTTCTGGATACAGAAAATGTTGGACTGCTGCCCTTGCCAGCACATTTTCCAGATCTCTAACCAACTGAAAACGTCTGGTCAATGGTGGCCGAGCAACTGGCTCGTCACAATAAGCGAGTCACTACTCTTGATGAACTGTGGTATCGTGTTGAAGCCACATGGGCAGCTGTACCTGTACACGCCATCCACGCTCTGTTTGACTCAATGCCCAGGCGTATCAAGGCCATTAATGAGGCCAGAAGTGGTTGTTCTGGGTACTGATTTCACAGGATGTTTGCGCCCAAATTGCGTGAAAATGTATTCACATGTCAGTTCTGATATAATATGTTTGTCCAATGAGTACCCGTTTATCATCTGCATTTCTTCTTGCTGTAGGAATTTTAAAGAGCAGTATTGTACTATATCCGTTAGGATTGCTTTGTTGTGTATTCCTGTTGAACTTAGATGCCTCAAAAGCTTCTTTGGACAACTGATTGTATGTATTTAAGCATTTTGATGTACTCGGAACGATTTCCACGTGTTCTTGTAAGATTTTATTTTTGTCTGCGTTTATACCGTGGGTATCTAAATACTTCTTTCATCTTTGTTCAAATTTCTGGGCACTCGTAAGGGAACTGCTGACTTCATCGGTCCCTAGACTTGCACGCTACTTAAACTAACTTACGCTACGCCTGAGGGAGGAATCGAACCTCCGGCGGGTTAGGGGGGGGGGGGGGGGGGGGGAGTTGGGCGCATTCCGTGACATGGCGCCCCAAACCACGCTGCCACTCTGCCCTCTTTCCTCTTTTCTTGGTTGTGCATTAGCCTTCGATACACACATCAAAAAAGTTTTGCATCAAATCCGTTCCGAGAGTTACAGAACCTGTACAGAAAATTGGAATAGAGATCAACATAGATATCACTTCCACCCTTTTTATTGCTCATGAAAACCACACATTCATGTTGTTCCGCCATACAGCGAGGCCTTCAGAAGTAGTGGTCCAGCTTGCTGTCCGCACCGGCACCTCTAATACCCAGTAGCACGTCCTCTTGCATTGATGCATGCCTCCTGTATTCATCGTGGCATACTATTGGTCCAGATTGTCCCAATCCTCAATGGTGATTCGGTATAGATCCCTCAGATTGGTTGGTGGGTCACGTCGTCCATAAACAGCCCTTTTCAATATATCCCAGGCATGTTCCAAAGGACTCATTTCAGGAGAACTCTAGTCGATTTCGTTATCCTGAAGTAATTCATTCACAAGATTTGCACGATGGGGGCACGAATTGTCATCCATGAAGACGAATGCCCCGCCAATATACTGCCGATATCGTTGCACTATCGGTCGGAGGATGGCATTCATGCATCGTACAGCCGTTACGGCGCCTTCCGTGACCACCAGCGGCGTACTTCCCCCACATAATCCCACCCCAATACAGCAGGGAACCTCTACCTTGCTGCACTCACTGGACAGTGTGTCTAAGACGTCCAGGCTGACCGGCTTGCCTGAAACACGTCTGCGGGGAACATATGGTCGTAGGCATATACGACACTCATAGGTGGAATCGTTATGCCAATGCTGAATGGTCCATTCGGCATCTTGTTGGACACACCTTTACCGTGCTGCATGGTGTCGTGGTTACAAAGACTGACCTCGCCATGGACGTAAAAAGTGAAGTTGCGCATCATGTAGCCAATAGGCTTGAATCGTAACACGCCGTCCTGTAGCTGAACGAAAAGCCTTATTCATCATGGTAGCGTTGCTGTCAGGGTAGGTAGCGGTCATCCACTGCAGTAGTAGCCCTTGGGTGTCCTGAGCGAGGCATATTATCGACATTTCCTCTCTGTCTGTATCTCCTCCATGTCAGAACAATATCGGTTCGGTTTACTTCGAGACGCCTGGCCACTTGTTGAGAGCCATCCCTGGCACAAAGTAACAATGCGGACACGATCGAACCGCGGTATTGACCGTCTGGGCATGGTTGAACTACAGACAACATGAGTCGTGTACCACCTTCCTGTTGGAATGACTAGAACTGATCGGCTGTGGACCCCATCCCTTTAATAGGCGCTGTTCATGCATTGTTGTTTACATATTTGGGCGGGTTATGTGACATATCTGAACAGTCAAGGGGACTGTGTCTAAGATACAGTATCCACAACGTCTATCTGCAGTTCTGGGAACTAAGGTGATGCAAAACATTTTGATGTGTGTATTATTGCACAGATAGGTGAATAACACTGGAATGCCACTGAAATAATATTCTGAAACACATTACCGAAGACTGACCACAGGGCCCTCTTTGTGGTCCAGAGTTACGCGATATGAGATTCAGCCACTACTGGAACGAAATTTTGGGTGAAGGAAATGGAAAGCAAATGTGATGGGAAAGAGATAGGGAGGAAATAATGATTTTCAGCCGTACAGGGCTTATGCGGCAATGCAGTGGCGAGAGATGAAAGTTTGAGTCGGGCCAGGAATCCGGATGCTCCACTTCTCTAAAACGGCTACCTTAACCGCCTCGGCCATCCGGACACGCTTTCTGTCAGATCTAAGTCCCAACTTTCCGCTCGTTCACACCACACCAACAACCGCCTGTTACACTCCTATTGGCAGATTTAGGAGTCCTGGAGCAGTTCATATGTTGGCTGTGCATCCGCACTGAAACTATTTCATCAGGCAGCCATCGTATCCATAGATCGCAGATAAAAGTGGTGCCTGTACTGTAGGAAGTTGAGTTACATCGAGCGGGAAGTTGGGGATGTGGGTCTGACAGAAACCCAGTCTAGATGGCCGAGCTAGTTAAGGCAACCGATCTAGACAAGCAGAGCATTGAGGTTCAAGTCATTGTCCGGCAGAAATTTTCAGCTGTCGCCTTTGCAAACGCCCTGAGTGGGTGGATGTTATTATTTCCTGACGATCTCTTTCCAGCCCCGTTTCCTTTCCGTTTCTTCCACCCCAAATATTCAATTACTGGAGATTCCTCACAACGTAACAAGTTCTACAGACTTTATTGCCTAGGTACATTATCTGCTAATATATAGTATCTGCCAATACAGGTAGGTAAATTAGAGGAAAACACTATTAAAGTTCTTAGCAACGGATGTCTAAAAATCTAATTAACTATGGCAGCGCACAAACCACTCTATATGTTCCTAAAGGGATCATTATCAACACTGAGAACGACTACAATCAGACTGAATGACCTACATGTGAAGAAAAATGGAATGATTATAATCACATCTAAAAAAAATATGGATTGTAACTGGTTTGAAGTGTATTGTGAATCAAAGTCGCAGGGATTCAGTTACCTGCAACAGAAAGTCACCCATTGTCTGTGTACACTTCTGTTCATTGCGTTTCCTGACAGTCATCATTAATGATGAAGTCCAACAGGTAGGTCTCAGCCGATGTGAATGCTTGTTAATCAGTTAATGGAGTGCTGCGAGGCTTTCGCTGTTGGTGCGGCGCATACAAGGAACAGGCCGGAGGCCGGATCAGCTGCAGTAATCCGATTTCCATGTCCCCCTAGTAACATGGTAGAGGCCGCTGTTATTCGAAGAAAACCGTTCCGGCCCAAGACACAACGAATAATAGATTTTTATAGAGCAACTGAACATCAAATTTGCAATGGCGTTAGCTCTTTTGCTCTTTTTCCGGTAAAGAACTACTGAGCAGTAGTAATACATTAGCAGAAAAGAACAGAACATTCTCTGAAGGAACAGCGTCGATGTGACGCGCAAGAAGTTTGCAGTTATTGCACAGTCGTATCCCATCTTAGAAACGAACACCTGTTCCAAGATTCACTGCGCTCTTTGTGGGAGATTTATAACATGTACACAAGAATAAGTATCTTCCAGTACATAAAGATTTGTGTATTTTTTAGATCAGATCACCGCTGTTTGTTACTTCTGTTTGTCACAAAATTGCCCGAGAGAATCATATTCCCCAGATTCTCTTACATGTTACTGCATTACAAGAAGTAATTTATTCTTCAAGAACGGAGAAATAAAAGTTGCCAGGCAACACGTTTTGAGTACAGAGCTACCTACAACGGAAACAGGAATGATGTTGTATCGTAAAATAGGAAATTAAAATGTGTATCTAGTACCACATAACAATTACATCGAGAAACAGTGAAATAATGATTGCAAGACAATAGAACTTGGTACGGCGAATATATTCAAGACAAACTTCCTATCTGTACATCACGCTCCGACCACAGGCAACCTTCCGTATTCCGTAAAAATTTACTAAAGAAGCCACCTCCAAACACAGTCAGTGAAAATTTTTACTTTAATTTTTATTTTTGCTGATATTTTATTTTGTCCGCGGTCTCGATGCTATGGTGCACCACAATTTCCTGTTATTTACATGTTTTGTGTGTGTTTTATAAATGAAAATTACTGTTTTTGCTAGCTCGTGTTGAAGTAATAGTTAATGTAATTAAATATGATATTATATCAAGGTTTACAATAAATTTGTTGCTTCATCTTTTCTTTCCCTTTTGACCGTGTAAGGAGCACATTTGGTGGAACGAGCCGTGTTTCTTCTGGTCTTTATCCTTGTCCACTGTTCGTTCATTCTCACACTTTGCAATGTATCTACTCCAGGATGTTACTATTAAGGGCAAATATCATAATAGCTTAAGGAAAGAATCAGAATACTTAACTTCACGGAACACAATTGAAGCAATATTGAAAAAGCAATGCAAAAATCAGCAAATGACGAATTAGGATAGAAAATGAAGTATCATAGGAAGTGTGGATTAAAAATTCGGTCAACGGAAATTACGGAAGCAATACAAAGAAAACGAGCGGCTTATAAAAAACATCTTTCAAAACGTCCTCATAGAAAATACAGAAACAGAAAAGGAATCACACAATAGGATTAGTGAAGAGAGCTCGTCCGCAAGCCTGGGACAGATTGATTCTAATTACAATATGATATCCAAGGCCACCAGCAGATACAACGTGAACCTTTGAAAAAATGAAGTAAATCATAAAAGGACACAATTCGTTTGAATAATATTACAAAAGAAGCCCACTGTTAAGTGCTACAAAAAGCAGAAAAACGAGGAAAATTCATAAATGTAAGCGAAATGACATGATATTAAAAGAACTCGCAGGAGCTTTGAAAACCACAAGAAACTGATGCTGTTTACACATGGAATTCCGAAATGAACATAATTCCATGAAGCTAAAATCATTTCTATACGCTGGTGACCTTAAGCTGATTTTTTTAAGAGCAGATGATTTACAAAAAGGAATTTATGAACTAAATAAAATATGTGCAGAAAAGAATATGAAAATATTATCTAGTAAATCTAGGTTAACTGAATTTTTGGAAGATATCCAGAGAGAGCGAACTTAGTAACTAAGGGAAAAACCAAATTAACAGGTACAAAGTTTTACTAGTCACCTATGTAACATATCGTTGAATACGATGAATATGTGCTGATGTAGTTGAATAGATTTGGAAGTAATTGTGGAACAGTTAATGTAACTTAAAAGTATAAAATACGGAAAGAGAGATAGCTGAATTTTTATAAAACAGTCGCTTTGCCAATCTTATTATATGGAAGTGAATCGTAGGTATTGAACAAAAGACAGGAAAAACAAATACAGGGAAGAGAAATAAAATTTATTAGAGCAGGCAAGGGATGCAAAAGAATACATAATATAAAATATGACGACGTTCGATAAAAACTGAAAATTTGGATTGTGAAAGGAAAATTGGGTGAAAACAAAAGGAAATGAAATGAAAATCTACAAATAACGTACTCACTGACACAACCATGTTACATTAAGAACTTGAAACCAAAAGGGAAAAGAGATCCTCTCTGACAGAGAAATAGATGGGAGAAGTAACAAATCACAATTGTCCTAACACGGAAAGTGAAAAGGAAGACTTTGCAGCCTTTTCGTTCTTCTGCTGATGATGGGTCTGTCCTGGATGTCCATGACAGACTGATCTATTCGTTTTCAATTAACCCTCTTGTAAACCTCTGCTTATTGTATTCCAACTTCTTCCGGATCCTATTGTACCTCTTGAATCCAGCTTACTTGGGTTCTCTTGTTCACAAGGAATTGAATTATCTGAATCTCCTCTGGTCCATTCTAAGGATGTGTGCTAAGAAAATGGTCCCATCATGCTGACAGTAACAGAGAACCTCTTTACCTGAGAGTGCAGATCTTGTTTCGCTGGTCTTCGACTCTTAATATCCTCCTACAAATTCCATTGTTGCTTAAGTTACAACCTGTGAAATAATCATGTTAAGGACTTTCTACTGCATGCAAATGTTTAGTGGGATCAATATGTGGTAAGGTCTTT
Organism: Schistocerca gregaria; assembly: GCF_023897955.1. Lineage (NCBI taxonomy): Eukaryota > Metazoa > Arthropoda > Insecta > Orthoptera > Acrididae > Schistocerca > Schistocerca gregaria. The sequence goes on along the minus strand of NC_064923.1, from coordinate 602,857,038 downwards.
ATTTTACGTTGATCGATGGAAGTTAGTTGTGTGCTAAAATAATTTTCGTTATTCCTGCTCCCAAAGCTTTTTATGTTGTAAGACTGATTTATACATTCGTTGCGATATTTAAATCTCTGTAGCTTTTGAGTTTTCCCTGTTTCTAATAACGCATGTCTTGATGTTCGTCATAAGCTAAGTTATCCCGACAGAGATCTGCATAACTGACTTAGAAGCTAATGTGTAGAATTTGGTGGTTTTATTAGTTACCTCTTCTAATGATTCCGACAATATCATCCTTTTTCTTGCATGACAGTTTAATTCCACTGACTCCTTTCGTTTACTGTCTCCACTGTGTGATCGTCTTATCAAAAATACAATTAAAAAGCAAGGGGAAGAATCGGTCTCCATGTGTAACCCGGGCTTTAATCTTGAAGCGCTCTGAATACTTTACTCTGAACTTCCCACTGGCTGCCACATCGTATTAAGTCTGTTTTTCGGAGACTTTTCTATACGATATCATCTTCTCCATAATTTGGAAGTACTTATCTATCTACTGAATCATCCGCTTTCGTGAAACCATAAATATGCATACGAAATTCTTGGTTTATGACACGCTATTATCTGTTTCAAGATAAAAATTTCTTCAGTGTCTGATATTCCGTTTCCAGAACCTCCTTGATACTCACAAGTTCATGGATTAAGCTGCAATTACTCTCTGTTCATCACAGCTCTTTAGAATATCTTATAGGTCTCTGGTATTAATATTTTTTTCTTTGATATAGAGTATAAGATGTGTAGGCTGTAAACTACCTATCCTCCTATGGTTGATCGTACCTACTTAAGGGAGTCTTGAATGTTCTATGAGACTTAAGTACTGTCCTTTCAGAAACCTTCATATTTTCTCTTGAGCTTCTTCATATAAATGATACTATTTTTCCCTACGTCTTGAAAGATTTTGAAATTTTTGATGTGTTCTCAGAATATCAATGAACCCACGCCTTCGTATTCTCTCTCTGATTTCGTATCTCCATCTAAAGATGTTCTTTTTTCTAGGCATTCGCGATATCAATCAGTGCGTCTCTTAGCTGTTCTTATCCTTAATATACACTACTGGCCATTCAAATTGCTACACCACGAATATGACGTGATACAGACGAGAAATTTAACCGACACGAGGAATATGCTGTGATATGCAAATGATTAGTTTTCAGAGCATTCACACAAGGTTGGCGCCGGTGGCGACACCTACAACGAGCTGACATGAGGAAAGTTTCCAATTGATTTGTCATACACAAACAGCAGTTGACCGGCGTTGCCTGGTGAAACGTTGTCGTGATGCCTCGTGTATGGAGGAGAAATGCGCACCATCACGTTTCCGACTTTGATAAAGCTCGGATTGCAGTCTACGATTGCGGTTTACCGTATCGTGACATTGCTGCTCGCATTGGTCGAGATCCAATGACTGTTAGCAGAATATGGAATCGGTGGGTTGAGGAGAGTAATACGGAACGCCGTGCTGGATCCCTACGGCCTCGTATCACTAGCAGTCGAGATGACAGGCATCTCATACGCTTGGCTATAATGGATAGTGAAACCACGTCTCGATCCCTGAGTCAACAAATGGGGACGTTTGCAAGACAACAACCATCTGCACGAAAGGTTCTAACACGTTTGCAGCAGCATGGACTATCGGCTCGGAGACCATGGCTACGGTTACGCTTGACGCTGCCTCACAGACAGGAGCGCCTGCCATGGCGTACTGAACGACGAACCTGGGTGCACGAATGGCAAAACGTCATTTTTTCGGACGAATTCAGGTTCTGATTACAGCATCAAGATGGTCGCATCCGTGTTTGGCGACATTGCGGTGAACGCACATTGGAAGCGTGTATTCGCCATCGCCATACTGGCGTATCACCATGCGTGATGGTATGGGGTGCCGTTGGTAACACGTCTCGGTCACCTCTTGTTCACATTGACGGCACTATGAACAGTGGACGTTACATTTCAGGTGTGTGACGACCCGTGGCTGTACCCTTCATTCGATCCCTGTGAAATCCTACATTTCAGCAGGATAATGCACAACCGCATGTTGCAGGTCCTGTACGGGCCTTTCTGGGTACAGAAAATGTTCGACCTCTGCCCTGGCCAGCACATTCTTCAGATCTCTCACCAGCTGAAAACGTCTGGTCAATGGTGGCCGAGCAACTGGCTCGTCACAATACGCGAGTTACTACTCTTGATGAACTGTGGTATCGTGTTGAAGTTTCAAGGGCAGCTGTACCTGTACACGCCATCCAAGCTCTGTTTGACTCAAGCCCAGGCGTATCAAGGCCGTCATTGCGGCCAGTGGTGGTTGTTCTTGGTACTGATTTCTCAGGATCTATGCACCCACATTGCGTGAAAATGTAATCACATGTCAGTTCTAGTATAATATATTTCTCCAATGAATACCCGTTTATTATCTGCGTTTCTTCTTGGTGTAGCAATAGTAATGACCAGTAGTGTATTTTATTCGGATTCCCTTAAAATCTTTCCAGGTTCTAAGTTTCCTGAAATTTCGTTCTTTCTGAGTTGGGTGTCTCCAATAAGCATAAATTTTCAATTCGGGAGGCATGTACTTTAACAGTATAGCATATCTGCTTCTTAATAGAAAAGTGTGGGGACCCTACTGTTTCAGTGGATTGAATCATTGGTGGGTCTCATTATTTATTCCTAAAACCTGTGGCGAGGTAAGATACATAATGTTCTCTCTGTTTTGCCTTCAGCAACACATTTGATTCAGATTCTAAGACTGCTTCATTTCTGTATTTGCGCTCTTGTGACGGTGTTACAATGATATTCTGTTTCTTAAGGATATCTGTAAGATGTTTCAGTTTTGCAGCTGTAAGAAGTGAGTTTAAGTTGAAGATAGTGAAGTATAATACTTTCTTACTTTTCACCATTTGCATTTTGGTGTGAGCTCCCTAATATTAGTTGATTCAGCTTACGTTCTCTATGCCAACAGTGCACTGGTTACTATCTGGGTTTGAACTCCGTGACATACCTTCCCATAATACTGATTTCAATGCTCTGTATTGGAGGTCAGAGCATAGACGTCAACAGGGTTACAACTGAAGTACTTCGAGGCGCTATCATGATTCTACGCTGCCTGACAAAGGATTTGAAATATCCAGAAGACGAAGTCGGACGTAACTCTGTACATGTAAACAACATCGGCGCCTATATCAACGATTAGAGTGGCAATTCTCTGTGACAGACAGAACGGCCATTAGGGTACGTTGTTCGTATTAAGTGTTGTTACCAGGCCTCGTCGTGTACACTGAGATGGCAAAGTCTTAGGATAGCGATAGACATACATAGAGATGGCGGTAGTATCGAGTACACAAGTGATGAAATGGCAAAGTGTCACTTGTACTCATGTGATTCATGTGAAAAAGTTTCCAAGGTGATTATGGCCGCGCAACGGGAATTACCAGACTTTGAACACTGCGTAGCAGTTGGATCTAGACAGAAGGGATATTACATTTCGGATATCATTAGTGAACTCAGTATTACGAGACTCACAATGTCAACAGTCTGCCGAGAAGACCCATTTGAGGTATTATCTCTCAACACGGGCGACGCAGTGACCGAAGGTCGTCACTGAACGACCAAGGCTACCGGCGTTTGCGTAGAGTTGTCAGTGCTAACAGACAAGTAACAATGCTTGAGATAACCGCAGAAATCAATGTGGGACGTACGACGAACGTGTGCGCTAGGGCAGTGAGGCGAAATTTTGCTGTGATTACCGATGCAGGGACCTTTTCTAACAGCACGACATCGTCTGTTGCGGCTCAGCTAGGCTCATGAGCATATCGGTTGGATCCTAGACGACTGTAAAACCGTAACTTGGTCGGATCAGTCCCGCTTTCAGTTGGTAAGAGCTGGTGGTAGGGTTCGGTGTTGGTGCAGACCCCTCGAAGAGATGAACCCTAGTTGTGACAACGCGTTGTGCAAGCTGTTGATGGCTCCAGAGCGGTCTAGGCTGTGTGTACATGGAATGGACTGCGTTCGCTTGTCCAGCTGAACCGCCTATTCACTGGAAATAGCTATGTTTGGTCACTTGGAAACCATTTGCGTCCATTAATGTATTTCATGTTCTCAAACAAGGATGGAATTCTTAATGATGGCGGTGCGCCATGTCACCAGGCCACAATTGTTTGTGACTGATAGGAAGAAAACTATGGACAATTCGAACGGATAATTTGATCATCAGGATCACCGGAGATGGGTCTCATCGAACATTTATGGGAGATAATTGAGAGGTCATTTGGTGTAAAAACAACTTCACCGGCAACCCTTCCGCAATTATGGAGGGCTTGAGAGGCAGCGATGCTTCGAATGTCGAGTTGCTGCACTACAACGGGCAAAAGGAGACCTGACACGACAGTAGTGGGGATCCCATGACTTTTATCACATCAGTGTATACGGGGAGCGAACAGCACCAGACGTTGAGTGATCGCTGTGAAGCACACGAAGATGCGGCGTACACGTATGCGACTGCGTTACCATCATTCGGCAAAGTTTAAAGGGTCTCCATTTCATCGACTTCTCGATTCGTGCCATATCCATTTTGTGCTGCATTCGGTTGTCAAAGTGGCCTAATGGTGGACTGCGTGGTAACGAAAAACGTGCCTTTACGAGCTGTCTGTGTGTTGTTGAGCTACTCCCGTGACCACCACGTTGCGCAGATCTGTCCTCAACAGAACATGTGAGGGACCACCTCGAACGTCAGATCTGCGTTACTACATTAAGGACCAGTACGCCATTTGTGGGCCAACGTGGCTTAGGAGAGGATACTAAGGCTTTATGATACTCTTCCCAAACGAATCAGAGTATGCTTCCAGGTTGGATGGGCTGCAACGACATATCGATAAATGGGCTCATTTTTCCAATTTCTTTGTAAATTTGACGCGATTTTCTAATTGCCGGAATAACTTCACATACTTTCCCAGTTTGTGAAGTTACACTTCGTTTGCTCCTCGCCTGCAGTGTATTCAATTGCTTTTCTGGATGTTAGTCCTACTCCTCTAATACGGGATTGGCACCAGAAGCAGCAGTTCTGTGTTACCCAGTCCATGCAGCCATAGTAATATACATATTTGATCAAAAAACAGTTATATTTGGTTAGAAATTAGCTAATAAATTCAAAACAACGTCTGAAGCGTCAGCAAGTGAGATACAAACGAAGTGAGAGGAAGAGGTACCTTGTCGTAGACGATGGGGGGTATATTTCTGAATAAAATGAATACTACTATCTATATAGCGTAATTATTTATTTATTACAGTGTGTCACAATATGTTTCGGTTACTACTGAACCTCTGGCACGACGTTCACTGTCAAAGTGCCAAAGTGGTGCACAGGATAAACGAGATACACACGTCTGATCTTGTAGTCGAAACATACGAAATGATGCTCCGTTATTTTAGCCTTTGAGACAGCATTAATGTGTTTGTCGATTTATAGTTTTTACATATGCAACATAAACTGTGAGTGGAAGTGGTCTGGCAGCTATGTTATTTTGGCCCAGTAAATTCCCCATACTCGTAGCACACGATGAGTCTAATATTCGTCAATTAATGCTCTTTCGATTCGTTCAAGGATATTGGAAAGGCGGTCGATGAAACTTGTATGGTAGACGTTTAAATTGTGGAGTTGAATGAAAAGGCAAGTCAACACAGTGAAAGAATAAACGGGACCCACATTAGACGTTCGCTGTAAAAAGAAAACCATCTCACAAAGGCGAACCAATTTCCCAACAGTGGAGCTCCACATACAAATGTGAAAGGAGTTAAATTCGTATTACGTGTGTTGGTATTTTCTGGTAGCTTACTTTGAACTTTCGTAAATTATCCATGACGTTTTACACAAATAATAGGTTTCGGTGTATTATGTCTGTGAACGTGTGTTTTTATCATTTTTTATACCCAACACTGAGAAACTACAGCCTTACACTCACTAAAAAAGATCGCTGGAGATGGCATGCGAACTCAGGTTCCACGAGCGTGGGAAGGTTAATCAAAGCGGTAAAGGTTTGATCTGTGTTTCAGCAGCGCTATTCCCAGTTACATATGCAGTACAATAAGTTGAGGAAACTTGAACCTTCACTGAACGTCAGGTTTAACAGTACGAGTGGATGTGAATTTTTTAATTGCTGTATCCGCCGTAGCAACTTCGATGAGCAGATTCATGATTATTTGCAGGACGGCAACACAATCGTAGATAAGCCAACTCACGTGTTGGCGCACTAGCAAGTGCATAGGTACATTTCGTTTTAGTACATACGATAAAGCGGACGGTTGAGCCAAGATTGTATATCAGTAACAATACCACAGTTAACGATGGTAAAATGTTCATAAATTTGATGAGTGTTAACGTTAAGTCTGCGCTACGTTAGATAATTTAACTACCTGCATTTTGAATGGAAAGTGTTCGTCAGTATTTCTGCTCCAAAAGTTTCTAAATACTGACGATATTGTTAGTATGGAGTATATAAGGTCTGCTCTAGCTCTATAACGTTGCTTACACGTTTCCACTTCCATCCGTCTAAGTGTTCTACCTTTTTTTTCTACTTTGCCTTATTTCAACGGTACCGTCTACTGAAACAGAATAGTATTTTGTCAAGGAGGCTCCACCATAAAGCATATTCAATAAAAGTCTCCTCATGTCACCGATTTTGTTCTTATTAATGCTTTGTAGGATAAGCAAGAGGAACGGTAATAAACGTCGAAGAGTCGATTTATTTGTGCTTACAGCTGTCACAATGCGTTGCATATTCCAAACAAAAGTGCACCGATTAATTTTATTGCACTATAAAATTTCGCTCTTATAATTGTTACATATGGTTAGAGCCTTGTACTTCACGTGAAACCAAATCAGTTTTGACGATGGTTGTGGAAGATTGCCGCCCGAGTAAGTGGAACTGACCATATCAGCAGCTCTTACAACCTTTTAAGTGACAAAAGGTATTTACAGCAAAACAATGAGCTACAAGTCAGTATACATTCTTTGGAAATAGCAGTAAACAAACCTGCACAACTTTCTATTAGGAGTTATTGGGTGGGAGATATTCATACAAATGAATCAGGAGAAAAGCAATTGTACATGAAATGTCATGTGTTTCCCAGTGATATGTATATCTACCGGCGTTACTTAAAACCGTTAAGTGATTTACTAACCATGCCGTGATTTTAAACGTTGTTCAGGTGTACTTCTGGGGCTAACCAAACAAATTCTGCAACTGGGCTCTTGCTGCAGATTCCCGCCATGTTTGTCAGCACGCGGCAGTGACAAGTTGGACGGACGACCGCCACATCTGTGCTCATGCGGAACGTGTACAAACGTAATTCTGAAATGATGACGCAGCCTTCTCTTCTCTGTCAGGACTGGTCAACGCATTTCGAAGTTTCTAACCAAATGTTTCTCCGATTTCTTTAATGCAAAAAATTTGGCCTAAAAAGTATTATTCCGTCTTGTGCGTCCCATTAAGCTCAGACACTCATGAAGTTACTCTAAAATGGTCCATATGGCTCTGAGCACTATGGGACTCAACTTCTGAGGTCATCAGTCCCCTGGAACTTAGAACTACTTAAACCTAACTAACCTAAGGACATCACACACATCCATGCCCGAGGCAGGATTCGAACCTGCGACAGTAGCGATCACGCGGTTCCAGACTGTAGCGCCTAGAACCGTCCGGCCACTTCGGCCGGCAGTTACTCTGAAGACCAGTGTTATTTTACAGCCCTGCTGGTATTAAAACATTTTGAGGACAGTATTCGGCTTTGCTGAAACTGGTATTATGTTTTTTGGTGACAGCGTTAACTTTTGCTTTCTTTCGTCTGTAGCCTCAAATTTTGAGAAAACCTAGAAGCGGCATTGAACTACATTTTTATTTTAAAGGTGTTGTATTAAATTGTTTTCATCTTATACCTGTTTTAATGAATTCGTATTCCTGTAAGAGACAACCTCTATGTTCTTTTACAATAATCTTTAAAGTTCATTTGATAGTCAAATATCATCTTTGCGATACAACAAAATATTTCATGCTAGTGATGTACTCCGTTTAAATTACCTTTTATACCGGGTGTCTCTCCTAGGAATTGTGAAGCACATTTTCTCAGGTATTTCAGCTGGTAATTACAATTTTGTTTTTTCATTGTGTAAGTGCAGTTAGCCCAAACCATTACGATATGTCGCGTCTTTCTTGCAACTGCCTTTGTCTACAGAAAGCGTCAGTTAGTTTCCCATTACAAAGAAAATGATTTTTTAAGCGGAATTCTACGTGCCCATTCCATAGACTGCTTCTAAATTAGTCTACTGCGATATTTATTTGATCGATTTGTATCAACGGTGACAATAAAACACGAGGAACAAATAACAATCCAGGAGTGACTCAGTAGCGGTGCATGCTCGGAGGTAGCAGTCAGAGCCTTTGGTGCTGGAGTACTGGTTATGCTTCGAGTTTTGTTAACACGCATCAATAAAAGAGATATTTTACTAGATTAATGTGGGACCGCCCTAAAGAAAAGTCACATCAAATTCTGCTTCAGAAATCGTTTTCCTTGTAATGGAATACAAACCGACGCTTTCTGTTGACAATGGCAGTGGCATGGAAGACGTGATGATCACTATTTGTTTGGCCTCACTCTCGCTATACAATGGAAAAAATGCGCCGGAGTTACCTTAGGAGAGAGACGTCCTCCATAGCAGGCGTGTTTACTGTCTTGTTTCCGAGGATGTTGCACTTACAAAATAACAGCAGTGGTAGAATAATCGTAAAATAAGCATACCAAATATGCATGACTGAAGATATGTTCGAAATGTAAAATGCAGGATTCACGTACATCCTAATTTTAATTCAGTATAATGACGATGTTTTAGCTTAACTTTTGTAACATTGTCTTTTAACTTTATCTTCTAACGCGCCTGCTCTCACTCGTTTATAATTCCTGTCATAGTAATGTACATCAATATACTTGCAGAGGTTTCGCGCTGATTTGTTGATCTGCAGTGTGTGTCGTATATAATACTGCGTTTGTCGTACGTGTGTTCCAGCTAATGTATGTAAGATGAAATTCAGCATGTCATTTAGTTGTTTCAGCAGATATCAAGATGTTCAGAATTTGAACGAATTCTGTAACTATTACAAAGGCAAAGGCGACAAAGTCCTGCAATAAAAAGTTAGCCAATATATCTTCACTTGACCTCCTGTCAGAGTTCCAGTAACGTCCGTCCCTTATCATCGGACAAACGTAAAAGAAAAATGACTGTAGTTGAGCGACCGACCATAGTCATCGCTGCACTTCCCAGACGCCTGGCATCACCATCAAACAGTAAGGATAACGATTCTTAGGCAGATTTTGCAGTGGTCTCAATTGCGTATTCTACGTGAAAACATAAGTAACTACCAAGTTAATAAATTGCATATTAAAAGTTTAATTTTACTCCGATATGAAGTAAGTAATACGTCTACGTAATTGCTTCATTAATGCCAGCCTCGCAGTCATCCATGAACCTAACATTTATGTTGTGTTCATCGTAAGAATAAACCTGATGTAAACAATACGCCATGTATTCTCCCGCGTGTACTTGAATCTCATTGTATTTCGATTCGCGTGGAGCTGAAGCCAAGCTGTGACCAGTACAGTATAGACGATCATAAGGATACGTTCTATGGTTTGCGTTACGCGCACATAGACAGAGCGACAATACGGCACAACAACTGTACCGGCGTATGTATCTTTGACAGAACTGGCTAGCCAGTTGGTCCAAGTAACCTACAGTGATGTGAGCAGATGCAGTTCAGACATAAAAAGAGACGAATTGCCTCAATTTCACTTAACTTTTAAAGAGAATGAGATAATATTCGGCAAAACTCCAGCACTTACGCACGCATCTTCGATGACCAGACGGAAACCATAAAACGATCTCGTTCTCACCTCATTTAGTATTCTAATTACAAAGAAGAAGGATGGAAATTCCTAACATAAACACAAGGCAATTTTTCTGAGTGAGCTATGTGTGACGCAAAAGCGTACTGCACGGATTTGAACCTACTGTTAAATACTGAAGCGATTGAAGGTATTAATCACAGTCAGTCGTCTGGTAATCTCATAGCTCCTCCCTTATCCAAATCCGGGAATTACATTTCAGTTCTGGAACAGTCGTCTGCTAGATTGGTAAGGTGCCGCATTTTCTCCTCTTCTTCAATGACGTGCCGTTCTACATCCATCCAGCGTTCGGCAGTGACATGTGAAAAAGCTGCGTGCGTTAGTTCCGTTACGTCTGGCAGTCGTGTTACTTCTCTCTACCGATCCCTTAACTTGGCTCTATGCCAGTGGGTTCGTATTGTAAAGGTACAGTGGCGAATGTAAAAATGTAACATTTGTATGGTGTAAAATTGATGGTTTTTCATTTTTTTTCGGCGCTTATCACTCGGGCTCGTGTGAGGCTGCCATCTATAGTATAAAAACAATGGACATAGTCGAAATAAAGAGCACTGGGTTTTCTGTTTCTGCCTTAAAAGTTAAATTGTTAAGTTTACTCAATTTAAGCATCATTTATGAATAGTCTTTCGTAAAATATCGATAATTAAGAATTTTTATTTGAAATGAAAACAGGAATTTCGAGTGCGATTTGTAATAAGAAACAAGAAGACTTGCATTATTCATAAAAAATGAAGAATTTTACTATTACGAGATGTAGGTATTTCAAACTGAAGGTGAAAGAAAGAATGACTCAGGTGAGACTTGAAGCAGCCAACCAGGACACTTAGTTAAACCTATCACGCTACCGACTCCGCTATACGTCTTACATTCATGTACGTGTCAATTGTATGTAATGAAGTGGCTCGGAAAACTCGAAAGCCCATTATTTCTGTAGTTTTTTAAAAAAAACGTTAAGAACAACCTATTTATCGGCACTTTCTGACCGTGTTCCGCTACGTAACAGGAAGCAGCCTCAGCCATTTTCATAATGCATGTTAACAGCGGGACTATCAGAGCACAACAACGAGGAGACTGTGACTGTACACGATTTTTGAAATAAAAAGAACATAGCTAAGGCGTGATTAAGAAAACGTTGATAGCTATTAATGCATTTGAATATCTTGACGTTTCATTTAACGTAGTTTAGTGGTAGTATACCTAATACATAAGTAGTAACTACTTCCCTGAGCGTAACATCACCAGTGTACATGTACTACGGCTTCTGACCAATCATCGCGCTTGTGTTTGCTCGCATCAGTTTTATTCTTATGATGAAGACAGTATAGCTGTAAAATTTTACCTTGGCTTTTAACTTCTCTTCAATTTTCTACATGTCTTATCCAAACAGGCCTCTGACATTACGCGTGGCTCCCAAACGCCCTTTGAAATACTCTCCTGTGTTCCTTTAGTTTTCTCTTTATATTGTGACAGTGTTTTGCCTGCAGAGGCGGCTGATGGTAAATTACTCGAGTACAGCCATCATCACGTGTTAGTCCGCTGAGATGGAGTGACGTAGGACAGCATGGGGCATGTGTGGTATGTTTGAGCCTGAGCATACAGTGCGAGCGCAAACAGTGCTGTTTGCTGTACAAGCAGTGCCGTCTGTTACCCGGTTTGCGTTCCGATGGATGGAGTGCGTTTGTGCCCCGCCCTCTGTGCATATCCCATCATCCGGAGTAGCTTTTAATCTGTCAGACGGTCATCGGTAAAGCAACCACATGAACTGAAAGTTCTTGAATTGATTGGGTAATGCATTAAATCTAGGGAAGCAAAGTATCTCCACTCAAGCAACGGGAAATCTTGGACGTTTGAGGCGCGAATGGATGTTTGCGGATGATAAAAATGTTTACTGTTTTGACAAAAATGTGGCAACAACTCTAGAAATGCTTGGTTCGACATAAATGCAGATACTGCAGGTTGCGCTGTTGTATTTGACTACGAAAGTCACATCTGCAGTGCTTTCAATACGTTCCTAGTGTCAGTCATTATCACAACAGCGTTCTGTAAAATTGTGAGTGTCAGACATTAGCGAGTTCGAATGTGAGCAACTTATTGATGATCTTACGGTGGGCGATTCCGTAACCATGGTAGTCACAGTGTTTTGTGTTTCAAGATGCTCCACATCGAAGATTTATACCATATACGGTACAAGAAAAGAGGAGAAACAACACCCGCTAAGTCACAACGCGGAATCCTGTGATATTGACGGACGGTTATTAAAAGGAGTTTGGGGCAAAAGTCACTGAATGTCTCTCTCGCGAACTCTGTCAGTACCGAAACAACACGAATGGAAATACCGGTAGAGCCGGAATTCCAGAATCACCAAAATCACTTAACAGTGATGCAAACCGCTGTAACGGGAAAACGTGGCGCCGAAGCCATGAAACCTGGACTGTGGAGCAGAGGAAGAAAGTCACTTGACCGGACGAGTACTGGTTCAAACAGTTTCCAACTTCTAGCAGAGTTTACATCCCAAGAGTGAAATCTGGCGGGTATTCGATTAGGATTTGGGAGCCATATCGTGGTAATCCATGGGGCCCATGGCTACTCTGAAAGTTAGCATGACTGCCAAACCTTAAGTGACCATTTTGGTTGATTAGGTCTAACCCGATGATACAATGTTTGTTCCCCAATGGTTATACCGTGTTCCAAGAAGACAAGGACCCTTTTGATACAGCTAATATCGTCCAGGGCTGGTTTTGTGAGCAAGAGGAGGAATTCTCACATCTCTTCTGGTCGTCACAATGACCAGACCTCAATATTAGTGATCTTTGTAATCTACTTTGGAAAGAATGGTGCATTACCGCTATTGACATCCATTGTCTTCATCTGAAGTTCCCAATATTTTGCCTAAATAATGTTACAGGATTCATTGAAAACCATACAGGACCCGCATTTACCCATTCCGACACAACTGAAAGCTTTTCTGAATACCAGCAGTTTTACTACTCCGTATTGGGCATGATGATGTGTTGTATTTTTGTGTTTCGGTATTTTTGCCCACTCCCTTTACACTGGAAAGCTCCAAGACCAGGAAATGAAGAAGGTTGGTTCAGATCGCTCTAAGTACTATGGGACTTAACATCTGAGGACGTCAGTCCCCTAGACTTAGAACTACTGAAACCTAACTAACCTAAGGACATTAGACACATCCATGCCAAAGGCAGGATTCGAACTTACGACCGTAGCAGCAGCGCGGTTCCGATCTAAAGTGCCTAGAACCGCTAGGCCAGAACGGCCGGCAATGAAGAAGGAACAATAGATGATTCAATGTTGGTGCAGGAACTGGCAGGTGCACCAAAGAAACTAGAAGCAACGTATTGTCCTTAAGTTAAAAAACGGTTCAAATGGCTCTGGGCACTATGGGACTTAACATCTATGGTCACCAATCCCCTAGAACTTAGGACTACTTAAACCTAACTAACCCAAAGACATCACACAACACCCAGTCATCACGAGGCAGAGAATATCCCTGACCCCGCCGGTAATCGATCCCGGGAACACGGGCGCGAGAAGCGAGAACGCTACCGCACGACCACGAGCTGCGGACTTGTCCTTAAGTACACTGCTAAGACGATAACAATTCTATTACGCTAATGACGATAATCATTAGCAACGGTATCGACAAATATCTAACGGTATTCGTTCGGAGCGGTCGTGACTATATAAAAACAGATGTGAAACAAATTACAGGTTGAAATTCATTGCAAGAATCCTAAGAAAATATAGTTCGCCCCTGAGAGTAGTTTAAAACCACAGATTCTTGAGTATTGTTCGTCAGACAAGGACACTCACCAGGAATAATTGAAGGGGCGTCCAAAAGACGGCTTTTTTGTATACAAGTTGGTGCATGTGCATAAATTTCCAACCATGCGACCACACACATGCATTTATGCTTGTGTAATTTTCTGGAAATGGAGGCCGTGCGCAAACTGCATTGCTAGCAGCCTTCGTTACGAATCTTTGCTCATATTAGCAGACTACAGACAGCTGTGGCCCACGTGTGTATGGCATTGTAGTGTGTTGAGGGTTTGCTGTGAAGCCTTCTATGTGCACTAATGTATGTTGACTCCAAACGAAGCAAACTAAAGTTCACAGATAATTGCTGACTAAAGAAGAGTCGTGTGGAAGGCCACTTCTGAAGATTATTTGGACAAAAAGTTGAGATGAGTTGCCCTGAGCCTTAAGTATTAGATGAAGAAAATTCTTAGATCCTACTATTTTAAAGAATACGGTACCATAAGAGTCGAAGTACGAAAACAAAGAAGAATAAGCCATAAATTTATGAAAAATCTGTATGAAAACTAAACGAATATTCATGTTGTGTCAAGTTAAGAGCACAAAAACTAAGGGGCCTGACATCTGAGTAAGAGAACTGATGGGGTATGTGCAGCTCCTCAACAAAGTGGTAGAAACACAAGTGCAGCACATCGACGATGCAATAAAGAGAAGATTGAAAAATGCTATCACCCTTCCAATGGATTTTCGCCTCTATGAAATCGGCAGATTTTTTAAGTCCGACAATATTAATCTACATATGATCTTTCACGATTAAAGTTGTGTAAACAAATAAAATACAAGTGGAGGAAGTTATTCAAACCTCGCGACAAAGAAACTCACTTAAATATGTCTCAGCTCCGGGACTAATCACTGAAATGCTTTGTTTTGAAACGCCGAATAAATAGTTCAAACAGGTACACTATGTGATCAAAAGTATCCGAATACATGGTTTAAAATAACTTACAAGTTCGTGGCGACCTCCTTTGGCAATGATGGAATTCAGTATGGTGTTGGCCCAAACTTAGTGTTGATGACAGCTTCCACTCTCGCAGGAAAACGTTCAATCAGGTGCTGGAAGGTTTCTTGGGGAATGGCAGCTCTTTCTTCACGGAGTGCTGCACTAATGAGAGACATCGATGTAGGTCGGTGAGACCTGGCACGAAGTCGGAATTCGAAAACATCCCAAAGATGTTCTGTAGGAATCAGGTCGGGACTCTGTGCAGGCCAGTCCATTACAGGGATGTTATTGTCGTGCAATTACTCCGCCACAGGCCGTGCATTACGAACAGGTGCTCGATCATATTGAAAGATGCAATCGCCATCCCCAAATTCATCTTCAACAGTGGGAAGCAAAGAGGTGCTTAAAACATCAGTGTAGGCCAGTGCTGTCATAGTGCCACGCAAAACAAAAAGGAGTGCAAGCCCCCTCCATGAAAAAACACGACTACACTGTAACACCAGTACCTCCGAATTTTAATATTGGTACTGCAAACGCTGGCAGATGACGTTCGCTGGGCATTCGCCATACCCACACCCTGACATCGGATCGCCATATTGTGTAGCGTGATACGTCACTCCACACAACGTTTTTCCACCGTTCAATCATCCAATGTTTACACTCCTTACACCAAGCGAGGCGTCGTTTGGGATTTAGCAGGGTGATGTGTGGCTTATGAGCAGCCGCTCAACCACTAAATCCAAGTTTTCTCACCTCCCTCCTAACTGTCATAGAACTTGCAGTGCATCCTTACGCAGTTCGAATTCCTGTGTGATGGTCTGGAAAGATGTCTGCCTATTACACATTACGACTCTCTTCAACTGCCGGCGTTCTCTTTCAGTCAACAGACGGGGTCGGCCTGTGAGCTTTTGTGCTGTACGTGTCCCTTCGCGTTTCCACTTCTCTATCGCATCTGAAATAGTCAACCTAGGGATGTTAAGGAGTGTGGAAATCTCGCGTGCAGACGTGTGACACAGGTGGCACCCAATCACCTACTCACGTTCGAAGTCCGTTCGTTCCGCCCCATTCTGCGCTCTCACGATGTCTAGTGACCACTGAGGTCGCTGGTATTGAGTACCTGGCAGTAGGTGGTAGCACAACGTACCTAATAAGGAAAACGTATGTTTTTGGTGTAGTCTGAATACTTTTGATCTTATAATGTATATAAGTCACCGGTTACTAGCTATAGAAATTTAATTGGCAGACTTATAACTGCAGTTTCCCAGACAGAAAATCTAAAATCTCGTCGTGACGCTCGTTATGAAATGTTGTCAGCATTTTGTGTTTCTCGTACCTCAGGGTTAAGATACTTTTAGCACACTGTCGTCGTTTTGTTTCCTTTTTCTGTTTCCTTTTCATCACAAGAAACGCAGTCCAAACATCGCAGCAAAGAAAGGTATTGATAGCAGACTCCGTGCGCAACGAGGCAACGTGTTGACACGAGAACGCCCATAGCTACAGTAGTTAATTCCACAAACTTAGCCACATAGCCTTTTATTTCCATGCGTTTGCGTTTGCGCACGACGGAAGAGACATCGTGTGGACATACCTTAGGGAAAGAGATTGATAACGTGGAAAGGAGCGCGACACTTTTCTTCAAAGTTTTTTTCAGTTATGGTGAAAGCTTCACTGAGAAGGTCAGCTTCAGACGCTACAAGTGAGGCGTTGATATCGCTAAGTTATTTAGTGTTCCAAGGGCATACTTTGCAGTGAGAGTCATGTAACATGTTACATTTTCCAATGAAGTCTTATTGAAGGTGGCTCTTCCATGGATGTTTCACGACTGAACCAGGAAAGGACGCAGATCGGAAAAGTACTAGCATATCCACTATCAGTCATCGTAAAATGCGTTACCAAGCACATACACTGACTGCAAAAGGACGACGATACACTAGAAAACACCAGATCGATATCACTGATCAACAAATTTTCTCGAGATTTTGTTTTTACTGATTCTCAATGTTTTTGATCTGCTGATTGCAAATCCGAAATCCGTTTTGATCTCCGTGCTCTAGTTTTCACACAATTGAAACATCTCCATTCCAACTGCTTACTGTTATATTATGTACTTACGTGTCTATGTTATGGACAGGGGTATAATATTGCCATATTTTTCTATCAGATATGATGTAATTTCATCATGGCTACGGAGAGTCTTCGTTGTAGTAATCATTCAGGCAGTTTCTTATACATTTTCTGTAACTACGCCCTTGTTCTCCAAAGGCAGTATACAACTTACTTTGTGAGGCTGCCTTATAAAGCATACTTTGGATTTATCCTTGGCGACCAGCACGAAGTGTGGGAGCCAGATACTGTACATCACGACTGCTAGGAAAAGCTGCGTGAATGGACTAAAAGAAAGCGCAAGGGTTTACCTTTTGAAATCACGATTTCCTGGCGATAAATAGTATATACAGAAGCGCCACAAAAAGACCGTTTGTTTCAGAAAGAAAACGATCTCAGATCTGAAATCAGCGTCCTTAAATTGGGTAAGAACAACTGCTGATAGCAACGCAACAAAAATGTAGTTGACCAGTGTATTTATCCAGCCTTGTGGAAATAATCACCACATAAAGGGGATTTAATTATTAGAATTTAATCCATTCAGAAATGATTTCCGCCTCAAAATCAATACAACGTAAGTCCCACAGTCACGAATACATTCTTGTGTTTTTGTTATGCCAAGAAAGGAAACAAACCTCGAAAGTTATCTTGAGGAATTTCTTGCCACGCCTGCAACATATGGTGGCTGGAGTCTGGTACGAAATAATAAACTTTCGAGTCTATACACGGACACCTTGGATGTGATAATAAAGAAGACCTACAGCCACTCAAGGGTCCACACGTTCCTCAAGGCGCTTCTGGTGCAATCTACAGTATCAAGTCTTCAAGCATACTGCTGGATAATGCCAATTGGCATCCTGGCCTTGACATGATATGACAAGAAATTTACTGTTCTTGTGAAATACTGTCGAGCACTCAGCTCCCCTACGGCAAATCAGTTTGTTATTCAGTTACTCCACACGCCAATACCGCAGGAGTTAAGAGGTACAGATCCTGAGAATAGCTACTGCCTGTGACCTGTCACCCGACTGTCAAAGAACACGCTGGCGTCGGTCTCACTACCACAAACAGAAGTGACGCTCATAACTGAGTGGCACTGAATGTCATCTCTTCACCGTCCAAGAACTGTGGTCTGTTTTGTGGTTTGAGCGGTAAACGACGCATGACATATTGAGATCTCAACCAACAGTTGCAACCCTAAGTTTTGTGGAGATTTTGAGGTAATACTGTAAATTTTCCGCCGGTGAATAGGTTCTACGTTTAAGTTGCAAATATGATTCAGAGTCTTCCACAATCCTGTCTACTAACGTGCTACCTCTCAATTTTATCGCTGATGTAAAAATTGTGGAGACCTGTCGCAGCGTTGACTGAAAAAGAGAAAAAAAGTGAAACTGGCCACTATTTTTGTGAATTTAGTTGGAATTACCAAGAACCAAGAATACTGTCATGGGTCTTTATTATATTAATTCACTGATAGCCGGGTTCTTTCCCCCTCAGACAATATCTGAAGATCGTAAATCTTACCAGATAAATCATACCAGACGGCAAAGTGACACGATAAACACGCTGCTACACCCTACAACTCAGAAATAAGCAGCACCTACTTCAGAAAAATGTTCAGTCTCGTTTATAATAATTTAATCAATTATTATCTTTATTTAAGACCGGTAAACACCTCTGTGCTAGTGCGCGCGACTACAATTTATCCTATTTAATGGCAACAGTCCCAGAAGTCGGTGGTCGTTCTACAGAGCTATAGCCACCGCATGGTGAGGTCGTTGGATACTTATGCGTTCCAGGTGTTCCATAAACGTTCCCGAAACGCGGGACTCGACATAGTTTTGACGATCAGAAGTTTATTACAATTCACAAGTTTAGAGACTTCGAGAGCTAACAGCGGGAACTAAAGAGAATTACGACTGGTTTTACGGTCCTCCCGAGTTCTAGGAATCCACTCACCCTCACCCTCTTTAATACTTCCTGAGCGCTGAGAAATGCTCTGTTATTGCCAATAAGCCACTCTTTGAAACAGAATAAAAATTCCGTAGTAATTCAGAATACCCTACTCCAGGTGCCTAGTAATAAAGTGATATATTCAGATAGTAGGAATTCCTTTACCATGGGTCAAGACAAACAGGCACTAATTAATCTTCATATCAAAATATACTGGCGTGAAACTAAATCTATTATTTACCACAATACTTAAAATATATGGTCAACTAAAACTTAGCAAAACAACTGTCTCTAAATGCACAGTTGTGCGACGGTGTCTTTAACAGTTTCGATAACGATATTGCATTTCAGTATTAAAAATATATGGAAATCATAGTAAAAATCCGTTATCATTTTTAAAACATGTACAAGTATATTTGATATCATGATACAGAGGTATCTCTT
This sequence comes from Schistocerca gregaria, assembly GCF_023897955.1. Taxonomy (NCBI): domain Eukaryota; kingdom Metazoa; phylum Arthropoda; class Insecta; order Orthoptera; family Acrididae; genus Schistocerca; species Schistocerca gregaria. The sequence goes on along the minus strand of NC_064923.1, from coordinate 602,837,786 downwards.
TAATTAGCGTTGTGGGTAAAATCTTCTCAGGCATTGTTGAAAGTTCGAATATTAGTTGAGGACCAATTGGATGAAAATCAGTGTGGGTTTAGGTCTCTTAGAGGTTGTCAGGACAAGATCTTTAGCTTACGGCAAATAATGGAGAAGTGTTATGAGTGGAACAGGGAATTGTATCTATGCTTTATAGATCCTGGAAAGGCAATTGACCGGGTTCCTAGGAGGAAGTTATTGTCTGTTCTACGAGATTGTGGAATAGGAGGCAAACTTTTGCAAGCAATTAAAGGTCTTTACGTGGATAGTCAGGCAGCAGTTAGATTTGACGATAAATTGAGTTGATGGTTCAGATTAGTTTCAGGGGTAAGACAAGGCTGCAACTTGTCTCCACTGTAGTTCATATTATTTATGGATCATATGTTGAAAGCAATAGACTGGCAGGATGAGATTAAGATATGTGAACACAAAATAAGCAATCTTGCATATGCAGATGACTTAGTTGTGATGGCAAATTCGATTGAAACTTTGCAAAGTAATATTTCAGACCTAGATCAGAAATGTAAGGACTATGGTATGAAGATTAGCATCTCCAAAACGAAAGTAATGTCAGTGGGAAAGAAATATAAACGAATTGAGTGCCAAATAGGAGGAATAAAGTAGAACAGGTGGATGGTTTCAAGTACTTAGGATGCATATTCTCACAGGATGGCAACGTAGTGAAAGAACTGGAAGCGAGGTGTAGCAAAGCTATCGCAGTGAGCGTTCAGCTACGATCTACTCTCTTCTGCAAGGAGGAAGTCAGTACCGAGACTAAGTTATCTGTGCACCATTCAATCTTTCGACCAACTTTGCTGTATGGGATCGAAAGCTGGGTTGATTCAGGTTACCTTATCAACAAGGTTGAGGTTACGGATATGAAAGTAGCTAGGATGATTGCAGGTACTAGTAGATGGGAACAATGGCAGGAGGGTGTCCACAATGAGGAAATCAAAGAAAAAACTGGGAATGAACTCTATAGATGTAGCAGTCAGGGCCAACAGGCTTAAATGGTGGGGTCATGTTACACGCATGGGAGAAGCAATGTTACGCAAGAGACTCATGGGTCCAGCAGTAGAGGGTAGGAGGAGTCAGGGCAGACCAAGGAGAACGTACCTGGATTCGGTTAAGAATGATTTTGAAGTAATAGGTTTAACATCAGAAGAGGCACCAATGTTAGCACTGAATAGGGGATCATGGAGGAATTTTGTAAGGGGGGATATACTCCAGACTGAACGATGAAAGGCATAATAAGTCTTAAATTATGATGATGATGATGATGATGATGTTTTAAAGACATGATTGCCTTAGTTTCCCTGTGTCATCATTCAAATGTGTTGGCAATATTAGCAGAGATAACGATTGATCTGGGAAGTGAACTAACGTACTGTTCTCGTCCAGTTCTCACCTCTCGGGGCAACTGAGATGAATCAAAACCAAAAAGATTACTACGGCTCCCGTGAATATTCCAGAGGAATACTTACAACTATCCATTCAATAACTTTTGTTGTATCCAAGCACAGATGAACAGAGATCTTGATGGGCAGAGAAGAGTTGCGAAATCTGAATTGATACATTTTGTTGTATGATTAGATGACTAAAAGCTTCACTTCTGATCAAAATATGTAAAGTACCGAACCTATTGAAAAAGTGATCGTAGCTCTTAAGGAATACACTTTAGAGTCCACGTTTAAATGACATTTTTTTCTTCTTTGGATCCATACTACTACCTCGGAATCCTTGTAACCAAGGTACTTGTTCACGATGTATAATATAGATAGTCCTAATATTTTTCCACATCTGGTCTAGGTCGTGTAACGTAAATAATTTCTCAACGTTGCTGCAGCTGTAACAGGGCAGTGCTACTTTTCGCCTTCGTGCCCTGTGTGGCAGCCATTTATCCGTGAACACATCTTCTAGTACCTTCTACAGTATCTGTAGCTTTTATGGCACATATTGCACTTGTCATATAATTGTTATCTCTGTTTCTATATCTGTATACACGTTTACATCTAGACTCTGCGATTAACCGTAAAGTGCGGCAAAGGATAATTTCCGTTTATCCTAAGCAGTGGTTCCACCCTCAGATGGAATTGTGAAGGACAGCTTCGTGTGTGTATCTCTATGTGAGCTATTGTGAAGCTGCTCGTGATATTGTCTTCGCAATACCTACAGGCTAGATGTGTACGGAGCTGAAGAGTACTCGTAGATTCAAGTCTGTCGACTTATTGTTGGACTTTTGTAATCCGGTTTCCGTCAGCTACGCTCTTTGTTAGAGAGATCCACAACCGCCATTTAAGCAGTTCTGTGACACATTTTCTCCAGCCAAACAAACCTCTGTCTTTCGTCACAGGAAACTTTTTATAATATCAAAGAACGCTGTTAGTGTGACGTGATACGGATCTTCGCCACTTTAATGGGACTATGTGCAAAACTTAAGCATGAAAGTAACTTCGCATGATGTGTCACTGCTAAATAACATAGCTCTGAAATGTCGACCATACATGGAAAGCACTGCTGTAGTATAGTACGGTACAGTGCAGAACGGTACAGTACAGTACAAAAGGTACTAGAAAGAAATAAGCAATGAGACGCTCAGAGATGACAGTTTTATTCAACGGTCACAATTACATTGAAGTCACCACGATTTATAGCGGCCGCCTAAACATTGCAAAGGCAGGACATGGTTTTTAATAGGGAGCTGATCCCCACAGACGGTAATGCATGATCTGCTACGTGCTCAGATGCTGGCCACAATGCTGGTAAGGATATTTGTGGTAAGGCGTTCCATTTCTCGATTACCGCGGCTCACAACTAGTGGAGTTAATGGTGCATGTGAAGATGCCGCAATTCGCTCTCCAATGCACCTCACACGTGACCGACCTAATTTAAATCGGGTTAATTCACAGAATATCTTTTAATTCCTAGAGCGCCTCCACGAGTTTTGTTCGATGCGGTCTCGTATTGTCATCAACGCGAATTAAGTCAGGGTCAAATGTACATGGGGGAGGAGTACTGTGTCACAGGAACATTAAGCAGTTAGAGTATCGTGAGCAATTTGGAGATTAGTACGATCAGGCAACATTGTGTGTCCTCTCAACGAAACATCTAGAACACGAAAATGATCATGGGCAATAATGCTGTATGTACCCACATAGAGTGAGTCGTGCTAACATGTAATGTACTGAGGAACTCCCTTTCCTAAGCTTTGCACGCCAGTATGTGCTGTACTAATGTTTTGAAGGCACTATGTGCACTACTTTTTGGAACGAAATTCCCTGCATTACACTATCCAGCCAATGAACTTTAAAATGTCATAAACATCCCAAGTTTCTATCCTCTGTAAAGGGTGTAGTGGGTGTTGCCTGTAGAGAGTGGAGGGTATGGCAGAGTTGTCGGTACTAAACTTTATGTCCCAACAATGTTCACAACAAATTCATCCTCTCAGCAGGTGGGTGCTGGGGAGACAGGCGATGTTCTCATCGTTAGTGCTCAAAGCACTGTGATGATGCAGTGTGGCTGAGTAGTTTTCAAGTGCTCTTTCTAAAACTTTGCATTCCTATCATTGATAAGGCAAGGGGAGTATCACATTGCACACGCAGTGTCAGGTTACACACTTGGGTTTCTTGGTGAAATCCATTCCCACTCTCCCTCTCCCAGTCCTGGGAAATCACTGGGAATTGATTGAGTTTACCAAAGGTTCCAAGTGTGTAACCCGACACTGGATGTGTATCCTGATATTACCACTGGTCCCTGGTAATTATTTGGCTGCTATACTTCTTGCTCAGCACAACGGCACTGGGATCTTGCAACATCTACAAACTCAGACTACTGGCTGTGCTGTCTCAGCTATGGGGCTAAGTAGTATGGTCAGGATTGACTTTAGATGAAGCTGGCTAGGAAGGCCCACCAATGCTGTGGCTGGAGAACTTGACAGGTGTAATAGTGGAGTGTTAGCGACCTCACGGCATGACTCGACTACTGCAGTGGACACCGGCTTGATGACTCTTCGATTTCATGACCTGCCTGGTCAGACAGACAGTACTCACACGAGCCAGTGCGGGTTTGCTGTGTGCCGAAGTATCACTGGTTTCGTCGAGCAGTTTGTCACCGACATACTGTGGCACCTAAGAGGGTGCTGTGACTAATGCTGAGCCTACATGTCACTGCAAGTGGCTGCCAGTGTTAACGAGCTCTCTTGTGTTAGGCTCACACCATAGTATCTCCCTACAGATGTTATTCATCAACAGTGTAGTCCCAATTCAGTTCATCTTATGTTTCCTTAAAGTGCAGAACTTCATATTTTTCTAAATTAATAATTAATTGCCATTCGATATACCAGGTAAAAACTTACTGAAATTATTGTAAAACCTCCTCATGAAAGGAGGTTGTATACATGGAAGAACCCTGGAGATACCAAAAGGTTGTTGTTGTTGTTGTTGTGGTCTTCAGTCCTGAGACTGGTTTGATGCAGCTCTCCATGCTACTCTATCCTGTGCAAGCTTCTTCATCTCCCAGTACCTACTGCAACCTACATCCTTCTGAATCTGCTTAGTGTAGTCATCTCTTGGTATACCTCTACGATTTTTACCCTCCACGCTGCCCTCCAATACTACATTGGTGATCCCTTGATGCCTCAGAACATGTCCTACCAACCGATCCCTTCTTCTGGTCAAGTTGTGCCTCAAATTTCTCTTCTCCCCAATCCGATTCAATACTTCCTCATTAGTTATGTGATCTACCCATCTAACCTTCAGCATTCTTCTGAAGCACCACATTTCGAGAGATTCTATTCTCTTCTTGTCCCAACCATTTATCGTCCATGATTCACTTCCACACATGGCTACACTCCATACAAATACTTTCAGAAATGACTTCCTGACACTTAAATCTATGCTCGATGTCAACAAATTTCTTTTCTTCAGAAACGCTTTCCTTGCCATTGCCAGTCTACATTTTATATCCTCTCTACTTCGACCATCATCAGTTATTTTGCTCACCAAATAGCAAAACTCCTTTATTACTTTAAGTGTCTCATTTCCTAATCTAATTCCCTAAGCTTCACCCGAATTAATTCGACTACAGTCCATTATCCTCGTTTTGCTTTTGTTGATTTTCATCTTATATCCTCCTTTCAAGACACTGTCCATTCCGTTCAACTGCTCATCCAAGTCCTTTGCAGTCTCTGACAGAATTACAATGTCATTGGCGAACCTCAAAGTTTTTATTTCTTCTTTTTGGATTTTAATACCTACTCCGAATGTTTCTTTTGTTTCCTTTACTGCTTGCTCAATATACATATTGAATAACATCGGGGAGAGGCTGCAACCCTGTCTTAGTCCCTTCCCAACCACTGCTTCCCTTTCATGTCCCTCGACTCTTATAATTGCCATCTGGTTTCTGTACAAATTGTAAATAGCCTTTCGCTCCCTGTATTTTACACCTGCCACCTTCAGAATTTGAAAGAGAGTATTCCAGTCAACATTGTCAAAAGCTTTCTATAAGTCTACAAATGCTAGAAACGTAGGTTTGCCCTTTCTTAATCTTTCTTCTAAGATAAGTCGTAGGGTCAGTATTGCCTCACGTGTTCCAGTATTTCTAAGGAATCCAAACTGATCTTCCCCGAGGTAGGCTTTTACTAGTTTTTCCACTCGTCTGTAAAGAATTCGAGTTAGTATTTTGTAGCTGTGACTTATTAAACTGATAGTTCGTTAATTTTCACATCTGTCAACCCCTGCTTTCTTTGGGATTGGCATTATTACATTCTTCTTAGAGTCTGAGGGTATTTCGCCCGTTTCATACATCTTGCTCACCAGATGGTAGAGTTTTGTCAGGACTGGCTCTCCCAAGGCCGTCAGTAGTTCCAATGGAATGTTGTCTACTCCGGGGGCCTTGTTTCGACTCAGGTCTTTCAGTGCACTGTCAAACTCTTCACGCAGTATCGTATCTCCCATGTCATCTACATCCTCTTCCATTTCCATAATATTGTCCTCAAGTACATCGCCCTTGTGTAGACCCTCTATATACTCCTTCCACCTTTCTGCTTTCTCTTCTTTGCTTAGAACTGGGTTTCCATCTGAGCTCTTTATATTCATACAAGTGGTTCTCTTTTCTCAAAAGGTCTCTTTAATTTTCCTTTAGGCAGTATCTATCTTACCCCTAGTGCGATAAGCCCTTACATCATTACATTTGTCCTCTAGCCATCCCTGCTTAGCCATTTTGCACTTCCTGTCGATCTCATTTTTGAGACGTTTGTATTCCTTTTTGCTGCTTCATTTATTGCATTTTTATATTTTCTCCTTTCATCAATTAAATTCAATATTTCTTCTGTTACCCAAGGATTTTTACTAGCCCTCGTCTTTTTACCTACTTGATCCTCTGCTGCCTTCACTACTTCAACCCTCAAAGCTACCCATTCTTCTTCTACTGTATTTCTTTCCCCCATTTCTGTCAATTGTTCCCTTATGCTCTCCCTGAAACTCTGTACAACCTCTGGTTGTTTCAGTTTATCCAGGTCCCATCTCCTTAAATTCCCACCTTTTTGCAGTTTCTTCAGTTTGAATCTACAGTTCATAACCAATAGATTGTGGTCAGAGTCCACATCTGTCCCTGGAAATGGGGATAAATTTGTGGCACAACTTGACCAGAAGAAGGGATCGGTTGGTAGGACACGTTCTGAGGCATCAAGGGATCACCAATTTAGTATTGGAGGGCAGCGTGGAGGGTAAAAATCGTAGAGGGAGACCAGGAGATGAATACACTAAGCAGATTCAGAAGGATGTAGGCTGCAGTAGGTACTGGGAGATGAAGAAGCTAGCACAGGATAGAGTAGCATGTTGAGCTGCATCAAACCAATCTCAGGACTGAAGACAACAACAACAACAACATTGTAAAGAAGAAGAAATTCGAATCTGAAAATATCCATAGACTATAGCTACTACTATTCACTAATTACTAAAAATAAAAATGAACAATAATGGATCTTTTACGCTTCTGAGTTCACAACAGATATTCTCATCTCTGTGGATGACTACTTACTCTACTTTAACGAACCAGTCGGGAATCTAGTCTGATATCACACAGAAATATTTATTGTCTTTGTGTGTTTGAGAGTGTGTTCCTTACCTCATGGTGCATTGCTATTAGGTAGCCTATAGTTGCTCCCAGAGTGATAGTACTGTCCCAACAGAATAACAGACTGAAAAGGGAAAACCAGTCAAACCCTCTAACGGCCTCCGCCTTCCTAGGCACAAGGCTAAAACGAGGAAATAAAAGGGCATCAGAGAGCTGTAGTCTTACCTGTACTCATAGATATCTCATTTTGAGAGCATGAATTTTCCTTCAAATCATAGAATTTTATTGGATCTCTTATTGTTTCCATAGAGCGGATGCTACTGCTCCACCATTACGTCTTACAGGTCAAGGTGAGCGATACGGGAAGGTAATATCTATGGATGAGTTCGCCTGTCTTACGTGCAGATGTTTCAAATTAGTGGAAAGCTTTCTCTGTTTGGCGAGTATGTGGTCATTTATGGGCAAGTTTCAGGAAAATTCTTTCACATATATCTTAGAAAAACCAGCAATTTAGAAAAACTAGCAATGACTCCGACAGTTCATCTGTGCATAGCTGGGAATAAATTCAAGAGAGAGCATTACAGTTTGCAAGCAGATAAGTGAAAAATAAACACCAATAGGTTCAATGAGCAGAAGACGTACACATCCCCGCGTTACGTATCAGCCATAGTCTGGATTCTGAGACAAGAGTAATAAATAAAAAATGTGAACTACGTACTATTTAATTAAGGCAGCGACTGGGCACTGGACGTCAAGCTGGCAGTCATTGTAAGATTGATAAGCTAGACTTTGTACAAATGTCATCTTTATTAACATTTCCGTCTGGATACAATGCTGCTGCGCCAGCCTGCGTAGCATCGAAATCGAATGTTCCTAACGAAGATGTTAGGAAAGACTCATTACGCTTTTTCGGTAGACTAGAAAATCAAGAAACCGAAGGAGTGGGAGAGGGGGGAGGGGAAGGAGATTGAATACTATAATAAGACTCCATCAAATCACTAGTTCATTGTAGAAAGGCTTGTAACTCAATTTTATTAGACGTATGGCAATGTAGATTATGGAACTGCTAGTATTGTGAATGGTCTTACGGTCATCTCTGGGTGAGTCGACAAGTTCAGGTAAATGAAAACTTCAAACGTTTTCGTTGATAGATTTTTATGCACCGAATTTATTTATGCCTATATTTGAATGTTTGCAACTACCTACCGTCTATAGGAGAGCGGGTATATCATACGAGATTCAGTCCCCGTCCTCCATTTATAGTCCATTGGTACTTAGATGTTAGTTGGTATCGGAACAAGAGTTTTAATAATTTTAAGACGATGCCGTCTCCCGGTTCAGTTTCTTAAAATAATTTATGACCTCTCAAATGACTGTAGGAAAACAGCGACGAAGCATACAAAATTCCTTTGAAATTTCGTATAGATGCCATCAACACAATAGGATAAAGAGTCCCAAACGGTTGAACAATATTCCGCAAGCAGTCGGAAGATGATTTTGTAAGGATCTTACTTTGCTCGAGAATTTAATTTTCTTAGAATGCTTCCAGTGAATCTGTCTGGCACATGTCGTTCTCAGACTCGATATATGAGGCCCTTACAACTACGCCGTCCAGTCACATTACGACTACCAACTTTCAGAAGCCTGAATAACCATCTTTTGCAGAACGGATAGCTGCCAGGCGTGCAGGATAAAGTCAGTGAGATACCAGTAGGTTCCGACAGGGGTGCGGAGTATGTCGATTCCTGTATCGTGGGCATCTACGCTAGGTTTCTCGGATGAAGACTGCTGGCGCGGAAAGCCCGATGTGGTCCCACAGATCCTCGATTGGGTTTAAATCCGGGGAGTTCGATGGCCAGGGGAGTACGATTAACTCATCGTATTGCTTTTCACTCCGCTCACGTACACTGCGAGCCGTGTGATACGTTGCATTTTCCTACTGGTAAATGCCGTCGTGCCGAGGACAGACAAGCTGCTTGTAGGGGTCCACGTAGCTCCCAAGAACAGATACATACATATATTGATTCACTATGCCTTCCAGAATGAGGAGATGACCAAGATAGTGCCATAAAAACGTTCCCCAGCACATAAAGCTCCCTACTCCGCCCTGGACCCTGCCGAATATGGTTACAGGCTGCTTGCTTTCAGACGTATCACGCCATACGCGCCATCGGCCATCTATCTGATGGAGCACTGAAAAGGTACCCACCTGAGATGGCTACTCAGTTCGGTACGGCCAATGAACAGCAGTCAGCGTAGGTGCAGGAACAAGGCGCCTGCTGTTGAGGCAATACACAGCAACGTTCGCTGAACAGTCGTTGAGGAGACACTGTTGGTAGCCACTTGGTTCATGTGTGCGGCCAGCTGCTCACCAGTTGCACGCCTATTGGCCCGCACGCGTCTCTGCCGACGTCGTTCACCCCTGCCATCTGTGTTCTGTGGTGCAACACAGTTTCCTCGGCACCGTCCACTGCCAGCCTCCCGTATGCGACTGGTTGTCGCATGTTGATGCCGAACACAGATGGTGGTGTGAACAGACTGTGTATATCGCCTGTTTCCACTATTGTTTCCCTATACAGTAGGTTGAATAACATGGGGGACGGGCCATAAACATCTCCCAGCCCTTTTTCAATTACTGCCTCGATATCACGGCATTCAACTGGATCTGGTTTCAGTGCAAGTATATCTTCTCTGAAAACCTCTGAAGTTCAAAGAATCTACTTCAGTCACTGTCTAAAGATTTTTTCCAAATGTAAAAAATTCAGTCTCGTGTCTGAACTTGTTGACTATCTACGAAGCTTGTCATAGATTAGTAGGAAACTTAATAGCTATCGGTAATGACTCTTAGTGCTGACTAACATGTCGCTATATATAGCCTTTTTTCTGCTTGATCAATGTCTGCAGAAAAAAATAAAAACATTGAATTTATGGGTCCGCCTTGTTGGTACACCCTAATTAGTGCCGGCGACATTACATAATTATTACTGAGGTTTTATTGAATAAAGATGTGACATATACATCGGTACAACATGAATTTAAATTAATCACATATTTTGTAACTAAGAGAATTCTGATGTATTTCTGTGTTCTACTTGTTAGCTTTCTTACTCATATGTTCCAAATTTCTTAAATTTAAGCTTTCCACATACAGCATAATTTAAATTTATCATCTGGAACGTCGCCAGGTCATAGTACTGATGTAACTGCAGAATAGCTCACCGCTAGGCCAACTCTTTTGCAACAACAATTACAGTATGCTGATTAACTACTACTTTACTTGAAATGACGAGCTTTCAAAGTTAGCTGATTAATCGAGACAGGCACGTGCGTGACACATCTTAAGGTGTCTTACGTTTGCCACAACATTCAACCACTGTCGTTAATTCGCAGATTTGTTATGTAAAAGTGATTTGCAGTTAGCAATACACTGCACTAACAATAATCGCACTAACTATAGATGACATATTGTTCGAAGAAAGATGGTTCAAATGGCTCTGAGCTCCATGGGGCTTACCATCTGAAGTCATTAGTCCCCTAGAACTTAGAACGGCTTAAACCTAACCAACCTAAGAACATCACACACATCCATGCCCGGGGCAGGATTCGAACCTGCGACCGTAGCGGTCACGTGGTTCCAGACTGAAGCGCCTAGCACCACTGGGCCACATCGGCCGGCTCGAAGAAAGACTTCGTGTGACAGTGGTATAAGATATGTAAGAGTAACTGTGATTTAAAAGACGTTATCATCCAATTACACACAAGAACACACAAAGCGAATATAATTTCACCGCGTAAATATCTACAGAATATTTCATATGGTATAAAATTCCGCTGATGGTGCTCGATTTGCGTACAAAAATCAAGATGTTTGACTCAAGGTGGCTACGAAAATCTCATATTGTCGCCTACTGCATCGTTTTCATTGCTAGAAGGTCAATAATAGCCAGTTTAGATTAATTTAATTTTGGGTTCGAAACTCAATGGCTTACTTATTCCAGCAGTAATATGTCAGATGTCTGTGCACAACGACAGGAAGTCAAACGACATAATGGAATTCTTGCGTCTAATAATAGTGGCAATGACGAAAAAAATACTACAAAAATTTAAATACGAGTACTGTCAGGTAAAATTAATTAGGTAATTGAAACACATAACAAACAAACAAAAATGGTGTCGGGATTTGGCGAGTTTCACCGTATAACACACGTAATTAGATACGTATTGTAGAGAAGCTTTGAATTAAGTTGTAATCACTGTTCACAAAGAACACAAAAAAGAGGTACGTCCTCTCATCTATATTACTTTCTAATTAAATGTTCTAACGTTGTTTCAAATTCTTGACATAATAATATAGTACCATAAATCGGTTTAAATATATGTCATAACATATAACACACAGCTCGATGTACGTGAAACAAGCAGTTTCTACTAGGGCAGAGCTCTCTGTCTACAGATTCTTGGAAACGTGCCATCTAATTCGTTAGTGGAACGAAGTTATGAATCATATTCTTAAACTATTAAGTGGTGAGAAAGTGCGGGTTGATTTTCGTTTATGCAAATATTTTCAAAATCAACGCAGACAACTACTTCTCTAGCCACTATGTTATAATTCACACGATAGTGGCTCTGAGTTGTACGATACTTACTTTCAGAACATATCTTACTGCAGAAATCCCCTAAGAGAAAACTCATCGATACGTAAGCAGAAGGTATATGGGGTAGTGTTGCAAAATTGATGATTCTAAGTTTGGAGGAGAAAGAGTAGTAGATTAATGTCTAACGTTCCGTCGACAACGAGGTCATTAGATACGGAGCTTAAGTTCGGGTTGGGGAAATATGGAGAAGTCGTGCTCACTCGAAGGAAACGTCCCGGTATTTGGCTGAATAGATTAATGGGAATCACGGAAAACTTAAATCTGCATGTCCTTAGTTGGTTTGAACCGTCGCTCTCCCGAATGCGCGTCCATTGTATTAACCACTGCGCTATCCCGCTCGGTTGTGATGAATAATTCTGTCCTTACCGTGTAGGGATGACAAAAATGACAAAATTTTACTTTTTGATTGTTGACACTCGCTAAAGGAATAATAGTTCGCGTAAAATAAAGAAGTATACACAAACACGTCTTCAACACGTCTTCAAGTGGCTACACGATATTTACTCATAAGTAAACTCCAAGAGAGAGAGAGAGAGAGAGAGAGAGAGAGAGAGAGAAACACGACGCACATTGATGAAATTATTAGAATGGAGAGGAAATCGGTAGATGTGATGCACTTGTACAGGCAGACAAATAATAACTATTTCAGAAATATTGATTGATGTAATCGACACAAAGAGCTTCACAAATTGAACAATTCAATAACTTGTTGCTACACCTCTGGCTCTTATGTAAGCAGTTATTCTATTTGACATTGATTTGACATTGATTGGCACAGTTTTGGATGTCCTATTGAGGGATATCGTGCCAACGTACGTATAATTGGCACATTGGATATTCAGAATCCCTAGCTGGTTGGAGAGCCCTCCCCATAATGCTCCACACGTTCGCAACCAGGGAGAGATACGGTGACCTTGCTGGGCTAGGAATGGCTTAGACAGCACGAAGACAAGTCACAGAACTCTCACCTTACGCGGACTGGCAATATCTTGCTGAAATGTAATCCAAGGATGGCTTGGCATGTAGAGCAACAAAACGAGGCATAAAATATTATCGACGTATCGCTGTGCTGTAAGGGTGTAAGTAGGCTGTTTACATTTTCTTATTGGTAACGCCACGTAGCGCTCTGTATGAAAAATCACTGACTGTGCTGTGCGCAGTCTGTGGCTAGTTTGCATTGTTGTCTGCCATTGTAGTGTCGGGCAGCGGCAGCTGGATGCTAACAGCGCGTAGCGTTGCGCAGTTGGAGGTGAGCCGCCAGCAGTGGTGAACGTGGGGAGAGAGATGGCGGAGTTTTGAAATTTGTAAGAATTGGTGTCATGAACTGATATATATATATATTATGACTATAAAGGTAAATATATTGTTTGTTCCCTATTAAAATCTTTCATTTGCTAACTGTGCCTATCAGTAGTTGGTGACTTCCGTAGTTTGAATCTTTTAGTTAGCTGGCAGTAGTGGCGCTTGCTGTATTGCAGTAGTTCGAGTAACGAAGATTTTTGTGGGGTAAGTGATTTGTGAAACATATAGGTTAATGTTAGTCAGGGCCATTCTTTTGTAGGGGTTATTGAAAGTCAGATTGCGTTGCGCTAAAAATATCGTGTGTCAGTTTAAGCACAGTCTTGTATAATTGTTCAAAGGGGACGTTTCAAGGGTGCCACTGATGACAACCAATAGGGTGCTTCCAGAATGAAAATTTCACTCTGAAGCGGAATGTGCACTGATATGAAACTTCCTGGCAGATTAAAACTGTATACCGGACCAGTCGAACTCGGGACCTTTGCCTTTTGCGAGCAAGTGATCTACCAACGGAGCTGTCCAAGCACAACTCACGACCCCTTCTCACAGCCATACTTCCTCTAGTAACTCGTCTCCTGCCTTCTAAACTTCACAGAATAACTCCTGCGAAACATGCAGAACTAGCACTCTTGGAAGAAAGGATACTGCGGAGATAGGGCTTTGCCATAGCCTGGGGGATGTTTCCAGAATGAAATTGTCGCTCTGCAGCGGAACGTGCGCTGATATGAAAGTTTCTTCCAGTTATAATCTGCTGTGAAATGAAGTGGCAATCCAGACCATCACTCCTGGCTGTCGGGCCGCATAACGAGAGACAGTCAGACTGCTATCCCACCGTTGTACGTGACGTGTGTGGACACGTCACGACTTTGATTGTCATTGGGTCTCAATTCAAAGCGCAGCTCATGGCAGTCAATGAGATACAAGGTCCCAGTGATTTGGAGATGCCCAGGGGGGCAGCAGTGTGATACAGACCTGACTATCAAACGCCGTAAGGCCCGAAAACCAGGAGTGATAGGCTGGGGTGACATTTCATTTCATCGCAGGAAGCCTGTGGTTGCCATCCGCATCACCATTACAGCACAGCGGTAAGCTGACGACTTTCTACGTCCCGGTTTGTTGTTCTTCGTTCTCTTTCTGCACACGGCGAGTCTTTCTACTGCTTGTCCTCGTGCTTTCGAAATCCTATCTTGGCCAGCAAAGCATCCGCCTTACTCCCCAATTGAGAAAGTTTGGATCTTTATGGGCAGGGTCCACCAAATACTTTAGGATTTTGATGATATAACGCGCCACTTGGAAAGAATTAGTTATAATATCTCTGAGGAGGACATCCAACAACCATATCAATCAACGCTGAGCTTTGTAACTGCCTGCATAAGTGACAGAGGTGGATCAACGCGTTATTGACTTGGTCAATTTGTGGAGCTGTTTGTCTTGAATAAATCATCCAAGTTTTATGAAATTTTAACCATGTGCTTGTATGTTAATGTACATCACACCTACCGATTTACATTCCACTTGGATAATTCGTTTATGGTGTATCTTTTTTGTCTTAGAGCGTGTTTTAAAACATTGCCATTGGAGTCGTCTATTATTTCTGTTCTGTATAGTATAACATTTTCTTACATTGCACTAACACATTTTGGGCTCTAAAGCAAAACAAAAACTAACACATTTGTGTCACAACTTACTATACATCTTGCGACCCACACAGTGACTCTAGGAACTTGCTATTATCCGACAATATTTCTATTATAGCTTTATTTTTGTTAATTGCGAAGGAAATCGATAGGCAGAGAAAGCGGCGCTCTTGACACAGATGCCTAATACTTCAGAAATGGTGAGGAATATTAACACAGAAAAGAAAGCATCTAGAGATAAATAATTAATCAATAAATAAAGATAAAGATGGATGGAACTGGAGCTTAAAGGAGCTGAAATGACAACTTGATATACAGAAACTAAATGAGACAACAGTAACCAGGTATGAAATCTTCCTACAGCGTTGTGCATTAATACCTCCTCCCATATACTAACTTCAGCTAACAACATTATAAATGAATTGTGACTGCACAAAGGTTATTGAAAAATATGAAATACAAATGGAAGTTAGTTGAACACAATATCCTACTCAAAACTAACTAAATGATGAAAAATTGTTACTGGCAAGCAACTCAATTATGTACTTAGTACTGTAAAAGCTAATCATCAATTTGAATATCCAAAATGAACGAAAATACTTCCACAATCCCAGATTTTCAATTCAAAATGATTTAACTCGATGATAAAATAGTACACTGACAAGTTATGGCGGTCAATACCGTTTCTTCATTAAGCTTGTATTAGATTTTAAACAATATAGATGTTGTGTACCTCAATCCGTGAAGCACAAACCCTTCAGCAACAATTCATGCTCATGTAGGTAATCAGTCATTCAAACAATACTATTTTTAATTAAAAGTTTCCTTTTCGCACATTACATGAAAATGAACAGCTGCTATAAAAGTCCCATAGGACGTATCCTTAACAAGTAACACAAATATTTTTGTAGAAAGAAACGTGATTAATAAAGGAACGAAGGTATGGAAACCAAATACAGTGTTACGAATTTATATACAATAAAATTTCAGCAAAATAGAGGATTGTTTCCATACCTCGCAATGGCGAGAGGTCCATTACAGAGGCTCGTTCTCTTTAGCTAAATAACAGTCTGATGTCTCATTTGCACACTGTTCTTTTGCCACCCCACGAAAAATATATGTGTAACTTTTCTAAGCTGGTTCCCTTTTTATTTGTTTCGGTCGGCTCGATAACGTCGATCTTCACGTTTTTTAATTCTTGTGTAATTTCAAACACATTCCCCTCATTCCTTATACATTCCCACCTCCAAGGTTCATGTTACTTTTCCGTAGGAATCTTCGTTTGCCAAGTGCCCCATCCACCGTCCTTAGACAAATATTGCGCTTTTTCTTAATCTAAGTCTCTCACAAGTGACAAGGAAATCCCTAACGCCTCTGTCCTCCAGCTCGAAGACAAGATGATTTTTGTTCAAGTGTGT
Source organism: Schistocerca gregaria (assembly GCF_023897955.1). Classification (NCBI taxonomy): domain Eukaryota; kingdom Metazoa; phylum Arthropoda; class Insecta; order Orthoptera; family Acrididae; genus Schistocerca; species Schistocerca gregaria. Next base: position 602,821,673 of record NC_064923.1, on the reverse strand, counting down.
CTTCCTGTAGATTTGAAGTCTTTCTGATTTTCGGATGACTCCTGAGAACGTTCATCCTTCTTTAACTTGGGATCCATCGTTGGGATCCATGGGCTTTCTCTTCCTTCAAATCCTTTGCCTACCTTCACCAGAATCCCTGTCAAGGATCACTTACAAGTTACCACCTGCCGCGCCAGTTGCACCAATGTCTCTTTTATAGGTGTTAATTCTCTGTGACACACCCCACATTCTGCCTTGTGACAAGCAGAGGAAGGTTTCCAAATGTTGAGTTGATGTTGGCAGGACATTTTATATTGTCACTTAATGTAAGAAATTCAAATTTAACTTAATCGTATTAATATGTGAGTAAAATTTTTATATGGATGTGTAGTTTGTTTGTTTGCCTCCGCGTTTTCCCATTTGCCCCTCATCCGAAGGGGAACTGTAGCATTACAGCTCTCTGTTCCAATATGACGGGATCGCTCTAACATGATAAACAAGTGAGTGGTCGATGCCTGGTTCGCACCTCATTAATACCCTTCGGAATTGCAGAGAACAATGTCTCAAGCATTAGAAACGGTCCAGTTTTAAAAAAATATTTTTACACTTGTTCATATTTAAGCTTGCAGGCATTTGTATGTTGACTCTAGGATGTAGCATGAATCTAATTATATTTCCATTAAAAACGAAAAAAACCTTAAAAATAATATTATCATAAGTTTCAATGACCTACACACGTTATCACATAAATTGGTTGGAGACACTGTAACACGTAGTACCCTGTACACGTTAAGGATAAACAAAGTAAAGAAGAAGGTGAATAAGAGGAACAGAAAGGAGCTTCAGACTTATAATCGACTCAGTAGAGAAGAAATGAAAGATTGTTTGGAACAAGAGAGCAAGATTGTATGGGATGATCGAAGCAAGAAAGGTATCAAAGTGGATAAGTACATGTGGAAAAAAGCTGTCTTTCATAAAATAATGTAAACGAAGAAGAAATAAGTGAAAATGTACTTCTGGAGTGTAGCCTTGTATGGAAGTGAAGCGTGGACAAACGGGAAACAGTAAGAAGAAGAAACTGCAATCATTTGAAATGTGATGATACAAAATAAAGTTAAAAATTAAGAGAGCAGGTAAAGTACGATGGAAAGGTTTACTGAAAAGAAACAGTGAGGAAGGATGTATACCGAAATACTTACCGAGAAAAGCAACAGGTAACTTGGGCGTCTGCTACATTATCGGAAAAAAAAGTTTTGGAAGGGGCAGGGACAGTATAGAAGCCGGGACAGAGGAATACTAGAATGTTGAGGTTGATAAGTGTCATAGTTATGTAGAAATGGAAAGAATAGCAGAAGATATAAAATGTGGAGGACAGCATCAAATAAATGGAATTCGGATTATAAAATATTACCAACATGTGCCAATTGTAGCAGCAATTTATTACATGCGGAACATGTCCAGTGCACGTAACAACAAAGCATACTTGTTATAAATGCTTTTCGGTATAAGCATGTAACAATTTTTTCTTTCTGGCGTGCTCACATTCCTCCAAATTAGTGGGATGTAGAGATTCTGGATGTTCACAGTACATTATCTCCTAGATCGGTGTAACACCCACGGACAAGACAAAGGAAGGCCGGCCAGTAACGGACGTGGGTGCAACTGAATTAGCCGTGTGCGAGGTCAGCGCGCATTTGGTCGACACAATTGCACTGTCAACAGCAAGCAGACTGTCCGCAGGTTTGACCTCAAATGGTGCGTATAATGCGCTGCAGACAATGTAAACATTCATACCTAGCGAGTAAGCTAATTCGACGCCAGTCGGATCCTGGGTGTAAACAGAACACGCGGCTGACTCAGAACAGTAGGCGGGCATTTGGAACGGCTGACGACTCGGTAAACGGCCGGATTCCCCTCCGAATAATCCCTCTGTGTTCAGATGCCGGTACTCCTTCACTTAATACGCACGTAGCGAAAGGGTGCGCACAGAAGATATTTCTAGTTTATTCTTCACCTGCTAAATTCCTCGAAGCTTTCGCGTTACTACGCAGCTGTTCGCCTTCGAGTTACTTCATCCGATTATTTGCAATTGACGGGAGCCACCACGCACTTGTCAACATTTTGTTTTTAATGTGAATTTTGTTCGTTTTACGTAAGTTAAGAGGTAATTATTGACAGCTCTGTATCACTATAAACCATTTGTATAATAATTTTCAACTGCGTCTGTACGACAGACTGTAGACGTCCCATAGACATGTCACCTTATTTCAGGACGTGGGAACGTTAGCTCCTGTGCTGGTAGTAGCCATCCACGACTTTTTTCTATGCCGCCATGAACAGCATTCCAAGCTAGCAATTTTTTATTTTTATAGTACTTAGAAATTTATTTGTGCAGTTTGTGAAACTAATGTCTAGCAATTTTCATATAATATAGTATTTCTATTGAAACCATTAACAAACCTCGGTGATCAAAGTATAATATTTGAAATTAATTATCTAGATTGTTGCAATTATTTCGATACTTTTTACCATCGGTATGCGGTATATAGCTACTGAAAATAAAAGAGAAGCCGAAAGCAGCAAAGTGACATAAATATTTCATTCGAGATTTTCGCTCCAGATATGTTTATTATTAACTTAATACACCGGCTTTATGCACAGGAATAAACTACTCGTCTTTCAACGCCATCACTGCAGCTATCACCTAATGTGGGAGATCCTTTTCATAGATTTGATACATTTGACCTCTAAGAAAGGCCTAGTTAATCACGGTGTAAAATGGTAGTTTTATCATACGAAGTGTACAAGGCCGGCCGGAGTGGACGAGAGGATCTAGGCGCTACAGTCTGGAACTGCGCGACCGCTACGGTCGCAGGTTCCAATTCTGCGTCGAGCATGGATGTGTGTGATGTCCTTAGGTTATTTGGTTTAAGTAGTTCTAAGTTATACGGGACTGAGGACCTCAGAAGTTAAGTCCCATAGTGCTCAGAGCCTTTTGAATAATCATTTGAAGTTTACAACTTCTGAACTGTGAATGTGGCGAGAAAACTTCTGTAGTAAACACTCGAGAACAACTTTCAGGTCTCACCAATGATGGAATCCGCTGAAGTCGCAAAAAATATTTATTTCTAAAACGGAAAGCACAGCCTGGTTTGAGGTTGTGCTTACTTTTTTAGAAATGAATGGTGTTTACAATTTAAGCGGGTTTTGTTATTGATGGTGAATGTTAACAGTTGTGGATATCCGGTCAGGAGAACATAATACTTAGTTATGCAAAGAGCATAGAAAGGCTTTTCGAAACGTTACTACGAGCGACAGACCTGCAGACAAGAGGAAACTGAGCATTGCGTTTTCCTGGTACTGAAACTTTCAGAGAGCTACTTTCATTAGAAAGTATAAACAACGTAATCCATGGCGTTTAAGTATTGTGTAGGAAGAGCGACACATCGGTTTTACATAGTATTTTTTTCAATGCGAGCTGCGTTGCTCGGTGTACATGAGACAATCGTCAACTACATAATATTGTGTAAAGTAGGACGCGTCTTCCCTATGGTATTGTCGAACGTGAATATGTTTCAGCTGACAAAAGCTTAATTTGTACGTAGGGACTTCTGAAAGAAAGTTGCGCATGTCGTCCCCCTTTCAGACCATCCTGCAAAAAGAGCGGTAGATTGTCAGAAGAGATGTCATGTTTCAGGTCTGCTGCAGATACATTTCTGCTACAGCACGGAAGAAAAGGCGTATCACAGCATGGAGCTGAAGTGGTGTTGCAACTGGAGACGTACTGCAGTGTTGACGTACGCGTGACAGTACTAGTCTTGTGGGCAAAATCTCTAAATTGCACACAGTTTCACCATGAGATTCTGGCGGTATGTGGACTAAATGCGATGTCACGTCCAGTCGTAGTGAAATGGAGCCAATATTGGAAGAAGGCCGCAGAGACTTGGCTGATGCTGCTCGGGAGGGGAGGTCATCAACGTCGACCACAGAAGACAACGTCCAGCAGTCGAAGAAGAACACTTGTGGGGGGCCTCGGGCATGGATGTGTGTGATGTCCATAGGTTAGCTAGGTTTAAGTAATTCTAAGGTCTAGGGGACTGATGACTTCAGTAGTTAAGTCCCATAGTGTTCAGAGCCACTTGTGGGCGGGGGGATTTTATAACAATGAGAACGTTCACACAGTGCCTCTCGAATGGCTTCGTGAGCAGGAAGAGAATTTCTATCGTCGGGGAACTGAACTATTGGTAGAACATTCTATGTCGAAAAATTTGTATCATATGACTTAGAAATGTAGTGCAGTGTTCAATAACAGTCACTCGGCCTGCCATAATAATGCATATTTTATATTGTGAAGTACTGTCGTATATTCACTGGCATAACGACAAAAAATTTCAATACGAAGTGCGAGATTCGGTTGTCAATGCTATATGTAGACAGAGAATGTAAATTATTGAAAATGAATCAAAATAATTTATGTTGAAAGCAGCAACACTTAAAGGTGCAGTACCAAGATTCCATAGAAAAAAGCAGAAGATCATTCACGAAAACTACGAAGGAAGCCATATTGCTAGTGATAATATTTGTTGAGCATTATGTAGGTAAACGGTGATAACATGTTGAACAAATGATGAATAATTCATGTGCTGTTAAGCACGAACTGGTTACGCGTAAACGAAATAACAAAAAAATACACATGTAAGAACTTTTAGTCAAAGTATGAACTGAAGGTATTACCGAAGTACAGATCCTGTGTGTAAGTATAATAATGTTTATTACAAGAAAATAGCGTGACTATATAAAAAATTTATACAATTTTGTTCCCAAAATCTAGTTGTAGATGAGAACCACATCGTTTGGCTGACAAATAACGAAATCTTCATATGAGAAAAATGAGTATGTAATGTGCAACAACTTTGTTTATAAGTGGGCGTAAGTGCTTACCGTTTATATGTGTGACGCTCAAGAAGAATGTTACCTCAGTGTTTTCGAGTGCATCTTCTTTGGCGTAAGTTGCTTAGTTTCATGTGCAGTTATCTTCATTTTAATTTCTTTTAGGTCTTTTAGATGCAACACAGCTGATTTCGATCGAAACTTGTTATTTGAGAACATGTTAAATACCGCCTACGACTTCCATTGTATTTATTACTAGTTTTCGAGCTATAAAAAAGATACATCGCAGAAACTAGTAAATAAATTGTTAACCATAATTAGTATTCATCACAATAAAAAAAATTCTTTTGCGTCATGCTTTATGAAAATGCTAAATTTAGTTGAAACATTTTGGACTGTGTCAGTCAATAAATTAAATAATAATAATAACACTTTTATCAATAACAGGATTCCATTACAAAATAAATGCTCATTCAATTGCCCATTATGTCAACACGAAGATAAGTTAACAAACTATGTAAGTCACTTCCCATAATGAGTGTTTTCTCTGCAATTAGGGGTATCCTTTTCGTATTAAAACTATGTTTCTGACCAAGGGTCGAACTTGGAAGCATGGCCTGTCGCAGTCGGTGCTCTAAGCGAATGAGTTATTCAGGTAATACTCTCAGCTTTACTTCCACCATTACTTCTCTCGTACTTTCCAAACTCCACTCACGTTTCCCCGCAGATCTTGTGGGATTAACGCTCAATGAAGGAAGGACATTGCAAAGAAAAGGCTTAGCTACAGAGAAGATGAAAGTTGCCAGAATGAATTTTTCATCCTGCAGCGGAGTGTGCGCTGATTTGAAACTTCCTGGCAAATTTAAACTACATGCCAAACCGGAAGTCGAACCCTCAACATTGTCTTTGGCAGCCAGTAATCTGGCAAGGCTATTTCTGCCTGAGCTATCCAATGACAACTCACAAGACACCCTCACAGCTTTCCACAAGAAAGGTGTGGTTCTGGGCTACACTCCCATTCCAGTACACATCTTAAATCTACTTGTAGTCAGACTATTTGTTCCTTTCCGATGTAATCCGACTATCACATCCTGAACTCCACAATACATTTCGACCATGGATCACTGTTAATGCCATAAAATGTATATCAGGCTCCAATCAAGGCTTCAGTTCTTGGAAGGGGCGAGGCTCATCGGTTTTTCCTGTCTCCCTCTCTCTCTCTCTCTCTCTCTCTCTCTCTCTCTCTCTCTCTCTCCCTTCCTCCCTCCCTCCCTCTCCTGCACCCCACCCCTCCCCCCAACGTCCTAAATACCCCGTATAAAAACTGAAAGATTGCCATCACGCTCACGTTCAATATATGTACCATTTTTATAATAATAGCAATGAAATGTGTAAAATTATTAATTGTACAATAAACTTGTTGCATTGCCATAAGATACATAAAATATTCTAAGGCAACAGTATTAATGCGTTTGCATCAGTGAATGGTATGTTGCTTTAGTAGAACCTCCAAGAAATTGCAGTTCAGTAAAATGTAGCTTTGAAATGCATACTTCCAAATATTTGAGATGTACATGTGTCACACAATTAATTTAAGAACCAAGAGTATAATAGCAGCAACTTCTCACAACGTCAGTAACGTCATAATTTATGCAATATAAAATTTTGTGCGCCCACAATTGAAGGTACTGGTGCAATAACCAGTGATGCCACGTTTATATCATTTTAAGGAAACACCAAAAACTTTCCTCAAATTGGAAACATTCAGCCTTATCCTTTTTTATCCTGTCTCAAAGTTTATTTAGCGAGCCACCACACTGTAGTATCTTAATATAACATTTTTACATTGCGGTACATTTTTGAATATGATGTTAAATAAATAAGCAAGTAACTAAAGAAACAACAAAAATTAGCACTTGAGGGTTACAGAAATATTGTGAAAAGAATGAGGATTAAAAATGTAATTGGTACCCAAAAAAACCAATGGTAATCGAAAGTTAATAAAACTTTATTGCGCTTCTCCTTTTGATGATCTGTGTGTAACATTGGTGACAGAACTGTCAGAGACCACTTTTCTATAAAATTCCATTTGTTGGAGTGGCACATATCTCTTGGCAAGCTTCATTTCATCTTAATTTTTATCAGCTTTAGCTGACAGAGGTAAGGTAAAGTTCCACGTTCTGGCATTAGATGAGCGAATCCAGCTTGATCGACTGCCACGTCGCCAAAGGCGCCATTTGGAGAGGCATATGGTCAGCACATTGCCCTCGCATTCGTTGTCGGTGTTCCTTGACCTTGGAACCCCTACTAATCGATCGAGTGGCTACTCAGTCTCAGGAGGCTGCCTGCACTCCTTGCCAGTCCTCTCATCGAGGAAAAATCTCAGGCAATACCGGGAATCGAAACCAGGTCATCGATTTGGTCATCAGCCGTGCTGACCGCTTAGCTACGGGGCTCACGTAGCAGAGGCAGTTTACTGTCTCCTAAGGAAAAAATGTAGTTTTGACTTTCTGAATGACGAAACCATGATAGATAAGTTGTGGTAATGATTGGCTACTGCGAACGACGTGCTTCTGTTCAGAGGAGTACTCATAGTTCCAGTAGTTTGAAGTGGTAAACTAGTTGTTCTAGCACACGTTAAACCAAACTGTTTCTGTAGGTGGAAGAAGAAGTCTAAAAGCATATGTTGTGTAACATCGTCCACAGTGATCAATTTCAATGAATTTCGCGTTCAAGAGAATTTGAGCCCTGTTTCGTGCGTAAATCTGGTTCTTGCACCAAAAACACGATCCCCTCAAGTCAATTGCCTACTACTTTCTGAATTTGTTCCACATACAGTTCTCACTCTTGCACTATTCAATGGTATTAAGATTTACTTCCTACCAAAAGTGGACGTATCGGAATACTGGACCAGTGTCTACAGTTATCGATATTTCCCAAAAATGTTACGTTTATTGTGTAAAACGAATGGCTGTACCAGCGTGTAAATGTGGGGAATGCTGTTTCAGTCCGATGTCCGAGAAGTCAATGTGCCTGTTTGCTTTCTTCGTCTCGGAGTGACCTCAATTGCTTGTATTTTGCGGACTCTACTTGTCGACTAACAACCGTGCCGGACTTGTTGTTGACAGGAGATACGGTCTGCGCCCTACCTGTCTGGAATTGTGTAGGTTAGGCACCGTGAACATGCCCTTTCTTCCAACAGATGAAAAGTATCCACTTTTAAGAGAAGCTTGTAACTTTAAAAATTTCTTGCCGCTTTCGGGGCTCCTAAATTCCTCGCTGCCTTATTTTGCTTGTGATTTGTGCGTGAATTTAGAAATTGATATACGTAAAAATGTATATGTTTCTATTAAAATTTACGCCCCTGGTACTGATGCACGTTATCCATAGAAAAGCGAAAGAAACTAATATACCTGCCTAATATCGTGCAGGGGCCCCGCGAGCACTCAGAAGTTTCTCAGCATGACGTGACATGGATTCGACTAATGCCTGAAATAGTGCTGGAGGGAACTGACACCATGAATCCTGCAGGGCTGTCCATAAATCCATAAGATTACGAGGGATGGAGTTGTCTGAGCAGCACGATGCAAAGCATTCCAGATATGTTCCATAACGTTCATGTCTGGGGAGTTCGTGCCCATCCGAACAGTACTCCTGGAGCCATTCCGTAGTATTTGTGGACGTGTGGTACGTCGCATTGTCCTGCTGGAATTGCCCATGTCCATCGGAATCCACTATGGACATAAATGGATGCAGGTGATTACACAGACTGCATACGTACGTGTCACCTGCCAGCCTTATCTAGACGTATCATGGGTCCCATGTCACTACAAATGCACACACCCCACATCATTACAGATCCTCCACCAGTTGTCCCCTGCTAACGTGCAGGGTCCATGGATTCATAAGGTTGTCTCCATACCCGTCGATCCGCTTGATATAATTTGAAACGAGATTCGTCCGACCAGTCAACATGTTTTCAGCAATCAACAGACTAATTTCCGTATGGTTACACGGCAATAACATCCCTGCAATGGACTGGCCTTCACAGAGTCCTGAACTCAATTCTGTACAACACCTTTGGGATGTTTTTGACGCCGACTTCGTGCCAGGTCTCACCGACCGACATCGATACCTCTCCTCCGTGCAGCACTTCGTGAAGTATGGGCTGCTGTTCCTCATGAAACCTTCCACCTTCTGATTGAACGTATGCTTGCGAGAGTAGAAGCTGTAATCAAGGCTAAGGTTGGGCCAAAACCATATTGAATTCCAGCATTACCGATGGAGGGCGCCCCGAACTTGAAATTCATTATCAGCCATGTGTCCGGATACTTTTGATCACATAGTGTATCTCTGTATTTGAATACACATGCCTATATCAGTTTCTTTGGCGCGCCAGTTGAGTTTCAAAAGTTTGGTGTGCTTAACAGCAAATATTTCATCTATCAAAATTATCTTACTCTCTATCATTGACAACGCTGAAATTCGATAGCCATGCTGCTTGCGCGGCGCCTGTGATGCGAAAGTACTGATATACTCTTCCTCAACTGCAACTGTACGTCGCGCACGGGCTTGGTGCTAGTGCGTGGTTCCCGCTAGACAATGGCCTCGCCTATCTGGACGAGGTGTCTGGCGGGCGACGGTGAACGACGGACGGGACAGGAAGAGGCTGCGTGGGAGGCGGGGAGCGGCGCAGACAGTGGGGGCGGCGTCGTGACGCTGTGTGCCGTGGTGTGGGCGCCGCTGCGCCTGACGGCTGCGCTTTACTGCAGCCACCTCTGCGACGTGGGAGGCCGGGCCGACACATTAGGGGCGACGCGCTGCCAGCTGCCGGCCGCTTCCGCTGTCTGGCTGGCTGTGTGGCTGTCTGGCGTTCACTGCAAGACCACCAGCTGCCCACATCTTCCCTATGTGAAACTGAAAACAGAGGCGTGTGCACTGTCTGGCGCACTTGCTGCACCACTTACTGCGCTACACAGAAATGTATATGTTTTTAAGTGGCAGTGACCGAATGCCTTTACTTGTGGTACATTTCACGCGGCCGGCCAGAGTGGCCGACCGGTTCTAGGCGTTACAGTCCGGAATCCCGCGACCGCTACAGGCGCAGCTTCGAATCCTGCCTCGGGCATGGATGTGTGTGTTGTCCTTAGTTTAGTTAGGTTTAAGTAGTTCTAAGTTCTAGGGGACTGATGATCTCAGATGTTAAGTCCCATAGTGCTCAGAGCCATTTTTACCCTACATATAATGATTGCTGAAAACATTATCACGACTGCCCGTAATGAGATTGAATGCCGCGTCGTGCCGATGTGGGCTCGTTCGGCGATAAGGAAAATACAACGACAGAGAAAAAAATCTAAACACAAAGAAAGAGTTTTGCGACGTAAACGAAAGTTGGTAGTTACACTACTGGCCATTAAAATTGCTGCACCAAGAAGAAATGCAGATGATACACAAAGAAAGAGTTTTGCGACGTAAACGAAAGTTGGTAGTTACACTACTGGCCATTAAAATTGCTGCACCAAGAAGAAATGCAGATGATACACAGGTATTCATTGGACAAATATATTATAAGAGAACTGACATGAGATTACATTTTCACTCAATTTGGGTGCATAGATCATGAGAAATCACTACCCAGAACAAGCACCTCTGGCCGCAACAACGGCCTTGATACGCCTGGGCATTAAGTCAAACAGAGCTTGAATGGCATGTACAGGTACAGCTGCCCATGCAGCTTCAGCACGATACCACAGTTTATCAAGAGTAGTGACTGGTGTAGAGTGACGAGCCAGTTGCTCGGCCACCATTGACGAGACGTTTTCAGTTGGTCAGAGATATGGAAAATGTGCTTGCCGGGACAACAGTCTAACATTTTCTGTATCCAAAAAGACCCGTACAGGAGCTGCAACAGGCGGTCGTGCATTATCCTGCTCAAATGTAGGGTTTCGCAGGGATCGAATGAAGGGTAGAGCCACGGGTTGTAACTCATCTGAAATGTAACGTCCACTGTTCAGAGTGCCGTCAAAGCGAACAAGAGGTTACCGAGGAGTGTAACCACTGGCACCCCATACCATCACGCCGGGTGATACGCCAGTATGGCGATTAAGAATACACGCTTCCAATGTGCGTTCACTGCGATGTCACCAAACACGGATGAGATTATCATGATGCTGCGAACAGAATCTGAATTCATCCGAAAAAATGACGTTTTGCCATTAGTGCACGGAAACGTGATGGTCATCAGTCCCCTAGAACTTAGAATAACTTAAACCTAACTAACCTAAAGACATCACACACATCCATGCCCGAGGCAGGATTCGAACCTGCCACCGTAGCAGTCGTGCGGTTCCGGACTGCGCGCCTAGAACCGCTAGACTACCGCGGCCGGCCCACGAGGCATCACAACAACGTTTCACCAGGCAACGCCGGTCAACTGCTGTTTGTGTATGAGAAATCGGTTGGAAACTTTCCTCAGCTCAGCACGTTGTAGGTGTAGACACCGGCGCCAAACTTGTGTTAATGCTCTGAAAAAGTAATCATTTGCGTATCACAGCATCTTCTTCTTCCGGTCGGTTAAACTTCGTTTCTGTGGCACGTCATCTTCGTGGTGCAGCAATTTTAATGGGCAGTAGTGTATATTTCTACAACTGATAGATTATGTCTATTCAATTTATAGTTTGTCGCATTAGAGTGGCACTAACAGTCTCGCTACGAGGGACTAAATTAGGTTCGCTGCAACGGTCATGAGTGTTAGTTACCTTTGGAATTGGACGTGTTGACCTGATGTTAGTGATGAATGCCTTTAAGGGGACAAAGACGACATTATCAGCACTTCACTGAGTTTGAAGAGGATCGTGTACTAGAGCTACGAGAAACTGGGTGTTCCTTCTGCGATATTGCAGAATGATTTGGCGGGAATGTAGCCACGGTACATGACTGCTGGCAGCCGTGGTCAGAGGGAAGAACTCTGTTTGGACGTATGGTTACGACGCATCATACATCGTCTGACGCAACAATTTGAGGAGCAATTGGCACCACAATGACTCGCTTACTTCAAGGACAGCTCCAAACCAGACTCCCTGTAGCGCGCGTACCACTGACCACAGACCATCGCCATTTTTGACATCAGTGGTGTCAAGTGAGAGATCATAGGAGAGCACGTTGATCTCTGCTGTATTTACAGATGAAACGTGGTTTACATCGAGGCCGCTGATGGCCGTGTGTTGGTTAGAAGAAGGCCAGCTACGGCCTGCGACCAACCAGTCTGCGTGCTCGACACATTGAACTACACCTGGAATTATGGTTTCTGGTGCGGTTTCGTATGACAACAGGAGCACACCCCAACTGCAGATTTGTACGTCAGTCTAGTGATTCGACTTGTGCTGCCAGTTTTGAACAATATTCCAAGGGAGCGTTATTCAACAGGATAACACTCGCACACATACCACTGTTGTACGTCAACTTGCTCTACAACGTGTCGACATGTTGCCTTGGTCTTCTTGGTCACCAGATCTCTGTCCGATCGGGCACATATGGGACAACATGTAGCGTCTTCCACAATCAGCATTGACCGCCCCTCTATTGACAGACGAGGAGCAACAGACATGGTACACCGTCCTACAAACTTGCATCTGGCACCTATACAGCACAATGCATGCGGACGTGTTGCATTCAACATTCTGGCGGTTACACCGTTTATTAATTAACCAGAAATTCACATTTGTAGTAGCTTATCTCGTGCTTGCATGAAATTGTGATCCTGCACTGTCAATCATTTTATTATACTACCTAGGCAGATGTATACTCGAAATTCCATTACTCCGGGGTAATTACTTTTGGTGTTGCGATTTTTTTCCGGCATTGTATATAAGTGTGGAGGGGGGCGCGTGGGATTAACGATACGGACCGCAATTGATGAAATCCACTGGAATAACCGACTTTGACAGACTGCCACCACTCAGAAGATCGGAACGAGCATCTCGGAAACGGCGAAGCTTGTCGGATGTTAGAGTTCAGCTGTTTTATGTGTGGGACGTGGTTGAAGCGAGGCGATCAAGCGAATGCTGAAGATGTTGGACGTCATTGCCTCGTCACAGAACGTGGCGGTCGTAGACGTGCATGTGGCAGATCTAACTACACACTACAATGATGATCCGAGCAAGAACGTTTCGGAAAACACAATTCAGGGCACGTTGTTGAACATGTGCTACAGCTGACAAACTCCATGTACTTCCACCTTCACTCAATGATTTGGTCAGTCCGGTAACAGTGGGCTCTGGGTCACCGAGATAGAACAGTGAATCAATGGAAGCGTGTCACCTATTCTTGTTACATCAAGTCTATCATCACTATCGTATACGCCGACATCCAGGCAAATCTTCTTATTAAATATGCACTGTGCCACGGTCGCAGACCTTGGGAGGGGGGCGTATTATGTTATGGAGGGCACTAACTATGCGACCTGTCATAGAAATAGAAGACAGAATTATATGCTTCGACTACCCGATTATTGCTGTGGACTACCTGCATCCCGTCATGATTGATGTGTTCCGCGACATCAATGGCATCTATTAGGAGGCCAGACTAGTGCCACAGTGGCTTGAGAAGAATGGTAGTAAACTCAGGCTGATATCTTCACTATCAAATTCATCTGATCCCAACACCATAGAATTGTCGAATCCATGCCACACAGAATCGCAGCTGTCTTTGAAGTTTGACCAATACGCTGTTAAGCAAGTAATCACAATGGTTCCGACCAACTGGGTCTCATAATAAATGATGTGAATACATTTTTGTTAGTTATAAACGATGACCACCATAGTCGATACATTCGTCTCGAAATTATTAGCAACTTTATTGATGTTTAAAATAAATCTCATTTATTTTTCAATCTCAGTTGGACAGTTTTAATCACAAGAGACGTTTAGACCATTGTTGGTCAGAACCTCACAATAAAGTACACGTCATTCCGAGATTCGCGTACAGTAATCCGACTAGAGGTTCTGAACAGACAAGACGGGTTGCTGACGCTACTGCTTAGGTCTGAAGATGATCCAGAGTGATCGGAACATTTCACATGGAAAAATATATGCAACAGACTGAATAATAAATGAGAATTATTTTAAACGAACGATAATAATGAATAATAGGGAATATGGTTCATTCTTTACTAATAACTAGTGTTCGGGACACTACAAATATCACTTGCTGTGGACAAGGTCGTCGAAAATTGTCATATATTATTCGCCCCTAAAAATACATCCCATTGGACATACCGGATTCTGGGAGGTAGTGTGGAACTGGTTGCCAGACGGTCTTTGGACTCTACCACTGGCATAAGTGATGGCAGTGAAGTGTTGCACATGTATCTTGTGATTGTATAGATAACTGCTGTAAGATGCATCGACGAGTAGATGTGACAGAATGGCAGTAACGAGCGGCCAGGCTTGGACGCGCCCATGGCAATACCTTCAGTGTAAATGCCTTATTTGTTGTATCAGCGCGGACTGTTAAAAAAGGTTACAAGGAGTGGTGTCACAACCGTTGTCATGTAACATGGTTTAAGGAGAGTTGCCGTGGAAAGACTCTAATCGGTAGAGCCTCAAGACGAGTGTCTCACCTGGTCGATGACAACGGGATTCAAACTCGAGAAGAACTGTTCTTTTCTGTGAATGCATGTCCGTAGAAACCAGTGTTCGCGGGAACAATGTGAAAAGAACTTCAAGCAGTGTATAAGGAGCTGTCAAACGAAAATGACACTCTTGGAAAAAAGTAAGTAAAGTGTCCATTACAAGTAATCATCTTGACTGTTAATGCATTTATCACGCTCTAAGAGAAGATTGTCAGTGCCTTCATGTGAAAAAGGTTTCGGTTGGTTACGGAACCATAAGTGAACCCAGACGTAGGCCTCTTCGTCCGAAACAAGTCGACAGCCACGACCGTCTCTCTCTATGGCACTAAAAAAAAATATATCGCGCGGGGTGAGTACGGGACTGTATGGAGGATGTGTAAGGGGTTTCCTGGCTTAACTTCTGCCGCGTACTCGAAATAACCTTGGGTACGTGTGGGCCTCTAGACAACTGCAAACGTCTTTCCATAAAGGCACCGACCATCTTGTTCCACAGTTGGATAAATGCGTTAACGGCTATGGCGATTACTTTTGAAATAGTGAACGGTTTACTTTCTTCCCCATCAGTGCTGTTTCCGTTTCACTGTCACCTGTATATCTGAAGTGGGGTTCCTTGCACGCAGGTCCATTTCTCTCAGTGTCACAAAACTTTTCACGTCTACAATTGAAAAAACCACACACAAACTGACAGGATGCTTCTGGTGCGGTCCAACGTGTTGCGAATTTCTCTCCTTTCAAAAGATACAAGGCCGAGACTGCTCCAACGGCCGGAGGTGTTTCTATTGTGTTTTGGGAGTGCATCTCGTAACTTCACTTGTGTCCACTCATTCAGTTTACCGTGAGCTAGAACCCGAATGTTGATTCTCGGTGACCAAATGTTCCTCCTTCTTCTACATATCTATGATTATACATGATAAGAGCAGTGTCCACAGCGCTGTACGCACACGTTCCTGTTTCGGCGAGCACTCAGGCGCTCTGTCGTACTTCGACTGGACCACTTAATAAACTAATTTTTGTCCTACAGAAAACGTTTGCGACGATTTACAACAGCAGGTGAAGTTTAATAACGTCCTCCCAATTCTCTGTCTCTGCGGGATAGAATCAACATTGAGTGGCTTCTGTTTGATGTGCCACAACTGAAGAAACTTCTGAACCCCCTCTGTCACCAAATAGAAGCCATTATTAAGGCTGAAGGCGGTGTTAAGCTATATGAGCGTAATGTATGCTGTGATTATTTTAAAATAGCTTGTTTCTTCTGGTTGGGGAGCAGGATATTAAAATCGAATTAGAAACAGTCTTGACCGTAATATAATATTTGTTTATAATGGCAACAGGTTTCGGCCAAAATGTAACTGTCTTAGGACTATATACACCATGATGGCAGGCGGTGAGCGGTAAACGGAGCAAGTATCGCGGATTCACGAACAACTTGAACAGATGACGTACGTGGATCGACGAGAAGTACTCCGTTCACCGCCACCTCCTGCCATCATGGTGTAAATTGTCTGACGATGGTAAAATTTGACCGAAGCCGATTACCATCATCAACAAATATTTTATTGTGCTCAAGATTGTTATCAACTTAGTTTTAAGTGTTTTATCAGTACTGCTTGTTCTTCCGAGAACTGCTGTCAAAGATTACTGATTCTCGTACAGGACCATCATCTAATTCTTTTTTTTAACTTATACAGATTTTTATATGGTTTCTTTCGACTGTTTATCAATTAGGACACTGAACTCGTGTTTTGAATTTCTGGAGCTGTTAGTCAGATACCCACATTAACTAAGCGGTGCCCTTCTATTGTAGTTTTCTGAATATGTGGAACACACGGACTCATGCTTCACTGTATAAATAACACTGAAAGGCATCTAGTCAATATGTCATTCTTTTCATAATGTCGCTCGTTTTTACAATATGCGTCTACTGATGTGCGATGGGTTTTCTTCTCATTGTATGGCAGATATGTCCTCAGTTAAAGGATCTGACTTATTTGAAGAACTGTTATTCGGTAACTTTTAGTGTTTCTGGCGGAGGCTGAACAGGAAACCTTCTACACTCTTCGTCCTGGACCTTGTATAAGTACATGATGGAAGACCCCCAGGATGCCGCAAAGTTAATATTTATTTAACAACAAAACAAAAATGAAACACTGTTCGAACAGAAGCATTATCAAAAATGTTAATTATGAATGTGCGGTAAGGCGCAGACAAACAAAAACATTTTTTCATTCAATTTTTTGTTCAGCTTTTTTGTTTTGGACATACACTCTAAGCGTCTTTCGTATGTAGAAGCACGATGAGGATGTGCGGTGTTAGATATGAAGTGCTGGGATCACGATGTATCATATGTGTGCGTGATTAATATGATGTTAAAAAACAGTATCAAACATTTTTTTTATTGAAGAGGAAAACTATAAGAAGAGGTCATTTGTGTTTACAACAAGCGCCGGTGTTCCCGAAGTTCCCCGCTTGCAGCTTCAGCAAAAACGTAAGCGAAGTCCGATGCCTAAAGGAATATCAATAAGCACAGAACATTTTAATACCGCAATCGTATTATATTCTGCAAAAGTTTGCCTTTATATGCATAGCCAATAATATTTAGTAATATTTAATAATTTATTTAATTTTACTTAATTTTTTATTACAACCTATAGGAGACGGTTAGTGGAGCATTCCATGCAATGCGGACCTTCCAAGTGGAAGTCAGTTCCAAGTATCAAAGGCAAAATGCTTAATTATATCCATTTTCTCATGCAATTATGTTACAATTTAATTTTCATCCCGTCTCGTTTTTGCTGAAACGTGTTTAACAAACAAGTTATATATGACGGAGAACTCTACAAACTTTGAGCAGTGCTGACCTTTCCAGGAATAAGTTTTCACTCTGCAGCGGAGCGTTCGCTGATGTCATATCAACTGTTCCGTTGTTTAGTGACTACTCATTTTTTCACATCGATTAGGGACATAGCTTTTCTGGCTGAGCTTGCACCAGATGCTGCTGTGAGAGATTAAAGCCTTATTCATTTTCAGTAATGATTTTTTTCATCTCTGTGAGATATAAATTTCTTGTGACTTTCTCATTTACTTGTCAACACCTGGCTGCTATATCCAAGTGGATCGTGACACAATGAACTTAAATGGCTTTAGGAATATAGTTTTCGCTGACTATCGATTACATGTTACCCAACGTTTCATCATTTCCACCTGAGCTGCCTAAGACAGTAGAATGAAATATAAAATCGCCCCGTACACTGCAAAGACCCTTAGAAAAACAGTACGAAGTAGCTAAATAACTCACAAAGGAACTACAGACATTGACAGCGGGTGCGCTAGTTCGGCACAAATTTTTGAACTTACCCTGTTGATTTTAATCAATGTCCAATGGTTTAGCATTATCATGATTACATGAACAGTCACTTTAGAATGTCACACTTCCATATAGTCTACGAAATGCAAGTTTTCCTGTAAGCACTCTTTGCAAGAACTTCTTCCCAAATCATTCTTTTCATTGCTAGTAATCTACAAGTAGGCTATATATATACTCCGCGAGCCAGTTTACAGTATGTGGAAGCGCTTACTTTGTAGGAATACTACAGATTTCCTGTCCCATTCCATTGCATCCTTAGCGACGGAAAAATAATTATATGGCAGTATTATTTTACCTCTTGGTTTAACATAAGAGATACGATGATGTGTAGAGTTGTCGCACGGACTTCCTGGAATATAACTCCACTAAATTTATACAATAGAATCTAGCAAAAGTAACGTCACCTTCCTTTCTAAGTTTGATTGACAAATGAAAGATCAAACGTAGATGTAGGCGCGAGATAATCCGTTGCATAGTGAAATGCTGATACATTAATAACTGATGTAACAGCGGGAATGTTGAACGGAATCAAGCTGACGTGCATGCATTGTGTTATTCTGGTGCCGGAAGTCAGTTTGCGGTATGGAGTTCCATGCGTGATGCACTTGGTCGGTCAATATGGGGACGGTTAAGGCTGGAGTTGTCGTATGATGATGTTCCACACGTGATCGTTTGGAGAGAGATCATGTGATTGAGGATGGCAATTTAACATGTCGACACTCAGTATAGCTTGTTGGGTTACAAATTCATTATTATTTCATTACTCTACATTAATAATTTTCTGATGTTGTAATTTATGCCCATCAACGTATTTTGCCTCTTCGCGCACTGACTATGTTCTTAGCCTTACCTTAACCTTGCCTTCGTAAAACTACAGAGGTGGCATCCCCACTGGACTAAACTTCGCAGAAGGGTCGCCGTGACTTTTGAACTTCGCTTCGACCAGAGTGCCGTGAAACGTCTGCAGTGACGCCACCATCTCACGTAGCTCCTCCCACTGTGGTCTGAGCACGCGCTCGGCGCCCCTACATTTGCATACTGCACCGACGCGCCCCGTGTTGTCACAACTCTGTAGCGAACTCACAGCAAACAACGCCTCAGGTGACAGTGGCGAGGCTCCAGCGTTCCAGACTTGTTTTCAGACTCGGCAGAGTTGGAATCCAAAGAAACTACTGTCTGTGGCTCTATGTTGACAGGGGGTTGGCTGCATCCATTATTAACACTTCAATTAGTTAAGTAACAGTACCTAATGTAAGTGTACAATTAAATACAGTGAACTAGAAAACTACTGTAAAACACTGTATCCGAGACGACTTATTTTTTATGAAACTGAAATTTTGTTTAATTGGGTGTCATAAACACAGTTTGCTGGTGCTTATACAGGGTGTTTCAAAAATGACCGGTATATTTGAAACGGCAATACAAACTAAACGAGCAGCGATAGAAATAAACCGATTGTTGCAATATGCTTGGGACAACAGTACATTTTCAGGCAGACAAACTTTCGAAATAACAGTAGTTACAATTGTCAACAACAGATGGCGCTGCGGTCTGGGAAACTCTATAGTACGATATTTTCCACACATCCACCATGCGTAGCAATAATATGGCGTAGTCTCTGAATGAAAACACCCGAAACCTTGGACAACGTGTCTGGCGGAATGGCTTCACATGCAGATGAGATGTACTGCTTCAGCTGATCAATTGTTTCTGGATTATGGCGGTACACCTGGTCTTTCAAGTGTCCCCACAGAAAGAAGTCACAGGGGTTCATGTCTGGCGAATAGGGAGGCCAATCCACGCCGCCTCCTGTATGTTTCGGATAGCCCAAAGCAATCACACGATCATCGAAATATTCATTCAGGAAATTAAAGACGTCGGCCGTGCGATGTGGCCGGGCACCATCTTGCATAAACCACGAGGTGTTCGCAGTGTCGTCTAAGGCAGTTTGTACCGCCACAAATTCACGAAGAGTGTCCAGATAGCGTGATGCAGTAATCGTTTCGGATCTGAAAAATGGGCCAATGATTCCTTTGGAAGAAATGGCGGCCCAGACCAGTACTTTTTGAGGATGCAGGGACGATGGGAGTGCAACATGGGGCTTTTCGGTTCCCCATATGCGCCAGTTCTGTTTATTGACGAAGCCGTCCAGGTAAAAATAAACTTCGTCAGTAAACCAAATGCTGCCCACATGCATATCGCCGTCATCAATCCTGTGCACTATATCGTTAGAGAATGTCTCTCGTGGAGCAATGGTAGCGGCGCTGAGGGGTTGCCGCGTTTGAATTTTGTATGGATAGAGGTGTAAACTCTGGCGCATGAGACGATACGTGGACGTTGGCGTCATTTCGACCGCAGCTGCAACACGGTGAACGGAAACCCGAGGCCGCTGTTGGATCACCTGCTGCACTAGCTGCGCGTTGGAATCTGTGGTTGGCGTACGCGGTCGCCCTACCTTTCCAGCACGTTCATCCGTCACGTTCCCAGTCCGTTGAAATTTTTCAGACATATCCTTTATTGTATCGCTTTTCAGCCCTCTGGTTACATTAAACCTCCGTTGAAAACTTCGTCTTGTTGCAACAACACTGTGTTCTAGGCGGTGGAATTCCAACACCAGAAAAATCCTCTGTTCTAAGGAATAAACCATGTTGTCCACAGCACACTTGCACCTTGTGAACAGCACACGCTTACAGCAGAAAGACGACGTACAGAATGGCGCACCCACATACTGCGTTGTCTTCTATATTTTTCACATCACTTGCAGCGCCATCTGTTGTTGAAAATTGTAACCACTGTAATTTCGAAAGTTTGTCCGCCTGAAAATGTACTGTTGTCCCAAGCATATTGCAACAAACGGTGTATTTCTGTCGCTGTTCGTTTAGTTTTTATTGCCGTTTCAAATATACCGGTCATTTTTCAAACACCCTGTAGTTAGCCTGAACCTCTATAACTGGAATTGTTCTGCACGAAGCATGCTTGAAAAACATGTTAAAGTCAGTAAACTATCTTGTGAGATCACATACTGTGCAGATATCTCTAACTATTTGAATCGGTAGTTGAAAGAAGGGAATAAACACCGAAAATAATAAATCGAGGTTTTGCCGAATTCGACTCATGAAAGGGTACACGCAACTATAGAATACAAGAAAAGAACTACAACCAACCCATCAAGCCTTGAAAAGCAGGTCTGAATACTCCGTAAGTTGGAAGAAGAAAACAAAGACTGGATTTATTTCTGCCTTCCAACTACTGCCACTCATGGGTAAGAGATAGCTGCAGGGCACTGAATAAGTTCGTTCTTGCTTCATCTGCTGGATATATTTTAAAGTAGTTAGTTTGCAAACTGTTGGTTAATGTGGTTACGAATTCGTGTAGAGACGACCGCGGTGGCCGAGCGGTTCTAGGCGCGTCAGTCTGGAACCGCGCGACTACTACGGTCGCAGGTTCGAATCCTGCCTCGGGCAGGGTGTCTGATGTCTTTAGGTTAGTTAGGTTTAAGTAGTTATAAGTTCTGGGGGACTGATGACCTCAGAAGTTACGTCCCATAGTGCTCAGAGCCATATTCGTGTAGAGCTTTCACTAATCACTAATTTCTTCATATTGAAACTTACTTAAATAATGTCATCGATTTCCGAGAAGCAAGCGGAAAAAAGGAGTTCGCAATGTTCACTGCTATAAATGTGAAGTACAGAAGAGGCAGCATCTTCTTGATCAAACGATTTCTTTGTTATGAGCAATGCCAACAAAAGAATTTATGTTTGTACGAGTGCATTTTCCGTTTTATATGCTATCAAAAATATAGCGCTACTTTAATTGCATCTGGAAAATCTGCAATTGATATGCGCAGTAAACATATGAACCGGGATAATGTGTTACCTCCACAAATACTAGGTGCTATTGATGATCATGTTAATGAGTTCCCAATACACCATTCTCATTACTGGAGTAAGGAAATAAAATATCTCTGTGCTGAGCTGGACATAAAAACTTTGCACCGCCCGTTTGAAAAATATTGGCATTACGCATTTAGCGTCAAATACGATTTTTATCGGAAATATGGATATACATTTGGGAGGCTCCAAATTGACGTCTGTAGCACATGTGAGGAATTGGAAACGAAGATCAAATCACCAGTTCTCAACGACACCCCGCAAAACGTGTCGCAGTCGCTGAAAAGATGATGCATTTACGTCCAGCCAAGAATTTTTCTCCAAGGAAAAAATTGCTGCAACTGTGCAATGAAATAGAAGTAGTAGGGTGCCTCGTTTTTGACCACAAGCAAAATCTTCCACTGCCAAAAATTCCGGCGCAAGAGATGTTCTATCTAAGAAAGCTTTGGTTGTACGTTTTCTGTATCCGTGATGCGAAAACAGGATCAGAAAATTTCTACACATGTCCAGAAGGTGTGGATAAAAGAGGCCCTAATAAGGTACGTAGTCTACTTTGGTTTAAGATTCAGGACAGGAGTACAGTTGTTAAAGAACTTCATATTTTTACCGACGCTTGCTGTGGACAAAACCGAAATAATACTGTCGTCAGGTTTCTACTTGCCTTGGTATCACTTAGCCATTTTGCTACAATTCACCAATATTTTCCTATTCGTGGACATTCGTTCCTGCAGTGTAATTGGATCTTTGGTACCGCCAAGTGTAAGATTAGGGAAATGGACAGAATATCACTCCGGACGAGTACTGTGAGTTGATACATCAGCGAGAGAATCTTGATATTCTGTGAGAAAGGTGTTCTTCAAGAAATCAACGAAAAGTACTGACAAACGTTCAAGCTTTTCTATTTCTAAATACCGACACCTTCAATATTCAACTAATTTGAAGGGTTCTGTAATAGCCTCCTTATTCTATGATGGCATCGTTCAGACAAGATTTGTCCTTCAAAAACCAAATTTATTGGATGAAATAACGCTTCATACAGAGACTGTACGCACAGGAAAAATACCCATAAATGAGAAACGAATGCAAGATGTAGATAAGGTAATCACCTACATACCTACAGAAAAGAAAGACTTCTACGAGGACTTAATGACCTGGCCTACCACATCAGATCCCGCTGATCATGATGATGAGAGATTTTTGTGTCCAAGTTTCTTTCTCTAAAACTTTCTGCGCATTCTTGAGGTCAAATAATTGATGCCATTTTAAACTTTTCAACAATATACATTTTTCCAATAGCCTGTATTATTAGGTTTTTAGAATTTTGAATGAAATTTGAAAGGCATTATTGACTCATTTCTTTGTTTTTAGTCACATTTTTAATCAGTTGGAAGAAGGAAACAAATCCGTCAACTTTTAATTTTACGAGTCAAAGTACAATACCTGGATATTGCCGAACACTACAAACTTATGGAAATGTTGTTCTGTATGTGCAATAAGAAATAGTTTCTGGTTCAATGAAAAATGCGTACGTTATACCGTTTTCCTGAATTTCCCAACAAACAGACTTATGGAGTTATTTCCTTCTTACAACTGCCGACTAAATTTCTGTGATGCTCCAAGTAAATATTCGGTAAATGAAGAATAAAAACAACTCGCAACTGATCGTAATACCACGAAAGAAACATAAACCTGGCTCCTCGTCAAGACACTAATAAACACAAGTTCCTATTGCGACTAACTCGTCGATAGGTCGACCACCATCCGCAGCTGGAAGTATTCCAACTTATCAGAAAATCACTCCAAAATTCATCAAAACTCACGACTCCATTAAATAGAGAGTCCAAACTATAATTCAAGAACGAAATTTTCACAAATATGGAGTGCACGCACGTGAATATTTCTCAGTTCCAACTGATGTATGCGGCCGATACGCTGTGCAGTTTAACTTAGCTCCTGCTTCTGGCGTGGGTGAAAGGTGATTCATCTCCTCAACCAGCTGCTGGATCATTTCAAGAGTGGAAAGTATCTGCTGGTAACTACAGTGTTTATCGTATTGTGCTTTGCCTCTTGTGTTAGCTTTTGTTTGATGCAGACTTCTTTCGTTTTCTTCATTGATCCCCTTTCCTGGGTTTCGTCTTCTGTTGTTGGCAGATTGGATGCCACCGATTTAGTCTGATATCACCACCCTGGATGTGCACAGAACGAATTAAATTTGCCGAATATACACATCTTATCGTTGGTTCCGTGGTACCTTAGGAAGAATCTTCCGAATGTAGATGTCAGTGAAGATTCCCGGAAGTAATTGTTGTCACTACTCCATACGGCTATGGCTGCGCCACTAAGGGGCGCCGATCCGGTGGCTACAGTATGGCTGCCACATTCGAATGAAGCTTTGTTGTCTTCCGCTCTGGATGGTTGCCGTCGGATTTCCCCCTAGGCAGATTTGCTGGGCCTGAGCTGCTCCCTGCCTTCAGTTCCTACCTGAGGTGGACCGGTATTGACAGCTCCACTTGCCGGCACCGTACGAGGTGGAATCCAAAATGTTCGTGACTGGTGCTGCCATCTGGAAAGTAGGAGTAGTAGATCTTTTTTTGCACCGCTAGGTGTCGAGCGCTGCATATCTGATGAGTCAGTGTGTGGTGCAGCATTCAGCTGGGAGGACATGTTGTGTATCCACAGTGATTTCCGTAATACTCTGTGTTTGGAGTGTGTCGATTTTGTGATGGTTGATATGTGCACGGACCTTCATGACACCGCATCTGATGATCCAACCTTCTCGTCATGAGTTATCACGGGCGGCGAGAGCTGGATTTGCGGTTATGACCCAGAGACAAAGCAACAATCGTCCCAGTGGAAGAGCCCGGACTCTCCAAGACCCAAAAAAGCGAGACATGTGAAGAGAAAAGTGAAGCCCATGACCATCGTTTTCGTTGATACCAAGGGAATTGTACACAAGCAGTTCGTCCCACCCAACCAAACAGTGAATTCCGCGTACTACGGTGAAGGTTTTGCAACGGTTTCGTGAAAATGCGCGGCGACGACGGCCCGAACTTTGGCGTCAAGGAAACGGGCTGCAGCATCACGACAATGCGTCCTGTCACACGTTCTTGCTCACCAGGACCTTTTTGGCACAAAACAATTGGCGGTTGTACCCCATCAACCGTACTCGACAGATTTGGCACCTTGGGACTTTGCACTATTCCCAAAACTGAAACTCTATTTCAAAGGCTGTCGGGTCGTCACTCTAGAGAGGATTCAAGGAGAATCTCTGGCGGTGATAAACATCCTCAAAGAACAGGACTTCCAGAAAACGTTTGACCTGTGGCAGAAGCCCTGGGACCGCTGTGCACATGAGGATGGAAATTACTTTGAGGGTGATGGTGACCGTTAGTCCAAAGGTAAGACTTTCAGCAGATGGCAGCACCAGTCCCGAAAATTTTGGCTCGCACCTCGTAGTGATGCTGGCGTCGTTTGCCAGGCACGCAACTGACGTCACACCGGTGTATTCCGTGACACGACTAGTGCAAGATGATTCAGTGGCCTCGAACTTAATACAGACATGATAGGTCGCGACGAGGTTGTTAACACAGTTTTTGCTGCGATGACGGTGCATTGCATTGGTCGTCCGGGCACGTCAAGCATGATTCAAACGGAAAGCAGTGGCATGCTATGTGCGATAGATATTAGCAGCAAAAGACACTGGATCGGCCCTATTTTGCGCATGAGTAGCTCCATTCTTATCACAGTGCACCGCTGTAGCCTTGAATAACTTCCAGTTCTTCCGATTTAATGTTAATGTTTGACAATGTTCCTGGGTGCATGTCGTGTTCCCACCTCTCGCCATGTGACAATACATCTAGCACTGTCGAACAAGATCCTTTTTTTGGTGATGAAGATTTAACCATGTAAGGAGGCATAATACTCCTTGGGCGTACTGACCTCCTGGTCTTTGAACACGACACACTCACCGGTCAAAGTTATTCCGACGTTGTAATCCTTCCCCATTTAAGTCCTTTCAGGGGACATTCAGCCCTGACTACATTTCTATGGATGAAAATGCGGGACCGCATCGAACAGCGCAGGTGAAGGAGCTCTTGGAACGTAAGGATATTTGGCGAATCGATTGACCTGCCTGTGTTCCTCCTATAAAAATCCCATCGAGCACTTGTGGGATGTTTTGGGGATACGTATTTCTAGCACGTCTATATGCACCAATGACCCTCCAGCAGTTTACAACAGCGCTGGAGGAGGAATAGTCCGGTCAGCCACAGGAACTCCTTGCTGCCGCTATGGCCAGCGTGGGAGCACTTTGAAGAGCATGCATCGCCGTCCATGGTGATCACGTACCCTCTTAAGTAGTCCGTCCTGTTGGCCGTGCGGTCTAGCGCACGGCTTTCCGGGAGAGAAGGAGCGCTGGTCCTGGGCACGAATCCGCCCGGCGGATTTCTGTCGAGGTCCGGTGAGCCGGTCAGTCTGTGGATGGTTTTTAGGCGGTTTTCCATTTGCGTCGGAGAATGCAGGCTGATTCCCCTAATTCCGTTTCAGCTACACTATGTTGGCGATTGCTGCGCGTACACCACCATTACTCTACCACGCAAACTTAGGGGTTACGCTCGTCTGGTGTGAGACGTTCCCTGCGGGGTCCACCGGGGGCCGAACCTCACAATAACCTTGGTTTGGTGTGGAGCGGCGGAGGGGTGAAGTGGACTGCGGTAGTCGTCGTGGGATTACGGACCACTGCGGCTGCGGCGGGAACGGTGCCTCCCTGTCGTTTGTAGGTTCCCGGTTAATATAACATAACATAACCCTATTAAGAACCAAGTTCCGCCTTTTGTAACGTACAGGAGATCTCATAAATCTTGGTGACTCGGCGTAATTTGTACCTTTGAATAGAATACCATTTCTGTTCGTCCGCTGCGCATTTCTTCCAGTTACCTTCTTTACTGAACTATAGTAGCTCTTTCTATGTATGGTCCAGGCTTCATCGAGCTGTTTTACTTGGCGTTGACACATAACGTGAAAGTTACTTTCGTCCTGAATATTTTACACACCGCCGGCCGGAGTGGCCGAGAGTTTCTAGGCGCTACAGTCTGGAACCGCGCGACCGCTACGGCTGCAGGTTCGAATTCTGCCTCGGGCATGGATGTGTGTGATGTCCTTAGGTTAGTTAGGTTTAAGCAGTTGTAAGTTCTAGGGGACTTATGACCTCAGAAGTTAAGTCCCATAGTGCTCAGAGCCATTTAACCATATTTACACACCGGTGCAGACAGTGCGGTAAACGGCGGGTCTTATTCATAAAATGCCGATACCCACATTGCAAAACGATTCAAGAAACACATTTGCCTACAAACATCTCGTTTAATAACAAGCAACATAAAATAGAGACAGAGGTACATAGACGACCTTTCATCGCGCAAATAATCCGTGAATTATTTTGGTGGGTTATTGGCCCCAAACGTTAACTCGCTTGAGGAAAATTGTATTACATATCATACACAAACACAAGAAAAGTGCGAGGGTATATTGTGTAACCACACTTCCTACAGGTACTTATGTGACTAGAGCGTCGCTTGGAGAAAGTGGTTTCTTAGCTGCTTATGTTCAAATTTGCGCAGCGTACTTGAGAATTATTGTTCATTGTTCCTCAAAATATGTAATATTTCTTAGTACCTGTAAACCGATAACAGTAATAGAAAATAAATGATTCTGAAAGTTAACACGGCATTTACTACAGTTGAAAAACACTCCAAAATTATCTCAGAGGCTCAATGGCTTCCTGAATTGTTTGGGATTCTTTTATATAATGTGGATGAGTCACGACCATAATCTCTAGGCAAGTGACACATTTTTTTGAGAGAATTGTTGCACTGTCTTTTTACACATGTCATTTCTCTGCTATTTTCTAGCTACTTTCATAATAATATGTGCATTATATACGATTTTTTTCTTGTCACCACTCAACAAAATGTTACTTTGCTGGCAGCATTTTCTGTCGGCGACAACAGTATAAATATGCTACTTTTATACTATTCCATAAACCGTATACTATGCATTTTGAGGAAGAAGAATGACTGAGACCTACCGATCTGTCAGCAACGCGAATAGAGCTTTGGTAATGCTAGACATTCGCCATCACGAAGTACAGTGAAAGCTGCGATATTAACTTCTGGCCGCGCTGGAGTTAATATCCCTCCGTAATGAAATTTTCGCGATCCTGTCGTAGACCAGCTCGCGTCCAATATGGCATCCTCACTGATATAGAGACACGTCTGCATTAATGAAGCAAGAGAGCAAGATAGATGGGGAAAGGGTCAAATTTTGATCTATTTATTTGCCTTGTAAGTTCCGATCACTTATTAAAACGATCACGAGGAATTTATTAATATCTCAGAGGAAAAAGGGGGGTGCTCTTGCGTCACTGATGTATAAGATTCGTAGCGTTCCCCGATCGAAGATAGAACCTTTCGCTGACCATTAAAGTGTGCGTGTGCGTTATTTAGCTTGGAAGTGGAGAGACCATTTGCTACAGGTAGGTTTATCTTTATATTACGGATTCAAATTGCTTCTACAAACAAAATCATGTCACTCTGAACCTGTAACTAGACAGTTACTATCGAGATAACTGATTCGTTAATTCACATATTACCTAGGTAATCGCTTTAAGTATCGAGAAAGAGTATTTTGTTCCTGGTATCTGAACTTATCCTATGTCTTTCGTGTTGGTGATCTGTCAGTTCACCGTAGTCCCTTATATTACAATTTTTGAGGTTATGTCTGCTTACAAATGAATAAATGAAGTTTATGTCTTGTTATATTCATTTTCCCTAATTTTACTGTGACATGTTCAGCGGCCGCGTTCTATACTGTTGTTGCACTAGATGTGTCTATGCTGTTCTGTTTTCCACCACAGCACACAAACAGCACACTCACTTTTACACTAGGTTGATACGTTTAGTTTAAAGTCGTATATGGCATCGTGTACAGCCTTTAATCGTAATCTTTTATATAATTTCACGTATCCCTTGTAATAGCGTAATTTCATGCGTGTGCTACGTAACATAAATTCATTTTATACAGGTTCAGCAGATTTTATTAGAAGCGTACGTTAAACCGGTACCTTCAAGCAATCTGTATGTGGCAGCGTAATTAACGAGCTGTCGAAATCAGTGGCTTGTTGCATTCCATTAGAGTACAGTGAAAGTAGTTCAGAGGTGGCTACGTATCATAAACTGAAATCTCATGATGTTCTACTACGAAGCACACCATTTAGTCTCCATCTCTGTCATTTTCTCTTCCAGTCTCTCTCTCTCTCTCTTTCTCTCTCTCTGTCTCTCGCTCTAAAAATGGTTCAAATTGGCTCTAAGCACTATGGGGTTTAATATCTGAGGTCATCAGTCCCCTAGAATTAGAACTACTTAAACCTTACTAACCTAAGGACATGACACACATCCATGCCCAAGGCAGGATTCGAATCGGCGACTGTAGCAGCAGCGCCATTCCTGACGGAAGCGCCTAGAAGCGCTCGGACACACTCTCTCTCTTTTTTACGCACACACACACACACACACACACACACACACACACACAAATACACACACACACACTCACAGTTATTGTTATGAAATGGGACAAGCAAATTACCAGTTTCAGTGTCGTGATAATATGCCACTGTACCATCAGGTTTACACGTCTGATTATGTTCTTAGGTCCTCTGTCGATGTAGTCCGCCATTTTCAGTTTGCGTTGCCTAAGACGTTGGGATAACTTCTCAACAGTTTGTTAAAGATCTCCCATACCTTCCCGCAAAACTTCACTTTGTATAACGGTTTCTACAGTTTGAAAATTCACTTTAAAAGCACTTAACTAGGTATAAGGGATGTTCATTTATTAAGGTCCCATCGACTGTGAAATGGAAACTGCAGTGAAAATTCGATGAGGCTTTGCACAGATGTGTTGGACAATGTTTCTAGTTGCCCCGCCGACCAATTCACATTGCTTTTTTTTCAGTTCTGAAAGCGCAGTGAGCACATAAAGATGCCTAAAGAATGGGGAGTACCTGCTGAGTGACTTCGACTGATTTCATGCATCCCAAATAACGTAATTGTCATGCATTTCCTTCCTCATGACAGTTTTCAACCGCACATTGCAGGGGCGATGAAGAAGCTCTTGTAGCACTTTTGGCGGGAAGTGTTTGGTCACCAATCATACGACAGTTACTTGGCTCCTTCCGTTTCATCTCTACTCACATCAAGAGAGGGCCGTATAGAGAACATTTTAATGCAGACAATGAGCTGCAGATCAGAGTAGAGAATTGGCGAAAAGCATAGGCGGCTGCCTTCTATTACGATGGTATTGCAAAGTTGGCACAATGCTATGACAAATGTCTAAGTCTGAGCGGCGACTATGTAGGGCAGTAGCTTGAAAGCGTAGCTCACTACTGCCAATAAAACCTTTTTTGATTTTCACTGTAGCTTCCATTTCATGACAAGTCGGACCTTAGTAAAATGATTAGCCCTTGTATTTCGTTAATCCTACTAACGCAATATTATTGAAGTAGGATGGTTGGGAACATTATTGTACAAAACAGCAGCTTATTTTTGATTTGGGTTGGGAACATTATTGTACAAAACAGCAGCTTATTTTTGATTTGCTCATAATTTAAAGCACTTGATATTTCTATTTGAGATGATATCTTGATCTTGCTCGTAGATTGCTGATTGTTTTAATAGAATGGAAACGGATAATAATTTAGATCAAAATATGTTGCTGACTACGACAGTTCAATATTGAGTAGAATAATGCCGCAAAGAGTCTTGTTGAAATCAACACAGTCGATATATCTTACGAAACTTCTCTCTGCATGAGTGTAATAAGAAACATAGAAGATGACATATGGCGACGAATCACTCCTTGATGGTTTTAACGCATATCTGTGAAAAAAGAAGCTGTTTCCTCCCTGCAAGATCATGGTACAACCACAGTCACATGTTCATTGATTCTTAAACTAACTTGTAAAACACTGAAGAAGAAATAATAGTGTCTCACAAATTACAGTATCAATATCTGAACACGTGTGCGTGGCATCATTTACATCCACTATTGACTATTTTGTAAGGACTGTCAATAGAATGAGAAAAGTCAGTCACGCAATTTTATTTCGCACACTACGCGTTTCGATGGTTAACCATCAACACGTGGAAGGTGTCTTTTATGCGGCTATTCCTAGGGGTAAACATTAGTGATTTCAGAAGCAGTATGTGATGCAATCGAGAGGTCAGATTGTGACTTGCACAATATAAAAACTAAGTGAATATGAGACACGACTTTTAGATGCGATGTAGGATACATTTAGAAATTTAAGTTACTCATAGTGCAAGGATAGCTTCATGTTTGTCATACTCTCCTGCTGACGTTCGCATATTCTTATCACTCTACATCAGTCACACAGTATGTTCTTATGTAGCAAAGAAGTAACATTTACAAGAACAAATTTACGTAACACAGTCATACTAAACATGCGGGTGCTAGATACATTTATATACATTATTTCTGTTGTTGCTGCGCTGCGATAAGGGTAATTTTCTTATACTCATTTAAGAACAGTAGGAACAGATTAAACTACTTCTGAATGCAGCAAAATTTTGTGCGATAGCTTTATGAAAATGACCAGCGTACAACTGTCGATCATTAAGAAGTGTTTTAATCAGCTCAGCCCGTGATTAACTGTATTTAGTGTACCCGTCCACACTCCATTCGCCGTTGGTTCGTAGGAAGAAATATCATCGGTAACTCCCTCTTAAATCCCGAAGTGCGAACTATACAAGATTTATGTAGCAAGTAATACGTTCATTCACCCATACTGGGACGTACATTTGCAGAATAGTGCTATTCTCAAAAAACAACGTCAAACTTATATCGTTCCCAATGACAGTTTGGTGATAATTTCCGCAACGCTCTCTCGAAGGTAACCAAAACAATGACGTACCTCGTAAGTCTTCGTTGAATTCTTCCTTCCTTTTCTTGGTTAGCATCTCAAAGGAATAATATTTTAAAAAATGCCTCAATGTAAGTCTTCGTTGAATCCTCCCTCCCTGTTCTTGATTAGAATCTCACAGAAACAATACTGTATTTAAAAGAAATGCCTGAACGGAGCTTTTAGAAGCGCTCTCTTTTCTGAGCGGATAAATCATCACCCGGACCGGTTTGTGTTATCATTGTACCTGAATGTCTTCACATGTTCCCAGGTATGTCAGGGTTGCTGTTAATTTCAGTGAGTCAGCGCTGATCGTGTAATGAAAAAAATCGACTTTCTTTTTCTATTTGCGTGAATTACACTACGTATATCGATATTTAACGTTTGTTGCCAGTTCCTGCAATTTTCTCCAATTTTCATAACAGCTTTCTGATTGTGTCCCTTTTTCTGGTTCAGCGCTGTAGTCTGTGAACATTGCTTATGTACTAGCTGTAGTACCCGTCGTTACCGGTAACCTTAATATCTGTCAGCAGAAGTGGTTGGTCCTCTGCCTTGTTGACACTCATAGCGAATAGAAGCCGCATGGGAAACTGCTATCGCTTTAAATCGAAGGGCATATTTAAATCACTGAGTATCGACGTAATGCGAGGAATGAATACGCTTTCACCTGCAGTATACCCCGTGATTACGTTCTACAATAGTCTATACATCGTTAGCCTTGCTTCGTTGCATATGTAACAACGGCAAATGTTCAATTAGAGTTTGAAACCATGTTTCTGTCAGATTCTCGAGGGTCGTCCTGCGATCTTGTGGCTTTTGATGGTACTATCTCCAAGACGGGTATAGCCGCTGTAATTCATGCTCGGTATAGGATTTGCAGTCACTTCATGGCGACGTATTTCGTTTGTTACTCATTTAATATTTCATTTATTTTATATAGTTGTTTCATGATAATGTGGAATTTGAAGTAAATCGGCCAGGAACGTCGATGTACAACGGTAAAGTACTTTTCGATATGTTTGTTAACGATGTTCTCTTTTTTATACACACTTATTTGTGTAATCTATATACTAAAACTATATAGCCTATGTCCGCTTAAATATTCGTCACGAAATCGAGTACGAATTTGAAGTAAATCGGCCAAGAAGTTTTAGAAATTTTTGGTAATATCCTTTCCCATGTATGTGTTACATACGTATATGTTTTAAGACAGATTACGAAATCGTATGTAGACCGTGGTGTTCCTCTTGTATTGGAGGTAAACTGTGCAAAAATTCATCACCATCGTAATAAAACTATAGATTTGTATGAATTATAAACATAGTGTCACAGACATGATACGTGAATTGGTTGTTCAAAATGGCTCTGAGCACTATGGGACTTAACATCTATGGTCATCAGTCACGTGAATTGGAGTGGCAATCATTAAAATAAAGGGGTTTTTCGTTGCGACGGGATCTTCTCATGAAATTTTTAATCACCAGTTTTCTCCTCCGGTTGGGAAAACATTCTGTTGGCACCCACCTACACAGGAAGAAGTGGTCACCATTATAAAATAAGAGAAATCAGAACTAGCACAGAAAAATTTTAGTGCTCTTTTTTCCCGCGTGGAAGGTGCTTCATTGAACCCTCTGCCAGGCACTTTATTATCAATACCAGAGTAAGGAAATATGGGATAACGTGAGGCAATACTGACCCCACGACTTATTTTAGAAGCTAGATTAAGAAAAGGCAAATCTACGTTTCTAGCATTTGTAGACTTAGAGAAAGCTTTTGACAATGTTGACTGCAATACTCTCTTTCTAATTCTAAAGGTGGCAGGGGTAAAATAAAGGGAGCCAAAAGCTATTTACAATTTGTACAGAAATCAGATGGCAATTATAAGAGTCGAGGGACATGAATTGGAAGCAGTGGTTGGGAAGGGAGTGAGACAGGGTTGTAGCCTCTCCCCGATGTTGTTCAATCTGTATATTGAGCAAGCAGTAAAGGAAACAAAAGAAAAATTTGGAGTAGGTATTAAAATCCATGGAGAAGAAATAAAAACTTTAAGGTTCGCCGATGACATTGTAATTCTGTCAGAGACAGTAAAGGACTTAGAAGAGAAGCAGAACGGGATGGACAGTGTCTTGAAAAGAGGGTATAAAATGAACATCTACAAAAGCAAAACGCGGATAATGGAATGGTGAAATTAAGTCGGGTGATGCTGGGAGAATTAGATTAAGAAATGAGACACGTAGAGTAGTAAAGGAGTTTTGCTATTTGGGGAGCAAAATAACTGTTGATGGTCGAAGTAGAGAGGATATAAAATGTAGACTGGCAATGGCAAGGAAAGCGTTTCTGAAGAAGAGAAATTTGTTAATATCGAGTATAGATTTAAGTGTCAGGAAGTCATTTCTGAAAGTATTTGTATGGAGTGTAGCCATGTATGGAAGTGAAACATGGACAATAAATAGTTAGGGCAAGAAGAGAATAGAAGCGTTCGAAATGTGGTGCTACAGAAGAATGCTGATGATTAGATGGGTAGATCACATAACTAACGAGAAGGTATTGAATAGGATTGGGGAGAAGAGAAGTTTGTGGCACAACTTGACGAGAAGAGCGGATCGGTTGGTAGGACATGTTCTGAGGCATCAAGGGCTCACCAATTTAGTACTGGAGGGTAGCGTGGAGGGTAAAAATCGTAGAGGGAGAGCAAGAGATGAATACACTAAGCAGATTCAGAAGGATGTAGGCTGCAGTACGTACAGGGAGATGAAGAAACTTGCACAGGATAGAGTAGCATGGAGAGCTGCATAAAACCAGTCTCAGGACTGAAGACCATAACAACAACAACCAGAGTAATCACGTAGATGTAGATGCAAAAAACTTCGGACCCCCGTTTTTATATACGTCGACTGCCCAGATTCCCATGCGAGGCAGAGCTACCTAGTCATGGGAGGAATCAGCATGTGGCTTACAGAATGCTGATTAGGAAATTATTACACAACACAAACTGAACAGTTAACATTACTAGACACAGTGCTTAGTGAAGACATAACACAGCATCTAGACGTGAAAACAATGGTGAGACAAGAAATTAGGCTATACGACGATATCTAAAGGACGTCGTCAGAAAACAACAATGATAGAAGAGATTGGGTTGTATAACTACATCAAAACGGTGCCACCTGAGCGCTTACGACGGCAAGTATTACACTTTTAAAGAGTGGTAGACTGCCAATGTAGAAATGGAGACAACGGAGCTGTTAAATTCTGCAGCGTGTTCTTTATGTTGAAAGTAAAATGTTTTTCTGTTAGTGTGTTTAATTTTTTGCTTATAAAATATGATACACGTTCCCACCAAAACTGTATTCGCACGTGCTTGGGAGTGAGACAAATGCCGAAACAATCTGTCGTGTATAAAGATTGGTTATTACAAGCAGCTGTTAGATGCACCTTTCTAATAATCATGTAATTATCATAAATATTAGTTTGCTGGACCCAAAGAAGAAAAATTGTTGACAATATCGTCCCATGGAATAAAAGGGGATATTCTGCTTTTTATTCGCTTAAAAGTCAGACTGGTGAAGGTGACTGATATAACGTCGCTCCTACCTGTGCCTACATAAAAGTGACAGAAACACCAGATCTTGCACATCAAATCAAGAACCATGCAACAAGGATGTGTATTAGATCACAAAGAAACAGTAAATCAAGAACTCTAAATAGCACATCTAAAGTTAATTAACAGTATAACATCCTTAACTTTTGATTATATTGCTCATTTTGTTATAGGTGTATATGGAAAACATGCAGACAAATTCGGCGTAACCATAACAAGAAATTCAGCAACATATATGACAGCCTCCACATGAATATCAATCTCATTTTCAGTTGTACCTACGGTTAGAAAATGTCAGAAACATAGAATTTACAGATAACGAAACAAATCTCCTCAGGAAAGGTCTGAAATACAACGTAGTCCAAACACCACAGATAATTCTGTAAAGCACTTGATAGCCTCTGCTCATGTTTGCAATAGATGTAATGAACCTCTCATACGTAAAACAGAATGAAATTACAGGTAACGTAACAAATTTTACAGGCAAGCAATTGTGCAAACAAATGACATAAAAATATCAGTCCAGAATGGAACATAAAATTCTGAATGATATAAACCATAAACCGATATTACACGATTCTGCACAATTAAAAGCTAGTAAGTGGAATATCATGGTCAAATGTAACAAAAACGACTATGTAGGTA
The DNA here is from genome assembly GCF_023897955.1 of Schistocerca gregaria. Taxonomy (NCBI): domain Eukaryota; kingdom Metazoa; phylum Arthropoda; class Insecta; order Orthoptera; family Acrididae; genus Schistocerca; species Schistocerca gregaria. Next base: position 602,785,700 of record NC_064923.1, on the reverse strand, counting down.
AGGACATGTCATTCATTAAATTTGATATCATAGAATTTCCTCATATCCCGGCCAATAGATTTGCTGGTAAAATAAAAAAAAAGCCATTTCAAATTGTAATAACATTCTCACCAAAAATGAAAAAAAGAACCTATATAGTAATGAAGCCAAATACACCAAATTTACCAGTCCAGCCAAAGCCACATAAATCGACGGTTCCGATGCGGCCTGTAATTAATTCCATAAATAGCTCATCACATTCGATAAGCAAAACCAAACACACTAATAACAAAACTTTATACTTTCAACAAAACGGACGCTATCAAAAATTCGCATAACCTGGAAAGAGATATAAAATACATACAAATACAAGCTAACGGTAAATTTATTTCATTTTATGTCACTAATCTATATACCCATACACAAATAATAAAATATAATCTGTTAAAAACCTTTCGTTTCGGAACGGACCAACATCTACTGCTTGAAACATAAGAAGAACAAAATAAGAATTAATACAACAAAAACCAAATATATCGTAAGAGAGTATGCCAGTGGATACTATCTTAATGCGTAATCATTGCCTTCTTATACTTCACGTAGATACAACGGGCGACGGGTGTGTAATGTAACTTTCCCTACTGGGAATTAGAACGGTGGGAGAAATCTTCTCCTCGCTTTGTTGAATATGGAGTGTTTCTTTGACCTTAATGAAGACAAATATAAAATAAATACACAGGTTAAAGAACAATGTAGCGCATGCCAATGTAATTTGAATCTCGACGTTGATTTTAACAAACCTTGTTTCCAAAACACAGCACGCCTCTCTTTGAGTCTGATCAGCTTCCCAACTCCAGGGGAAGATAAATAGCATCTGCCGCTCCCTCTTTTCTTTTGCTTCAAGACAACTTAAAATGAGACAGTGGCAGAGATAGAATTGCGCAAGTGAGCACCTAATCGATAATACAGGCTACTTGCCTAGAGAAATAAAGAGGAAACCGTCACATAAAACGACGAAATTAAATGGATAGCGTTATGTCGCAGTCAGGAAAGGCGCAACACATTACAAACACTGTGTTCGCTTGTGAATAGACTCTTTTAAGAGGGTGAATAGTAAAGCCACTTGTCTCGCATTCGAGAGGATGGTGCTTCAAATCCACCTGACACCTTGCAGAACTAATTTTCCATCGTTTCCCTAAATCGCTGTTGGTTTCATTGGGAAGAACATGGCTGATTCCATTCTCATTCCTCCCAGATCCTAAGCTGTGCTCCATCTCCAATGTCCTCGTCCTCGTTGGAACGTTGTATACGAATCTTTCCACCTTCTCAGGAATGGCGTACTAAATTCAGCTTCTTAGGGGGTCACCAATAGCATCGTCTAACTACTCGTATAGACAGCCGGATTGCCCGAGAAGTTCTAGGCGCTTTAGTCTGGAACCACGCGACCGCTACGGTCGCAGTTTCAAATCCTGCCCCGGGCATGGATGTATGTGATGTCCTTAGGTTAGTTCGGTTTAAGTAGTTCTAAGTTCTAGGGGACTGATGACCTCAGAAGTAAAGTCCCATAGAGCTGAGAGCCAACTCCTAATATATTTCGCTACAGTAGCTTTTGTTTACCAGACTACAGTATGTAACTATAAAAAAGCTTCCCGGTGCTAAAGAACCTCGATATAAACTTGATATGAGCTCTCTCCTAATCACAAGATATCGTGAAAATATCAACAAAAGAGAATATAATAATTTGAGATGTGGTGTTATAGAAGAGAGTTGAAAATTAAGTGGACTGATAAGATAAGAGTGAAGAGGTTCTTTGGAGAATCCGGGAGGAAAGGAATATATAACACAAACTGAAAAGAAGAGGATATACGATATCTATTAAGATGTCAGGGAATAACCTGTATGATGCTTGAGGGAGCAGTTGTGGATAAAAACTGAAGGGAAGGACAAAGATTGGAATACATCCAGCAAATAATTGAGTACTTAGGTTGCAATTGCTACACTGAGGTTAGAATGTTGACATAGGAGAAGATTTCGTGACGGACCGCGCCAAACCTGTCAGAAGACGGATGATTCAGAATAATAATAAAAGCAATAGCAATAATAACATAATACAATAATTCTTAAATAAGACAGGCTGTGCCATTCTAGGGTGCAGGACATACGAGGAAACTGCTACACATGGCAAATAAAATTAATATTAATATGGTGTGTGTATTCACGACAAATAAATATGTCACCCCTAAGAAACATGACACTATAAAATCCTGTAACATCACTTCTAGCGTTGATAATGACCTCAGTTCGTCGAGTGGAGAGTCCATAAGTTTCTTCATGATTTCCGCTTTCACTGAAATCACACATGGTCACAGATCCAGTAGAGCTACCGAATTACCACATTGCGGGGATGCTGATCCCTAAGCTTCTCTAGCTGCTCCAAACATACCAGAACATTTTAATGGGAAGCTTAGTGGGACAGTCGATGAGTAATAGATTGCTTCATGGTTCGTGAATTGAGAAACTTATACGTGAAGCCGTATGAACTCGTCTACAGTCATCTTGGGAGTCTTCCTAGCACATTCATATTGAAAACAGAGGAAGGGCCACACCTGGTTGCGGAGAACCTTAAAATAAACGTCCTTATTCAAGTTCTTGGTATCCTTGAAATCCTCCTCTCTATCTTTGAACTGAGCTATGTGCACGAAACATGCGGTTTCAGCAAAACGCCCACAAAATGTGCCTCTATCTTCCACAAAATATTCATCCAAGAATAATTCTGCATCGTGCTGCGGCTCGAGTTGGTGCAATTTGTAGGTTTCCGCCCTCTGTTGCAGGCCAGACGGTATCGTTTAGTTGGCACGGTTGCAGTCATTTGTCTTCTTCTAGTGTAGACTGTCCGCACTCGGTTTCGCAAGCGTTCCCTGTGCGCTAGTGGCAGCAGCGGCGGTTATCGATGTGTTGTAACTGTTGGTATATCTTTGGGGCGACGTCGTTGTATTTCGGGTCGTATGAGTGTGATATATATATATTGCCTTACTGGCCAAAGCTCCAAACCTTAGTTACAGATCTTGCATCGGAATGTCACCTGGTTGGCTTGAACATGAACCTTTCCAAAACAGAAGTAATGACCGACAAATGGGCCCCAGCTGGAGATGTGAAAGTCAAGGACAGTCTGTTAGAAGAGGACAGCGAATATGTCTACATTGGCCAGATTATAAATATGAAGGGAGACATAAGGCCAGAAATCTATCGACGCATCAAGCTTGGCTGGCAAGCATTTGGGAAGAATTCAACAGTATTCAGATCAAAAATGCCAGTAAATCTGAAGAAAGCAGTATTTGATCAATGCATTCTTCCTGTGATGACGTATGGCTGACATGAACACTGGACTCATTTACAAAAGGGAAACTTAGGACAGCACAGAGAGCCATGGAGAGACCAGTGCTGGGCTATACAAGAAAGGAGAGGAAATGGGCTGATGACATCCGGTCTGTGACGAAGGTTAACGACAGTAGGCTCCTTGAAATGGCAGTGGGCTGGCCACGTCGCAAGAAGAAAAGACAACAGATGGACGAAGATAGTACTGGAGTGGACTTCGAGAGAGCACCGGAGGCCTAGAGGAAGACCACCAGACAGATGGGACGAAGATATCAACACGATCGCTGGTAACACCTGGCAGAGAACAGCACAAGACCGCCCCACTTGGAGAAGACTGCTGAAAGCCTACCTGAATCCACGACTCGAAGAGGCCACATCACTTAATGATTGAATTGGCTGCTGCTGCTGCTGATGATGATGATGAGTGTGCCAGTTCGGTTGGGGACTCAGGAGGAGCCAGGTCCGCCCAGTGCCAGAACACGCCGCGACCGCTGGCGGCACCCATGGGCTGCCGGATGGAAGGGCTATGGTCACGAAGGTGCACGGCCTCTTCGTAAACCGGATCGAGCAAGCTTTAAGATTATTGCACTTCAATCCAAGTAGAGAAACCTTCACCATTGTGATAGCTAGGGATTCTCTAGTGCCTTGGGTTCGAGTTGCTGCTTGTAGCGTCGCCGAGACGAAGAGCAGCGAATGGAGTGCTCTCTACTCTGGTGGTAGTGGTTCCTTTCTCGTTCTGGAAGCTCTAAACACAGTATTCTGTGGAGGCAGTGCACACCGCCGGTTCCGGCTTTGGCGTATTGTTCCATCGTTGAATTTGGTTTATCGGACGTCAGGTAGCTTCAGCATGATTATCATTAGTCATTCGTTCGACTGCCAATAGTCTGAGTTACCATCTTGTGAAGTGAATGCAACTCTTGGCTGCCTATCTCTTTGCTCGCGAAGTGTTTGTAGCCGGAACTTCTCAGAGGTCGATTCCTGGAACATGGTCTGGATCAGTTTTTTTAAGTAACTTTTGCAATTGTATTTGCTGTTTTACAGCAGGTTTCAAATTTTTTATATTATATTTTAAATTATTATTATTATATTCTTAATTTATTGCCATTCCTGGAGTGTAAGGTCTTCTGCCCAGATCACATAGGCATGTTTTTAAAACATTATCTCTTGTATCTGTATTTAATGGTGATTTGCTAAATTGTAACTCACTGAAAACACTATTATGTACACTTGTTTATTCTTTCAATTATGAGCTGTGGTATTTTTTATTTATTGTTGGATCTGGAATTACTGATTTAAAATAAATTGTGGGTAACTGTAAAAGGCAACCAATAGTAACTGATTACTTCCCGTGACTACCAGGTTTCAAATTCCTAACGCTAACGGTAAGACATGCTTTCACTGCGCGACAGGAACGAAACAGGCGCATGAACAAATGTTTGAATGACTATCACTGTTACATAAGGGGCGACCAAAAAGTTTCGGTTTGAGGGCGTTGCTGCTGCGTATATGCTTCGTAGTGCGATTCTAATGCTAGTATGCAAGCACCGACATGTAGGCAAGGGATTAGTGTGACATTCGTGCGTGAGGTAAATGAAGAAACGTGAACTGTGGTGAGGTTTCTACCAAATGTGTTCAAACACCGGAAGACATCCATTGGAGAAAGAAGAATATGTAATGCGTAGCATATCCGTCGAAAATGACATCCGGGAAAGGTATGCTGCTGCTCATGATACACTATGCCTCATGTCGCAATACAGAAGTTAACGCTAAATCAAGTAGGAGACACTCGAGCGCTCATCCTATAGTCATGATCCCTCCCCCATTTAGAAAAGGCCCTGAAGGCCCTGGGGAGCCAATATTTTCTTAGTTTATGGCCGACTTTGATACTGATGTCCTGCAGTATAGGTTAATGACACGAATTCAGTCACTTTAAAATAGCATAAATGGCCGAAAAGTCGGTCGTAATTAAATAAACAACGACACTGTCAAATGGAGGTGTGTTTTTTTAAATTATTCTATGACTGTTGCTCAGTAAACATAAATAACTGTTTATCCTTGCGTATGTACAAACTAGAAACGTTAAGTAAAACAGTGACGTAGCAAATACTCATGAACATTACGAAGTCTCCTAATCTCGGCAATGCTGTCTTATCTTACAAAGGCCTGCAAAGAATTCTGAACATTCCTGGTGATAACAGTTGCTTCTCTGTCGCTTATAATTGCGCTACTGATAGAATTCACTGTAAAGTTCGTGCTCAGATCAAGTAAAGTCTTAAGAATGAATATAATAAAGCGGGTGCCATCTCAGAAACGAATGGGCAAAGGAAATAAATCAAAGACTCTTTAGTGAAGTTCCTGAGTACTGATGAGCAAGTGGGAGACTAATGTCAAACAACGAATTTACACTTTTACCTCGATGGATGTCGATATAGACAAGTCTATGATATATATGATATATGACAATCAGAAAAAAAGAAAGGTCCACGCACACCAGAATGCGTTAAGCAATAATAAATCAGTGTGGGCAAGTGAAATACCGAGACTCTACCACGAGAATGGTACAAGATCTGGCTCTTTCTCCAACGGAAGTGAAATCTGAACAGCACTGAAGGTACATATATAGACTTGAAAGACTTACAAACACGAAGCAGCTAGAGCATATCGCAGTCCCGCCGTAATGTTCGTAGATAACAAGACATCTCCGCAACATGTGTTTAGAAGCAGGGACACCTCATCCTCTGCAAGACATAATGAATGAAGCTTTGTCTCCTGGTCGAGCGGTTCTAGGCGCTTCAGTCTGGAACCACGACACCGCTACGGTCGCAGTTTCGAATCCATAGATGTGTGTGATGTCATTAGGTTAGTCAGGTTTAAGTAGCTCTAAGTTCTAGCAAACTGATGATCTCAGATTTTTTTGTTTGTTTATTTGGCCTTTGAGTGTGTAGTCAATTTAGCCATCGGCAACACATAGTGACAATGTACACATAATTGAATAAACAAAAAAAAAAGAAATGCATATTTACAAGAATAAAAAGCTTAATTGTTACAGTTTTGTACATAATGTTTTAAAAATTTAATTGAATTGAATTATAAAATAATTAAAAGTGTCTTAGATCACAATTCACACCAATTCTGAAATATCTTCATCAGTAAGACATATTTATAATTTACGTACACTATTAAAACCTGCAGATTGTAACCAGTACTCTTGATGAAGTTCACTATCACTTTATATAGACGAACGTCTTTAGTACACAAAAGAGAAGAAGCTGATTGAGGAAGATGGTAGCCCATACTCAGCAATGTCTTCAGAAAGACCAACCGTTCACGGTCAAATTTGGGGAACATAAATAAGATGTGGTTGACATCAGCTTTCGACACAGGATCACACTCACATGCTGGTGAACTGTAAACGTTGACCGATGTAGATGTTGTGGGAAAGAGGCATGATTCAAGCGGAGTCTTATGATGGTAGAAATCGTGGATCGGTCCAGATGTGTCCTCGTGAACCACGGCTGTGAAGGAATCCGAGTTTGGAGCACTGCGTAATAACCACCTTTTGTCTGTTGAGAAACGTTACACATTTCCTGCCATTGTTGTCTTGCGTGATCCTTGACTTCACGTAAGTAGTCTCTATAAGGAAGGTGCAGCTCCAGGACGGTGCCTAAGGTTGCTGCTTATTTGGCTAATACATCAACTTCATCATTATAGAGGATACCAGAGTGGGAAGGTACCCACAACAAATGGATCGTCCGGCCCGTGCGTGTGCTGCGAATATATTCAGATATCACATCCAGTCTGTTCCATCGACTGTACTGAATGTTTTTAAGAACGCTTTGCGAGTCAGATACTATCAATATCTTGGGGAAGGAAGTGCTAGAGACAAACTTAAGTGCTTCCAAAACTTCCACTGTCTCCACCGTAAAAATAGAAGTGCTCGTAGGCAGTTTGAAGGTTTTGCGGATCTGGATATGAGGGCAGAAAAAAGCCATCCTGTACACTCTTCTTGCGGAATTTTGGAGCCATCGGTACATACACAGAGAAAACTCGGCCATTGTGCTTGAACGAGACGATTGAAGCCAACGTTGACATTAATACTGTCCAGCCAGGTAGTACTTAAGTAATGGACCGGGATCTGGGAGCAGAGCGTTTGAAGATCATATTCAAAAACAGGCAGATGCGCTGAACGCCGAATAGTATGTATGACAGGTGACCAAGTGTCAAAGCTGGCATGAACGGCTGGCACTTTATTCCTTCTGTGGGATTCAATCCACGGTCGATAAATGCAGTCTATACTTTAATAGACGGATCTTTCCATAATGGTCATGCCTTGAATGTAGAATTTGTCCGATAACCTTTGGCGCCTCATGCTCAAGGGCATCTGCCCTTCTTCTATCAAAAGGGCGTTGGTGGGTGTCGATAGCATGGCTCCAAGACAGGTACGAATGGCTCTATATTGAAGAGTATCTAATTTGGAAAGATGAATCTTTGACGCAGTGTGGTAGAATTGACAGCCATAGTCGAATCGAGATCGAATTATCCCTCGGTACATGGTGAGTAAAACACTCTAGTGCGCTCCCCACCAGACACGAGTGAGTGATCTGATTACATTTAAACCTTCTTCACACTTGGTAACGGTGGATCGGATGTGGGGCGCTCAGCTTAACCGAGAGCCAAAAATCATCTCCAGAAATCGAACTTGAGATTTTATTTGGAAGGTGTACTTGCCACAGGTAATGTGGTCTTCAGTGCGAGCTGTCGTCGACTTGGAGAAGGGAACGACTGCTGATTTCTCAGCCGAGATCTCCAGCCCATTGATAGAGAGCCACTCATTGATATGTGCGATGGTTGTGGTTAATGCCGTTTTGGCCTGAAGATATGAAGCAGCAGTAGAATAAACACATATATCATCAGCATACTGTAGGAGTTTTGTGGGGGGAGTAAGTATGCGTTCTAGGTCGTGCGTATATAGAGTATACAGGAGAAAAAGTTGCACCTTGCGGCAAGCCCTGGGAGACGTAAGAGGGTCCGATCATGGTACCTTTGAAACGGACGTAGATCGTTCTTTGAGTAATGAGGGTACTGATACCGTAGACCATCCGTGAAAGAATTCCTAATCCTGCCAGCTTGTCCTAGAGTATCGGTATTTGTACGTGGTCATATGCCGCCTTAACGTCAAAAAAAGCTGCCACTACTGTCTCTTTCGTTTGAAGGGCTGACGTGATATCCATATTAAGCAAAAACAGTTTATCCATGGTCCCTTTGCCTTTTCTGAAGCCGTTTTGACTCCGAGGCAACAAATTACTTTTTTCAAGCCACCATTCTAGTCTCCTTTTTACCATTCGTCCCACTGTTTTTGCAACATACGACGGCAAGGCAATAGGTCTATAATCAGTACCGACATTTGCATCTTTACCACTTTTGGGAATTGGAATTATTACTTGCGTCTTCCATGTTGATATGAGGTCTTTCTTCATCCAGTACTGATTAAAAATGTTCAAGAGAAAGTCTTTTGCTTCTGTAGGTAGGTGTGCAAGCGTAGAGTAGTGTATATGATCAATGCCAGGGCACCTGTCGCTCGATACTTTAATAGCTTCTTTAGAGAAAGGACGAAGGAGAACATGATAGCGGTCTTCTTCAGCAGGGAACCGATGGTTTAAAAATGGCACCGTGGAAGGGAGCGATTGTATCTATGAATTCCTCTAACCAGGCCTTGGTAGCAGGAGGGGAGGAAGACAGTCTTCTTGTTCTAATAGCTTTTATTTTATGCCAGATGCTTGCCGTACTGGTTTCATTATTTAGGGACAAGCAAAATGGTTTCCAACTGTCCTTCTTGGTTTTCTTCAGGAATTTTTTAACTCGCGCATTCACTTTTTGCACAGCCAAGAAGTTGTCCAGTGAAGGATTCTGACGATAGGTTTTCAAAGCAAGTCGTCGCTTCGCAACTTACCGAGAGCATTCAGAAATTCCACCAAGGAGGAGAGCGGTGCTTCATTACTGTGAACTCTTTTTTTCTGAGGGATGCTCGTGCCAGCTGCGACGTTCATAGCATCGAGTTAAACTGGGTGTGCATCTTCGTCCCGTAAGTCACGTCTCGCATCTGCGAGTGTCCGCTGAACCGTTTCCTTATAAGAGGCCCAATTGGCTTCCTTTATTTTCTACGTACTATTAGAGTAACAAATGTGCATAGTATCGACGTTGACGTTAATGTGAAACTCTATTGTGAGATTATCGGATCCCATTGAATACTTTTTAATGCACCAACTAGATATCTCAGTAAAGCAGGGGGTGCAAAGAGTTACATCAACTGCAGAGGGCCTACGGAGAGGTGAATTTATCATAGTAGGAGAGCCATCGTTGAGTATCACTAGGTTATTATCTTCGATAACGCTTATCAAGGTCCTGCCGTTCCTGTCTGTCACGTCTCCTCCCCACGCTACATGGTGGGCATTCACGTCTCTAGCTACGAGAAAGGGAGGACGAAGTTGACTTATTAATTGTCTCCAGTCATCTTGAACGATACTGTGGTGGGGAGAGTTACACAACGAGACAACTGTAAAGGTTTTGTGGGCAATTCGTATCTCCATAGCAACTAATTCAAGGTTGGTGACAGGTACGTCTAACGGGTGTGGTCGATGCGGCAGCAAAGTTTTTACCGGTATAGCTACGCTGCCCCACATATCGCGACGGACTTCCCTTACTACAGAATAATTTTGAAAGCGAACAGTTCGTTCGGATTTGAACCAAGTTTCGCATAACAGAACGATATCAGGATGAATTACGAAAAGTTCTCGTTGCAAGCTTTCTCTATTAGAATTAGCCGATCTCGCATTCCACTGCAGTACTTTTAAAGCCGCCATAATTTAGGGAGAGAGAGATTGAAATATGTCAGTAACGAGGTGCCGGATATCGGAAATGTTCATAGCACTATTTGGTCTCATGTTTTGCATGACAATATCAATCACATTTATTATCTTATCTATACGTTCAGCATGACCTTGAGGCTGTAATTGATTCGGCGCTTGTGGGGTTGCTAATCTGTGAGCAGCAGGTTGGAATGGATTTTGGCTGCGGTGCTGAGACCACTCACGAACGTTACTTTGGTTGTTTACTTGCGCCTGCCTCCGGGGAGGCCGGTAAGCGACGTGTGTCTGCTGGGGCACAGCTGCACGCTGAGTTGCGTCCCCACTTCCGCGTTGTCGACTCTGCATGCTTGCGGCAGGCAGCGGCGGGAAGAGTTGTGGGTTTTGAAAGTCCGGAGAGCTCAAATTTGTTGGAGCAGGAATGCTCGGAGCCGGCAAGTTTATGTTGTTGAACCCCGGCGACGGACGCATAGGTTGGCATACGAGCAGTAGACAGCGCATCCCTGAAGTCAATGTTGTTGAACGTAGCTAATTCTTGAGCTAGTCGCCGTATATGGTATTCCGGGCAGGAACGGTCCGTGGATGCGTGTTGCCTCCGCAATGAGCGAAAATAGTGATAGGTGAGACACAGGATTCAACATTATGTGGACCACTACATTTAATGCATCTCATCTGAGATGGACATTGTTTGCTGATGTGCCCGTAACGAAGACAATTAAAACACTGCCAGACAGTTGGTACATAAAGGTCTACGGGACATCAGGTTCCGTGAATAGACACGGCTTCCGGTAAAGTTTTGGGAGTCGAAGGTTAACAAACAGGTCTGCAATTTAGCGATTTGATCTTCAACATATCTCTTTGTAAACCCCCGAAGCCCTACAACAGGGAAGAGAGATTGTACGACTTCCAAAATCTCCGCTTCTTCAAGGTTGGTGTCTACTTTCCTGATTACTCCCAGCTTGTGGACAACAAAGGAAGGAATGTAAGCTTCTATATTTTTTTACTTTAATACCTCACTGGTAACTAGGAAATTAGCCTTGTCCGGGGTTTTCAGTTCTACCTTAACTTTTAGTTTTTCCTGCTGAAGAGATGTTAAGTATAGAATTCTTCACTTCTGGCAAGGAAATATGCAATAGTTTCCCTAGTGCCATAGGGTGCAAGCGGCCTAAGTTTTTGTCCAAACAGTCCATGTAAACTACGAATGGTCACCTATCTGTACGTTTATAAAAGTTAAGTGACCAAGGAGTAGGTGCAGGTCCCAAAGGAGGGGTGTTAGTTGCAGCATGTTAGTTAGGAGTGAGCCCGAAAGCAGTTGATACAGGGGGGTCAGCTAAATGTGAAACATCAGTTACAGGTAAGAGTTGATTAGCGTCTGCTATGAAGGTTTTGGTATTTCTTAAATCCAGACTGACCTCACTTGGTCGCTTGTTTCTCGTAGCGGAGAAGCTGGAGGAATCCTGTTCCGATAAATCCATATGCTCTTCTGCCGGCTGTATTCCAGATTATTCCCGAACAACTGCTAACGAGTGTTTGTCCAATGAAGTTCCTGGAGGAGCTGGTGAGGGTGCTGCATCTGGATGAAGCCGCTGGGCAGGTGGTTGTTGTTGATGTTGTCCCATAGGGGCGTCGAAGTCACTACCCTCTTCTCCTTACACCCCACCATACATGGAGGGGCTTGCCGTCGCCGATAGTAATGTTAGGTGATAACGTGCCTAACAGAAAACCGTACCAAACGAAAGCTGTTACGCGCGTCCACTAGTAGGTAAACACAAGCGTCACACGGAAGAGCGACCGCGTAGCACGTCGTAACACTTCCGCGTCAGCAAGCGAACTGGTGTCGGATGTTAAGTCCCTTAGTGGTCAGCGCCATTTGAAACATTTGTCTTCCATTGAACGTCCCACACTACATGTGGAAGTCTCCTAGTAGCGAGCTCACTGTAGCTGCAAAATATCGTCAGCGCAATACCCTGTCCACTCCCCTTAATGTGATCACCTGTTAAAAGCCTGAAGAACCACCTTCCACGCTGCGGACCTCTCAGAGACGAGGAAGAAGAGAGTAAATGATATTTTGCCAGTTACTCCCAGGAACGTAGAGCCACGCAGCCCCCAGTGTCTTGACAAGCTGCATTAGATTTCTAGATTTCTCGACTGAGGCTCTATGGCGCGAAAAATGCAATCGGTGTGGTCTTACATGTTACAGAGTGGGTTTAAATCCAGGGATTCAAGTTGCCAGGGGAGTTCGGTAGACTCATCCTGGTGCCCTTCCAATCAAACACGTAGGCCTATAGCCCTATACTGTGGGTTGTTTCACACGTTGCACTGTCCTGCTGTTAGATGTTATAGTGCCAACGAAAAACAAAATGCACGCAGCGATGGATATGTTCGCCACAGTTAGATGCATTGTTCCTTCCAGAATGACGAGATGACCCAAGGAATGCCTCGGAACATTCCCCAGACCATAAAGCAACCTCCTACTGTCTGGAACCCAACGGTGGAGCATAAGACGTTATGCAACTGAAAAGCCCACCTGTCTCCACTGGCGTGCAGATTCCAGCATTCGTCATCATGAATGCATGAGTCAGGCGCCGGCTGCAGAGGTGCATATGGAGGCCCATATGTGTCAACGTTCGCTGAACAGTCATTGGGGAGACTCTGTTAGTAGCCCCTTGGTTCAGCTGGATGATCAGTTGCTCAACAGCTTCAAGTCTATTCGTCCGTACAAGTCTCTGGAGCCATCGTTCACCCCTGTCTTATATGGTCTGTGGTGCACCACAGTTGCCTCAGTGACGGTTTGGTGTTTTGGTTAGTGTCATTTTCCTGTGACCGGTATAGTAACCACGATGATAAGCGAACAGTTTTCAAACTTAGCCATTGCGGAAATGTTTTCACCTTTGGCTCGAAAGCTGATGATCATGCTCTTTTGCGCACCAGGTAAATCACTCCATTTTTTCACATTACGACAGCGACTTCACTTTTTTCTGCATCCCCACGGCACCCTTCATATACTCTCAACTATTCCTGCTGCCACCTGCCGTATGTGAGCGGTCATTGCACCTTGATGTCGAACAAAAAAAAATGGCTCTGAGCACTATGGGACTCAACTGCTGTGGTCATCAGTCCCCTAGAACTTAGAACTACTTAAACCTAACTAACCTAAGGACATCACACACATCCATGCCCGAGGCAGGATTCGAACCTGCGACCGTAGCAGTCGCACGGTTCCGGACTGCGCGCCTAGAACCGAGAGACCACGGCGGCTGGCGTGTGACAAGAAGGCAGGCTGACAGACAAAAGATTGATGAACTATGGCCATTGCCATTGACTTGTATTAGAGATGGAGGGCCGCATGCAACCCCACTACCAGTTCTATACCAACTAACGCACTGCAAAGCAACCAGTGTGCTATTAATGATGCATCCGGTAAGCTTATGAAATCAGCAAAATACTACATCATTTTTAATGAAAGTTACAAAAATACCTTTGCACCAAAATGAACATACTGTCGAAACGTATGACACTAACAATGTATACGGTCCACCGAAGAAACCTAAAGACGTTACATCTGTTTCCGTAAAGTACAGGTCTGATAAAATACATTGCTTCAACCTAATATATCAAGCAGGCAGGCCCAGCGGTATGTCAGACACAAGTAATCCTTGCAAGTTCTTTTGCTTTTCGCCTGCATAGCTGGGTGGCAACGTGCTTGACTCACATTCAGGCAGACCCAGGTCGGACTGCCGGCCGGAGTGGAGATTTTCTCCGCTCGTGGACTGGGTGTTGTGTTGTCCTCAATGCCGCTCAATGTGGTTTCGAATGAAATAAGACTTGCACTAGGCGGCCGAAGTTCCCCGAATGGGACCTCTCCGCCAACTATGGCATACGCTCATTTCCATTTTTTCTTATGCTGATCAAAGAGGCGGTATAAATTAGTAGTGAACAAGTTGTAAAGTTAGCAAGCACACCATTTTACAACATGTACACTTGTTATGAAGACAATATGATGTATCTCATACCGTATCATCCTTGTTATCCCACCTTGCCGGTCTTTAAATGGGGTATGTCTTAGCAGCATAGTTCGTGGATATATGAGGGATTGTAAATAACTGAAGCCATTCAGAAGTGGTGTTTGCTATACAAATTCTGAGACCACCATCGTGTAGAACATAAAAACGGCACCAAACTTGTATGTCATTTTTATAGATACACTCCTGGAAATGGAAAAAAGAACACATTGACACCGGTGTGTCAGACCCACCATACTCCGGACACTGCGAGAGGGCTGTACAAGCAATGATCACACGCACGGCACAGCGAACACACCAGGAACCGCCGCGTTGGCCGTCGAATGGCGCTAGCTGCGCAGCATTTGTACACCGCCGCCGTCAGTGTCAGCCAGTTTGCCGTGGCATACGGAGCTCCATCGCAGTCTTTAACACTGGTAGCATGCCGCGACAGCGTGGACGTGAACCGTATGTGCAGTTGACGGACTTTCAGCGAGGGCGTATAGTGGGCATGCGGGAGGCCGGGTGGACGTACCGCCGAATTGCTCAACACGTGGAGCGTGAGGTCTCCACAGTACATCGATGTTGTCGCCACTGGTCGGCGGAAGATGCACGTGCCCGTCGACCTGGGACCGGACCGCAGCGACGCACGGATGCACGCCAAGACCGTAGGATCCTACGCAGTGCCGTAGGGGACCGCACCGCCACTTCCCAGCAAATTAGGGACACTGTTGCTCCTGGGGTATCGGCGAGGACCATTCGCAACCGTCTCCATGAAGCTGGGCTACGGTCCCGCACACCGTTAGGCCGTCTTCCCCTCACGCCCCAACATCGTGCAGCCCGCCTCCAGTGGTGTCGCGACAGGCGTGAATGGAGGGACGAATGGAGACGTGTCGTCTTCAGCGATGAGAGTCGCTTCTGCCTTGGTGCCAACGATGGTCGTATGCGTGTTTGGCGCCGTGCAGGTGAGCGCCACAACCAGGACTGCATACGACCGAGGCACACAGGGCCAACACCCGGCATCATGGTGCGGGGAGCGATCTCCTACACTGGCCGTACACCTCTGGTGATCGTCGAGGGGACACTGAATAGTACACGGTACATCCAAACCGTCATCGAACCCATCGTTCTACCATTCCTAGACCGGCAAGGGAACTTGCTGTTCCAACAGGACAATGCACATCCGCATGTATCCCGTGCCACCCAACGTGCTCTAGAAGGTGTAAGTCAACTACCCTGGCCAGCAAGATCTCCGGATCTGTCCTCCATTGAGCATGTTTGGGACTGGATGAAGCGTCGTCTCACGCGATCTGCACGTCCAGCACGAACGCTGGTCCAACTGAGGCGCCAGGTGGAAATGGCATGGCAAGCCGTTCCACAGGACTACATCGAGCATCTCTACGATCGTCTCCATGGGAGAATAGCAGCCTGCATTGCTGTGAAAGGTGGAAATACACTGTACTAGTGCCGACATTGTGCATGCTCTGTTGCCTGTGTCTATGTGCCTGTGGTTCTGTCAGTGTGATCATGTGATGTATCTGACCCCAGGAATGTGTCAATAAAGTTTCTCCTTCCTGGGACAATGAATTCACGGTGTTCTTATTTCACTTTCCAGGAGTGTAGTATGATGATGGAACATGGTTGTTGTTCTCTTAAGCGTTTCGCGAGAATTGGTACAGACTATTTTTTACTGTCTTAACGAGAACTAATAATATGCAATGGTTGTTAAGATATCTAAGTGAGCAGCGTAAAAACGCTCATTGTCGAATAAATAGCAGAAATGTTTGTCAAATCTGGGTATTTGGTTATTTTGTATTTCAGAAAGTCACCATTGATGCCGGGATAGCAGAGCGAGGAATGAATGAGGCAGTGGGTTCAGCACGTGGAGAGAGCTGATTTCAGATTACCGGTTTGGGAATATTTTGACGATATCTAGGCCGTCTCGATGCGATATTTAGAAAATTTTGTGAACTGCATGTTAATGTGTCTTTAACATCGAAGTATTAAGGATGTAATGTTCTTCGGATTAGAACACAAAAGCTTCCTAGTATATTTGGGGAACTTACCTCCCTTATTGTTATCAGTGTTTGTGGCCAGCAACATTACACTGAATTAGTAGCATTTGGAAGCGTTTGTGTGCATTCTCGCTTAGACATTTCAGCCTACTAATGAGGGAGATTTAGTTGGCAGTTGCTCCATAGTTAGATGCAAAATAAAGTATGATCCAGCCTATCCAGAACGTCGCACAGGTATTTTGTATCGCCAGCACTCCATGTATGTAGTGGTTTGAACTTTAACGACTACTGCATTAATTTCCCACAGTAGAAGTATAACTATTTTCGATTAGAATTTCGATTTACTTGTACTCTATTAACTTTGTACGTTTGTGGAACTGAACACTTGACATTTATTCTGCACATGTACGGACTCAAGCTACTGTTAAGGTAATTTCCTCGTCGTGGTAATTTCGCGAGACGTGTGTAGGGGGAAGTAATACGATTTCCGAGTCTTTATCGAACGAACCGTCTCGACATTTCAGCAGTAAACATTTCAATGAAGTGCGACATCGTAGTGAGAGCCGACGGAGTTCCTTGAAGATCTCCGCAACATTCTTGCGCCTACACAACCATCCCATGACGAAACGCAGCTCTCTTCGTTCGATCCTGTCTCTCTCTTCTATTTACCTAAACTCGAATCTGGTGCTGGTTCCAAACTGTTGAGAAACGCTCAAGAACCGATCTCACAAGCGATTTGTAAGCCACTTCCTCAAATGGTCCTAATAAACCTCGGCCTAGAATATGCCTTTCCCACAGTTGGCCTCACATGGTCATTCCAGTAGAGTAGACGTTCAGCGCAGTGCTTCCCGATGCTTGGCCACTGCGCCGCGGACCACAACACGAGATAATCTGTGCTGTGCGCCGCCCTTTATCTCGGCCGCGCTGACCCAGATTGCGTCCCTCCTGAGAAGCACTCGCGGCCGGCATTGTTCTTGCTGGGAGCGGTTGGCAGCGGTGTCTGCGACCGACACCCGCTGAAAGCGGAGCCGCCGAAGAAACCCCTCGTACTGTGCTCCCTACCACCCCAGGAGGCCGAGCGAAGTTCTGCAGCACACGGCTGCCGGGAAAACCTGCTGTACATCCAGGAGTCGCCTCCGGTAGCATAGCTACCCGTCAAAAACCGAAAGCGGATTTTAACACCTCAGAGGATGTATGCAACCTGTTTCTTAAGTTTCTCAATATTTCGTGAGATTTGTTCCTTCTGTTTCGCTCTCGTAATTTCCGTGGCTTGCTCAAAATTACATTCGCTGTGCCGACGAGAACTGACACATGTTGTGCGACGTTCGGCGTACTTATCCTCAGATTCACCACGAAATAGTTATTCCCGGACCTAGGTTAATTCTCTGCACTGCTGCACGACTAAATCAACCTAGATAAGGCCAGCCATGAGAAAGCGTTCATCTTATCGGTACATCAAAAACAGCAGTAATTAATACCTGAGATCCTACCACTTGACTGGAAAATGTACACCACTAAAGCTTCCTTCTTCTCCCGCATCTTGTGAGACAACTATTCGGTCGATATGATTTGTATATTAGTTTATTTGCTTTATTATAATTGCTATTATTATACACGTATAGGACGCCAGAGAACAACTCAAAGTGCCTCAGACACTACATATTTCTCATCTCCTCACTACGCATTTTCTTCCTTTCTCCCCACCAAGTTACTCCTCTCTTAAATTTTTTGCCCTCTTCACTCTGTCTCCACTTTAATACTTCGTGGCTGAATGTTTGTCTGCCTTGTAAGGGGGTTGGATCTATAATAGTGGCAACTATTTATTTACAGCTCGCACAAAATAGAAACGTGTTTCAAAGTTTTACTGACCTTCGAAGGAGTCATCACCATTGTGTATAACCCGTTGACAGCGATGTGGAAGTCATAGGATACTCTTTGCAGCGCCAGTTGTGTTGACAGTTCAAGCGGTGTGGTCTATTGCCCGACGAATTTGTAGCAGGTCTGAAACGAATGGCGTGAAGTGTTTACATCAGTTTAGAAATCGAGTTGAACTCACGAGGGCTAAAGTCTGGAGAGTGCAGTAGGTGGTACAGCACTTAGCAGCCCCATCAGTCAAACAAATCAGTAACAGTTTGCACTGTACGTGCTTGAGCATTGTCCTGCAAAATGATGGTCCGATCCTGCAGAAAGTGTCATCACTTCTGTCTCTACGATGTTCAGTTTCGGAACACAACCTGCGACCAACTTAGAGACGGAAATGATGACACTTTTGCAGGACGTGACCAGAATTTTGCAGGACAATACTCAAGCACGTACAGTGCAAGCTGTTACTGATTTGTCTGACTGATGCACCTGCTAAGTGCTGCACCACCTACTGCACTCTCCTACTCTCCTGACTAAAGCACTCGCAAGTTCAACTCGATTTCTAAACTAAAGGAAACACTTCACGGCATTCACTTCAGAACTGCTACACATTCGTCTAACAATAGACCGCACCGCTCGACCTGTCAACGTACCTGTCACTGCTAAGAGTATCCTACGGCTTCAGCATCGCTGGCAACGGGTTAACACAATGCTGGTGACTACTTGGAAGGTCAGTCAACCTTTGAAACACTTATCTGTTGCCGGCCGCGGTGGTCTCGCGGTTTTAGGCGCGCAGTCCGGAACCGTGCGACTGCTACGGTCGCAGGTTCGAATCCTGCCTCGGGCATGGATGTGTGTGATGTCCTTAGGTTAGTTAGGTTTAAGTAGTTCTAAGTTCTAGGGGACTGATGGCCACAGCAGTTGAGTCCCATAGTGCTCAGAGCCATTTGAACCATTTTTTTTTTGAACTTATCTATTTTGTACGAGCTGTAAATAAATATTTGCCACTATTAAAGTTCCAACACCCGTATACCTGAGTCTCTTATGGCATCATCTTTCAGATCTTCCTGATTACGGTGATCCAGTTCACGTTGTTAATGCTTTACGTGTAATAGAATGTATGTTCAGTTTGTTGGGTGTTCGACATTCCTCTGATATGCACATCTATGCATTATATTGGGTCTCTCACGTGCAAAGCAAAATGTAACCTTGTTTTTATTGTTGGGCTATAGGGTTTTGTTGAAAACTCGTCTGTTGAGTTTTTTTTTCAGAGTACATTTCCGATTCAATGATCAACGTTTCTAACGCGTATATGGTTTCTGGACTGATGATAGTGTTCTAACTTCGCACTTGTACGTTAGATGATACGCATGAGCTACGTCGGTGTCTCTAGTCTTCCAGAATGTCCTCCTTCGAATTCTATGCTTGTGAGCTTTTTCCTATATCTCATTTGCCTGTATCAACTCCTCAAAGTACTTCGACCTCTTAACTGTCTTCATCCTCTTTCCTCGTAGGAGACCTGTAGTACGACTTTTTCAACCTCCTGTTTCAGAACTCGGCAACGTTTGTGTTATCTGTGTTTATTGCCATATCATCAGCGCATACTTCAATTTTCCTTCTTAGACTGATTGGCGTATGAAATCTCTCAATCTTCAATTCTTTTCCTGTTCCGTGACAACTTAATGTAATAGACAGTGAGCAACTGTGTTGATATTCCTGTTCAGCAAAGGGTCTCGTCGAACCGAAGTCTGCTTGGTATTCCCCCGCTTTCCAGTTGTAACTATGTCTTATCTAGCAGGCATTCTGATAGAATCTTGTAAATATGTAACATAGGTACCGTCCCATTTTTTATTTAGATGGTGTTCGTATGACATTTATGTCATTGATAGTATTCTCCCCACCTTCCTTTAGGAGTTCAGCTATAATGCCATTTTCTCCTGCTCTTCTACCAGTTTTCTGGTTCATGGGTTGTCTTTATCTCGTACCTAATTGCGAATCTCTCAGCAAGTCGAGGACTCTCCAGTAATTAAGTGATGTACTTCCCCGGTGTCTCGCAGTTCTCTTTGTAGTTCAGTTCAAAACGGTTCAAATGGCTCTGAGCACTATGGTACACTCCTGGAAATGGAAAAAAGAACACATTGACACCGGTGTGTCAGACCCACCATACTTGCTCCGGACACTGCGAGAGGGTTGTACGAGCAATGATCACACGCACGGCACAGCGGACACACCAGGAACCGCGGTGTTGGCCGTCGAATGGCGCTAGCTGCGCAGTATTTGTACACCACCGCCGTCAGTGTCAGCCAGTTTGCCGTGGCATACGGGGCTCCATCGCAGTCTTTAACACTGGTAGCATGCCGCGACAGCGTGGACGTGAACCGTATGTGCAGTTGACGGACTTTGAGCGAGGGCGTATAGTGGGCATGCGGGAGGCCGGGTGGACGTACCGCCGAATTGCTCAACACGTGGGGCGTGAGGTCTCCACAGTACATCGATGTTGTCGCCAGTGGTCGGCGGAAGGTGCACGTGCCCGTCGACCTGGGACCGGACCGCAGCGACGCACGGATGCACGCCAAGACCGTAGGATCCTACGCAGTGCCGTAGGGGACCGCACTGCCACTTCCCAGCAAATTAGAGACACTGTTGCTCCTGGGGTATCGGCGAGGACCATTCGCAACCGTCTCCATGAAGCTAGGCTACGGTCCCGCACACCGTTAGGCCGTCTTCCGCTCACGCCCCAACATCGTGCAGCCCGCCTCCAGTGGTGTCGCGACAGGCGTGAATGGAGGGACGAATGGAGACGTGTCGTCTTCAGCGATGAGAGTCGCTTCTGCCCTGGTGCCAATGATGGTCGTATGCGTGTTTAGCGCCGTGCAGGTGAGCGCCACAATCAGGACTGCAAACGACCGAGGCACACAGAGCCAACACCCGGCATCATGGTGTGGGGAGCGATCTCCTACACTGGCCGTACACCTCTGCTGATCGTCGAGGGGACACTGAATAGTGCACGGTACATCCAAACCGTCATCGAACCCATCGTTCTACCATTCCTAGACCGGCAAGGGAACTTGCTGTTCCAACAGGACAATGCACGTCCGCATGTACCCCGTGCCACCCAACGTGCTCTAGAAGGTGTAAGTCAACTACCCTAGCCAGCAAGATATCCGGATCTGTCCCTCATTGAGCATGTTTGGGACGGGATGAAGCGTCGTCTCACGCGGTCTGCACGTCCAGCACGAACGCTGGTCCAACTGAGGCGGCAGGTGGAAATGGCATGGCATGCCGTTTCACAGGACTACATCCAGCATCTCTACGATCGTCTCCATGGGAGAATAGCAGCCTGCATTGCTGCGAAAGGTGGATATACACTGTACTAGTGCCGACATTGTGCATGCTCTGTTGCGTGTGTCTATGTGCCTGTGGCTCTGTCAGTGTGTTCATGTGATATATCTGACCCTAGGAATAAGTCAATAAAGTTCCCCTTCCTGGGACAATGAATTCACGGTGTTCTTATTTCAATTTCCAGGAGTGTATTTCAAAGGCCATAGTAACACTAAGCTGCAATAATTGTAGCGCATTCAATCCAGATGCATGTTTCTGATACTTTTTTAGAGTTACAAATTTACCTTCTCAGTGTGTAATGGGTCATTTTTCTGTATGCTCTCACCAACACATATTTCAAAGCATTTTCAGAGATCTGAACATTTATTAATTGTAAATGTTGTACTTACCGCCTCCTCGACTGGTAAAGGCCTGACTGTGGTATTACGACTGATTAATTTATAATGGAGTTTCCAATGTTAGTAATATGGCCCACAATTTTTCTTTCATTATGCTCCAGTACATGACCAGTAGAAATAAGCATTTGACGATAACGAATTTGCTAGCGTTGAGGTGGCGAGTATGACGCCGGTGTTCCACACTGTACATTTGGTCATTGTGCGTCGTTTGCTCTAAAGGCGATTTGCCGCACTCGCACGAAATCTTATAAATACTTGGTTTTCACAGCTCTAAGTCGTCTTTTTGTACCCATCCCTGGAGAGCCGAGATTTTTGTTTAAGGGCAAAAGATCACTTTAACCTTGAAATATTTCGAGTATATGGTAGGTAGGCTGTTGTCCAGGAACTCATCCTGTCTTATTCCTCCGTTTATAGCTCCGTAGTGCTTTCCGTATCTACTAACATGAACATAAATTTTCCGTGAACACAGTTAGTAGGTGTTTTAATTGCTCTTGCACGCAATGGTTTCGGTTAGTCGAGGGACCATATGTACAAAGTGAAGCAATCACTTTCCCTACAGATTTAAAAGCTTAAGCTTCCATATTTATGTATAAAATTCGAAGAATGAGCTCTGGCTTGTGGGGACGAGCAGACAAAGCAGCTTCTCCTTCGCCTTGAGTTCTGGCTTCGGCGTTATATAAACCGTGTGAATAAAGAGAAGGTTGTCATTATTCTGGTAGCAATAGCTTCTAAAACATGAAGGGTGAAGAAATGGGGACTGATCAAAGTACAGTGAGTGTAGCTGTGAGCAGTGTTTCTAAAAGGATAACGCAGGTAGGTGACTTTTGGACCAAATTTTAGCCTTTTTTTACGTGATTGTAGCAAAAAAGGAGTGACTAGCAACATGTAAACCTCTAAGTGCAGGGCTACCTAAGTATGAATGTGCAGACTATATGCAGCGTAAAGGAACAGTGCATTAGCGCCGAGGCAATCAGGCTAGTATCGTAAATGTCAATATAATAAAGGGAAATTCAAGTGTTTGAGAAGTGCTAAGTGAAATTAAAAACTCTATTCTTTGGGTGATAAAGGTTATGATCTAGAGCCCTTGGTTCATGATCCCCTAACGTAATCCAACAGAGGATAGCCATAAATCATTCAAACGCTTTTGGAAAAGAGTGAGGGTGCGGATAGAGCGTTGTTTTGGTCAGCCTGAGAGGTGGTTTCTTATTTTGTTGCACCTGTGTAGAGTTACCTTATCAAATGTTGCAATAATTATAGATTGATATTTTGTACTGCATAATGTTACGAAACATCTACAGGACGAAGATTTTGAAGATATTGCACAGGACTTCCATGACATTTCTGAAAATGAGGGAAATTTTTAGGAGAGGACATGGAAAGAGTCCAATACAAAATGCAGGTTTTTTAGTATATATATATATATATATATATATATATATATATATATATATATATATATATATATATATATATATAGGGTGTTTCAAAAATGACAGGTATATTTGAAACGGCAATAAAAACTAAACGAGCAGCGATAGAAATACACCGTTTGTTGCAATATGCTTGGGACAACAGTACATTTTCAGGCGGACAAACTTTCGAAATTACAGTAGTTACAATTTTCAACAACAGATGGCGCTGCAAGTGATGTGAAAGATATAGAAGACAACGCAGTCTGTGGGTGCGCCATTCTGTACGTCGTCTTTCTGCTGTAAGCGTGTGCTGTTCACAACGTGCAAGTGTGCTGTGGACAACATGGTTTATTCTTTAGAACAGAGGATTTTTCTGGTGTTGGAATTCCACCGCCTAGAATACAGTATTGTTGCAACAAGACGAAGTTTTCAACGGAGGTTTAATGTAACCAAAGGACCGAAAAGCGACACAATAAAGGATCTGTTTGAAAAATTTCAACGGACTGGGAACGTGACAGATGAACGTGCTGGAGAGGTAGGGCGACCGCGTACGGCAACCACAGAGGGCAACGTGCAGCTAGTGCAGCAGGTGATCCAACAGCGGCCTCGGGTTTCCGTTCGCCGTGTTGCAGCTGCGGTCCAAATGACGCCAACGTCCACGTATCGTCTCATGCGCCAGAGTTTACACCTCTATCCATACAAAATTCAAACGCGGCAACCCCTCAGCGCCGCTATCATTGCTGCGCGAGAGACATTCGCTAACGATACAGTGCACAGGATTGATGACGGCGATATGCATGTGGGCAGCATTTGGTTTACTGACGAAGCTTATTTTTACCTGGACGGCTTCGTCAATAAACAGAACTGGCGCATATGGGGAACCGAAAAGCCCCATGTTGCAATCCCATCGTCCCTGCATCCTCAAAAAGTACTGGTCTGGGCCGCCATTTCTTCCAAAGGAATCATTGGCCCATTTTTCAGATCCGAAACGATTACTGCTTCACGCTATGTGGACATTCTTCGTGAATTTGTGGCGGTACAAACTGCCTTAGACGACACTGCGAACACCTCGTGGTTTATGCAAGATGGTGCCCGGCCACATCGCACGGCCGACGTCTTTAATTTCCTGAATGAGTATTTCGATGATCGTGTGATTGCTTTGGGCTATCCGAAACATACAGGAGGCGGCGTGAATTGGCCTCCCTATTCGCCAGACATGAACCCCTGTGACTTCTTTCTGTGGGGACACTTGAAAGACCAGGTGTACCGCCATAATCCAGAAACAATTGATCAGCTGAAGCAGTACATCTCATCTGCATGTGAAGCCATTCCGCTAGACACGTTGTCAAAGGTTTCGGGTGATTTCATTCAGAGACTATGCCATATTATTTCTACGCATGGTGGATATGTGGAAAATATCGTACTATAGAGTTTCCCAGACCGCAGCGCCATCTGTTGTTGACAATTGTAACTACTGTAATTTTGAAACTTTGTCTGCCTGAAAATGTACTGTTGTCCCAAGCATATTGCAACAAACGGTGTATTTCTATCGCTGCTCGTTTAGTTTGTATTGCCGTTTCAAATATACCGGTCATTTTTGAAACACCCTGTATATATATGTGTGTGCTATTTTTCCACCTCTTGCACATTGCTTTCATCGTTCATCTTTCCATTAAGGAGTCTCATTGTCATAGCTTATTTTCCCATTCGCATCCTTGTCTGCACCAGGCCGTGTAATTTTGTGGTACTCAGTTTCTTTGTACTGCCTGTTTCTGTAAAACATTTTACCTTTTCAACGGTGGTGGCTTGTTATGTGAGCTTGCTCAGCACTAGCAGGATGATGGGGCAGCACGAGGTGTAACATCTCCTCCTAGCAAGGACAAAATTCGAGTTTGCATTTTTGTAAAGATGTATAATGATAATAGTGGAAACTACAAAATATTAACTGTAGTCATCGCACATAAGCATTCTGAGTAATATGAAAAGTTATTACATATCGGAAGAAACTCATACTATTACCATACTCAGCATCGTAATTTTTAGTTCTCTCAACGAATAAAGCGTTATAAATAGCACAATATGATCTATAAACATAAAGTAATAAAGCGTGGTTTCTAGAATCATTATACAGTAACATTTTTTTAAAAACTAAAACATCTTTAATGCAATAAAGAATAGGACGTTCGCCAATACACTACTTATTCTGATAATAATAATAATATTAATAATAACAGCGGCTACGAGATGGAGAGAACATTTGGTTCTTTTCTAATGAGAAGCAATTCCTGCTGTTGGTAGTCGCGATTAATTTTCTCTGGCTAATAAAAGCTGGAAATAAGTCTTACCATGTAACTGCCTATGCTACACAGGTGATGGCGTTAATTTGGATGCTGTAAGCCTTGTGTCAGTGCTCCTGAAAATTACGATTTGAAAAAAAAAGAACTATAAAATATTTATATTTTAACATTACAGAATATGCGTAATTTGCTTAACCTGTATCAAAGTTAAGTGGTTGTAATACAACAATTTATACTTTAGTTAACTGGAATCTTGAAAAAAATAGTAACAAATAGGCGTAATTTTAATTAACAATTTTATTTAGCTACCAGGTTTTGTGCCTCATTGGCATCATCTTCAGGGCCTACACAGGAAACTAGGTAACTCATCTAGTACTCTTATAGGGACAACTGTATCCGACTGGGTTCCGTAGACATCTATAAACTTCTCGGTCGACGTGGACCCTTCACACTTCTAACAATAGCCAGCCCAAGTCTTCAGAGACTCGTTTTGATGTTAGTTACTTCCTTTAGCAATTATTTTCCATTGTTAACGTAAATTAGATTCAAATAAATGTCTTACTTCCTGAGTTGCTTGCTCTTTATTTATTTTAGTTTCCAGAAAGTAAGGTTTCTCTAATAATTCGGATATATTTCTAAAGCCGTAGTACTTTCTGCTCATACCATCTTACATCTGAATCGGATGAGTACATCCTTAATCGACAAGTCACTTGTGCAAACCTAAAACAAATAATGCGAAAGGAAGTGTTACGGCCAACAAAACAATGAAATCCGATGCTCGCGCTTAATCAACAAAGGATGCTGACAATCAGACGAAGCAGATTATCAGAAGTTTTTGTATTTGAGTTAAAAGTAAAAGGTAGGAAGAAATGGCAAGGGCATTCATATTATCTGAAAAAAAGCTTCGCTTCTTCCTTTTGTTGGCCGACCGGAGAGACCGAGCGGCTCTAGGCGCTTCAGTCTGGAACCGCGTGTCTGCCACGGTCGCAAGTTCGACTCCTGCCTCTGGTATGGATGTGTGTGATGTCCTTAGGTTAGGTAGGTTTAAGTAGTTCTAAGTTGTAGGGGACTGATGACCTCAGAAGTTGAGTCCCATAGTGCTGAGAGACATTTGAACCATTTGAACCTTTTGTTTGCAAGTAAATTCTTTGACTTCTACTTTTAACTCCCAAGCTTGTACGTCTGCTTCATTAGTACGACCAAAGGTAATCAGAACGCCTGTAGTTTGCGTCGGGTTGTGGCAGCTAGGAACTTGTAAATAAAATCTGAGTGGGCTTAGGAAATATCGAATGTCCTAGTGTACCGTCGCTCTTACATCGCTCAAAGGTTTCTAAAATCGGCATTCAACCTTTTCTCTCCTTCTCCATAGTAAAGTTTACCACCTGTGTATGAAGTTCAGTTGTTGCAGGAACATTGAAAGACTGTCCAAACCAAGAGTCCCAGTCGTATCGCCAAAATATGATTGGATGTGAAACATTTGAATCGAGAATTCGTTCTTAGAATAATAAAAATGATGGCCACCATATGTTACAAATGATTCTATGTGGCAACACCATCAAAGAGTTTAAAAAACGCAGGGATAACAGGGTACACAATACATTCGCCGCCAGGCTCTGAAATAAGGAAGGTTACTGTATTGTCACCAGTATACACCTGATGATGGCCTAAAGACAGTGCTTCGAAATATCCATACAAGTTATCTACATGCGAAACTTCTCCAGAAATTTCATGAAACAACATGAGTATATATAACTGTGGAGGTGTAGGCTGAATATTAACGCAATGTATTACATCTGTACCTGTACTCTTGTTTCAAAATGAAGTCAGTGAGTTTGGTGGCACATTGGAAGACAAAGCATCAGGTTCACATTCATTTGCGATTTTCGTGGTCTTCTCTAACTCAGTTTGTGGAATGATCCCAGTCCACCCAGCCACGTATTTCATTGTCTTACTGCGTTGGTATTCCGCTTGTGGCGACCATTCGGAGGAGGAGACATGTCTTTATTGAATAAAAATTGAAACGGTGCAGTTGAGAAAAAGGAACTCTAGGACTATATGTTTCAGCTATTCAGATGAAATGAACATATCTCCGGAGAAAAATTGTTAACTATTCCTTACATAAAACATTGTTTCGATTTATTACTTCGCTTAGCTTTCCCTACTGGTATACACGATTTGAGATAGCTGCTGCGAGGAAAAGGCCAAACTACCATCCAGTCATAGCTGTCGGTTCTATATCTACATACATACGCCGCAAATCACCATACGGCGCTTGACGGAGGATATATTGTGCCGTTGTTACTCATTCACTTTCATGTTCCACTCGGAAATGCAGCAAGAAGAAGACGACTTTATACGCCTCCGTACGTGTCCTATCAATATTATTTCACAAAAATAAGGTCGTCTTCTTTCCAGAGATCCTCATTTGATTTCGTGGAAAATTTCCGTAATATACGAAAGTTGATCACAGATAACGATAACGAATCTAGCAGCAGAACTCTACAGTGGTTCGATACGTTCTTTGCACTCTTTCATAGATGTCTTTCTTTAATTTGTTGGTGTATATGCGGTAGATCCGTCTCACTGTTCCTGGTACTGTAAGTAGTGGATTACGACTTTGTGCTGAGAGACAAAAGTAAGAAATCGTGCACGTCGACCTTTAACGACAACCCTCAGAGCAAGAAGGAAGGCTTGTGACACACGGCTTCAGTGTTGGAGGTCTGGCACTCCGCATATTTCCAGCTGCGCCTGGTGCTCGTTATGCAAACCAAGTGTCCATAAAAGTGTCCATAAACAAGGAGCTTTATTCAGCTGGCCTTTACAGATGTCCGACGTCTTCTCGCTTGCTACAATTCGAGAATGCAACAGCAAAGAACTCGCTTAAAGAACAAGGTGTGAGATATATTAACTTTGGATTCTCCAGACATTTACATTTATAAATTGCGTAATGGGGGAATATCAGTGTTTCCTTCCCAAGACAAAATCACTGGCTGACTTTCAGTCATAAAATGTACGACGCTTTTTGCTGCGTTATTCTCCTTTTCTTCAAGTGAATTTTATTACGATGTGTCTCTTTGTACGTCCAAGGCATTCCGTTATGGAAAATTTGCTATGGTAAAATAGAGAGTTTTGACCTTCAATTTGGGAAAGGATGACACAGGGTTGAAAACGAAAAACAGGAGGGGGTCAAAGCGACTGCTCGGGAGTGTTCCAAACCGACCCACAACGAACTGCGTATATATAAAGTTTGTTGTGATTTAGTTTCTTATCCTTTCCCAAACTGTCGGTCATTACTCTCTATTTTACTGTGTGAATCAGCATACTACATTTATGTAAATAACATCGTGAAAGTATCAGTTATGATCGAACGATGATGCTAAATATGAAGGCCGTAGGTTAGAATAATCAGTTATGGGTAACATTTTCTGTTTATCATCTCCCCTGCTACATGAATATCAATAATCGAAATTATATAACGTTTGACGAATGCATGAACTTTCGAGAACGTCTTTACACTGAAAATTCATCTCAGTCAACATTCCTAATACGACTAGACAGCGCAATCTCCAGCATCCTATCTGAAACAATAATTAACGTGTTAATATGCCATGACACAAACATCGACATGCTCACAGCTCATGAATGCCTCCGAAGAACTGTAACTACCAACTGCATCTACTTAAACGTTGTTCTCAGCGAACGTATGGCGGGCACAACGACAAGCCATGAGAATTTTTCGACAGACAAACGTCATAATTTACCATTGGGCACAGCTAAACTAGGTGTTGCTAGATAACAGGTACTTAGTTGAATTGTCAGCCTTGAGAATTGTACTATTTATCGAGTAATCGAATTCCAACGGATTTCTTTTGGCACTCATGTGGATCACCTCACACTTTTCGTTATTTAGCGTCAACTGCCACCTGCCACACCATACAGCAATCTTTTCTAAATCGCTTTGCAACTGATACTGGTCTTCGGATGAACTTAACAATACAGGGTTTGTCCAGCAGGTGACACTGCAATACATGATTCTTATTTACCGCCTCGCGGTACTCGCACAGAACACGTGCTTCACCTAGGAGGGGAAGAGGCTCCACTTGTGGCTGTTGGCATTCGGGCGTGGCAGTCCCACTCTGGAAATTGCTACAAAGGGTAGGAGGGTTTCCTGTCGGAGGTAGGTCCTTGAGGGGATGACCGTGTTCTCGAATTTTGTCCTCCAGTTTTATGCACGGTAGTTCTGATACGCGCCCAAGACAACCAGTGCTCTTCGAACTCAAGCCGCTGTCTACCGGCTGCTATGCGTTAATTGGGAGGGGTTGGGATCGGATTCCTCCTTCCTCCTCTTTCATTTTTCATTTTTCGCAATGACACGGCGCACGTGAAAGGCTACAACGCCAATGTGAGCAGATAAAATTTCTGCACTGATGCTAGCTTCAGGCATCTCGCCCACTGACTCATTCACTTCAATGTCCCATTTCTTAAGTATACTTTAGCGCTGCACACAGGAACAGCATCTTCGACAGCAGGCACACACGAGTCCATAGCTCACACCCGCAGCAGCTGCAGATTGGCGTCACATTCCCTGCTCTTCAACAACCTTATAATGTTTTTCCTGCCTAAGATCTATGTATTGATGGTGAGGCAATCCTCTTTAAACGTCTGAGTGCAATCCAGGCCCACGCCTAGATATATCGCTTGTTACCATTCGCACTGACATATCACCATGTAATTCTTCATTATAGAGTGAAACTACTGAATAGTAATTAAAGCATTTAGTAGGTGCGAAAAACTAGTGTTGTAGAGTGTATCACTTCTGCAAATTTAGGCACGTGTCCCTTACACTGATTAAAATATTCCATATACACAGATACCTGAAGGTTACAAATGCGATTTTCCTAATCATCCGAAACTACACTGACTGAAAAATAATTGCCATGGTGACTAGCGGTGTAAAGCGACACAGCATCCGCATCCAACTGATCCAAACGAAAGACCAAAGTCGTGCCCAGAAAATGCCCTAATGTACGTGAAGCCACTCCCCACCCATCAGCACTGATTAATACATTTACAAACAAAAATTCTACATTCTATATACGTTCTGTCGTCCTTTGCTAAGACAACGTCTGTTTACGGTGTTGTTTACTCGCCACGACAAGAAGCCTACAGAGTGATACGTTTACGCAGCTTACCACAATTCTGTATCTTGTACAGCTAAACGCACTTATATACAGATATGAATAAAGGATCACATAAACTCGTAAGGGTAGCTGAAAACTACTAAAACTTAGAAAAATTTGAATTCATGAGTCATATTTTAGCTCTAGAACAGCAGACTAAACGAGAAGATATAAAATACAAAAAAAAGTGGAGAATTATTTAATCAAGTTTCAGAAATAAAAGAAATGAAACGTGTACGGCAGTAAAAACATTGTGTTTTATTTAGTCACAAAGAAAGATCGATTGCATTCTGCCTGGTTACTGCAGTTCTGAGACCGAGAGTTTCCTTGCATTGTATTCCATCAAGTATTGGTGTAAAGTTGCCATTTCTTGCCACGGCCTGTCTACAACGCAGAGGTATACATATTCCACTTTAACCTGCCCATGCTTACGTGTTAACCAGGCTGGCAAGCAAGCCACCGCACATTATCATCAGAACATACAGGCTGCTTTACTGTAATCGAGGTCAAACTATGCCCAAACCAAACGGGCTAAAGGAGTATTTTCCTTATTCAGTTTACTGGCTTCCTGGCCGTGTCATTTCATCCACCTCAAAAGTAACATCAATTACGATCACTGAAAGGACAACACCCACTCGCCAAGAAAATCCCCAATCCAGCCGGGAAACAAACCTACGCCCCCTTCGATTAGAAATCCGCCGGCCTGAAAGCGCAGCTAGAGGCGGACGTAAAGGGATCTTGCTTGGCTGCCCGTCTTCCCGCGGTCCTACGTGGTGAAGCAGTTTATTCTGTACGTTTCATTGTGGTGTTATGAACAGGAATCAGAAGTTTACGGTAAGTCCTTTTTTTACCCGAATATCACGAGTCTCAATAAAATACCGTATATATTAATTTTGGGTCACTGTAGGGCAGAAAATAGTGGCTTTTACTTTTACCTTTTTTCCTATTTGGCGAATTTTACGATTATTTATTTATTTCGATATGAACGGGTTTCTCTGCACTTTAATATC
Organism: Schistocerca gregaria; assembly: GCF_023897955.1. NCBI lineage: Eukaryota > Metazoa > Arthropoda > Insecta > Orthoptera > Acrididae > Schistocerca > Schistocerca gregaria. The sequence goes on along the minus strand of NC_064923.1, from coordinate 602,753,965 downwards.
CTTATGACTAGTACTGGCTATTCGAGCCATTACTGGGTCACGTTTAATCCATGATTTCTGTAGTAAACAGTAAAAGTCGAGATCCTGTAAACCTGAAGATGTCTATTATACTGCAACGCCTACTAAAGTAAGCATTGGGAAGTCTAGTTCCTGTTGTGTTCCAGACACATATGAGCCCCGTTATACTAATTTTAATTACTTTTTCTTGGGTATGTATTGCGCATTCGTTGAATTCATTATAAGAGGCCAAAGTAGTTCACTCTAAATTCACTAAATGCATTTTAGTAAACACGAAATTCGTTAATCATATAATATTAATCTAAAACTTACATGTCTGATAGAAGATATTTTTCTTTCGTACTACGCTGTCTCCGCTCTACGTTGCATACCACTGACTAGACTGTGCTTCTTGGTATCCACTGAGCAACTTATTTTTCCTGAGTCAATCAATGTTTGTCCGAAATTTAGAAAGTCTATATATTGCTAAAGGCAAGTCTTTATCACACATTTCCCCGCACCCGTCAGCCACTAATACTTTGACCTCTTTCAAAATATTTACGGAGTGAGGAAACTGCTGCTCGTACTCACAAAAATGTTGTAACGTATTCGACGTTCCCAGATGGGTGTTCACTAACTTTTTAGACAATTTCCATTGCGAGATATGTACCGACTTAATTGAAGCTGCCTCCTAAAAACATGACAACGCTTCCCCTGTAAGGCTCCGTTTCTTGACTGGTACTCATTTCGCAGTTCTTAATTTCTCTTCAATCTCCTTTAAGTTTGATTTCTTCATTTTTCAGCTCTCAGCGTTATGATAAACGAGCTGTAGTGATACTATATACACAGGTTTATACCTGGGTAGTCAAGATGGATTGACACAAAAACCTTTTGTCAGATGTAGCAGGCTTAACGAGGCCCGTGAATTTTCCCACGCAGTGTAAACTCAAACTGACCTGTTCTAACCACTGTGCTGAAGTACACATGCACTCTTGTATCTCCATCGCAGCAAGTTGAGTTGCTTTAATCGTTGTGTTTCAGACACGATCCGACCGGTTGGAAGGAGTATTTGTACACACCTGCTACAAAACCCGTCGGAATGTTCCACTGCTGGTGACGATTACCTGCTTCAGCTCCTGCACTTCGTTTCCTACAGACGCACCAGTAAACTAGGATTTTGGAGTCAATTTTCACTTCTGGGTTCACCAGCTACGTATGGCTCGCGACAGCAAAAAATATTCGGAAAAACGAAATATACACTTCCGTAGGACCGTAGGCATAGTCAATTTGAAGAAAATCATTTTGGGTACAAGGCAGTGTCATTATGCACCGCTAAAACACAATAAAATACCGATGTTTCGGCCGTATTTGGGATAGTCCACTTCAGACCGTCGAATTTTAAGACGGCTGAAAAGGACCTCAGCAAAGATGGCCGAAACGATATTTTAGTTACTTTTTATTGTTTCATAATGACGCTGCCTAATACCCAAAATTATTTTATTCAAATATTTACCTAGTTACAAGTTATAGCACGCATTAATATCAGGAGGCCGTCAAATTTGTTATTGGTAGGGAAGAGATCACAGTACGCCACTGTTTCTGCCTGAACGAAGTTTTGTTATCTGCTAGCCACTTCCGTCTGTTATTTGTTCTAATTTTCTCGCATGAAATAGTGTTAAATAATCAAGTAGTCGTTTCGATCATCATTTACGTACGGTCCAGGTGGAACCAGAATTTTAATCTTAAGTAGCCACACAGCTAAGGAATATCATATAAAGAATAGGATTAATCTGTAACAACTTGTTAATTCGACATGGTAACTTCTATTTGTTTTCTGTGTAATTGGCTACGTGCTCATCTGTATCTTAAATATTCACTTTATGCGGAACACTTTAACCACTCATGATAAAGTGTGATGGTTATATTCAAGATAACTGAATACTAAACCATTGAGCGCCAAAGGAGTAAAGGGAAAGAAATGGACACGTCCATCCAGTACACAATGCTCTACAGACGCTAAGTGTGCAATTACAACGGAACAGTTATAGGTGAGCTTACTTACTTATTTACTTAAGGTTTTCTGCTTAGGGCCACCAGGCCTTCTCTTACTTACATCAACACTTACCTAATAAATGACAATGATGTGACAAATAGTATTAGAATGATTTAAGTGTCCTCAGAGACAATGTGAGTATGTAACGCCGACTATATGTGAGTCTGTAATACCGACTATGAATTAATAGTGCCAGTACTGATAGTACTTCTATTACTGTTGTTGCTGCCACGTAGGAAATATTAAAGAACAAGGTGAAATATTCTCTTGAAGACTAACGGGTTAGCCGGCCGGGTGGCCGAGCGGTTCTAGGCGCTTCAGTCTGGAACCGCGCGAGTGCTACGGTCGCAGGTTCGAAGCCTGCCTCGGGTATGGATGTGTGTGATGGCCTTAGGTTAGTTAGGTTTAAGAAGTTCTAAGTCCTAGGGTACTGATGACCTCAAATGTTAAGTCCCATAGTGCTCAGAGCCATTTGAACCATTTTCGAACTAACGGGTTCTAATAAATATGTAGTAGCAATCCTAAATCTGTGCCAGCTGGGACTGGAACCTCAATTTCTTTAACCCGTTGGGTGACGTGGCACCCAAACGGCCGAAGAAAGATTAAATTTAAAACAGGGCAAAAATCGTAAACAGTTCCTAATTTCACCGTTAATGATGTTTCCACCTACGATTTGCAAACAGTAGTACCATGTCTTCGCCCACGCGATGTTTCTGAAGAAGTAAATGGGGGATAAAATTTGGTCCTAGTGTTGGAAAAAAACTGGAGAAAACCTGAGTGGCAATATAAGACGCAGTTAGGTCTGGAGGTGTGGTTAAGGTGACTACTCACAATAAGTGCGATAATTCGGTTCGAATCTTGGTACGGATCAGATTGTTTAACTATCAAAAATAAACGTTGCATGACAGGTTCAGCGTAACTGAAGGGTTTGTGCTGTTAACACTTCGACCGCTGACTATTATGTACTGACGGGTAACATACTGTAGTGGCAATAAGGACGACGGCTCGGAACAAGAAGCTGCGCTACAAAATTACGTTAACAGCACCTGCCAGCGTAGTACGGGCTCCTTCCGCTCTTTACGAAGACGAGATTCTGTAAGGGTTCCACACAACAGCGCATCCGTGACAAAGAGAACAGCAGAAAATTGTGGAACAAAGCGGTAGGCGTTGTCCCTATCGTAGGCGCAATTAACGACCTAACGGCGCCGGGCAACTAATTGGTTGGGCCCCGTACATCTTCTTGCGAAAAGCTCCAGGAAAGACTGAAATAAGAAAGAAAGGGAAGACGCACTCTGCGAAGCGGAACTCTTTCGCTTTTTTGGAAGACAAAGCTTGCTTCAAGAATTTCATTCTCCTGGTCAAACAGCTGGTCGTACGAAAATGATGTTCACCCCTGGCTTTTTAATGGACATTTTCACTCGAGAAACGTCCTGCTATATCAGTGCTGGGTAGAATGTTTCACCTTCTGCGACAGAAAATAATATACTCAGCCAGCAGAAAAATTAGATTCTGCAGTCCTCTGTATAAGAAAGTTATCTTGGTAGGAGACATGAAGCTTAGATTGACAGAAACTGGCGAAGAACTTTCTAAAGGTATGGATACAAATATGGATAAATTGTGACTTACATAAACGTGTTACCGATTTTCTCAGACAAGCAACTTTACAAGTACAGTTACCAGTCTCGCAAACAATTCAAAACCTGGCTACATCTAGCGATTACCATGCTTTACCCTTTCATCGCGGGGTAGCTGATAAGTCAGAATGAAAGTGTTTGCCGGATAAAAGTACCCACTGGGAGAAATATTTGACGCTCACCTACAGTCATCTTAGCACAACTTAAAAGCCATCTGCACTCTAACCACCAATTAGTCATTAATAATCCATCACAATTTTAAAAGAACAGTCATGTTTACTTTTGCTTCCTGAGAATGGCGCAGAATACAACGTCAAACATTTTTCGATCACTTTGGAAAATGACCAAAATTCTGACAGTCAGGGCAGAGAATTTTAAGTTAAAAATAAATTTCTTTCTTCCTGAGAGTTTCAATTCTACAAACAAAATTTTTGTAGAAAGTTAGTATCAAGTGTAGTATGATTAAAAAGAATGCTAAATTTTCTAAACTTCATGCCCTTCACAGGATTCATAGTATTGAAATGGACATAATTCTTCCTCCCCAGGAGTTACGTTTTTACTCTATTTTACTGCACTACTGGTCTTAAAATACATGGCTGGCTATTAAAACTTCATTACCATGAAGACAGCGTGTAATAAACATCTATATGACATGTGTTGTATCATGTTTTGATATCAACCCACTGCGGTTCTGCAGTTGGTAAGAGAACAGTAAGGTTGCGTCTGGTGCCAGTAGAGTTCGCATGGGATCTGATGGATCCAATAATGAGCGCCCACTGAGCCACACACTAGGAGAAATATAAGTTAATATGTTAACTTGTTCGCTAATTATTTCTGCTCGTGTTCAGATTTCTTATAACAACATTTGCTCCGCCGCTCTGTAGCCCACCTCTCCTTGACATTGGGGGCCAAGTTGTGAACAACAACAACACGAAGTGCGCCACAAGCTTGAAAAGTCACTGACCTTGTTTGCTCGGTCTTTCAGGCTCGTACAGTCTTGTCACGTAGCTTTACTGAGGAAATACGATAATTTCCAGGAAGACAAGATTCCACATGGACAGTGTGCATCGACCACGATTGGCGCGTCTGTTGAGGTGGCAGGGCAGAGATGCTCGCCGATACTGATGCACCCAACGATAACATTAGGTACAGAAGAAACACCACATCGGTTTTTGAGACGTGCCTCTGTTCTACGCACAGCATTACGATGGACTTCACCGTACGTAGAGTCTACAAGGAATGTTTGCACTCATCATCGTCACAGGGGCCCGTCGTCTGACGCGGTGATATGGGTGCCATTGGGAACTCAATACGATCACCTGCGGTTCGCAGAGCCGACAGTTCTTGCAGCAAAAGCCGTTTTGTGAGCAGGTTCCTTGCATGTCTAACGCGCTCATGCGGTGACTGTGACCTACTTTTGAGGTCTTTGTAATGTCATCTTTTAACAAGATAACGCAAGTTCTCATAATGCCCGTGCTGTAATTACCTATCTCGATACAGAAGGGCCTTCGACTGTTGCTCCGGCTCTCCATGTTGTCCAGATCGCTCAGACATTGTGAATACCTGGTAAATGGTTGTTGAGGAGCTCCCACGCAACCACTATAGTGATGGACTCTGGTATAGAGGTGCAAGAGCGTGGAATCACATATCTGTACCTTTCGTTCAAGCTCAATCCTACACGATGCCCACTCGGGATAAAGCTGTTGTTGTTGCCAGAGGTTTCTACTCTGGGTACTAAAGTTTGAACTCCTTCAAATCACCTATAGGTTTAATTGTGTATTCTTCCTACTATCCTGTACAATCAAAACAGGCAAAACTTCGTTATTCCTTCTTGGTGTTGCAGTTTTATTGATCAATAGTGAACATAATTTTATTTTCAAGTGCACATCTTCGTATGGTTACCGTGGTCAAAAACAATTTGTCAAAATTTAATTATAATGTAATTACAGGGATATATCTGTAGGAAAAACGTGCAAATTATCCATGAAATTCATAAAAGAATGACCTGATTCAACCATATGTTCATAATAACACCCACACAATTAGTAACTGTTGGTTCCACTAAACATGTCAGGAGTCCACTTTACGCAGGAGGAGAGTGCGTGGCGTGGGCTGGGGTTTTTTTGGTTAGAAGCTTCAGGGAAAAAACAAAAAGGATTTAAGGATTTGAGTCTCATAGGGTCCAGGTCGAACACAGGATGAACGTAGATCCAGGAACCATCGGTATAACAGTTGCCAGGTTGTCGCAGCTCTGTTGGGAAGGTATCAGAGCTCCATGCGCTAATCGAAAACACTGATACTCATATCGTTAAAGGCATTGAAAGTTGGCTAAAGCCGGATATAAGTTATCCCGAAATTTTTGCGAAGACGTAACGGTGTTCCGAAAGGATAGGATAAACACAGATCGCGCAGCTTATTTGTTGCTGTTAGAAGTAGCTTATCTTGAAGCGAAACTGAAATAGGTTGTTCCTAAGAGTGAGTAAGGGTAGAGGTCTTTCTTGGTAACTGGAATACGATAATAATTGGATCCTTTTACCGACCTCCCGAGCCAGATGATACAATTGCTGAAAGGTTCAAAGAAAACTTGAATCTAATTTGAAACATGTACCCATCACATACAAGTATTGTTGGTTGTGACTTCAATTTACCTCCGATATGTTGGCGAAAGTACATTTTTAAATTCTCGAGATACGCATAAAATATCACCCGAAACTGAGCTAAAAGCACTTTCTGAAAATTATTTCGAGCAGTTGGTTCATGATCCCAGTCGAAAACACAATTGACCACTTGGCAACAAATAGTTCTGAGATAATGACGAGCATCAAAACGGGTACAGACATTAGCGAACACAAGGCTGTCGTATCGAGACTATTGCAACTTCAAAATCTTCCAAAGACACTTGTTCAAAGAAGCTGATAAAAATTAATTTGTTGCCTTCCTGTAGAGTAGATGTGGCTTGAAATTAAAGAAATAGTATTGACAACAACTGATGAAAAACATATAAATTAACAAACGTCGGAGTTGATCCCCCTTAATACCTACAACAGGTCAGAACAGTGTTGCAGAAACTACGAAAATACCACGCTAAATTTAAACGAACGCAAATCTACAAGATTGCCTATCTTGGACAGAAGCTCGAAATTTAAAGCGGTCTTCATCGCGATATGCTTGTAAAGGTTCCCATAACGAAACTTTGTCTTGAAACCTGGCAGAAAATTTAAAGAGATTCAGGTCGTATGAAAAATATGCTAGTGCCAAAACACAATCAATGACTTCTCTGTGTGATATGAATACTATAGATGACAGTGCTGCTAAAGCAGAGTTACTAAACACAGCCTTCCGAAGTTCCTTCACCAAAGAAGGCGAAGTAAATATTTCAGAACTCGATTCAAGAACTGCTGCCGTCACGAGTAACTTAGAAGTAGATATCCTCGGAGAAGTAAACCAACTTGAGCCCTTAATAAAGGCAAGTCTTCTGGTCCTGACTGTATACCAATGAAGTTAATTTCTGAGTATGCTGATGCAAGATTTCCATATTTAACAATCATATACAACTGTTCGATCGACGAAAGATCCGTACCCAAAGACTGGAAAGTTGCACAGGTCACACCAATATTCAAGAAAGGTAGCAGGATTAATCCACTAAATTACAGGCCCATATTATTAACGTCGATACAGCAGGATTTTGTAACATATAATCTGTTCGAAAGTTATGAATTACCTCTAAGAGTGTGGTCTATTGACACACAGCTTACACGCATTTAGAAAACATCATTCTTTTGAAATACAACTGGCTCTTTACTCATTGACAAGGGATTTCAAACTGATTCCGTATTTTTAGACATCCAGAGAGCTTTTGACACTACACCTCACAAGCGGCCTGTCTTCATACTGCGTACTTATGGAATATCGTCTACGTTATGTGACTGGATTCGTGATTTCCTGTCAGGGAAGTCACAATAGTAACTGACGGAAAGTCTTCGAGTGAAACAGAAATGAATTATGGCGTTTCCCAACGTAGTGTTATAGGTCCTCTGCTGTTCCTTATCCATACAACCGATTTAGGAGCCAATCTGAAAAGTCGTCTTAGGCTGTTTGCAGATGACGTTGTCGATTATCATTTAGTAAAGTCATTAGCATTTCAAAACAAATCTGAAGACGATTTAGGAAAGATATGTGTGTGGGGCGAAAACTGGCGATTGACTCTAAATGACGAAAAGTGTGAGGTCATCCACAGGAATGGTAAAAGAAATCCGTTTAATTTCGACTACACGATAAATCAGTCAAATCTAAAGGCTGCCTAAATTCAACTAAATGCTTAGAAATTACAATTGTGAATAAATTGGGAAGAACATATAGAACATGTTTTGGAGAAGGTCAACCAAAGGCTGAATTTTATCATCAGAACACTTGGAAGATGCAACAGACGTACTAATGAGCCCGCCTACAGAACGCTCGTTCAGTCACTTTCAGAGAACTGCCTTTTAGACTACTGCTGCGTGGTGTGGGATCCTCACCAGATAGGATTAACTGAGTACATCGAGAAAATTTTGTATTATCGAGAAATTCGGGTGTGAGCGTCACTGAATGAGAAAACATTTTGTTGACGCCAGCCTACACAGGGAGAAATGATCATCATAATAAAATAAGAGAAATCAGAGCTCGTACGGAAAGATATAGATTTTCGTTTTTTCCTCACGTTGTTCGAAAGTGGAATACAAGAGAGTTATTGTGAACGTGCTTCGCTGGACTATCTTTACTTCTGTGTGCTTTGTAAAGTATCCATGTGAGTTAGATATAGATGTAGAATGTTGCCAGAACTGAGACTGCTACATATCTGCACACAATTTTTACTTTCGAAACATATCATTGTTGGAACAAAAGTAATAAAAGTGAATAAATGCTGATACCGCGATGTCCCGACGCTAAAATTAGTAATGGGAGACTATTTTAACAAAACAAAGACACTTTCATTGGAAATAATTAGCCACAGAATAAGTATGACAACATGAAATCGTCAACGATGTTTCAAATACCCTAAAACAGGCATGTTCTGTTGTGAAAGATGGATAATTTACAATACAAGAACTATAAGTGAGCAAAGAGAACGGAATACCAAAAATGAAGTGCTATTCAGTAGGTTTTCGTGGCCGCTGTCGTTAAAGGAAAAATATTCTGAGTTGTTACGTCCCCTCACGTTGTTCTTCAATTTCTTTTTACACCGGGAGCATCAGGCCCTAAAGAAGATCCCGGCAGAGGGGTCGAAACTTTGATTTTATAAGAAGAAATGGAAGAGGAACAGACGCCTAACAACCTGGCAGAGTTTACCTTCGAAAGAGAAATGGTCGGATTTAAAAAGGCGTAGGGCAGTAATACATTCCTTCTCTTCTCCTTACTCTGTTCAGTCTGGATCAATGAAGCGGTTGTTCAGAAGTGGGATTAAGACTAAGAGTGAAAGGATAATGATAAAATTGAAGACATTAGAATCATCTGCGAACTTGATGAAGAATTACAGGACTTTTTAAGCAGAATGAGCAATCGAGCTACTAAAAATTTTAGATTGATCGAAAAAGAAAGAAAGATAAAAAAATCGAGGAGCGGCATAACAAAATTAACGAAAGACTTGGGAACTACGAAGTGGACGTAGGAATCCTGTTACTTTCCGGATGAAATAACACATGACCGAAGAAGCAAGAAGGGTACAGGAAGCAGATTAGCACGGTGAAAGAGACCATTCGTCACCCAGAAACAGTGTCCTAGTGTAAAACAATAAACCTTAATTTGAAAAGTAAATTGTGAGCATAGATGTCTGGAGTTCGGAAACGGGTCAACGACATTGGAAAAACTGGAAATGAATTGATAAGAACTTCCTGAGATGTTCCACAAGCGAAAATGCTAATTATGCGTCTCGTGCAGTTGGCGCACTTCAGATTATCTTAAAACAGATTATTTTACTGATGTGGCTTTCTCTGTTTTAGGATAATCTAAATATGTCCAACTGCGCGAAGCGCCCCATTACCAATAAAGCCTTGTGCAACAGAGACTCTTTTTTTTCTTTTTGGAATAATTAATTACAGTTGCTGCACCAGGATAATGGAGTGAAATGATGGGTTTCAGATGTGTGTTACAGAAGGGTATTGAAATTTAAGTGGTCTAATATAAAAATTAATTTGGAATCTATTCGCAAAGCCAGTGAGATATGTGGAAAACACTAACTAAAGAAAGGACAATAAATGGACCTAGGTTACAAGTAAATACCTGCCATCGTACTAGGAGGAGCCCCAGAAGAAAAATGAGTAGGGGAAGAGAGTGCTAGCAGTAAAATTGCGTGTAAATATTATTGTGAAAATTTGGCAGAATATGATGAAAAAAAAAAACTTCGTGGTGCAAGGCTGTCTAACCTTACCACAGGAGGACTGAAATAACGCCATTTGTGCTTATACCAGTAGTCGAATTATCATATGTAGGTTTATGATATAAACTAAGAAATTCATAAATGCGATTGTAAAAAACGAAATATGCTCAAACACAAAAAATTGCGCACCACGAAGAAACTATCCAAAAGTGACGGAAATCGGCATATGTGATGTACATGTAAAGAAAAACAAATTATTACAATTTCATAAAAATTGGATTATTTATTCAGGAGAAAGAGCTTCACAAATTCGGCACTTTCAACACATGACGTCTTCGGCCTGAAATCACCCAGACTGCAATAGAATTGCGTGCAGTGATGAGTCTCGCTTCGAACAGAGCCCCGATGACCTGTGAAGACGTTTCTGGAGACGCCCGAGACACCGGTAGGATACCAACCTGACTGTCACCCTCCATATCGCCCAACAACCAGGACTGCTGGTAGGAGTCCCATTTTATCGCATCGCAGGACCACTTTGGTTACCATCCAAGGGATCCTTACAGCATGGCGGTACGTTGGCGACACTCCCCATATTATTTTATTGCCATTCGTGGAAAGCCATCCTGGGCTTACATGTCAGTAAATTAATGCGCGCCCGCACACGCTGAGAGCTTCTACTGCTTCTCTTTGTGGTTGCCTAACTCTACTTCGGCCAGGAAGGTCGCCAGATCTCTCCTACACGCGAGGTGGACAGAATTGCCACGATATTACATTGGTTGACTTCCAGCTCTACCACTCAATTCCAAGCGGAATAAGTGCCTGCATAAGGGCCACAGGTGGACCAACACGTTACTAACTTTCTCAATTTATGAAGCTGTTTCTCTTGAATGAATTAACGAATTTTTCTGAAACTGTTATCATTTGTTCGACTGTACATGTACACCACATCTATTGATCTCCGCCTATTCGGATGAATTCATAATAGTGCACAGCTGTTTTTTTAATTTTTTGGTTGAGTCATGACGCAGACTGTCCAATATTAAAATATGATAATCTACCATTAGCCAAGTAAGTGCATTTAAATATCTTGGAAGCACAATAACTGAAGACGTGAGATGTCACCAGTAGGTGATAACTCGAATTGCCATAGCGAAGGAGGCATTCAACAGAAAGAGGAGACTCTTATGTTGCAAATTACATAAAGAACTAAGGAAAAGGCTTGCCATATGTTGTGTATGGAGTGTGGCACTATATGGGGCAGAAACGTGGACGCTGAGACGAGAGGATGAAAGAAGATTAGAAGCATTTGAGATATGGATGTGGAGGAGAATGGAGAGAGTTAGATGGATGGAAAAAGTGAGTAATGAAAGAGTATTGGAAAGGGTTGGTGAGAGAAGATGTCTGCTGAAGGTTGTGAGAGAAAGGAAAAAGAGCTGATTCGGACATTCATTGAGAAGAGAGTGCTTGCCAGCAGATGCTTTGGAAGTATTGGTTTGTGGGAGAAGACTAAGAGGAAGAGGGAGATACAAGATGATAGACGACATAAAAGGAAGAGGAAATTATGCAGACCTGAGTAGGATGGCAGAAGACCGGACAGCCTGGAGAACTAGCATGTAGAAACTTGCCTTTTTTCAGAACACTGATGATGATGATTAGGTTGTTCCAGTTTAGAATTAAAAGTTTTCTCTTCTTTAAATATGTGTGTGTGTTGAAGTAGAATAAAATATACCAATCCCAGGATTTTTCTAATGATATGATCGTCTATGCGCAGCCCACAGGAGAAAACTCGCCAAGTGCTGTGAATTTCAGGACGTACAGAACTCGAGGTCTGTAGCGGGCTATTGTGGACGTAATTCCACTCGGAGCATTCCCTAGAGCTGCAGCGTGGTGCTGCGTTAGCGCACCGTGCCCCACTTTCCCCATGCAATGAACCGTTTCGCGTTGTCTCTCCTCATCCGACTGTATCGATTCTGCATCTGCGACCGTACTCCTATGAAATTCCGACTCGTAAGAGGAGCTGTAAAAGGGACGGTTTGCAGTGCCTCAGCGATCTCTCTGTGCGGCTGCTTCCATCGTAACGAGGAAAATTTCCGATTCGCGGACGAAACGGAATCTCTCGCTTCGTAATGGATCGACCCCACCTCCTCGATAATTAAGGCGAAACCTAGAGATCTCTCGCTGCCGGGGCGATATCCACCTAGTAGCGGCGCTCAGACATCGCGACGGTAAATCGTTTACGATTTCACTGGGCGGTCTCTGCCAGCTGCTACGACGCGGAGGACACGCCACGGCGTGCTTCGAGTATTTCCCTACGGTGCCGTAGCTCTTAAACCGCCACGCCCGCGATGAAGTGCCCGTCTTACGGCGGCGGGTAGGGTTAAGATAATCCGGCAGCGAACATGCGGGCGGGCCGCACGCGACGTAATACACTGCTGAAAATTAAATTTCTACGGTGAAGGAAACATAAGCCTGGCAGACAGGATATACGAGCTCGGGCAGCGTCACTTCCAGCGCCCAGAAAACCTACACGGATGCTGCGTCGCGCTCGTGTCGCTGGTCTAGTGTTGCAAAGTGCTCCGTGACCGCAGAGTAGTAAAGGAGCACTAGCTCATCATTGCCGATCGGGTACCCACAAAAAGGAATGATGGTCAGTTGGTTCATCATGTACACAAATGTGGCGTCGGCCTATTTTAAATAGATAACACATCACAGAAACTGGTAGCACTCCGGCTTTAGGCCACCATCGGGATCATCCGACCGCCGTGTTATCCTCAGATGAAGATGCGGATAGGAGGGGCGTGTGGTCAGCACACCGCTCTCCCGGGCGTTATAATGGTTTACTTTGACTGGAGACGCTACTATGCGGTCGAGTAGATCCTCGGCATCACGAGGTCGAGTGCATCCCGAAAAATGGCAACAGCACACGGCGCCCCGGATGGTCACCCATCCAAGTGCTGGCCACGCCCGACAGCGCTTAACTTCGGTGATCTGTCGGGAACCGGTGTATCCACTGCGGCAAGGCCGTTGTCACAGAAACTGATACCTGCACTTACACACTAATTTCGTCAGTAACGAAATTACAAAGCGTAGATAATTTTCTCTTGTCACTCACGTAAGAACGGCGTGAATTCAGAGATATAGGTGATAAAGTGGTGACCCATGTAACAAAATAAATCACGAACGAAAGCTGTCCTGCTTGGATATACAGGGTGATTCTTATTAACGTTTAAAAACCTCCGAAGCGATGCAGATGACGCCTAAACAATTAATTAAGACATATGCGTTCACAAATGTCGGTAAATATGCCATAACTGGATGACAGATGTTGAAAAAATGACGTCACCCTCTAACGTACCTCGTCGTGTGTGCAGCGGCTGAGCCTATCGGTATGTCGCACATGAACATCCTAATCGGTGTCACTCTGGGCATACGTGCGCGACTTTAATGGGTGGAGCTCACGGTTCAAGTCTTACTTTCGGAAGCATTATTTTGTTCATTGTGTTACACAACTAATTGTTTACATTAAGGTAAGATTTATTATTGTATTTACAGATCTCGCGGTCTGCGCTGGTTTGTTGCGAAGCACATTACAACAGAACCGATGGTATTGTGTCACATGTAAATGACTGTAAGTTTCCGAATTGCGTCGTTACCAGTATATGGCCTACGTTTTCTTCACTAAATAATGTGTGTAAACAAAAAAAAAAAAGAAGGGCGAAAGAAAGAAACATTTGGTTACAGTGAGGCAGTAACTTGTGCGTCCACACCAGACCACATTCACAAAAGATACTCCAAATTTGCACTTGTTTCTCGAATGCAAGTACTGCACCACTGAATAGTCTCTTCACGCCCAAGCCTAAACACTGTACGTGCGGTGAAGTACCTGCCATATGTTGACGTCACATGTTCAACATTACTCATCCACTTTTGGGGTGTTTCACGACATTTGCGGTCCCATGAGTCTCATATTAAACTACTTGCCCCAGCGTTATTTACATGGCTTAAGGTTTTTTTTAACGTAATAGTAGAAAGAAAGCTGGGAATACACATCTATGGACATAGTTTCTCCCTGCGAAAAATACATGTATTGTACTCCCAACCACGACTGAGCCGTCATAAAATCTACTCCTTACGAACTGAAAAAAATTGTAGGCAGCATTAAGCGTACAACCGTTGCAAGGAAGTCGACTATATGTTGATGTCAAAGCAAACAAAACGGTGTTAAAGTTGCAGGAGACGAAAGATTAGTCGATTCCAACTTTCACTAGAATGTCTAGTGGGTCTAAAATCTCTCACCTTCCATTCTATACCTCCGTCACACGCAACAAGACAGCTTTGAAGACACTATCAGACGTCTACCGGAGGAATCGTATGCGACAGATTACTGAACCCGTATTACTTTAACAGCTGTACAAAGAACTTCTACGCCAAACTTTTACGCCTCATATGAATGATCAGATGATAATGGTCATATCCGTTTCCGCATACAAACATGCGTTAGAGTAGGTCAGTCATCCACTACTTCTTCTACCTTGAGAAAACATAATGGCACAATAACGACGTACTTTGGAACATAACTGAACTACTGCATTTAGAATCATCTCTGCTGCTGAACAACAAACAAGGAAGACGCAGATTACCACCTGCGTCTCCTTTTTTTGAATTTCTAGAACGGCATCAGATTTTGATCTCGCTCGCTGAAAGTGAAATGATGTCTTAATACATAAACTACCATCCTGTCTCTTCTTCTTGTCAGTCTTTTCCATGTAATCGTTTCCCCGAAGATTCTGAGGACAACTATTTCAGTGCGTATCTTGTAAGTCCATCTTATTTTCCAGGTTCTTAAGTAGCACCGTACCTCAAATGCATCTATTGTCTTCAGTACCTGTTTTGCTACAATCCATGTTTAACTTCCATACAATGCTGTTCTCCAACGTATATCCTCAGAAATTTCTTCCTCAGATGAAGGCCTATGTTTGATACTAGTAGGCTTCTTTATGTTCTCCTAGCTCCGTCTGTCAAGGATTATTTTGCTACCTAGGTAGAAGAATTCCTTCGTCTACCTCCTGATCACTAGATACTATGTTAAGTTCTTCCTTTTCTCATTTCCGCTACTTCTTATCACTTTCGTATTTGGTCTTTCTGTTTAATCCCAATTCATGTTCTGTACTGATTACTCTATTTACTCCATTTCAGTAGAACCTGTTATTCCTTTTTCACTGAGGATAGCAATGTCGCCATCCATTCTTATCATTGATATTCTTTCACCTTGAATTTTAGTTCCACCCTCGAAACTAGTTTTATTTCCGTCAGTGTTTCTTCGATGTACAGGTTGAACAGTAGGGGTGAGAGAATACATCTTAAGTCTTACACCCTTTTTAATCCGAGCAATTCCCTCTTGTCTTCCACTCTTACTTTTTCCACTTGGCTCTCGTACATATTGGATACTACCTGTCGTTTCATAAAGCTTACTCCTATATTTCTTGAACATCTTGCACGTTTCGCATTGCTGAACTCTTTTTCCAGGCCGACAAGTTTGCTCCCATTGTCAATCACAACGTCAGAATGACTCACTGGTGCCTTTACCTTTCTCAAAGTCAAACTCATCTCATGTAAAACATCCCAAAGTTTCCTTCCCATTCTTCTGTATATTATTCTTGTCAGCTACTTGGATGCATGAGCTGTTAAACTGACTTTACAATAATTCTCGCACATATAGATTCTTGCAGTCTTCACACTTCTGAAGATAATGTATTCCGGAAATGAGATGGAATGTCGTCAGCGTCATACATTCTATATACTAACGTGAATAGTCGTTTTGTTACCACTTCCCCTCAGTTATTTTAGAAACTCTGATGGCGTGTCCCTTCTGCCTTATTCGGTGTTACGACTTCCAAAGCTGTTTTAAATCTATCTTCATGCTGGAATCCCTGTCTCTGCTGTATCGACTCCTGTTTCTCCTTCTGTCACTTCATCAGACTAGTCTTTCCCGTCATAGAGGCCTTCAGTGTACTCTTCCCACATATTCGCTCTCTCCTATGCATTTAACAATTTAATTCCCGTTTCACTCTTAACGTTGCCAGCCTTGCTTTTAATTTTACCGAAAGTTGTCTTTGTTTTACTATATGCTGAGTCAGTCCTTCCGACAATCATTTCTTCTTCGATCTCTTCACATCTTTCATGCATCCATTTCCCTTAGCTTCCCTACGCTTCCTATTTATTTCTTTCCTAAGAGAATGTATTCCTGAATTTGCCTGCATGTCTTTGTACTTCCTTCTTCCAGTGATTGACTTAAGTATTTTTTCTGTTATCCTTGATGTCTTTGAAACTACCTCCCTTGTATCTCTGTTTTTCTTTCTAGCTTCAGTGATTGCTCTTTTTAGAGATGTTCATTCCTCATCAACTGAACTGCCTTCTGGGCTATACCATATCGCAGTATCCATTGCCTCAGAGAATTTCAAGCGCATCTTTCCATTTCTTGGCACTTCCGGATCTCACTACTTTGTGAATTTTTTCCTCTTGATTAGTATTTTATAATTAGCTTACTATTCTCGCTGCTGAATTGAGATCTGAGTCTACATCTGCTCCTGGAATCCCTTACAATCCAAAATCTGATTTCGGAATCGGCCTGACCATGATGTAATCCAACTGAAATCTTCCAGTATCTCCTTCCGTTTTCCAAGGATACCTCCACCTCTTGTAAGTGGCAGAACAGAGTACTCACCATTACTAGCTCAAATGTATTGCAGAATTCAATTATTCTTTCTCCTCTCACATTCCTAGTACCAACCCCATATTATCCCGTACCTTCTACTTCCGCACAACTGCATTCCAGTTCCCCATGACTGTTACATTTTCATATCCCTTTACGTACTGAATTATCGGCTCAGTATCCTCATATACTTTCGTCCTCGCTTCATCTCTTCATCTTCTGCTTGCGACATCGGCATGTATACCTGAGCTACCGTTGGCGGTGTTGATTTGCTGTCTATCCTGATAGGAACAACCCTACCCCTGAACTGTTCACATTAACTCATCCTCTGCCCTACCTTCCTATTCATAACGAATCTTCCTCCCGTTACACCATTTCTGAAAATACCCTGTACTGACCTGACCAGAAATACTTGTGTTCTTTCCATATCACTCCACGACCCACTATATCTACACTGAGGCTTTGCACTTCCCTTTTCAAGTTTTCTAGCATCCTTACCACGTTGAAACTTCTGACATTGAAAGCTCAGAGTCGTAGAGCGTTGTCTTATATTTTAAATATTCAATCTTTCTCAGAGCCACCTCCCTCTAGTCAATCCCCTCGCTGAGAACCGAATGGAGAGATAATCAAGATTCTCTTTCAATTATAAGCCTAATGTCGTGCGGATATACATTATGTGTTTTAATGCAGTTGTTTCCATTGCATTCTGCATCCTTATGCTGTTGATCATTGCTGATTCTTCCGCTTTTAATGGCAGTTTCCCAACCGAGAACCAAAGAGTGCCCTCAAACTCCGTCCGCTCGTCTGCCCTGTCTGTGAAAGCCGTTGGCAGGATGGAGGTGATTTCTTATGCCGGAAGTCTTTAGCTGCCGTTAATACTAATTTTTATGCAAAGTGTAAGACGTAGCGGCGTTCGAACCTAGGACCGAGGACGTTTGGATTACTACTGATACGCTACTTCTTACCACTACACCGCGGTTGCCTCTGCAGTAAGATATTAGAACTGATGGAAAATCACAAAGGATTCGGAAAATCTTATACATTACCAGCACTTAAGACGGCCATTATCTCAGTCATAGTCACTGATACAAGTGGGGCAGTTGATAATCTATGGTAGCCTAACCTGTTCAAGAAGTGAAACAGATGGAGTGTTCCCACTAGGAAATAATTAGAAACATCCTGAGAAGTGCCACAGGATTTTTCGTTTAAACAGATCATCTGCTGCTAACACAAAGCAACTATGAGAACGACAGACACATTTATGCTTGTATGAAGGGAATAAATTAATGTTAGCAACACACAAAACAGTTTACATGCTAGTAAAAGAAACGTTATCATAAGCGATGAAGCTCACAATGAAAACTGAAGATCAACCAAAGAGGGGAAAAGCAGTTTTCAGCCAACAGAATAAACATCGACGAGAAATAGAACATTTAGGGACACGTTTGTACCGTTTGACGCAGATGCATGAATATCCTTATCAAAAAGATCATACACTCCCGGAAATTGAAATAAGAACACCGTGAATTCATTGTCCCAGGAAGGGGAAACTTTATTGACACATTCCTGGGGTCAGATACATCACATGATCACACTGACAGAACCACAGGCACATAGACACAGGCAACAGAGCATGCACAATGTCGGCACTAGTACAGTGTATATCCACCTTTCGCAGCAATGCAGGCTGCTATTCTCCCATGGAGACGATCGTAGAGATGCTGGATGTAGTTCTGTGGAACGGCTTGCCATGCCATTTCCACCTGGCGCTTCAGTTGGACCAGCGTTTGTGCTGGACGTGCAGACCGCGTGAGACGACGCTTCATCCAGTCCCAAACATGCTCAATGGGGGACAGATCCGGAGATCTTGCTGGCCAGGGTAGTTGACTTACACCTTCTAGAGCACGTTGGGTGGCACGGGATACATGCGGACGTGCATTGTCCTGTTGGAACAGCAAGTTCCCTTGCCGGTCTACGAATGGTAGAACGATGGGTTCGATGACGGTTTGGATGTACCGTGCACTATTCAGTGTCCCCTCGACGATCACCAGAGGTGTACGGCCAGTGTAGGAGACCGCTCCCCGCACCATGATGCCAGGTGTTGGCCCTGTGTGTCTCGGTCGTATGCAGTCCTGATTGTGGCGCTCACCTGCACGGCGCCAAACACGCATACGACCATCATTGGCGCCAAGGCAGAAGCGACTCTCATCGCTGAAGACGACACGTCACCATTCGTCCCTCCATTCACGCCTGGAGGCGGGCTGCACGATGTTGGGGCGTGAGCGGAAGACGGCCTAACGGTGTGCGGGACCGTAGCCCAGCTTCATGGAGACGGTTGCGAATGGTCCTCGCCGATACCCCAGGAGCAACAGTGTCCCTAATTTGCTGGGAAGTGGCGGTGCGGTCCCCTACGGCACTGCGTAGGGTCCTACGGTCTTGGCGTGTATCCGTGCGTCGCTGCGGTCCGGTCCCAGGTCGACGGGCACGTGCACCTTCCGCCGACCACTGGCGACAACATCGATGTACAGTGGAGACCTCACGCCCCACGTGTTGAGCAATTCGGCGGTACGTCCACCCAGCCTCCCGCATGCCCACTATACGCCCTCGCTCAAAGTCCGTCAACTGCACATACGGTTCACGTCCACGCTGTCGCGGCATGCTACCAGTGTTAAAGACTGCGATGGAGCTCCGTATGCCACAGCAAACTGGCTGACACTGACGGCGGCGGTGCACAAATGCTGCGCAGCTAGCGCCATTCGACGGCCAACACCGCCGTTCCTGGTGTGTCCGCTGTGCCGTGCGTGTGATCATTGCTTGTACAGCCCTCTCGCAGTGTCCGGAGCAAGTATGGTGGGTCTGACACACCGGTGTCAATGTGTTCTTTTTTCCATTTCCAGTAGTTTATTTCTGTCAAAGATTGTTTCAGCTGCCTCAAGTGTAGTGAGAGCATAGCCTAATTCTGCTCTATTGTTGACTGAGGGACGTAGATATAGGTTCACTGACTCATCCAGAAAAGTAAAGATAGTATTTTATGTTCGACGACTACAGAGCAGACTCCTGCGCATCGCTTGCGTGTGTAGAACTACACTGACTAATGCGTTCTTTGTTATGCTGGCCCTATCATTGAGGAAAATGTGCGGACTCTATCTACTCAAAAGACGGAACAGAAACAGCGGAGGGGATACAAGATGGGAGAGCTACATACAAGAATAAAATAATGAACGCGTCGATAAAGACATGTTTAAGTACAGACTAATTGGCACCCTGGTGCACATCGTCTAGCACTGTGCCAATAGGCGAGATTTTTGAGTTCAGGACAGCAGACCCGCTGGTAGGGAAACGCAATGTAGATCTATGGCACAAGCCGAATACGCTGACATATTTAACGAACTGGATATTACTGGATGTCAGACAGCTTGGAAGAGTCGACACTTCTAAACCACGAGCACCACATCGTCCTTCCGAATTTGGAGAGGAAATGAACCTTGGGTATCTTCCGGAAGTACAGCTCGTAACAAATTTATCTCTTAATTACTGTAGCCTCGACGAAGAAAGAAAATTAAACGTGCCATGGCAGCACAGTATCTGTGATTCCTAAATTTCAGTTTTGTAAGAACTGTAATCACATTGTGCCACCTTTTAATATATCTACGTACTCTGACAACTCTGTGATGTAGGGAAATGTGGCGTCGTTGAGTGATTGTAGAAGGATACGAGCTGACTTTGACACAATTTCTAGTTAGTTTGATCGATGGCGGCTAGCTCCAAATATACAAAAATGTAAGTTCATGCTGACGATCAGGAAAAACAATCCCGTAATGTTCGAATACAGTGTTAGTAGTGTTTGGTGCACACAGTCACGTCGACTGAATAAGTAGGCGTAACGCTGCAAAGCGATGCGAAATGAAACGAGCATGTATGGACTGTAGTAGGGAAGCTGAGTGATGGACTTAGATTTGTTGGGAGAATTTTGGAAAAGTCTAGGTAACGTATAAGAAGGAGCACAAGCTTGGATTATAGATAGAGGCCTACTATTTACAAATCTATTTTGGATGTGGAGACTGAGAGTTCGTCCGTTTTGATTGATGTCTTGAAAGGACAGACTGTTTTTCGAGGAGGTCGTTTTGATTTTACTTTTTCTGTTACAATCCAATCGGTCAATGTTGGTTGACTGTTGAAATAATTCGTATTGATACTATTACTAAGTCTACAGCTACGTCTTTGGAGCTGGTGCTTCCTCATGATGTTCTTGGTTATCGGACGTTCATGATCACTATGTCTCAAGTTCGTGGTGTCGGAGAAACATCGACAATTTTTTTTATTGATAAGCTATTGTGTGTTAGGACAAGGAAAGCGGTCATATCCTTTCGAAGGAAGCATCCCGGTATATATTTTAAGCGATTTAGGGAAATCACAGAAAACCTAAACCAGAATAGCGGTGCACGGTTTCGAACAGTAGTCCTCCCGATTGCGAGTCTAGTGTATTAACCGTCATTTGTTAAGAGACCAAGCATTGAACAATGGTGCGGTCCATTCTACATTACTGTTAGAGTTTTTGGGATCCAACCATGTTGGATTAAAGGAAGACATCGAAGGTATTCAGAAGCTGTCTACTACCTTCGTTACCGGTAGGTTCGATCAACACGCAAGTATTAGGAAGATGCTTTAGGAACTCGAATGGGAATTTTTTTAAATTTGTGGTTGGGTTTAGTGGGACCAAACTGCTGAGGTCATCAGTCATTGGGCATACACACTAATTAAACTAACTTAAATGCCCGGGGGAGGACTCGAACCATCGACGGGGGCAGCCGCGCGAACCGTGACAAGGCGTCCCAAACTGCAATGCTACCCCGCGCGGCAAAATGGGAATCGCTGGAGGGGAGGTGACGTCATTTTCAAGGAACACAGTTGCGGAAAATTTAGAGAGTCGTCATTTGAAGATGACTGCAGAACGATTCTAATGGCGCCTCGTCATCATGTCGTCACCAACACGCGAGTCGCCCAATGTGACGTCACATAAAGTAAGACTTGCAGCTTGCCGGCCGAACTTCCCCGGATGGGGCCTCCTGGCCGTCAGCGCCACACGAGCATGTCATTTTCATATCTCCTGACAACTCTTTTTATTGTGACTTTGCAGTCTGTTGCTTTCATGGTAATTTCGGGCAAACTTGCTAAGCGGTATTCTAAAATCCTTCATGCTTTCGAGAACCGTTTTCCTGTATAGGTTGTCGTAAATGAGTTTAAAATCGATGTGCAGATAAAGCAGTTGCTCGTTACTTTCGTAAAATTTCTCTACCTGACGACGACAACGATAAGACGAGATAAATTAGTGCTACGGAAGCCTACAGACAGTCATTCTTTCATCAATCTACTTTCAAGTGGAACAGGAAAGGAAATGTACGTAGCTGTAAATACAGAAATATAAACTTCGACTTGTGCCTGAAGACTGCTGTTTTCTATTCTCTTCCTATGAAGTAATGTGGAACCAGCGTCTGCTCTCAAAAGTCTCATACGTTTTTCAGGTTTACGCTTCCTTTGTGTTTCTTATGCTGGAAGACAATTCATGCAAAGTGGATACAGTAGTGTACCTTCGGTATTAAAAAAAAAAAAAAAAGAGAGAGAGAGAGATAACAGTTGAGCTGGCTGTTATATTTGCGTTGAAGATAATTTGCCATTGTTTGCCTGACATTCTGCCTTTGTTTGTGTGGCTGTTAAAATTACCAAGGCTATGTTTTCTTACATGGTCAGGCTGCGGCACCTAACAACTTCACTTGAAACACAGACAAAGTGATCACGAAACTTAGACCAATGCGTCACGGCAAATTCTTTAATTCCCGATATACAGGCGTTAGCTTAACTATTTAATTCGGTGTATGATCTTTTTTCGTCGGAATGTTAGTTACTAGCTCATAAAGGCTAGTGTCTCTTCTGTTATTGAAGGAAATCACGCAAAATGCTACGTGACGCGAAAGCTGGACGGGTATTTACACCCCTGGTTTTGAGAACGAATGTAGTTCCTTCTTCATTGGACCCACTTTGTTCAAAATGGTTCACATGGCTCTGGGCACTATGGGACTTAACGTCTGAGGTCATCAGTCCCCTAGAACTGAGAACTACTTAAACCTAACTAACGTAAGGACATCACACATATCCATGCCCGAGAAGGGATTCGAACCTGCGACCGTTGCGGTACGCGGTTGCAGTCGCCCACTTTGTCACTAGAACGAATTCAGATAACTGCTGCTAGCGTTTTTTCAGAAGCTATCGCATCAGCAGTGACAGTATGCAAATTAAAATACTTGATTGATGACAAAGGTCACGTAAAAGTCAGTTGGGCCGACATAGCGTCTTACTACGTGTCAGATTACAACACAACTATTCTAAAAGGTATATAGAACCGTCTGCTAATCATTTTGTTCTTTTCCGTTGCGTGCGGGGCCCTATAAAGAAACAACACAACGTGTAATTGTCTGCTTTAAGGTTTTAAGTCGATTTGACTATTCAAATATTGTGCACAGAGTTTCTAAGGCAGATCAAATAGTTTTATACAAGTGCTGAAAGAGTACATTTTAGTTTGGTTGCTGTATTAGTCATGAAGAGAAAAATCATAAACGTTTATAATGTAATATTTCATAAGATCCACTGGAAGTCCTCCAAAATCTTGCTGCCGCTAATCAAATTATTATTCGGTCCTTTTCGGAGCTACCAACGTTTGCAGTGATATGACGCTGTCCTGCAAGTTATCCTATTTTACGCTTACGTCTACATCTGTACAACACAACTGCATCCACCCTCTTCCACACTCTAACCTTTGATGGAGCACTCTATTTCTATTCATGTCTGGCTTCATGGATCTGACAGCCATGTGGACCATCAGGGATTTTTTCCTGGTGGTGGGCTGCAAAGGGATCCACTTTGCACCATTATGCCGACTGAGAAGCTGCGTGAATTAATAGTTAGAGCTCTAACGTCTAGGAAGCTGGCAGCACCAGGAAAACGGTTTTTTGACACCATGCCCTTCATCTGTATCCGAATGACTCCTAATGGCAGAGTACGACAAGACAGTTGGTCAGAATCGCGTGGTCCCCTGTCCCTGATCGTGGATTCACTTTTACTGCACCTTCCAGTGAATCATTCTTGGACGTCGCAGTAGATCACTCACCAAACTACATATTTCTTTAGCTACGGATATTATATAGAGTTCTTCCCGTTTCAGTATATCTTCATATTTTATTTGTTCGCGTAATTTTTAACATTTCAAATCTTTCCACTCTCTTCTTCACCATATTTGCTACAGTCCACGTTCAATTGGGTGTACACTTTCGGAAACTTCTTCCTGATTGCAATGACATCTGACAACAATAATCTTATTCTAACGAAAAAAGTTTTCTTCGGCCATCCCAATATGCGTCTGATATATACCTTGCTTCATCCATGGTACGTAATCTTTATTCTTCCTTAGGAGAAAATTAAGCAAATATTTGTTCTCCTTTATACTTGTCTTTTTTCCAGTTTATTGAATTTGTGATGTGCTCACTCATCTATCTCCCTAGTAATGTCACTTTCGACGATACGGAATAAGGACGACAGAACATCCAGTTCTCGAACGGAGAAAACCTTCCACCGAGCCGTGAACCGAACCTGGGCTTCTTCGCTTAGCAATCCGCTAAGATGACCATAGAGCTGTCGAAGCGGATATTCTACTTCAGGAGCTATTTGTTTATTTTCATTACATTAAACATATTCTGTGACAGCTGCGATTTCCACTACTTCCGATAAGTTTTCAGTGTATTCCCTACAAATATGTAAATGTTTAACATAGGTTCCTGTATCCTTACACCTTTATTTCTGTTCTGAAATTTTCTTACCCTTTAATCACAACTTCTTCGACTTACTAATAGCAGCACGAGGTACGAACAGCAGAGACAATTAGTTGCAATCTTCCCATACCGTTTCTAAACTTTGTAATTCATGATACTACGCTTTTGTTATTGCCACCTGGATTTTGTAAATTTATTATTAGGCTGTCTCTGTACTTCAGCAACAATATTCTAAGTATTCGTACGCGAATAATTTGTTTAAGAACCATAGTACACAGTTCGAATTTTCTATTTCACTTCTTTATTCAGCTAAAATGATTTTCCAAGTCCTCTGGGATGCATGAAGTGGCCGATACAAGTTATGCCTTGGCCGTTTCAGAATATTCTGTTCCCAAGAACGTGTAGTAGTGCCCACATTTGCTTATGTGAACCCATAGATGCATGATTGCTTTTATTTTTCTTTTAGTTTTTGTGACCTACCTGAGAGAAAACCTTGATCGCTACATAGTAATTTATATCAGTCTATCTAAAGATTACTTAATGCAATCTTAATTTAGAGCTCACTGATTCATTGCGGTGAACCTTAATTGTAGTGGTTATTCGGTAAGTAGATCACGACAGTGTATCTAGTGTAGGTCATTCAAAGGAGACAAGTTAAATAGTTACCACATGATGATGCCAGCTACCATATCTGATCGTATGTTAGCGCATTACAGGCCGTAGCAGTCCGACTGGCAAGCAGTTATCTAATCAGACCTTCACCCACACAGGGTGACAATCATTCAAATGAAAGACGGCTGTTTACACTGTGACACCCTTCTCTTCTCCCTGCCTTTACCCTTCGTCTCTCACAGGGTCGGCATGTTAACCTGGATTTGGCAATGTTAGGGGTAAAGGGTGGCCCGATGCCCTCCCTGTTTCCATCATTCCCCCCCCCCCCCCACCCTCCCTTCCTCCCCTCCCCTTTCCCAGTGCGGAACTTGAGTACCCCATCTGTCTGCGTCTACCGTTAACCAGATGAGACTGTGGGCTATTCACCTAGTCACATGCGGGAAACCGTCAAAAACCCAAATCGAGTCTGCCCGGCCTGCGACGTTAATCCACCACACAAATTCTATCCGGGACAGGCGCACCACCCTGTCTTTCTTCGGCAGCGTGCAAATGTTCAAGGCTATCAGCGAGCGTCATTTACTTCACCATCATGTAGAGCTTTCACTGTCACTTTAATTTCAACTAGCACTTTTGTAATTTCCGCTGTGTGGTAAATTTTGAGTACACTAATTTCACCTTACGTGCATAGAAAAAATGTGAACATTTTCTGACATGGATATGAACATTTCGTGCCAAAGAGGGATCAAAGATTCTTTGGGCAAGTTATTGGACTGCGTTGCTTGAATTACGTTTCACTAAAAAAAGCTTAGCACCGAATAAAATACATTTTACCTGAAATACACAGTATTTATTAGTGACCAACTCCTTCTACTTTTCTGACGAGATTCTTCGTAGAACCAACTGATTTACATACTCTTAGTAATATCAGTTAGCGTGGATTTAACATCAAAACTAACTTCTGCACATCTTCTGTGCGGTACTGATACTATGAAATGGTTGAAATCGCTCTAAGAGCTATGGGACTTAACATCTGAGGTCATCAGTCCCATAGACTTAGATATACTTAAACCTAACTAAACAAACGACACCACACTCACCCATGCCCGAGGTAGGATTCGAACCAGCGACCGTAGCAACACTGCGGTTCCGGACTGAAGCGCCTTGAGCCGCTCCGCCACAGCGGCCGGCACTGATATTCTCTTCCGAATGGAAATATGTTGGAGATTTTCAGTTGTAGCACACCCTTGAGGATCATTTCACTATCTGCGGAAGCGACATCGGCGTATATGTCCTTTTGCAGTTGCGTTTATATGACAACATCTACATCAGTGAAGCTCTCCTCACAGTGGAACTATGGAAAGAGAAGTGCAACTAGTGTTCTACCTAAATTTCCTTAACATGAAAAGCTTATGCTGTGCATGACAGCGACAGAATTTGAGTTTGGGAAGACACCATTTCAAATACTTGTCCGGATTTAATCTTATATTGACTTCTCTAAATCGCTTAAGACAAATAGTGGGATAATTTATTTGTTAAGGATACGACTGTTTCCTTTCTCCATCCCCTCATAATCTTACATTTTACAACGCCTGTAACAGCTTCGTTGTTGACGTGATTTGATCGCTAGTCTTCTATTCCTTTCATGCCATAAGATGTTTCAATTCCTTTGACATCTACTTAAGCACGAAACCGTACATCGGAACACGACCATTTGATAGAAATCGCTATTATTGTGGCTAAAAGTAAATTGATACAGAAAACTGAAATATTTTTGGAACATAGTAACTAGAACACAGCGAACTTTTTAGAACTTATTTCAATACACACAGTCGTGATCGCACTTAATTACTAAATTTTTATATTTAAATAAGCGGTTTTGACCTTCTAAGAGACCATCTTCAGAACTTAAATTCCTTGATGACTGTAGGATCAGTTGGTGTGCAAAGGATCCATCAGTGAAAGCGTGACGAACACAGCAGTGTTCCCACGCCTTCACAGACGGACCTGCTTCAAGCCGACGGTTGCTACGGCTGTCAAGGAATGTAAGCTCTTAAGATAATCTCTTAAAATATCGAAACACTGATGTGTTCTCCAACTCTTAATAGACGGATCTGCTCCACGCCAACGATACCTACAGTCGTCAAGGAATGACACCTTAGAAGATCAAAACCTTTCATCTAAAAATAAAAATAAACAATCTAAGTGCGTTCACGACTTTGTGTAATGCAATAAATTATAAACTTCAAAATGTTGACGTAAAGAAAAATCTCTGAAAGTTCACTAATGAGCCAGAAGATACTAAGCTTATTAGTATATTTACTCTACTGATATTGATTGTGCAGTAACGATACAATTCGCACATAAGCATTTACAAGCCCTGCAGTACGTATGCGTCAACTATTCCGAAACCAAATGAAGAATAAGGCGTAGATTGAATGTTATGTTTACGGACATTACTGAACAACCACGCGATCTATTTCCTTACTTAGACGGCATACTTTCTGTGACATCAATTCGGCACTGACACGATTTGTATAAAGTGTGCGCGTTTCAATTAGTTTTGCCGGCTTAAGGGGCACGTGACGCGGGAACAGGTGAAGGACTCAGGCGTAATGCCGCCAAGCTGTGGTCGGTAGGCTCGCTGCGTGGGAAGCGACGCTCCGCTCTTGAAGGGGATAGTTCTCCGCGAGTGCCGCTGGCCTGGGTCGCCCTCGCAAAGTAATCGCCTCTCAAAAGGGAGCCACGTCCTGAAGGGCTGCACTTTCCCAGTACCGCGGTACGCTCGTCTCCGTACTTTCCTTCCATTTGTAACTCGTGTTAGCATAATAGTGTGCGTAAATGAATGTCAGCACTTGGCATGTAATGTGTGGGAGGTGCAAAATTGTTCCCTTGTTTTCTAAGTTAATTCTTATACACAGTATTTACGGTACTTACGTTTCAGTGATCGTATTGAGAAAAATAGTGGGCTCATTCATATACAATTATGAAGGATTTTAAGCTCCGTTTCGTGCTTGAAAAGAATAAAGTAGATTATTGGGTCCACTTTCATGCAAGAACAGCTTTAATGCTTATTTTAAAAACAAAATGTTTCACCACAGTTGTTACATCTCCCGTCGGTAAGCAGAAAAAGTGACCAAAATAAAAATGTTGCGATGAGAAGTTGAGAAAACCATGTAGCTAGCATATCTCTCAGCAAGTTCTCTACACTACAGCAGCAAGCTCCCTTACGTAAAGGGTTGTTGCTCGAGTGGATAGGCAGAAAACAAAACTAAATAACCAAAGACGTATCGATGAAGTGATTTCCGTATTTTCAAGGAAAGAAACAAAAATGTGACAAATGTGATTCTGAGAAATGATGAAGCATGTCAGTCATCTGTCTTGATTGGTTCACGGAATCCATAAGAAAACGCACAGGTAAGTCATTGCAGGAAAGGAAGAATGTTACAGTTTTTGTCGGTACAGATCAGGGTTTTGTGTCCCATCTGTGGTGGCGAAACCCAGACAGGACACAGATAAAAACTGAAACATATCGTAACGTTACTTAAGGAATCATTTAACGGGAGTGATTTAAGTAAACGACACCGGAAGGGATTTTAACCCCATTTTTCTCGAATGCGGTAACAGTAAATTTAACCTGCCGCTCGCTTCATGCTACTGTGATCGATGCCATTAGTATACTAAAGACGTTCTGGGACGGAGAAAGATGGAAGCAGGAACCGGCTATTACAATCATCCTGGTATTCACGAAAACAACGCAAAATCAAAATAATGCTGCATTGATGAAAATGTTCAATAAAACAAAACCAATCGCCGTTATATAGGTTTATTTCTGGGCATCCAGTTTCGACGTTAGACTACGTCATCTTCAGGCCTACACTGCTCCAGTCCAGTAACTTTCGTGCTACAGTTATAGCAATGCCTTTAACTGGTCTCGTAATAGCTATTAAGGGCATACGTGCTCGATGGACAACAGTCAGCAGATAGCAGTCAAGTTGCCCGCAGTAGCTATTACGAGACCAGTTAAAGGCACTGCTATATTTGTAGCACGAAACTTACTGGATTGGAGCAGTTTAGGCCTGAAGATGACGTAGTCTAACGTCGAAACTGGTTGCCTAGAAATAAGCCTATAGAGCGGCGATTGGTCTTGTTTTATTGAACACTGAACAGCCGTAGTTCCATACTCCACCAGAAGATGGATTTATACTCATTGATGGAAATGAGTGAATAAAAAGGTAGCTTATAGCGTAGGTAGGAAGATTTACAGAGATTTAAAAAATGAAGAATCCAATACGAAATTAGAAAGCTTTCGATTGTCGCACAGTACATACTGCATGCTCAGATTAAAGGAGAGTGCTTCACAAAGATAACGGGAAAAACGGATATAACATAGCTAGGAGGCTACTTCGGACCGAAAATATCGTCCTAATTACTCTCAGTTGGAAACAGCAGTGCACATACGACAGTCTTTACTCATCGGTGCGTTGTGGCCCACTGAAGAACGCTCAAGTCTTGGTCTGTTAAAGCTGAAGCTACGATTGCTCATTGTACAGCAATGCATTCATTTCAGTGCTCAAAGGAGCCGGCGTATATTTCTGACACACTGATTTGATGTTAGTCTGCAGGCTTTCGTGGGTATTATCACCGAAGTCAAAATCTTTTGAGTTGTTAGGCTGCGTCATATTTCTTTTTTCATTTACCTAATGATCAATAAGAAATGTGTCTTTTGCAGTCCAGAGTACACTAACTTCCCACAACTTTTCCGAAAGGTGAAATCAATTTCGCCTTTACTTGATAAAGAGCTGCCGGTTTTCTCACTCTGCTTCGACTGCCTTTCATTTCTGGTGTGAAATGGTAGCCTCAGGTCTCCTCCACAGTAATGAATCACACAATGAAATGAATTAATTTCTTTTTTCAATAGACTAAACATTCGTATTCAGTTCTTTGCGAGAAGTGTACTATAGC
The DNA here is from genome assembly GCF_023897955.1 of Schistocerca gregaria. Taxonomy (NCBI): domain Eukaryota; kingdom Metazoa; phylum Arthropoda; class Insecta; order Orthoptera; family Acrididae; genus Schistocerca; species Schistocerca gregaria. The sequence continues at coordinate 602,723,820 of NC_064923.1, read as the reverse complement.
TACCGTCCCTTCTGGTATGCCTATGCCGTGAGACAACAGATTCAACTGTAACAAACGATCCTACAAAAACATTTCTAGCACCTTCCCGATATGTGGTCTCCGCCTTAACACATTCTGCACGTTACTTATCTTCGAGAGAAGTGTGAAAACGTAGAATTCAGCTACCGACTTCTGAAGTATAACTAATCAGCGACTCCTTATATCCCCTTACTTGGCTTCTATGAGAGGCTGTCAAGGTATTATAGTTTATCTGTTTAAGTAAAGGACAGTAAACTAGTTTGAAGAGATGTACAAATAAAACTTTTTGAAAGAACAAGATAATACTCAAAGTTAGCTGCCGTGTTAGATATAGTGTAAAAGAAATTTATGTTAAAGCAATATCTGGAGTACCGTAATAAATTTTCATAGCGGGAAAAACTCTCGGTTAAATCTGGTTCAAATGACTCCAAGCACTATGGAACTTAACATCTGAGGTCATCAGTCCCCTAGACTTTGAACTACTTAAACGTAACTAGCCTAAGGACATCACACACATCTATGCCCGAAGCAGGATTCTATCCTGCGACTGTAGCAGCAGCGGGGTTCCGGACTGAAGCGCCTAGAATCGCTCGGTCACAACGGCCGGCAGTTAAATCTAGCTTTTGGATCTTAACGTGCTGTGCGAGGGGTTCGGGTTGGAGCACTGTGGGCAGAACCTGAGACTTCGAAAGGAACAGATTTAACCTGTAGCCAGCGACAAGCCCTCCGTCTTCAGGCCATAAGTGGCCCATCGGGACCATCCGACCGCCGTGTCATCCTCAGGTGAGGATGCAGATAGGATGGTTTTCTTTGACCGAAGCCGCTACTAAGCTGTCGAGTAGCTCCTCAATTGACATCACAAGGCTAAGTGCACCCCGTAAAATGGCAACAGCGCATGTCGGCCTGGATTGTCACCCATCCAAGCGCCGGATACGCCCGACAGCGCTTAACTTCGGTGATCTGACGGGAACCGGTGTATCCTCTGCGGCAAAGCCGTTGCCTTAGCCAGCGACAAGGTCAGCAAAAAAAGAGATTCTTTGTACTCCGTATAAGTGGTGTGCCACGTACGTTGTGCAGTATGTTCCTGGTACATTGGTTCACTGAATGCAGTGAAAAAGCGCAACAATTGCGCTATACAGTATTGCAGTGCCTGCGTTGTTCTAATATTTTTTGCAACGTCCTGAGACATGCAAGCATGTCTGAAGGAACGACTGCACAGATCGGCAGCAGTATGAAATAGTGAATCAAATTTGCTAATCTTGCTAAGCCTTGACGGTCTGGAGAGCGTGCTCTGGTGGTCGAGGCTGCCAAGCCGACCGCTCGCGCAAAGCGGAAGATCCGGGTTCGAGTCCGTACATAAATTTTCATTGTCACCAATGTATAGTGCAGCAAGAGTCTAGCAATATTAGCCAATTCGAATAAGATTCTCGTATTTTATCGCTGCAGCGCAGTTACATCAGTCATGCATGCTTGTCTGAATGACATTAAAAAGTAAATCAGAGCAAAGCAGGCACAGCAATTTAGTATGTCAGGATTACTAACAGAGCTTAAACTTTAGCCACACGTTTCTTCCTGTACGGGAATCGCAGTATCTGTGCCAGTAGAGAATGTAGACCAAAGCGGTGACGTATGGAAGTTTGGGTCGCTTAATTGATCGTGCTCGGGCGGTCCTCGCAGAAGATTCGGTTTCGAATTCCGGCCGATCATCAAATTTCCATTATCAGCAACGTGTAGCGCAGCTAAAATTTGGCAACATTCGCAAATGCGAATACGATGCTCGTATTACAATTACGCTAAGCTGAGTTGTTTCCGCAACGAAGAGAATCACATAACACTACTTTTGCACTTACAATTTTTCAACTCTTCATCATTAAACCTATCCTCATACCGGTGTATCACTACCAACGTAGAACTAAAAATGGAGAAAAGCAACCCCACCGTGGCAGAAGCATGCAGTGCTGAATGCAAGCTAGAGGAGAAACTGTTTTCAAGAAAAAGTTCCATGATTTCTGTGGTGTCACCGCCAGACACCACACTTGGTAGCCTTTAAATCAGCCGCGGTCCGTTAGTATACGTCGGACCCGCGAGTCGCTACTATCAATGATTGCAGACCGAGCGCCGCTACACGGCAGGTCTAGAGAGACATCCGAGCACTCACCCAGTTGTACAGCCGACTTTGCTAGCGATGGTTCACTGACTTCTATGCTCTCATTTGCCGAGACGATAGTTAGCATAGCCTTCAGCTACGTTATTTGCTACGACCTAGCAAGGCGCCAGTATCCGTAATATTGATATTGTGAATCATGTACCATAAAGAGCGACGTTCTCCATTAATGGATTAAAGTTAAGTATTCCACTAGCTACGTCCGTTTTTCTCAATTCAAATTCCCTTGTCGTGTTCCAGACCTCACGCAAGCCTGCGTGAGCTGAAACGCTTGCATATCGGCCTCCTTTAACTATACGGTTGGCTCTCCTGTCAACCACAAGAATTTCGTTCCAAACAAGAGACAAATGGGGTGTAATTGATATTTGTACTGTAGTGAAGATGTCTACAGGGCAATACGTATACAAAAATGAATGAGTGTAAGAAGTGAAACGAAAAGACATTTCTCTATAATAGGCCACCGGAGGATACTGGCCCCTCGTACCAACATACTGAGCAACCTCCAAAATTTCGTCAGTTGAATACGGGTTCTCTGTATACGGAGTTTTTACGATATTTTTACGGTGTTGTTGGAGGGCTGCTTAACTGTCGTGTTAGTGAATCTATTTTTATTCTGGTCTATCCAACCACTGAACAAACTGTAATTCAACCATTTCAGACGTTAACAATGCGGTTGTTAATGATAGCCCGCATCTCGTGGTCTCGCTTCCCACGCCTGGGTTCCCGGGTTCGATTCCCGGCGGGGTAAGGGATTTTCTCTGCCTCGTGATGGCTGGGTGTTGTGTGATGTCCTTAGGTTATTTAGGTTTAAGTAGTTCTAAGTTCTAAGGGACTGATGACCATAGATGTTAAGTCCCATAGTGCTCAGAGCAATTTGAACCATTTTTTTGTTAATGGTAGCACCCTAATTTTTGAACTGGACTTGTTTTTTCGCTAAAAGATTTTCCCTAAGTCAAAATTATTGTATATTGCAATTTCAGAAATAATGCAAACGATGTACACAATAAAAGCTTGTGTATCATTGTGCACTTGTTCTTGCCACAAATATAATCGTCTTTCTGTCCTCCGGTGAGTAGTGTTTGGCTCTATGAATGTTCTACGGCTGCCGTGAAACTCTGTAAATAAGCACTGCCGGCCGAATTCCCTGTAGTTCGAGCTCTCGCTAATAGGCTTATCTCCGCCTCTATGGAATACTTGCAGGTTACACATCTCTGTCTATAGTACTTACGAAAATGTCTCTCTCCTCTGCGTATAATCGAAATAATTAGACAAGTAGGAGAATGAAAACGTTGATGAGGTTAGGTTGTGCGAATGAAAAATGGAACTATCCGTTTTCCTCCAGTACATTGCTTCGAACACGGCGTTTCTTCATATAGTGCTGCAGGGCTTGCAAAAATTTGAACACTATCATAGTAAGTGCGTGTAAAGCAACTGTATGAATAGTCATCGATATGAACAACTAACGAATATCAGTCGATCATCTTCTGTTCAGAATAAATCATACAAAGGATTCATGGGCATCGAATACAAACCACCATAGGTGCCCATCACTAACATGAACAGAGAAAGAAGTTTATTCAGTTGCTTAACGGCTTTAGAAGCGAGAAGTTTATTTCTTTCAGACCACAATTTCTGTGAAATCGAGTAACTTTTTGGTACTTTTTGGTCTTTTTTAAAACTATCCAGATAATCTAAGAGTCGATATACAAAGTTATTGGGTGAATTTGTGGAGAACACAATATACTTCTATTCTTTTACTGAAAGTCCAGCATAGTTTTGTGGTATCGCTTCTGATCTTTACTCCACTCCATGATGTATAGTATACTTTTAGTGTCTCTGTGTATCAAAGTATGTGGAAACAAGTCCGTAATTTTGAAACAATGCTGTACAAACTCATGTCGGTTTTCAGGGATAGAAAGGTAGATAATTCGTTCCGGCTGATAACTTATGTGTACAAGTATTAACTGACTATCAATATTCTGTCATTAATATAAAAGTATGATGCGGACTACATTTCAGCAAATCTAATTCCTTTAATCCTCACGTATTTCAATTTAACTCAACATGCTTTCATCATTTTCACTGTAGCTTCATCTATTGAACCACTAGTGTCTTCATAACACTATATGTATTGCAGTTTATTGCTCGAATTTATGTTTCGACTCTGAATACGTCATTTCGCTGTTCTTCGTACATTATACTTTTCTGTAATATTCTAAGAGTTTATGATGAACACTGTAGCACGTACGACATTTTCATCGACATTAACGAAGGCTATTAGTCCAATTTACACGATTGACGGGACGATTTAGCACATGTTTCCAGTAAGCTTAACAGCAGTTCAGACATCGCATCGATCTCTTTAGCTCCACTGAAGGAGTTCGCGTGTGCAAAACACTGCCGCAGTGAAGAAGAAGAAGTAATTTTGAAATCAGAAGCTGGCAGCTTAGAAGCATGCCGAAATTACTGCTGTGGTAGGAGGGAAGACATAATTAAAGAGCGCCGGTTCATTAGGACTTAGAGATTTGTTTTGGAGCGTACTTCATTTCACTAATGACACACGTGACGAACCTCCGTTTCCGTCAGATGCGAGACTTTCCATCGGCTGCTACCGACTCACATTCAAACTCTCTCTATGTTCCGCTGTCAGTTCTCTTACTGCACTCTTTGCTGTAGGCTATGGATATGTTTCGCTTAACTCTAATACAATCCCACTGCCTTAATTAGCTCAACCGGACTGATACTTTGCTTTTTATGTCTCTTAAAAAATCAAACACAAACTATATCCACATTGTAAAAAAAAATAGGATTAGAATGTAATTTTCAGCTAACCAAAGTAACGAACAGGCAACTTCTCTGATCCCATTTTTCCATAGATACCTTACTAGTTAAAAGCCTTGTATTTTTCCTGCAGTTTATGCTACTTAGTGGCTGGGATATGTCGATTTTTGCTTTACGAGGTCGATGTCAGTAAATTGTCTACCCTCGTTGCTGCTGTACTCTATTATTTGGAAGAATGCTATAGCAGAAGCTAAGTGTACTGTAAAGAAGCAACCAAACTGATATTGCATTACATATACAATCAGAGCGTTTAGTATTAGGTATCGGAACCCCATCTCAGTTTACTAAAGATAAGTACCCTGATAGGTAAACATTCAGCTGTGTTAACCGCTAGATCTGTAAAATTCAAACTATAATACGCATAAAAATATAAGAAAACGAATAAAAATACTTCACCGTTATCGTCTGTAAATTTCTTTCTTAACCTCAACGGACATGGCTGCTGCTGTCGTACTGAGGACTCAGCCAACAGAAAGTCGCAAAGCCAATTTTCGAGAAACAATGAAATACGATGTGTGTGAAAAAGCAGTGACATTGACAACACTGAGAACCATCTGGCGACGCTGTGTTCTTCTGCTGCTGTAGACCGGTGGGTTGCTCCCCTCCAAATGCTCAGTCGACGTTTCAACTCCGTGCAGCTAACACGTGATTTTTGAGAGCGCTGTCACGGAAGCTGTGTTTTTGTCGCTTGTTACAAAATGCCATCAAGTTTTGCTCTAAACTTGGGGAATGTGTGAGTGTGAAATTTTGAAACAAGTCTATGGGGAAATTTCCTTATTAAGAGAAAAAGTTTTTCCCTGCCAAAAATCTTTTCTGGAAGGCCGAGAACACGTTCAAAATGAACCTCGCCCACAGGGACCTTAATCTTCAAAACCTGACGAAAATGTCGAACGTGTCCGTGCTCTTGTGAGATCAGACAAATTTTGTTCCTCCAGGACAGATTGTCAACCAAATGTGTTACAAATATGACGTTGAAACGGTGAATGGAGAGATATCGGACATCGAAGGCAATTGCATGCTCCATCATGACAACATCGCATGCCATACGAATGCTTGCATCTCGGAATTTTTTACGCCAATAGGCATTCCTATTGCTCCACAGATCCGCTGTTCAGCTGATCTGAGACCTTACTATTTTTTGCTTTTCCCGAAAAACATTTCAATAGAATGGCCTTTTTGGGTCTCTGGAGAACTATCAAAAGAACGTTACTGACGTGGGATAGACCAGAGGAGTTGAAGCCTTTTAGCGCAAGTACCACGACTCGGAACAACTCCGAAGTGCATGGACGCGCAAGCTATCTACTTTGAAAGGTTTAATATTACTATGTGAAAAAAGAAATAAAAACTCTGATAGATAAAAAATCAGTCTCATTGCTTTTCTCAAAAACTCGTACTCTTTAGATTATGGAGACAATGCAATGGCTTTGGGCGCTAACTGTATCTGGTGGTCTCAATTTGCAGTGTGTTTTATTTCTATGTCGGATCTATACGATTCTTAAAGATCCCTAATGGCTTTCCTATGTCAAACAATGTTCTCTCATTTACTTTTCCTTTGTTTTATTGATGGTGGTCAATCGGATCTAGCTTTTTAGGTGTGTATATAGAGAATGGTTTGTTTTTAACACACGAAGTTAAAGCGCCGCTGGATAAGTGAATCATGGGGACCATGCACTCAACACAACCTACACTCACGCAAGAAATAAAGATGACAGTTCTGTCAGTCACGTTCTCCCTGAATAACGGTCACGTATCCTTCGCTTTTGGCGCCCAGCTGTCTACAAAGATTTTTATCAATTTGCGAAGAAAATAATAATAATTAAAAGCTGTTTCACATTGTGTTTAGTGTCTGTATGAAATTTAATGCTAATTAAGTTACTTGCAACACATTTTAGTGGTTGTAATCATCAGTGAAACTGATTCTCTTACATTCATGATTTGATACTATACTATACTGCGTTAGTTGGAAGTGGCGAGTCTCTCGAATTTTGAGAAAACACATTATATTCTGTTATTTAGAACAAAAAGAGTTATACCAATAGCCGATGTTGTGCACGGGCAGGAGTTAGTAAAAGAGTAGAACATTCCAAATATCTCGTTGCGCACCTTAAACGTGAAACAAAAGGAGCATGTTACTGATCCTCTCAAAACGTTAAGTTCAGTTTCTTTTGCTCTTCGTGTAATTGCTAGTCTCGGAAATGGTCTAAACAACCTCCTAACATGTTCTGCATGTTAGCACTCAATAATGTCTTTCTGAATAATTTTCTACATCTACATTTACGCCTACATAGCCGCCGTATGGTGGCTGCTGGTGATACCCCGTGCCATATCTTGTCACTTCCTTTCCTGTTCCACTCGCCAATAGAGCGAGGGAGGCGACAGTCTCTATGCCTCCGTACGAGCCCTAATTTCTCGTATCGTATCTTCGTGGTCCTTACGCGCAAATTTTGTTGGTGGCAGTAGAATCGTTCGGTAATCAGCGCCAAATGCCGTTTCTCTAAAGTTTCTCAATTGTGTTTCTGGAAAAGGACGTCGTCTTATCTCCAGGGATTCCCATTTGAGTTCCCGAAGCATCTGCGTAACACTTACGTGTTGATCAAACTTGCCGGTAACAAATCTAGCACCCCGACTCTGAAATGCTTAGATATCTTCCTTCAATCTGTGCTGGTACGGGTCTTTCCTAAAATTCTCCCAATAAACCGAAGTCGGGCATTCTCCTTCCCTACCATAGTTCTCACATGCTCGTTCCATCTCATACCGTTTTGCAACGTTTAGCCCGGATGTTTAGACTGCTTCACCGTACCAAGCAGGAAACAGGTTTGTTTAGCTACTCATCCCCATTAACTAATTTTTCAACATTTAGAACCAGCTGCCATTCGTCAAACCAACTAAAATTTTTAAGTCGTCTGGTGTCTTCCTATTGTCACTCAACTCCGACACCTTACTGGAAACAACGCCATCGTCAGCAAACAACCTCAGATTGCTGCCCACATTGTCTTCCATATTGTTAATGTTTATGGAGAACAGCAGCGGTCCGATGACACCTTCCTGGGGCACTCCTGACGACATCCTTATCTCTGATGAACGCTCACCGTCGAGGACTACACACTGGGTTCTTATTTTTGAATTCTTCGAGCCACTCACATATCTGTGAAAATTATTCCATATCCTAGTACGTTCGTTAAGAGCCTACATGCAGCACTGTGTCAAAAGCTTTCCTAAAATCTAGACATATGGAATCGGCCTGTTACCCTTCATCCATAGTTCTCAGTACATCATGTGAGAAAAAGGCAAGTTGAGTTTCGCTCCAGCGATGCTTTCTAAAACCATGGTGATTCGTGGACAAAAGTTTATCAGTCTCAAGAAAGTTAATTGTATTATAAATGAGAATATGTTCAAGGCTCTGCAGCAAATGGAGGTTAGGGATATTGGTCTGTAATTTTATGGGTCTATTTTTCTACCCTTATTTACCGGAGTCAACTGCGTTTTTCTCCAGTGGCTTCGGACTTTGTGCTGGGCGAGAGATTCGCGATAAATGCAAGCTAAGTAAGGGGCCAATGTCGTAGTTTACTCTTTGTAAAATCGCACTGTGATTCAATCTGGCCATGGTGATTTATTTTCTTTTAAATCTTTCAGCTGTTTCTATACGTCAGATACACTTATCTCTATGTCGTCCATACGGGAGGCTGACCGGTGGCCAAACGACGGTGTACGATTCTCCTGTGTGAGCGAGTTTCTGGAGGATGTCCTGAAACGTTGAAACAATAAAAATGTCTAATAAAAAATGTAATGAAACGATTGTAACGGTTGAGCACATACTCAACTGAGCCGTCGTTTAAAACAATAGCTGAAGGGATGATAGTGCAGAAGAATCGCAGGTGCAGATCTAGAGATAATTACATGCTCACCATCGTTGCTTTTGGTGGATGAAGCAGTTATACTAAAATGAAGGAAGAGTTACAGCCGACAACCAACAAGGATGAGAGCTGCAGACCAGACTTAGCGTTGATGACCGAAACGACATGCAGCTGTTGGTACTCGACTGCAACATGTTTCCTGAAATTTACTATATCTTCTATGCAAGTGAAACAAACTCAAGAAGTGTTTCACTATAACTGTCGTAAGTTAATAATCTGTACTATCCGGCATCGAAGATATTGTTACTGGTTTGAGGACGTAAAATTTCCGTCTCTCTACACCAATATTTTGTTTTAAATTCACTTGCTTGCAGTTTTTTTAAATAATAATTTACTATTAAGTATTCATAGTACGTCAATACAATCAAACTCATATGTAAACATGTGTTGAAGATTTCAGACCGTTGCTGAAAATCATACACAGTCCGATCGAAAGTATGACATGTATTGGTAGACATTAATTCGGGTCTATAAACTCTTCGTTGTTATGAGTGCCGATCGCTGTTCAGTGAGGTGTTTGAATGTCTACGGAAATACGGTAGCCCATTATTCCTCAAGAGACGGACACCAGAGAAGGTTGAAATATTGGGCCGTGTGGTTCCAGGCGCTACAGTCTGGAGCCGAGCGACCGCTCCGGTCGCAGTTTCTAATCCTGCCTTGGGCATGGATGTGTGTGATGTCCTCAGGTTAGGTTTAATTAGTTCTAAGTTCTAGGCGACTGATGACCTCAGATGTTAAGTCGCATAGTGCTCAGCGCCATTTGAACCATTTTTAGAAATATAGGATACTGGTGTCTGGAGAGAAGTCGACGTTTTAACTCATCCCAAAGATGCAAAGATCGGTACTCTATGCTGGTCAGTGCAGTTCAGGAATGTTGTTGTGCACCACTCATTATCTCACAGATCCTTTTTATAATGGTACACTCTGCCACGCTCGTAAACTCTTCGTCTCCAGACCGATTCTCTACTTTTGTTGAGTGCAAAAAGGGACCACACTCCTTAAAAAAAAAATCATGTCTTTGACAAGGGCCGCCATAAATTCCTCTCCTGTGCCAAACTCTTTAATTCAGAGTTGCACGTCCAACCTACGTCCTCGATTTGATCATAATGTATTCCAATGTCTTCCTCTACAGCTTTCACTCTACGATTTTCTGTAGTATCATCGAAGATTTTTCTAATGTCTTGACACATGGACTATCATCCTGCCCATCCTTCCTTTCAGCATTTTCCATATATTCCTTTCCTCTCCCATTCTGCCCAGAACTCTTCGTCCCTTAGTTTATTAGTCCACCTAACTTTCAACATTCGTCTGTAGCACCACATCTCAAATGCTTCGATTCTCTTCTGGTGCATGTTTCCCACTTGCCCTGTCACTCTACCATGCAATGCTCTTGTAAGTTTTGCGTGTTAACGTGTCTCTCCCTACAGCTTAACCCTATTTTTCTCAGAATTTCAAACATCTTGCAGCACCTGACATTGTCGAACGCTTCTTCAAGGTCGATAAATCCTATGAACCTGATTGGATTTATCTTTAGTCTTGCTTCCATTATCAACTGCCACGTCAAAACTGCCTCTCTGGTGCCTTTACCTTTCAGAAATCCAAACTGATAGTCATCCAATACGTCCTCAACTTTGTTTTCTATTCATCTATATATTAATCTTGTCAGCAACTTGGATGCATGAACCATTAAGCTGATGGTGCGATGATTCTTTTTGGGCCTTGCAATCTTCGGAATCGTCTGGATGAAAGTTTCCGAAAGTCAGATGGTATATCGCCAGACTCGTATATCCCACACACGAACGTGAACAGTTGTTTTGCTGCTACTTCCCCCAATGATTTTACAAATTCTGATGAAATGTTGTCTATCCTTTCTGCCTTATATGATCCTAAGCCTTACAAAGCTCTTTTACATTCTCATTGTACTACTTGATCTCCTGTCCCCTCTATATCGAATTCCGTTCCTTCTGCTGTCACATCAGCCAAATATTCCCCATCATAGAGGCCTTCATTGTAGTCTTTCCACCTATCCGCTCTCTCCTCTGCTTTTAAGATTGTAATTCGTATTTCACTCTTAATGTTACCACCCTTGTTTTTAATTTCACCGAAAGTTTGTGTGACTTTTCTATATGTTGTGTCAGTCCTTTCGAAGTCCTTTTTGACAGTAACTTCTATTTAGATTTCCTTAATATTTTTTATGTAGTTCTTTAGCCCTAGATTCCATGAATTTCCCAGTAATTTCATTCCTAAGAGACTTTTTCTTCTGTATTCCTAAATATCGCTGAACATCTTTATACTTCCGTCTTTCATTGTTCAACTGAAGTATTTTTTTTTTGTTACTCATGGTTTCTGCGCAGGTACGTTCCTTGTACCCACCTACTTTTTGTCTCCAACTTCTGTGATTGCACTTTTTAGGGATGTCCAATATTCTCAACTGAAGTTCCTACGGAGCTAGTCCCTATTGCAGTATAGTCTCAGAGAACTTCAAGCTCGCCTATTTATATCTTAGTATTCCCGTATCCCACTTCCCTGCACATTGTTTCTGGCAGACTAGTCTCTTAAACTTCAGCCTACTATTCATCACTCCAAAATTGTGATCTGAGCCTATATCTGTTACCGGGTACGCCTTGCAGGCCAGTATCAGATTTTGGATTCTCTGTCTGATCATGATGAAATCTAACTGGAATCTTCCTGTATCTTCCGACCTTTTACAAGTATACCTCCACCCCATGTGAATGTCAGAGTATTCGCTATTATTAGTTGAAATTTATCGCAGAACTCCATAGTCTCTCTCCTCTTTCATTTCTAGTAGCACTCTCACATTCTTCTGTAACTATTTCTTCTACTCCTTCCGCTGCAACGTATTCCAGTCCCCATGACAACTAGATTTTCATCTCCCTCTACGTACAGAATTACCAGTTCAATATCATATGCTTTCTCTGTCTCTACGCCATCACCTTGCAACGCTTTGTGTATACCTGAACCATTATTGCAGATGTTATTTTGCTGTCTGATCTGATGAGAACAACTCTATCACTGAACTGTTCGCATTAACACGCCCCTTACCCAAATTTTCTATTCGTAACGAATCCTACTTCCGTAATAAGATTTTTTCTTGTTGTTGATGCCCTGAATCTCTGTGCACCTCCCTGCCCTCTTTGAGAAGGCCTTTCGCAGAATGAGGATGACTTCTTATGTAGGAAGTTGTCGGCTGCCATTGCTGGTGATTTTTCTTTAAAGCTAAGCATGCCACCATACTTTAAACACGAAAATTAAATCATGTCGTAACGGCACCTCCTCCGTGCTTCGCTGATAGCGCTACACGTGATGACAGGTGTGTCATTTGCTTGGCATTCTCATAACCCCAACCCTTCAATCGGCTGGCCACAAGGTATAGCGTGATTCATGGCTCCTAATAACTTGTTTCCAGTCATCCATTGTCCAGTGGCGTCTTTCTTTGCACCACCTCAAGCTTCACTTGACATTGGCTACAGAAATATGGCGGTTTCGTGGAGCTTCTATACCATTTTGCCCCATTCTTTTAACATACTAAGTACAGTTTCTGCTCTAGATGGACGGATGGTAGGACTTAGGAAGTGACGGGTCATTCCTTCCATTGATTTCAGGCGGTTTTTACAGTCACCCTCCACAATGTTCAGTACATGGATGCTGCCTGATTTAGCTGTTGTTGTTCCTTCTCTTTTTAACTTCAAAATCACAGTCGTCTTCTGGCAGCTTGAGAAGTTTGGGGACGATGGTGATGGATTTCATTATGCCGTTACAATTTTTCTACTGACATCACCATACTACCCGCCTCGTTTCATGCTGGTGGGTCTATTTATCGTTACATGTAGAGACAATTCCGCATCACACAGGTGTCCAGATGCTTTTGAGCAGATGGTGTACTTTGTTTCTTGTCACAAGTAATAATACAAGTATTGCCAAGTATTACTTTCAGCCGGTATATACTCACCATTGTAAATTATATATTTTGCAATCATTTTCTAAAGGCTAATTTATATTGAGAAACAGGAAGCAACGAGACAAAAGCAAACGCTTACACGATATAATTAATGAATTACTTCCAGAGGACCCCATTATTTTGTCATAGAAATATTCAGATTACATTTCTGTGTTAAACTTATATGAACGTGCATTCCGTGTTGTTGATTTTAGGGATAATTTGAAGAGCTGACGTAATCGCCTGAATAAAAAATAAGTTTATACATACGCGACAGAGTAGAACAATTGTTGCTTTGAGGGTGGAAGCACGTATTGCGCTATGAAAATTCTGGTTTAATTAGAAAAATTGGTATGGACCTATTGGTTGAATTGAGGAAAAAATAATTGTGTAACCGCGCTCAGAGGGTTAGCGATGCCTGCTGGCCACCATGTTATCCTCCAAGAATGGAACCATTTGGGTACTGCATGGAGGAGCATGACGTCATCACATTGCTTTCCCAGCCGTTGTCAGATTTCCAGATCTACGAAATTGATGGAAGCTGAAGAAATGAAATAAAATTCATGCCACAGTCGGTACTTGAACCTCAGTCTCCTCGCTAACATTTTTTTCAAGAAAAGGAAAAGGATTCAAAAAAGGAAGAAGAAAAAGAACCTCTTCAGGCGTTGGCGTTACTAGTACAACTACCCTAAAGCTATCAGGGGGCAAGAAAGCATAAATTAAAATTAAATGTGATTAGTTTTTTACTTTATTACATATTTTCTTAATTTGGTTTATATATGAGCGTCTTGAGTACCGGATCCTGCGTCGGCTGGCACGTCCAACGCAGACGTCCAACGTTATGCTGGCTTTTACGAGGCTTTAGGGATATCGTGGAGTGGCGTGGCAGGGTTCTATGCTACTATCACGTATGCGATGTGTAGGGACGTGGGCGTCGATGTAGGTGTCACTTCACCCAGCGGTGTCTGTACGAAACATTGGCGTAAATATTCGGACTTGACATGTCCTTGTTGGCCACATCCTGCCCATTTTAGTAGCTGGCCGTCGTACATAACAATGGCCTGCACACTGCCAAACTTCAGGTACGATGGAATGTGTTTCGACAGCTAAATTTTGATCTGCCGAACGATTTGGGTAAACGTCTGCCATTTTTCCGCCAGATGACCGAAAACGTTGTCATATGGTTGCAAAGCGGCAAAGGCACATCTTGAGGTACTTCGAGTGGGAGCTCAAGCATCTGCAAGTTTCAGAGACAGAATCCTGCGTGGTACACTGTCACTGCACTTACGTGTCCATCACTTCCTGTGATTGGAAAATTAATTCTGATCACGTTCTGGGGGTTTCGCACACAGATCCTCTAGTGTTAACTGTTCAACTTCAAAGGCTCTTGGTCGTGGCTGTTCTGCATGAAACGTTACTTTCATCGTCGCATGGCGCTTAGAGTGCGGAATGAGGTACGTTAGTACTGGACTCTGTATACACAAATACCACGACGCGGAAGTAAACAACTCCGACAGTTGAGAGCTGGCCAGCGCACGGGGCAGTTTCGCACGCTACGTTGCCATAGATCCGACTCTCTCCATGACAGAAGCTGAAAAAATGAATTAATACCTGTGCCACGGTCGGTTATCGATCTCCAGCCTCCTTGTTTACTGGACAGGAACGCTCCCCAGCTTTGGAATAGTAACCCAGCATTGGACGCAATGGAGAAATCGTGTACCTCAGGTGTAGGTGATTTATACACTCCTGGAAATGGAAAAAAGAACACATTGACACCGGTGTGTCAGACCCAGCATACTTGCTCCGGACACTGCGAGAGGGCTGTACAAGCAATGATCACACGCACGGCAGAGCGGACACACCAGGAACCGCGATGTTGGCCGTCGAATGGCGCTAGATGCGCAGCATTTGTGCACCGCCGCCGTAAGTGTCACCCAGTTTGCCGTGGCATACGGAGCTCCATCGCAGTCTTTAACACTGGTAGCATGCCGTGACAGCGTGGACGTGAACCGTATGTGCAGTTGACGGACTTTGAGCGAGGGCGTATAGTGGGCATGCGGGAGGCCGGGTGGACGTACCGCCGAATTGCTCAGCACGTGGGGCGTGAGGTCTCCACAGTACATCGATTTTGTCGCCAGTGGTCGGCGGAAGGTGCACGTGCCCGTCGACCTGGGACCGGACCGCAGCGACGCACGGATGCACGCCAAGACCGTAGAATCCTACGCAGTGCTGTAGGGGACCGCACCGCCACTTCCCAGCAAATTAGGGACACTGTTGCTCCTGGGGTATCGGCGAGGACCATTCGCAACCGTCTCCATGAAGCTGGGCTACGGTCCCGCACACCGTTAGGCCGTTTCCGCTCACGCCCCAACATCGTGCAGCCCGCCTCCAGTGGTGTCGCGACAGGCGTGAATGGAGGGACGAATGGAGACGTGTCGTCTTCAGCGATGAGAGTCGCTTCTGCCTTGGTGCCAATGATGGTCGTATGCGTGTTTGGCGCCCTGCAGGTGAGCGCCACAATCAGGACTGCATACGACCGAGGCACACAGGGCCAACACCCGGCATCATGGTGTGGGGAGCGGTCTCCTACACTGGCCGTACACCTCTGGTGATCGTCGAGGGGACACTGAATAGTGCACGGTACATCCAAACCGTCATCGAACCCATCGTTCTACCATTCCTAGACCGGCAAGGGAACTTGCTGTTCCAACAGGACAATGCACGTCCGCATGTATCCCGTTCCACCCAACGTGCTCTAGAAGGTGTAAGTCAACTACCCTGGCCAGCAAGCTCTCCGGATCTGTCCCCCATTGAGCATGTTTGGGACTGGATGAAGCGTCGTCTCACGCGGTCTGCACGTCTAGCACGAACGCTGGTCCAACTGAGGCGCCAGGTGGAAATGGCATGGCAAGCCGTTCCACAGGACTACATCCAGCATCTCTACGATCGTCTCCATGGGAAAATAGCAGCCTGCATTTCTGCAAAAGGTGGATATACACTGTACTAGTGCCGACATTGTGCATGCTCTGTTGCCTGTGTCTATGTGCCTGTGGTTCTGTCAGTGTGATCATGTGATGTATCTGACCCCAGGAATGTGTCAATAAAGTTTCCCCTTCCTGGGACAATGGATTCACGGTGTTCTTATTTCAATTTCCAGGAGTGTAGATCTTACAATAAATCTTCCTCGTAACATTTCAGACTCATCGCTACCTCCGAAAACGATGGAAGCAAGGAGACTTGTGTTCAAGTCCCACCCGTTGCACAAATTTTAATTCACGTCTTCAGACTCCATTATTACCGTATATAAAGACGAGAATCAAATGTATCGAGGTAAATTTAATTATAAAGTCTACAGATACCAATACCACATTTACAGGATTTCTCTGTTAGATGCAATGCTAGGGTGCTATTCCAGTGTCCGAGAGCCTTGGCAGGGGAAAATATGCTGAAGGTGCGAATTGAAGTATGTTATTCCTGTCTAGTAAGCAGGAAAACTCGAGTTCTAGCCTTGGCACAAATTTAAATTCATTTCTTAACCTTCCATCATTATTTTTGTTATTGATTTGCATGCAGTTCATGTACCTCACAAAACTTAATGTCAGTGAATAAAGATGACATTTTAGATAAAGCATAAAGCGGATTTCTTGCCAGGGTAGGTAAGTGTATAACTATATAAAATGAATGTGTTCCTTCGAAAATAATTCTCACTGTACGCTGTAATATATCTGAAATTTGTTGAGGAAATTATGGAAGAAAATTTACTGCAGCCTTGACTACCAGTATAATCATAGCATGGAAAAACTGCACTGCTTCACTGTGTAGAGTCTGTCTGGTACCGTATGCCGCGGAATTTGAACCCCCGCCGTAAGCTGTGGCGGCGCTCGCCTCCTGGCCCGGTTTTAGTGTGAGGGCGCCACAGTGGAACACGTGGTTCCAGCGGCCAATAGCGGCGCCCCCGATAGAGTACTTAAGTGCCTGCCTCTCGCTCACCCAGCCAGTCCAATCTCGCGTACGTCTCAGGACACATCCCCTCGCCTTAGACAGCTTATTTACTTTCTTGTTCTCTGTCCCTGTGGACATGGTTGTTAAGTGTCCCTGTGACTCCGTTGTTTCGATCTTCTTGTTGTTCGTTCTGTCCTTCGTTGGTCGTGTCCGTCCTCTCCCGTTGTGTTGTTCTCGGGCCGCTCCGCAGGTCCCGCCACGCTTTCCGTAATTTCAACCCCGCGACCACTCGTGTCGCCGTTACAACAGTCAAAGTAGTGCAGTGAAGTGTAGCGAATATTTCTGGGAGGCTGAACTTGCGCAATGTGGTAACCTATTCTTTAGACGATGTATGAGTTCACTACTTCAGACACCGCCCCCAAATGACATGTTTCTGCTGGAAACAAATTTATACAAACTTCTTGTGGTATACTTGCCAGTGCCTTTTGATGAGAGAACTACTCCGCCGACACCTACATGTTTGTGTGTGTGTGTGTGTGTGTGTGTGTGTGTGTGTGTGTGTGTGTGTGTGTGTGTGTGTGTGTGTGTTTGTGTTGGGACAGAGAACAATGGGTGGGTGGGAATGTGTTCTCAGTCATACTTCTCAGTGTTGGTGGTCATCATGCTCTGCTACACAAGGAGCAAGAGTACTCTGCTCTGCAAAACTTAAGCATGAGGTAGATAAAGTAGCATAACATATTAACAACTCGGAAATGATTGAAAGGTTGGATGCATGTTGCCAGAGCTCACTAAGTGATGAACATGAAACTGGATGTGAGGTCAGCCACGTGAAGCTGGCCAAGTAATACGAGGCCATTAGAACAACTGAAAAAGAAACTGTCAATCAAAGCGCAGTCACAGTGCACTTTGGGGGCGTTCTTTAACACTATAGCCCAAGACTACATTTTGCTGACTTCTAATCATTTGGAAACAGGAATAAGGACGAAGTGTGATAAGTGTAGCTGAGGAGATTGGTATTGCTCACGGTATTGTTTGACGTGCATGGGGAGCGCTTCAAAACACAGGCACTGCTGCTCGAAGATGATGAGGTAGTTAACAACCATCAACTGCAGCAGATGATGACGGCTACATTTTCTAACAGGCAATAAGGGACCGATATAGCTGGTACTATTCCAACTACATTCAACAGGACTTCGAGGCCCGTTCTCGCGATCCACATTGGCAAAAGCGACTGTATGGGGTGGTCTAATACGGCTAATACGTTGTGTTCACTTGACATTCACACATTTGCAGCACAGTTTGCGATGGTGCCGAGTAGGGATTGGACCAATGAGGAGTGGATGGTTGGTTGGAGACGACATCAGTCCCATGGAATGAAGGGGAAACACGTCGGCAGTGTCCTTTCAAAGGAACCATCCTGGCATTTGCCTGAAGCGATTTAGAGAAATCACAGAAAACCTTAATCAGGATCGCCGGACGCGGGTTTAAACCGACCTTCTCCCACTTGAGAGTGCAACATGGTAAGACTGCAAAACCTAGTTCAGTCGAGGAGTAGGATCACGCACTCTTCTCTGATGATATGAGTAGTAATTCTGGATGTATCATATGGCAAGTGGTGGGAATACGCAATGTACTCAGGAACATTGTCGAATGTTGGAGGTCCAGATGTTTTTGTGTCGGGAGCCATTGTGAAGTGTGTTCAAAATGTTTGAACCCGGCACCCTCAACGGCCAATGATATTGTGACAACATACTCCATTCCTGTGTACGTCTTTATGAATGATTATACAGGACTGCATTGAGCAGCGCAAGTGGAGGAACTCTTCGTACGAGAGGATATTCGGCGAATGGTCTGGTCTTCCCATTCCACCGATTTAAATACCATGGAGCACATACAGGATGTTTTTGTATAGTCATTCTTGTGGCTGAGGTCTGGGGACTATGGCCGTTCACCATTGTAAGAAAATGGATCACCTACAGACGTCCTTAAGAGGTCGTTTATTGTGTAGGTACCAGTTCTGGCGCTTCAGTGCACCATCTTCAGGCCTTAGTTGAAACTGAAGTTGTTATTACGAACCACATATACGGGGAATCAGGGCCAACCATTACTGGCTTATGCGTACTACCTACAAATTTGATATCTTCAACTGAGTTTACAGTTGGTGGTTGGGGAGACGAAATCACAGTTCAGGTACTCTGCGTAAACCAGTAATGTTGACCAATGATGCATCGTATATATGAATCTTGATAACCCCTTCAGCATCAACTAAGGCTTGAAGATGGCGCATTGAAGTCCCGGAAGTGGTAGCTACACGATAAATGGCATCTTAATGAGAGCTGTTTCATTTTCTTTATGAGATGGGTTGGCGAGACGTATTGTAATACATTCACATGCGCCATCGATCATCCAGCAGTTTTCAAACACTCTGGTTGTGAAATGAAAAGAGATGCCACAAGAATTCCTCACCAACCATGTCGCCGGCATGGGACCACATTATAGAGTATTCGTTGCCGGCCAGAGTGAAAACACGCCCTTTCAAGGGACCTGTCTCGCCATTTGTAATGTTCAGGACATCATCTTAAGTGGCAGAGAATCCAGTGAAACTACTATCTTTGAACAAAAGTGTAATTTCTGTTCGCCTCATTGCCTATTTATTTCTCTTACTTTCTGTACTACACTGCAGCAGTTCTTTCTACGTACGGTCAAAGCTTCATAGAGCTGTGTTACTTCAAAGTGACACGTCATACGAAAGATAGTTTCGTCCTTTAATTTTCGCAGAACAGTGTACTTGCAGGGTAAAATCTTGCTGCTATACTTGCCTCTGAATGGTGATAAGAGGAGCGTTCCACTGACAGTTGTTTGTTTACAGGCGTACTTCTCGGTGATGGTGGTGATCATGGGCCGCGTGTTGCACGAGGAGCGGCAGTACCTACAGGGCTACGTGCCGGCGCCGCAGACAACCAGCGTGCTGGAGGCGGGGCCCATCTCACCAGGTGAGCGCCATCCCTTCTCCATCGCTGTGCAACTCTGGTCTTCATCTCCAGAATACGTCTCTGCTGGTTATCTGCAACGAACAGCTTAGTGTATTCTGGGATGCTCTCGTAATAGTCATAAGTGCGTTTCTGCCGGAGCTTCAACCTCACTAGCTGCATAAGAAAGAGGGTAAAACGCATGGGGAACCAGTGACTGGCACGTCGAGTGCGGGCGTAGCAGGTATCGGTCAACCCGCGGAAACCTCACCTTACTCGAAGTGAAATACAAAAATCTTTCCTACGCAAACACCACCTCATAGGTGCGTTACTCCAACTCGAGAGGACTCATGACACCTCGGACAACTCCACAAACTCAGCTTCTCAGGAAGTCTTCCGTATGCATAAGGTCCTTCTTTTATAGACGCTTTTCTTCACACACTGGATCGGTGACGTTCTTTGAGCGTGGCTCAGTTTGCTACAGAAAGCAACGGTACTTCTTCCACAGGTAAGTCTCCCGATCAGTACTCTCCGTCTGTGAACGTTTTTGCCTTAGGCTGCTCCTCCTCTAACCTTCCGACAACTCGTCAGCTGTTTGGATTACATTAGATTAGATTAGATTAGTTTTCGTTCCATAGATCCGTGTTGAGGAGACCCTCGTGGATGTGGAACATGTCACCTTTTTTTTATTTTTTTGAAGCTGAAATAACAATACTAATAGTATAAATATATACAACACATCATTTGTTTCTATTAAAAAATTCATCAGTGGAGTAGAAGGAGTTGGCCACTAGTAGGTCTTTCAGGCTCCTTTTAAACTGATCTCTATTTGTAACTAAATTTTTTATGTTTGCTGGCAAATTATTGAAGATGAGTGTTCCTGAGTAGTGGATCCCTTTCTGAACTAAAGTAAGTGCTTTTAAGTCCTTGTGCAGATCATTTTTGTTCCTGGTATTGTATGTATGAACTGAGCTGTTTGTTGGAAAAAGAGATATATTATTTAGGACAAATTTCATTAAGGAGTAAATATACTGTGAGACAGTAGTTAGTATACCCAGTTCTTTGAAGAGGTTTCTACAAGACGTCTGTGAGTTTACTCCACAAATAATACGTATTACACGCTTTTGGACTGTGAAAACTTTTGTTTGACTTGAAGAGTTACCCCAAAATATTATACCATATGACATTATGGAATGAAAGTAGGCAAAGTATGCAAGCTTTTTCACTTTTATGTCGCCTATGTCTGCTAACACTCGAATTGCAAATACAGATTTGTTAAGGCGTTTCTGTAGTTCTGTGGTGTGCTCCTCCCAACTGAATTTATTATCAAGTTGTAGTCCCAGGAATTTAAGACTGTCAACCTCTTCTATCTGCTCTTCTTCGTACTTTATGAATATGCTGGGTGGAAAGCTCTTACAGGTTCTGAATTGCATATAGTGAGTCTTTTCAAAGTTTAATGTCAGTGAGTTGGTTTCAAACCATTTATTAATATCCATGAAAATATCATTAGCAGATCTTTCTTGAACTACATTCGACATACTATTTATTGCAATACTTGTGTCATCTGCAAACAAAACGAACTCTGCTTCTGGCTGTGTAACTTATGAGAGATCATTAATGTACACAAGAAAAAGCAATGGCCCTAAGATGGATCCTTGTGGGACACCACATGTAATTTCTTCCCATTCTGATGATGACTGATGACTTAATTCACTAGTCCCTTGCTCTGACACCCTTTGTTTCCTGTTAGCGAGGTATGACTTGAACCATTTTGCAGCACTGTCAGTGACACCATAGAATTCTAATTTATTTAAAAGGATGTTGTGGTTTACACAATCGAAAGCCTTTGACAAATCACAGAAAATACCTGCTGCTTGTAACTTGTTATTTAATGAATTAAGTACATTTTCACTGTAGGTGTAAATAGCCTTTTCGATATCAAAACCCTTCAGAAATCCAAACTGTGTTCTTGATAATATGTTATTTGTGGTCAGATGGTTGAGAAGCTGCCTGTAGATTACTTTTTCTAAAATTTTGGAGAATGCTGGCAAAAGTGAAATCGGTCTGTAGTTTGATGGCATCTCTTTATCCCCTTTCTTGAATAGAGGCTTAACATCTGCATATTTCAGCCAGTCAGGAAATGTCCCAGTTATAATTGACTGGTTACACAAGTAACTTAGAATTGTACTAAACTCACAAGAACATGCCTTCTTTAACTTTGTTGACATTTCATCATAACCACTAGAATGCTTTGTTTTTAAAGATTTTATTATGGAAGTTATTTCTTTTGGTGATGTGAGTGACAAATGCATGTTCCTAAAGCTATTTGGAAAGGCTAGTTTCAGATATTCAAGGGCATTATTTACTGATCCTGACAATCCCATTCTATCAGTAATGGATATAAAGTACTTGTTAAATAGATTTGCCACACTATGCCCATCGGTTACTAATGTGTCACCTACCCTTAGTGCTATTTGCTCCTGTTCCTTTCTGGTTCTACCAGTCTCCTCTTTCACTACATCCTATATTGTTTTTATTTTGTTCCCTGACATTGCAATCTTCTTCTCGTAGTGTATTTGTTTAGATGTCTGAATTACTTTTTTTAATATTTTACAATATTCCTTGTATTTAGTTAAATCATCAGCATTGGAGCTATTCTTGGTCGACAGATACATTTTCCCTTTTGTCTTACAGGAAATCTTTATTCCTTGTGTGATCCATGGTTTTATTATAGACTTCTGTTTAATTTGAGTAACTTTTAGAGGAAAACAGTTTTCAAACATGGTACCGACACTGTTCATGAATGTGCTATATTTTTCATTCATGTCATGAGCACTATAAGCATCTTTCCAGTTCATATCTTTGAGCAGTTTTCTAAAACACTCAATTTTCGGTTGATTGAATACTCTCCTGTACTCAGATTTAGCAGTCTTGATCATCTGCTTTGAATTTACATCTAAAACAAGGAGCTGCATGTCATGATCTGATAGTCCATTTATTACAGGTTTTATGATATGATTTTGTTCCTTTGATTGTCTATAAAAATGTTATCAATGGCTGTCCTTGAGGATTTAGTGATCCTAGTTGGAAAGTTTACAGTGTGAGTTAGATTGAAAGACAACATTACTAACTGCAGTAAATGTTTACCAGAAGATTGAATTAGAAAATCTGTATTAAAGTCACCAGCAATCAAAATTTCTTTGTTTCTTACTGTTAAATAACCCAAAAGAGCTTATATATGATTTATGAATAGATTATAATTTCCTGCAGGTGCTTGGTAAATAGTTACTATTATGTAGGATCTGTTATGGAACTCTAATTCTCTTGCACATGCTTCTAGATGCTGCTTTAAACAGAATTTATTAATGTCAATGTTCTTGAATTTATGGCAGTTTTTAATAAATGTGGCAACTCCTCCTCTATCCATATCTACTCTGCAGAAGTAGGAAGCTAGCTTAAATCCTGAAATGTCTAACGTTTGTATACCAGTGGTCACTTGATGTTCCGAGATGCAGATTATGTCAATTTCGTTAGATGAATTCATTTCATCGATACAAATGAGTAGTTCATCAACTTTATTTCTGAGTCCCGGAATGTTCTGGTGTAATAAAGATAACTGATACTGCATACTAATGCGATTATAACTGCTTTGGTGAAGATGAACTGGCAGTTTCTGATTACTTTCTGTTAAACATTGTTTAAATGGAGGCTGTATGCTAAAATCTGACTTCTGTTCATCTATTTTATCAAACTGAGTCTGTCTGCCAATCTTTCTTAAAACTCGTTCTCTATCCCCCTTCCCTATCCTAAAAAAGGCATCCCTCTAACACCTGTGACCACTGGTATTTTACCACTTGTGACAGTGTCCCCCCTTAAGTTTTCTGCAATCAAGCCAGACAGTTTTCCCTTCCCTTTCCTATTGAGGTGAAGGCCATACCTAGTGTAGTCCCTCCTATAAATAGCATCTACAGGAATCAAACCAATATGGGACCCTATATCCGTCCTAAGCAGCCACTCCAACTCCAAGTTCACCCTCCCTACAGAAGAGTTCAAATGAGGCCGATCATGGCGTCTCAACACAGACACAAATCCCACACTCGTATGCTTCGTTGTTGATGCTATCTTCACCAGGTCACTCTCTATGGAATATTCAGAGTCTCTGTCAATGCTGTTTCCCGGACCACCCACTATAACCACGGCATCCTCCTTCGTGAAATCCTTGCATAGAGAACCTATATCCTCTGTTACCTGACCCAGATCTGCACTAGGCTTGAAAAAGTTTGTGACCTGGTACTCTGGACCTAGATTTTCCTGCAGTAGTTGGATAACACCTCTACCAGGGGAACTACCTAACAACAGAACTTTCTTTCTCTTTACAAATTTCCCTACCTTTTTCAAGTCCTTGAAAGCTTGTTGTGCCCTTTCTACAGCTTCAGCTACATGAGGCTCATCCGATTCTGACGGAGGCAACAGGTCAAATCTATTTTCAAGATTTATCACAAAGCTGTCTGATGCTCTCCTTTGCCTGTTCCCCCTATTACCTGTTGCCACTTCCCACCTCTGTTCACCCTTCTCCCTCTTTAACCTGTCCAGATCCTCCCTTGCCTTGTCTAGGTCAGATTGAAGAGCTGCAATTTTCCCTTCCCCTTTCTAGTATTTTCCTATCTCTACTGCAGATTCTACAATACCACTGGTGAGCCTCATTTATGTCCCCATTTCCCACGCCACTACATTCGCCCCAATGAAAGAAACTACAACACCCATCACACCATACCCCGGAACTAACGATCCTACGGCATGTCACACACTTCTCAATCATGGCAAAAACAGAAATCGTTTAAACTGATTTAAGTACTGGCTAATACGTAAACAAAGGATCCTAGAAACTATTCAGGCAGATATAAATAAGTTGAAAGCGTAATGAATAAAAACAATGGAGATTACATATAAGTTTAAGTCACTGTTTACTTACGATACGCGCGCGTGAAATTAAGCTTAAAGTCTGTGCTATAGGCGCGAGAAGGAAAATAAACTTCTTACCCCGTTTAATCTTATTTAACACTTCACCAACACTTCCACTAATGTAACAACACTTATAATATATTTATACCAACAGGAAACGTTTACCTATAAGTTTAATTCACTGCTTACTTACGATTCGCGCGCGTGAAATTAGGCCTAGGATTCGTGCTACAGGCGCGAGAAGAAAAATACGCTGTACCGGACGATATATCGGCTGGAGGAGTCGGCAAGAATAGGCTTCAAACGTACTTCAGACGGATGTGTTTGTGTTAATTCTAATCGTTTGTATCGTCATTTTAAGGTGCCAGTTCGTAAAACGATGGACGCTGCTTTCTATTTTACGTGTTCAGTAAAGGTTTTTAAAGCTTTTATTTTGTGGAAAATTGACATGGCAGTCTCACCTGAAGAATATATTGTCTAAGAATTTAAAAATCATCGAATTTAGGAAAATTTCTCAGTCTCAAGTCACTGAGAGCTGTTCTACCGCGTACACTGTTTGCAGTTCAACTAGACCATCACAGTATCATCGATGCTCAATTTCTCGTCGGGTCTTCAGCCGCATCAGGCTGTCATCTGCACACAATATTTATGAGGTCCACTTGGCCGCTATCATCAGGTGAAAAAACCTAAGCCGCTCTCTCCGATAACTGATACAAACCGTGAACGATACTAGTTCTACATGCAGCGTAAATACGCTTGCCCTAAGATAAAATACCCAAGTTCTTGAAAGTTGCTGCTGGCTCTTGCTGCAAGAATGGTCGTAGAATCTCCAGTGGTGAATACTAAATGTAAATGTCGTGTGACTAGGGCCTCCCTTTGGGTAGACCGTTCGCCGGCAGCAAGTCTTTCGATTTGACGCCACTTTGGCGACTTGCTCCTCGATGGGGACGAAATGATGAAGATTAGGACAACACAACATCCAGTTCCCCATCGGAGAAAATATCCGAGCCAGCCGGGAATCAAATCCGAACCCTTAGGATTGACATTCTCTCGCGCTAACCTCTTTTTTCCATTGTTGATCGTTGTGTTTGGTCGTTGCGGACGTCATATGACATCCGTTCAAGTTCGTTTGTTGATACTTCCACTCAGTTCTTTTTATACCAGAGGCTAACCAGCTCTCTAGCCTAACAAGCTGAGCTATCGTGTTGGCTCAGCTACCGGAGGCGGAGAGTAGTGAATACTGTCGGATAACGATGAATCGTTATAGATGATTAGCCGGCTGATTCATATGACTTGTTTCTTAATATGTGTTAAAGTCGGCAACCTTGTAGGTGTGGCAACCAGAGCTATGAGAATTTATCTTATGTATTAATAACCGCTTCAGCTGTATTTTATTACTTTTAATTTTTTTAATCTTAAAATAATTTACCATACCACTGTATGTCTCAGGTTTGTTATTCCTTCTTGATTTATTGTTATAATGATCTTCACCTGAAGGACCAAATTCAGTTGAAGCGGACAATAATACTTAAGATGGTGAAACAGGATTCCAGGGTTGTACATAGCGGGTAAAGAATTCCCTCCCTAGCCCTGACTAAACGCTTCCTGAGATGCGGCAAGGTAGCAGTAGGCAAAATGCAACAGGGAATAACAATATTAATGTGGTAATAGTAAACTGCAGGAGCGTCTATAGAAAGGTCCCAGAACTGCTATCATTAATAAACGGTCACAATGCCCACATAGTTCTATGGACAGAAATTTGGCTGAAACCAGGTGTAAACAGTACTGAAATTCTAAACTCACATTGAAATAAATACCGCAGAGACAGGCTGGACGCTGAAGGGGGAGGCGTGTTTATAGCGATAAGAAGTGCAATAGTATCGAAGGAAATTGACGGAGATCTGAAATGTGAAATAATATGGGTGAAGGTCACGGTTAAAGCAGGCGCAGACATGGTAACTGGATGTCCCTATAGGCCCCCTGGCTCAGCAGCTGCAGTGGCTGAGCACCTGAAGGATAATTTGGAAAACCTTTCGAGTAGATTTCCCCACCATGTTACAGTTCTGGGTGGAGATTTTAATTTGCCGGATATAGACTGGGAGAGTCAAACGTTCATAACGGGTGGCAGGGAAAAGGAATCCAGTGGAATTCTTTTATGTGCTTTATCTGAAAACTACGTTGAGCATTAAACAGAGAACCGACTGGTGCCGATAACATATTAGACCTTCTGGTGACAAAGATACCCGAACTATTTGAAACAGTTAACGCAGAATAGGGAATCAGCGATCATTAAGCGGTTACTGCATCGATGATTTCAGTCGTAAATAGAAATATTAAAAAAGGTAGGAAGATTTTTCTGTTTAGCAAAAGTGACAAAAAGCAGATTTCAGACTACCCGACTGCTCAACACAAAAGGTTTGTCCCAAGTACAGTTAGTGTTGAGGATCAGTGGACGAAGTTGAAAACCATCGTACAATAGGGGTTAGATGAGTATAATCCAACCAAGATCGTAAGAGATTGAAAAGAGCCACCGTGGTACAACAGCCGAATTAGAAAACTGCTGCGGAAGCAAAGGGAACTTCACAGCAAACATAAACATAGCCAAAGCCTTGCAGACAAACAAAAATTACGGGAAGCGAAATGCAGTGTGAGGAGGGCTTGGCCTAAAATCCTACGACATTTTGATCTTACGTCAAAGCGGTAGGAGTGTCAAAACAAAAGGTCCAGATACTCTGCGACCAAAATGGTACTGAAAAAGGGGATTATAGACTAAAGGCCGAAATACTAAATGTCTTTTTCCACAGCTATTTCGCAGAGGAAGACTGCGCTGTAGTTACTTCTCTAGATTGTCGCACAGATGACAAAATGGTAGATGTCGAAATAGACAACACAGGGACAGAGAAACAATTAAAATTTCTCAAAAGAGGAAAGGCCGCTGGACCTTATGGGATACCATTTCGATTGTACACAGAGTACGCGAAGGAACTTGCCCCCATTCTTGCAGCGGTGTACCGTAGGTCTCTAGAAGAGCGTAGCGTTCCAAAGGATTGGAAAAGGGCACAGGTCATCCCCGTCTTCAAGAAGAGACGTCTAACAGATGTGCAGAACTATAGACCTATATCTATAACGTCGATCAGTTGTAGAATTTTAGAACACATATTATGTTCGTGTATAATGACATTTCTGGAGACTAGAAATCTACTCTGTAGGAAACAGCATGGATTTAGAAAAAGACGATCGTGTGAAACCCAGCTTGCGCTATTCGTCCACGAGACTCAGATGGCCATAGACACGGGTTCACAGGTAGATGCCGTGTTTCTTGACTTCCGCAAGGCGTTCGATACAGTTCCCCAAAGTCGTTTGATGAACAAAGTAAGAACATATGGACTATCAGACCAATTGTGTAATTGGATTGAAGGGTTCATAGATACCAGAACGCAGCATGTCATTCTCAATGGAGAGAAGTCTTCCGAAGTAAGAGTTATTTCAGGTGTACCGCAGGGGAGTGTCATAGGACCGTTGCTATTCACAATATGCGTAAATGACCTTGTGGATATCGGAAGTTCACTGAGGCTTTCTGCAGATGATGCTGTGGTGTATCGAGAGGTTGTAACAATGGAAAATTGTACTGAAATGCAGGAGGATCTGCAGCGAATTGATGCCTGGTGCAGGGAATGGCAATTGAATCTCAATGTAGACAAGTGTAATGGGCTGCGAATACATAGAAAGATTGATCCCCTAACATTTAGCTACAAAATAGCAGGTCAGCAACTGGATGCAGTTAATTCCATAAATTATCTGGGAGTACGCATTAGGAGTGATTTAAAATGGAATGATCATATGAAGTTGATCGTCGGTAATGCAGATGCCAGACTGAGATTCATTGGAAGAATCCTAAGGAAATGCAATCCGAAAACAAAGGAAATAGGTTACAGTACGCTTGTTCGCCCACTGCTTGAATACTGCTCAGCAGTGTGGGATCCGTACCAGATAGGATTGATAGAAGAAATAGAAAAGATCCAAAAGAGAGCAGCGCGCTTCGTTACAGGATCATTTAGTAATCGCGAAAACGTATCGGAGATGATAGATAAGCTTCAGTGGAAGACTCTGCAGGAGGGACGTTCAGTAGCTCGGTACGGGCTTTTGTTGAAGTTTCGAGAACATAACTTCACCGAGGAGTCAAGCAGTATATTGCTCCCTCCTACGTATATCTCGCAAAGAGACTATGAGGTTAAAATCAGAGAGATTAGAGACCACACAGAGGCATACCGTCAATCGTTCTTTCCACGAACAATACCCCTCACACCGGCAGGTGGCTTGCGGGGATATGGATGTAAGTGTAGATGCAGATATCAGTTATACGGTTAATGATATTATATCTTGGTCTGATTTCTACAGATTCTTTTGAAACACAATCCAAGCAACGCAAGGCGTTAGGAGCCACTTGTGTCCCATTTTATATCATCGTATGTGCCTCTGCTCAGCCACGGCAGATTTGTCAGGTTGTAATAATCGCGCATGGCGATTATGTTCAACACATCTGTCATTGACGTAATGAATAGTTTGGCCAATGCATATTTCACTGCACTGAAGTGGTATTTTGAAAACGCCAGGCTTTCGTAAACCAAAATAGTCCTTAACAGAGCCAAGAAGTGCTCTAATCTTAACTGCAGGACGAAATACACGTCTTATTTCATGTTTCTTCAAACCCGTACCTACCTTGGGGGACATGATCCTAGCATATGAATGGAAAGCCACTAAACTAAAAGTGTCTTCAGCTGGTTAAGTAGTAATCGGAACTGAACAGACGTTGGATCTCTCTGTCCGTACAGCCGTGATGAAACACGTCATTAAGATGTAACAGCTGTTACGGTAAATTTTCAGCATCCGATGACAAATGCTCTTCTGACCAAGGTCCATAGGACTCCTGTATGCTCAAACGGCGGGGGACAGCTGATAACTTGTAAATACCTCTCTGTATGTTTCCTATAAACTCTGTGTCCAAGAGTTCCACCATCTCTTTTTCAAACCAGTGCATCCAGAAACTTCCATCGTGAATTTGATGTTAGGATGAATACAGTTAAAATGGTTCAGTAATTGGCAAATATAATCTATTTGATATGGCCAAACAAGAAACATGTCGCCAACATGACTTAAAAAACAAGTGGGCTTCAGAAAGATGTCTTCAGGGCCATATCCTCAATGTCTTTCATAAAAAGATTAGCGACTGTGGGGAATAAAGGACTCTCCTTTGCCACACCGTCAGTCTGTTCACAATATTTGTCATGAATAAAAAATAGATGGACGTCAGGACATGAAGGCAGTCATTCGTCATTTTCATATCCAGTTTTTCATTAATTAAAAACAATGTCTCATGCAGAGGGACCAGAGTGAAAAGAGACACTGACAGTTCAATCAGAGGGACCAAGATGAAGCGACTGTAAACGCTGAATGAAACACATGGAATCGAAAATAAGGTGCTCACATTTACGCACTGGAGGGCTGAGGACCGACGGTTAATACTTTGCCAAGTTGTAACTCGGCGCTCGCAACTTACTAACAATGAGATGTATCGGGGCCTCATCTTTATGGACCTTCGGCAGTCCGTATAATCTAGGTTGCACGGCGACACCAGTAGGAATTTATTTAATAGAGTAGTCACGTAATGACCTGTTCTACAGAAGGGATGTCGGTGTCCGTTTTACGCTTGCCGTGGGATCCTTCTGTAATATATGAGACGATGGATCGATAAGTAAACCATACATCTTATTCATATAATCGGCATTGTACATTAAAACGGTAGCGCTGCATTTGTCAGCTGGTAAAATTAACTTATCCTGGCCCTCTCTAATAAACCGAATAGCTGCCACTTCAGCCAAGGAACTATTACACTGTGGAGACCAAGTCTGACGCAAAACGTGAGAAACCTCCTGTCTGATTTCTTCCGCCAGTTCTTGTGGAAGGCGTGATACCCTTCCTCAGCAGAAGAAATGATTTTCATGGTAGAAACATTTATAAGTGGGTGCAAAGTTTAAAACTTTTCCAGTACTTTTTCTTTTTTGCTAAGATTTATCACACTCCGTCGACAAATATTTTTTTTCCGGATATCAAGGTCTGATGGCAAAGACGTTGAAATTTAGATAACTTCTTACTAGCAGCTCTCCTATGCACAGAACCTGATAATGCACTGGAAGAAGCCAATATTCTCCTAACGTGTACATCTGTACAATTATGAGTCCCATTCAAAAGATAGTATGGGCCTCATATTCAGATAATTGCTACATATTTGCTTCCAAAGGACCGACTGTACTTTAAGGAAGGTGACACGTAGCCATTGGTTCACTAGTCTACCTCGAAGTTTTGTACCTGTTGCACCATTTTTACGAGGCGTGTTTTTTAAGCAAGTGCCGTTTTGAAATTAAAAGAAAAGGCTTGCTAAGATATCTCAATAATTTAATTTTTATATGAAAGCCTGTACCTCAGTCAACGCACTGACGCCATTATAGTCTGATTCTTCCTTGTTTACGTTGTATTCTGAATGTTTAAGACGCCTCCGTTAATCGTGAGTCGCGCCGACTGTGAAGTACGGGGTGTTATAAGATTTCTTAGTGCTAAAGGCCTAAAAGCGATCGATATTCATCGTGAGATCTGTTCAGTTCACACAGAAAATGAGTGATGGAATAGTAAGAAAGTGGGTGAGAGCATTCAAAGATGGCCGCGCAAATGTGCATGATGAACAACGGAGAGGGCGTCCTTCAGTCGTTAATGAAAGTTTGGTGCCGGAAGCGGACAATAAGGTGAGAGAAACCAGAGGCCTTACGATGTCAGCGTCTTGAAGACGGTGACGCCGGCCGCGGTGGACTCGTGGTTCTAGGCGCGCAGTCCGGAACCGTGCGACTGCTGCGGTCGCAGGTTCGAATCCTGCCTCGGGCATGGATGTGTGTGATGTCCTTAGGTTAGTTAGGTTTAAGGAGTTCTAAGTTCTAGGGGACTGATGACCTCAGATGTTAAGTCCCATAGTGCTCAGAGCCATTTGAGCCATTTCTGGGGAACTGATGACCACAGCAATTGAGTCCCATAGTGCTCAGAGCCATTTGAACCATTTTGAAGACGGTGACGAAGTCAAAACAGTGGTGATGCAGTCGTTAACAAGTCAGGCGGCAGACTTCTAAGAGGAGGGTATTCAAAAACTGGTACAACGTTATGACAAGTGCCTCAGTATTGATGGAAATTATGTAGAAAAGTAGATTAGGGCACAGGCTTTCATGTAAAAGTAAAATTATTAAGATATCTAAGAACTTTTTTTCTAAAATATCAAAACGGTGCATACTTAAAAAAACACGCCGCGTACACTGTACACAGTTGATCTCAAACCGAAAGGTCCCTTATTCACTTCTGACATCTTCAACATGGGGTCGATCTGTAGTATTATGAACACTGAATTAATTTTCAATTGCCAAAATAGCTAAAATCGTTTATTGAGATAGATTACCGGTGTCGGCAGTTGTTTGTGGCCATCGTCGGATCTATGTTACATTGCTACACAATCGTCTCTTTCAGTACAGCTTTTGGTGCTGTAGAGAGTATGTCAAACTGATATGCCGACTTTTAGTAAGCCTGAAGCCACCAACATGGACGTACTTTATACAGCATCACTTACTACACTGAAGAAGACAATTGTGTAATTATGTAACATAGATCCAAAGATGGCAGCACAGAATTTCCGAAACCGGTAATGATTAAAAATTTATTCAGTAACTTTCACGATAAATTACTAAGCCGGATCTGCGTTTCTTGGTACAAGGGCTAAGAATTCGTCTAGAAGGCTGAGAGTAATTGGCTTGCAGTTCTTTGTACTGACTGTTGAAAATTGGTTCCCAAAGCACGAGATTGCACAGTTTCACGCTAAGGTCTAGTCCACTACTGAGGCAGTATACACAGCCATCTAAGCGCCAGAGGGCCCACAAAAGTCGTGAAGCGTGACATCAAATAGAGGTCTGGGCTGGGTTACTCCATCTCAACAAGTGTCTGGCGTCTGCTCGCGGCCACGGCCAGAACCACGACAGCTGCGGGCGTCTGCCGCCGGAGATTGGCGTCGCCTGATTGCTTCCTGCGGGGCCCACAAAGGAACCAACAGCTCCTTCCCTCCCCCTCCTCCTCTCCCTTCTGCTCTCCTCTCCTCCTCTCTCTTCATATCTCCTCTGACTTCTCTCCCCTCTACCCTCCTCATCTCTCTCTCTCTCTCTCTCTCTCTCTCTCTCTCTCTCTTTCTCTCCCTCTGCTCCCCCCTCCCTTCTCTCTCTCCTTTTCTAGGGGCTGCTCTCCGCATCTGATCTACAGTGACGGCTGCTCCACATTTTCTTTTCCAGAACTGTACAAACGACGACGACGACGCTTCTGTAGACGATGCAGAATGTCAGTGTGACATTTCACAGCCAAAGCAACAGGCCGCCCACCTCCCACGTCGAGATTGGGCGTTGCTCCCTAAATGCGGCGAGTTTTGGACTGACACGAACTGTGTAAGATATTACTGTCTGCGAGTTTCCTGTTTACGGGATTGTTGTACGCTACAGTCCGAAGAAAAGTATGATGAAACTCCCCACAGTGATTTATCGTGGGCAAGTCTCCGCAGTTCTGCAGAATTATTGAAACCTGTATTCATTTTAAATTAGTCCACAGCAAAGCGTGATTTCTTCCCACAATTTGTGATCCCACACTTACAGTAGTGGAAGTACTTCAAATCAATAAACATATGACGCAAAAAGCTGTCTTAAATTTAAAGTAATTACCTCCTTTTAGGCTATCTTAAATTAGATTTTGAGTTTTACCCATCTCAGAGAACCAGGTCACAACAGTAAAAGCAACCTCATCACTCGTAGTTACAACGCAGGTTGCTTTAAACTATTTGGTTCCAGAGAGCTTTTCAAGTACCTGACGTATATATGCAGACTGAAGGGACGAATGAAAATTGTATTCGAAGCCGGGTTCCCCGTTCACTAGGCAAACACGCCATCCACTACGTTGTCACAAAACGTTTGTACAAATGCACAGGGTACCGTAACACGCTTCCATCCTCAGTTCAAATCCTATTCACTCCTCAGTCCACTTCCTTTTCCCCTTAACTAGAACCGTACTGCCGAGGCTCTCCACCATACTAGAAAAGCATCTCAGTCAGCTTATGTTCATCATAGACGTTTGAGACTTGAAAACGACTCTGGAAGCGTATAGTTTCATTTGATTAAAGGACCTATTCCTGAGTTTCAGGGAGGATGCCACTTTACGTTCTTTGCTAAGGTACTATTCCTTAACAGTTGGAAGAGCTTCAGAAATGCTGTTCCAGTTTATGTGCAATGCCAAGTGGGTTGACGCATGAATGGGAATTTGGATCGACGAGGGAAGTGCCGTGGGTAGTCCGGGCAAACATGCAAAGTCACAGTGCAACGGTTTCGTAGTAGTTAGCGCATCTACCCGGTTAGTAGAATACCCAGGTTCGAACACCGGCCTTCGCATTTTCGTTCGTCGCTTCAGTCTTCTTAGACCCGTCATAATTTTTTTAAAATGCAATTTCATTTCTTTGTAAACATTCTGTAACACTATCATTTGTGTAACTAGCACGTCGTTTTATCCATTGTTGTGATATTTAGTTATCACTAGGCGATGGGTGATTGCCAAGTCGCAATTTCGATAAACTTTTATCTCCGTTTTGCAGAGTCACTATCCCTGATATCGTATGTTTTGTAAGTGTGACATTCAGAAAGGCATATGCTCCGTTTGTTTGGGAATCGTGGACGTTTTGTTGTGCGAACGTCTGTATCTTAGTAATCTGTGTATTGAACAGGTAGCAGCGTTAAAAGTTGCATCGACGAAAAGGAAATGAAACGAAGTCGAAGCAGGAATTATGGGAAGTTGAAGAAAATAATCCGCTTTCTCATTTAAAATATAAACATTCTGACCTTTGCCTTAAGTGATTTAGGGAAACCACGAAAGCCCAAATCTGGATTGCGGGAATGGGTTTTGAATTGATACCCAATGTAACAATTGTCTCTATCTGTGCATGCGATTCTTTTTTCAGGCGTAGTGAGGAACCCGCCTTATATATACCTGTAAGTGTATGGAAATTCATCTGAAATTCTCATTCTGGAGAATCAGTATATCAGTTAAGATTCATCAGTCCAGCTTGCAGATTCAGATTTGGACTCAACGCTCTGTTCCAAAAACTAGCCAACAGCGGATTGAAATATATGAGTAGACCTGAACCTTTTTAAAAGTAGTCTTTCAGCTAATCAGAGGATCAAATCGTTTGTCACCAACTACCCTAAACGCAAAAATCTCATTGAACGGTTCTGTTGTGCAATTATTCATTCGTGCATTATTCTTTTCCATATGCTGATTGTACATTATTTTTACGTTATTATAGTCGTTTTTCTATTCCATCTTGTCTATTAATATCTCCTGTAAGCTGTTGAAGTTTTTATGCACTATAGGAGACAGTTCATGTCACAAGCGAACAAAGGTTCCATAAACACATTGATCCTCCAATCACTTTGGAAATATTTATCTCCCTTGTTTTCAAGACTATTGTTTCTAGAATATACAACTGTCTCCCTCTGAGTCAGTTGTATCCAATGATGTTTTCTCAGTTTTACATTTACAACACTTTACTCACGGTATTTTACACTAAGTACTTCTGTGGCCAGTATGACCCATTCGAAATTTCTTGTTTTTTCTTGAGCATAATATTTTTGAAAATGGAATCATTGCCTTCTTAAGTTGTAGAACCTAGAACATTATCGTCGATGGCGAATGCTCATAAGAGACAACGGTACCGTCAGAAGTGACTCAAGGAAGAGTGACAGGACCGCTGCTGTTCCCTATATACAAAAATGATTTGGAGGT
The DNA here is from genome assembly GCF_023897955.1 of Schistocerca gregaria. Taxonomy (NCBI): domain Eukaryota; kingdom Metazoa; phylum Arthropoda; class Insecta; order Orthoptera; family Acrididae; genus Schistocerca; species Schistocerca gregaria. The sequence goes on along the minus strand of NC_064923.1, from coordinate 602,688,156 downwards.
CAGGGTGGACAGCAATGTGCGGCTGTTTTCTGATGATGCATTAGTGTACGGCAAGGTGTCGATGTTGAGTGATTGCAGGAGGATATAGGATGATTTAGACAAAATTTGTAGTTAGTGCAATGAATGGCAGTTAGTTCTAAACGTAGGAAAATGTAAGTTTATTCAGATAAGTAGGATAAACAAACCCATAATGTTCGCATACAGCACTAATTGTCTTCCGCTTGACACAGTCACGTCGTTAAAATATTTGGGCGTAACATTGCAAAGCGATATGATATGGAAAGAGCATGTGAGGATAGTGATAGGAAAGGCGATTGTCGACTACGGTTTATTGGTAAATTTCGAAGAAAATGTAATTCACATGTAGGAGAAACCTTATATAAGACGCTAGTGTAATCTATCGTTGAGTACTGCTCGAGTGTTTGGGATCCATACCACGTCTGATTAAAGGAAGACATCAAAGCAGTTCAGACGCAGGCTGCTAGATTTTTGACTGGTATGTTGGAACAGCACGCAAATTTTTGGGAGATATTTCGGGGACTATAGTGGGTATCCACGGAGGGCAGGCGACATTCTTTCCGAGGAACGGCATTGAGAAAATTTAGGCAACCAGCATTTTAAGATGACTGCACAACGACTCTTTTGCCCACAACATACATTACACATAAGGACTACGAAGAAAAGATACAAAAAATTTGGGCTCAAACGGACACATATACAAGGGTTGTCCAGAAAGTAAGTTCCTATAGGTCGCTAAATGGAAACCAAAGTGAACATCAGAAACATTTTATTTTCAAGAGTTAGCTACACTTCCCAGATACTTCTCTACATAGTTGCCGCTCCGACATAGACAACTGTCGGAGTGTTGTATCAAATTTCCAACACCATCGTCATAGGTGGCAGCCACCTGTGCTTTCCGATAATTCTCTACGCTGGTCTATAGCGCGTAGCCTGAGCCCAAGTGTTGTCTTCATATCCAGCGTTTCATGTGAGCAGAGATGATACTAAGGACGAGCCAATTAATGCTGTGTTGTGAGTGATCAAACACTTCCCATCGAAAAAGTTGCAAGAGCGTCTTCACTGCCCCTGCAGAGTGCGGCTGAGAATTGCCACGAAGAAGGGAGCGCGTGGCAGTTGTGTTAGGTGGGCTGCATTCAATAAGACGAAGCCTCTCAGCGGGTCCTCCTACACGGCGGAGATATCGTTGTTCAAGGCACCTCTACTTTCTCACAGTGCCCTCACAACTGAAAAGAGCGCCTTGATGCGACCGTCGATCGTACTAGAGACACTACCTAACACAAATGTGCAAAGTTTCATCGAGTTTCCACTGTGGTGTCCATTTCGCGACAGATCGGAAATTACTTTCTGGACAACCCTCAAAGATTCGTTTTTCCCTCTCTCTTTTTGTGGGTGGAATAGCAAAGGAAATGACTAGTTGTGGTGCGGGGTACCCTCCACCACGTGCCGTAAGGTGTATTTCGGAATATCGATGTAGATGTAGACGTATGTTACTGTTGCACTGAATAACTGTAATATAACTTTTGATGTTAGTTCATTAAAACACTGTGAGTATATCCAGTTTAAACTGCTTCGCCTCTATATGATTAGAGTGGTACTCACTGAGACAAAAAGTCCTGGTAGTAGAACGTTTAACATGTTCTGCTTCGTCTTTATCCCTATTATGAGATCAGAAGCACCCCATATGTCAACAGAGAACAATTTCAATGAGAAGATTCTTCACATTAATAAAGGAAATAATTCTGCGATCTTTTCGAATAAACCTTGAATAAAACAGATTATATCACTTAAATAATTTATTTATTGTGCCTTTTTGGCTGTCGCCGACATCAGATCAGAACTTGGAATTGTGGAAACATGAGTCACTTTCGGTATATAAAACATATTCCTAATCGGTGTGTCAACTGTCAGCAGTACATAGTTTATAGTTGACGCCTCGATTAGCCATACGTTTTACATACTGACACTGAACCTGAGTTTTGGTGTGATTACGGCAATAGTCGATACGGCATGGTAAATTAAGAAACATGTTAAGAAATATAGACGGTTTTATGCAACAAATAGCGTGAGTTATCTTTCAGTTACGAACTCCTTAGTGCCATGAGAAATAATTGAAGCATCAACTTTTCAATATACTAATATACGTGAGATCAGTATCTGTTAAGGGGTGTTAACACAGATTTGGTTGAAACTTGCTAAAAGTATTACCACAGCAGAAGAACCATTCAAAGTGATGATACGTATTTTTCCCCTCTCTAAAAGTCCACTAATAACTCGAAAATAGTCCCTTATTTCGACTGAGTTCTGAAACTGTTACATTTTTGGGCAGTTTTTTCACTGTGCAGATATTCTGAGAATAATATTTGAAGTTTCTCTTCCACATATTTTCTTTTAGTGTCACTTGTTTCTACTGAAGCATTATTGTCTTCAAATGTTCTTTTCGTTTCGTCATATCTTAAACAACTAACAGTTCTATCAAGTATTATTTCTGGCGTGTCAGTATTTTAGTTACTAATTGTATGTGTTTATTATTCATTTATTTTAGTATACGAACATCCAAGGAAACAGTAGAACGCCTACTTTGACTTCATTGTTATTTAATTTGCTATTGGTCATTTTAATTCATAAAATGTTATGTCTACAAAACATAAATTTTCAATTTTTGTCTTCCCTCATCACTAGAAGTAATAACAATTACAGCAAATGAGCTACAATGAGCCAGATTTTCAATGCTAATGTACGAGGGTTGTAACTTTAATAATAGCAACTATCTATTTACAGCTCGTACAAAATGGATAAGAGTTTCAAAGTTTTACTGACCATCAAAGTAGTCACCACCATTGTGCACAACCCGTTGCCAGTGATGTGGAAGTCTTCGGATACCCTTAGCAGTGCCAGTTGTGTTGACAGTTCGAGCGGCGCGGTCTGTTGCCCGACGAGTTTGTAGCACTTCTGAAGCGAATGCCGTGAAGTGTTTCCTTCAGTTTAGAGATCGAGTTGAACTCACGAGGGATTAAGTCAACGGAGGGTAGTAGGTGGTATAGCCCTTAGCAGGCCCATCAGTCAAACAAATCAGTAACAGCTTGCATTGTACGTGCTTGAGCATAGTCCTGCAAAATGATGGTCAGGTCCTACAGAAAGTGTCATCACTTCTGTGCCTAAGCTGGTCGTAGGTTGTGTTCAACAAACGAACAGCATAAAGACATAAGTGTTAACACATTCTGCAGGACCACACCATCATTTTGCAGGACAACACTCAAGCATGTACAGTGCAAGCTGTTACTGATTTGTTTGACTGATGGGGCGGCTAAGTGCTATACCACCTACTGCACTCCAATGACTTAAGCGTTCGTTGGTTCAACTCGATTTCCAAACTGAAGAATACACTTCACAGCATTCGCTGCAGAACTGCTACAAATTCGTGTGTCAAAAGACTGCGCCGCTCGAACTGTCAATACAACTCTGCCTGCTAAGTGTACCCTACGACTTCCACATTACTGGTAACGGGTTCTGCACAATGCTGGTGACTACTTTGAAGGTCAGTAACACTTTGAAACACGTATCTATTTTGTAGTTGCTGTAAATAAATAGTTGCCACTATTACAGCTCCAATCCTCGTATTTACGCGTGAAACACTATCCGCCCTTCAGGAAAGACACATTTGGAAAAAAACTTCTTTCTGTCAATAGAGACCATATTCTGACGGGGATGGAGATTCCTGGGTAGGGTGAACGCAGCATGTAATCTTGGAGAAGGTCTTCGACCGATGAAACATGTAGAAGTAAATTCAGAAGAAACTCAAAGGAGTGTATTGAGACCATCGCTTTGCGAATCAGTATTAACGAGCTGCAGACGTTATTAGTCTCAGACTTTCTGCAGAAGGTTGAACGCATCTGTAATGAAATACCATCCAAAAAGCCACACAAATAAGCTTTCAGATGCTACATCGTAAGTGGCCCAAAGACTGGCAATTCGATTTAAAAATGAAATTATACATTTCACAAAAAGCAGAGACAAGGTACTCTTTGACTACAATGTCAGTGGGTCACAATAGTAATAATCCACTTCGTACAGTTATCATATGAAACTACTTGTGTTGTTATGAAGTGGAATGATGGCATAGACTCAGCGATAGGTAAACAGTTACCAACTTTCGTCTGTGGTGGATAATGGAAGAATGGTATGCTACAATTATTCAAGTACGGACTGAGGGTACAAAATTTTTATCCAAAACATGGCAGCAGAAACGCAGATTGACTAAATATTTTACACCCGTATTGGAGCAATTTATTCAAACCATATATTCTTAATACTAGTTGTAGATTTAGCTTTCCTCTTCTGTTCCCAAAACTTCTTCATCCTTCTGACCTGGCTGCCCTTTCTTCATCAGTTATGGTGTATTTTTTGAGTGTAAATGTCTTTTGCTTAAATCTCGTGTCACTGTGTTTAAGGATCTTCTTCTCTTCTTTGCCTTAAATTTGTTGCAGTATCAACCCCAACTCGTCTAAATCATCTTGAACTTCTTTGAACCAGTTGTTATTGGTCTTACGTTTCCAAAAGTAGGAGAACAGTTGTTTCAGTAGCCTGGTTTTGATAGTCTGTAAATGTGGCAATTATTGACTCAGATTCTTGGTATAGGACTTCGTTAGGCAATAGTCGCCACTGTCCCTCTACTTGGTATTTTTTGTTTATAATTGTCTAAGGATTCTTCTGTTTGACTCCTGTAGATTGTCTGTGGTTGATTTGGTGTCCATCTTGATCAGTATTTTACTAGCATCGGTTGTTTCAGGTTTAATAGCAGAGCAGCAGTGTCTGAGTTTTGGATTTATCGAGACACATTTCTTCTTGTATGTTGGCCAGATGTTACGCTGCGCTTGTTTCAGTTTAGTTGTTCTGCTTTCTACTGATATCTCCTATCTCCTCGTTTGAATACCAACATATAACTTCCTCAAGATAATTGAATTTATGTAAAATTTTAATTTGTTTGTTATCATTCAGTGTACTGGCTGGTGTTTCAACCTTGAAGAATTGCATCATTTCTGATTTTTTCGAGTTCTTCAATTTGGTGATTAGCCTCTTCCAGGCTATTTGCGAGTAGCGCTAGGTCATCAGCAAAGCCAAGGCAATTGAGTCCGATATTTCTGGCAATCTTGAAGTTTGGTTGGCATTTATTATTTCACTCTCGCATGACTTTCTCCAGTGCGCAGTTAAATAGTAGTGGTAAGAAACCATCCTCCTGTCGAAGTCCCGTCCGCATTTCAAATTATTCAGATAGTTCCCGTCTGAATTAAACTGAGTTTCAAGTGCAATCCAAATTACGCGAGGATTTTGAGTAATGACTCACGATGGATACTGTCATAAGCTTTCTTGAAGTCGACAAAAGCGGTGACCAACTGCTTACTGAAATGTGTTTGCAGATTACGAGTACGGTATTATGTCAGCTATCCAGTGATAACTTAAAACATGATGACCACCTCCCACCGTGACGTTGAATGCCACCTTGTGGCGTTGCGGGCAGTTCAAGCAGTAGCAGAGGTAGCAGACACCGATGGGGGATCACCCTACCAAAGATATCGCCAGCAAATGGGGAAACCCACTGAGATTGGCAACTTGTACAACGGCACATTGTTATTATTTATTTTATTAATTGTGTATTCCACTTTAGAAGAACGATTGAACTAGAATACACGATTTTATTTTTGGATGTTCCCCCTCTTCATCTTCCAGAAACTCTTAATTCTCGCAGAATGTCCTCTCTTCCGTTCGTGAGTTCACTTTTTTACCAGGTTGTTGCGTTGTTTTTTGCTCTAACTTCTTATGCATGATTTTATTCCGGCACTCGTTGCGGTCTTCCAGATTTTCTATGTTGATCTGTTGCATGTCCGTCTGGACCTTCTCGGTCCACTCTGTGCTGCATTTACTCTTTGTTATGATGTCGAGTAGTTTCTTTGCTGTTCTGGTGTTCTACATCCTGTAGACGTGTGTGTAAAACTTTGCTCGGCATTTCCTGATTTCTTCGGTTATTATGTTGGTTTTTTGATAGAGCTCGTTCTTAGGTCTCTTTATCCAAATTCCATTTCGGTTGATTGCTCCGTAAATTTTAATAATTTTTCGTTCCTGTTTTTCTATTTCCCTAATTTTGGAGTGATTGGCAATTACCATTGTTTGAGCTGTGTATGTTGCTTCTGGAAGAATCACAGTTTTTTAATGTCTCTATTTGGCGTCTGTCGAAAAGCGTTTGTTGTTGTAGTATGCCCATGTAAATAAATATGCCTTTTGCAGGTTGCTGATCCTTTGTTCATTGGCGAATCTGTTTAGCCCCGATGACTGCATAGTATCTCCAAGATATTTAAAGTGGCTTATTTGTGTGATGTTACTATGTTTCGTGATTAAAGGGGACTTATTTTCTGGCCGTCTTTCGTTATGCTGTTTTTTTTACGAAATTTGCAATCACTTTTCTCTACATTTTCATCTAGTTTTACAGCTGTGTGAATCGCTTCTGTCCTGTTGTTTGTGATAATCGCAATATTGTCTGAGAAGGCAAGGTACTTCACTTCAGTAGGGTTTCCTTTTCTGATATCAATTTGGACATATTTTACATGAGGTTCCCATTCTCTGATGATATTTTCTAGAACAATATTGAAAGGAATCGGTGATAATCCGTCCCCCTACCGCACTCCCGTCCTACTTTCAAAGGATTCCGATATTTCAGCCATGAATTTCTCTATTAAAGTTGACTTTGTAAGAGTCTGTTCTATGATTCTTCGGCAGTTTGGGTCTATTCCGAATTCTTCCCTGATTTTTAAAAGGATTTCACTGTCTATTGAGACATAAGCTTCCCTGTAATAGATGAATGTCATTAATGCATTCCTGCATCTTCTCATTTGTAGTATGTTTTTAAGCCCCAGACCTGTTCCTCATATGGACGCGCTTTTCTGAATCCGGCCTGATGTTCAACAAGTCGTGGGTTCTTCTGGGTTCTACTCTGTTTAGAAGTCTTTTGGAGAGGATTCTGTACGCCACTGGGAGCAGGGAGATGCCTCTGTAGTTGATGTCGGTCTTGTCACCGTTTTATGTAATGGGTAGTCAGAGCGCATTTGCTGTCTTCTGGTATTTCCTCCGTCTCCCATATGTCTGAGATTAGATGATGAAATTTCTGCGTCAGTGTAGGATCGTTCTGTTTCCATACTTGTGCGAAAATTCCATCTTCTCCTAGTGCTTTGTTGTTATTGAATTGATTGATTATCGCCGTAATTTCTGCGAGATCTGGGGCTTTTGAGTCCGTCTGTGTGAACATCGGGAGGTGTGGAGTCAAGTTTTCCCTGTGGTTGTTCACAGTTAAAATGGAAGCAGAAATACTTGGCTGATAATTTGCAATTGATTTTTTGAGTTGGTTTCCAACGGGACATCGGGTCTCTTGAAGCACAGACTGGGGTGCGTGGTATCCATGTAGGTTTTCTCCAAACGTCGTGTTGAAAATTTTTCTATTATATCTATTGAAATTCTGTTGGATTTTGTGGGGTCTATTGTTGTCATACCCTCGCTTGCCTTTTCGAATCACCTTTGGAATCTGTTTGTGAGTTCTAAGAAAGTTATCCCAGTTTTCCTCCGTTTTGCTGCTGCTGAATATTTTTCAGGCTGTTATTCGACTGTCTATTGCCTGCTCGCAGACTGCGTTCCACCAGCGGTGTTTTCTGGAGCGAGGGTGTGGTCCTTGTTTCTTGGCTTCCTGAATTTTCCTTGTTAGTTTCTTCCAGTCTGTCGATTTCCTGTTTAATTTGTTTCATGATTTGTGCTTTGTTGAGTTTCAGGTATTCCGGATCTGGCTTCATGTTTCTGGGTGGAAATTTTTTCCTTGTGTTTGGTTTAAAATCGGCCTTTCATTTTAGGAGATAATAGACTGATTCAAAAGCGCCTTAACGAGGTGTGACGTTTAGAATTTATTTCGTATTTTCCTTGGAAATTGCAACATGATCGATTTGGCATTCGTCCTGCCTCAGACTGGGCGATCTCCATTTGGTTGGTATAAGGGCCTATTATATCTCTGAATTTTCTCTCTTTTCCTAGCTGTGAGTTAAAATCGCCCAATAGGATTTTCACATGGCAACTTGGTATTTTGTTGGTTTCTTCTTCCAGAGTTTCCAGAAACTATCCACGGTGTTGCTCTGTTGATTAGTAAGGTTATGTACGATTATTAGTGTATAAGTTTTATCAGCTGATTTTTCTGACAGTAATGAGAAACTTTCTTTGTGAGAGATGAAGTCGGTCACTGAGCCGAGTGTTGAGTTGTGTACTGCGAATCCGGTTCCCAGGCGTAATAGTTTGTCTCTAACTTGTACGGCAAGTTTGCCCTTGTAGATTCTGAATATCCCTGTGCTGAAGTATCCTTCGTTAGTAAATCTGGTCTCCTGGAAAGATGTGATTTGTATGTCAATTTATCCAGTGTCTGGTGAGATCTTTTATTTTGCCTGTTTCGTAACAGTATTCTCATTAATTGTGCCAATAATATTCTTATGTATAGTCTTGAGAATTTTAAGAGTTCTTGAGGAACTCCCATTCCTTCCCACATGGTGCCCCTGATCCCCCAGAATTCGATGATCAGGTGATTCCAGTCTATCGACTGGTGCCTGTGGTAGTATTTCAATGACAGTCTTTTCCATCACGCGTGCAACGCGCCACAGACGCATGCTGGTGGAGCGGTATTATGCTGTGGAAGGCATTTTCCTCAGTGGGATCTGTGGTAGTAAACGAAGACACTCTAAAAGTTCCAACCACCAGCATCCCTTTGTGCCTGATGACTTCCCCGATAGCGATGTCATCTTCCAGCAGTATAATTGTCCGTCTCTCTGAGCCAGAACCTTGCTACAGTTGTTTCAGGAGCATTATAGTTAACTCACGTTGATGTTCAGATGACCTGATGTAAATCGTGCGGAACATATCTGGGTCGCTATTGGGCGCTATCACTGTGTACGAAAACCAACGGCCGTTTCTTACACTAATTACGGTTACTGTGCGTAGACATCTAAAGCCTCATACCTTGACAAAGCACCTAACAAACTGTCGGATCCCTGTTACACAGAATCAGTGATATGTTCAAATGTGTGTGAAATCTTATGGGACTCAACTGCTAAGGCCATCAGTCCCTAAGCTTACACGCTACTTAACCTAAATTATCCTAAGGACAAACACACACACCCATGCCCGAAGGAGTATTCGAACCTCTGCCGGGATCAGCCGCACAGTCCATGACTGCAGCGTCTCAGACCCCTCGGCAAGAATCTGTGATATATTTCGTAGCGATAACCGACAAACAAGCTATTAAGCAAATGGCCATAATGGTTTGGTTTAACAGTGTGTGGTATACTTAAATTTAAAAAATTGTTGTAGCTTGAAGTCCAGCAACCATAAGTTAACTTAATTACAAAATGTACGTATATCCACCTCGGCTGCATAAAATTGTTGTAAAATTGACCATGGTTTCGACAGCTCTAAGGCGGTCTTCTTCAGAATAAAAACTACATAGGATTACCTAGAAACTATTATAACAGGGCTTAAAAATATAATATACCTAATAGGATTATTTCCATAAAATACGAGGGTCGGTCAAAAAGTAATGCCTCCCATTTTTTTTCTACTTAAAAAAATTAAGTTAAGTGAAAAATTTGAATTTGGCGCCATTCCTCAAACCTTCTTCTGCAATCCACTGCAGTAGTAACTTTCTGTGTCAACAGGTGGCAGCACAGCAGAAGTTTGTAAGATGGCCGACATCGATGTTCGTTTGAGACAGCGTTGTGTGATTGAATTCTTGAATGCAGAAGGTGAAACGCCCATACGCATTCATGAAAGACTGAAGAAGGTGTATGGTGCTGTGACAGTGGATGTCAGCACTGTTAGACGATGGGTTCGTCGTTGTAAGGAAGCTGAAGGGCAAACACCGTTGACTGTCGAAAAGCGGAGCGGCAGGCCGGTGAGTGCAGTGACTCCACACAACATTCAGCAAGTTGATGACATCATTCGTGGTGACCGTCGGGTGACTGCAGATGAAGTGTGTCGCATTATTTCTCTTAGTAAAGGCAGTGTGATCAATGCAAGACCACACACCAGTCGTCACACCTCTGACGAGATTGTCAAAATTGGATGGGAAGTTTTGCCTCATCCCCCATACAGCCCTGACCTGGCACCATCAGACTTCCATCTGTTCGGACCACTAAAAGAAGCTCATCGTGGGATTCATTTTGAAGATGAGGAGGCCGTCAAAACATCCGTGCGTCAATGTCTTAGGAAGCAGAGCTGTGATTTTTACCGTGCTGGGATACATGCCCTTGTTCAAAGATGGACCAAAACTGTAGAGATGGGCGGAGATTACATTGAAAAATGACAAAATGATCCTCAATGTTGTGGTTTTCAACCTATGTAATTGCATTTAAATTTCCTGACAATTAAACGTAGAAAAAAAAATAGGAGGCATTACTTTTTGACTGACCCTCGTATACAGTGTACTTACATGTAATCACACCATGAAAAACATCCGACCAAAAATGCTTTTGTCAAACTGAAATTATCACAGGAATTATAATTAAACTGTAAAACACTCTATCAACTGGAATAAAATGTTTCACCGAAGTCCAGTGACAGTCACGAGGTCGCTTAGGGCCAAAGAACTGCATCAAACCGCCGCTACCGTTAGACTAAACGGGTTACAGGCCAAGGCAGCCACGAGCAGGTCACGAAAACCGATTTGTGCCATCTAGCAAGAAGTGATCGAAATACAGACAAGAGCAAATGAGGCACTGCCTGGACAGTTTAACATTACAGGCAACAAGAGGAGTCAATGCATGAAAATTAGAACATACCGTAACCGTCTTATTTCATAAATGAAATACAGTTCAAAGTGTACATAGAAAATATAAAACTGGAAAGAGTCTACACTGAGGAGAGGATCACCATTCAGAGCATTTTTAATCAGTGGCTCTATACGTTGAGAAAAGTTTTTGTTGCGTAATTGCAACTGTTCGTTTAGAATGAGACCGCCCTTCAGAGATAGGTATTTGAAACTCTCTAGCCCTAAAGCCTTTTTTTTCCGAATGGAAGATAGGGACGGCTTTTACATCTTTAGGATTATGTCCTGTGATTAACATATCGTCAGCGCAAGTTGAACTGTGGATGTTGGTGCCTTTTTTGCCGAGAAGATGTTCCTTAAATCTTGTCGAAATAGTTCGGCCAGTTTTGCCTATGTAATAGACAGGACAATTGCCGCAAATAATTTTATAGATACCAGAATTCTGCAGAGAGGAAAGCGTCGGTTTCATGTTATGTATCATATTACTTTTAAGGAGTTATTAGTGGATAAGGCTAGTCTACTGTTATATTTACTTTGAAGTAAACGCCGTATCCTGTAAGAAATTAGACTCAGAAATGCTTTAGAAAAAAATGTTTTCTTTTCATTAGGTTCGTTATTATATAGGCCTAGTGCTGTGACTCTCTTATTGGTTTTCCTACTAAAAGTACTATCTACTGTAGAAGGATCATAGCCATTACTGTCAGCCTCATTTTTAATCATATTCATATCGGAATTGAAATTTTCAGGAGGAAGGAGTGTGAAAGTGGCTCTATGAAAAGCTGAATGAGAAAAGGCCATCTTTGAGAATGAGGGTGTACTGACGTGAATGGAATAATTTGATAAGAATTAGTTCTTTTGCGAAAGATATTGAAGCTAACTTTGTCGTTTACTATCGTAAGAATGAGATCTAGAAACTTCAATTGCCGGAACTCATTTCCGCCTTCACAGGTGAAACAAATAGTTTCATCAATCTTGTTGAACATATTAAAAATACCGTCGTTAGGCCCTTTGTATATGATCAAAATGTCATCGACGTATCTAGCGTATGATAGAGTGCCTACAGTTGACGCTGAAAAATAATAATAATAATAATAATAACCCTTTCTGAGTCCAATTTATAACAGGATAAAGCGTTTACTTAAAAAAGAAATATAACTGTGGAGTCATCTCCTCCACTAATAATTCTTTAAAAAGTAACATCATACATACACTCCTTGAAATTGAAATAAGAACACCGTGAATTCATTGTCCCAGGAAGGGGAAACTTTATTGACACATTCCTGGGGTCAGATACATCACATGATCACACTGACAGAACCACAGGCACATAGACACACGCAACAGAGCAAGCACAATGTCGGCACTAGTACAGTGTATATCCACCTTTCACAGCAATGCAGGCTGCTATTCTCCCATGGAGACGATCGTAGAGATGCTGGATGTAGTCCTGTGGAACGGCTTGCCATGCCATTTCCACCTGGCGCCTCAGTTGGACCAGCGTTCGTGCTGGACGTGCAGACCGCGTGAGACGACGCTTCATCCAGTCCCAAACATGCTCAATGGGGGACAGATCCGGAGATCTTCCTGGCCAGGGTAGTTAACTTACACCTTCTAGAGCACGTTGGGTGGCACGGGATACATGCGGACGTGCATTGTCCTGTTGGAACAGCAAGTTCCCTTGCCGGTCTAGGAATGGTAGAACGATGGGTTCGATGACGGTTTGGATGTACCGTGCACTATTCAGTGTCCCCTCGACGATCACCAGAGGTGTACGGCCAGTGTAGCAGATCACTCCCCACACCATGATGCCGGGTGTTGGCCCTGTGTGCCTCGGTCGTATGCAGTCCTGATTGTGGCGCTCACCTGCACGGTGCCAAACACGCATACGACCATCATTGGCACCAAGGCAGAAGCGACTCTCATCGGTGAAGACGACACGTCTCCATTCGTCCCTCCATTCACGCCTGTCGCGACACCACTGGAGGCGGGCTGCACGATGTTGGGGCGTGAGCGGAAGACGGCCTAATGGTGTGCGGGACCGTAGCCCAGCTTCATGCAGACGGTTGCGAATGGTCCTCGCCGATACCCCAGGAGCAACAGTGTCCCTAGTGTGATGGGAAGTGGCGGTGCGGTCCCCTACGGCACTGCGTAGGATCCTACGGTCTTGGCGTGCATCCGTGCGTCGCTGCGGTCCGGTCCCAGGTCGACGGGCACGTGCACCTTCCGCCGACCACTGGCGACAACATCGATGTACTGTGGAGACCTCACGCCCCACGTGTTCAGCAATTCGGTGGTATGTCCACCCGGCCTCCCGCATGCCCACTATACGCCCTCGCTCAAAGTCCGTCAACTGCACATACGGTTCACGTCCACGCTGTCGCGGCATGCTACCAGTGTTAAAGACTGCGATGGAGCTCCGTATGCCACGGCAAACTGGCTGACACTGACGGCGGCGGTGCACAAATGCTGCGCAGCTAGCGCCATTCGACGGCCAACACCGCGGTTCCTGGTGTGTCCGCTTTGCCGTGTGTGTGATCATTTCTTGTACAGCCCTCTCGTAGTGTCCGGAGCAAGTATGGTGGGTCTGACACACCGGTGTCAATGTGTTCTTTTTTCCATTTCCAGGAGTGTAATTTGAAACTTATGCTTTCCCCTGTGTAGAATTCTGTTCTCTATAAAATCACTTGCGGCAATTGTCCTGCCTATTACATAGGCCAAACAGGCCGAGCTATTTCGACAAGATTTAAGGAACACCTTCTCGGCAAAAAAGGCACCAATATCCACAGTTCAACTTGCGCTGACGATCTGTTAATCACAGGACATAACCCTAAAGACGAAAAATCCATCCAGATCTTGCATTCGGAAAAGCAAAGGCTTCAGAGTTAACATCTTAGAAGAGCTAGAGATTTTCAGATACCTGTCTCTGAAGAACGGTCTCATTCTGAATGAACAGTTTCAATTACGCAACAAAAACGTTTCTCAGTGTATAGAGCCGCTAAAGCAAAATGATCTGAATATCGATACTCTCCTCAATGCATACTCTTAAACATCGTTTTTCTTTCCAGTTTTATATTATCTATGTATATTTTAAAATACATTTTATTTATAAAACAAGACCATTACGGTGGAATTTTCATGCAATGATTCCTGTTGTTGCCTGTAATGTTAAACTGTCTATGCAGTGACTCGTTTGCTCTCGTCTGTATTTCGATCACTTGTTGCCGGATGGTACGAATCTGTTTTCGTGTCCAACTCGTGACTGCCTTGGCCTGTTACCCGTTTGGTCTAACGGTAGCGACTGTTTGATGCAGTTCTTCGGCCCTAAACGATCTCGTGACTGTCATTGTATTTCGATGGAACATTTTATTCCAGTTGACAAACATGTTATATTTTTACAGTTTAATTATAATTCTTGTGATAATTTCAATTTGACAAAAGCATTTTTGCTCAGATATTTTTCACCTATGATGTGATTACATGTAAGTACACTGTTTGCACAATTTATGGAAGTAATCCTATTAAGTATATTATATTTTTGAGCCATGTCATTATATTTTCTAGGTAATCCTATGTAATTTTTATTCTGAAGAAAACCGACTTACAGCTGTCGAAACCATATTCAGTTTTACAACAATTTTATGCAGCCGAGCTGGCTATGTACCTTTTGTGATTAATGTATGGTTTACTATACACACATGAAATCCTGCGCCAGACCAGTCTGGGTGCCGTATTTTCTGCTTATAGTATTAACCACTTCGGCTACCCGTACTATCCAAATTTCCACATTCATTAGTGTCTACGTTTCGTAATGTTCGCACTGCGTTTGTGTGTATCCCACTTGGGGAGAGTCAACGTTTTTCTCGTCAATTTAGTTTGCCTTCGCAAGCAATACAGACAGTGCACTAACTTACGAGCGTCTAGGAAATGCTGCGAAACCCGAACTGACAAAAAACTGAAGATAGGTAGCAGCCACACGACAAAATCAAATTTTGAAAGCTTCAGGAACCACAATAATGGGACGAGTCTAGGTATGTGCAACATCTGACTGCATGTCGTTACAGGAGAGTTCAAGAAACCATTATCAGTAAATGAGCAGTGACAACATGCACAGGAGCTTTTAGGCAGTGATTCTCTCCTCACGCCACACGCGAATAGAGGAGGAAAAAACCATAATGTGTGGAACTGCCATTTCATTTCGCAGTGGTTTGAAGCTTACGTAGTACAATTAAACAGTATATATTGATAATGCAGTTTTGGTTCTAGTTTTTATTCTAGACGATTATTCTAGGATATTACCAAAATTACACTTGAAGGCTTTGCTTTCCATAGCGAAAGGATGCGCAGGGAGGGGAAACGTTAGACGTTCATAAATGAATTCTTCTACTATACGTGTACTCTGTGCATCGTACTGAGCACATATGGAAAGCACAATTAGTACACACGCAAAAAAAAACCTGTTAAGTCTGTGAAACCGAGCAGTGGATGCTAATGCCTGCCAGTGGACTGGGAATCAGTCTCATTGACTTACTCACCCAGCTATATATATATATATATATATATATATATATATATATATATATATATATATATATATATATATATATAGAGAGAGAGAGAGAGAGAGAGAGAGAGAGAGAGAGACGGAGGGAGGGAGAGAGAGGGGGGACTGCATTGCTGTTAACATCGACAGTACACCCACAGTTCCACACAGACAGACAATTAGGAAAATATGTGGACTTCATTCACGACAGCTGAAACGTCCGAAGATGTCCATTTAACGCCACCTACAAAATCAACATTTCTACAGTTACTTTTCGAGTTAAAGCAGGCCTTTTTCTCGCTATGCGTCCACGTTGCCATTCTGACTGGAGTTGCTACCGCCTTTCATAAACAGTAACCAGTGGCATAGTTACCGTCTTCATAAAACATTCAGAGCCCACGGCTCGATATACTCGCTTGTATAGGTTGTATCATGGGTTAACGGGACTTGCGATGGGATCTCGGCGTACGTCGTAGCAGCTCTTGCTGGGTCGTGTAAATGACATTTTGCGGTAAGTAGTCGTTGCCGTTGTGTACGTGCAACTCAGCATGAGACGTTCCGCCTACATCTACATACACACAACCGCAAGCTACCATACAGCACATAGCGGAGGATATCCTGTACGCCCTGTTTCATTCACAAATGGCCGGCCCGGGTGGCCGAGCGGTTCTAGGCGCTACAGTCTGGAACCAGGCGACCGCTAAGGTCGCAGGTTCGAATCCTGCCTCGGGCATGGATGTGTGTGATGTCCTTAGGTTAGTTAGGTTTAAGTAGTTCTACCTTCTAGGGGACTGATGACCTCAGACCTTAAGTCCCATAGTGCTCAGAGCCATTTGAACCATCATTCACAAATGGAACAATGGAAAATACGACTATTTCCTGTGTGTACCTCCATACTGGAACTGATTTCTCTACCATGAAGGATGGATATTAGTTGCATCAGGATCATTCTGCAGCAGATACCGATTCTCTGAACGTTCTCAATAGTGTTCCGTAAAGTTCTTCCTGGGATTCCCACTTGAGTCCAATTATTTTTTCAGTAATGCTCGTTTGTTGATCGAACCTAGCGGTAACAGATCTACCAGCACGCCACTCGATTTCTCCAATGACTTCCCTTAATCCGATCTAATTGGGATCCCAAACATTCGAGAGGTACTTAGTAATTCGTTAGAAATATTTTATATGTGCGATCTGCTTTACACATGAACTAAGCTTTCCTCGATTTTTCCCAATAAACCGACGTCGACTTTACGCCTAGATATTGTTCGACGTGACTTGACCAAGAACTCGTCCTGTATTCGAGCATTATACTATTATATTTCCTCTTCATCTACCTTAATTTACATTTTTAGACAGTTATAACAAGCAGCCTTTCTGCACACAAAATGGAAATTCTGTCCGGTACATCGATTATCCTTCGACAGACACTTAAACACGATGCTTTCTCGTACAGTGAGCCATCATCAGCACACAGTCGCAAATTGCTTCTCACGGTGTCGGTCAGACCGTTTATGAATATAGAGAGATCGAGTGCTTATATCGCACTTTCTTGCTGCACTTATGTTGGCATCTCTGTCTCTAATGAACACTTACCGTCCATGACAACGTAATGGGTACTATTATTTAAAGTGGTCGAGCCATTCTCGTAACTGAGAACTTATTCTGTACTATCGGACCTGCTGTGTACTGTTTTATATGTTTTCCGAAAATCAAGGAGTTTGGGATCTGCCTTGTCTTTGATCCACGGTGCCCAAGATGTTATGCGAAAAACGAGCAAACCGTTTCTGAAGAGCGATCCATTGTAAATCCTAATTCATTTGTCGATAGGAGGTTTTCTTCCTCCGAAGTGTACGTGAGGGCCTCTGTGATTACGTGGCAGAAGAAGAAACAGGAGTCGATCCAGTATTAGAATCAGAATTTAGAAGAGCTTAAAATCAAATAAGGTAGAAAGGGTAGATAACAATCCATCTGAATTTCTAAGATCATTGGGGAATGAGGCCACAAAAAGATTATTCAAGTTAATGTGTAGAATGTATGAGACTGTCGATATACTATCAGACGTTTGGAAGAACATCATTCATGCAATTCTCAAAATTGTAAGAGGAAAGTATGACAACTATCGCACAGCAAGTTTAACAGCTCTTGCATCTAGGTTGCTAACAAGAGTAAAAGTACAGGAAACTGGAAAAGAAAGTTCAAGATTTATTGCAAGACGAAAAATTTGGCTCTAGGGAAGGTAAAATCACCAGACCGGAAGTTTTGACGTTAGGTTTTATAATGGAAGCAAGACTGAAGAAAAATCTAGATACGTTCACAGTGTCTGTTGACCTGGGAATACTTTAGACAGTGTCAAGTGGTGCAAGATTCTTGAAATACTGATAAAAATAGGGATACACTGAAGGGTAAGACGGGACATATACAAAATGTACAAAACTCAAGAGGGAAAAATAAGAATGAAAGACCAACAACGAAGGATGTAAAGACAGGAACGTAGTCTTTCCCCACTGCAGTTCAACCTATACGTTACAGAAGCAATGACTAAAATAAAGTAAAAGTTCGTGAGTGGGGCTAAAATTTCGGGTGAAAGAATATCATTTGTAAGATTTACTGATGACATTGCTGTCTTTAGTGAATGTTAAAGCGAATTATAGGACATCTTGAATGTAATGAGTATTCTAATGAGTGCAGACTGTCGATTGAGAGTAAATCGAAGAAAAAACAAAGTAATGAGAAGTACCAGAAATCAGAAGAGCACGAAACGTAATAGCATAATAGATGAGCACGAAGTAAATGAAGTTAAGGAATAAAATTGTCGGGCTGAGCGAGGAGGACATAAAAAGCAGGCTAGCACTGGAAAGAAAGAATTCCTGGCCAGGAGAAACCTATTGGTATCAAACACAGGTCTTAGTTTGAAAATGTAATTTCTGAGAATTTAGGTTTGGAGTACAGCATAGTATGTCGGAGAAACATGGATTGTTGGAAAGCCGGAACAGACGAGATTAGAAATTGTTATGCCAGAGCCAAGGTAACCCCTGAGGGCCGCAACCCATATTACACCAACTAGGACGAGGTTGACTGTGTCCGAGGCGTACCAAAAGCACCATGGTAAACACCGGCCATTTACATACAAGATAATGGAAACCGACATTCCGAGCACTACTTCCTTCAGCGAGAGCTCGAGCTATGGCCTGCATCAAGTATCACTACGCTAAAACCTGATTGGCTGGAGACTGCTATTCAGGGGCTAGAACCAGCCGCGAAGTTCACTTCACTCCGGATGCCGACCTCGTGTACGTCGACTGCTGAAGGCTGCTGAACATTACGTCTTCGTCTCTGAATTGGACTCTTACTAGTGCGTGTGGTACCACGAACCTTTGTGACAATTAGAAGAGAACTTTCGTTTCCCTTGATTAGGAGACCTTTACTGGCATCGTTATTGTTACCTTTCATTTGTTGTTCAGTCATGAACCTTGTGAACTTATACCAATAATAGTTGTGTTTGTGAAAAATTGCGAATTGTCAGTCACAACAGAAGTATTTGAGATGTGGTACCTAGAAGAACGCTGAAAATTAGCTTGACTGATAAGACAAGGAATGAGTATGTTCTCTGCAGAGTCGGTATGGAAAGCAATATATGGGAAACACTGACAAGAAGAAGGGTAGATTGACGACATCAGGGAATAACTTGTATGGTACTAGAGGGAAGTGTAGGGGGTAAAAAGTCTAGACGCAGACAGAGTTAGGAATACATCTAAACATTCATGGCGGTGTCTGTTTGTTCTATATCGTGTCTCCCTACCACTTTCGCGCAACGACACTCTGAGTGTGTTTTTTAGGGGATTGACTAGTTTGAACCTGGGACCTGTTGCTGGTAAGGAGACGCCAGACCACACATGACATGTAGAATTCAGAAGAGTTGAGTGAGTCTATCGATGATATAACCAAATACTAAATGATCTCAGCGTCAGCTCCACTGCACTCCCTGTAACAGAATCTTAATACTACCTAAATTTAGTGTAAGGGGTTCAAGGCTTTCCTATTTTTAGTTAGCTGGTAAAATAACGTCGAAAAAGCAGTTAAGTTTACCACTGGAAATTTTATTCTACTCACAAAACATTGTTTATAAATTGCACTATTGATAAAAGGAAGTGTTTTAATACAGGACGGTAAAAACCAACTGCGTTCAACAAAAATGTGAACGAATATTCCCTGAATGGGTTTCAAAGTTCTACAGTCGATCTAAGGATGACCTATCGCATATCACATCTATAATCTAGGTTTAATTTAAGTTTCACAAAAGAGAAAACTATCAAAATGGTCTACAGTGACCCTCAGTTATCTTTAATTACTTATCTAACTTGTCGTATATTACAGTGGCTGATGTGGCTTCCCAATAACTATATAACAGAGAAATAATAACGTTTCAGATTTGTACTTCAAGTGGCAAATGTGAATACCATGAGCTTTAATTTTCGATCGACACTAGTATTACGCAAAAAGGGGGCGTAACAGATGAGACTTCTGCAGTTCTGAGTGAAGCTTTATGCGCTCAATAATGCGGCCTCGCGTGCGTTCATTACCTTGTCGGTGTTTACGCAGCGTCAGGGCGGCGGGCAGCACAGCTCCGCTCACCTCATCATCTCGGAAGCAACTCTCCCTTCTCCTTACTACAATTTACCGTAGTTGGTTTAAAAAAACTATCTGGCTGTGTTTTCATCTGACCAATCAGGGTCTCAATGTTAACCTTAAGCTCCGCCTACAAAAATTTTTTCTATCCAATGAGAAACGTTATACTTTTCGTGGTGGGGCAATGATTTTAAAGTTTGCAACGTAACAGAGACGCGAAAAAGTCTCACGCTAAAACCTGCAGATGGTGTGGTCCTTTTAGCGTTATCGTAAGATCTATACTGTTCTTCTGGAGGGCTCTATCTTTTAACATGAGCTGGGGGGTGGTCCTAATGTAAAAGACAAGCGAAAAAGTCTCACGCAAAAACTTGCGGGTGGTAGTGGCCCTTTTTGTGTTATCGTAAGATCTATACTGTTTTTCTGGAGGGCTCTAGCTTTTAACATGGGCTGGGGGTCGTCCTTGACATAACAGAGACGCGAAAAAGTATCACGCTAAAATGTGCGGGTGGTAGTCTTAGAGGTAGGTTGGCGACGTGGGTGTCCAGTCCGTCCCTTATCGTAGGGCCTTCTAGCTTAATACGGTTCTGCTCTCGGCTTCTGTTCTCGTTTCTCACCTCGGAACTGCGTCGGTCTCACGGTGGGAAGGTACGGCATGCATTAGACATTCTTGTGTTAGTCTATGGTATTCCATTTGCTCACTCGTTACTCGTATTACTTTGGTTAACTTAATGTCACGATTTATTCGGAGCTATGTGACATACTACTGGATTTGCTTATCATGTCAGGGTGTTCATGGAAGGTGTTGGATTTGCCTGACACCTTACATACATCCAGCAAATACTTGAGAACGTAGGCTACAGTGAATCATACAAATGATATTCTTTCACGTGGAATATTAGTCTCACTCCTGAACTTTTGTCTTAGTCTAGTCGTTGCTTCATCGACGTATAGATCGAAAGACTACATTCCTGTCTTCGTTCACAAAGCAGAGGAATTAGTAAAGGGGTGCATCCGACGAGTTATATCGTTCGTCCTTGGTACCTTTTACAACTCACACAAGGAATTTCGTATACGAGTACAGTCTGAAAACGGGTAAAAGTTTTAGCAAAATTATCAGGACAAAAATGCATAATATCCTCAATTCAGCCAGATAAATGTAGAATATTCGATCTGCTGGGAAAACATCATGAAACATTCAGAAACGATGTAGCGCAATTGTTATTGCTTCTTTAACATTCACTCGAAAGACCCTCCACTAGTGGCTTGGGAGCCAGATGATGCAGAAGGGTAGGGGGCCGGTCTAAGCCGCATGGCGTACTCACCGCGCCTTACCAGATACCCGGTGCGCCACTGAAGCTGGTCCGGAACGCGGCGCTCGTTCGCGCGTGGCGGGCAGCGCCAAACCGTGCGGCCACCCGCAGACCGCACGCGCAACGCATAGTCGCTACGCGCTGTCGCCGGCCGCACTCTCAATTACGCCATTAGCCGGAAATCTCTCCAATTACGGGCTCCGCCACGAGTGCCACGCGAAGGCCGTCATTATGCGTGCGCCGCGGCTCGCGCACAGTTAAGTGGCGAGCCAGGGCAAGCCGGCGCCCTTCCGCACACGCACACACACGCACACACACATACATACACACACGCGCACGTGCGTGGCTTTCCACACCAAGCGGCATTTGCGTACTGATTACGTACGGTCTTCCTGCGGCTCATCTGATAGCGCCTCTGCGAGCCGTGTGACCATCCGTGCGGCAAATTAACACGTAGGCCCCATCCTGCGGACAGTGTATGCATGCATCACCGATCGGTCGGTGACGCCTGACTGCACGCAGCTGCAGGGAAGCAAACCGCCGCTGACACGCGGGAGACACCCGCGACGCAAACTCATTCTCTGCAGACCGTCTCGCCATCAGCATGTACGGCGACTGGGACAGCTTTGCCACGTGGAATCGTTTCCTCAGTTTTAGAAAACGGTTATAATTTGCGCTCTCCTGAGCTCCTCTACCTACCAGTGTAGGAGCCATAGTTGGTATCAGAAGCAGAGCAGGCTCAAATGGCTGTCGGTGTTTCTGCACCCATCTTTGCCGAAATGATTTTTTTGCTGTTTCGCTCTGCACATTCATTCGCACTTGGCTAAAAAGTAATTATATTGCTCAATAATGCATGTGTTTGACATTCAGTAACCATCAGAGTACCTAGCCCCATCTACGTATTTATTCCAATCTTCTATTAGCCCATGATCTCCTCCCCCTTCTCTCCGTCCATCTACCTGTCCTCGTCTTCCACCCACCACACTGACCATCTCCTTCTGCTCCCTCTCTATCTCCTCACCACCCCCCTCCCCATCTCTCTGTCAATACACTCCTCCCCCTGTATCCATGTGCTCCTTGCCCCATTTTCCTTCTGCTCTCCTCTAATTCCATCTCCTCCTCCCCTGTCTGATTCCGTCTCCTCCTCTCTTTCCCTTCGCCGATCTTCTCTGGCCATGTCTTCCTCCACGTCTATCTACTGCTCCCCCTCTCCATCTCCGCCTCTTCTCCCTCTATCCTTTTCCTGCACTTTCCATCCTGTGTTCATCTCCTCCCCCTTTTTCCTACCACCTCCTCCTCTTCCCTTTACCGGCCTACTTCCTCCCCCACTTCTGTCTGTTCATCTCCTCCTACCGCACTACTCTGCCAATGTCTTCCTCCCCCTGTCCATCTCCATCTCCTTCTCTTCCCTTACTCTCTGTCCGTTTCTTCCTTCCTTATCTCTGTCTACCTCCTTCTACTCCTATCCGTGTGTGTGTAATAGTTCCCTCTCTCTATTTGTACATCTCATCGCCCCCCCCCCCCCCCTTCTCTCTCCGCGGTATCATATCGCAATAGCGGGCTGGTGTTTCTCACCTCATGTGTATTTATGTCCATATTTCTATCCAACCTTTGTACCAAATTTGACTACAATCATTCCAGAAGTTCATGATGTGTAGACAATGCTTCAAGCGCAAGTGCATGTCACATATATTTCACATGAATTTCAACATACTTCACGCATATTTGTACTGATGTTTTACCTGCATGCCTATCCAATTTCTGCTAGCATTTTCATTGTCACGCAGTTCAATGTTTATGATTTATCTCCTAAACAATATGCTGTACAACGATGTAATTTCGCAGGTACATCCATTAATATATGGGTC
This sequence comes from Schistocerca gregaria, assembly GCF_023897955.1. NCBI lineage: Eukaryota > Metazoa > Arthropoda > Insecta > Orthoptera > Acrididae > Schistocerca > Schistocerca gregaria. The sequence goes on along the minus strand of NC_064923.1, from coordinate 602,664,954 downwards.
TACTTTATGCAAAATCTGAATAGAGTTAGTAGTAAAGAAGAAACGAACTAAAACGTCGGGCATCATGTGGCAGTTTGTCACGCATCTCATGATTTATAACGTCATACCTACTAAACTATATGTCGTATAAAGATGTAATTTTTCTAACACATTCAGTAGCATATTTGAATACTGTTTTCGAAATTGTCAAACGTACAGTTAATAGTAAAGAAGTCATAAATTAAAACATCATGCTTCATATAGTAGTATTACAGCGAGAACTGTGAAAGTGTAGTAAGTGAAAAACTTTATTCCTTTCATCATTTTGTAGAGGTCGTCAGAGAGAAAAAGTTTTGTAAAGGTTTGGAGTTATGTGTGAAGTTTGTAGCAAGTCCCTAACTGCTCTCACTTTCAGATATTGGATGACTAAATTATGAGTATTCTCACGTTGTGGACTGCACTGCTTTTTCATCTCAACCCATACCTTTTGATAGGTGGATGATCCTTACTCCTAGTGATTCCTTCCAGGCTGTAAATGATTGGTGTACCAATTTTGGCTGAAATCGGTCCAGTCGCTTAGGAGGAGATGAAGATATATAGTTACATGTATACACACACACACACACACACACACACACACACACACACACACACACACACACACACATGTATGTACATCAATTTTATTTTTATTTGGTATTTTTTACGTGTTTTATACGTAATTTGTGTGGACATCATTTGACAGTGTTACAGAAGGAAGCTTTCTGGAACTCTACCACCGTGTATATTTGCACACAACTATATGCATTGTTTAGCAGCACCTGATTTCACAGCTATTCACTGGAAATAGACACTAGATATCAAGGCAAAGAACTTGTATACAATGTAGTACTTTTCTACAGCATGATCTTTCGCCCAAGATGAATTGCATTTCAAAATAAATATCTTGAAGTAAAGATGTGATATTTAAGTGAATCTTGCTAAATGGAAGTTAATAATATGGCTTAAAAAGATACACAAAAGGTAAACAAATAGGGTGAACAAAGAATGGTTCAAATGGCTCTGAGCACTATGGAACTTAACATCTGAGGTCATCACTCCCCTAGAACTATTTAAACCTAACTAACGTAAGGACATCACACACATCCATGACCGAGGTAGGATTCGAACCTGCGACCGGATCGCCTAGAACCGCTCGGCCACACCGGCCGGCAGGGTGAACATTTTACTATGTAGTTAAAGAGTGAATATGTTACAGCAAGTCGTTGATGTTATCTGACTAATAGAGTTAAATATTTACTATGTAATTAAAGAGTGAATATGTTACAGAACGGATGAGCTACAAAATGCCATAGTTGTTACAAGACAGAGAGAATACAATTTATGCTGGAGAATGAATGTATGTTATTTTCCTCTTTCATTGGTATTTCGGTTCCAGGCTGTCTTGCAAATTATAAAAGAATGTTTACATTCTGTGGATAGCTGTAAAACCAACGACTGCTAAACATTGTGTATGTTTATGTGTACACCTGATAATTTACATTACGGGAAAGGAATAGCCATGGAAACAACTATTATGTGCACTGTAAGTTCCCAAAACGTAACAACATTTCCATTTCATAAATTCTTCTTTATCAATTACTAAATTTCCATTATTTTGCCGAGCCTCAACACCAAAGCGTCTAGCTACACGTGGTCCATAATATAATGCTCCTGTAAATCCTCCATTTGAGGATTAGACTGCAGGGCGCGAAAACTAGTTAATGGTACAAGCAATATTATGAAGAAACCGAAAAAGCAACTGGTTGCATATTTATACTCAGTTATGTCGCCAGTTCAAACCACAGTTGCAATTCGTCATCCATAATGGTTATACTGAAAGTAAGGAGAATTAATGAAGTGCAGTGGCAGGTGGAACAGAACTTGGTTAGTTGAGTGGAGGTCTATGAATAAAAAATCAAGTAGGGTTAACGCCAGAGTAGGTATAATAATCATTAATTATTGAGATCCTTGGGAGACTCAGCCATGACAAGATTATTCCACCTGGTGTGTAATATATGTGACATAGGCAAACTGTATTCAGACTTCAAGAACAATGGAATAGTTGCAGTTCCAAGGAAAGCACACGTTAATATCACCAAAGTGTCAGTAAAATAAGTTTTGGTCATAAAATACGGACACGAATTACTTGCAAAACATGGAAAAACGTGTGTAAACTGACTTCAGGGAGATGAATGTAGGTTCTAGTTAAATGAAGGAACATGCTAGAAAATACTGACCCTGTGATGTATCATAGGCTATAGAAAATAAAACATGTATTTATACCATTTGTAGCGAAGAACATGAAAGGGAGGAACGCTTGAGGAGAGACCGAGACAGGTATGTACCTTCTCTTCGATATTACTCAATCTGTACTTTGCGCAAGGACTATAGGAAACCCAAGAGAAATTTGGAGACGAAGTTGAAGTTCAGGGAGGAAAAAAATGAAACCTTGAAAATTGCCAGCAGCATAGTGAACTTGTCAAATACAGCAAAGAACTTGGAGGAGCAGTTGAACGTAATGCAGATTACCTTAAAAGAATGACACAAGATCAGTATGAACAAAAGCAAAAAAATGGTAATGAAGTGCAACTTAATTACATCAGATGATGTAGAGAATTAGATTAAAAATGGGACACTAAACAGACTACAGTAGATGAGTTTTGCAATCTGGGCAAGGACATAAAACGTCTACTTACAATATTAAGCGAAGCGTTTTTGAAGAAGAGAAATTTGTTAATATTAAGTATATATCTTGGTGTTTGTAAGTCTTTTCTGATGATACTTGTCTTCAGCGTAGCCTTGTACGGAAGTGAAACGGGGACGCCAAGCATTTCAGACAAGAAGGCCATAGGAAATTTTAAACGCAGCTGTGATCAAGAATGCCGAAGATTAGATGGTTAGATGGCGTAACTGACGAGGAAGTACTACAAAGAACTGACGAGAAAAAATTTCTGGCATAAAGTAACTAAAAACGGAGACAGGTTGACCGAACACATTACGACACATCGAGAGATCACGATTTTATTATTGGAGGGAATTTTGTGTGTGTGTGTGGGGGGGGGGGGGGGGTGTTTGGGTGTGTGGAGGGAGGGTGAGGGAAATCAAGAGAAGTACAATAAGCAGGTTCAAATTGATGTAGGTTGCAGTAGGTATTCGGAGATGAAGAGTCTTGCACAGAATAGAGTAGCATGGGGATTTGCATCAACCAGCCAGTCTTTGTACTGAAGAGCACTACAGCACCTACTAAGCGTTCATAAACTTACTGCTAACAGAAAGTTAATGAAATTTTTCTTGTATGCTACAAAAGTCTTTCATTTCTGATTTAAATTCAAACATAGGACTTTGGCAGTCTATGTGTCTGAAATTTTCGAAAAAGTTTATTTGGCAATACGATACTAGCGAGTATTATGGGAGATGAAGATGAGGGAGATATTGCAACACGGACGAAATGTTATTTATATAAAGTTAGAAAAGCAGCACAGCAATAAATGGACTGTGGGAAAGGCTGTCAGAATTTTTTCAATATGTTATTTATATTTTCATGAGTTTACCATTCACAGACGATTGGTAGAGGTCTCTCTCTCTTTGGTAGTTGGCAAACCTAATGAGTTCATTGTTCGAGAAATTATTCTATATCATTTTCGAAAATTATATATTGAAATCAATATTACAATACGCTACTCCGAAATCAAGTAATCTAAGAATGGTCGATTTATATTTGTTTATGGTTGTTTTTTTTCAGACAGTAACTTTGAACAACGCCGTTATCCTCTCATGATGTTAATTAATTCCTTACTGTAGACGGAGACCGTTTTAAGATCATCAGCTGCTCATATTCAAATGTTTTTATTTAACGGGCATTATGCTGTTAGGTACAAAACTATGTAGTAAATTAATGTTATAATTTTTAATACTCGTAGGATAAGGCCTGAATTACGCTGTGATATATGTATCGTTATGGAGAGATGAAACTAAGATACCTATAAAAACCGGCGTAAAAATTTGACATAGGTTCAAAGTCTTACTGAATTCTAATCCTACAAGCAGTCTTACACTTTAATAAAGTTATCACACTTGAGCCAATGAGAGCTCGGGTAGCCTCCTACCCACCAAGTAACACACTTTGTACAGCATTTTGACATACATGCAAGTGGACCACCATCCTATACTAATTACTCTATAACTAAAACAAAATATTATAATTGACAAGATATGTCACAGTGTATCTGTTGACGCCAATTCATATGATTTCCAATTACATCTCACTACATTGATATATTTGTGCTTCTTGAGCACCTTGATTCATATTATAATTAGCATTGATCATAGATTAATTAATAGATACACTAATAGCCACATACGGCTTCATTTTGTCAGTGTAATTGTGGAGAACGGTCTGGTTCTACAACCTTCACATAAAAGATGAATGCTGTAGAAAATTTAACAACAAGAAGGTAATATATGTTGTTTGTCTCGATGACGGCTACTGTGCAATGCCATTACCGGTCATATGGTTGACTGTGTATTACAAAGTTATTTATCACTCAATAAGTGCTATCTTTTGTTGTGGAGTGAAAGGTTTAATTGTAAATGTGGTTGCGATTGAAGCTGGTAGTGTTTTACACGCTGTATTGCAGTCTGTTCGTTGATTTGATGGTCTTGCATTTACCGCAATTGTCTTTCTAGCCTTATTTCATGTTACTGAAATGCGTAGTTTGTCTGCTATTAGCCAGCCGTTATACTTTATGGTCCAGCTACATGCCGTCCAATGCGCCAGTCCTGGGGCTGTCTGTAATCGCCCTAACGGTAAACCCCCGTCATGGGCTCGCGCTCACTTTGTCACTGTCTGTAGGCTTTTTTCCATATGTGCGTAATGGAACCCATTTACGAGCTTCTAGGTTTCTGTTTTGCTTAGTCAGACTCAAAACGCACTCCCCTCTCTCTCATGCTTCACTGCAGTCGCGGCTTTCTCCCAAGACTCGTTAAATTGGAAGGCGGTCTCTTTACTTTCTCTGAAAGCTGGGAAGTGTTGTTGCCATTATGATACCAATATCTGTCAGTGAATTCCCAACATTTAGTTTTACTATTGACAACATGTATTTTACATTAGACATGCATCTCGGGACGAAGGTGTGGGCTGTCAACGGACAAAATGCAAAACAATTGTACAATGCGCTTCAGACATATCCTTATAAAAGCCTGAACATTATTTTCAGCTGATTTATGCAGTGTTGCTACTCCTTTGCAGTGGAATATCAGAGAGTCTGCTTGGCTTGGAGTCGAAAATCGTTGATAGATTTCTGCAGATAGGTGGCACTAGATGAATGCGCACAGGTCATGAAATTTCCGTACATTGCAGGACGACGATCTGTGAATGGTGAGCTGGTGCCCGATAATACCCCAAATGTTTCTCATTGAGTAAAGATGAGGTGAATTTGCTGGATAAGACATCAACATGAGTTCACTGTCAAGCCCCTTCCAGCACTGTAAAGTTACTCTAACCTTGTGAAACGGACAGAATGCATTCGTCTTCAGGGAATACCTCAAGCATGAAGGGATATAGTGGCGGCTAGCAATAATGTTCACGTAGTCCACAGTTTTCACGGTACCTTCAATTACTACCACAAGTCCCGTGGTAGCCCAGGTATATGTTTTCCGCAGCCACTGGTCTGCGTCCATTCGCTTGTGTGACGAACTATATCGACGCTTATGTCGACCTGGTGTAACAAGAAACATTATCCATCCAAACGGGCGACAGGTTCCCATAGACTCACGGTCAAGTCTTAACTATACCGTCGTCACTGCAGCCGCTACTGACAGTGTCACTGGATGAACACGGGAACACCTGGGACTCGTCGGCTGTGGAACCCAGCGTTCAACGATTTACAGTTTCAGTCACATTCCGTAGATAAAGCAGTAGGATTAACTGAGTATCAGCAAGTTCTTATGAACATTAAGAATTGTTGTACATGGGAAAGAAATCACTTTGAAATATAATTGTATCGCACGTTCTGTGAGACAAGTCATAGATTACGATCATATGACTGTAAGACAAAAGATTGGTATACAATTGGGAATAATTATTCGAAAAGGCGTCTGTAATGGGGGTGCGTTCCCAGCAGGAATTTTTATTGACCTACTGTTGGCGGAAAACGAGAGCATCGCAGATTTTATAGGCGCTTGCTGAATGTCTACGGGGTCCTGGAAAGTGAAGAGAAGCAGTGCGAGTCGTTGGACGAGGCATATGTCATCATCGCAATAAAATCGTGCCAAGCTGTCTGATTTCCAGCGTACTGGCCAGCCGCACACAGCTCTAACAACTGAACTGTTGGAACGTGTGGACACTCTCACTGGAAATAGTCGACAGATCACAATCGAACACCTCGCTGCGTTTCTGGACGTCGCTGTTGGTAGTGCTGACACACTCGTTAACCGTTTGGGATAAAAAAAATTGCTCTCAGCACTATGGGACTTATCTGAGGTCATCAGTCCCCTAGAGCTTAGAACCACTTAAACCTAAATAACCTAAGGACGTCACACACATCCATGCCCGAAGCAGATTTGGAACCTGCGACCGTAGCGGTCGCGCGATTTCGGACTGAAGCGCCTAGAACCGCTCGGCCACACCGGCCGGCTCGGTTAGGGTACTCAAAAGTATGTGCCCTCTGGCCTCTTCGCCGCCCAACAGGAGACCGCAAAGAGTAACGAATGATCATCTATACGAGCTGCGTGCGCATTACGAGGCTGATCGATGATTTTTTGCTGAACGTCATTACAGGTGTTAAAACATGGGTTCACCACATAGAACCGGGAGTAAATTGGGAATTCACACCACCGTAGGAACAGTTCAAAGCAGCACCCTCAGTCGGTTAACGTGTGGCGACAGGAAACTGAAGAAAGAGTTTCAACGTGTTCGTCGCCACAAAAATGTAAGCAAACCTCCTTCTCTATGACGATGCCACGACTTTCAAAAGTCTGTGCACCTGAGAGAAGCTCACAAAACTTCATTGGACTGTTCTTGCAGCGCGGGGTAGCCATGTGGTCTAGGGGCATCTTGCCACCGTTCGCGCAGCTCCCCCCGTCGGAGGTTAGAGTCCTCCTTCGGGCATGGGTGTGTGTGTTGTCCTTAGCGTAAGTTAAAGTTACATTAAGTAGTGTGTAAGCCTAGGGACCGATGACCTCAGGAGTTTGGTCCCATAGGATTTTACCACAAATTTCCATATTTGGGCTGTTCTTCCTCATCTATCCTACAGCACCTTCCGACTACCATTTGTTTGGCCCAAAGTAGGATTCACTTAGCGGGAAGCAGTACATGGGTGACGTGTAGGTCATTGATGCGAGAGGCAATGTCTCTGGCGTCAACCAGTGCAGTGGTAGGATACAGGCGTAAAAGCCCTCCCCGTAAGATGCATAAGGTCATGTCACTGAACACAGAGTACGTTGAAAAATAGGATTTTGGAGCCATATGAGTGAAGAATAATGTAGTGTGTTGGCATCGCAAATAAAGTCAACCTGCTTTCCGAGAAAAGTATGTTGCACTACCTACTGAATAATGTAAGTAACAGAATATAGGGGTCTAATGTAATTGGTATAGAGACTGAGAAAAATAAGTAGATATTAGAAACAACACGTAGCATCGAAAACTCGTTTACGGATATGTCAGGTTAGAAAAATGGGTTGAGTTGACTAAACATCCACTAAGACAATCTTGATTAGCAGTTTCTTCCGATATGGGGTTCTAAGTGGTTCAAAAGGCTCTAAGCACTATGGGACTTAACATCTGAGGTCATCAATCCCCTAGACTTAGAACCACTTAATATAACATCACACACAGCCATTCCCGAAGCTAGATTCGAACCTGCGACCGCAGCAGAAGCGTGGCTCCGGACTGAAGCGGCCAGAATCGCTGGGCCACAGTAGCCGGGTGCTGAGGTGGGGATTGTGGAAGTTTAGGAGCCAGCATTTGAAGGGATACATAATGCATGTATCTGAAAATTCTAAACTGATGCAATCTTTTACAATAGCGAGGAAAAGAGAAGAAAAATCAAGTGCTGGATTGTGTGTGAGCACAAGTTACATGGCAGAAATCTAGACAGGTCTTACGTGTATGTTACCTTCTATGAACCTGTATTTTTGATGTCATAAAAAAAACAAAGTAACAGTTGCCTAATTCTAGAATGAAAGCAGACTGCCACTTAAAATGCGGTACAAGAAACAGTAACTTACGTTTCACCAACAGAGTATGCAATGTTCTGTTCACACTGTTAATGTGTTTGTTCTCGTACGGAATGTAAGCGCCACTTACAGCATTTACAGGAGAAACTCACGTACAGCAGTTCTGTGAACTGGAGACAGCACCAACCATACTTGTATACTGACCAGAATGAAAAATGTTCCTGTCACATCACAAAAAGGCGAATATGTGCTGAGGAACTAGCTTTTCGACTTATCTGGCATCTTCAAAGACATATAAGTCACATCATCGTAATATTTTCGATCCTGTCTACATATTAGTATTAGCATCGACATAATTCAATATTGTGTCAAATATATTAAGGTGCTGCATGATGTCCTGTCTTACAACGTGACACTTCCCGTCATGTGATCCAGCATGGCATTTACCACGTCATGCAACACGACACAAAATGTCATTTAAGTTTAGGATTCATGCATCCCCACTCTGGAATATTTCCTATTACACACGCACCCCCACCCTAAGATACTTCACCGAGCGTGGTAGCGCAATGGTTAGCTCACTGGACTCGCATTCGGGAGGACGACGATTCAATCCCACGTCCAGCCATCCTGACTTAGGTTATCCGTGATTTCCCTAAATCCCTCAAGTCAAATACCAGGATGGTTCCTATGAACGTGCACGGCTTACTTCTTTCCCCGTCCTTCTCTAATCCGATAACACCCATGACCTCACTGTCTGGTCTCCTCCTCCAAAACTACAATCCTAAGATACTTTCTATTATAGGTCCATTTCACACTCTGTGTTGTTGTTGTTGTGGTCTTCAGTCCTGAGAATGGTTTGATGCAGCTCTCCATGCTACTCTATCCTGTGCAAGCTTCTTCATCTCCCAGTACCTACTGCAACCTACGTCATTCAGAATCTGCTTAGTGTTTTCGTCTCTTGGTCTCCCTCTATGATTTTTACCCTCCACACTGCCCTCCAAAGCTAAATTTGTGATCCCTTTCTGCCTCAGAACATGTCCTACCAGCAGGTCCCTTCTTCTTGTCAAGTTGTGCCACAAACTCCTCCCCAATTCTATTCAATACCTCCTCATTAGTTATGTGATCTACCCATCTAATCTTCAGCACTCTTCTGTAGCACCACATTTCGAAAGTGCTATTTTCTTCTTGTCCAAACTATTTATCGTCCATGTTTAACTTCCATACATGGCTACACTCCATACAAATACTTTCAGAAACCTCTTCCTGACACTTAAATCTATACTCGATGTTAACAAACTTCTCTTCTCCAGAAACGCTTTTCTTGCCATTACCAGTCTACATTTGATATCTTCTCTACTTCGACCATCCTCAGTTATTTTGCTCCCAAAATAGCAAAACTCCTTTACTACTTTAAGTGTCTCATTTCCTAATCTAATTCCCTCAGCATCATCAGACTTAATTCGACTACATTCCATTATCCTCGTTTTGCTTTTGTTGATGTTCATCTTGTATCCTCGTATCAAGACACTGTCCATTCCATTCAACTGCTCTTCCAAGTCCTTTGCTGTCTCTGACAGAAATACAATATCATCGAAGAAACTCAAAGTTTTTATTTCTTCTTCATGGATTTTAATGCCTACTCCGAATTTTTCTTTTGTTTCCTTTACTGCTTGCTCAATATACAGATTGAATAAGATCGGGGAGAGCTACAACCCTGTTTCACTCCGTTCCCAACGGCTGCTTCGCTTTCATGTCCCTCGACTCCTGTAACTGCCATCTGGTTTCTGTACAAACTGTAAATAGCCTTTCGCTCCGTGTATTTTACCCCTGCCACCTTTAGAATTCGAAAGAGAGTATTCCAGTTAACATTGTCAAAAGCTTTCTCTATGTCTACAAATGCTAGAAACGTAGGTTTGCTTTTCCTTGTTCTTTCTTCTACGATAAGTCATAACGTCAGTATTGCCTCACGTGTTCCAATATTTCTACGGAATCCAAACTGATCTTCCCCAAGGTTAGCTTCTACTAGTTTTTCCATTCGTCTGTAAAGAAGTCGCGTTAGTATTTTGCAGCTATGGCTTATTAAACTGATTATTCGGTAATTTTCAGATCTGTCAACACCTGTTATCTTTGGGATTGGAATTATTATATTCTTCTTGAAGTCTGATGGTATTTCGCCTGTCTCGTACATCTTGCTCACCAGATGGTAGAGTTTTGTCAGGAGTGGCTCTGCCAAGGCTGTCAGTAGTAATGGAATGTTGTCTACTCCCGGGGCCTTGATTCGACCCAGGTTTTTCAGTGTTCTGTCAAACTCTTTACGCAGTATCGTATCTCCCATTTCGTCTTCATCTACATTCTCTTCCATTTCCAGAACATTGTCCTCAAGTATGTCGCCCGTGTATAGATCCTCTATATACTCCTTCACCTTTCTGCTTTACTTTCTTTGCTTAGAACTGGGTTTCCATCTGAGCTCTTGATATTCATACAAGTGGCTCTCTTTTCTCCAAAGGTCTCTTTAATTTTCGTGTAGGCAGTATCTATCATACCCCTAGTGAGATAAGCCTCTTCATCCTTACATTTGTTCTGTAGCCATCCCTGCTTAGCCATTTTGCACTCCCTGTCGATCTCATTTTTGAGACGTTTGTATTCTTTACCTGCTTCATTTACTGCATTTTTATATTTTCTCCTTTAATCAATTACATTCAATATATCTTCTGTTACCCAAGGATTTCTACTAGCCCTCGTCTTTTTACCTACTTGAACCTCTGCTGCCTTCACTACTTCATCCCTCAGAGCTATCCATTCTTCTTCTACTGTATTTCTTTCCCCTATTTGTGACAATTGTTCACTTATGCTCTCCCTGAAACTCTGTACAATCTCTTGTTTCATGAGATTATCCAGATCCCATTTCCTTAAATTCCCACTTTATTGCAGTTTCTTCAGTTTTAATCTACAGCTCATAATCAATATATTGTGGTCAGAGTCCACAATTGACCCTGGAAATGTCCTACAATTTAAAACCTGGTTCCTAACTCTCTGTCTTACCATTATATAATCTATCTCATACCTTCTAGTATTTCCAGGATTCTTCCATGTGTACAACCTTCTTTTACGATTCTTGAACCAAGTGTTAACTATGATTAAGTTATGCTCTGTGCAAAATTCTACCAGACGGCTTCCTCTTTCATTTCTTTCCCCCAATCCATATTCACCTACTGTGTTTTCTTCTCTCCCTTTTCCTACTCTCGAATTCCAGTCATCCATGACTATTAAATTTTCGTCTCCCTTCACTATCTGAACAATTTCTTTTATTTCATCGTACATTTCTTCAATTTCTTCATCACCGGCAGAGCTAGTTGGCATATAAACTTGTACTACTGTAGTAGGTGTGGGCTTCGTATCTATCTTGGCTACAATAACGCGTTCGCTATGCTGTTTTTAGTAGCTTACCCGCACTCCTATTTTCCTATTCATTATTAAAGCTACTCCTGCATTACCGCTATTTGATTTCGTACTTATAACCCTGCATTCACCTGACCAAACGTCTTGTTCCTCCTGCCACCGAACTTCACTAATTCCCACTAAATCTAACTGTAACCTATCCATTTCCCTTTTTCAGTTTTGTAACCTACCTGCCCGATTAAGGGCTCTGACATTCCACTCTCCGATCCGCAGAACGCCAGTTTTCTTTTCTCTGATAACGACGTCCTCCTGAGTAGTCCCCGCCCAGAGATCCGAATGAGGGACTATTTTACCTCCGGAATATTTTACCCAAGAGGACACCATCATCATTTAATCATACAGTAAATCTGCATGCCCTCGGGAAAAATTGCGGCTGTAGTTTCCCCTTGCTTTCAGCCGTTCACAGTACCAGCACAGCAAGGCCGTTTTGGTTAATGTTACAAGGCCAGATCAGTCAATCATCCAGACTGTTGCCCCTGCAGCTACTGAAAAGGCTGCTGTCCCCTCTTCAGGAACCATACGTTTATCTGGCCTCTCAATAGATACCCCTCCGTTGTGGTTGCAACGACGGTACGGCCATCTTTATCGCTGAGGCACACAAACCTCCCCAACAACGGCAAGGTCCATGGTTCATGGGTGGGGGGGTTCACACTCTAGGTCCACATAAATTTGTATTCGGAGGAATGCTACCCCTAACGCGCCCCAACCTCACCCAGGAACAAATCTCTCCCCATAACCTCTATCCACCAAGGTCGTATCAGCCATATAACATTAGGTATTGTTCACTATAGGTGGCCAGTTTTCTGGATTTTTGGCACAGGATTAGGAACTTTAGTTTATAAACTGCAATATTCAGGCATGAAAACGTCTTGCAGCAAAGAGAGCTCACTGCGCTGAGGATGCAGGCTGAGTCGTAAAAAGCGGGAATGTGTGAAGATGCTTTGATTTAAATTCCTTTGAAGCAGCCATATAAGACAGAAAGCCGGTTCCCTTCTCTTAAATCCCTGACTCTGTCAAGGACATAATTCTCCTTGTGTTATGAAAGGACCATTTTATATTCTGTTTCCCAACTTTTATTCTACCATAATTTTGATATTAGACCACCATAGGCTGGCAAGCGACGTAGATTTTTGTTTTCTGAACATTGTGGTTTGAGACGCGCATCGTTGATATGCTTCTTCTGTGGTTACGTGCCAGGTGCGATTGAACCCGTCCAGTGTAGCCTACTGTGCCCTCAGAGCACACGAGAGGCACTACCACATTAAGGCCACATGAGTTTAGGAGATTTCTGTTCTATTTCTTTTTTCATATTTTTTATTTTTTCAATATGTTTTACAGTTTTAATTTTAGTGTTTTTCGATTTCTTTTGTATTGAATTACATGCATTTTATTCAATTCTGCATGAGAATGTAATAGCAGGTACATGAAAATTAACCATAAATACTTAGTACAGTGCACAAAATAACAACAAAACATACTACTAGACCGAACGAAATATTAAACACTGTGCGAAGATTATGACAATAATATATGTAATTATAATACATCCATAAACTAACGACGCCTATACTATGTAAATAAATTTACTAAAAGCTTATTATATCACAAGCTTAATGATTAGCACAACAAATAAACTATGGAAAACACCTTGTTATTATGCGTTATCATACAGTTCTTGCTATTGTTTATTTAAAATGTGCAATAATAAAAACTAAAAATGAAAATTCGACCACTAGAAAACGTGAATAATTCTGGCGCGAAATGTTGGAACATCCAGTCTGAGTCAATTATGATTGGCTGAAGTAATCAGAGTAACTGCGAAACAGTGTATGGACAACATACTACACCAACTTTTCAATCGTGTATAAATAAGATGTCCTTTTTCGGGCTAGTTCTACTTTCTGCATATTCATTGATAAAGCTTTAAATGCTCCATCGAACAGTTTATCGTTTGGTATAGGGCTGGTCATCATTCTGGTTTGGTACATTCCCTGTTTTGCACGTCCAAAGATTTCACTCTGATTTTAGGCCACCGGCATACAAAATGTTTAACTATAGACAACGAAGCTATAATCAACTGTAATAATTCTTTTCATTGATTATATCCAAATGGAGCGCTTAAAATGTGTCATGTGCATACATGTGATTTTTCGCAAGTAAATCCAGAACGATGAAAGATTTTACCAAATGCTTTTACAGTTAGCGTAAGATTATTTTTTGTCATCATTTATACCACTTTAAAACGTCTCAGCACGTGTGATTCGCGTAAAATCCGACTGAAGTGCATTTTATGTACAACTCTGCAGCACTATAGCGTGGCTACGGATAAACATTTCGCGAAACAACACTACAGTCATTAATAAATTGTATTTGTGCACTCTGTCACGATATTCCGATAGATTCACACAAGTCTGAAACACTTCTTTTCATGTGAAATTGAGAATATATTTTTTGCTGGTTTTTAGCTTTTAACCTTTCCCGCTCAGTCAATTCGCGTGAGAACGTGTTTGACGTGCTACATTTAGTTCGATTTCAAACCATCGTATCTAGACAATGGATAAATATTATTGCGTAAAAAATTGTTTTGATTTTATACATTTATCTACCTCCGTGCAAAATTTGAGTTCATTCGTACAAAATGAAGCACACTAATGGTGCTGATTTAAATGTCAGATTTTTTTTTTTTTTTTTTTTTTTGCCCGTTAAATGCAAACTATGGATGATGCTTTTAAACGGTTAAATCTTATCTTAAACCAAAGGCCGATACACCAGCGGACCAAATCTGAACCACCAGTCCCCAGTCCCAATCTACCAGGAGCTATTTGAGGACGGCTGCTGTTTGCAGGTAAAATCTGAACGAGGGTGATGGTTTAGCACATAAAATATGAACATCGTGTTGGTGACATTACCTGACATTTCAGTAGAATTAAAATCTTTTGTAAAAGGAATTAATAGATCTGCACAGTCTGCATGGGCGCCAACTCCATTTCGTCGGTCAAACCTTGCTGAATATAATGCAACTTAGTTACAGTAAGACGGATGTTCGAATGGCTATGCAAATGGCCGCTTAGTGCTTCCTTGCTGTGGCTAGCGATGTGCACGTAATGTCTGGAAGTTCTTCAAAACATTACTTACAAACGTCTGCTTCAGAGGTCATACAGTAATCTTCATATATGATGTGATGGCATAGATATTCAATTGCAACAGTATCCACAGTTCTGTGGGTGTCTTTGTAGTTACCTTACACATGCAGGCATTTTAGGACGCTTCTTGTCCCCTAACATTTAGCGCTCGTTCTGAAACATTTCATGGTCTGTAGAAACAAAAAGTTAAATGGATCAAAGTGATGCCTAAGATACCATTTTTAACCGTGTGTGTGAAACATAATGGTCATAGATAACGTCACACAAACTTAACGAAGGGGTAAACAATGCTGCTTCACTGGATGTTTTGCAATAGTAGAAGATCGTTTCCAAAAAATTCTGGCCAGAAAATAGAATGTCTGTCCACGCTGATATTAATGATATCGGGAAAAAGCTAGCGATCACTCTTCGTCGATAGTTCAGTTTCTATATTGACGGAAAATTTGATGTTTATCTTTATTGTATCCACCTTCTTAGATGCACCATAGACAACACAGTAAATTGATTTTCGTTCACCGCTGTACTTGATTTTGCCCGCAGACGTCAATGTGACGAAAGTTACAACACATGGTCTCTGCTGGCGATGCCCAGTCAGTTCAGCATATGGCACAGCCCTGGAATCATGGTGGCGATGCTAGATCCTGAAGGGCCTCTACCTCAAAATTCAGACCCAAATATACGGCTCTGGCTCTCGAAGTCCAGACACCTAGACACGCAGGCCCCAACAAGAGTCTTTCCCTGGCGAGGAAACATCGACCCACCCAGTATGAACACCTTACTCTGACCCATATGTCACCACACTGTCTCTACTAGCCTGAGGCTGCTATTCCACTAAATCACGGCAACTCTCTTACCACCCCTCATTTATTTCTCTAAAATCATCGTAGTGAGACTACTCAACAAAAGTGAGAAGATCACCGTACCAATTTTTTCTTAGTCTTGGTATGATGTGGCCTACCACTAATTCCTCTAGTGCATCAACCTCTTTATCTAAGAGTAGCACTTGCAACCTACATCCGCAGTTGTATCCTGCATGTATTTCTATCTCTCTCTTTCTCTACAGTTTTTGCTCTCTACATCTAAATCTAGTACCATGGAAGTTATCGCATGATATCTCAACAGATATCATACCATCGTGTCCTTCCTCTTGTCAGTGTTTCCCATATATTCCTACCCTCCCCGATTCTGCGGAGAATTTCGTAATTCCTTACCTTATCAGTCCAACTAATTTTCAACATTCTTCTGTAACATCACACGTCATTAGCTTGGACTGCCTTTTTTCCGGTTTTACCACAGTTCTTGTTTCACTACCATACAACGCTGTGCTCCAAACTTACATTCTCCGAAACTTCTTCCTCAAATTTAGGTGTATGTTTGATACTAGTAGGCTTCTCTTGGCCAGGAATGCCCTTTTTGCGAATGCTAGTTTGCTTTTGACGTCCTCCTTCCTCTGTTTATCACTGGTTATTTTACTACCTACGTAGAAGAGCTCCCTAATCTCATCTGCACCGTGCTCACCAATTCTGATATCAAGTTCATCGCTGTTGTCGTTTCTACAACTTCTCGTTGCTATCGTCTTTCTTCGATTTACTCTCAATACACATTCTGTCCACGGTGTACCCATACGTGCACACTAAAATAGTCTTTTTTTCTTGGTGAAAAATTGAACAAAGGATAAATTAAAATTTCACGTTGATGAATCTCTCCAGGCGAATACGAGGGTTGTCCAGAAAGTAAGTTGCGATCAGTCGCGAAATGGACACCACAGTGAAAACCCGATGAAGTTTTGCACAGATGTGTTGGGTAGTGTCTCTAGTATGGCCGTCGATCGCATCAAGACGCTCTTTTCAGTTGTGAGCACACTGTGTGGGAGTAAAGGTGCCTAGAACAACTATGTCTCCCGCCAAGTAGGAGGGCCCGCCGAGAGGCTTCTCCTTAGTGAATGTAGCCCACCTAAGACAACTACTACGCACTTCTTTATTCATGGCATTTCTCAGCCGCACGCTGCAGGGGTGAAGACGCTCCTGCAGCCTTTTCGATGACAAGTGTACGATCTTACACAGCACAGCCATAAATGACTCGTCCTGGGTATCATTTCTGTTCACATAAAACACTGGATACGAAGTCAACACTTAGGCGCAGGCTACGCGCTATAGACCAGCGTAGAGAATTATCGGAAAGCATTGTATGACGATGGTGTTGGGAATTTGTTGTAGCGTTCCGACAAATGCGTAAGTCGGAGCGTCGACTATGTAGAGAAGTATCTGGAAAGTGTAGCTAACTCTTGCAAATAAAATGTTTCTGATTTTCATTGTGGTTTCCATTTAGGAGACCGATCGGAACTTACTTTCTGGGCAACCCTCGTATTTCTTCAGTAGGGGTAATCTATTTGCTCTCAACCATCCGACGACGTATTAAAATATTTCGTATGCTCCCGTTTCCCTGAGGGGACCAGTACTGCTGTTTTTATCCCTGTGCTTGTCTCACCTGCAAAAGGGAAGAAAGCGTGGAAGTTCAGAAAGGGAAGTTAAGAATCATTTATGAATATCAGAAGCAACAAAGGACCCAAAACAGAACCTTGTGGTACCCCATGCCTAATCATTTGACACTTAGCGTGCCTGTAGTTACGCCATCAATTTGTAACTGATACGCTCTGTAATCATCTGTACCAATTCCTCTGACTGGACAAGGAAGTTAGAAGCTTACCTCTGTGAAGGCAGGAAGGCGTCTTTGGTTGTACGGCAGCCAGTGCAGAAGGAAGCACAAGTCTGGCTGCCCTGGCCTGGCTGCCCTGTAGCGATAAGACACGCAGCTCGGCGAAGCAGCCGGCCGTCCGCCGGCACGTCCGCTCGCTGACACGTGGCCCGCATTCACAAGCCGGCCGGCGGCTCACCCTACCTCGTCTCCCCGGCGGTCGGGACCCTGCAGTTCCCCGCACGTTGCAGCAGGCAGCTTCTTTCTCTATTCATGCAGGTGCATCTAGGTGAATAGCCGGTCTCCATTCACACTATGTCTAACATCCACTGAATATACTAGCTTCGTGCCAAAGGAGGGCACGTATCTCACTTCCTACATGAAAAATGACGCTAACATTGGGACTCTTCACGTTTCCCGTCTTACCATTCGAAATTTTCAGCCTTAGTTATCAATAATGCCAATTCATAAACTGCGTCATCACTAGACATTCTCCAACTTGTTCGTGTCACTTAACGTCAGGAGATGAATGTAATCACTGGGTAAGTGCGTGCTACAAATATGAGCAATTATAGCGGTACACTATTTATGAAGTATGGTTCTGGTGCCACAGTTCGTACGCTACACGCCACTGAATAATGTCATCCTTTTTTATCTTCTCTATAAAGAATTTTTGTACCATATCTACCATTATGAAATTCCATATTCTTCATTTCTTCCCTACGTGCAGAGTTGGAATTCCATCCTATTCAAAGCCTGATTTGGGAGTCCGTTAGTGTATTTATCAGTTCACGTACAACAGTCTATCGAACTCTTAGTAAGAAAGTTGGTTGGTGGGATTGCCACGTCAGTACCCCCCAGCACGTAAGATCTTTTTTTCGGTATGACGAATGAAAAATTCCGTATAGGTCACTATATTTCTCTCAATAGTGACCAGTTTTCATATGACTAGCAGAAATTCTTCAGATACGAGGACAAGATGAAAAGAAGCTCGGCAATATAAGAAATAGGAAGCTTGTTTTAGTTACTCTGTCTTGGCAGCACTGTCATAGATAGTACTTCCATTGTTGTCACGCAGACAAGGCATTGATTGTGTCTTGCCGATGACCAGGACCTCTTTGGATTTTCTGCCAGATTTCGAGAGACGCTTTCCTGGTGGACATTATTATAAGCATCTCACATTAAAGTCCGTGCTAAATTTCGAGCGTCTGTAAAAGATCTCCAAACTTCGGAGTTTTCCGTTCGTTTAAATTTGACACGTTTTTTTCGTTATTTCTGCAGCAGGCGAAGGCGCATTACTCAATTATTTACTACTTGGCATCAGACAGGACACCTGAGCCCATGTCATATTTTAGTGGTGGTGGTCGTTGGGATGTTTAAGGGGGACTAAACAGCTAAGGTCATTAGTTCCCCCCCCCCCCCCCCCTATATTTTAGTCCTAACTACTGTTCCTCCAAACTCATTGTGTAAAGTGTCGTGAAAATAAATGAAAAGCTGAAGGCTAATGTTACTCTCCATAGTCGAGAGCAAAGAATTTAAATCATCATGTGTGTGACTGTCCTTCTTGGTGAGGGGTTCTTGTTGTGAGAGTTTTAGACATAGAGCATCAGCTACAGAGAGTCTTACGTAGACATAAATTGAATGGCAGCCAGCCGGACGGTGAAATATTGCTAAACTTGGCTTGAAGGTCGTCCTGGTAAGCCGTGGAGAAAGAGACAAAATCATTTCTATATTACCATGTACCTCATCAGTAGTATGAGGTTCATTTCGTAGACATGTATCAGCTTTACTCTTGAAATTGTCATCATGATAGTGTTTAGCAATAGGAAAAAAATTAGTGTACTGTCAATGACGAGAAAAATAAAGTCGGCACTAAAGCAGGAAGGGGGAAAGAAATCAGCTGTGCCCGTTTAAAGGAACACGCCGAGATTCATTTGTCTGTGGAAGAAATGTTCACCGCCAATATTTGGCCTGCAAAAGCAAGGAAAGATGGTAGTATAAAACTCGTGATCATCGGTAGTTGTGCCTATAACCTCAATTAACTTCCAAACCTATTGAAAGTATCTAAATGAGTGAGGAGATGTGCCACTGATGACGTCAAATGGTTCAAATGGCTCTAAGCACTATGGGACTTAACATCTGAGGTCTTCAGTCTCCTAGACTTAGATCTACTTAAACGTAACTAGCCTAATTACATCACACACAGGCACGCCTTAGGCAGGATTCGAACCTACGACCGTAGCAGCAGCACGGTTCCGGACTGAAGCGCCTACAGCCGCACGGTCACAGTAGCTGGCTACTGATGACGTCAACGTCAACGGTCTCAATGTTGTTGTTCTAGAAGAGCCGGTAATTTTCCTACACTGAGTTTTACCCTAGCAATTCTCTGATCATATAGAACATGTTAATAATAGTGCACTATACACACTGTCTCTGACCATACAGAAAATGTTAATGATAGTGCACTATACACACTCAACAGGCGCTCTTCCAACGAGGTACGGCGTGTAAGGTGCCCACTACGCATAGAGGAATAAAACCCCCTCCGATTATGCAGCTGAACGTACCTCTCGGTCTCCTCAAACCAAAGATGTCAATGATTTTTTAGTTAACGTTGATTCGTGCTACAGTAAACAATTTATCTACTACGATGATCGTTACTTCCGCATACAATCGCAAAATGTGTGAGGGAAATTATTACAGCATAAAGCTACAATAATTTTTAGCTGAAACTTTCCTTCTTGTTCTCGCCTCGAACCTTGCGTAGCGTCGGGTGAAAAACCATTCACCACGCCACCACACACTCATGACGATCTGCGGTGTGCGAGATGAATTGTGCAACGTAGTTCTTTGACCAAAATGGCAAAGTTAAAATCTTACTGTAGCTGTACCAAAAATCAATGCCCTGTAGCTATTAAACTTCATTGAAACGCTCCCGCATTCCACCGATGGATTGGAAGGCGTGCACCGCGAAGAGTCACAACGTCATCTTCAAATCGTTTCTTTTCTGTCTCGCCGATAATCTTCCCATCAACGAACCTTGATATGGCATTAACTTTAGTGTTTTATCCTCGTTCGTTTGAAGACAAATACCGTTTTTCCGCCTCAGTTCAAGTTCCAACTGAAAAAAAAAAAACAGGAAAACAAGAATAATTACCTTTAGGAGGTCCTAGACAAGCCTGCTTTGTAGCTACGAAACAGTACCTCCACGTTTTGTGATACGACGCCTCTGACCACTGAAAAAATGATCCCTTCCTCAGTCGCGCCATTGGTTATTAAACCAGGATATTGTTGAGCCCGTTACTCCTGTACACGCGCTTGTCATGAGACTTTTCCGTTGTAGGACAAGAACTTTATTCATCATTGAAGATCACTGACACTAGAAATATACACGCAATACTACACTCCTGGAAATTAAAATAAGAACACCGTGAATTCATTGTCCCAGGAAGGGGACGCTTTATTGACACATTCCTGGGTTCAGATACATCACATGATCACACTGACAGAACCACAGGCGCATAGACACAGGCAACAGAGCATGCACAATGTCGGCACTACCACCTTTCGCAGCAATGTTGGCTGCTATTCTTCCATGGAGACGATCGTAGAGATGCTGGATGTAGTCCTGTGGAACAGCTTGCCATGCCATTTCCACCTGGCGCCTCAGTTGGACCAGCGTTCGTGCTGGACGTGCAGACCGCGTGAGACGACGCTTCATCCAGTCCCAAACATGCTCAATGGGGGACAGATCCGGAGATCTTGCTGGCCAGGGTAGTTGACTTACACCTTCTAGAGCACGTTGGGTGGCACGGGATACATGCGGACGTGTATTGTCCTGTTGGAACAGCAAGTTCCCTTGCCAGTCTAGGAATGGTAGAACGATGGGTTCGATGACGGTTTGGATGTACCGTGCACTATTCAGTGTCCCCTCGACGATCACCAGAGGTGTACGGCCAGTGTAGGAGATCGCTCCCCACACCATGATGCTGGGTGTTGGCCCTGTGTGCCTCGGTCGTATCCAGTCCTGATTGTGGCGCTCACCTGCACGGCGCCAAACACGCATACGACCATTATTGGCACCAAGGCAGAAGCGACTCTCATCGCTGAAGACGACACGTCTCCATTCGTCCCTCCATTCACGCCTGTCGCGACACCACTGGAGGCGGGCTGCACGATGTTGGGGCGTGAGCGGAAGACGGCCTAATGGTGTGCGGGACCGTAGCCCAGCTTCATGCAGACGGTTGCGAATGGTCCTCGCCGATACCCCAGGAGCAACAATGTCCCTAGTGTGATGGGAAGTGGCGGTGCGGTCCCCTACGGCACTGCGTAGGATCCTACGGTCTTGGCGTGCATCCGTGCGTCGCTGCGGTCCGGTCCCAGGTCGACGGGCACGTGCACCTTCCGCCGACCACTGGCGACAACATCGATGTACTGTGGAGACCTCACGCCCCACGTGTTGAGCAATTCGGCGGTACGTCCACCCGGCCTCCCGCATGCCCACTATACGCCCTCGCTCAAAGTCCGTCAACTGCACATACGGTTCACGTCCACGCTGTCGCGGCATGCTACCTGTGTTAAAGACTGCGATGGAGCTCCGTATGCCACGGCAAACTGGCTGACACTGACGGCGGCGGTGCACAAATGCTGCGCAGCTAGCGCCATTCGACGGCCAACACCGCGGTTTCTGGTGTGTCCTCTGTGCCGTGCGTGTGATCATTGCTTGTACAGCCCTCTCGCAGTGTCCGGAGAAAGTATGGTGGGTCTGACACACCGGTGTCAATGTGTTCTTTTTTCCATTTCCGGGAGTGTATCAAAAGCGTCACAGAGCCAGGACTTCAAGTCTACCATCGAGAGCGCAGCCAGATCATTCCCATTTCGCGAGCTCCAAAATCGCACCAAAAAATTACAATGACGGAAAAAGAAATCGCAGCACCGAGAAGAAACTGTGTGATGTAAACTAAAGTTGGTAGGCATGTTACCACGTCTGAAAGATGAAGTCTATTAAATTTTCGCGCCAGTCGCATAAATCAGTTAGCATTTGGCGCTAGTAGCAATGATGTTTGCTTCAAATACACTATGAATCGGTCACGAGCGTTAGTTACCTTCGAGACTGGAAGTGGAGTGGAGTCAAGTATGATCAACACCGCACTGAGTTCAAACGAAATAGTGTAATAAGGGTGTGAAAAGCTAAATGTTCCTTCTACGACTTGCAAAAATATTTGTCAGGAATGTAACCACTGTATAGGAATGCTGGCAGTAGACTTGGCTCCGGACGGCCACGTGCCACTATCGGGACGGAAAAGTGTTGTGTTCGGTGGATGCCTATGGCGCGTCAAACCGCATATGCAATAGCAGTTTCAGCAGAAGTTGGCACCACTGTGACGCAACGCACTGTTACAAATCGTTTACATCAAGGACAGCTCCACACTAGACGCCCTCTAGAACGCATTCCACTGACTCCAAACAACCGCTATTTGCGACTTCAGCGGTGTCGAGTGAGAGCTCATTGGAGGGCAGGGTGGAGGTCTGTTGTGTTTCCTGCTCAAAGCTTGTTCTGTATCGGTGCCAGCGATGGCTATGTGAGCGATGGCCAGGTGATAGAAGGGAGCAAGCTGAGGCCCTATAACCAACCTGTCTGCAAGCTCAGGCTAGACACACTGAACCCACATTAGGAGTTATCGTCTAGGGTGCGACTTCTTGTGACTGCAGGAGTATTCTCGTTGTTATCCCACGCACCCTGACAACAAATTTGTAGGTCGGTCTGGTGAATCGACTTGTATTGCTGCCATTCATGAATAGCATTTCAGTGGATGATTTCCAATAGGATAAAGCTCGCTCACATATCGGTGTTGCAATCCAATTTGCTTTACGGAAAGTCGTCATGTTGCCTTGGTCTGCTCGACCACAGTATCTGTCTCCAGTCTTGCACATATGACACATCATCGGACGACTATTCAAGTGTCATCCACGAACAGCATTAACTGTCCCTATACTGAGGTATGGAGCTCCATCCTGCAAACTGATATCCCTTTCCTGTAGGACAAATAAATGCACGTTTGAATGCTAGCATTCAACGGTTTGGTAGTCACATGGGCTATCAATGAACCAGGATTCCATATTTGCAATGGCATATCTCGCGGATACATTAAACTGTGATCTTGCAATGTTAGTAACTGCAACATGTTATCTAGACAAATGTATTCCCGAAATTTCATTACTCTACAGTAATCATTGTTTGGTGTTGCAACTGTTTTCCGACAGGGTATTTTCATATTCAGGCCCATTCAGTCAGCCAGCCTCCAGGGCAGTTCAGGTTGCCACCTTCTGCTCAATTACATGCTACTATAACGCCGCCACCACCTTTCTAACGTTCCTGTAGAATCTAGAAGTTCAGCCACAGCTCTGGAAGGCAACCGGCGGGCGTTAACGTTCAGCATCGGGAGACAGTGAGGGGGACTTGGCCAAGCACCGCAGTATTGCAACCACAAGAGTATAACTGAGCTTAAGCCGGACGAAGCAAGCATTCCCACTCTTCCTGAACAGAGGTTTGTTCTACTGAGCGCGGCTGGAAACAGCAAGTCTGCACAACAAGTGGGGTCACGAACGGGTATTAATACTCCACGTGATGTAAAGTATCCGGACACCTGGCTGAAGATGACTTATAAGTTCGTGGCGCCCTCCATCGGTAATGTTGGAATTCAATATTGTGTTGGCCCACCCTTAGTCCTGATAACAGATTCCACTCTCGCAGGCACACATTCAAACAGGCGCTGGATGGTTTCTTGGGGAATGGCAGCCCGTTATTCGTGGAGTGCTCAGCTGAGGACAGGTATCGATGTCGATTGGTGAGGCCTGGTACGAATACGCCATTCCAAAACATTGCAAAGTTGTTTCATAGGATTCAGGTCAGGAATCTGTGCAGGCCAGTCCGTTACAAGGATGTTATTGTCCAAAAATGTTCAAATGTGTGTGAAATCTTATAGGACTTAACTGCTAAGGTCATCAGTCCCTAAGCTTACACTATAATTAACCTAAAGTATCCTAAGAACAAACACACACACCCATACCCCTCCGCCGGGACCAGCGGGCAGTCCATGACTGCAGCGCCTTGGACCGCACGGCTAATCCCGCACAACCATTCCGCCACAGGCCGTGCATTATGAACAGGTGCTCCATCGAGTTGAAAGATGCAGTCGCCATCACCGAATTGCACTTAAACAGTGGGAAGCAATGGGGGCCCCTGCTGTGGTAGTGCCACGCAAACGAATAACGGGTGCAAGCATCCTCCATGAAAAACAAGACCACACCATAACACCACCGCCTCAGAATCTTACTGTTAGCACTACATACACTGGCAGATGACGTTCACCGGTCATTCCCCATACTCACACACTGTCATCGATTCCTTATTGTGTACCGTGATTCTTCACTACTAACAACGTTTTACCACTGTTCAGTCGTTCAATGTTTACGCTCCTTACACCAAGAGAGGCGTCGTTTGGCATTTATCGAGGTGATGTGTGGCTTATGAACAGCCGCCCGACCATGAAACCCAACTTTTTCCCCCCTCCTGCCTAAATGTCATAGTACTTGCAGTGAATCCTGATGCAGTTTGGAATTCCTGTGTGATGGTCTGGACAGTTCTCTGCCTATTACACATTACCACCGTCTTCAATTGTCGGCAGTCTCTGCCAGTCAACAGACGAAGTCGGTCTGTACGCTTTTGTGGTGGACGTGTCCCTTCACGTTTTCACTTCACTATCACATCGGAAACATTAGACCTAGAAATGTTTAGTAGTGTGAAAATCTAAAGTACAGTAGTATGACACAAGTGACACCCAAACAACTGACCACGTTCAAGGTCCATGAGTTCCACGGAACGGCCCTTTCTGCTCTTTCACGATGTCTGATGACTACTGAGGTCGCTGGTACGGTGTACCTGGAAGTATGTGGAAGCACAATGTATCTAATATGAAAAACGTATGTTTTTGGAGGTATCCGGATACTTTTGATCACATAGTATAACTAATTGTTTGAGAACAGGGATCAGCAGTCCAATGCCGCCCATGACGACGTGAAGGCCGCGTCTGATGACTGAGTGACAATGGACATCATGCAACTGTTGCAAGTTTAGGATTCCCACCACCACACCATCAGCTGCAGCCAAGTCCTTCTCTTTGGACTTGCCACTACTCCATTGCCCCATTCCCGCAGCAGAGAGCGGTAGTCGAAAGCTCGCAGCTGCTATGCGCAGTTCTTACTCCGAGCTGCGAGGGGATGTGGCCGTAGCCTCCACTGCGAAGCTGTGTGTTGTCGAGTGAGTGTTAATAAATAGTTTGACCCTTGACGTTGCCTGTCTAAGGTACCATCAGCTGGATTGCACTACCTCGCCACACTGCCATGACCTTGTATAGTAACGGTCTTACACTCCTGGACCTCATCAGTACTTGCTGTAAGGTCCTGTTCCCTGCCACGAATTTTAAAAGTTTTTTTTCCAGATGGTGTCAGGAAATTATTCCCCTCTTATCAAGTGCGGTTCGCCCAGAACACAACTCATTTAACCGGATTATTAGTAGACTGGTCCATCACATCACGGTTCGAAAACAGTCCCTCTAACGTGGTAATTATGAAAGGCTGCAGACTTTCGGAACGGTGACCAGTTCTAGCTCACAGGCGTAGTCAGAAAACAGTAGGCTCCATTCCGTTTTAACATTCGTCCAATGCAAAAACAGAAGAAAAGTCCAGTATCCAATGTGCTACTCTGTAGGACGTCCTACGCTTCTGTCCTTGATATGGTAGATCGTCTCCCTGGATTTAATCTTTTTGTTCGTAATGTACAGATGAACTGCCACTTGCCACCTGTTTATTGATTTATTTGGTTAGTTTCGGTCGTCATACACGAGCGTCCTGATATAAGTATTGCTCAAGTGACAACACATTAGATATCGTCCTACGTAAGCGAGCTGTTGCGAAAGCTGTACGGCGCGGCAACGGCGTGAAAATATCGAACAGACGCCAGCGGCTGAATTGCCATAGGTAAGCGCAGACGGCCACGGCGCTGTGCGACGGGCGAGGGAAGAAAGGTGGACGAAGTAAGGTGGTAGAACTCATAACTACTTAAACCTAACTAACCTAAGGACATCACGGACATCCATTCCCGACGCAGGATTCGAACCTGCGACCGTAGCGGTCGCGCGGTTCGTGAGGTATTGCCTAGGACCGATTCGTTAACAGAAGAAGGAGAAACATATGCAGATTTACCAAAATCCTTATTAGCCAATTCCGAAATATGGTAAGTGCGAAAGGCAATAATGTCTCTGTCAACAAAACTTTCAAGTCCAGCAACACTTGGTACTCCAGTACCTCCTCGAACAATGGCAACAGTAAACCATCCGTTACCATGACCAAACGTATCGTTTATATCTAAACTAAAATTAAGTCCACAACCGACGAAAACAGCAGGACCATCCAGCAGAGCTTGTGCAGCGACGGACTTAACTGGAATACGATTCTTCTTGTCTCCAGCTGTTGTAGCAAATTCGATGTTCTCGATGGTCTTGTAGACTGTTTGTTTAGAACGGCGGCGATATCTTCTGTAAGGCATCATCAGGCGTCATCAGACAGGTTTTGGTGATTTCTGTGAGGAATGATGATGTAGTTAACCTCAAAAGTGAAGTTGTGATTTCATTCAAGGTGGTAGACAATGATACTGAACGTAAAAACAACATTCTGACACTGCTGATTATCCTCTTTAATAAAAAATAAAGCCGAAACATGTTTAAAACTGATAGGTGAATCTTCAGACTGCTGTTGACATTCATTTCATATTAGTTGCTTCGTGATGATTACAGTGTAGCAGAGGTTCCTAACTGCAGTAAACATTTTCAAGTATGGTAGTGTCGTCTAAGATCCTCCGTCGTTTCAGCGACACTGGTGCTTTCCATTGAAACGCTTAGTATTCTGCTGAGTGTTAAACTATTCTGCCGTTTTTCTTGCATCAGACCCAGTATGCAGCAATACACACACACACACACACACACACACACACACACACACACACACACACACATGCACACAGTACACAATGGCGCACGCACGCAAACACACACACAAAAATTCATACAAACTGGAATACTTCAGAACATTGTGTTACTTCTGCATGGTGTGGAAAATAACATGATTACGGAGCGGATATCTGCAACCGTTTCGGAGCTACTGCTATGTACATTGTGCACAATTTGGTTTCCCACTCCCGCGATTTCTACTTGGCAAAAGTGTGTCCAGTGCCTGAGTTGCTGAGTGTTGCACCAGAATATCGTTTTAAGATTCAGAGTGCGCTTTGCCGGGTTTGTGCTCCTTTGTACAAAAATGCAGATAAGAGCGGCAGCTACGGTAGGCATCCCCGCTTCCCAAACTGCAGCCAGCCGCTGGAGTTCGCTGCCGACTGCCTCGATTGTTCTCGGTTAAGCTGCGCCCTGCGATAGCCGGGTCGCGGCCACTGGCAAAAGTTATTTCGGCCCATACTGCCATGGCCGCCTCAAGTATGCAAATTTTACAACCCTTTCTGCAAAGCGGACGCTTCAACAGCTACCTACGAAATCTTCACGATATTTTCGCACTCGGTATTCCCCTCCACTGCTTCCCGCATCCCCCGGTACCTTCCTCCGCCCCTTCTCCATTTATCCTTCCACTCCAAACTCGCCAAATCTCTTCCTCGCATACCAGTTAGGCACAAGGCAACCGCTGTATCAGTACTAAGGGTTGTGGGTTCTTAGTTATAACAATAAAGCTTCAACCGTCAAAACTGGTGAAGTTTTTACTTCTTCCCTACGCTTTCACCCATCAACGCGATACATTCTCTCAACGTAGGGTACCACTGAGGACTAGGTGGTAATAGTATTCAGCATTTTGGCTGTTGAGGATACGAACCACATTGAAAATCACCTCTTTGTCATTCTAGAAATTACTTCCACGAAATTCTTTCCTTATTCGAGGAACGAGGAAGTAGTTATGGGTTGTCATGTCAGACGTAAACGTAGTTGGAAGGGGGATGAGGCTGGGGATGGGGGGTTGGTAAGGGAGGGGGGGGAGAGTGAGGCAGAATTTGATAGTGAAGCGACATTTGTGATTGTCTCCTGTGTAGAAGTTGCTGACGCATTGTCTTGGACCACGATCACACAGATGAACATCTCCCTCCATATTTCGTCTTGTCGCCTGATTTTGGCAATGTGACGATTTGAGCCTTACAAGCATAATCTATTAGCACCACGCAGTAGATTAGCATCATGCAATGGGTTATGAAACTACACTATCTGAAAAAAATAGTACTCCCTTTTAGTAGTTTACAATTCCCTCAAGATTTATTGGTGCAATAGGACATACAGCGAATATGAAATGATTACATTTGCAGCTCATTAACGCGGGAGGTTCTAATAAGCCAGGTATCCACCGATGACAAAACACCCTTATTAGCATGTGATATAGCCTTCATGGACGGCAATGCAGTGGTTCACGCTGGCATCCACTGGATCGGAAAGATGGCGAATACTTCCCTGGGATACGTTATTCCTTGCGTGCTCGACCTCTTCATGTATTTCTGTAAGAGTTGTTGACTGACTAATTCAACGAGTCACTTCTAATACCATTATACCCCACTCGCGTACGGTTGGAGAGATCGTGTTGGCCTGGAAATTGCTGCATGTCTTGCCGAATACGTCGAGTTTCACGGGCAGTGTGTGGGCCAGTATTATCCTGTTGGAACAACACATGACCTTCCAGTTGGAAGAACGGCAGGAGAAGGGGTCTAACAATATTCTGCACATACCGAGCGCTGGTTAGCGTCTCCTCCAGAACACCAAAAGTGAACGAGAGTCGTAGCTTATTGCACACAAGATCATGAGGCCTGCACGGGCGCTAGGCTATCTCGGAGGAAAGACCATCACTTGTGCGCAGGCAGAATCTGCAGTCATCGTTAAAGACCCAGCATGGCATTCCATCTTCTAAGCGATTCTCTGACTGCAGCAGTTGACCCGTTGGTGTCGATAAATGGCGTGATTGGAAGATGGGCTAGAAATATGGGCGCTTGTAGTCCTACAGCTAATAACTGAGTCTCAATAGTCGTACTGACACATCTGGGCTAACAAGGCCTCTTTACTGTGGGAGCAGCCACAGCAGTCCTTACAACACGACGATCGTGGCAAGCGTCTGTGCTGCGTGGACAATCAGAACCTCATCTAAGGGTGTGAGCATATTCAAGTGAACACTGATTCCCACATTGTTACACACCTGACGCAGCACGTCCAACCTGCGATGCATTTCTCCGAAAGTACCATCTGACCATTGGAAGGCCACTACTTGACCCCTGTTAAACACGCTTAGTTGGCTGTAGAAATTATGGTCGAATTTCCATGGCGTGGTATCCTGCTTACTTCAAGCGTTACCATAATATTGAGACTTGTAGTTATTCTACTACGCTGTCTGCTGACGGACTAGGACGACGCTAAAATAGGAGCATTACGTCTACCTCCCCCCCCCCAACCCCCCCGCCCCATCCCAGGTGTCATATGCCACCATCGGATCAATACATACTTTGTCTTTCCAGTTTTAGTTATTTTTTTTACGGTAGTGTATGTTGGTGCGTGAGAAACGGTGTTCTGTAATCTAGATTCTAGCCGAAGAAAAATCTAAGAAGCACATGGTGCATCCATGGCAAGTTTCAGGTCGTCTATCACCCTTAATAAATCAGATGTTGTGCTGCGATGTTTACGAAAGCATGATTCGTATTCGACTAACTGGTTATTTTTATTCCGGTCCTTCTTTGGATGCTCATAGGCTACATACTCTTAGGCCTTGGACAGTGCTCGAGGAATTCAAATAAGATGGTAATCAGAGGTACTGTGGCACGATCCTTTTAAGTACTGGCTTAGTTAGTCCCTGTTTACAGTCCTCAGGGGAAACACTTGTGGTAAGTTATCCGGGCAATGGTGTCACCATAAGATCAAAACCAATTACAAAATGATTGACAAAAAGTATTCCTATGATGTGAGAACTGGCAATTGATCCTAAGTAATGAAAACTGTCGAGTCATCCATATGAGTACAAAAGCGGGTCTGTTACGCTATAAATCACACATATCTAAAGTCTGTAGATTCAACTAAATAGTTAGGAACTACTTTTACGAACAACTTGAATTGCAAAGACCACATAGAAAATATGGTGGGGAACGCGTACTAAAGAATGAGTTTCTTTGGCAGAACATTTAAAATAACAAACAGATCTGCTGAACAGACTGCCTACTCTACACTTGTCCACCCTCTTCTGGAATATTGTGGCTATTACATTTATTTGCCAAACTCAGCAGCTTTAATTTGTCGCCAAGTGTTGCGCAATGGTTTCGCTAGTATCTGACGCCTCGTCAGCACTATGCCACGTCCGGCACCATAAATTCGCAAAAGAGGCAGATACTATCAGGCGTCTCCACATTTCGGTATTAGGTCCTGTATTCTATTGATTGTTCGTAAAAGATAAGTCACCAGTCTTGTACTAATGCGCGCACCAGGTGTACGCTGATGACCTCCATTTTTACCTATGTGCAAAACCTATAAACGTGAAGATGCCTATCAAGAATATCAATACAAATCTGTGTGCACTGTCAAAATGGGCGCTGGATATAGGATTAAAATTCAACCCATTTAAAACCCAAGCAGCACTTGTTTTTCACTCTAGGGCCATAAGCCCGAATAATCGGCTATCCCTACCATCTTTAACCCTAAATAGGGTAAGTGTCAACTTCTCACCTTCAGCAAGGAGTCTAGCAGTAATAATGGATGAAAATCTAAATTCACTGAACATGTAACTGTAATGTGCAAGAAAAAATATCTCTATGCCCTATAAAAATATAAAAAGCTCTTCCCTCACCCCTCTTGATCTGAAAAAGAAACTTGTACAGACACTTATACTTACAATTACTGATTACAGTAATGTCCTTCCTCAGAAGGCTTCCTGTACCTGTGTTCCATACGCCTGTGATATTTGGATCTCTGCTCACATTTCACAGTCATACGTATGCACAGCTATTTTGGCTCCATGCACACAAGCGCAGAGATTTCCATTCCCTCTGTCTTCTCTACTGTCTTAATAATTAACACTGTCCCTCATTTCTCTCCTCGACTTCATCTTTCTTGTCTGAAGAACATGACAGGAAAACCTGTTGGCACCACAGCAAAATTCTTTCTGTCCCACCTCAACCTTCAGCCACTATCCTGAAGTCTTTTTCAGTAACAGGAACCCAACTCTCCAACAAACTCTCGCATTGTATTAGAGAATTACTAGAAGGCAGATAGTAAAGCAACAATAAGATTATCATTGTCTCTGTATGCTTCGTTACCTTTGGACACCCCTCTTTCGAACCTGACATTCCTCATTTCTCAGTATTCTGAGCCTAAGTTGTCTCTTCAAATTTCCTTTTCCGAAAACGCACTAAATCAGAAAGCACCTATGAATTCTATTATTCTTTTATTTACCGTCACAGTTACTGTAATTTTTATTATTAGGTTTTTATTATTACTACTATTAACACTATCAGCGCGTGCAAGTTGTAGCAGTACAAGTAATACCAGTATTAACTTCGATAACTCAAGTCAATTTAATACTAGCTTTCATGCTAAAATTATACTAAAACTGTTATTTTCTTAAGTACTCGTGAAGTAATACGTACTGTATCTGTGAAACCCTCGTCTGATGTAAGAAAGAGGATCAGGTTAAATAAATAAAAATAAGGATAGCTCGTTTTGTATTGTCGCGATATAAGGGAGACAGTGTCATTACTATGATACGCGACTTGGGGTGCCAATCTGTTTTCAAAGCTCGAGATATGTTCACGAGATTTTAGTCGCCTACTTTTTCCTTTTAATAGTAATAAAATAGAACTCGCAAGGATAGATTTGAGTGTTCCCTGTTTCCCGCGAACTACTCAAGAATGAAACAGTAGAGAATTAATCTGAAAGTCATTAAATGAACCTTTTTCCAGGAACTTAGGTTGCGAACTGCAGAGTAGACGTATAAATGTAGATTCAGATGTGGTGGTACAAGATCCTGAGCTGTCTTGAGAGAACTGTTTCTTCACGTCAGTTGCTGTCTTACTTGCTGGAAAAACAGTCTCACACACACACCCAACCACCCACCCACACACACACACACACACACACACACACACACACACACACACACACACACACGTACACACACGAACTGTAACAGTCATATTCTTAAAACATAAAGGGAGATGCTGAAGGTCCAAATTATACTGAAGAATGAACACGCAGATAAAGAACAAATAAAGAAATTGAAGAGTATACCAACACTTATTCGAAGATGCAGAAAGGCAATCTAAATTTTTCTGGACATACTAAAAGAACTGAACCAACCATATTAATAAAAACCAAATATGAAAATGGATCAATGAAATGGATCGGCTCAGTGTTAGAAGTGTGAAAGAAGCCGGAATAACACAACTTGATATAAGAGACAGAAAAAAATTTGTGTAGAACATTCAAGAGCGTAGTCTTGATCTGGCATTAAAACCAAGAAGTTGGTGAGAGCTTGGTATGCGTAGCGGAAATATGCCGTCCTCTTACAGGCAAAGTGTCCAATTGGAGAGAATGCTAGTAATATTGAAACAAACAAAAACTAAAATAGGGTTCCGATAATACCCTATGTTGTACATCGTGCAACGCAGTAGGGTATAAACGTGAATACTTGTTTCTGTGCGTACTGCGGTCGTCAGCGCTGGTCTATCCTGTGGAAGCCTCTTTATCTCTGCGTAACTATTGCCACACACATCCACTTCGACATGCTTACTCTTTCCTAGAATTGGACCCCCTCTACGAGTTTTACCTCTCACTGTTCCCTCCATTATACAGTTTTCCTTTACATTATTTCTTATTCTATTTTTACTGTGCTTTCCATTGGACGCTTCATACCTTTTGTGCCCCATGTAAATTAAAGAGTTGTGTGCCATGTAATGCCTGTCTTCCAAGTACGAATACGATAAAAATAATACTTCATCGGTACTCCGTGGAAGTAGTTCTGGGTACATAAAATTATTTCGCATTAAATATCTTCAACATTTCGCGGCCCTGTCAGCAACTGTAAAAATATTAATTTTAATTTTAAAAATGAACAACCTCAGTTGCACCGTATACCTAGAATTTACCTAGGTTTCAGTCGGGATAACCCAACCTTCTACAGAATAAGAGTATCTAACGTTTGTCCATGGTGGACACCGTAAAGCTAAAACTACAGCCCATAAATTATCGTCAGACTGTAAAACTTATCTGGCACTGCCTCGTCCTCATTTCGCGCCCCGATGCGGCAGCCACGAGTGCTGTACAGCACGAGGTAAATTCTAGGTAAACGGTGCAACTGAGGCTGTTCATTATTAAATTTAGAATTAACCTTTCGCATTAATTATTCGCAGGAAAGAGGAGAAAGACTTTTCTGATTTATTTTCCTTTGTGCACAAAATTATTATGTGTATACACATGTGATAATATACATAATATTCATTCCTTCATAATGATATTAACTGCGTCTACTTATGGTGGTATCAAGTACGCCGCTTTCTAGTGATAGATACCTTCCCGCTTCGATCGGGTGCTTCATCATTAGTTATTCGATTCACGTATCATATCTTCTTTATCCTTATGGAGGGTTATTTTTGTGCCATCGTCCAGATATTGTGGTGCCACACTTACGTCGTCAACATGAATCGATACCACACACATTAGTGATATTCGGCTGCAATCCGCAACAGCCACTAGCCGACACTCCAGAGTACACGCCAAGCCTCTCAGCATAGCAGCCCTCCCCCTCCCCCCCCTCCCCCCGCTGAGGTCAATGTAGTACCATATAGTACCGAGCAAGCAAGGGCTCAGCGCAGTGTGTGACCTCAGCTGCAGTAGTCAACGGCATAGTGTAGGACCGAGTGGCTGAAGTTTCAGATGAGCTTGGACTGTTTATAAATTGAGAAAATTGCACCTGAAGATGGCTCTGATCACTATGGGACTTAACATCTGAGGTTATTAGTCCCCTAGAACTTAGAACTACATACACCTAACTAACCAAAGAACATCACACACATCCATGCCCGAGACAGGATTCGAAAGTGCGACCGTAGCGGTCGCGCGGCTCGAGACCGAAACGCCTAGAACCACTCGGCCAGACAGGCCGGCGCACCTGAAGTGAACAATACGTTGCTTAATGCATCCAGTGATGCTTTCATATGCAATGTAAATTATTCAGCACTCCTGAGGCACATAGCCTTGGGCGCATTGTAGAGTGTAGAAGGTGTAATTACAAACAAATAGTGTTCAAAATATGTTCAACCCGTGTCGGATTCTTTATCATTGGGAACAAAATATTTTCAAAGCAACATTTTATGTGCTCTCCGATAGTGTCCTCTGTAATCTACTGCGGTACTCTATACAGCTATATGCGTTAATGATGACAAATAAACGTAAGACAGATAAGACGGCAAGTACTTTAATAGTTACAGAGTAGCGCTGCTGTCTCGCTGACTGACGGTACCATTGAGTGAAGCGGGCTGCCTCACGAGGCGATAAGAGGAAAACTTTTCAACCACCATTTCATCAGAATTTTCATATGAGAATGACATCAACTGAAATTAATATCATTAGGGATTTATAAATTCAGAAAGAAATATAGCAGATGTGATATATGAGGCCGTACCTAGAGTATTAAACAGGAGATGTACGTCCACGTGTACAACTACACGACTTCTCTACAGTTCACATTTAACTTCTTGAACGATGTTACAACCATCTACTAAGCTACGCGGGGAGCAGCGCAGTCTAGGGCGCCTTGCCACAGTTTGGTGGTTCCCCCCGTCGGAGGTTCGAGGCCTCCCTCGAGCATGTGTGTGTGTGTGTGTGTGTGTGTGTGTGTGTGTATGTGTGTGTGTGTGTGTGTGTGTGTGTTGTCCTTACCGTAAGTTAGTTTGAGTTAGATGACCTCAGCAGTTTGGTCGCAGAGGAACTTAACACAAATTTCCAAATTTCTACTGTTTCGAACAGCACGTAGGTGTGGCGAGAATGAAATTCTATTCGTGGGAACTCTGATTTTATCGTATTTTGTTTCGATGGTTATTTGTCTCTATGTAGGTGTCAGTCAAAAAAATATTTTCTCATTCTGAGGAGAAAGTAGGTGACTGAATTTTCCTGAAAAGATTCCTGTGCAACGAATGAAAGATTTTGTTTTAATTAGAGCCACTCACTATAGAGTATTATGTGAGTGATACTCACCTTCCTTGTTTCGTGGTGATACAATACCATCTCCATGTCTTTTAACTTTAGCTATGTCTTCTGTCTGGTCTGTCTGGTATGGATACAATAACGCCTGCACTACCAATCATCGAAGTGGTCGAAATGGTGATATCACGAAGACGACAAGCGACAGTAACCAGAATGGCATGGCGTGTACAATGTGATTCCATATGGAAATGATTACCGTTTCTGAGCAACTGTACAAAGTAATAGGAGTAATGTTACCAATATACAGTTGTTAGGGAAACGTTATGCAGTTGCTTTCTCATTTACAAATAGCAGTTGTGTGTTGGTTGTTTCTGAGAATATCATTGATGGCCTAGAGTCCATATGGGGTAGTTCGGTAATCGGTGGGCGATCTCCGTGTCGATGATAACGAAATACTGATGAGGACAATACAACACCTAGTTCCCGAGTGAGGGAAGTCTTCGACTCTGTCCGCAGCTCGTGGTCTAGTGGCTAGCGTTGCTGCCTCTGGATCACTGGCTCCCGGGTTCGATTCCCGGCCTGGTTGGGGTTTTTCTCTGCCCGGGGATATGGTGTTTCTGTTGCCCTCATTATTTCACCATCATCATCATTCGTGACAGTTGCTAGACTGGACTGCATAAAAAATTGGACTGTGAAAAGAATTGGGACCTTATATGGGCGTTGATGAACGCGAAGTTGAGAGGCCCATAAACCAAACATCATCATCATCTCCGCCTCTGCCTACTCGAACCCATGCCCGCTGCATGGCAGTCAGACCCGCTGACGTCTCGGCGGCTAAGGAGGCGGACTAACAACGTAAGAAGCAGTGACATCTGGGAGCACGTCTCGACATTTGGCAGCAGAACAGTCGTGGCCTACCGAGATTGCACTGCCGGCACGACGATCGTAGTTGCTGCTTCCTATGATGCGGCAGCAAAGAGCGGCACATCCACAATGGGGCGCCCAGCGCCAAGACTGGACGTGAAAGCAGCGCGTCTTCTTTTCAGGCGAGTCTCGGTTCTGCGTACATCATCAGGGTAGGTATACCAGACAGTGCAGGATGCGAGAAGATGAAATGTTGCCGAACTCATTCTTCATTGTAGAAACAGATGGGCAACTTCAAACAGCCAAGATCGCTATTGTACAGCATTTATCGTGCTGGCCGGTTTCAGAAAACTACGTTGCCATCAGCAGATATTCTGCAGTAAATTCCACTGAATGTGGGTCTCCATTCTGCTAATGTACGAACATGAGTTAATTTGATCAATTCAGTATGTACGTTGTTTTACGAAACAGTTATTTCGTGCTTGACTTGCTGAAATACTATTGTTATTATCTGCCTGAAGTACCGCTCTATGATATGATAAGGTATATTATGCATTTGCTCAAGATTCAGTGAAATGTACGGCAGAAGATCTGATTAAGGTAACATTGTTTACTCTAACCGGTCATCACAATAAATACTGTACAAGAGCGATCTTGGCTGTTTGAAGGTGTACCTGTGTTTATACATTAATCTAGATCGTCCATAACTTGATACCGTCAAGCATATGCGTCGTTCATCAATGTCATACTGGCCCGGTTAATGTTATGGTATCAGCCGACGTTGCGTACACGACAATATCACCTGTGGTTCTTGTAGCTGAAAAGCACTCATTATATTTCTTTCGTGGTAACTCTTCGTCCGTGTCCTAACTTCTAGGGTCTGGTGACACTGGCTTTCAATTAAATGATATACCGCATACTGCCCGCACAGAACTTAAGTACCTGAATACAGAGAAATTGCTCCTTCGCAAGAACGTTCTCCATATATCTTTACGCACTGAATATATCAGGTCATAGGTTGCCGAAGGTTTGGAACGTCAACACCTATAAGATACTTCAATTAATAAATTCTGGCACAGAGTTGAAGGTGCATGGAATCATATTTATACATCTGTCAACCAAACTCATTGTCATTTATACTCCACGTACACCCAACGTAGAGCCGTTGCTTCTTCCACCGGTGACAGCTGTATGTACTGTAATTATCACCTATATATACTCAGATCACCTGTAAATTTCAACTTGTGATCCATATATAACATTTACATGCAGTGCGTAGAGCTCTGTTATTCGTTAACTTCCTACCATTTGAGTTTGAATGGCCAACTGTGCGCATGCTTCACTTACAA
Source organism: Schistocerca gregaria (assembly GCF_023897955.1). Taxonomy (NCBI): domain Eukaryota; kingdom Metazoa; phylum Arthropoda; class Insecta; order Orthoptera; family Acrididae; genus Schistocerca; species Schistocerca gregaria. The sequence continues at coordinate 602,626,974 of NC_064923.1, read as the reverse complement.
TTAAAACCGGATACATAACAATAAAAACCGGATAAAAAATATTAAGATAGGAGCCACTGTTTCACTGTCGAGTTTACGAAAAGAAGTAATTCTATAGTTGAAAAATGCAAATAGAATAATGTTTTAGGTTTCCAAACTTTCTCAGTATTGTTTCACATGAAGCTGATGTTCCAGTAATATCTCTTAGTAGCACGTTGTCGAATGAAACATTAACAAAATATAGCTGCATTCTCTCTCTGCAGTTTCCATCGGCAGCCTCGTAAGCCCTGGCTCTTGTGTACGTGGGATTGGTGTCTCCTCCTCCGCACAAAGTTTAACGGATCTCCCCTTATTCCACTATGTTCCTTTTCCGTAGTTCATCACTACGCAATACTTCACAAAGAAGCCTCTTCCAATTAAAGCAGCATAGGGAATATCCAATTCCCCTTCCACCAGATGAAACTTACGTTTCACTCTTAACTCGCGTTCTATTTCAAGATCTAAGACTGCTGTCCCATACGTGTGCATGGCTGGGTTCATAAAACCTTTAATCTTTATACTTTCCTCAGGTCTATACCAGACCTGGTATTGCTGATACTTCATATTAAATAAACAAATCTGAGTTCCATTATCTACACTCCTGGAAATGGAAAAAAGAACACATTGACACCGGTGTGTCAGACCCACCATACTTGCTCCGGACACTGCGAGAGGGCTGTACAAGGAATGATCACACGCACGGCACAGCGGACACACCAGGAACCGCGGTGTTGGCCGTCGAATGGCGCTAGCTGCGCAGCATTTGTGCACCGCCGCCGTCAGTGTCAGCCAGTTTGCCGTGGCATACGGAGCTCCATCGCAGTCTTTAACACTGGTAGCATGCAGCGACAGCGTGGACGTGAACCGTATGTGCAGTTTACGGACTTTGAGCGAGGGCGTATAGTGGGCATGTGGGAGGCCGGGTGGACGTACCGCCGAATTGCTCAACACGTGGGGCGTGAGGTCTCCACAGTACATCTATGTTGTCCCCAGTGATCGGCGGAAGGTGCACGTGCCCGTCGACCTGGGACCAGACCGCAGCGACGCACAGATGCACGCCAAGACCGTAGGATCCTACGCAGTGCCGTAGGGGACCGCACCGCCACATCCCAGCAAATTAGGGACACTGTTGCTCCTGGGGTATCGGCGAGGACCATTCGCAACTGTCTCCATGAAGCTGGGCTACGGTCCCGCACACCGTTAGGCAGTCTTCCGCTCACGCCCCAACATCGTGCAGCCCGCCTCCAGTGGTGTCGCGACAGGCGTGAATGGAGGAACGAATGGAGACGTGTCGTCTTCAGCGATGAGAGTCACTTCTGCCTTGGTGCCAATGATGGTCGTATGCGTGTTTGGCGCCGTGCAGGTGAGCGCCACAATCAGGACTGCATACGACCGAGGCACACAGGACCAACACCCGGCATCATGGTGTGGGGAGCGATCTCCTACACTGGCCGTACACCTCTGGTGATCATCGAGGGGACACTTAATAGTGCACGGTACATCCAAACCGTCATCGAACCCATCGTTCTACGATTCCTAGACCGGCAAGGGAACTTGCTGTTCCAACAGGACAACGCACGTCCGCAAATATCCCGTGCCACCCAACGTGCTCTAGAAGGTGTAAGTCAACTACCCTGGCCAGCAAGATCTCCGGATCTGTCCCCCATTGAGCATGTTTGGGACTGGATGAAGCGTCGTCTCACGCGGTCTGCACGTCCAGCACAAACGCTGGTCCAACTGAGGCGCCAGGTGGAAATGGCATGGCAAGCCGTTCCACAGGACTACATCCAGCATCTCTACGATCGTATCCATGGGAGAATAGCAGCCTGCATTGCTGCGAAAGGTGGATATACACTGTACTAGTGCCGACATTGTGCATGCTCTGTTGCCTGTGTCTATGTGCCTGTGGTTCTGTCAGTGTGATCATGTGATGTATCTGACCCCAGGAATGTGTCAATAAAGTTTCCCCTTCCTGGGACAATGAATTCACGGTGTTCTTATTTCAATTTCCAGGAGTGTAGAAGCAACTTTAACGGGCTTTCTGTGCTCTGGGGGCACCTCGATAGTACAAACTCATTTGTTACTCTCACAGTCGACTTTAAATACCTTCCCTAGTTCAGGATAAGGCGACTGTGGCCTTATGTTTTCTGGCCGTTTCCCTGCTTCTTACTTTTCACAGGTGACCCTGAGTTCACAGTACATTCTCTAGCCATGTGTCCTGGCCTACGACACCCAAAACACACAACTTATTTCGCTTTCTTTCAGGGACCTCGATGTCCCAATGAATTATAACTTTCACATCTAGAGAGATAATTTCACTCTGCAGCGGAGTGTGACCTGATATGAAACTTCCTAGCATATTAAAACTGTGTGCCGGACCGAGAATCGAACTCGGGAACTTTGCCTTTCGCGGGCAAGTGGTAGAGCACTTTCCCGCGAAAGGCGAAGGTCCCGAGTTCCAGTCTCGGTCCGGCACACAGTTTTAATCTGCCAGGAAGTTTCAACTTTCACATCTGTTTTTGACATCTCTGATTCTCGACATGCTTGCGCCGATTCGACTTTGCGTATCCGTTTATCAAGTCGGCAGTCTCGCGTCAAATGACCTAATTTTCCACAACTCTTGCGCCTGATGTTGCTCCCGAAATCCTTTGAAGTAAGTCCTACCACAGGTAAAACACTCGGGAGTAGCTTTCCCCATTTTGCCCTGCTGACTTCTGTGATTAACGCCACAGATCCCGCCAGTTCTGACGCTGGTATGGCACCGTGTACAGCTTTACGAAATTGATGCTGAAGCGAATGTACTTTACTAGCCCAATCTGCCATTGATTCTCCCTTTGATTGCCTACTCGAAAACATGTTACAGGCATAGAAATCTAACGTGCTCTTGGATGCGTAATTTTCTAAGAGAATAGTTCTTACTTCGCCCATGTGGAAGATAATTCACGTACGAGCAATTTACTTTCTGCAGTACCCTGGATTCTTGTTCCGACAAATTTTAAAAGGATACGATGGTCTGCTTCATGCACTACATTACAGTAGAGCGTCGATAATACGAACATCGTTCAACCGAACGACCGCTTAACCGAACTGTGTACTCGCTCGCACCTGTTACTCTCCCACCCTACCGTCCATCATCCCCATCACTCCCAAACCAAGTTTCCCACAGTAGTCGCCGCACTGGGACACAGCTTCTGAGGCGTTCACTTGTTTGGATACTGCCTTGCGATGGTTTGAAGCCCAAGATGAAAGTGACCAGTTTCAGATATCTGTAATCAAAAAAGTACGTGACTTAGCTGCTCGTAAGCGTGTAGGCTTGCTCAGAAAGACAAAAAAAAGGATTTTTTAAACGTTAATTTTGTATACTGTGAGTATTGTTCATGCTTAATGCGTATGTAATATGTATATATTTTTGTTTAATAAACTGTGCTACATACTATATATTCCTACTGCAGTTGTCTTTGTATGTTACTTTGTAATACTAAAAGGGATGCCTGTTTTTATGAATAAATATACTGTACAGTACTTCTTTTTGGCAAATAAACATGTACAGTTCGATTATCCGAACACACCAGTTTTCCGAACAGCCATGTCCCCCAATTACTTCGTATAATCGACCCTCTACTGTATTTATAAATTCATTGATTGTTGATGTAGTGACATCAAAGGTCTCAGGGATCAACTTCAATGCGTCGCTTATTGAAATACTAGCCATAGCCAGTCCACTGTCATTAACGACTGAGTTAGGGGTCGTCATGACTTAGTGTGTGTGTGTGATGCAACATGCTGAGTAAAGGAGAGCTGACGCTGCGCTGGACTGATACGTGCAGATGCATGACGACGTGCTGTCCTTGGAGCCGAGTTGCTATCACCTGTCCGGTGCTGCACTGTCTCGGGAAGAGCATGTTGTCGTGTAGCCCGCAGCCGCTGAAGCCGCTGGCGCTGCTGGAGGCACCTGCTGACATCTGAAGAACGTGTGTCCGCGCTGCCCTGGCGCTGTTTCGTGGGTTCGTTGCCCTGGCGGTCCTCCCAGGACCGCGAGAAGGCCCCGTCTCGTTGGCGCTACACCACCCTCGCGACGTAGGCGGTGTCGGTAGTTGTGACGACAGGCCGCCCTGACCCGTCTTCCGGCATCCGGCTTCGAAGTCCAGGCTCTTCTTCTTTCTTCTGTTCTTCTCTCTCCGACTGCTCTCACTGGAGTGGCAACGCTGCATCTAATAGAATCTCAAAGCCGTCAGTCCAGTTAAGACCTCGAGCTGAGCAGGAGCGAAGTATCTACCTACTTCAAAAATCAGTTACACCGAAACTAACCTCACACTTGGCACCACAATATTTTTCCTATGTCGTGTCCTGACATAGGTGGGAGAGGGAGAAAAGGGGTTACTGGTCAGTCTGTTTTCCCGGGCGGTACAGAGCAGAAGGCAGAAGTACAATTTACATTGCAGCCATTCGATTGTTTTCTTCTGTCTGAGCCAACACTGCTACAGGCATTTACTACAACTGCAGTTGGTGAGACTAGATAGGGTACTCGTTGTGGAGACTATTGGACAAACGTTCTGAAATAGTTGTTTATTCCAGACAGGACTAACTAATACACTGGAGGCTAGTCCTAGGGTTAAAAAAAACATGAATAGCACTTTTACAACTGAAGCCGGTGCAGAAGTTCCAGGAGTGGATGGTAACCACAGTAGCAAACACTTGCAGCATCATAGGGCAACAACTTAGTTCAAAACAAAAGATACTAAATGTGACACTGTTCACTGAGGCATTCCAAGGGAGAGAGCAGACTTATGCGTATCTGGACCGACGCTGGAGTCAACGGCCACGAATTTGGCGCCCATGTCGTCTGACTGCAGACTCTGCCAAAATGCGGAACCTAAGGTTTTCCAAGAGTCGCGTGGGTGCACTGTTTTTCACACTGAAATCCAACCAGACAATATCGCACGTCTCTTGCAGGCGCTGCCAATCACGGTTTAGTTAGGTCCCCTCTAATGTTCGTAAGGTAGGGATGCTAATGCAGTTGCACTAACTAAGTCCGTATTTGGCATCAACATTGTTCAGCTGATTGCTAAACATAACTGGTCTGACAAATAAGGCTTGCAACATTATTGTTATACGTCATTTAGCCCCGCCCGTCGGGTTCCCCACAGTGGGAACTGCTAGGTCATCACTTTTTTGGTGTTTTCGCTCTCTTTCTAACCCTTCTGATCCTACTGACGTTGCTGTTCTCAGCGCTGGTATCAAGGTAGTACATGCCTGTTGGTTACAATGTTCTACGGTGGTAACCTACCACAGCGTCTAGACGACATATGAAGTTACATGTTACTTCCCTGAAGAGTAATTAGCGCCCTGGGACCGCGTCCGAGGGCGTCTGCATTTTCGCAAGGCTCTCCCCTTACGGTGTACTTCATGTAACAATATCTCTCCTAGTTTCGTCTGCCCTCAGCATCGTCTCTGCTTCCGCGCCTTGGAGCGCCTGTCCTCCTTCCTCTCAGGTTCCAGATAACACTACAGTACCACGGAGTATTGATGCATGTATAGCTACAATTTCTTTATATAAAAAGATCGGTTTCAAATTCACTTCATAGTCATCTTCAGGAGTAACAAAAACAGACAAAGAGAAGTAACGGTGAATGGTTAAAATACAAAAAAGAATGAAATATGAGCTGCATACCACACACAGATCACCGCAGCTACTCGTAAGTTCATTAAATCTAAATGTGCTATACTGAACGCTGTACAGCCCTATACATACGACCATGAACCCACAGTGTGGCTCGCAGGTTTCAACAGATCATAATCACAAATGCAGATATATCTGGCAAATTCCAAACAAGAAAAACAAAAGAATAGGTGAAATCGAGATGCGCAAGTTCGTAAAGGAGAGCTCGTTATATTTAGTGATAAGAAACATATACGCAGTTTGTTGATGTCAGCAGGAGGAGTATAAGGTGGTAAAACAATGTATGAATCTTACAGGCTTAAGTGGTATTGTTAGTACAATTGTAAAGTTAGTGAAGGTGTGCAGAATAAAAACAACAAAGAACAAAGCAATATAAAAGGCGAAGGTGGTTACAGTGGTTAGCCATCGGTCGCCTTATAGAAGGAAAAGTGTAGCCATCGCTATAATTAAAATTTATTAGATTCAGGGATCGTGGAATACTATGAAAACTCATATTTAATACAACATTTACCGTAATGAATGTTTTATGGACGCGTTAATGGCGTGACCAGCTTTTTTTCCCATGGAATCGCTCAGTATTAAACCGCTACAACAGATATAGTGGGCCCTATTTCAGAACAATAATGGGATTCAAATTCGGAAAGACGGAGACTTTAGTAGTTTAAGCAAGTCAGAATTTTACGAAACCGATCTGATATCAAAGATCGAGTGTTGGCAGTTGTCGTTTGGTAATAAAGAAACTGGTGAATTCAACAGAATTATTTCACGATTTCACTGCGGAAAGGTCTAATTTAACGAATAGGTGCAATTCTTCACAGAAGATGATAGTAGGTGCACACACAGCCAACGGCGTCATACCAGAATGAGCGTTGCGCTTCCTTTGAACACACAGGTGCGTGTTGTAACAGTGAAGCGCCGTGCCTCTTTCGTTTCCGCTATGAAGGCTGCTACGGAGTACTTGAAATATTTCTTTTTCATTGCGCTGTACTGTTATAAAAGCGACGGCTTCACTCCGCTTGTGTCTCGCTGCTGGCTTGCCAGTACGAGATCGTTCAACATGTCTCGCTAAACGCAATTAGTCCGCTTCCCAGTAGTAACTGTCAACAAGGGCTTTATACGCTACAGTTTGACATTAATTGCCACAGCAGTGGAAAGAAAAAAATATGCAACGATTTCCACAACTCTGGAATTCCTGCTTTCAACACTTTGAGTGCTCCGATGTTATGGGTGCTTTTATTTTTTTTTGATTGTTGTATTTTTTACATGTGGACGATCAAAGTTCCATCACGAAAACAAGCAGAATGCTTCATAGTTAAGTGCAATAAATGAAAGGTGCATTCAAAAGTACGGCTTCTCCAGGCTCCATCTATCCATCTATCTCCACGGAACTCGTCGTGGAAGGGGAATTTAAGCGCTAACTCCCTTCTAACAACAACAACAACAGCATATTGCTCTTTTTTCAATAGTATATTTCACAGTGTGAAGAACTTCGTTTGTGCTTCACTGCGCCGAATGTATCCACAGCTTCCACAACAACGAGAACTCAAAGGTTTAACTATGATGCCTCTTTGATGCCCTACAGCGACACACTGAACTCCATTTGCTAGACAGGCTACTCTCTGTCTTATACCATCTCATTATTCCTTATCAGTTGACATCAGGTGACATGATATGATTACGCAGGGAAAACAGAACTAGGAGCTGCAGTTTTAACTTGTTGTTGTTGTGGTCTTCAGTCCTGAGTCTGGTTTGATGCAGCTCTCCATGCTACTCTATTCTGTGCAAGGTTCTTCATCTCCCAGTACCTACTGCAGCCTACATCCTTCTGAATCTGCTTAGTGTATTCATCTCTTGGTCTCCCTCTACGATTTTTACCCACCACGCTGCCCTCTAAAACCAAATTTGTGATACCTTGATGCCTCAGAACATATCCTACCAACTGATCCCTTCTTCTAGTCAATCCAATACCTCCACATTAGTTATGTGATTTACCCATCTATTCTACAGCATTCTTCTGTAGCACCACATTTCGAAAGCTTATATTCTCTTCTTGTCTAAACTATTTACGTCCATGTTTCAATTCCATACATGGCTACACTCCCTACAAACACTTCCAGAAATGACTTCCTCACACTTAAATCTATATTCGGCGTTAACCAATTTCTCTTCTTCAGAAACGCTTTCCTTGCCATTGCCAGTCTACATTTTGCATCCTCTCTACTTCGACCATTATCAGTTATTTTGATCCCCAAATAGCAAAACTCTTTTACTACTTTAAGTGTCTCATTCCCTAATCTAATTCCTTCAACTTCTCCCGACTTAATTCGACTACATCATATTATATCCTCCTTCCAAAACACTATCCATTCCGTTCAACTTCTCTTGCAAGTCCTCTGCTGTCTTTGACAGAATTACAAAGTCATCGGCAAACCTCCACGTTTTTATTTCTTCTCCATGGATTTTACTACCTACTCCGAATTTCTCTTTTGTTTCCTTCGCTCCTTGCTCGATATAAAGATTGAATAACATCGGGGATAGGCTACAACCCTGTCTCACTACCTTCCCAACCACTGCTTCCCTTTCATGTCCGTCGACTCTTATAACTGACATCTGGTTCCTATACAGATTGTAAATAGACTTTCGCTCCCTGTGTTTTACCTCTGCCACCTACAAAATTTGAAAGAGAGTATTCCAGTCAACATTATCAAACGCTTTCTCTAAGTCTACAAATGCTAGGAACGTAGGTTTGTCTTTCATTAATCTAGCTTCTAAGATATGTCGTAGGGTCAGTATTGACTCACGTGTTCCAATATTTCTACGGAATCCAAACTGATCTTGCCCGAGGTCGGCTTCTACTAGTTATTCCATTCGTCTGTAAAGAATTCGCGTTAGTATTTTGCAGCTATGGCTTATTAAACTGGTTGTTCGGTAATTTTCACATTTGTCAACACATGCATTCTTTGTGATTGGAATTACTATATTCTTCTTGAAGTCTGAGGGAATTTCGCAAGTCTCTTACATCTTGCTCACCAGATGGTAGAGTTTCGTCAGGACTGGCACTCCCAACGCCGTCAGTAGTTCTAATGGAATGTTGTCTACTCCAGATACCTTGTTTCGACTTAGCTCTTTCAATGCTCTGTCAAACTCTGCATGCAGTCTTATATCTCCCATTTCATCTTCATCTACATCCTCTTCCATTTCCATAATATTGTCCTCAAGTACATCGCCCTTGTATAGACCCTCTATATACTCCTTCCACCTTTCGGCTTTACCTTCTTTGCATAAAACTGGGTTTCTATCTGAGCTCTTGATATTCATACAAGTGGTTCTCGTTTCTCCAAAGGTCTCTTTAATTTTCCTGTAGGCAGTATCTATTTTACCCCTAGTGAGATAAGCCTCTACAACCTTACATCTGTCCTCTATCCATCCCTGCTTAGCCACTACTCACTTCCTGTCGATCTCATTTTTGAGACGTCTGTATTCGTTTTTGCCTGCTTCATTTACTGCATTTTTAAATTTTCTCGTTTCATCGATTAAATTCAATATATCTTCTGTTACCCAAGGAGTTCTACTAGCCCTTGTCTTTTTACCTACTTGATCCTCTGCTGCCTGCACTACTTCATCCCTCAAAGCTGCCCATTCATCTTCTACTGTATTTCTTTCCCCCATTCCCCGTCAGTTGTTCCGTTATGCTCTCCCTGAAACTGTATAACCTATTGTTTAGTCAGTTTATCCAGGTCCCATCTCCTTAAATTCCCCCTTTTTTTGCAGTTTCTTCAGTTTTAATCTACAGTTCATATCCAATAAATTGTGGTCAGAGTCCACATCTGCCCCTTGAAATGTCTTACAATTTAAAACGTGGTTCCTAAATCTCTGTCTTACCATTATATAATCTATCTGAAATCTGTCAGTATTTCCAGGGTCCTTCCATGTATACAACCTTTTTTCATGATTCTTGAAACAAGTGTTAGCTATGATTAAGTGGTGCTCTGTGCAAAATTCTACCAAGCGGCTACCTATTTCATTTTTGGTCCCAATCCATACTCACCCACTACGTTTCCTTCTCTCCCTTTTCCTACTACCGAATTCCAGTCACTATTAAATTTTCGTCTCCCTTCACTATCTGAATACTGTTTTTGATTTCATCTTACATTTTATCAATTTCTTCGTCATCTGCAGAGCTAGTTGGCATATGAACTTGTACTACTGTAGTAGGCGTGGGCTTTGTGTCTATCTTGGCCACAATAATGCCTTCACTATGCAGTTTGTATTAGCTTACCCGCACTCCTATTTTCCTATTCATTATTGAAGCTACTCCTGCATTACCCCAATTTGATTTTGGAGTTATGTTCCTGTATTCGCCTGCCACCGAACGTCACTAATTTCCACTGTATCTAACTTTAACCTATCCATTTCCCTTTTCAAATTTTCTAACCTACCTACCCGATTAAGGGAGCTGACATTCCACGCTCCGATCCGTAGAACGCCAGTTTTCTTTCTCCTGATAACGACGTCCTCTTGAGTAGTCCTCGCACGGAGATCCGAATGAGGGACTATTTTACCTCCGGAATATTTTACCCAAGAGGACGCCGTCATGATTTAACCATACAGTAAAGCTGCATGCCCTCGGGAAAAATTACGACTATAGTTTCCCCTTGCTTTCAGCCGTTCGCAGTACCCGCACAGCAAGGCCGTTTTGGTTAGTGTTACAAGGCCAGATCAGTCAATCATCCAGACTGTTGCCCCTGCATCTACTGAAAAGGTTGCTGCCCCTCTTCAGGAACCACGAGTTTGTCCGGTCTCTTAACATATACCCCTCCGTTGTGGTTGCACCCACAGTACGGCTATCTGTATCGCTGAGGCACGCAAGCCTCCCAACCAACGGTAAGGTCCATGGTTCACGGGGTTGGAGTTTTAAGTAGTGAATATCAAACGACTTTGTACGAAGACTGCTGTTTCTCAGAGCCTAGGACAAAAGACTGAAGAAAACTCGGGACACGTTGATAGAGTTCGTTGACCTCGACAAAGCATCCGTTAATCTAAAAATAGATCAAGATGTTCGAAATTCTGAGAAAAACTGTTGTAAGCTGGAAGGAAAGACGGTTAATACACAATATGTACAGGAACCATAAATAGTGGAAGATCAAGAAGGAAGTGTTCAGATTAAAACAATTGCCGCTACTGTTCAAACAATATATCGAAGAAGCAATGACTGAAATAAAGTGACTGGTGATCACGAAGTAAATGAAGTTTAACAGTTCTGTTACCTGGGCAGAATAATAACACGTGGCGGATAGAGCATGGAGGATATGAAAACTAAAAAGCACTGTCAAGCAGGGCATTCCCGACCAACAGAAGTCTACTAGTATCGAACTTAGGAATTAATTTGCGGAAGATATTTCTGAGAATGTACGTACGTTTGGAGTACAGCATAGTGAAACGTGGTCTGTGGGGAAACAGATAAATAAAAGAATCGAAGCATTTGAAATGTAGTTCTGCAGAAGAATGATAATAATAATAATGTCGTGTGACGAGCGCCTCCCGGCGGGTACACCACTCGCCTGGTGCAAGTCTTTCCATTTGACGCCATTTCGACGACTTGCGCGTCGAGGGAGATGAAATGATGATGATTGCGACAAGACAACACAACACCCAGTCCCTGAGCGGAGAAAATCTCCGCCCCAGCCGGGAATCGAACCCGGGCCCGTAGGATTGACAGTCTGTCGCGCTGACCACTCAGCTACCGGGAGCGGACAGAAGAATGATAAAAATTAGATGGAGCGATAGCGAAGCACGAAAACTGACAATGATTGGGAGAATGGTTGCTGACCAAATGCCCTCCACAGCGGGTGTATAGTGACACCTGTGGGCTGAGGGCGGACAGTAAGTATTTTAGGGCCTTCAAGGACTGTTTGGACTGAGTCTCAGATTAGATAAGGAATGAGGATGTCGTCTGCATAATCAGCGAGGTAAGGAATAAATGGAAAAAAATCTTGCAAGAATAAGGGACAGGATGCTAGGACGTCTGTTTAGACATCAGGGAATAACATCCATGGTAACAGAGGGATCTGTAGAGGGTACGAACTGTAGGGGCAGACAGAAATTAGACTACATCCATGGAATAATTGAGGTCGTCGGTTTCAAGTGCTGCACTGACAAGGAGACGGCACGACTGTGGGGTCGGGGATTTGTCCGCAAATTTTTGTGCTGAAAGAGGACCCCTAACACCTCACGTGGTTAAAATATTGGGACGCACTACCCGGAAAATCCCGAGAAAAATCCATCCAAAGTTTCTTAGCTGCCTTATGAGCATGAAATGTTAGCCCATTGTCGTTACGCCGTCTGGCCTACATGGTTAGCGTTCGGACCCTTACGCCAAAGGACTTAGGTTCGATTACTCCTCTGGTACTTTTTTTTTTCTTCTGTTACTTGCAAAATTGCATCGCATTGTTACAGGAGAATCGTGAAATTAATGTCCGGGAAGATTGTATAAAACTTTATTCTATAATTCACCATCAATTATCGTCACCAATATTCCGAGACGTGATTTAACATGCCTGGTTTGCCTCCAAATCGTCAGAAACTCGAAACATTTTCGTAAATGTTAATGGGGCATGTTTTTGTACAGATTTATTGCAAACGCCCTGTGATTGTAAAAAAAAAAAAAAAAAAAAAAAAAAAAAAAAAAAAAAAACGCTTTTAAATGTTGCACAAGATGTCGCAAAAATTATTGCTTTATTTATTTTTACGATAATTACCACTCCGGTTCTTGTTTATAATTATTATATGTATAAAATTGAATGTTTTCCAATCGACTTTGTTATTCTGATTAAAAAGGCAATGTTTCTCCTCATATAATTTACAATGAAAATGGAACACCCACCACCATGAATTGTGTTGCTGGACAAAAAGAAAATAATTTTTATTCCATAACGTAACTAATTTGTTAAAAATAATGTAGTTTGGGAAACTTTCTGAATAATTGATGGAATAACAAAAGAAAATGAAACAGAAGGGGAAGAAAAAGTGCCAAGGGAGGAATCGAACTCGAGACCTCTGGCGTAAGAATCCGAGCCCTAAACACCGAGGCCAGACTGCGGCTCGGCAGTATAGTAATATTTTATGCTCATAAGCCACGTAAGAAACTTTGGATCGATTTTTCCCAGGATTTTCTGGGTAGTACGTCCTAATATTTTAACCACGTGAGGTGATTGGGGTCCTCTTTCAGCACACAAAATTGTGAACAAATGCCCGACTCCACGGTCGTGCCGTCTCCTTGTGAGATGAAAAGTTTGGCACAGGAGAGGAATTCGTGCCGCTCTGCACCAAACCAGACGTATTACTTTTATATGCAGAATTATGTTCAGACTGTGCACCACATGATCTGCATTGTTAGCAGCGTTAGTGGTATGACCTGCCGCTATGCCCGTTTTACACGGTGAACGACCTTGTCATCGATTGACAACCAGCTGCTTGAACAGGGCCCGTCTATAGTGACAACGGGGTCTCCATTACGACCGCGTTTGTAGCAACTCCCGAAAATTCTAAGGATAAAGGCATAGGGACAGTTAGTTCTGCGTTCGATAATAGTGGCCTCGCTGCGCCAGATAGTAGCTTTGTGTTCACGTTTTAGCTGAGTGCTGAGTTCGCCATATTGCTTTCCGGTGCACTTACCGCATGTTGAGTTTTGTTTCTGTTTATAGTCGTTTCGTTATCACAAGGATCGTTCCGAGCAAGTGCGTATAGTGGAATCTTCGTAAATATATTCACCGAAGTTTATATATCTTTGTAAATTCCATAAGTAAATAATGATACACCATTGTGAAATCACAACTTTCGTACTGTTATGCTAGGGGAGGTACCCTGTGTTTACGTTCATCATTTACAAACGCTGCCACAACATGTTGTGCGAGTTTACAGTTCGGAACTAGTTCAAAATGGTTCAAATGGCTCTGAGCACTATGGGACTAAACTGCTCAGGTCATCAGTCCCCTAGAACTTAGAACTACTTAAACCTAACTAACCTAAGAACATCACACACATCCATGCCCGAGGCAGGATTCGAACCTGCGACCGTAGCGGTCGCGCGGTTCCAGACTGTAGCGCCTAGAACCCCTCGGCCCCACTGGCCTGCTCGGGACTAGTCAGCTTGGAGCCTTTCGGTAGACTATAATGTTTCTTGAACACTTTCGTTCATCGTGTAAAAAGAACACTGGGTGCCGGGACAAGTATGGCTACGCAGGGTGGTGACTCAAGTGTCAGTGTGAACTACCATTCAAAACTGTGAACATGGGTTTGGGAAAGATGAACAGTCTTCACTCGCAAAGTTGGTTTACCAAAACAACGGCAATAGTGCCGCTGCTCTTGAAAAGTGTCGACGCATTGCACCTGAGGTCCGTAATACATTTGGAGAAAACCAAACCGTTGGGCGAGTCTTCCAAAAATGAGTGGCCACCAAGATGACCAGTTATGAGCCCCTGTGATTTCTGGCTGTGCGTTACCTGAAGCACAGCGTTAATCAACGAGACACGTACGCACATGGAGGCTTAGGATGAGCATAGCGAGGGAGGAAGTCAACATTCCGCCTGACATGTTAAGTGGAGCAATAGAGAACTCTCTGGTGCGGTTCCAGGCTGTCGTGGATGCAGATCATCGTCACACTGAGCTCTGTAGTGCGAAACATAAACATAACACGGAATTAACAAATTTCATGTGGAAGGTAATATGTGATTATTTCAATGATGTATTCTTTATTTCTCTTCCGCGTGTTTACAAATGTTTGCACAAAGTTTCACTGACCTACGATCACTCTCTTTTCATGGGGGCCCAATCAGAGAGCGAAAGTTTAATTATGATCACCTTGTCCAATGCCCGAAAAAGAAACTGAAGCACTCAGGAGAGGAGGAGGAAACGAAATGAAAATGCTCTGCCAGGGATTACATAATCAAGTCAAATTTACGGAGAATTTTGCTGAGAGTCCACATATTAGTGTGACGTAGCATCCCCTCCGTCCTCAATGTGTACATTGATTGGACTGGAAAGGATTTCGTAAGGGCGTTGTATCCTCTCCAAAAGCAAGCTGGGCCACGGCTGTTGCAATTCGTCGTTGATATCCCGGCTACTGACACTGGACGGAGTTCTATCGGGGACAGATCTGGGGACATTGCATGCAACAGATGTATCTCAGCATGACGCAGAGAGTTCATACAGACTTTTTTCATGTTTGGATAAGCATTGCTTTGATGAAAAGTGGTACCACGATACTGTTGTAAGTAGTCTGTTTAGGTTTTATGCTGGTAATGTCACTTAGCAAATCGTTCAAATGGCTCTGAGCACTATGGGACTCAACTGCTGTGGTCATTAGCCCCCTAGATCTTAGAACTACTTAAACCTAACTAACCTAAGGACATTACACAAAACCATGCCCGAGGCAGGATTCGAACCTGCGACCGTAGCAGGCGCACGGTTCCGGACTGCGCGCCTAGAACCGCGAGACCACCGCGGAGAGCACGTCACGTAGCGCTCTGTATGAAAATCACTGATTGTTCTGTGTGCAGTCTGTGGCTGGTCGGCATTGTTGAAATATTCGCTATTTTAGTGTTGGACAGTTGGATGTGAACAGCGCGTAGCGTTGTGCAGTTGGATGTCGGAAGAGAGATGACAGACTTTTGAGAGCGGACGATCTGGACGTGTGTCGGCCAGAAAAACGAAATTTGTAAGACTTGATGTCATGAACTGATATATACATTATGACTTTTGAACACTATTAAGGTAAATACATTGTTGGTTCTCTATCAAAATCTTTCATTTGCTAACTATGCCTATCAGTAGGTAGTGCCTTCAGTAGTTTGAATCTTTTATTTAGCTGGCAGTAGTGGCGCTCGCTGTATTCCAGTAGTTCGAGTAACGATGATTTTTGTGAGGTAAGTGATTCATGAAAGGTATAGGTTATTGTTAGTTAGGGCCATTTTTTTGTAGGGATTTTTGAAAGTCAGGTTGCATTGCGCTAAAAATATTGTGTGTCAGTTAAGTGATGATCAGAGTAAGTAAAGAGAGAAATGTCAGAATACGTCCAGTTTTGCACAGCTGTTTGAAAATCAAACAACGCAAGAGGTTTATCAGCATAGTCATTTATAATTTTGCTAAGGGGACGTTTGACTGCCACATGAGGGTAACAGCTGAGGACGCGGAATGTCTAGGTCTCTCAATCGTCGGTCGAGACCTGAAGTCATAGCCGATGACTACCCACACCATGACGGCAGAAGCAACACCGCTGCGCCTCCCGAAGAGAATGAAACTTTGTCACTGCTAGAACAGTCTTTGATTGAAAATGTATGTTTACGTAATTGCTAGTTTCGACTGTTATAATCATCTTCGGTTTGATATAAAAATACGGAATGTGCATATTTATGAAAATATTTACGGAATAGAAGGATATCAGCTATTCGAAGTAGTTTCATAATATATATCGTCTGGAAGGTCAGCAAACGTAACTGCCTTCATCAAGTTAACAAACTAAGCAAATAAAACATACGAGTATAGTCGTAAGTGGGATCATGACATAGATTAAAATAATGATGAAATGGTAAACACTCATGACCGGAAATGTCGGGGCGTCGCTGGCGTACTGTGATTGCATTATGTTTCGTCCCCACAACGCCCGCAGTTTCTTAGATCCGATTTTGGTTTTCCGCTGTACCTCTGACTTTTTTTATACCTTGACATATCGCTGTCACTTAACTTCACTGTACTAAATATTACATATGCATTTACTTGCAGTTACTTTTACAATTTAAATTAATATTTCTCTTTCGACGCATGTTAAACCTCTAGTTCTGTCTTTAAGTGCATTTTAATGTATTCGCTTTAGTTTTATGCAGAATGTCGAATATCATGTTTCTGACTTTGTGTCAGGCCGTTGAAATAGTAAACGCAACCAACATTTAATTCACTCTCTTGGCCGTTCTACCTGCTACAGAGAGATGCAACTAAAGTCATTTACATATCCAGCGATGGCGTGTACATGTCCGTAGCTACACTCACATTGGCCCGAGGTTATTAGTACTTCACTTGTTTGGCAAGCAGTGTAAATTGTAACACAGCTGTCGATTCATGTTTGATATTCGTGAGGTGCTTAATGATACCAATGAACGGAAGAACGTCTCGATACATTTCGATCAAAAGCAATTGAAGTTGCAACATACTAAGCTGCTATAAAGACTTCTTCAACATATAAGTCATTTGTACGTTATTACGGTGTAGAATACTATGAGTATACTTAGAGTAGCCAGAAATTGTGGATCAGACTGTAGAGACACCGCACTATAAGTTGGTAACATATTCGATAAAAGTCATATAGTAAGTCAGCAGTATGGAGAGACAAGAGATTTACGTTTAGAGGCATAATACATAAAAAGGAGGAAGGTGAACCTGGTGATCTGCGGTAAACGCATGTCCACACCCTAATATAAATGCGACATTCAGTGTATATTTTGGTTCTAGTAACTAAACAGCTAAACGTCACAAATAATTTTCTGTACTGTGCGAGAACACAAGCGCTCTTCTGATTCACGAAAAACACAAATTATGTAATACTCAGGTTTTATGGAATTATTTTCTCCTTTGTGTAGAATATCTCGAGGTAATATGGGTTAAAAACACAAACAGTATAAAAAATTCCTGAGGGTGTCCGGAGATACTGGTATAACAATACTGTCAAACCACACAGTTTATGCTAGACGGTATTGTACCTTTGTACCTTTCAAAACTGAAAGCAATTTCGTGCCGAACAATTCTTGAAAGCAATCAGACATCATCTGATTCAATGAGACGTTACACTTCGTACGCTAACCACATTTATACGCAAACTACACTTTCTACCACCACGTGAGACACCAGCATGCATTAGAAGCAGCAAGTGACAGATTATGTCACTTATGGGCTATTACGTCCGTGAGATGGAATCGTTGTGTGGGATAGTGTTACTGTGGTTAACAAATGTTCCTCTCTGACGATTTGCTGTGTTATAAAGTCCATTTACTGAATCCGCTATTTCGCTAGCAGTGGTGTGATGCCGCGTAGTTGCAATAGGGGGCACAAAAACTCGTTTGCCGAGTTTTCTAACTAACGACTTTAATTTCGACGCACCACAATGTGTGTTTGCCCGCTAGCGAGCACTCGCTCTGTGCACCTAAACAGTCCCAAAAAGAAGAAAGAGATCTACAGTCCAGGAACACACAAAAATAGCACTATTTGTCAGGAATGTAAAGTAAGTTAAATCATTTTGTAACCCAACGATACCATAAATAATGCTGAAAGGTATGCCACTTTTTTATATGAAGTTCAGTTTTAGTGTGTGGCGTAAGGCTAAGACAAACATCAGTAATGGTTGTAACTCTCTCACGTTTTCGTGGTGCTCGGTTCCGTCTTCGATGCAGCAGGCCGTTTGAAAAGCTACAAGAAAATATCTAGTGTTATTACCTTAGAGATATATGACAAAAATTTGCAAATTCACGTTCCTTGGACCAGGAGGGAGCTCAAACGTAAATCAGGAACTTTCACTAACCGTTGCAATGAAATCGTATGACTTATGTTCGAGAGTGATCTGTGGAAGGAACAAAATTTTTACTGCTTTATTTTCTGTATGGAGAAAGAAGCAGCAAAGAACATCCGGTCAATGTTATTTATATTACACATAGAGTCTAATCACGCACAACGGTAACTGATTATGTAATGAAGTTTCAGGGTCATGCACATGTGCACAATATGCTGGTAAGGTACAAACCATGATTCCGTACACACACTGCTAAATTTTTCTAGCTATAAAGGTCACAGTATACGGGCGCACTTTATTGATGACAGGTGACTAATAACTGTCCAAAATTTATGAAACACTCTAAATATTTTGCCCTGGTGCTAAGGGTTCTTTCCATACGTCGTCGAATGGGTGAAAACGTATATGAATATTTAATATTTCTGCCAAAACAGAGAGAAAAATACTAAAAACATTTGTCGTTTTCTTGAATTCATGATCTGCTGTAATTTTCAAAGAATGAAATTTATACAGCCAATTGTAGAATAAAATTCAGATTGATAACACAGGCAAACCAAAAAGATTTTGAAAAACGTTTTTACTTTTATAACTGATCTTTATAGATTTTTATGAGCTGAATCCTAATCTAGCAATAGGTCTTTTGTATCACCCATAGTTCTAGAGCAATATGCTTTTCGCTATGTAAGCATTTGTAGAGTTAGAGAAAGCTTTTGACAATGTTGACTGGAATACGTTCTTTCAAATTCTGAAGGCGATAGGGATCAAATACAGGGAGCGAATGGCTATTTACAATTTGTACAGAAATCAGATGGCAGTTATAAGAGTCGAGGGGTATGAAACGGAAGCCGTGGTTGGGAAGGGAGCGATACAGGGTTGTAGCCTATACCCGATGTTATTCAATCTGTATATTGAGCAATCAATACTGGGATACTCAGATGTTTAGAACGGGTGGTAGGGACAGAGCATCGAGTGACATTATACTGAGTGTATTATCCGAAAATTATCTCGAACAATTAAACAGAGAACCGACTCGTGGAGACAACATCTTGGACCTACTCAAAACAAACAGACCCGAACTTTTCGACTCTGTAAGTGCAGAACAGGGAATCAGTGGTCATAAGGCCGTTGCAGCATCCCTGAATATGGAAGTTAATAGGAATATAAAAAAGGGAGGAAGGTTTATCTGTTTAGCAAGAGTAATAGAAGGCAGATTTCAGACTACCTAACAGATCAAAACGAAAATTTCTGTTCCGACACTGACAGTGTTGAGTGTTTATGGAAAAAGTTGAAGGCAATTGTAAAATGCGTTTTAGACAGGTACATGCCGAGTAAAACTGTGAGGGACGGGAAAAACCCACCGTGGTTCAACAACAAAGTTAGGAAACTACTGCGGAAGCAAAGAGAGCTTCACTCCAAGTTTCAACGCAGCCAAAACCTCTCAGACAAACAGAACATAAACGATGTCAAAGTTAGCGTAAGCAGGGCTATACGTGAAGCGTTCAGTGAACTCTAAAGTGAAATTCTATGTACCGACTTGACAGAAAATCCTAGGAAGTTCTGGTCTTACGTTAAATCAGTAAGTGGCTCGTAACAGCATATCCAGACACTCCGGGTTGATGATGGCTTTGAAACAGAGGATGCCACGAGTAAAGCTGAAATACTAAACAACTTCTTCCAAAGCTGTTTCACAGAGGAAGACCGCACTACAGTTCCTTCTCTAAATCCTCGCACAAATGAAAAAATGGCTGACATCGAAATAAGTGTCCAAGGAATAGAAAAGCAACTGAAATCACTCAATAGAGGAAAGTCCACTGGACCTGACGGAATACCAATACCATTCTACACAGAGTAAGCGAAAGAACTTTCCCCCCTTCTAGCAGCCGTGTACCGCAAGTCTCTAGAGGAAGGGAAGGTTCCAAATGATTGGAAAAGAGCACACGTAGTCCCAGTCTTCATAAAGGGTCATCGAGAAGATGCGCAAAACTATAGATCTATATCTCTGACGTCGATCTGTTGTAGAATTTTAGAACAGGTTTTTTTGCTCGAGTATCATGTCGTTTTTGGAAACCCAGAATCTACTCTGTAGGAATCAACGTGGATTCTGCAAACAGCGATCGTGTGAAACCCAACTCGCTTTATTTGTTCATGAGACCCAGAAATTATTAGATACAGCCTCCCAGGTAGATGCTGTTTTCCTAGACTTACGGAAGGCGTTCGATACAGTTCCGCCCTGTCGCCTGATAAAACAAAGTAAGAGCTTACGGAATATCAGACCAGCTGTGTGGCTGGATTGAAGAGTTTTTAGTAAACAGAACGCAGCATGTTGTTATCAAAGGAGAGACGTCAACAGACGTTAAAGTAACCTCTGGCGTGCCACAGGGGAGTGTTATGGGACCATTGCTTTTCACAATATATATAAATGACCTAGTAGATAGTGTCGGAAGTTCCATGCGGCTTTTTGCGGATGATGCTATAGTATACAGAGAAGTTGCAGCATTAGAAAATTGTAGCGAAATGCAGGAAGATCTGTAGCGGATAGGCACTTGGTGTAGGGAGTGGCAACTGACCCTTAACATAGACAAATGTAATGTATTGCGAATACATATAAAGAAGGATCCTTTATTGTATGATTATATGATAGTGGAACAAACACTGGTGGCAGTTACTTCTGTTAAATATCTGGGAGTATGCGTGCGGAACGATTTGAAATGGAATGATCATATAAAATTAATTGTTGGTAATGTGGGTACCAGGCTGAGATTCATTGGGAGAGTCCTTAGAAAATGTAGTCCATCAACAAAGGAGGTGGCTTACAAAACACTCGTTCGACCTATACTTGAGTATTGCTCATCAGTGTGGGGATCCGTACCAGATCGGGTTGACGGAGGAGATAGAGAAGATCCAAAGAAGAGCGGCGCGTTTCGTCACAGGGTTATTTGGTAACCGTGATAGCGTTACGGAGATGTTGAGCAAACTCAAGTGGCAGACTCTGCAAGAGAGGCCCTCGGCATCGCGGTGTAGCTTGCTCGCCAGGTTTCGAGAGGGTGCGTTTCTGGATGAGGTATCGAATATACTGCTTCCTCCTACTTATACCTCCCGTGGAGGTCACGAATGTAAAATTAGAGAGTTTCGAGCGCGCACGGAGGCTTTCAGACAGTTGTTCTTCCCGCGAACCATACGCGACTGGAACAGAAAAGGGAGGAAATGACAGTGGCACGTAAAGTGCCCTCTGCCACACACCGTTGGTTGGCTTACGGAGTATGAATGTAGATGTAGATGCAGAAGAAAGGAAACAAAAGATAAGTTCGGAATAGGTATTAAAATCCATGGAGAAGAAATAAAAACTTTGAGGTTCGCCGATAACATTGTAATTTTGTCAGAGACAGCAAAGGACTTGGAAGAGGAGTTGAACGGAATGGACAGTGTCTTGAAAAGAGGGTATAAAATGAACATCAACAAAATCAAAACAAGGATGATGGAATGTAGTCGAATTAAGTCGGGTGATGCTGAGGGAATCAGATTAGGAAATGAGACACTTAAAGTAGAAAAAGAGTTTTGCTATTTGGGGAGCAAAATAACTGATGATGGTCGAAGTTGAGAGGATATAAAATGTAGACTGGCAATGGCAAGGAAAGTGTTTGTGAAGAAGAAAAATTTGTTATCGTCGAGTATAGATTTAAATGTCAGGAAGTCATTTCTGAAAGTATTTGTATGCAGTGTAGCCATGTATGGAAGTAAAACATGGACAATGAATAGTTTGGACCAGAAGACAATAGAAGCTCTTGAAATGTGATGCTACAGAACAATGCTGAAGATTAGATGGGTAGATCACATAATTAATAAGGAGGTATTGAATAGAATTTCGGAGAAGAGGAGTTTGTGGCACAACGTGACTAGAAGAAGGGATCGGTTGGTAGGAAATGTTCTGAGGCATCAAGGGATCACAAATTTGGTACTGGAGGGCAGCGTGGAGGGTAAGAATCGTAGAGGGAGACCAAGAGATGAATACACTAAGCAGATTCAGAAGGATGTAGGCTGCAGTAGGTACTGGGAGATGAAGAAGCTTGCACAGAATAGAATAGCATGGAGAGCTGCTTCGAACCAGTCTCAGGACTGAAGATCACAATAACATACCTGTATAGTAAAATCCTATGCTATACGGTTAACAGGAAAATTAATGAAACGCTTTCTTACAAAGTAAGCATGGTGTGTATTTACAGTGAGCTACTTAAAACGATGATATGTGTCAATAGCATGTCAGCTGGAATTGATTCTTTTCTTTTCTGAAACGTCTTCTGTAGCTTTTTCTGCGGTGAGTCGCTTGCTGAACTTCTCGGTGAAGTGACCAACTGTAGTCCCCAATCATGTTGGTGTTCTAGTGTCTTTGACAGCGTTTTTCCATCTGTTTAACGCCAAACTGAAAACGCTCTCCTAGCTCCTCACTATCTCCCATATTGTCCGGAAAGTAATCACGGTGATGCTCAAAAAGTAAACTTTCAGACTTATTAAACATGCTAAAGTCTTAAAATTCTTTAACATTGTTGCTATAATAGAAACATGTTCTGGGTCTTTTTCGTATCCTAGGAACTTTGTAACGACTTGCTTGAATGATACCCATGCTTCTTTCTCATTTAAGGTCATTGTAGATTCAAAGTCAACATAAAATCATAAATTTCCTAATGTCAGGTCTGACGAAGACGCCTTCTTTTGGTTTATTTTCTGAAAGGTATGAAAACTTTTGGCAGAGATACTTAAACATGGTCCATCTTTAGAGCAAAGCCTTTACAAACTCTATAATTAGGCCTAACTTTAGATGTAGAGGTGGTAGGAGTAGGTTTTTTGGAACTACGACGTTTTTGCATACAATGTTCTTCTCACGAGGTTTTAAAGACTCCCTCACAGGCCAGTTCTTTCTGCACCAGTGTTGGTTCCTAGCTCTACCGTCCCATTCACACGAGAAACCTGAAAATTTGGTAAAGCCGCATTGTTGACCAAAGAGCATGAATGTTGCTTTTAGATCGCCACATATGATACAACCGTGAGCAGAATAGCCTATTTTATTTAGCACTATTTCTGGGTTTTCATAGCTTTCTTTCATATATATAGAACGTCCAAAAGGTGTAGATGTACATATATTACCATTGTGTAAGAAAACAGCCTTTAAACTAGTTTTGGCTGAATCAAAAAACAGCCTCCAGTCTTCCTTTTATATTCAATACCAAACTCATTCTCCAGACTGAAAATGGCTTAGCAGTACACTGAATCACCTTCTTGTTGAAAAAACGTGGGAAACTGCTGCTCTCGATTTCTATAAATGTATATGCTCGTTCCAACTGCCAGTATGTTCTTTTCTTTTTATCTAGAGCCAAGAAATTCAGCTTTTTCTTTTGTTAAGCCCAGATCCCGAAACAAATCGTTAAGTTCAGTCTGAGTAAACAATTTGGGCTCTAAACTTCTGTATTACAATGGAATTCTTCATCATCTTGTCCATCTAAATCACACCGTTCATCAGAAAATACAGCTGTTGGAATAGAATCTAAATCATCTGGTTGTGCAGGAACCGGCAAATCTACACCATGCCCCACTGGTAGGATGGCGGACGAGAAGTTAGTGTAGCTTATTACCCTCTTGTTTTTCGAATTATGACCAGAAAAAATAAAGACTTTTTTCTCCTTTTTAAACCATTTTCTTATATCTTCAACACACACATAACATACGTTACGTGAACCACAAGATTTATCTTGATCACCAAGTCTAGATCTAAATTATGATAGATAAACGTTTTCAGAAAGTTTGTAATGCTCCTATGGCGTTTTTTAATCACAAATTCACGATAAATGTAACAAAAACTGTCTGCAGGGTTTTTACAACCACGATTAGACATTATACTGAGCACATGTACAGGAAACCGGAGAGTGAAGTTAGGGTGACAGTAAACAAAACACCATCTGTTAACACAAAAACAAAAACAGCAGTGCTATCAACGTCATCTACATTCATTAGACCTCCTTTTTAAATTATTTTAACTATATAAAAGCTGTCAAATTCTTTAAAAAATAGCTTAATAAATTTAACTGTAAAATGTGAAGGAACGCTGGGTGATACAGTTCCTTAAGTATCATATTTGGATTTCCCAAAAAACATAAGAAAAACATAAGGCATTTTCAGCAAAAAAGTTTTTCCATCGTTGGCCTATTTAAACTTCATATTTAGGCGATGTAATCCAGGAATGTAGTTGCCCACAGCACCGATGGGAATTCACTTTCAGGATTTGTGAATGAACAACGAAGATTCACTGTCATACCTTCTCCACCAAGGAAAATTTGGTAACCATGCCACTTACGCATTTGAGTGCTAGCTTTCTGTCGCCTTGGGAGAAAGAGGGCCAGCCTGCTTTACGACTGAAGTCCTAGATTCAGCGAGTCAGTGAAATGTCTTCCATTCGTGAGATGCTTACATAGCGACCCTTCTACAGTATAACAACCGCCACATTCGCATGCTGTTTCAACGCAATGTAATACACGCACCTACAGCTCAACTACAGACTGTTATATTAGGTACAAACGAGGCAGAAATCTTTACTATAGTTAGGAACCGAGACAGAAGACGACCATAAAAACTTTTGGACGTGTGGCTATTCCCTACTTGGATGCACAGTTAACTAGCAAAAGAAGTTATCCGGCCACGTTCCACTGCTATCACAAAAACAGCAGAAGAGGCCTACTGTGGTTACGATTACATCTTCTATATCGCTTACATCATTACCACATTGGTTGTAGTGGCAGTAATGATTGATTGGTTCGCTGTCAGCATACAGTTGTTTTTTAGTATTTACAGACCGTTAGAGTGAACACTGAATTTATTAGCTTTTCATTCATACGGACAACGATCCAACACCTGAAACAGTTATTATTCAAGGATTTTCATAGTGTCATTGTGAAACTACTCAAGATGTGTGTCAAGTGATAAGTGTCTTTTACGGCAAAAAGATTTTTTTTTCGAATCGACAGTGAAGAGATTTCGTCAGAGGTTTAAAAGTGATGCAGCTCTCGCAGTTTTTGCTGCTGGAACTTACTAAGAGTATATATACTTACGTAATAATCTCGTGACAACATCCTATGTCCAGACATATGTCCATTATTCCAGCATAAACTACACTACTCTGCTTCTTTATGTGAGATCCACACTTTCCAGAATTGCAGCTACTCTCCATCTACCACTGTCTTCCACAAACAAACAGCTTCTTCACTGTTGACACGCATTACTTTTTATTTATTTATCTTTATCATCAGATTCAGGGTTACATTTAGATTACATCCGCAAGTTCTTTGAACAGTACATTTCCGAGAGTTCTTCGAGCTTTCAGGAAAAAGTTATTGTTTATTTCATGTGTATATGAACGTTTCTTTTCATGGTGAAGTTTGTCGTGAAGGCTGGGGAACTGTTTTCCTTCCTGTTTCTAACAATCACCGTAAAAGTTCAGTATAGTACTGCCTAAACAGGCTGATATGTTTTTATTAAGCCTCCTTTGCAATGATCCACACTTCCCCTGATTTTTTAAATGGTTCTAATGGCTCTGAGCGCAATGGGACATAACATCTCAGAGCATCAGTCCCCTAGCCTTAGAACTACTTAGCCTAACTAATCTAAGGACATGACACACGTCCATGCCAGAGGCAGGATGCGAATCTGCGACCGTCGCAGTAGCGCAGTTCCCGATTTAAGCGCCTAGAACTGCTCGGTCACAGCGGCCAGCCCTGATTTCACTTTTGTAGTGAAGCACAGCCATGGTGTGCTTTTTGAAAGAAATTTGCGCCGTTTGACTGTAAAATACTAGTCATGATTAAGTGATTTGATTTACAATCAAATAGTTAAAATATCTATTAAAAACTATACTTCTCCTGACTTCTCGTAGTACATTGAAGTTCCTTATTGTCTCTGGATACAACCTATTGAACGATTTCGAACCACTCCGTATAGCATCGTATTGTTACGCCTAGACATAAAAACACTTGTCAGTGAGTCTAACCTTTGTACTAAATGACAAAGTATTTTTCCTTGTGTTTACATGTATTGCATTTGAAGCATTCGTAAGGATTGTATTCTATGTAAACTACCAACGTGAATCAATCAGTCAATCGGCAAATTCATTAACCAAAGCTAATTATGGGAATATAGGTGAACAGAAAGGGTCGTATCATGCTTATAGTTCTCAGAATGTACAAATTTTACAAGATAATTGAAATGAATTTTGCGCCAAAGACTCACCAAGAAAAGAAATATTTTACATTGAAGTGAGAGGAAAGGGTTCCACTAGTAATGAGTATCACGACGGTATCATTAAGAGACGCGTCAAATTTAAAAAGTATCCTTCGATACTAAGAAAAACTATGGGATAGAGAGAGGAGAAAGAGACACCTGAAGGAAATGAGAAGTGACGAAGGATCGTGGCGGCACATTCCTAGCATGAAGCATTGCTAAACGTAATTTCAGATTTCGAGGTGGCGATTAGTCTTTCGAATGGCAGACGTTGCAAAACATGTTAGAGACTATCACCAATTCTCTTCGCGCGTGAACTGTCAGTACAATACTATCAATAAAATGGCACCCAACACTCGGTCCACCGTGTTGTACACTGATCGGTAGACGCGGACGCTCCTACGTGTTTTCTCAGCAGTGGAACGTGGTGTGATCTGACACTTCCTGACCAATTAAGATTGTGCACCACACCGGGATTCAAATCTGGGACCTTATCCTTCCATGGGCAAGTGCTCTACCGACTGAGCTACCTAATCAAGTCTCACGAGCTGCACTCACAACTCTGAAAGATGTAGAAATGTAGGGTGAAGTACATGTTGGCAAAACGAGTATCTCCCAGGTTGGAGGTCCAGTAGATCTGTTAGGCTGCCAATATCTACCTAAATATAAACACCAAGACCTAAACGCCAGCTACAAGGGCAGCTAAATGAAAACGATACATATGGGGAAAAAATAAGTAATCTGTTTAATTTAAAAGTAAAGTAGTTTAAAAGTTAAATATTTATCCGAGTTTGAGAAAAGATGGTCAATGACTTCAAGGAGAAATGTACCCAGGCGTGTACCTCTTTATCTAATCATATCGATAGCCATGAATGTCTTTCACGACGGTTCCAAAAACATCGGAATTGCTTGAAAGAGATCGTAATTGTGTGGAGGTCGTGTAAGGGCTCCTTAGTCTAGTGCTGCTAGCCAGTCTTCGACCAAGAGTTGTGAGTTTTCAGCAAAAGTATTGAGTAGTAGGCTGCAAGCTATAGTGGAATGTTGCGTTAACAACCATGGATCAGTAGCCACATGTGTGGTGACATGTGGTCGTAATAACCGATACGGAAGAGGAGTGTAAAGCCAAGATAGCCGAGAGCAGCAGTGGTAATCGTTAGGGCAACTATTTTGCCGTGGGCTATGGACGATGAAACAAAGTGCCGAGTATTGTTGAAATAAATGTGTCACAAGTTGCGACATCGTCGCGAATAAAACAATGACCCGTATATGGAATAAATTTCCTTTAATTTACGTCTTTGGACACAAAATTTTTATTCATAGATTACCGGTTTTGGTCTATAATGTCCTAATGTCCTGCAGCCATAGTGGCATCGTCAAATGTTAAATACAAAATCAGCACCATCATCGTCAAATATGTATAAATAACAGCATGTACACGAGTCATGTTGTCGGTAGCACTAATAGTGCCACTATGGCTGCAGTACATTACGACACTGTTTTTATAAAACACAGATCTGAAGATAGTCATTATACACCGCAACCGGTAATCTGTGAATAAAAAGTTTGTGAATATAGACGTAAATTAAAGGAAATTTGAATAAATGTGTGCCACAGTCGTATAAATAAGACAAATTTTGTGGCAGAGGGTCACTTCTCGTCACTGAAAACGAGCATCATCATGAAGATACCATTTCTATGCCAGACGGCAAGAAGACGAGGCGTCGGCAGCAGTAGTCATGGGCTCGAGATGGGACTGTAACTGGCACCATTATTAGGTCCTGTAAGGGGCTTGGTGCCACAACCACTCTGTCCTGCCATCCAGGCTTGCTGCCACTGACGATGAGTTCCTAATAGGACTTCTCAGCCCCATGTCAGATGCTATTCGACTCGCGTCACGAGAAGAGGGTTGTGCCCCGCGCCCAGCCGCCTTTGCACGTCGTCGTCTTGATGCGCGCTCCACACTGCTGAAGAAAGAACCGTGATGCTGACGTGAATGGCCGTCGTCTGTAAAGGTTGTCGGCCAACCACGGGTGTTCCATCTGCAACGCAAGGCGCTGGCTCAGCACAAGGGACGGAGGCCGCTGTCCATACGTCAGTGCTGGACAGAGAGCGTCCTGCTTGCCTCACTACTTCACGTTCTGAAGTCGATAAAAGTCATTCTTAACCGTCAACAGTGTTTCTACAGGGCCCGCCAGCCCACCATTCACTGCGGCCTCTCCACCAGCAGTCACAAAAACAGGATACCCGGGTTTTGGAAAGTCATAACGACTTTTTTCTTTGCCTGCAGGAGCCTGATTCTCATTGTCTTTCTGGAATATGGCGCCACAAATAACGCATACTGGTCCGTGGAGATTCTGTAAAAATTTGATCATGCAATCAATTCCAGACGCCCAGAAAAGTCGACAGATGGTATCATTCTGTTGTAGGATAATCCAGCGGACATGTCGCCGAAGTTGTGTGGACTATTTTGCAGAAATTCCAATCGCAAGCTGTTTCACATTCTCCATACAATCACGATCTCTCCCTATACGATTCCTATATGTTTGCAGCCCTGAAGAAAGTCATTTGTGACCGTCGATTTGCTTCGGACGAGGAGGTGCATGCCAGGACACAATCGTGTTTCAGTAGGGAAACGCAAATATTTTTCCGCGAAAGCAAAGATCGCCGTGTCTCACAGTGGGGTAACTGTGTTAACAGTTATGGCGATTATCTTGGAAATATTAAACAGTTTACTCACTATTTTTCCATATGTCTCGTTTTCATTTGACTCCTCCTTATACCTGCCAGCAAAGGTATCATTTCGCTCCTTTGTACAAAACACCTTTTTAACGTTCATCACCATTTTGGTGATAATATATAGCTATGTATTCGGAGGAGTCATAACGAAATTAAAATTGATCTGAAAACAGTTCCATAGTTGACAAATAGTGTCACGTAATTTACAGCTCTCCCTCATATGGTGAACACACAAACAATAGTTGTGAAAACTTTGCAACACATCAGTTAATAACACTTAAATAAAGTATTCTTAACTTTAGGTAGTAAAAGTATACTAAAATTTCCATCACTTTTTAGTGACGAAGTATGTTCAGGTCAACAGCATGTATAAAGAAAAGTTTATTGATATTGCAGAGCTCATGCGAAGCAGTGCAAATAGAAAAAAACGAAATTTAGAGTGTAATGTCTCGTCGACAACGAAGATATTATAGATATTAAAGACTTTCGAGTTACTTAGGAAACTACGCCAAATCTCGTTTCAGAAGTGCCTATTCATCCTCGCGTATAAAGTACTTTATAATTATAAAATGTATGAAATAGTTCAGAAAATCGGTACAGGTAAATGAGTAAGAAATATTTAACAAATGACGCAATATGTGAAAGACTAAAAGACCAAGTTTTTTTTATACCCAACCCAATATGTCAGGAGAGATATTAAGAACAGCTGCTCCAATGTACTGCTGCATGTCTTCGAGGATCCTTGGTAGAAGTCGAACATAAACACTATCCTTCATGCAACCGCACAAGGAAAAATTGAAATCTGTCATGGTACGCAACCATGGTGGTCCGTCGACTAGCGCAAGGCTAGTTGCTGCAATAAAACCTTTCCAGCGACATGGCAACGACTCAGACAGAAGTGAACACAGTTGGGGAAAGGTGGACGGAGCATTTTTTTCTTTTAAGATAAAATCGCTGTTGTCAGTTTCATGTTGTGCCATGAGCCACATTTGCAGCATATCGATGTGTGTGGTAACATTGACCATCCGCTTACACTGTCTTGTTGATGGACGCAGCACGGGATACGTCAAGTTTCTGTGAATCGTCGTCGTGTTCGACAGCATATGGATGCTCTATCCGGCATATGTGTGTGTTGTGTCCGTTCATCTTTTCCGAAAGAGGAAAAGTGGTTTCGTCATTAAAGATTTATTTTCTTGCGAAGCTGTCGTTTTCAGGATGGTTCTGAATGTCAATGCCAGAACTGTAGATGGCGCAATTTGTCGTAATGCCTTACGGCTGGTAGGAAATGGTATTTGTATGGGTTTTCTCGCAACCGCTTACGAAGGATTTTCCACTCTGAGCTAAGTTCCGCTCAGTACTAGTTCGACGGGTAGACCTTGCAGGATTTCACATCATGTCCCTCTTCTGCTGCTTCTGATACGTCTGGTCGGCTCGAACGTGTTGCAGTCCACCAACAATCATCTTCGAAAAATTTCTTGTGCTACTGCACTATGCTGTTGTAAACTGATGGTTACCGGTGAAATTCGCAACGGTTAGTTCTTAGCAAGAGACAAATTCTGGCACACAAATTGCTTTCTCTACCGGCTTCTGCAACTACGGTAACGGCGCCCCGGTCCAAACTTACTGGTACCTCGTTCAAAGACAATTTTGCGGGTTTGTTTTTTACGTATTGTATCGCTATGTTCAGTCTTTCCCATACACTGACTTTTTAAAATATGTACTGTACATTAGAGGGCAAAGCACATGACCGAATCGCATAGTGGCATCTGCCTAAGAGTTTACAGAAGTTGATCGAAGTTCCTGATTTCGGTTCGGTCAGGTTCAAATTACATGACTGGGACCGAGAAGCGTGTACCAGAAAACTCGTTTCGGGAAGTTTCCGGAAAGCGGAACGTAGTTTCTCTCAAGTGTACGCTGTTTGCGCCCGTCTAATGGAGAACGCGACAGTCCTTTGTCGACGCCTCGAGTCAATTCCCCACGATAGGGTGAGAGTGTATACTCTTGAGGCTAGATACAATTGAGGTTGGATTTGCAGACTAACTAGACCGAAGAACGGAAAGGGAGTTTAGCGTCTAGACGACTTCGTAATTGTTCTAGACAGAAGTCCCAAGGGGACAAGGGTGGTAGAAACAGAGGCTGTGGCCTGTTACGAAACCAGTATCTTCACTCACCACAAACAAATTAAGGATATGTATGGAATAATTCACTTCAGCTTCAGTTGCTGCGTGATATAACGCTCACACTACACCTCAGTATAGATAAAACGTCTCACTTGTCAGCAGGATTATCATTCAATTAAAGCCGGCCGTGAGTGAGTATCAAACCAATACACGATATGTTTATTTAATACTGTGCGTAATTTTGAAATGAACAAATGTATATTACACTATTTAGTGAAGACAATATTTCAAAACATGTCTCAATTTCACGAAATTGTATGAAACCAAAATTATGTGACGTAAGAAAGTTACCTCGACCATATAAGATGCGTTATAGAAGACTTTAAATTTCAGGTATTTAGGGCTGTTTCCACTTTCCTATTGGAAACTGATATACAAAATGTAGTTTATGGAACATCCCGTCGGCATTTGGAGGAACATGCAAATAACAAAAATACACAGTACTGATCCTCCACAATAATATTTATTTCAGAGTTAGTTGCGAACCGGCGTTCGGTTTTCTGTTCTAGAAAGCTAGAACCGTCCACAACGAAACCTAAAATAAGTAGTATTGTAGAACATCAATGGTGCGTATTTCAATTTCTGAAATGTTAATTCTTAAAAGAGTTTAATTTAAACTTCAAAATTCTCTCAACTCAGTAATGTAAATTTACGGTTGAATATGAAGTTTATTCTTGGTTGCAATCAATTATTTCTCGTTTCACAAAAGCGTTGTTAATCTAATATAATAAGGTGAAATATTTGAACGACAAAAAATAATCGTTAACTGTGCGCAAACACTTCAAATTGAAACCGGTATAAATTAGTATCATCGTGACGGAGTTAACCACGTTGAGTATTTAGAGTGCCCAATTATACACGCTAACAACTTTTCATCTTTCGTTAACTTACCACAGTTTTATACCGCGCTTTTTTAATATTCCTGCCTAATGCATCTGCACCTAATGACGCTGCTCGAAGAAAGTAAAGTTTCAGCGTGCAAAAACAGGGAAATCAGTTAGTTCAGCTATCTTGGACAGAGCCCACCTTGTAATGGCTCAAACGCATCGCCTAACGAACCGAGGTTGGCAAAGGCGTCGGCCAGTTGACGTAGGACGCATGGTACCCGCGCCTGTGTCTCCTAGCCCGGGGGTAATTACACTTTGGCGTGTAAAATGAAAGTATTTCATGGGTAAAAACGCAAAGCGCTCTATTAAAATCTAATAAAGACTCTAAGTGGTCTGTATAATTTAATAAAGTCCCTAAATCATATATAAAATTTCATTTGTGTTATTTCTGTTTTGTTAAAATCTAATACACTGCTGATGATTTAAAACTGAAATATAATGAAGGCAACATGCAATAAACGTGAAACTGAAGTGCATTATATCCTTGGACATGGATAGGAATGGCACTTCAGCGCAACCACACAAAATTCTGAGTAGTGAATGATCTGTTTGTCATTAGTCTTTTGACTGGTTTGATGCGGCTCGCCTCAAATTAGCGATGGGAAAAACGGACAGGTATTTTAGTTGCAAATAAACGGTAGTTTTCGGTATTTGTTTGGTTTCTGTTTTACCAGGTCTCCATTTTTTACTAATAATTCTTCAGTTGAACAAAGCGTGTATATCGTTGAAAATCCTTTTGGATTTAAATATTTTAAGACGTTCAATGAAACCAGAGACACCTGCTCCTGCAAACAGTGTTGTGCAGAAAGTGATCTCTAAATTTAGAACAACTGGTTCAGTTGCTAACACCATACGTAACCGCATACAGAAAGTTTGTTCTCCGGAGAATATTGAACTTTGGTAAGAAGCCCATGAAAATCAACTGAACGTCTATCCTCTAAACAAAACGCCAAAGGAACGTCATGCAGGAACATGCTGTAATTGTGACATATGCGAGCAGCATGCACAGTAACAATGATGGAAGAATTAAAACCTACGGATCACGCACAACGACAACACTACTGCGAATGGTTAGTGATGCAAGTCATTGATGGTTGCGTGGACCCAAATCTTTATTTCAACACGGGAATAAAATGGGTTCAGCTTAGCGGGTACGTGTTCTCGGCAGACCCACGCTGTTGTCTAACAGACATGCCTTTGCATGATTTGAAAGAGAGAGTTTCTCGATGTACAGTTCCAGGCCAACGGACTGTCGACCCCATTATCTTTAGCAACACCGTGAACTGTCTAGTGTACGTAACGGGATTGTTGCAACCATCCATTGTGCACCTACCGAAAGTGTACGTTTCTCCAGCAAGATAGTGCCACGGTGTTTAGTGTCAAGCGTCAGTGAAGCTTTCTTGCGGAGAAGAGCGAACATTTTCCGGAGGTTTTCGGCTTCCCTGATTGCCTGATCAGACTACCTGTGATTTTTATTTGTGCAGTAGTTTAAAGGGTGAAGTCTCAAGAAACAGTCCGCTTACAATTGATCAATAGAAAACAAACATTCGCAATTCGTGTATCGAAGTTAATCGTAACATTTTCAGCACCTCCTGTGAACTGTTGACCTACTGAATATTCAGTACTTCATTTCTCAAAATAATTTGCTACCCTGTATTTTGGAGATAAAATAAACGAATGAATTGTCTGTATGTCTATTATTGGACATAGATCCGCATTTACTTTGGCCGCACTGTATTTTGCGAAGCACAGTATCAATGCAGTACAATTTTACATTTACTTTCAAATGTTAAAAAGGGGAGAGCCCCAACAAACGTAAGACATAATATAGGGAGGAAACGTTAAACTTGCCGGCCGTAGCGGCCGAGCTGTTCTAGGCGTTCCAGTCTGGAACCGCGCGACCGCTACGGAAGCGGGTTCGAATCCTGCCTCGGGCATGGATGTGTGTGATGTCCATAGGTTAGTTAGGTTTAAGTAGTTCTAAGTTCTAGCGGATTTAAGACCTCAGCAGTTGAGTCCCATAGTGCTCAGAGGCAAACGTACAACTTAACAGTTTTTTGATAGTTTATAATGTAAACAGAAAGCAGCTGATCTGCTACCTGTGTCCATACAACATGCCTACATCTGCTTTTGTCCTTTGAAAAGCGACAAATTAACACGAAAAATTGACTTATTCAAACTCAGTTCTTACCCTTTAGCCCAAAATATTTGTAATGTTCAAATACTGTTATGATACACGATTGCAACGTGAGTTTTGAACAGGATTCCAAAAAGATTGGAGACCATAGGAGAATACTGGAGACTTTTTTTGTACTTATCAACCACTTATCACTTTTCGACACCAGCGATGAACGGTGGACTGACTAATTTTTCTTTTATTTGCATATTTAATTTAATATTTTTATTGTTTGCATCTTGAAACTGAAGGAGTCGAAACTTTTCAGTCTTTGTCCGATTTTAATGTTTGTTGTCAGGAATTAACAAGAATAAAAACCAGAAAATCGGTTATTTCAGAATTTCATTATTTTGAGTGGCTTTAACAGTCAGGTTTAACTGGCGTTGATAAAAGCCGATATAATGAAAAACCGGTTGTTTCAGCGTTCGTACCTCGAATTTCTCTTCTGCGCTAACCTCTTCATCTCAGAGTAGCACTTGCAACCTACGCCCTCAGTTATGTGTTAGATGTCTTCCAATCTCTGCCTTCACCTCTACTACCATAGGAGTGACTTCCGGGTGTTTTCACATATGTCCTATCCGGCCTTTTCTTCACATACCCTCCTTATGCGTTATCTTATCAGTCCACCTAATTTTCAACATTCTTCTGTGTCACCAAATGTCGAAGATTTCGATCGTTTTCTGTTCCGGTTTTCCCAATTTTCATGATTCACTGTCGTATAGGTATGTGCTCTGATCGTAAAGTCTCAGAAATTTCTCCTTTAAATTATGGCCTGTGTGTATGTTAGTAGACTTCTCTTGGCAACGAATGCCCTCTTTTCCCATGTTAGTCTGCTTTTCATGTCCACATGGCTTCGTCTGCCATGGGTTATTTTGCTTGGAAGGCACAGAATTCCTTAACCATCGGATACCAGTTTCGATGATAAGTATCTTGCTGTCACATTTCTGCTACATCTAACTATTTCTTATTGGTTACTCTCAAACCATACTCCATACTCCCTAGACCACTTCATTCAATAGTTCCTTCAATTCTTTTTCACCTTCACTTAGGATAGCAATGTCATCGACGAATCCTATACTGATTTCGTTTCACCATGAATTTTAGTTCCACTCCTGAACTTTCTTATTTCCGTCATTGCTTCTTTGAAGTACTGACTGAACATTTTGGGCGAGAGACTGCTCTACTTACTTACACCATTTTTAATCAGAGTACTTAGTTCTAGGGCTTCAGGTCTTACTGTTTCCTTTCGTTTCTTGTACATATTGTACATCATCCCTCTTTTCTTACCATTCTCAGAATTTCGAACACCTTGCACCATTTTACGTTATGAAACGCTTTTTCTAGGTGTACGAGTCACATGAACATGCCTCAAAGATTTCTTCTCTTGCTTTCAAGGTCAGAAGTGCCTCTCTGGTGCCTTTACCTTTCCTTAAGCCAAACAGATCAACAATTTTTTCCATTCTTCCGATTTTTGTCAGCAACATTGATGCATAAGCTGATTGGGAGATAGTTTTTGCGCTTATCTGCCCTTTCTATCATCGAAATTGTGTGGATGATATTTTTCCCGAAAGAGTGATGGTATGTATCCCGTCTCAGACATTCTACATGCCAATGTGAGTAATTGTTTTGTTGCCACTTCGCCCAACGATTTAAGAAAATGTAATGAGCTTTTATCTGTACCTTCTGCCCTTTTTTATCTAGCCTTCCAAACCTCTTTAAAATTCTCTCTCTAATATGGATCTAGTATGTCTTCCGTATCGACACGAATTTCTTCTTGTTCCACGTCAACAGACAAATTCTCCACGTCATGAAGGCCTCTAATAAAATTTTTCCATTTAGCCTCTAACTTCTCCGCGTTAACAGTGGAATTGCTATTGCACTATTAATATTACCACCTTCCATTTTAATTTCACCAAAGGGTGTTTTGATTTTTCTATGTGCAGAGTCAGTCACATCGCCGGTCATTCTTGTTTCGATTTCTTCGCGTCTTTACTGCAGCCGTTTCGCCTAAGATGCCCCGCACTTCACATTCATTTCCTCCCTAAGGACCGAGCGAGGTGGCGCAGTGGTTAGCACACTGGACTCGCATTCGGGAGGACGACGGTTCAATCCCGTCTCCGGCCATCCTGATTTAGGTTTTCCGTGATTTCCCTAAATCGCTTCAGGCAAATGCCGAGATGGTTCCTTCGAAAGGTCACGGCCGATTTCCTTTCCAATCCTTCCCTAACCCGAGCTTGCGCTCCGTCTCTACTGACCTCG
The DNA here is from genome assembly GCF_023897955.1 of Schistocerca gregaria. Lineage (NCBI taxonomy): Eukaryota > Metazoa > Arthropoda > Insecta > Orthoptera > Acrididae > Schistocerca > Schistocerca gregaria. Next base: position 602,590,226 of record NC_064923.1, on the reverse strand, counting down.
TTGTCGACGGGACGTTAAACACTAACCACCACCACTACCACTTCCCTAAGGTTCAAGTGGCTCTGAGCACTATGGGACTTAACTTCTAAGGTTAGCAGTCCCCTAGAACTTAGAACTACTTAAACCTAACCTAAAGACATCACACACGTCCATGCCCGAGGCAGGATTCGAACCTTCGACCGTAACGGCAGCGCAGGGTTCCACACTGTAGCGCCTAGAGCAGCTTGGCCACCTCGGCCGGCCCTCCCTAAGGGATCTGCATTGCTGTATTCCTGTCTTCCTCTGAAATTTTTGTACTTCCTCCTTTCGTCGCTCAATTGAAGCATTGCTTCTACCACCTAAGGTGTCTTCGGCGTTACCTTCCTTGCACCTATGTTTATGTACACACCATCTGTGACGGCCCTTTTTAGAGATGTCCACTGCTCTTTAACTGAACTGCCTACTGCTGTATTTCTTATTGCATTATCCACAACCACAGCGAACTTCTAACGGTTCGCATCATGCCTTAGTAATTCAGTATCAAACATACTTCCACATTCATTCTTCCGTATTACTGTCTTAAATTTCGATCTGCTCTTCACCATTACTAAATGTTGATCTGAGTCTATATCTGCACCTAGGTAAGTTTTAGAATATAATATCTGATTTCGGAGACTCGGTCTCCACGCCATGTGATCCAGCTGGAACGCTATTGTGTATGAGGGTCTTTCCCAAACATGCCTCATCCTCTTGTGATTCTTAAACAGAGTATTTCTAATAACATCCAAATTTTACAACAGAACTCAATTAGTCTTTGTCCTGTCCCATTTGCACTGCTACGTCCACACTGTCGTGTAACAATTTTTTCCTATTGCTTCCCCTGAAAACATTTTATCATATTATCATGTCTTTTGGTATTTACTTATACCCGTTCACTTTCCTCATACAGAGCCAAACTCTTTCCTTCTGACTGAGACGTTGGCAAGTACACCTGACAAACTGTTGTCAGCTTGGTTTTCTGTAGAGCCTGAAGGGAGCAACCTTGTCAGTAAAATGTTACTGATCTCTTAACACTCTCACATTCCTTCCCATTCAAAGCGAATCCTATTCCTGTTATACCATTTTCTGTTGTTGTTGGTATTACCCTATATGAGTCTGACGAGAAATCCTTGCTGGCCGCGGAGGTCTAGCGGTTCTAGGCGCGCAGTCTGGAACCGCGCGACTGCTACTGTCGCAGGTTCGAATCCTGCCTCGGGCATGGATGTGTGTGATGTCCTTAGGTTAGTTAGGTTTAAGTAGTTCTAAGTTCTAGGGGACTGATGACCACAGGTGTTAAGTCCCATAGTGCTCAGAGCCATGTGAACCATTATTGAGAATTCCTTATCTTCATTCGGTTTCACTCCACTGAATCTAACTATACCAGGACTGAGAATATGCAATGCCTTTCCATTTCCCGGTTTTATAGCTTTCTAACTACGTCAAACATTCTGCTCCTACTAATTTAATGTTATCGCGTAGGTGGTTATTCCACTTCTTCTCCTGGGTATCTACCCTTTGCCCTCTCCTGTAGATCCAAATGAGACACCAATTCGGAATGTTTTGCCATTGGAGAGATCATCACCACACTTTCTCAGTTACTGGCTACATTTTCACTCACTTTCTCAAGTCAAAGGGCAGTAGAGTGCCCTGAAACTCTTCCCGCTCCTCCGACCTCTTCAACAAGACCGTTTGCGAATCGAGGATGATGTCTTGTGCGGTACGTCTTCGGTCACCATTGGTGATGACTTTTGTGATATACTTTGCTGAGTGGTGTGGCAAGACGTAGTGAAATGCACGGTTTGCAATAACAACTGCTTATTACAACAACCAAACGAATTAAAACTTGTTAGAATCGATGTCTAAAGAAATTGAGAACAGCAGTGCCTTGAGGAGCAGGGAAGAGTAAGGACACACTCACATGAGGCTAGGGATTTGTAGGTTGTCCGCGGATGAGTAGCAAAGTGTTGTAACGACACGGTCCCATGAAGCGATGAACTCTTGGGCAGTCACATGTGAATACTGCGAAGGAGTGCCCTCGGGAGCGGCTGACGGATGTGCGTCAATGGACATGGATCACAGCGGGGGCGAGGCGATATCTTCGCTGGCAAAGGCAGTGGCGGCGGCAGCGGCAGTGGAGACTCCTGGTGGAGACGTGAAGCGGAACTTGGTTGTTGGTGGCTCGGGACGTAACTGTGGATTGAGGGATGGATCGCCGAAGTAAGTAACCTCTTACGGAAGGGTAAAACGCGCGATATCACGATATCACGTGACCACGCGGTCGTAAATTAGTGTTCGCGACTGCAACGCCGTCTGCCACGTACTGACGAGGATTCCACCTCAGTAATCTGTGACGGCGCCCTTGCCTCTTCTCTTTACAGATAACCTCCTAGGTCGCACAGGGCGTACCAGACCTACCAGTCGTACACGTAAGAATGTGGCCAAAATATTCAAGGGGCAAAATTAAAGCAGTGGCTGGATTCCTTGACTCTGCCGTCAGCATTTATTTTCTTCATACAAGGAAAGATATTAGAACGGGTAGCTCGTTCAGCTATCTCGTTGGGATATTGCCTGTTTGTGATAAAATAGGATTGAGCATCGCGTTAGACAGGTGCGGTTCGTCGACAGCGACAGAATCTTGCTACAATATTGCTGCTTGCGTCGGCCAGGATCACACGACCAACTGAGTTCAGAAGGCTAGTGCTCAACGCAATGCTTGGAACCACAAGCAGTAAATGTCTTATTTGCTGCTGTAGATGAACCGGCATAAGTTAATCCCCGACAGTGGCAGTGAGTCAGATGTGACGGCTTCGCGGGCCTGTGTCATCCTATAACGTAATGTGATTTTGTAAACGACTGTACGGCAAAACGTCAGTGTGGTCCCAGCTCTCTAGACGGCAACTGTTTTCGCCTGTAGCAGGAAGCTCTTTGCAGTTGAAAGTTGGCCACAGCATGGCGAGCTGTCCGAGAAAGTCTTACGCTGTCTCGACTACAGACAAATATCGGCACGTGCCGTGTCACGACGTCTAGAGCACTACGTGGTATGAGTGCAGAGACAGTTGTTGCCAAATACGTTGACTCGGCAGCCGACAGTGGTTCACCCAACACAACATTGGATGTAGATGTCGCACCATGTCAACTTTTCAGACGAGTTCCCGAACGGAACACTCCGTGACGATGGACGTAAGTGTATTTGGAGCTTCCGACGGGAGCGAACCTTGCCAGACGGTATTCTTTTTCATCATATGGGTCCAGCACCGTATATGATTGTATTGAATGCCACTGGGTATGAGTTATATTTATGTCACAGTAATGAAAGTTTGCATGTAGTTACACGACAATAATGTAACATGAGATCTCCTGTTGCCCAGAACTATTTCTATACGGAGGATGTTCTCTAATTCCCCTTGCCAAGAGGTTCTCCAGACATCTCACCCTCTGAATGCTTTTAGTCACAGGTTGCCGAGAGATTGCATATCACTAGTTGCCAACAACTACGACTGATGGACTCAGGCATAGTGTGCAAGCAGCACGGAATACCCGCATGTGTTATTAAAGCTATCGAGCGATGTAGTGCAGTGGTGAGCACAATGGATTAGTATTGGGGAGGAAGACTGTTGAAACTCGCGTCTTGTCGTCCTGATTTTGGGTTTCCGTTATCTCCCTAATCACTTAAGGCAAATGCTGGGATGGTCCCTTTGAAACACCACGACTACTTTCCTTCTCCATCCTTTTCTAATCTGTGGTTGTGCTCCATCTGTAATGACCTCGTTGTTGACAGGACGTCAAACGCTAATCTCTTCCTCTTCCTTCAGTTCGTAGAGCCATTTTGTTGCCAGAGGCGACCGCTCGTTGTACTAAATTTCGCCCCATGTTGTTGCCATTGTTGCAGTAACTGTGGTTTATATTCCAAAGACTGGTTTCATGCCCTCTCTAAGCTAGTCAATCCTGTGAAGCCTCTTTACTCTGAATAGTTACTAATTACTGCAGCCTACATTTTATTGTATTCATGCCTAGGTCCGCCTCTAAGACTTTTGCCACCCTCTCACTCCCCCTCCACCCCTCCCCCTCCTCCACCACACACACACTTCCTGTGATAATCAAATTTACTATTCGTTAATGTCTGAGGTTGTGTCCTGTCAAGAAATACCTTCTTTCAGTCAAATACGTCACAAATTTCTGCTTTCGCCATTTCGATTCAGTACCTGTTAAGCAGTTACACATCTAATCTTGAGTTATCTTTTGTAACACCACATTTCAAAAGCTTCTATTTTATTCTTGTCTTAACTGCTTGTCTACCATGTGTCATCCCCGTTCACGGCTACACTAAAAGGCTACATTACAAAGAGCTTCATAAGATCCCATATCAGTCAGATTTATGTTACAAGTTGACTAATTCCTATTATATGGAGTCTTCATATTATATTCTCTACTGGAGACTTCACCAATTAATTTTCTGCGTAATAGCAATATTCATCTACTACATTCAGTGTATCTTACTGAAATTAGCTCCATAAGCATCGTCTGATTTAATTTGTCTGCATTCATAATTATCTTTTCGCCTTTTTTCGAGATTATCCATTATGTTCAACTGCCGTCTCTCGCACGGTCACAATGACGTCACCAAAATTCACTATACAGATACTTCCAAGTTACTTCCATATTTAATCAGATATTCGTCCTAATATACCTTATACTCACAACAAGTAAAGTTAAACTTATCCATTTGCTATTTATCCTGGTGGATTATTGACTACTAGAGTACATATCAGCAACAATAGTACCTTCCCTCAATCCGCCATCACGGTTTTCATTTATTTCTAGGAATCTAAGAAACAATTCACCCTGTCTGCCTTTCCATCCATTCAGCACTCTACAAATCCCACATGCATCGTCATTTTCATTACCGTCAAAATAACATCTTCTACTCCGTCTCGTTCCTTGATCAGTTTGTTTGTTACCATGTCTCTCCTGGTGATTCCCGGAATGCATCTCCTCATTCCTGATCACGCCTCAGATTTCGAATGATGTCCAGTACAGGCCGCGTCACACTGATACTAGAGAACACTGGCATCACACATGCATTATAGATTTTCAGTTTCGGAAATACAGGAATAGTCAGTCTAAAGGCCGGTATATTTTACCAGAAGCACTGTTGTACTGTTTTAAGCTTATTCTTAATTCTTTTGTTATAAATCCGGTGATAGTGGTCATTACTTGTCGTCTCTAGTAAATTCTATTATCAGCTACCCTGCGCAACATAATTAAAGAGTATCAAATCCACGTAGTTATCTCCTAGTCCAACACATAAGTTTCAGATTTGGCTTAAAAGTGGCTTCCTGTGGCGTCACCCTCCGGCTTGGCGACACTTCAAACAGCAAGGTGTCGACACGTGCTATAGAAAGGCCAGAGCTGAGTAATTCATATGACGCAAGTCTAATTTGACCACAATCCTGACCAAAGCCACCGCGGACGTGTCAGGAAGTGGGGAGGTCGTCATAGCCCTCTTTCTCACATTTCACACATCCTTATTAGGCCTTTGAAACCATTTAGTTTTCTTTAGGTCTACCAAGAAACCAGTTCATACACACCACAGCTGAGAATCAAAATAAAACTGCCTCAGGAGGTGTGTAACGCTGGAAATGCATATCCACCTTTTTCCGACCATCGTACTATAGATTTTTCCTTATTTTGTTACCTGAAGATATGACATTTCTGTGTCTTTGTATATTGTAATTGTTTTACTGTTTGTATATACATGCATTTATGTCGATGTATTTTTACGCTGGGTCTTGCATAGGGAAAACTATGCTATCGAACGAATACATCGATAGGTCGTGTGGAGAACGAAAGTGTTTAGGATCTTTGGTAGTGTGAACTCTGCCGCGTGGAGCGCTGGAGTAGTGCAGTGGAGCAGGTGTGTTGTGTGACGCTCCCGCAAATAGCCGCGCTTTCGGGATTTGGCCGCATGTAATTGAGCTGGAATTGCTATGACAGTTTCTGACACGGTGTCGCGGACTGGAAGCATTAGCTGGCGCACATAAAGAGCCCGTTTCGCCTGGTGACCGTGTCGAGAAGAAGGCGCGCCAACATGCAGCTTCTGCAACAGCGACGGCCGACAATGAGTTACTGTCGTCACCCGACGACAGCAAACCTTCAATCAACCAACAAGGAAGACTGGAAGAACGTAAAGATTTAGAACTGTATGGCAGACCTCACCTTTTAAAATTGTTGCATCACAAAATTACAGCAACTTAGCATGAACCTTTGTTGCTCATTGTCCCAATTGCATTACCAAGCAGGGTCCCTTCCTTTTCCGAATGAACCCGAGTGTCTTTGAAATTCAGACGCCAGCGTTGAAGTAATATCATTCCATTTCACTGTTTTAATTTCAAAGTTCAGTTAATGTATTCATAGCTCCCTATAGTATTTAGATTACGCAAGCACAAATTAAGAGTGTGAGTTTTGTTACCATATTTTAGCTTACCTGTGACTGCAGCTCGGCTTGGTACATACTAAATGTTACATTTAATTCAAGTTCAATCTCTTAATTCTAAATTGCATAGATTCAAGTAGCTTTTGAAATGATTGTTGAGGTAGCCCAAGACTAATCTTATTTTACCCAATTTCGTAGTGCATCAGAAACAAACTTCACTATTAATTTCAGTCACTAAATTAACATTCAATTTTCCGGTTTTATTCATTCTTTTGCTAAATTAAGTCAGAGTGTAGGGAAATTTATTACTTCTGACAAACTTTCACTTTTCACACAACACGTGTCAACCTTCAGTTGCCACTCTTTTTGTGCTAATTATATGTGCAATAACCTTTTTTTCAGTTATTATAGTAGTTGTCCACAGGACTGGCGACCGTAATTTTCCCCAAATCTCAAATATCTAATTAACCCCTATTAATTGTTAACTTGACGACCGCACATTTACTTTCTTTATTAATTTTACTCTTTTCTCAAAATTAATTTCCACCAATTTCATTTGCGTTTTTCCTTTCATTTAGATGTAACCGTTTCCTCCCTCTTTACCGACAGATTAACTTCGGCGACGATTGTTTTTCCCAAATTTCCATTAGGTACACGCGGTTTAATTTTTCACAGTCATTGAGGTCGATAGGTGAGGGGGAGGTTGCAGGTGGCATAAACGGTGTCAGGAAAACCACGCATTTGCTTCGGACAATGATTCCCACACGTTTCGCGGTCTAAAAAGACAGTTCCTTGTGTTTTGAGAAACAGGAAGACATTCTTAAGAACATTAAACACTGCTGGCTCGGACGTTTTAACCATTCCCTATGGACATTGTGGGGCTGCAACTTCACTAATCGTGATACGCATTTGGAACGCAGTGTGACAGCAATTTTTGCTCTTGTGTACAGGTTCGAACCGCTAGGGACCATTCAAAACCATTAACCATTCGACGAAATTTAAACCTATCCCGAAGCAGCAAAGAGTCGTTATACTTTTTCAGTGCTCCTGTTTCACGTTCAATTGTTGCGTGATGACGGAGGGGTGCGATACTGACACAGGCAAAGAGTCCCCTCTAACCCCCCCTTTCAAGTTTGGCAAAACTCTATGTGGCAACAGGCTACATTTATTGAGAATTTTAAAAATGTACCTTTATAGCGATGTAGCCCAACGTACCTGCAGGTAGGCAATCACTTGAAACACTTCCAAGACTAGTTGCTGCCTGCAGGGACCTATGAGTACTTTGCATGTTGTGTCTGTATAGGCAACTTTTTAAAATACTCATTAAATACGCTGAACTGGGAGGTATAGGAGGGACCCCCTGTAGTTTAATTCACACATATGGCAAAGTCACACCCCTGTGTGATCATGTCTTAGAATGGCGTGAAACGGGAACAGTCAAAATATTTATGGACCCATTGCAGCTTTGGATCACATTCAGAATACGTCGAATGGTTTTGAACCGTCCGTAATTTATTTATTTATTTATTGTTCCGTGGGACCAAATTAAGGAGAAGTTTCCATGGTCATGGAACGAGTCAATACATGAAATTTTAACACGATATTAGAAACAGATAAAATGAAATATAAAAAAAACATATTCAGGTCACAAGTTTAAATAAAGAAAATCAACAATGTAACATTGGAATTTGCTTAATTTTTTAGCTCTTCCAGGAGCTCCTCGACAGAATAGAAGGAGTGAGCCATGAGGAAACTCTTCAGTTTAGACATAAATGAATTTGGGCTACTGCTAAGATTTTAGAGTTCTTGTGGTAACTTATTTAAAATGGATGCAGCAGAATACTGCACTCCTTTCTGCACGACAGTCAAGGAAGTGCATTCCACATGCAGATTAGATTTCTGCCTAGTATTAACTGAGTGAAGGCTGCTAAATCTTGGGAATAGGCTAATATTGCTAACAACAAACGACATTAAAGAAAATATATACTGTGAGGGCAATGTCAGAATTACTAGACTATTGAATAGGGGTCGACAAGAGGTTCTCGAACTTACACCACATATAGCTCGAACAGCCCGTTTTTGAGCCAAAAATACCCTCTTTGAATCAGAAGAATTTCCCCAAATATAATACCATACGACATAAGCGTATGAAAACATGCGAAGTAGACTACTTTTGGTGTTGAAGTGTCACTTATTTCAGATACTTTTCTAATGGTAAATAAAGCAGCATTTAGTTTCAGAACAAGATCCTGGACATGGGCTTTCCACAACAGCTTAATATCTATCCGAACGCCTAGGAACTTGAACTGTTCCGTCTTGCTTATAATACGCCCATTCTGTCAGATCAAAATATCGGTTCTTGTTGAATTGTGAGTTACATAGTGTAAGAACTGAGTCTTACTGTGATTTAGCATCAAATTATTTTCCACAAGCCACAAACTTATTTCATGAACTACATTATTTGATACTGTTTCTATATTACACACAAGATCCTTCATTACCAAACTGGTGTCGTCAGCAAACAGAATTATTTTTGAATCACCTGTAATACTAGAAGGCATATCATTTATATAAATAAGAAACAGCAGTGGCCCCAGCACTGACCCTTGGGGAACGCACCACTTAACAGTGCCCCATTGGGACTGAACATCACTACCACTCTTAATATTGCGGAGAATTACCTTATGCTTTCTGTTCTTAAAGTAAGAGGCGAACCAATTGTAAGCTACTCCCCTTACAACATAATGGTCCAACTTCTGCAGTAATATTTTGTGGTCAACACAGTCAAAAGCCTTCGTTAAATCAAAGAAAACACCTAGCGTTCGCAACCTTTTATTTAATCCGTCCAAATCCTCACAGAGAAAAGAGAATATAGCATTTTTAGTTGTTAAACCATTTCTAAAACCAAACTTAACATTTGGCAGCAAATTATGTGAATTTAAGTGCTCCAGTACCCTGTATATACAACCTTCTCGATAATTTTTAGCAAACACCGATGGCATAGTAATAGGTCTATAATCGGCAATATTATCCCTGTCTCCCTTTTTATAAAATAGCTTCACTACCGAGTACTTTAATCGGTCAGGAAACCGGCCACTCCTAAAGGAAAAGTTACAGATGTGGCTAAGTACTGGGCTAACATACATAGAACAATACTTCAGTATTCTGCTAGATACCCCGTCATACCCATGAGAGTTCTTGGTCTGTAGTGATTTAATTATTAACTCAATCTCCCTCTTGTCAGTATCATGGAGGAGCATTTCAGGTAACAGTCTCGGAACACTTTTTTCTAAGAGCGCTATATGATTCCCTCTTGGGACTAGGTTCCCATTTAGTTCACCTGCTATATCCAGAAAGTGATTATTAAATACTGTACATATATGCGACTTATCAGTAACACGGACATTCCCATTACGCACTGATTCTGTATCCTCGACCTGTCTCTGCAGACCAGCCACTTCCTTTACTACTGACCATATGATTTTAATTTTATCCTGAGACTTAGCTATTCTATCTGCATACGACATACTTTTTACCTTCCTAATAACAGTTTTAAGCACCTTACAATACAGTTTGTAATGGGCTGCTGCATTTCGATTCTGACTATTTCTAACGTTTTGATATAATTGCCACTTTGTTCTACAAGATATTCTTACCCCTCTAGTCAGCCACCCAGGCTGCCTGTTTGTGCTAGTACCCTGTTTTGAACGTTCTAACGGAAAGCAACTTTCAAAGAGCACGAGAAATGTCATGAGAAAAGCATTTATTTATCGTCTACTATATCAGCGCTATAAACATCTTGCCACTCTTGTTCCTTGATAAAGTTTCCAAAGGTCTCTACAGAAACTGGATCAGCTTTCCTAAACAGTTGATGACTATATTTAACAGGTGTTGCAGTTAAGATTTGTGCATCATGACCTGAAAGGCCATTCACCTTTTTGCTAACAGAAGGCCCTTCTAGTAATGAGGAATCAACAAAAATGTTGTCTATGGTTGGAAAGAATACGGTTTGCATAAGATTATATGAATTAAGGAGGTCTACCAGCATCCTCTTCCTTGTACAATCACTCATACAATTAATATTGAAGTCACCACATATAACTAACTTTTTGTATTTCCTATAAAGTAAACCAAGAACCTCCTCTAGCTTTAGCAAAAATGTTGTGAAGTCGGAGTCTGGGGATCTATAAATAACAACAGTTAGAAGTTTAGCTCCATTAAATTTAACCACACCTGCACAACATTCAAACACCTTTTCAGTGCAATACTTTGAAACATCAATTAACTCCATCATGCATACCACAGAAAACGCTGCGGCTGCACTGCCCATCAAAGGGGATGGATCACGTTCAGTGGAGTTGCACACAGTGATGTCCGTCAAGAATAGTTGAATCACACAGTAGCAAATTGTGGCAAGAACGTCGTGTTTCTGCCCATCGCACTGCAAACTGCAGTTTTCGACCGTGAAATGTGTGGGAATCAAGGTCTCAAAGAAAAGGGTGGTTTCATTGTTCCCTTTATGCCACCCCACTGAAGCTCTGCGTTCTGAGCGGTGATGTGTCTGGAATGTTTCTTTCGGCCACTCACGAGAAAACCACCTGATTTCAACAGTGGGAGTTGTGGTTCTGATCACCATTTCAGTGGCATCAAAAGAAGAGGTGAAATGCTTATAAGAGGAGCTGTGACGACCTTCTCATCCAGGGTCCTGTATGGCATCATTAATCCCGTTTACACGTCACGTGAACTACAGAATTCTGACCGTTTTTCCACAACTGTCAACACATTGCTGTCTGAAGCTTCTTCGTGCCAGCGGGTGACGTCGCATGGCGCCACGCTTTTGTACCGTTTCAGAGGAATTCCGTAGACACATTTGAGCCTAATTGCAAACTCGCGTGTTGGAACAGGAGAAAAAAATGACCCATCAGTTCCGTTATCCACTGTATTTCCTTGATTTCAAACAGTTTTTCCATAGATATGAACGTAATTTACTACTACTTACATGTATGAAAGTAGACATTCTACTATGATAGCACTGAATGAAATTCAATTAAACTAATGAAATTTAAGAACGCCGTGTTACGAACGTCCTTCGACATCAAATCCTAAATAAAACGGATTGTTGGGAAAAAACAATACCAGTTATTCCAATTATTCATTATTTCTTGGTTTAACACAAGAAAAAACTTCAAAAATGTCTGAGATTATTTTCTTTGTACTTTAACTGTGTATTATTTATTATTTGTCATTATAGAATGCATTTTTTCTTTAGTCTGTAGCTTAGTAGGGTACCAAACCTGTAGGTGGAGTTAACTGGTATCTTATTGGTTTAAGATGCAGCTGTCTCAGATAATTTGGGGACCACTGTATTCCGCACTACTTTACTGATTGTTCAGCGCCAAATGCGACATATTTTCCAGTTGGACTACATGTGAAGGCGCTTGTTCAGATGCCGATTTCTTAATAGCTGGATATTTTCGGACCTATGTCCAGGACTAAGTATTGAGTGTGCAGGGAGTATCTCCATAGCTGAGAAATGTAAGAAATGGAGATCAACTCGAGAAAGGAATAGAAGGTTAAGGTTTAGCATCCCACTGACAACGATATCATTACGGACGGGACACAGGTTCGGAATGGCAGAGGATGGGAATGGAAACAGTAGGAAGCGAGTGAGCTAGGGAAACCACGCAACACATAAATCTGAATACCTGAATGGAAATCTGAAAAAATTTCCTTTCGAATATCATTGTGTTACCATCGCGCCACCACCCACTCGGTGAATTGACTACCGATAAGCTAATTGGCCTCATACAGAGAGTTTAAGGAACCATTAATCTGAGACCTCGTAATTCTCCTTGGGGAAAAGTTACAAAGCGCAAATGGCGAGCGTCATTGGATGTTCGCTCAATACAATTCCACCATGAAACACAATACGAATGACTGGGGAACCACCACTAGACTGGTTGTTTATTATCAGAGCATAATCCACGCTTGTCTCAGAGTAGATGACAATCTGATATACAACAAAAATCTGGAATAGGTTCGCAGATGGCACAAAGCTCATTAACCGTCAGTTGCTCAATTTGTGCTCATGTCGGATGTAAAATTCATAGATCAGATATGCCCACAATAATGTAACTTACTAAAGGAGTCGGCACAGAATTTTTTTTATTAAGAAACGGAACACCTAAAAAGATGAAATTTACGTTTATGTCATGCTAATATGTCTTCTAGGGAGGATGGAAGGAAAAGAGGTATATAGAAAAATTAGGTTTTACATCGTATTGAGATAATGGAGACGGAGCACAACGTTGACTAGAAGCAGTTTGGGGGAGGGACTTCTAATGTCATTTAAAGGAACACGCCATGCATTAGCTCTAATAGATTCAGAAAATGGCGAGATACCTAAATCTAGATGCCTGGACAGGGAGTTTACCCTTTTATGTTAAGCCCCTAGTGTCTATCACGAGAACACCTGCTCGACGTATACAGGGTATTTTATTATTTATTTAGTTAAGAACCTTTGAAATCGCAGCGCGTCAGCAATCGTTGGTTAACATATTAAAAACTAAAAACCCACCTCGATTGCGAAAAAAGCACCTAGTGATTGCTCCTAACAATTTGTAATAATACCCATCCCTCTAGTCAGACATCCAAGCTGCCTGTTAGTGCCAGTATCATTGGAGACTTCGACTTAATAGATACGGGGATTCATAGACCCTATTTGTATGGAAACAATCCGTTTGTTTGTCAACATAAAAACAAAATCGAGACGCGATTTTAACTTAAACTTACTTTCCTGTAGGCGATATGCGTGTTTTAATTCTTTTCCAACTAATTTTAACTATGGCTGAGAGGAAAATAAGCTCAATTTGTTCTTCATAAACACTTAACAGTCTTGTTCGCGTAGTGAAGTGAACACGCTGTATAGAAATCTGTCCAGTTTCAAGTCCGAAGTTAACGAGCTGCCTCGATGGTCCAGTCGCTGCTAGTCAGCACGACCTATGCCCAACTACCAATGGTCAGCTTACACTTCGTGAGTTCTTAATTTATGGCAGAAGAATGTGCTTTCAAAACAATGGCGTTCTAGCACTTGTAACTATTCCGATTCGGTACCGTCTTTGAAAAAATTTTGTAAGTTTGACCTGGAGCACATGCCAGACCTCCGGTGTCTCTGAATTAAACTTATTTGTAGAGCTAACTGAGTCGATTTACCTGCAAAGCTCCTTAGTAGTCGGAGGAAGACCTGCTTGCTCGATTTATTGCTAGAGTAGAAATGGGATCGGAAGAAGTTCATTAGTACTTACTACAATCGTACAGTGAATGAGAAAGAAATGGTGGTCGTGTTACATGGAAGATTAAGACCTTATTGGACGAGAATGAAAGAGTGAGCTGTTGTTTTTCCTGTAACATGGAAAAGATAGGATTCTGGCCACAACTCTCTGTTTCAGGCTTCACTTGTGTGAAAGCTCTAGAATTGTAAGCTGTCTCTGTGACGTACACATGACGGTATCCTTTTTTATTACGAGGGTCTTTTAGTAACCCTCCAAGGTGTGTTCGGTTGTTGAAATACACACCATTAAGTGCGTGGCAAATATATAAATGACAAATTTCTTTACCGTCGCCGTTCCACCTGAAATTTTTTTTTTGTCTGCTGGAAAGTTACATTCTCATAATTGCTTTGATATGGTACACTATAGTCGAAAAGTGTCAACTATTAACTATAATACAAATTAAGAATTTCAGGCAGCAGTTACGTGGATGAAAATAAAAGAGTAATCACTATTTGCACATTATTTAATTCCTGTGACCCACTGAATGCACGTAATACCGCGGAACATCCACATATTATTTTCGCCAACTGCCAACTGTAGGGAAGATATTTCGCAAGAGAACTGTGATCTAACTAAAAATTCGCTAATCTTGTCATAGAAGTGTGAAATGTTTGATGATCAATCCTAAACTCTCACATGGGCCCTAGATCTGCAAAACTAATTTTCAACGCAGAGAATTCCAGTTAAGAGGCCACAAATTGCTTGATCGTTTTCCAAGCAAATAATTGTGTGACTCTGAGAGGACGTAAAATACCATCCACATCCAAGTACGTACCACTGAGTCGCATATAAATGCTGTGCAACATCACCACCTAAAACTGAAGAAAGGGCAAGCAAATATCGTGGAATCAGGTGAACTTGGACGCCGACGTACCATTACATCCCTTACAGCCTCTCGTTCGTTAAAGCAGTTTGTAGTTAAGAATTTCTTTTAATGAATGACACTTAACTACATTCATAGTCTTCGGTACTGTGCCATCAAATCGGTATCAATATCGAACAAAACAAAGCAATAAATGTAAAAATGTAGAAATAAGTATACCATATTTACAAGAAGTAAGTGTGCTTATTCTAATGTGAGACCAGAAATAAGAACCAAATGACGTAATGTGTGTGGACAATGGCAAACAATAAAGCGACGCAGAAGGTCGACACATGATGCAAAAAGATAAAACAATCTGTAATTAGCGCTAGGTCATGTAAGTACGGGAAGCGTTAAATAAGTAATGCAAGACTTTTTTTCTCCGCCAATTTCAGTTGAAAAAAATGCGGAATTTGTTGAGGGACATCGTGGAATACTACCACTTCAGCCCACATAATTTCATGAAGTCCCGATAGATGGCGGCAATATATGTAGCCATTAGATTGGGGTCTATAATTAGCTCTGACACTGGGGTCCATAATGGAGGTGCATTCCTAGAAAAGAGGTCGCAGAACGACTACGGGGACATGGCAGCGAATAAAAACACGGTGAGATGTTGAGAAGTCTTCTGACATCATCGTAACATGGTTACCCAAACCCGTGCGATCTCCAGGGTGCCGGCTGCCCGCACACGGCAATTTTGGAACGTGCGGACACTCTCATTCGAGGTGATGGACGGATCACAATCAGACATCTCGCTGATGAAACGGACGTCTCTGTTGATAGTGTTGACACACTCATCCACAAGTTGGCGCAATCAAGGGTGTATGCCCACTGGGTTCCTCATAGCCTAGCTGAAGACCATAAAGAGCAACGAAGGACAATTTGTGTGGAATTGCTTGTGCGTTGCAGTGCTGATCGTGACAGTTTCTCGTCGAATCGTCGCAGACAATAAAACATGGGCTAATCACTACGAATCGGAAACGAAAGGGTTATCCATGGAGTGACGCCGTACCACCTCCCCTCCAAAGAGAAATTTCAAAGGTGCACCATCAGCCTGTAAAATCATGCGACGGCCTGCTGGAACTCTGAAGTGGTTATTCTACTGTTGTCCCCCATCAATGAGTGCCGATAAACTCTGAAGTGTGCTCTGTTATCCTCACAGAAGAAACGACGTCAGCATGCAGACGAAATTCTTCTTCTCCATGACAACGTAAGGCCTCACAAAAGTCTGCGCATTCGACTGGAGCTCATTAAATTTTATTTAAATCTTTTTCTTCGTTCACCTTACAGCAATGATCTCTCACCTTCCGATTTCCATATGTCAGGCCCAGTGAAGGATGCACTCCGCGGGAAGCAGAACGTGGATAATGAGGAGGTTATTGATTCGGCAAGTCGTTAGTCCAAACGTCGACAAGTAGAGTGATACGATGCGTGTACAAAGGCGCTCCCTGTAAGGTGGCGTAAGGCCTTCGCATTGAATGGAGATGAAAAGTAGACTTTGTAGCCAATGGAAAATAATATGTTTTATTGTCATAACGAATAAAAACAAACTGCTTTCAGAAAACAAATGCTTTTCGTTACATTTTTAAATTCCTCGCTTTATACATTTACCATTCACTTGCATAGGTACTCTACCACATCTTTTCTCAAAAGATAAGAGCGTAATATTTACAAGAATTAAGCAAATAATATAGCAAAGTATCATAATGAATGGAATTATAACCACAAAGCAATAAGATATAAGTAATCACATGAAATTGTCAATATGAAACCTGTTACTATAGATAAAAAGCGTAAAACATCAAAGAAGCACTGACTGCCAAGAAATAAAAACAACTATAAAGTCTAAAAGTAACAGTGTTCCGGCATCGTATCTAATATTTTAGCGAATAATGGATAGGAGCAGCAATATATACACTGGATTTTTTCTGCAATTAAGTATTTTGTCCAATAATTAAGTGAATTTTTTAATGAATTTGAGTGCTGAATGTATGGAGGACATGAAGGTATAAAAAGCGGAGTTGTCATGAGGTTACATACACGAAGCCGCGTCCACCATGACAGTTGTCACAAAAAATAGCTTGTGAGGGAAGTATCTTGCTCTTTGCGTCATTCATAGTTTACTGATCGTTATGATTACAATCTGAAGGGTAATTTAATCACATTAAATTCGTATGTGGACTACTTCAAGATATATTTTCTTTTTTATTCATGAATTTGCGCTGTTTACATTTACTCTAGTTTTCTTATTTCTGTCATTTTGGACGTCGTATCAAAAAACTGGAAAAGCTCTCGGGGTGGGCGCTTGAGAAGTAAGGTTTGGAAACAGACTAAAACTAATAAAATATGTGATCAGCATTTTCGGGAATAGTATATACACCGTACTTTAGTTTCCTCAGTTTGTATTAAGGAAAATGATGGAATACAAAAGCAGCCTTTTCACATTAGAGACTTCTCCTCTTGGTTATTCGAACCGTTTAATAAAAGAATATTATATTAACGAAGCGACAAGTGAAGTATTACTGAGTCAGATAACGTTTATGGTAAGAAAAGGTCTAAAAAATCCTCCCTGACGATCTGTTATTGACGAAAGCAGAGCTACATTTACGATTTACAACAACTGCCGCGTCCACACAACAACAAAAAAAAAGTTCTACGTTCTGGCGGCTCCGGCTTCAAACCAACATAGAGTGGAAGCTATAGCGTCATGAAGAAGCAGCGCGAACTACTCTCTGCTTCGGTTTGTTTTTCATAACAAACACCTGTTGTCCTTACTCCATGACGTGTGTATGCTAGATGACGATCAGATATAACCGTGGGTTGTAACGGATCACACATACTGTATTTTTTGTTAAGTTTCCAGTTTAGTTTCAGTATTAGTGTAACAGTGGAGATGGGACATCTGTTATATGGGTTGCCATATTGATAGATGTGTAGCATATGACTAATAATTGATTTTTTTGCTACTTTTACTTTATTTTTTGTGCATTTCTTTATGTTTCTTACTGATTTCGGTTGGATACAGATCCAGTGAAGCCGGTACAATGGCAAAACCAATGGTAATAAAATATTATTAACATTGTGTTGCATGCTTTTCAAAAAATACGTGATTGCTGTCGAAAACTGCCTGAAAAAATGTTAAGAAATGCTCTAAGATGCAAATAGTGCGTCGTCTTACAGCAAAATTAAGGTTTTTGCATGTTTTGCAGTTGCGGAAAAATCGAGATCTGCAAGATTTTCTGGTGCATGACCCAAGAAACCGTATTTCGCACAAAACTAAGGGCTGTAAAGCTTTTCTCGGAAAACATCGCAAACCACATGAAACTTTAGACTCTCTCTCTCGTGCTGAGATTTGTTATGTACGTGATACTGAATATTATTATATTCAATGTACCAGCCGAGAACGACTTCAGTAACCTCTACGTGTTGTTATGTATAGGCATTATGAAAGGCTTGTAGCAACTGGATTCTGAAACAATAACTGTAAACGTTATCCAATGCTCGCAAAATTATTCAGGGAGTAAACCTGTTTCGACTGTCTCATCGGTATCAGCGGCATAGAAACATTTTATGGGGAATGGCTGCATCAAAACATTCTCGGCGTCAATATTTTATCCAGGCCTCTGCTAGAGGACAGTTTAGTATTGGTAAACTTAGACCAACATAATTTATATGGTTTCATTAAAAACGAATAGCGTAAGATGAATACTATGTAGAACAATCATCAATACATTAAGTATATTTGAACCATTTTTGAACGTACGTTCCCATACAGGTGAGACATTTTATTTGAAAGTCGCTTACCCGGTGTCGGCGGAGGAACGCCGTATTGCAGTGTCTGTGTCATTAGGATGAACGATGCAAAGTTCCTTTGGACATGTATGCAATAACACAGGCACTGCAACATCGCATTTACTAGCCGACACCACGCAAGCAACTTTTAAGTAAAATCTCTCATATGTACGGGAAAATATATTATGGATGTACGAGTACAGGTTATTGGCGCGTGGTTGACGACGAATGGAAGTTTGAGTCTAGCCGGCTGTTGTGCACGGATAGCCAAACGATAAGGCGAACACTTGAGCTAAAAGGGGAATACAGCATCGAGTGCCGCTCTGGCAAAAGTTTTCATTGTCGTCATTCCATTCTACAGCTGAGGTTGTCCATATTCGCAATTGCGGTATTGTAATTCAAAATAACACATGCATTGCAATATCTTAGCAAAACTAAGAGATCATTGACCTATATGAAGAATATTTGTTAAGCTGAGATTATTAACACTAGAGTATCAGTGTCTTCGATACAGACTTTCGCGGTCCTGGTGTTAAGTACTTCCTGAATTTTTACGCTGCCCGCTCTGCTTCTCCTGCTGCGCCCCCACATAAATCACTTTCTCCGTTCTCCATTGTCGGGCGGTTACAGGTTATTACTGGTCAGTGCGCGCCAGTATACAGCAATAAATTCTTAACGTGTCCATGGCCGGCGTCTGCGAAGTTTGCAAGCACCGAAATAATTCACCGGCCGCTGAAAACGGAATTTAAATATCCGAGTAGTTCTCAAGCCTTAGCGTCGGACAAAGCAAAGTTTCCACGTGACATTCGTGGGCGGCTTCGACAGAATTTCTGGCTACTTTGTGCCTTTCGATATCTTTTACTAGTTAGGTCGAAGATGTAAAGCAAAGATCCGAAAGGAGAGAGCAGTCTGCTTCTGAAAGTTTTTTCTATTGCACTCTGTGTAGAATGCTTACGGTACTACACTCGTATCGTCAAAAGCGTTACATTCACTCACATTTTCAGAGATGCGCTGAAAGTGTTATAAGTGTTAATTTTGGTATATTCCATTTATTTATTTCTTAAGCCTAATGATATTAGGATTACAAGAACATTATCACATTAAACCAGTTCCATACATCCAAAACGCTTTACACAAAAGATGACTGAAATTATAATAGTAACTGTAATATATAAATGGATATATTATAAAAAGCAATGTTCTGATTGACTGACTCATCATGGTCCAACTCAAACGACTAAGGATTGGAGCTTGAAATTTGAAGGTGGTTTTGACCTGCAGGCATCGTTTAAGAAGGTATTTTCCAAAATTCCACCTATAACGGGTTGAATTAAGGGATGAATGGTTTTTTGAAAAGATGTCGCTATTAAGACAGGTTTGAACGTAGACCCAGGAAAACTAGTATTTGGTTTTTCAGTCAGAAACATAAATACATGATTAAGCATTTTTGAATATTTACCCCTGTGGAGGCGAAGTAGTGGGTAGCATTGCTTTTAAAATAAATCATTATTAAATATCTTCTAAAGGATATTTAAAGCTAAGTCTATAAAAATTAGTATTTGAATTCTCGATTACAAATAAAAAAAGAATACATGCTTCAGTGGTTTTGGAAATTTATCGGCCTAAGGAGTGAAATAGGGGATGAAAGATTTTATTATACGAAAGCATTTTCAAAGCTGAATGTATGAACATTTGCATGTGGATTCTCTGTTAGAAATTTTGAAACAAGCACGTGTTTCACTCTTTTTGAAAGTTCATACAAAAGGAGTGAAACAACGGGATTATAATTTCCAAAAAATATCTCGTTACACTAAAAAAATTTCGATGCTGAATCTATGATAAATTGATGTTTCACATCTTGGTTGGATAAAAATAATATGTGTTAGGATATGAAAGTTTTTACGGAAACATCATCAGAGGAACGCAAAAGCCACAATTAAAAAAACCTTTGACTCTAGCTGCTATAATAACTTTTGGCAAAGACCATGATCATTAGTGTGTAAAGTTTAGGTGTTACAGTTTTCTTTAACAACGTAAAAATTAGATTGAAGCAAATCAAAAATAAATCTCTGCAGACATCATAATACAGTCTACTAGAGTGAAGCTGTGGGCGATAAGCTAGTTTGTAAAACATGGCAATAATAAAAGTAACAGAAACGAGAAGATTAAATTTTCATTTCTCTAAGGCCATTTGGTAGGAACGAGACAAGAGCAACTTGTTCTTTATTCTTTTTCTTCTTCTCATAGTACTACATTTGCAATCCCTACAACCACAACTACTAATACCAACACTATAGCATTCAACAACAACAACAACAACAATAGTAATAAGATTAGCGATAATAATAATAATTATTATAGTAATAATAATAACTGTACATCGTTAAAATCGAAACAGGGAAAATTATATAAAAAATTAAAGTTAAAATAAGAAAGGTATAATAAAAATTTGATTGATTATCACGAAGATGATATTAAGCAACCGCAGATGTTCCTGCACAATGGCCAGCTTTGTGAGCCTGAAGTAGGACTCTATCAGCAGAGAGGCTGGTTTTTGCACTCTAAACGCGATTAGAGTGGACAAAGAGATCAGGGAACTAATCGACCAGAATCTTACTAATACATCAAACATAATATTCCATGATGTGAGTCAGAGACGTTTGCGATACATGCTGGTGATCGCTATCATTCTATTTTTTTTTTACATTGAATGTTTGCATCCTGTGAGCCAGTGTAAAACCAAATGTAGCTACATACTATGTTTATTTGAGTACCTACTTAATAATGCACGTTATAAGAAGCAATCAGATGTGAATAGCACAGAGCAGTGCACTCACCAGCACTGCACCTAACTAAACTTGACCCACAACATAATGTTGTTGTAACATCTCCATCTGCAGACGAGGCTGCAGTGGCTCGAAAACATGTCCATGGATGAATAAAAGGTAAATGGCGACTGGTTGCATATTTATTACCAGATAAACGCCAATGATAATTCTTTGTCCTAGTACTTTTATTGGAATTTTTAGTTTGTTATCTCTCTTCGCACCTTCTTCTAGTTCTAGTTCTTCTTCTTCCTTTTCGTCACCCATGACAGAGATTATGACGCAAAAATCTATACCATTGTTGTAGCTATGATTTTCATAACAATATGGCATTGTCGTGTGTCCCCGTAGACTGTCGCGACTGTTTCGGAATTTGGAGTATTCAAAGTCTAACAAAGCAATATATTTCTCGACTAAAAGTTTCTGTCGCTTCGGATAGTTTAGTGTTCCGGTAGAGCAAAATAAGGATAGAGTGCGCGAAACACAATACGCAGGATTTGGGTTGCTGCTGCCCATTTAACGACGCATTACCCGTCCACTCGCACATGTTATGACGTTTTATCCCCGTTATTTTCAAAACGAAGCTTAAAGGATAATTAATGATGTTCTCGTCAGCAGGTAGCTAGAGAATTAGTGCATTTATTGACAGCTCTCCCAATTTTGCACATCACGTCATACGTCAGCCGACAGCTGAACCGGACAGGAGAGCTTGTAACTGGAACATGTGTCGATCATAACATTATTGTATTGTTCCTGTTGGAAAAATGACGCTTTACTCTTAACAGTTACTAATATTAACGACAAATATACGTTCCTTTCTTAACGCTGGCAACGTCAGTAGCGACTAACTGCACTCAAAATTTTTCAGGGGTAATTGGCAAACGACAGCAATCGCAATTAAGTTACTTAAATATCTGTGGACAGGAGAAAACAAGTGGTTGTAATACATTCTACTTGGTTTTTAGTTTCTACGTTCCATCGAAGAAGTCAACAATGACGGCGCATTTCGACTTGAAATGCTATTTTCCAAATTTCTTTCTCTCTTTAACACATAATGTAAACCTTTCTACATATGTTAATGTGGTTTCCTCAGCCTTGCGAATGTAATACTACTCTCAAACATAAAATCATTTTCGTTTCACTTGTAAATCCTATAGATGCGAAATGTTGAATGAAAAACGTTTTATTATATGTAAAAAAGAGGAAAAGATTATAAGCTCTCTCCCATAAATATCTGGTCGAGTTAAACAAACCTAGGCATCAGACTCACCTGGCAATAAACAAATACAGTCTCAATTAGAATCCCAGAATAAATAAGGGGCTCAGACATCGAAGGGGCTCAGACATCTTAATACGACAAGAGTCTCTAAGCTAAGTTTTATTATTTTAAGTTCATTTCTCAGACGCCTCCTTAATGTTTGTAACAGGTCAAAGTAAAACACTCGTTATCACACTTATGTGTTTAAAAAATTAGTTTATTACTTAATACATCACATGTTTATTCGGATTAAATAGTATGAACTAGATGCGGTCTCTAATTTCTCTTGTAAGTGTTCTGACTTTGCTAAACACTCAAGTTTACTATCGCGACAGACACTAGACTAAAGAAAGTCTCAAATAAATCCAGTAAAATCTATCACTTCTGAATGCCCTTTGATACTTTAACTGAAAATGTGAATCCCCTGAACGGAAGACAAAAGGGTAACCAAAACGGAATTCCGTACATCACAGCCCCCTTTCTTTCTTCGCGCATGGTCCGCATGCCGACATCGCTGACTTCACTTTATTTTGGGTGATATTTGTTTTGTGAGCATTAGGCGGTGGTCACAGGCATACTTCTCTGCCTAACGTTTCGCCGTCAATACTGGAGATATCAACAGAGGATGTAACGGTTCAGAAAGCAATTACAGCCTCGAAAAAGCTTACCAAGTCGAACTGTTTTCAGTCTTGGAAGACGAAACGTAAGGCAGAGAAATATTCCCTGCACAATGGCCCTCATAAGACAAATAGCATCAGACACGCTAATAACGGCCGTGAAATCCTGCTATTCTGAGGTTGCCCTCTACTTATTAATGATGCGGCAATCGACTGAAAGGTCCATTGTTCTTCAGTTCAGTAACTTTTTCAGGCGAATGGAACGACCGAGTAAAAGTAGCCTTTCCGGACAGGTCAGCAAAATGGATGTTTTCCAGTCACTCCTCGGATTTAATGGTTTTCACTTAATCTGAGACAACCGACTGGCACACGCTTCTGATGATTATTCCAGTCATATGTATGCTTTCGCTCAGTCTCCGGATAGGAATGCTTTCGCTTGAATACTTTTCAGCCTTTTTGGTTAGTGACCTATATGACCCATGACCATTGTTGCCAAATATTTCCGGCCAATGTGGTAGAGCAGTTCTAGGCGCTACAGTCCGGAGGCGCGCTTCTGCTACAGTCGCAGGTTCGAATCCTGTCTCGGGCATGGATGTGTGTGATGTCCTTAGGTTAGTTAGGTTTAAGTAGTTCTAAGTCTAGGGGACTGATGACTTCAGATGTTAAGTTCAAAATGAAATGGCTCTAAGCACTATGGGACTTAACAGCTGAGGTCATCAGTCCCCTAAACTTAGAACTACGTAAACCTAACTAACCTAAGGACATCACACACACCCATGCCCGAGGCATGAGTCGAACCTGCGACCGTAGAAGCAGTGCGGCGCCGGACTGCAGCGCCGAGAAGCGCACGACCACCGTGGCCGGCCCCTGATGCTAAGTCCCATAGTGCTTGGAGCCGTTTGAACCATTTTTTAGCCGAATATTTTAGAGGAAAATAACCTATGTTACTTCAAGAACAGGGAACTAAAAGTATATTTCTTACAATGAACTATTTTCAAAATTTGTGGATATATTTACTTAAATACGAATTTCTGGCTTGAAGTATCAAAGTTGTATTGGGTTTAAACGATTAATAACTGGTTCTATGGTGTAAATTTGTGTTTAAATAAATGAACAATTGCGTTTTAATGAAAATTTATTGAAGCATTCCACTAATCACTAACCATTCTCTTTCTGTAAGTGCTGAGGTGCTGGAAACAGAAAGCATATAGGATACAGGAGGGTTATTCCAAAATAAATGCACACTATTTTTTATAAATCCATCTTTTATTCTACATGTTTGAAAGTTTTACAGTGTGTAGAAAAATCTTTTAGGAACAATTTTTTTCATTTCTCTACATAGTTTCCATCCCTTTCAACTGCCTTACGCCAACTTGGAACCAGCGCCTGTACAGGCGCACGGTACAATTCTGGACCAACGTGTTGGAGCCACTGCTTGGCAGCGTGTACAAGGGAGTCATCATCATCAAATCTTGTTCCACAAAGAGAGTCTTTCAGTTTCCCAAAGAGATGATAATCACATGGAGCCAAGTCAGGACTGTATCAGTGTCGCCCATTCGAGTTTTGTGATCCCTTCCATGGTTTTATGACTGACATGTGGCCGTGCATTGTCGGGCAACAGCAAAACATCTTGCTTTTACCGATGTGGTCGAACACGACTCAGTCGAGCTTGAAGTTTCTTCAGTATCGTCACATATGCATCAGAATTTATGGTGGTTCCACTACGCATGATGTCCACAAGCAAGAGTCCTTAGGATTTGAACAACACCATGAATTTGCATGATGCCACTCCATTGATTGCCTCTTCGTCTCTGGTGAGAAATGATGGAGCCATGTTTCATCACCTGTCACAATTCTTCCAAGAAATTCATCTCTACCATTCTCGTACTGTTCCAAAAGTTTGCTGCCTACCGTTTTCCTTGTTTCTTTGTGAGCCACTGTCAACATCCTGGGAACCCACCTGGCGCAAACCTTCTTTAAGACCAACACTTTCAGTATTCTGCAAACACTTCCTTCCCCTATCCTTTCCGGAACGACCTTTGTCCAAAAGTGTCCTGTTCTTATATCTTTTTACAGGAGTGCTGGCACTGCCTCGAGTTATCTTTGATGTTGGGTATTCGGTAAGCATCTGTTGTCATTTTACTATTTAGATGTAGACGGGAGGACACCAAAGAAGACTAGCACTGCCAAAAGGGGACTTCCTGGCTCAGACAAGTCTACTGGTATGAAACTTGGAACTTAATTAGAAGAAGAAATTTCTGAGAATGTGCGTTTAGAGCACAAAATTGTATGGTAGTGAAACGTAGACTGTGGGAAAACCGGAACAAAAGACAGTCACAGCATCTGAGATGTTTAAAATTAGGTGGACTGATAAGATAAGGAACGAGGACGTTTCTGCGCAGAGTCGGAGAGGAAAGGAATATGTGGTAAACTCTGACAAGAAGAACGGACTGGATGGCAGGACATATGTTAAGACATCAAGAAATAACATCCATGGTACTAGAGGGAGCTCTGAGGCTAAAACGTGTAAAGGAAGACAGAGACCGAAATAACCCCAGCCTATAATTGAGGACGTAAGTTGCATCTGCTACTCTAAAAGAAGGGCTTGGCGAAGGAAACACCAGACAGAAGACTGAAGACAAGAAAAGAAACTTTCTTTAGATGTTCTGCTGATTTATAGGTACAACTGCAAAAACAGCCCTCAGTTGACAAGTGCTCTCCTCAGTTACTCCATCTGCTGGTTGCTAATTTATGAGGTCCTCCATAAGTGGCTGTAAAGATTTTCTTACGTGATATATTTTAGGCGTACCTGTGCATCATTCCCTGTTGTAATTCTGTGTTATACTACAGGAATGTCTGGTAATGTGCACTGATGATTAAATAGATCCCCGAATTCTAGTTACAACTTTTTATTTTCTCTCCTTTCTACTCCTTTTGATTACTCTGCCTAATTACAAAAATCCTGTTCTATCGGTGGTTTGCATTCCCACTATCTCTACCCTGTGTTAGTACTATGCTCCTTCACCCAAAACAGGATGATGTCTCCAACACATCATTTTTGCTTCAAGTGTTCCACCACACACGGCACTTCAACAGGCAGCTCCCTTATCCAAAGCAACTTTCCAGGACCTTCCAGAGTTATATGAGGTAAAGTAAACGTTAGTGCTTTTCTCTGCAGATTAACTTATTTGCCCCTTAAGGTAGACGAATCTAGCAACAATACTCCACTGGCAATAGCTTCCCCAAACTGCTACACTCTCCCTATAAAATCTACCATGCATAGTCAAACGTCCGTTCTCGGATGATGTTTGAACAGTATGTCTAATCACACGATTTTGCAGTAACATTCAATCACACGAGGCATTAATGCTACACTTTTCTGAAACTGATCTGCCCCAACGTAAAAAAAGAAAACAAAAACGCTGTACGTAGTAATTTTACACCAATGCTCCTCACCCCCACGCAAAAGACAACGCGTTGGGTCCCATTGCCTCCTCCCTGTGAAGTCCAGTCATGCCAGTGACACATGCACTCCTGTCTCCAACAAAAATATCTAGATCTTACCTCTCACGGTTCCTAATACACCATGCTCTGCCTTTGAATACGTATCTGTAGCATCACAAATCAACAGGAACGCTGCTCAACGGGCTCGGGGTTTCAGCTTCTCTTTAGTGTTTGTCTATTTCCCCCTTATCTACTCCATCCATTGCTTCTACAATCCCGTCGTCAGTGCCAAGCCACCGCACGCTTTTCGTATTGACGCTGACCTAGTTACCGTTGTATTTCCTGTGATCATCCACACAGCGCAGAACGCACCCCACTTATCGAGCACCCATTTCGCTATATCAGTTCCCACTGACTCTGTAGCCATCCTGGCAGGAGCATACAGATCTTTCAGGGTACCAGTATGAACCCTCCTAGCCTTATAGGGTGGCCTAGTGCCCTAGGCTCCTCTTCTTGGAATCTAATCCTATTTGCCTCATCTCCTCCCCTTAGCTCATAATTTTTACCATTAACTTTCCGTATTCTGTCAGCTAAACTTACTACCCACCACCGTCTCATTGTGTTCGTCCGCTATACCCCTTAACTGCCAGCGAAAGAGTTTCCGCTGTTTTTTCTTCTTTTTTTTTTAGCATTGCTGGAGGCCCTGGTACATTCCTCAAAGGTCTGCGCGTTTATTAAACCTCCATACATATCAGAAATGTTTTTGCTTCTGCTCTCAAACTCAGCTTTGACATTTGCAGTACCTGGCCATCCACCAAATCCCCAATCACTGTCGATTGTTCCACGTCATCCCACCTCTTCAACTGACTTGCCACAAAAGGGAGAATGAAATTGGTGACAGGAGGACAGCTGAATCAGAGAACCAGCGGCTTGGACAATGCTTCTTTTACCTTCTTACCGATTGCCCACGCAACACTGTATTACCCGCTCACATTTGCGCTAACTGATTAACTAACAACTGAATCGTCTCCTTCTAGCACCCTGTTTCCTGGACTCTGTCGTAGTAGAAACTTTACCCACAATACATAACCAAGCATAGAAAGCACCAACAGTGAAAAATAATGGTTGACACATTTATATCAATTGAATATTAGTCACATCTGCCACATAGTCAGGCACAATGGTACACTGCCTGGCAATATGGCCATATCGAGAGCATGTAAGACACTCCCCTGACACAATCTCAGCACATGATGCACTGTGCCCTAGTACGGTGTCCTGCGATCACTTCCTAGGTATAAATAGTGCTGCCTGATATTGCAACGAAATTGTGATAAACCAGCTGGTTCTAACAGTTTCACAATTGCTTCCATTTAATTCCGCTGACAGTCACCAACTCTCACAAAGTGGGAGAAAAAAAACAGTCCCATCTCCTGCCACACTATACGTTGACACTGTGAGCTGCGATTGTGACGTGATGCTGCAAGCGGTTGCAAAAGTTTTTTTTTTTTTTTATTTACTCATGTGACATCAACCATAGTGAGCCAGGGTGGATACCCCTATATTTCCACTGTTGGTTAGTGACGGTGAGTCATTGTCAGGATGTTGGACGTTGGGAACACATGAAAACAACATCCATAGTCAAGCATCCTATTCAGACTCAAACTACAAAATACGTGGCGATGCTAGGCAGTGACCGTAGGGTTACAACAAGTCCGACAACCGAAGGCTTGGCATTGAGACAGCCAATCCTGCAGTGGCCCTATCCTTTTGAGGTGTAGTCGGTATTGGGCGCTAGACCCTGCTTGGCTCGCCGTGCATGAAAAGGCCATTTTCTGCAACTCCCGTTGGGGTGTTTTATTTCCCGCCCGTTTCTAAGGCTTATTGCAGCTGCTGTGGCACAGCTGCTATTTTCATGATACCACCTATGACATGAAGGGTATGCTACAAACTTAAAATTATTCTTGAACAGGACAGGTTTCTCATTGCGAAGCATGCCAAACGTGGTATCCGTTGTGGTTGGTGTACGCTATTGGAACGACTCGTTGCATTGGAGGTCCAAGTGGCCGATTACTATTGATAGCGTTATTTCCTAAGTACTCCACAGTCACACGAAAAAACGGTATCAGCATGCTTATAAATATATTTATTCATTTATGTCTTTGTTTATATCCGATATATGCTATTCATGAAGAAATTGGTTTACTGTGTTTTAGAAAGCACATAGACGTTAGGCTACTGGCCTCCTTTAGCTTGCTATTCCTTTGATATATGTCTATTTAATTTATTTATGGATTTAATAAAGTGTTTTAGAGAGTGTTTATGGTCCAACCGTACCAATATTTATTTAATTTTAAGTTATTTAAATGTAAAACCAGTGTTTCGAAAGTGTTTTATGTTTGTGAGTGTGCGTTGGTTTGAAGACATGGCGGGAGCACTTTAGCCAGTCACAGCGCTCGTGAATGGGGAGACTGGATGGAACTGGGAGAAGAGTAAGGCGCGGAACATGAGAGGTGCTAGACGGCGAGTTTGAACAGTGTGGGAGTGTCGCACAGGATACGGGGTCCAGGACGGTACGGCGCGACGGATGCACGGTTGGCGGAAAGACTTAGACAGTGGAGTAGTTTGCACGTGGTCAAGGTGGATAGAAATATTTCGGAGTGCCGACCTGCGATCTTGTGTGTTTTCCGTGGCTTCTGCAGTGAAGATGTAGTATGCGTTCAGAAGTGAATATCTCGCGAGCTATGTTGTTGTTCATAAGTAATTACGTGAAGTAGGAATCTATTGTTTCCCTGTTATTCAACTTATATATAATATGATTGCTGGACCATCGACACCAATAAGTGTTTTGCAGAAATATACCGCACTCTCTAAAGTACTACTATCGTACTCATCATTTAAAGTCGTTAAGATAGTACCTGCGGATTTTATTTAATTGAAATCTTTTATTTATAAATTTATATGTTACATTCATAATTCGCAATTGCTGAGTGATAGAAACCTTCGACCATTCGCTTCATGTGTGTATTCTTACGTATGTTGTAGACCCCGCAGTATGCAACAACTACGTATCCCAACCCCTAGACAATGCAACCAGCCAAAACTTTTAATATTACGACTCTGATTCGGAGGGTATGCAGTTGAGGGCCACCACACCATTACAATCCATTATAGAAGCCCACAACATGCATGATACCCATATCCTCCATGTTGTGTTGAATATTGTGGAGAAATATATTTCATCACATTAATTTCAAGACCGAGATTCGTTCCGTAATTTCATGCAGATGGAATATTTTTTGAACCTACTCACCATAATTGAGAAAGACACTGACTAGTAAGTTACAAAAGTAAGGTAGTCCTTAAAAACAAGAGAGAGATGCATTTATTTTACTTTGAGTTATTTACGTGTGTTTACTTTCTGACAGAGTGGCGTCTACGGTGAGGTGGCCAATGGAACAAGAGCTGCAGCAGATAAATTATTTATAGTAAATAACACTGATTATTGCAATAGTACTTGTAGAAAATTTATAAGAAAGGCCCAGAAGCTTTTAGAAAACAAACAGCGTGTAAAAGACTTTCGGTGGTAGGTAGGCACCAACCTGCTACCTTTCGCTATCTAGCTTGAGGCGCTATCAACTACGCTATGACTTAACTTGGTAGCTGTGCCACTCCATACGCTGTAGTCTGTGTAAAGGCCGTATCTAGAATTTTCAATATTTGATATTCAACTACGACAAACTGTACCACAGTGGTGAACATTGAAAGTATACTCTTTCGTACCACACAAACTATAACACTAAACAGATCTAACATGAGAAGCCTTTAACTAATGGTATGTAGTTCCCTATCATTTTATTTCTACTTAGACTTGTTTTTCGTATTACAAGTATTGTATATGCTGACACTGTGGCATAAATGCCAAACTAACAGAGATTTCGCCTAGACGAGTATGTAGAAAGCACCCAGACTCGCACCGGTTAGAAAGACCGATTCGAAACAAAGCAGAATCATAAAAAGCCGGTTCACACCAGTATGTCAACACTTTTCGAATAATACTTCAAAATTATTCAGCGGAATTACGTTCAAACACCGTGTACCGTTGTTCCAGTAAGCTGTGTGTATACTCGCACAATGTTACCATGAGCACAGATACACTACTGGCCATTAAAATTTGCTACACCACGAAGATGACGTGCTACAGACGCGAAATTTAACCGACAGGAACAAGATGCTGCGATATGCAAAAAGCTTTTTAGAGCATTCACACAAGGGTGGCGCCGGTGGAGGCACCTATAACGTGCTGACATGAGGAAAGTTTCCAACGATTCCTCATACACAAACAGCAGTTGACCGGCGTTGCCTGCTGAAACGTTGTTGTAATGCCTCATGTAAGGAGGACAAATGCGTACCATCACGTTTCCGACTTTGATAAAGGTCGGATTGCAGCCGAACGAGATTGTGGTTTATTGTATCGCGGCATTGCTGCACGAGTTGGTCCAGATTCAAAAATGTACAAAAAATGTGTGTGAAATTTTATGGGACTTGACTGCTAAGGTTATCAGTACCTAAGATTACACACTAAATCTACATTATCCTAAGGACAAACACTCACACCCATGCCCGAGGGAGGAATCGAACCTCCGCCGGGACCAGCCGCACAGTCCATGACTGTAGTGCCCCAGACCACTCGGCTAATCGACCGCGGCTGGTCGAGATCCAATGACGGTTAGCAGAATACGCAGTCGGTGGGTTCAGGAGGGTAATACGGAACGCCGTGCTGGATCCCAACGGCCTCGTATCACTAGCAGTCGAGATGACAGGCATCTTATCCGCATGGCTGTAACGGATCGTGCAGCCACGTCTCGATCCCTGAGTCAACAGCTGGGGCAGCTGGGGACGTTTGCAAGAAAACAACCGTCTGCACGAATAGTTCGACAAACGTTTGCAGCAGCATGGACTATCATCTCGGAGACCATGGCTGCGGTTACCCTTTACGCTGCGTCACAGACAGGAGCGCCTGCGATGGTGTACTCAACGACGAACCTGGGTGCACGAATGGAAAAACGTCATTATTTCGGATGAATTCAGCTTCTGTTTACAGCAATCATGATGGTCGCATCCGTGTTTGGCGACATCGCCATGAACACACATTGGAAGCGTTTATTCGTCATTGCATTACAGGTGTATCACCCGACGTGATGGTATGTGGTGCCATTGGTTACACGTCTCGGTCACCTCTTGTTCTCATTGACGGCACTTTGAACAGTGGACGTTACATTTCAGATGTGTTACGACCCGTGGCTCTACCCTTCATTCGATCCCTGCGAAACCCTACATTTCAGCAGGATAATGCACAACCGCATGTTTGGGGTGTTTGGGGTGTTTGGCGACATCGCCATGAACACACATTGGAAGCGTGTCTTCGTCATTGCATTACTGGCGTATCACCCGACGTGATGGTATGGGGTGCCATTGGTTACACGTCTCGGTCACCTCTTGTTCTCATTGACGGCACTTTGAACAGTGGACATTACATTTCAGATGTGTTACGACCCGTGGCTCTACCCTTCATTCGATCCCTGCGAAACTCTACATTTCAGCAGGATAATGCACAACCGCATGTTGGTGGTCCTGTACGGGTCCTTCTGGATACAGAAAATGTTCGACTGCTGTCCTGGCCAGCACATTCTCCAGATCTCTCACCAACTGAAAACGACTGGTGGCTGAGCAACTGGCTCGTCACAATGCGCCAGTCACTATTTTTGATAAATTGTGGTTTCGTGTTGAAGCTGCATGCGCAGGTGTACCTGTGCACATCATACAAGCTCTCTTTGACTCAAAGCCCATGTGTATCAAAGCCGTAATCACGACCAGAGGTGTTTGTTTTGGGTACTGATTTCTCAGGATCTATGCACCCAAATTTCGTGAAAATGTAATCACATATTCCCCTTTATCATCTGCATTTCTTCTTGGTGTAGCAATTTTAATGGCCAGTAGGCTATATTTGATCTAATTATCTTAGGGGAAAGTTAGAAATGAGTGTCATTAGTATTTTATGTACTTTTGAGAGATTTGATTATATTCGTAATGCGTAGACACGCAGTGGTTTTTACTGAAATAATAAAATATTATCTAAAGACGTTTGCGTTAAAAGAAAAGTGTTAACAGTATTATTAAAACTACGGATGTCGATTGGTGATATTACAAATTATTTATTTAGCTACATGTTTCGATTAGCTTTTAAAAACGGGATCTTGTCCACGTTCTTCAATTGCAGTCAGCGTCTTCTCTCCGTGTACACTTTTCCGACCTTCGAAGAAACTCACACTGTGCGAGTCGAAGTTTCCAAAACACAAATACTTCATTACAGCGTCATACAAATATGGATTTGAATTGACTCGTACTTCTTCCAGAAAGCTAGTAAATTATGTCTCTCCTACTGAAATGTGTTATTTTATTCTTGCCGAAATTTAATGACAAAAAACGAACTTTCCACATCTGCAGGTAAATTTAAACATTTCATTATTTATTCTTTCAGAACAACTAAATTGGGACTGAAATAGCACGAAGTGAAAAGGCAACGGAAAGATTAATAATGTATACCAGAAACAAGAAAATATCTATGCCACCGAGCAAGGTGGTGCATTGGCTAGAAAACTGGACTCGCATTTCGAATGCCAACTGTAGAAATCGGCGTCCTTCTGTCCATGTTTTCGTTTCCATGGTTTCCTTAAAATGACTCCAGGGAAATGGCAGAACAGTTTATTTTAAAAGGGCACGGCCTTTTTCCTTCCCCTTCCTTGCGAAATCGGAGCTTGTGCTGTAATGAACAAGCTGTCGGCACAATGTGAAACTCTAACCTTCCATCATTCCCTCCTTCGACAGACTTATGCTAGTACCTTGGGGTGCATCATGTATATTCCGAGATCAAAGATAGACTGGAGAGAATTGATGCCGATGGCAACTATGAGAAACAAGGATGAACAAAAAATGGTGTCAGCATAAAAAGAGACTTTTATTCAGAATTTTTACAGTGAGAAACAGCCAATCATAATCTTGGCTCTTGTTGGAGAGAGCACTGTTCATACTTGTTTGAGCATTCAATTCGCCATAGAAAAATAAAATTTGAAATAGTATTATTTATTGTTTAACGACGCGAAGTTACCATCCATGGCTTCACACTGCCACGACCCACACAACTGATTCAGAACGGTCTTGTTTACCTTTTTAAGGAAATTTCTTGCATTCTTACTTTAGCTGAACGAGATGACGCAGAACAGCACTCGCATTTTGGGCAGAGAATGATTGAATTTCCCCTCCAGTCATTCAGAATTGCATTTCCGTGACCTTGTTGAACCTTTTAAGTTGAATGAATGACATTTTCAACAGATGTTGAACCGTAATTTTCCTTTCTTCTCCTTTACGGCAGAAGAACAATCACTAGGGGTGATTACAGTTGAAGGTAAAGAGAACGTTTGTCGCTGTGGTCATCTGCTAGAGTCTGTCACCACAACTATCCCAGGAATTTTAACACATCTATTCAAATCCTGTGCCCGTAGAACTACAAAGGATTTAAAAGAAAAAAAGAGCTCGACTCTGTAGAAAACAACGTCTTATTGCTTACACGGCGAAAGACCTTTGAGCCACATGCGAGTGATTCAACAAGAACCCACACAAACACAAGCACGAAATGCTGTCAGCAGCAAATGTTCCTAGCTCCCGGCTCTCGTTATTCACAGCAGCCGAAAACAGGAACAGCTCCTGCGTGGGTGGGTGTGAAGCGGACAGGGGGGTGAAGCGAGGTTGAAAGCAGCACGCTGTGGGCATGGAATGGCGACAGGGGTAGTAGGGGGTGGAGGGTGATTAAAGGGTCAGCCCCGTGGCGCAAATACGTTAGAGACCACCTGAAGTAGAGGCAGTACAACCCAGGGCATTATGTGAACCGTATTGTGAAACTCCCCAAGTAGTAACACAAGAGACGTAGTAGATCCCGGAATGAAGTACACGTATGTATTTACAAAATAGCCTTATTTTCTGCCTGTCGATTACTATGTGAATTTCAGGATGACCAGTTTCGAAAGAATCGCCCATCTTCATAGCATACCTCCTACTTACAGAGTAACATGGCTACACAATACCAGTTTCGTTGTGCTTCAGAAACCTCTCTTTTCTTCTTGTCTGAAACGTTTATCAGCTGTCACATATATACATGGTGAGCAGGCTGTATTATAATATTGCTCAGGCTATATATGCCAATGAAACTGATAGTTCTTCTAAGACTGATTACTCTGTAAGTACGAGATACGATCAGAAGATGAGCGTATTGCGCGAAACTGGGCATATGGAAATAAAACCTGCGATCAACAGACAGAAAATAATCCTACTTTGTACTTTTTACCTCTTAAAAGCATGTCCAGTTTTGATTAACTGTTATATTCGTTTCCGCAGTTTTGCGTCATGCAAATCATCACATCTGTCTACCCTAAGCAAGGCCCCCCCCCCTCCTGCCATGTCTCCGAAACCTCAATAATATAGATGTGAAAAAGTCATGCAGGAAGCACGTGATCATTATAATACTCGTAAGTAGTTCAGCATTCAAGCTGACTGGGTCAAAATTCTAGAAGTCAAACAACAGACAAGGAATGGTTTTATTGCTCATATGACGTGTAACGAAATTTATCCATCGTCAGCTATCCAGGAACCATTGCTGCAAGTAGATATGGCATTTCAAGTTGTATGTGAAAGAAACATTAGCAAACTATTCTCCTTATGTTTGCTTCACATACAGCTTGAAAGGCCATATCTATGCTCCTGGATATCTCACGATGGATAAAATCCGAAACGCGTCATATGAAGAATGAAGTCGTTCATTGCCTAATGTTTAACTTTTACCATTGCGAACCAGTTGGCCTAGTGCAGAGCTGTAGACTTTTAACTTCAAGTCTGACGTCGGATATAATTACAAATTTACAAATTTACGTTTATTTCCCTTACACACACGGTGATACCTTGCTTCTTACCAAATTTCATGATTCTAGGCAAACAGTAAGTACCTTATAGGTTTTGATGAGTAAGTTTCCGAGTATTAACACATGTGACACTAATTGTGGTATCTCTTTGTTTGCATTGACTTAGCTTACATTTATTACACAGCTAACTGCCCATAGACCTTTGCATGTGACATCAATTTCGACTTGATACGCCTAAGCACTTCTGAGGAAAAGGGGTCTTAACACACGGATTTTTAGGGTTACGTATCTCGATCTGTACCGTAGGATAGCTTTGCTGTCCGTCCGTCCGTCTGTCTGTCTGTACGAACGACCAAAACCCTTTTTCTGACTGTCAAGTTGCAATTCCCCCCCCCCCCCCCCCCCTCTGAGGGCTTAAGGTTCTCAGGTGAGTTCGTGTGTGACATACATGTGGCCCCGAACTATTGTAGCCATATCTTCCGTCCTGCACAGCATTTCCTTCACAATGCCCCTCCCTCCCCATCCTCTCTCCTACGGAGTTGCCCCTCCTCTCCTCCCTCTCTCGATGTTCTTAGTTTTGTCAACCTGGCTATCAGCGTGCTTTTCTCTATTTTTTTCCCTACCTTTTCCTGTTTCATCCTTTCGTCGTTCTTGGTCCCCCTTTGGGATTGATCTCCACTTTAAATTTGATGTCTGTAGTATGAGCTATTTGGGGAAAAACTCTCTCCCTAGAGTCTATGGCGTGGATTTCTCTCCTCAGTTCCATCCCTTCTTTCTTCCCGCCGTAGCCCCTTTCCATTCCACACCCCTTTGACACATAGTGGTATCAGGGCAAACGTTTTCTACCTACATCGTATGAAGTTCCAAAATCTGTTCATTCTTCTACGGCTATCTATTCGAGTGCAAAAGGATCTTTGAATGCTGCTTGACCCTTCAACCTTCTTTCCTTTGCTACACCCTGGGAGGAGGGCCAGGCTAGCTGGTATGGAGTGAAACACTCTAGCCGCTACCTGATCTGTACTAGGACGAATGGGGACACACTCACCTCCACATAAGCTCTGAAATATTGAAGACAAGTTTGGTGTAATTGAGTCTCTTAGTAAGATGTGGTCGGGTTCCCCGTCGATCAGAGTTTCTTCTGCCGCCAAGGCTGCAGAGTTTCGTGCTTTGAATCGTATTAACGAGGTCCCGGTGTCTAGTATACCTCACCAGCCTCTACATATAATTCAGGGAGTCATTTTTCATTGGGAACTTACTCTGCAAATTGATGGGGAACTTTGGGCAAATTTGGAATGACGGGGCATTCATTTCGTAGGACCTGTGCAGAAAGCTCGTAAGGACAGCAACACCGATTCCGGCGACTTTATCCTCGCTTTTGATTGTGAAATGCTCTCATAGAAGGCCAAGGTCCTGAATCACCAGTGTGACATGAAGCTGTGCATCCTCCCACCCATGAGGTGCTTTCGTTGCTTGCGTTTTGGGCACCTGTCTTCCTTATATGTGGCGGACCATCTATATGCTGACTGTAGACACCCACTCCATAAGAGGAGCCCCTGTGTTCTTCCAACCATGTGTCACTCTCAATGCTCACCAGAGTGCCTGGTTTACAGAAACGAAAAAGAGATTCGAAAGTATAAGTCCCTGAATCATGTCTGTCTTACACTCAGGCTCATCAAAAATAAGACCGACTACACCATAAGTCGATGACTCTTACTTTTGCCTCTGTTATGTCTTTTCCCTCTCCTACCTCTTCCTTACCCCAGTCCTGTCATCTCTCATCACTCCTTTCACTGTGGTTCCCATGGCCCACTCTCTCAGTACCACTCACCCTCCCCAAATGAAGTGCCCCCCCCCCCTTCTGTGGCATGCAGCAGTCATGGTTCTTCTTCCTGGGAACCATCCACCTGGTGTCTCTCAGGCTGGAGACCTGTTACCATAACTCAGCCTCGGGACATGCTGTGTGGCCCTAGGTCGCCTGCTGTCCTTCCATTCAGGATCTTTCCAAGGCCTGCTCTCCCTCTGTGCCTAGCCCTATTCAACCTATTAAAAAGAGTAGAACGGAACATGTCACAGACAAGGCCCCGCCTCCCTTGTTCCCCCTACTGATGCCATCTGCCCCCTCTCAAATTTTGTCTGGCGTCTTATTTATGGATTTCACCCCATCATTATTGATAATTGGTGATAGATGGTGACCCAGCACCTTGACTGGGTTCAGCCCCTTCACTTCGTATTTAGGTACCACTCAGTGATTATTTAGTGGGAATGTAATGGATACTACCGTCACCTCCTAGAGTTGTAGCCTCTTATTGCCTTTTACTCGACAGCTTGTGTCATTCTTCAGAAATCTCATTTCACTGATGCTCAGTCACTGGCCCTTCATGGGTTGTGTGCTTTCTGTCAGATCTGGGTCACACCTGCGAGGGCTTCCATTGGCGTTTGCACGTTGGTCTACACTGATATTCTTACTATAGGGAACTCATTTTGTACCACACCCCATATCCGTCATCAGAAGGTCAGTTGTTCTTGTCAGCTCAATGTTCGTCACTCCTTGCCCACACTTTTGGAGGCACACATTATTTAACCCTTCTCTGCTTGTACTGGGAGTTAGGTCAGGACTATGGTTGTCAAGTTTATGGATTATCTGTTCCTTTGAAGCAGCTCTTTTTGGACCCAGTCTGCCATCATGGCATTCAGTTAGCCACTGGTGCCTTTCACACTAGCCATCTCGACAGCCTTTTGCTTGACACTGGGATCCCTACCCAAGGACTCAAGCATCCTAGCTCCTGGTTCCTTATGTCATCTCTTTCAGCTCTTCCACTGCTCAGCCTTGCTATTCTATTGTTTTCACCTGACTGGAGCCTGCCCTTGGCTCGGTTTACCAGTTGGACTCTACCTCGCTTCTCCCGACTGTGCTTTCTACTTCCACTCCTTGCCCTCTTCCCAATTCTCTCTTCTGACCACCACCACCCCCCTGGTGGTTCCTCAGCCAGGGATTCTGATGGATCTCTTCTGTGAACCAAAAGCCTCCATTGTTCCAATGGTGTTCTGTTGTTTGTTGTGAACGCTCTTACAGGAGTTTCAGAATGCCACTGTTAGTTACACTGATTGCTCTAAATCCACTGATCAAGTGGGATATGGCACCATGTCGTCTGTTGGGACAGAACACCATCTCTTGCCCTTTTATTAAAGGATCCTCGCTCTTCTGAATTTTGTCATGTCCAGACTCAATGAGTGGCCTTCAGGTGATCGCATTGTGTCTCTCCTGCCATCCCTAGGTCTCTGCCATCCACTATCTTCACGCTGAACTTTGTGATACTACTTGTTCCTTTGATTTCCTGGCCACATAGGAATGTCTAATAATCTTCGCGCCATCAAGATGACACGCACCATATGGCGTTCTTCTCTCTGCTTCTCTCGGCGGCCGGCCGCGGTGGGCTCGCGGTTCTAGGCGCGCAGTCCGGAACCGTGCGACTGCTACGGTCGCAGGTTCGTATTCTACCTCTGGCATGGATGTGTGTGATGTCCTTAGGTTAGTTAGGTTTAAGTAGTTCTAAGTTCTAGGGGACTGATGATCACAGCAGTTGAGTCCCATAGTGCTCAGAGCCATTTTTTCTCTTGGCGGGTGTTTACCATCCTATACAGTCTTCATAATGGCCATACGAGAATGGAACATCATTTTTTACTCCTCAATGAGCCACGCTCCATTTGTAGTTGTGGGGTTTCACTTATAGTGATCTATATTTTGCTTGACTGCCCCCGCTTTTTGGTCCTTTGCAGTAAATGTGCCCTCCCACCTTCCTTGGCCTGGGTGTTAGCGAACGACCCTCGCATGATTACGTCTGACCTCAGTTTCCGTTGCGAAATTGGTTGTACTGTCAACTATAAATCCTTCAATTGACCTCTGACATTTGAGTCCCTCAGCGTAGGCGTTGGATA
This sequence comes from Schistocerca gregaria, assembly GCF_023897955.1. Taxonomy (NCBI): domain Eukaryota; kingdom Metazoa; phylum Arthropoda; class Insecta; order Orthoptera; family Acrididae; genus Schistocerca; species Schistocerca gregaria. The sequence goes on along the minus strand of NC_064923.1, from coordinate 602,550,735 downwards.
TGGAGGCATTGTCCTTATCTTTACACCAGCCAAACTCACCTCGCCTTCTCCCTACTTTTTTCCTAAACTGTTATGCTGTTTTGTTTCACCGTTTCTTGTGTCTTCTTCCCCTGGTGTTGTTCCCATTGCATCATGGTTATGATAAGGTGTGGGTGTCAGGACGTGTTGGTGGTGGTGCTAGTGCCCCGTCATGTGCAGTGTTTCTGGGGCATCCCTGCTCACCCCCCCCCCCCCCCGGCCCCACCTTCCTTTCCTCTTCTTGCTGCCCTGAAGTCCCTTTTCCCTCTTTGTTTGCCTCCCTTGATATCTGCCATCCTAGATCATGGGACTGACGAGCTCGCTGTTTGGTCCCTTCCTCCAAATCAACCAAGGAAGTTTCGATACTCGTAAACTTACTCATCGAAATATACAGGTACTTCCTGTGGCCCTAGAATCACGAAATTTGCCAAGAAGTAAGATTTCATACAGCAACAAAGCAGAAAAATTCGACAATTGTTAATTTAAACTTATACCATGCAAAAAAAATTTGGGGTGTCTTATCAGACTTTATGTCCGTCCGTCTGTTGTCAATGATCGCTTTTCCTCAGGAATGGTTTGATGCATCAAATTGACATTCATGTCACATTCTAAGGCCTATGCCTCTCGGAGTTAGGAAAAATGTTAGCTTCTAAGCGTAGATTAAAAGATAACACCATTTATGTCACATATTTTAATACTCGCAAACTCACTCATGAAAACCTACAGACCCCTTCACGTGGATTTAGAATCATAAAATTTGCTAGGGAGCAAGGTTTCTAACTGCAGGTACAGGAAAAAACCGAAATTGTGTAATTTGTTATTATATCACAAGGAATAAATGTTTTTCTCATTTCTCATCAGAGTGACTGTCTGTCCCTCCGTCAATTAAGATTACTTTTTCTCAGGAATGGGTACATGTATAAAGCTGAAATTTATGTCACGTACTTTATTCTTTAGTCCTTTGGCGGCGAAAAAAAATGTAAGCTTGTAAGTCAATGCAATCAAAAGATACTGGAACTTATGTCACATATTTTGATACCCTCAAACTTTCATCGAAACCTACAAGATTCCTCCCATTGATTTACAGTTATAAAATTTGATAGAACCGCTGGTTCACAGTACAACATAAGGAAATAATCTGAAATCTGTTAATTTGTAATTATATCAAACGAATTAAATTTTCTCGTCATTTGTTATCAGTCTGTCGGTCCATCCGTCCATCTGCTACTACCCGTTTTTCTCATGTACACGTAGACGTATCACGTTGAAATTGAGGTCAAATAATACGGTCTATAATCCTATGGTGTCATACAAAACGTTAACATCTATGTCAGTGAAATAAAAAGATACGATTATTTTAATGTTGCCAGATACTGCAGTTTTTTCCAGATATAACGTTTACTTCGTCTAATTTTGGTACTCCGTTTTTCTTTCCCCGTGGTCCCCAATAATCCGTTTTCTACTTTTTTAAGTTCATGTTCTTAAATTTCGGCAGAGCTATAAACACTACGGAACCATAACGGGATTGTTTACGTGGATATATCTTCCTACATACGTTGCTAACACAACCAGTCACTTTTCAGAAGTAGACCGGCTGGTGTGGCCGAGTGGTCAGTCTGGAACCGCGCGACCGCTACGGTCGCAAGTTCGAATCCTGCCTCGGTCATAGATCTGTGTGATGTCTTTAGGTTAGTTACGTTTAAGTAGTTCTAAGTTCTAGGGGACTAATGACCTCAAATGTTAAGTCCTATCGTGCTCAGAGCCATTTTAACCATTGTTTTCTGGAATAAATGCATAGCGCCTAGCGACAGCATTGGTCTGTGCGCTTAGAACAGGCGGTTTGCCCCTTTTTTGCTGGAGTCTTATAAACGTCCCCTAATGCACTTCCAGAAAATGTTCTTATGTCCGTGTGTCATTTCTATCATAGAACGTGATCGGTTCTTTGGAGTAGGCGTAGGGGACACTGTACGGTAGAGAGAGAGATAGATAGAGAGAGAGAGAGAGAGAGAGAGAGAGAGAGATAGATAGATAAAGAGAGAGAGAGAGAGAGAGAGAGAGAGAGAGCGACAGAAATACTTCCTATTTTCCACTCTCGTCGCAACAGCAGGCATGTATGTCTTCGCACCTCACGGATGCGGCCCCGCACACAGACTGCAGCAGCCGCAAACCATTGTTGCGTAGCCTATTATGATTATTAGTTATTTTTGTCGGTATTACCAGTTTCTCTTCCTCTGTGGAGCGAGACACACTTCCGATTCAGTGATTTTCTTGCGAGACCAGCTAGCAAGTACACGTTCTCGTATATTTGCCATCAGTGCTAATTAAAGCAGTTTATGCACAAGCGCAGCAAAACGGCTGTTTTAATTAGTTTTAAAATGAGTGATCGTGGTACTTAATATTCGCACAAGACTCCCCACAAAGATAATGCATTCACGTGTCTTTGATGATTTCGGGAAACCTATCTCTTGGGTTAAACTGGGATGTAACGAACATAGGTGTTATGGGTGTAATGCAAAGATGATTTTAGCATTTCTCACGGAGTACAAAGGACTTGCGCCTACGTCTAGAATGTAAGGGACAGGTAGTAAAAGAATAATGTAGAGTTGAATCAGAGAAACTACAGAATTATTTCGTAAGTAAGAAGAATTCAACGGAACACCATTGAAAACCCTAAAAACAGTATGAGGTAGGACAAGGAAAGAACGGAACGGCTTACCCACAATGACGTTTGAATGGTTACATTTATGTAACCACCACGTAATAGCATGAATAAATAAACGCAATAATCCAAATAGTTATTGGCGACAGGGTAAGGCTAATTAAAGGCTTACAGCAATAGCCTGCTTTAACAAATGACTATCCTAAACAAACCACAAAACACAGTGCCAAAATAAATAAAAAAGAGTAATTTTTCTTAAGTCAAACAAGCCCGTAAGACACATGGGGATAACCAAACTGCTAAAATCAGCAGAAAATCTACAGAAAATTTTATCGAGTAACAAAACAGCAAAACAGGATAAGGCTGTCCAACGGAAGTCAAGTACCCTCCTAATTTAAGTTGAAACCAGTAATTATGGTTAAATAACTTCGAAATATTCGCGTAGCATAATAATGAAGACAGTACTTTCCGCTAAGCAAGTTTAAAAATAATGTAGCTATCAAAGCTTCATAGCATGGGCAATACAATCACATTCCTAAGGAGATGTACAATAAACAGTCCCGTACGGCGTGGAATATCAAAGCTTGAAAAATCAGGAAGCACGGGCAGGATGCCATACTCAACTCAGTTTCGTAACTCCGAGTTCGCCGATTATACCATGTCTTGACAGAAACAGCGCTAAAGGCCGCCTCACCTATTATGTCTGGAACTCGGCCCGTGATGCCGTCTTGTTCGCTGTACTTCGCCGTCTCACTCTTGCTGCCCCATCAACAATGCTCAAAGCCTACTTCATGGCTCGGTCTGCCAGAGATAATCAGCGACAAGCTGAAATCGATTTGCGTTGCCAATAGTAGCGCCAGTAAATAATGCCCGAAATAATGGCACATGATATCGATTGTGAGCCAGCCACGGCTCAATCATAATGTTGCTTCAACTGAACTGGACTTAATATATCACGCAGTGGCAGAAAGCCACACTTACTCCACTCTGAACTACGGAAATAGACTCGTTTCACAAACTTCCGAAGGTTCTGCGACAGATTCAGAGATTTCTTGTGGACGAGCAAAAGCGGGAATGTTGGCCGAGAACGTGCTGCCTCCTAAAAGTCTGAATGACTATTTAGACATCTTAAGAGGCTCTGAAAGACATCAAATATTTTTTCTATTTTCAACAGACGTATAAAACAAGGGCAACAGAAGCTGTTTTACTTTGCATTCGCTTTTTTGTCCCACTAGCTGCGAGGAATGGCCACGCGGTTTGAGGCGTCCTGTCACGGGCTGCGCGGCCACTCCCGCTGGAGGTTCGAGTCCTCCTTCTGCCGTGTGTGTGTGTGTGTGTGTGTGTGTGTGTGTGTGTGTGTGTGTGTGTGTTGTTCTTAGCATAAGTTAGTTTAACTTAGTTTAAGTAGTGTGTAAGTCTAATGACCGATGACCTACGCAGTTTGGTCCCTTAAGAATTCACACATATCTGTTCCACTCACAGAAGTACAAAACAAGCTTTTGACCTTCATTTAAAATTCTGATGAAACCTGTTCTGTAGTGACTCACATGCTACTGCGAAGTTTAGATGTCCACAAGTTGAGGTACATTCATACAGAGCCGATAGTTTTGGCACGAATTAATCATTTTCTCAGCCACTTCTCGGTAAGAATAAAAATATTATAAAGGCGAATTGCAGCAATCATGTACTCCACAGTGTAATTAGGAATATGACTGATAAATGTGGAGAGTATAGTTCTAAAAATTTACAATCGTTTCGCGGTTACACAAATTGAAGAGAAGAAATAAACATTTTTCCGTAATCCCAAAAGATGGATTTCTTTGACAACATTGGCAAACAGGAATCTTGTGAAATGTTATGTCACCAACAGCAATTTTCAAAGTATTGATATGTGTCAAAAATTTATGAGGTCAGTTTTTCTGAATGGAAAACCTGAAAAAGACATTATGCAAGAAATGTACCTCCATTTTGTGGGCAATGTTGGAAATCCGTTATCTGCGGTCAACAGAACAATGGAAGGTGGTCATCTGATAGTCTTGGAGATCTTTACACAAATGCATCTTCTAAAAGATAAGCTTAAACAGAGACAGAAGAATGGTTTTTATGGCTACAACACATAGAACCCATTGCATGGCTTATCCTCTTAATTTAAAAAAAAGGAAGTTTCAGCAGATTTTAATGATTTTTACAGCATTCTATTTTAGTAACTGAAAAATGATAGGATATAACCTTCAATAACAGATCAGCTTGCTTACCTGGTCTTTAATCTGTGTATTGATAGCTTGGATGAAGAATTCATCAAATTCAGGACTAAATTACTTAAGTGTTAACAAGGACAGTAGTGATGCATCGATGTGGTTGCGTTTCTATTCAGCTTCACCCGAACATAAAGGACTAAATATTTATGAGGTAATAGGATTTTTGTTCAGTATATCAAGATCTATACATTTGCGGAAAGGATGTTCTTGTTAATGAATAACAAATGGAATGAGACAAGAGACGGATGTAGTACAGAACTGATCGAGGCAAAGATCCAAATTATAGTGAATTATAATCAATCTTGTAAAGAGTTTTACGTGTGTGGTAAACAAGATATTAGATTATTGAAATACGCGAAAACATGTACAAAATGTCAGTAGAAGATAGATGAATTTGTATAAATGTTTTTCATATATGTATAGAAACCTCATTATTATATTATGAGGAAACATTTAGTAAATACTCATTTTTATCTTCAAAAAAAAAAAGAAAATTAAAAATCTTAATTTTTCCTCCAAAATGGAGTAGCTTCGAAAAAATACTCCGTTTTCTCCTTTAAAAAAATCTGGGAACCCTACAGTATTTATTTCATTTGTCTTGATACCCAGAAACTTGCTCCTCGAATCCTACTGAGTTCTTCTCGTTCACATAGAATAATGAAATTTGGAAAGAAGAATGATTTCACAGTACAAGTAAAGGAAAATAAACAGATGATTATTTATTTATAATTACTTAAAGAAACATACTGTTTACTGTTTGTTATCCTACTACAAACTTGAAATAAAGACATACTCGAAAGACTCGCAATCCTTGCTGACTTACTAACAGTTTTCGACTTTTTTTCGTTGCATTGTGGCTTTTTACTTTTTGCCAAAATTCATGATCGTAGGCTAATGGAAAGTACCCTAAGGGTTTCGACGGGTGACTTCGTATCAAAATGTGTGACTTAAATGGCCGCATTGTTTGGTTACATTGACTTAGATAACATTTATTACACCGCCAAAAGCTATGAGGGCAAATTTCAGCCTGATACGTTTACCCGTTTAAAAGAAAAAGGGTCTTAGCAGACGGACGAATAGACAGAGCTAGAAAAAAATGAGAAAAAAATAATTATTTTCGTGTGATATAATTGTAAGTCAACAGTTTTCGGATTTTTCCCTTTGGTTATACTGTCAAACTTTCATTTTCGCCATTGTCATGATTCTATGCCAATAGGAAAGATCCTACAGGGTTTCATGAGTGAGCTGGCGAGTATCAAAATATGTTATTGAAACGAGCGTATCTTTTAATTGTATTACCTTAGAATGGCTCTGATCACTGTGGGACTTAACATCTATGGTCATCAGTCCCCTAGAACTTAGAACTACTTAAACCTAACTAACCTAAGGACATCACACAACAACTAGTCATCACGAGGCAGAGAAATATTATTTTAGAATCTTCAATTTCTCACACAGCCACGTATCATAGACCGCAGAATATGACATAAATGTCAACTTGATACTTCTACCCGTTCCTTGAGAAACAGCGTTTTAATAGTCGGACAGACAAACAGACAGACGGACACAAAGTGATCCTAAAACGGTTGCCTTTTTACTGGCTAAGGTATGGAACCACAAAAATAGATAATAAAATACTTGTATGATCCAACATTACAGTTTTATTTGAACGAAAACGGTACTTTGTTTGAGCAGCAAGTAATACCAATATAGAACACTCAGATTATAGCTGCTATTATGTGCTGCATCAGTTTCTCAGAAAATTGCAGTTGAAGATAATACTAACATTAGACCTTTCAGAGTTACTTATGAGCAATATGCCATTACATCTATTACACAGAACTATTCTTTTTCTCCATTGAACTGTTCTTCAGTGTAAATGGTGATTCGTTTCTGGATAATTTAATTGCCGGTTAACTTTCATTGCATTCCAAAAGGGCGATAGTTGTACAATCTGAGTTGTTAATCTATTTAAGAGAAATTAATTTACAAGTAAACATTAAATTTGACTCAGTTATTTGTTTCGGTTTCGTTACAAAATTTAGAATTTATAAATACATACAGCACAAATAGTATAAAATACGCAGTTAGGTAAGCAATACAATTTAAGAAGTTTTCTCGTGTTCTAAAGAATGCAAAAGGTGTTAAAAAAAAGGGCAGCTCAACTAGTCTCAGGACTGTTAACCTCACTTTATTTAAAAGTGTGATAAGGAACGTAGGATATGAGTTAATGCTGGAATAATCGACACATCAATCTCGCAGAGATAAGTAGTAACATTTCGTACGCGATCAAGCCAACTGACGTACTTAAGAGCGACTTATAAAACACCTCCGTATGTATGTAGAGATATAGTCACTTACATATGAGATAGATGCAGATGTTTTGGGGTTGTGTTATGAAGCTATACTACCCACATTCCAAGTCATATAAATGAAACTCCTCGTCTTAGCACAACGTTATCCGAATGAAAATACTTCGTCATCTAGAATGAAATTTTCACTCTGCAGCGGAGTGTGCGCTGATATGAAACTTCCTGGCAGATAAAACTGTGTGCCCGACCGAAACTCGAACTCGGGACCTTTGCCTTTCTCGGGCAAGTGCTCTACCATCTGAGCTACCGAAGCACGACTTACGCCCGTCATCTGTTACATGCCCCGTCTGAAAAATGAATTTTCAGGGAATATGTAGACCGACATTCGAAGAAGACCTCATGAAGTATGTAGCGATTTTAATACACTTAACTTTTTTTTTGTTAATTTAACTATCACGTTTCGTAGCGGCATTCACTCTGGGGAAGCAGTTCTCCACATCAGTGATTCTTGTGCGAATCATTTTCATATCTGAAAAACTAATGAAACTTACGTCGGTTTCAACTTACTTACTGGATCACCTACAGCGTTAAACGACTCATTTGCTAATCTAATTCTCTCACCACCATCTAATTTAATTCTATTCTACACTTCATTACTCTTGCATTTATTTCTATTTATTTTACGTCCTCTTTTCTAGACGTTATCTATTCCACTCAGCTGTCCTTTGCAGCCATTGACAGAATTGCAGTATCATCGGAATACCCCGAAATTTTTATTTCTTCTTTCTGAAATTTAACTCCGTTCCCAAAATTTCACCTAGGTTTCTTTCACAACTTTCGCACAGTACAAATACAATAACTTCCGGGATAAGCTAGGGCCTTTTCATGCTTCGTTCGCGACAACTAATTCCCTTCAGTATCCTTTGACTACTATAACCGCATTCTTGCTTCTGTACAAGCTGTAGATAGCTTTTCGTTCCCTCTAGTTTATCGTTGCTACCTTCAATAATTTTAGAGACTTTATTCCAGTCAGCAATGTCAAAAGTGACACTGAATGAGCTCATTGCAGTTGTCACGTTAATTGATACGATAAGTTAACCGAGAGCATTTCTTACAACAAATCTGATGAGAAAGAATTCGTGCTAATACTGGCAAGCGCTTCATCTAAATCTACAAAAGCTGCAGTCAGCTCAGTGTAGCATCAACAATACAGTCGTGCAGGCAATATTGTCTCGCCTACCCTGCGTTTCTCCGGATTTAAACTGGCGTTCCTCGAGTTCGTCTTCTACCATTCTTTAAGCACCATACATCACTAAACCATGTGGAATTTCGTAAGTGTGCAGCATTTAATGGATGTAGGTATGGCGAAGCAGCCAAAGCTTCTTTACTGCGCTGTGTACGGTGCCGTTCAGTCACCATGTCAGCCAAGAAGAACACCTGCTGGATGACGCTCAGCACCGAGAAACAATTCGCATGTAAAGGATCAGATTGTGCCCTTAATAGGGTCCGTTGCAAGCAAAGCTCGCGAAAGCCCACTGCAGATGCACACCAGGCGGCAGAGGATGGGTATCAACATACTCGTGCACACTGAGATTAAGACATCGTTTTGCGTTTTTCTGTCACTAGTTGGCGATCCCCGCGTGAATTACCACTGTGTGTCACAGACGTGCACAGTTGTTTATCCAGCAGTGGGGCCTGTATAGTACTTTGTAACACAATGCGAACAAACCAGTGGAGGTCAACCTTCAGCAGCCACCACAAACTCTGGTCCAAACGTACTCTATGAAATATAGTCTAATGTGCACTGTCTGACACAGAAAGTGAAACACCCAAGATACACGGTGGGGCGTCAATGTAGCATCGTACACGTACACAGCATTGGCGGGTACGTAAACGATCACCGAAGCGTTTCTCTGCGACCGGTAGAACGGTCATAGAACGGTCACCGGAATGCATTACGCTGGTCGTGTGAAGTGTTGTTATCAGACCTGGTAGAGTATAAAAGATCACGAGCAGCGTCAGATGATGAGTAACCAGTGCAAAGGATACGGAGATGCCGGATACTTGCATAAGACAGCGTTATCAGCATCTGACAGAATTTGAAAGGCTCTTCATTGTGGATCTCCTCCGATCCCTGCTCGAATATCTCAGTATCCTGATTTGTGGGACGTTTCGGTGTGGCGGAAGCCCGGCTTTCGGCTGCACGGGAACGTGGGGGCAGCCATACTCGCCGTCGGGTTTTATGTTGCCCACGTCTAATCACCACAAGGAAACATATCCCTATCGTGTCCCAAGCACACGGTAATGCCTTTACACCTGCGCTTGACATCCTGCAGCAGTGGTCAGAGACTGGCAGCAATTGGACTGGGGAACTGTAGTTGAGTGAGAAATCCACGTTAAGATCACTACACGAACGATTGCGTTTGGACGAGTACCGTCACCAGGGACGACGAACAGCTGATGAAAGGCGTCGTGTTGGATACAGCGATGAATCGTGATGTCAGGAAACAACGGTCAGCGAGTATGATAGTGACCTGGGAGGGATCCCACACTTGCAGTATTTTGAAAATGCACAACGATGTTTGTCCTGGCGTCTTGCGTGAAACCCTCGCATATGACTTCAGGTCATGGCTATTAGATACGGGTGGTCTCTAGGAGCACAACGGTGTATCACGGACATTCTGAATTAGTTACCTGTCATGCGATAGTACTGAGGGCCTAATTTTCAACAGGAAGATGTTCGTCGACAAATGACAAGTTTCTCTCTGAACTGTTTGGGTGATCCTGAGGTACTGCTTTGGTCAGCAAGATTCCCAGATCTAATATAGCATAAATTACACCTAGTGTTCAGAATGATTCAAATTTTACTCTTTCTAGAAGTATAATGTGTGACATGCTACCAAATCATACTTATGTGCGACCGGCTTGGACGTTAACTAAGCCTCAGAGCCAGTATACAAAATGTCGAGGACTAATTACAACAGCTGTTAGCCATACAACTCAGGAGAGGATGAAACAGCTTTATAATCACTATGCAAACTAAATGAGCTTACGCATCTAGGCCAGATGAAGTGCGGCTTCATACTACTAACTTCCTTGTAAATATTGTTAGATATTATAATGACTGAAACAACGTCAAATACTCTCTCAGCCTGTGAAATTTCATTTCGTTCCCTCCTCCCCGTCTGCTTACTTCACTTTTTATGGCAGCCAGTGTATTTCAAGAACGCAAAGTCAAAGCCACATATACCGATGAAATATTTGTTTATTTATTTGATTTGATCTGATCATTGCCATCAGGCCCTCTTTTACATCAAACCTGGGTTTCAAACAGACAGTATCTGTTACATCATAGTTGCCCAAGAAATAACTTTAATATTATTATACATGACGATAGTATCTGTTCCCGAAAGAACAGTCACCGTAGATGACCATGCAACTTTGCTAGAAATGAAATGATAATTAAATGGACACCCTAGCTGCAAACAGGCGTTGATGTACTTCATTAGGGACACGTTGAAAATGTGTACCCCGACCGGGATTCGAACCCGGGGAATGTGGCTCTCACGGGGAGCGTGCAAGGGATAAGCCCCTGCAGTCGCGCTGTCCTCTGTGCCCTCGGTGGCTCAGATGGATAGAGCGTCGGCCATGTAGGCAGGATATCCCGGGTTCGAGTCCCGGTCGGGGCACACATTTTCAACATGTCCTTAATGAAGTACATCAACGCCTGTTTGCATCTAGGGTGTCCATTTAATTATCATTTCACTTTAATATGACCAGTATTAAAATGATTTCAGTGTCTGAAGTGCACTACGGTCACAGGTTCGAATCTTGCCTCAGGCGTGGACGTGTGTGATGTAGTTAGGTTTAAGTAGTTCTAAGTTCTAGGGGACTGATAACCTTAGATGTTGAGTCCCATAGTGCTCAGAGCCATGTGAACTTTTTTTTTTTTTGTCTGACGTGGCATAGCGACTAAATTATACTGACTACAAGCTAACAAAGTTAATACTGGCAATACTTGTACTACTGCTGTTGCAGCCACTAATAATGTTAAGAGTAAATAATAATAACAGAATGATAATAATAATAATAATAATAATACTTGTGGCATCAATAACAATATCGATGGTGTTAGATAGAATTTATAGGTCTATAAAATTGACGTTTACTGATACAGCGGATCCTTGGAAAAGGAAATTTACGCAGGCTTCATTGGCTAAGAAACCTGGGCAATTGGAAGGACTGGGTGGGAAATATGGATGTACAAGCATAACTGCGTACATACACATTGATAATCTTGTTATTGCTTTGGTAGGTATGTAATTACGTCTCCTGAAGCTGGAGATGTTATTTAGCTCTTTAATATAATCTGGTGGTCGTTCCAGAGTCGGGTTCCTCCTGCTATGAAGGAATTCGGTAAAGGAGCAGAAATATCAAGTGGGGGGGGGGGGGGGGGATGATGTTGCTCTGATGGGAAAAGGTGTTTCTTTAATGTACGCTGTGGTGTATACTAGTGTCTTCTGTGTGAGACGTCAATCAGATTTTTGTCGTGTTTGCAAGGTATGTACTATCATGATTTTCTATTGTTCAGAGACAGACAGCGAAAGAAAAAGGAAAAGTAAAGAAATAGAAACGAACTGCTCACCACTGCTCATTCTACGACTTGAGTAAAGGGGGATGGCGGTACGTCTCTCGCTACAAACAATTTCATTTAATGGATCCTGAGATGTCTAGGAGATAGAGCAGTCCCAGATTAGTGATATCATGGTAACATGAAAGTTGTTCTCTCTTTCATCGGCAGTTTTTTGCTCTAAATTTACTCTTCTAGTGGAATTTGTCTCGAGTCATCTATGCAGGATACATGTCACAATGAATTACAGGAGTTTTTTCGCCAGGAAGTCTCTACACGCTATTATATTGGTGGTAATGGTATTATAGTTGATCTTGGCAAAGTTGCTGTTTTTATATAGTAAGTTAACTGCTCCAAATGAATAAGGAATTAATTGGAGAATCCTTTCTTTCTATGTGATAAACAGGTCCACAACAAACCACTATGACTACTTGTTACAAATAACATGCAGGTAAAGGAGGAGAGACTACAGGCGACCGTCTCATCCGTCATGTAGCCGGAATTCCAAGAGTAGCATGGAAAGCCATCCATCCAGTCAGGCAGTGAGAACGGGATTACGAACATCCATAATCAAATTGAAGCCAATAAAATTTAGTGAACATCATCACAAGGTGTTATTTTGCTTTTGCTTTTTCTTTCGTTGCGAAGAACAAGAAACATAGTTACACAGTAGTTCCTATGTAATGTTCATTGAATTCCTGTTGCTAGAGACAGAATTCCGAGTCGAATTCAAAACCCGTTCACGACGTAACTAAAGAAACAGTAACTTTCTGAACGACGATAGAGCTTTTTTCCTGTCCTCAACCATTTATGGCCAGCTAATGGATAACCGCATGAATGTTACTTTCATTTTAGACCAATACAAGCAACACTTGGGCGGCTTGATTAGTAATCAGCTCTGGTAACATTACAGTGGCAATAGGTCATGTAGGCTAGCTCACAAAATGTTAGACATACACATGTATTTCTTCATAGATACTCTTCAAGCCACAATATGGTGCATTTTGGAGTGTATTTTGAACCACTACTATTCACTTCCCTTCCTATTCCTCTCGCAAAAGGAGCGAAAGGAAAACGAGTGGCTGTTTACCTCTGTAAGGACCTAATATCTCTTATCGTCATGGTCCTTATGCGAAATGTTAGTTGCCACCAGTTGGATCGTTTCTCAGTTAGCTTCATAGTTTTGAAAAAGGTATGTCGTCTTCTCTCCAGAGATTTCCCTTTCATTTTGCCGTAATACTCGCCAACTGATCGAACCTACTAGTAACAAATCTAGCAGCCCGCTTCGTTGAATTCCTTTAATCCTACCTGGGGGAGATAGAATTCACTTGAGTAGTACTCAAGAATGGATCGTAGTAGTGTTCTATACGCCATGTCTTTTATATTTGTACATCAGCTGCACTTTTCCAACATTCTCCCCATAAATCGAAATCGACCATTCGCCTTCTCTATTACCGTCCTTATCGCTTTCCAACATTACGCCTAGATTGTTAATCGTCATGTCAGTGTCAACCAGAACACCAGTAATGATTTATTCGAATATTGCAGTAGTGTTTTTCCTACTCGTTTGCATTAACTTACATTGTACATTTAGAGCAAGCAGCCATCTGTCACACCATATAGCAATTATCCTTAAGTCAGCTTGTATCCTCCTACTATCACTCAACGACAACACCATCCCTCGCATCACAGCATCATTAGCAAACAGCCGCAGATTGCTGCTCATCATGTCCATCATGTATATACAGAGTAAGAGCAGTACTATTACACTTCCTTGGGGCGCTACTGACGACATCATTGGGTCAGATAAACGCTTGCCGTCGAAGGCAACGTACTTTATTATATTAACTTGAGAAGGTGGTTGGCTGATTGGGGGGAGGGGGGGGGGGTGAGAGTGACCAAACATCGAGGTCATCAGTCCCGTCGGACTAGGGAGGGATGGGGAAGGAAGTCTGCCGTGCTCTTTCAAAGGAACCATCTCATCATTTGCCTGAAGAGATTTTGGGAAATCACGGAAAACCTAAGTCAGGTCGGCCCGACACGGGTTTAAACCGTTGTCCTACCGAATGCAATTCCAGTGTGCTAAGCACTGCTCCACCTCGCTCGGTTTCTTAAGAAGTCTTCGAACCGATCACATATCTGGTAATCTATGCTCGGACCTTCGTCAACAGTCTGCAGTGGGACATCGTTTCAAACGCCTTCTATGAATCTGAGAATATTGAATCTGCCTGTTTCCCTTTGTCCATGGTTGGCGGGATATCATGTGACAAAAGTGCACTCAGAATTTTGTACGAGTGATTCTTTTTCAACCCATGCTGATTCGTGGGCAGAAAATGATCCTTCGTACTGTCCCTTAACAGCAAACGCAGGACCGAGCCTTCCCTCAGCAGAGGTCCACATCCTGCAGGGCATATCAAAAACAGAATGTGAACACATATCTAATACTAACATGGTTCCAGTCCGTTGTGGTCAAATGAGTTACGAACGGACGCCGTGTACCATTTCTTGGGTGCTCTGTAAATCTCACAATGATTTTTGAGAGCGTTGAGAAAGTTATGTTCACAACAGAGGGGAGCAAGCAAGCAAATGTTTACCAGTGATAGAACCTGGTAAACAGATGTAAATTGGAAGTCCAGCATTTTAAAAGCATTAAAACTTACACATACTAAGTTTCTAGCCTGTCACCGTCAGTCCGTCTATTTAAAATGAAAGAAATACATAGATATATAACACTAGGAAACTTCACTACAGACTACCAGTTCTATACATAAACACATTCATCCTAAAACGTTACGTAGTGCTCTTCAATGTAGAACTGAATAGGCCATTACAGGTGCTGACAAACTTACCGTATCTGCGCTTTGATTTTGGACAGATATTATTTGATTTTTAAGTTAGTTCACTAGACATTTTCTACAGCCTTTCACTTTCCTTTTAAACAGATAATCTAACGATGGCTTGCTGGAACCCGATTAACATAGGTTTTGAGTGAACTTAGGCTGAAAAATGCAATGAAAGAATTCAACTTTCAAATTTCGTGTATTAAGGTGCTGGAATTGTTGTTCATGTTTACTGGCACTTGAGACAAACAGTGGTATTTCATCATCAAAACGGTGGTCATTTTATTTTATTTTTTTTAGTTCATATCCTCTTCTAACCTGGCCTCTGTGGGCGAGCGGTTCTAGGTATTTCAGAGCGGAACAGTGCCGCTGCTACGATCGGAGGTTCGAATTCTGCCTCGGATGTGGATGTGTGTGATGTCCTTATGTTAGTTAGGTTTAAGTAGTTCTAAGACTAGAGGCTGATGACCTCAGATGTTAAGTCTCATAGTGCTCAGAGCCATTTTCTTCTGCTGAGAGTTGCACTTGCCACCTATGTCGCTATTTACTTGATGGATGTGTTCTGATCTTCGCCATCCTCTACAGTTTTTACTCTTTACAGCTGCCTCTAGTACCATAGAGATTATTCAATGATGTCTTAACAGGTGTCCTATCATGCTGACCTTCTTCTTGTCAGTGTTTCTCTTATATACCTCTCCGATTCTGCGCTGAACCTCTTCATTCCTTACCTTTAATTTTCTAACTTTTCTGTGTCACCACATTTCAATGGTTCGATTCTCTTCTGTTCCAGTTTCCCCACAGTCCATGTTCCACTACCACACAGTGCTGTGCTCATAACGTGCATTCTCGGAAATTTCTTCATCAAAATAAATCTTCTATTTTATACGAGTGCTAGTCTGCTTTTAATGTTCCCCTTCCTCCGTCCATCATGGGCTATTTTACAGCCTCGTGACGTTCAATTATGACGTTAAGTTTCTTGCTGTTCTCATTCCTGCTGCTTCTCATTGCTTACGTCTTCCATTGATTTACTCTCAAACCATGTTCTATAATCAGTCGAATGTTCGTTCCCTTCAAGAAATCCTGTAATTCTTCTTCCCTTTCAATGAGGACAGCAGTGTCGTCAGTGAATCAAATCATTGATATCCTTTCGCCCTGAATTTTAATGCCATACTTGAATCTTTCTTTTGCTTCTGTCATTGCTGCTTCGAGGTGTAGATTAATTAGAGCACCTCTTTCTTTGCCTTCGAGTTATATTCTTCCCTATTGGTTCTTGTACATACTACTTATAACCCATCTTTGGCAGCAGCTTGCATATATTTTTCTCAGAATTTTCGAAAAGGTTTTACCATTTTACACGTTGAACGCTTTTTCCAAGTTCCACAAATCCTTCAGCCGTGCCTCGGATTTTCTTCAGTCATGTTTCCACAATAACCACAACGTAAGATATACCTTCCTAGGACTCTTACCTTTGTTAAACTTAATTTGATTGTCATGTAATAGGCCCTAAATTTTCTTTTTCATTCTTCTGTATATTTTATTCTTGTTATTTACTTAGATGCATGAGCTGTTAAGCTGATTGTGCGACAATTCTCGCACTTGCCGGATCATGCTGTCTTCGCAATAGTATGGATGATGTGACGGTATAATTCCCTTCTCAAACGTTCTACACACAAACGCTCTACACACAAAGGTTAATAATCCTGTTATCACTACCCCGATGGTTTTAGAAATTCTGGTGAAATGCTGTTTATCCCTTCTTCGGTATTTGATCTGATGTCGTCCAGGCTCTTTTAACTTCTGTCTCTTATACTGGATCCCTATCTCGTCCGTATAGTCTCCTGATTCTTCTTCTGTCTCGTTACCAGACAAGTCCTCCCCCAAATGGAAGCCCTCAATGGACTGTTTCCACGTATACGCTTTCTCCTCTGAATTTAACAGTGGAATTCCCATGGCACTGTTAACTTTACTTTTAACTTTGACATTTCTGTATGCTGATTCAGTCCTTCCGACTATTAGTTCTTTGTCGATTTCTTAACGTTTGCCATGTAGCCATTTTGCTTAGCGTCCCTGCACTTCTTACAAATTTCACAAAAAGTTCTGCATCACCCCGATTCCCAGAACTCCTGAAGGTAAACGTTGACTGTGGATATTGTACCGCAGACACAGTCCCTTTGAATGTTCAGAGATGTCACTAAACCCACCCAAAGATGTCAACAACCATACATGAGCAGCGCCTATTAGTCGGAGGGAGGTCCAACAGCCGATCAGTTCCAGTCATTCCAGTAGGATGCAGGTACACGGCTCGTGTTGTCTGTAGTTCAACCCTGCCTAGACGGTCAATTCCGTGGTTCGATTGCTTCCTCATTGTTATCTTGTCTCAGGACGGGCTCTCAACAAGGGAAGTGACCAGGCGTCTCGGAGTGAACCAAAGCAATGTTGTTCGGACGTGGAGGAGATAGAGAGAGACAGGAACTGTCGATGACATACCTCATACAGGCCGCCCAAGGGCTGCTACTGCAGTGGATGACCGCTACCTATGGATTCTGGCTCGGAAGAACTTTGACAGCAACGCCACCATCTTGAATAATGCTTTTCGTGCACCCACACGACGTCGTGTTACGACTCAAATGGTGCGTAATAGGCTGCTTGAAGCGAGGTCCACCTTTGCAACCACGACACCATGCAGAGCGTTGCAGATGAGCCCAACAACATGACGAATGGGCCGCTCAGGTTTGGCATCACGTTCACCGATGAGCGTCGCATATGCCTTCAACCAGACAATCGTCGGAGACGATAGCAATCCAGTCAGGTTGAACGATTTAGACACACTGTCCGGCGAGTCCAGCAAGGTGGAGGTTCTCTTCTGTTTTGGGGTATTATTATGTGGGGCCGACGTACGCCGCTGGTGGTTAAGGAAGGCGCCGTAACGGCTGTACGATACTTGAATGCTATCCTCCGACCGATAGTGGAATCATATTGGGAGCGTATTGGCGAGGCCTTCGTCTTCAAGGACGACAATTCGCGTGCCCATCGTGCACATCTAGTAAATTATTTTCTTCAGTATAACGACATCGCTCGGCTAGAGTGGCCAGCATGTTCTCTAGACATGAACCCTGTCCAATACGCCTGGGATAGATTGAAAAGGGCTGTTTGTGGACGACGTGACCCAGCAACCACTCTGAGGGATCTACGCAGATGCGCCTTTGAGGAGTGGGACAATCTGGACCAACAGTAGCTTGATGAACTTGTGGACAGTATGCCAAGACGAATACAGAAAAGGGGACGTGCTACTGAGTATTACAATTACCGGTGTATGCAGCAATCTGAACCACTAGTGAAGGTCTCACTGCATGGTGGTACAGCATGCAGTGTGTGGTTTTCATGAGCAATAAAAACGGCGGAAATGATGTTTATGTTTACCTCTATTCCAATTTTACGTACACGTACCGGAACTCTCGGAACCGAGATGATGCAAAACTTTTTTTTATGTGTGTATTTATTTCATTCCTAAGTGGCTTGTATTACTGTATTCCCGAATTCCCCTGGACATTACTGTACTTCCTTCTTTCGCCGATAACTTGCAATGATAATTCTACTATTTGTGGTTTCGTTGCAGTTATCTTCCTCATACCTACGCTTTTCGATCCAACTTTGGTAACTGCTTGAAGTCCACTGCCTACTGAGCTATTCGTCCCAATTTGATCCATTAACATCATTCCTTTATTTGATTTTCCAATTCAGGAATACGGAAGCTTACGTAGAGAGTAGATCCGACATTATGTAGCTCCTAGTCCGACTCCTCTTGTGAATTTCTTACGGTCCTGAGAAGTATAAAGGGAGCTGTAGCGTCGTCATGTATGAATATCAGTGTACTAACATATGTTGAATAAGTTTGTTGTTTTTTAGGAGTGATCGACTAAAAATCTGTTATTAGTGCTATGGTAATGTACAACCAAAATACTTTCAATATTTAGGTTACGTCAGTGCGAACTTCAAACTACGGCGTGCATTGGAAAAAATGATGCTTGCCGAAAGACCTAAAGACCGCAGTATGATCGCCATCTTGTGATACTCACGTGGGAAACATTATGCGCAGTGTTGAGTGCCACGAATGCAATTGTCTGGTCAGGAACTGTAACTGGTAATAAACACTTTCATTGCAGCCTCTGTAGGAATTAAATGTCATATACGGTGACTTACCAAAACTTTATAGAAACTAATTTCGGCAGCGGTACTGGTAGTCAAATACTTCTGCCATTTGTAAGGAAAGATCACCCACATATTCCTTCAGTCCAAGTTTCATTTTGCCATAGAGCAGACAAATCAAAGACATCTACTATTTTGATGAAGCACGCATGTTCGTCAGGTTTTGTCACACTAATTGCTTCACGCAATTAGCCACACATGAATTATTAAGTACAGTATTACTGACAATAGTACCTGAGCACAGGAACATACTCGCAACAGTCATAACATTTGCTTCCGTTCAATGCGCCATCCGAATTTGCGTATCTTGGTAGATCGCTTCAGTTCCTAAGTCCCGGTGTCAACTGAAGATTTGCCATTAACATGTTCGACATGACTCTAATCACTAGAAATGTTTCGAAATAACTAGATGTAACACACCACTTCTTACATCCAGAACAGAAATGCAGAATCTGCAGCAGCCACACGTACGCACGATTTCAGCCAGCCATTCACATTCATACAACATGACCTGAAAATGACTGATCACTTGACCATAGAACACGGAATGTATTCTGTAGAGGAATTAGAAAGGGTAAAAGGGGAACTAATACATGGATATTAGTGCTTAACTAAAACTTTAACTGCGTGATGTGCTCTTTCTATGAATCGTTTGTTAAATTTTGAAAATAAAATAGAAAAATTGTGACAGAGCTTTTGTTATGATATGGTAACAAATCTTTCATACAGATATACACTGTAGACTTGGTGCCGCTGTACGCATATCACGGCGATAATAAGAGGTGTTTGCTGATTATTTCGATGTATACAACTACAATTGCTGAGTATGGATAAAATACTATAAGAAATGCTTTTTGATGCCCGGGATTTTAAGATGAATTGTTGCTGTCATATTCCTACATGATTTCTCGAAGACCTACCCAGACTTCTCCTTCAGGTGCGGGGAGCTGTGTTATATATACTTACTGGTTTCAGTCTAACACTCAGGTTGGAGTCGAGGCAGCAAGTATATCTAAGACATTTCGTAGCGCCACAAGAAGACTAGGTTGGCCATCAAAACATCGTGAAAATAAATGGAAACAATTTGATTAATCACCCACACGATTACCGTTATTCAACAGCGCCGAGAAAAACGGAGAGGCGAGGCGGCAGCGGGTGTCGTAGTGACCATGGGCTCACCCTGGTGCTGATTGCAGGTGTTGTTATTGTTGTTGTTGCAGCGACCATGTGCCTGACGGTGGCGGTGCTGGCGTGCGCCAGCTGCGGGGTCATCGCCTCCCTTCTGCTGTTCTACGGCCTGTACACGGTGAGTGGCATTTCCTTGTTTTCTTTTCCTATTTTTGTTATCAGTCTTCTGACTGATTTGGTGCGGCCAACCACAAATTCCTCTCCTATGCGATCCTTTTTATCTCAAATTTGTAACTACATTAGAAGTTCTCTAATTATTCCTTGGATATATTTAATTATTTATTTGTGCATTTATTTCACCTGGAAAGATTAGAACTCTCCCATCCACTCTTGTTAGGCGTCCTTGGTGACAGAAAACAACTCTCTGTCTAGTACATGAACAGTATATATATTTTTTTTTTCAGACAGCCCTATACAGGGTGGTCTATTGATAGTGACCGGGCCAAATATCTAACGAAATAAGCGTCAAACGAAAAAACTACAAAGACGAAACTAGAGTAGCTTGAAGGGGAAAACCAGATGGCGCTATCGTTAGCCCGCTAGATGCCGCTACCATAGGTAGCGTATTTTAAATAGGATCCCCCAGTTTTTATTACATATTCGTGTAGTACGTAAAGAAGTATAATTGTATTAGTTGGACCAATTTTTTCGCTTTGTGATAGATGGCGCTGTAATAGTCGCAAACGTATAAGTACGCGGTGTCACGTAACATTCCGCCAGTGCGGACGGTACTTGCTTCGTAATACACTACCCATGTTAAAATGGACCGTTTACCAATTGCGGAAAAGGTCAATATCGTGTTGATGTATGGCTATTGTGATCAAAATGCCCAACGGGCGTGTGCTATATATGCTGATCGGTATCCTGGACGACATTATCCAAGTTTCCGGACCGTTCGCCGGATAGTTATGTTTTTTAAGGAAGCAGGAAGAGTTCAGCCACATATGAAACGTCAACCACTACCTGCAACAAATGATGATGCCCAAGTAGGTGTTTTAGCTGATGTCGAGGCTAAACCGCACATCAGTAGCAGACAAACTGCGCGAGAATCGGGAATCTGAGAAACACCGGTGTTGAGAATGCTACATCAACATCGATTGCACCCGTACCATATATCTATGCACCAGGAATTGCATGGCGACGACGTTCAGCGTAGTGTACAAAAAATGTGTGTGAAATCTTCTCGGACTTAACTGCTAAGGTCATCAGTCCCTAAGCTTACACAATTCTCGATTTAAATTATCCTAAGGACAAACACACACACCCATGCCCGAGCGAGGACTCGAACCACCGCCGGGACCAGCCGCACAGTCCATGACTGTTGCGCATTAGACCGCTCGGCGTAGTGTACAGTTCTGCCACTGGGCAGGAGAGAAATTACGGGACGATTACAGATTTTTTACGCGCGTACTATTTAGCGACGAAGCATCATTCACCAACAGGTGTAACGTAAACCGGCATAATATGCACTATTGGGCAACGGAAGATCCACGATGGCTGCGACAGGTTGAACATCAGCGACCTTGGCGGGTTAATGTACGGTGCGGCATTAAGGGAGGAAGGATAATTGGACCCCACTTTATCGATAGCAATCTAAATGGTGTGATCTATGCTGATTTCCTACGTAATGTTCTGACGATGTTATTACAAGCTGTTTCAGTGCATGACAGAATGGCGATGTATCTCCAACATGATGGATGTCTCGCACATAGGTCTCGTGTGGTTGAATCGGTTTTGGTTCAAATGGCTCTGAGGACTATGGGACTTAACCTCTGAGGTCATCAGCCCCCTAGAACCTAGAACTACTTAAACCTAAATAACGTAAGGACATCACACACATCCATCTCCGAGGCAGGATTCGAACCTGCGACCGTATCGGTCGAGCGGTTCCAGACTGTAGCGCCTAGAACCGCTAGGCCACCCGGGCCGGCGAAGCGGTATTGAATACCATATTTCATGACAGGTGGATGTTGAGGTTGGCAGGAGAGCCAACACCGTGTTACTAGAGGAGGCCGAAAGGCACGCAATTTAGCTCACGCAGGCTGGCGTGAGGTCTGGAACAGGACAAGGATATTAGAATTTAGAAACAACGGACGTAGCTGGTGGAATACTTAACTTTAATCCATTAAGGATGAACGTCGCTCTTGACGGTACATATTTCACAGTATCAATAGTAACTGATAATGGTGCCCCACCTGCGGGTCCGGGGGTTAGAATAGGCCCGAGGTATTCCTGCCTGTCGTAAGAGGCGACTAAAAGGAGTCCCTCCCCCTCAAGGGGGTAGTTAGCGCTTGCGTCTGGAGACGGACGGTTCCACGAACTATATTTGCGGTTATTTTGGTTTGTTCACTTCTCCTGGTTTCTTCCTTCCTTTGGTTCGTTCCTTTCTTTGTTCTTCTCCATCTCACTGTCTTACTTACTCTTTCCCTTGCCTTCGCCTCCTTGCCTTCTTCTCCTTGCCTTCTTCTCCTTGCCTTCTTCTCCTTGCCTTCTTTTCCTTGCCTTCTTCTCTGGTCTCCGCCTCGGCGTTTGAGACCGTCTGTCCCTTCTTTCCCTCTCTCCTTTCTTTTTCCTCCTCTGCCTTCCTCCCTGTGCGTGCCTGAAGGCCGACCCACGCGTTCGCACGCGTAGCCGGTGACGGGGTAACGCGTAATTCCCCGCCCTGGGTAGACAAGTAAGGCACACACGTACCCCTGGTAAAGGCCAGGCCCAGGGTGGGGTGATTGCCTGAGCTGACACCTTCCGACCATGCCGATTGGTCCCTCCTCCGTTTCTCGGGAGGTGTGACCTGAGGTGTGAACAATCACCTAAGGCGGGAGTGCCGTCTGAGAGGGTCCCCACAAGGAAGGAGCGCGCCATCGGAGACGCTGGAAATCATGGGGGATTCCTCCGCAATGGATTTCTCTTCTTCTCTCTCGGCTTCTGCCCACAAACGGAAACTTGACCAGCCACCAGTGACAAAAGTACTACCGCCTGCCCCACAGTTCCTCATAGATTATCGATCTGAGGATGGAAAGGATTTTTCCTCTGTCAACCCTTTCGGTATCCTGAAGGGCGTAGATGCCATAGCCGGATCGGTCAAGTCTTGTACCAGGTTGCGTAACGGTACCTTGTTACTAGAAACTGAGAGCGCCTCTCAGGCACAAAAACTGCATCGGGCCACACTCCTGTACACGTTCCCTGTCCGGGTGGAGGCACACCGCACTTTAAATTCGTCTCGTGGTGTGGTATATACTAGATCAGTCGACGGATTGACTGACGAGGAGATTCAGTCTTTCTTCGCTGAGCAGGGCGTGACGGCTGTCCATAGGGTCATGAAAAAGGTCAACAATGACCTTGTACCAACCCGGACACTTTTTTTGACCTTTGATAGTGTTCAGCTGCCGTCACGCATCAAAGCGGGCTGCGAGGTTATTTCTGTTCGCCCCTATGTCCCGACACTTACGCGCTGCTACCAGTGTCAGTGTTTTAATCACACTCGCCAGTCTTGTTCCAATGCGGCTAAATGTGGCAGGGATGCCCATGAGGGTGACTCTCAACCTCCGTCTTCTCGTTGTGTGAAGTGTCAGGGTGACCACGCAGCGTCCTCCCGCGACTGTCCCATCTACAAGGAAGAACGCTGTATCCAAGAAATTCGGGTCAAAGAGAAAGTGTCCACCACGGCTGCTCGCAAGCTATTTGCTAGTAGGAAGTCCACGTTGCTCCGAGCGGGGAAATACAGTACTGTCCTCGTCTCTCCTCGGACTACCAGGGAGGTAGCGACGCAGACATGTGATCTGACCTTCAGCACTACGGTCGTCCGTTCGGACAGTGCTAAGACCGCCCGGTCGACGTCTCCTCTTCCTCCCGTCACCCCTCAGACACAAGCACCTTTATCAGCTTCTGCCAAGACGAAGACCCAGAAGTCAGATGCACGGGCCTTCAAGAAGGAACCTCCTACTTACCTCGAACTCTTAGCCATCGACCAATATTTCCACTAAGCGACCTTCCAAGAAGGCTCATAGGAAGCACAGTTCTCCTTCCCCGCCAAGGCGCATTTCTTCTCCTGCGCCACCCAGCGGTTGCCGCCACAGGCCGTCATCCGTTTCGCCTGGCCGCACCGCTGGTAGCCGAACATCTGGCCATTCACCAGCGGAGGAAGCTCCCCCTCCCGGCCATCTTAACAAGTTGGCCGACGAACCTATAGAACAAATGGACGATGACTGTCCGCCTACTGATAGCGGCGGCAGTGCTCGCTCGAAGCCAGGCCCTCAGCGGCCTTCGAGACGACCCCTTCTTGCATCTTCTTCTTCTCACGATGGCACTTATTCACTGGAATATTCGCAGCATTCGCTCGAACCAAGAGGACTTTAAATTGCTGCTCCGCGTGCACCGTCCGCTCGTCGTAGCCGTCCAGGAAACGAAGCTACGCACATGCGATCACATTGCCTTGGCACACTACACCCCTGTGCGTTTTCCGGCTCATGGAGGGGTTATGTTGCTGGTCCGGGATGATATCTACTATGATCCCATCACATTGCACACCGGCCTGCAGGAAGTTGCCGTCCGCATTACTCTCCCCACTTTTACATTTTCCATTTGTACCGTTTACACTCCATGGTCGTCTGCCGTTACCAGGGCAGACATGATACAAATTATTGCTCAGATACCAGCCCCATTGTTGTTAAGTGGAGACGTCAATGCTCACCATCCTCTTTGGGGCTCTCCAGCATCCTGTCCGAGGGGCTCCCTGTTAGCAGACGTTTTCAACCAGCTCAATCTTGTCTGCCTCATTACTGGCGCCCCTACTTTCCTTTCAGACACATCTCACACCTATTCCCATTTAGACCTCTCTGTATGTACTACCCAACTTGCACGCCGGTTTGAGTGGTATGCAGTTTCTGATACATATTCGAGCGACCACTTCCCGTGTGTTATCCATCTTCTGCATCATACACCCTCTCCGTGCTCAACTAGTTGGAACATCTCCAAAGCAGACTGCGGGCTCTTCTCTTCCAGGGCGACCTCTCAGGATCAAACCTTCACAAGCTGCGATAGTCAGGCCGCACACCACACGGAAGTCATTCTCACTGCTGCTGAATACTCCATCCCTCACACTACTTCTTCTCCACGTCGCGTACTGGTCCCCTGGTGGACCGCAGCATGTAGAGACGCTTTACGTGCTCGTCTACGTGCTTTACGCGCCTTTAAACGCCACCCTACAGTGGCGAATTGTATCAGTTATAAATGATTACGTGCACAGTGTCGTCGTATTATTAAAGAAAGCAAGAAAGGAAGCTGGGCTGCTTTCACAAGCACCTTCAACATACTCCTTCTTCTGTTGTCTGGGGTAGCCTGCGCCGGCTATCTGGCACTAAGGTCCACTCACCAGTTTCTGGCTTGACGGTCGCGAATGACGTCCTTGTGGCCCCTGAGGATGTCTCCAATGCCTTCGGCCGCTTTTTCGCAGAGTTTTCGACCTCCGCTCATTACCACCCTGCCTTCCTCCTCCAAAACAGGCAGAGGAGGCTAGGCCACCTAACTTCCACTCCTCAAATCGACCGAGCGTGGTGGCGCAGTGGTTAGCACACTGGACTCGCATCCTGATTTAGGTTTTCCGTGATTTCCCTAAATCGTTTCAGGCAAATGCCGGGATGGTTCCTTTGAAAGGGCACGGCCGATTTCCTTCCCAATACTCCCCTAACCCAAGCTTGCGCTCCGTCTCTAATGACCTCGTTGTCGACGGGACGTTAAAACACTAACCATCACCACCACCACCACCACCTCGAATCGTGAAAACTACAATGCTCCATTCACCATGCGGGAATTCGAAAATGCACTTGCCCGGTCACGGTCCTCCGCTCCAGGGCCTGATTCTATTCATATTCAGATGCTGAAGAACCTTTCTCCTGCGGGTAAAGGTTTCCTTCTTCGTACTTACAATCGCATCTTGATTGAGGGACATGTTCCCGCATGCTGGAACGAGTCTATTGTTGTACCGATTCCTAAGCCGGGGAAGGACAAGCACTTGCCTTCTAGTTATCGACCCATCTCGCTTACTAGCTGTGTCTGTAAGGTGATGGAGCGAATGGTTAACTCTTGTTTGGTTTGGCTGCTCGAATCTTGACGCCTACTTACCAATGTACAATGTGGATTTCGTAGGCGCCGATCTGCTGCTGACCATCTGGTTACCTTGTCGGCCTTCTTTATGAATAACTTCTTGCGGAAGTGCCCGACCGCGGCTGTGTTCTTTGATTTGGAGAAGGCTTACGGCAGCTGTTGGAGGGCGGGCATTCTCCGCACCATGCACACATGGGGCCTTCGCGGTCACCTCCCTTTTTTTATTCGTTACTTTTTAATGGATCGACAGTTCAGGGTACGTGTGGGTTCTGTTCTGTCAGACACCTTTCCCCAGGAGAATGGGGTGCCAAAGGGCTCAGTTTTTAGCGTCGCTCTCTTCGCCATAACGATCAACCCAATAATGGATTGCCTCCCATCTGATGTATCAGGCTCCCTTTTCGTGGATGATTTTACCATCTATTGCAGCGCGCAGCGTACATGTTTCCTGGGGCGCTGTCTTCAGCGTTCTCTTGACCGTCTTTACCCATGGAGTGTCGCCAATGGCTTCCGTTTTTCTGCCGCGAAGACGGTCTGTATTAACTTCTGGCGCTACAAAGAGTTTCTCCCACCGTCCTTACGACTCGGTCCCGTTGCTCTCCCATTCGTGGGACAACAAAATTTTTAGGTCTTACATTTGACAGGAAACTTAGCTGGTCTCCCATGTGTCATATTTGGCTGCTCGTTGTACCCGTTCTCTAAATGTCCTCCGTGTTCTCAGTGGTATGTCATGGGGAGCGGATCGAACTGTCCTACTTCGCCTATATCGGTCGATCTTCCGCTCCAAGCTGGTTTATGGGAGCTTCGTATACTCCTCTGCACGGCCGTCCATCTTACGCCGCCGCAACTCCATACAACATCGGCGTTTACGTCTTGCGATCGGAGCTTTTTATACTAGTCCCGTCGAGAGTCTTCAGGCTGAAGCCGGTGAATTGCCACTCACCTACCGGCGCGATATACTGCTTTGTCGTTATTCCTGTCGGCTACTGTCAATGCCCGACCACCCATCGTATCGTTCCTTTTTTGATGACTCTCTTGACCGTCAATACGGGATGTATGAATCTCTGCTCTGCTACCCCCTGGAGTTCGCTTTCGTCGCCTCCTTCAACGCCCTGATTTTTCACTCCGTGCAACCTTTAGAGTGGGCGAGAGCCACACGCCACCTTGGGTCCAGGCTCAGGTTCGCGTTCACCTTGACCTCAGCTCGCTCCCAAAGGAGGTTACCCCCTGTTCTGTATACCACTTCCGTTTTGTCGAACCTAGTTCGAAGTTCATTAATATGACCTTCATTTATAGAGATGGCTCTAAGGCCAATGACGGGGTCGGGTGTTCTTTTATTGTCGGGGCGCAAAGTTTCAAATACCGGCTACAAGGCCATTGTTCGGTCTTCAAAGCTGAGCTCTTTGCCCTCTACCAGACTGTTCTTTACGTCTGCCGCCACCGCTTATGTCATCTGCTCCGATTCTCTGAGCGCCATCCAGAGCCTCAGTGATCCGTATCCGGTTCACCCTTTCGTGCACCGGATGCAACGCTCTCTTCAGCAGCTGGTGGCTTTATGTGGGTTCCTGGCCATGTCGGTATCCTTGGGAACTTAGCTGCAGATGCCGAGGCCAAGGCTGCGGTCCTCCAGCCGCGGAAGGCTTCTTGTTGTGTCCCTTCATCAGATTGTAGCAGGGTCATTTGTCGGCGCATTTTATCGCTGTGGCATGCCGTTCGGGCTGCACTTACGGACAACAAGCTTCGGGCCTTGAAACTTCTTCCCGCGGCTTCGACGTCCTCCTCACGTCCTTCTCGACGGGAAGAGGTCGTTTTGGGCCGGCTACGAATTGGACACTGCCGGTTCAGCTATCGCCATCTGATGACGGCTGCGCCAGCACCGTCCTGTCCATGTGGGCAATTGCTGACGGTCCGCTACATTTTAACGTCCTGTCCGGATTTAACTACACTGCGTCTTGATCTTGTCCTGCCATGCACTTTGGATGTCATTTTAGCGAATGACCCAGGAGCTGCTGCTCGCGTTCTTCGTTTTATCAACTTGACACACCTGTCCAAGGACGTTTGATTATGCTGTTGTTTTTTAATCCTATGCCTGTTAACACGTCTTTTATAGTGTTGTCCCTTTTAGTTGCTGTTTTAACCTTGTGCCTCGCGGTGCATTCCTAACTTAGTCAGGGCGCTAATGACAATTGTAGTTGTGCGCCCTAAAACCACAAAGAAATGATAATGGTGCCTTGCTAGGTCGTACAAATGACGTAGCTGAAGGCTATGCTAAACTATCGTCTCGGCAAATGAGACCGTATTTTGTCAGTGAACCATCGCTATCAAAGTCGGTTGTACAACTGGGGCGAGTGCTAGGAAGTCTCTCTAGACCTGCCGTGTGGCGGCGCTCGGTCTGCAATCACTGATAGTGGCGACACGCGGGTCCGACGTATACTACCGGACCGTGGCCTATGTAAAGGCTGCCACCTAGCAAATGTGGTGTCTGGCGGTGACACCACAGTGGATTGGTCGTCGAAGCACCATACCATGGCCCGCACTTTCACCGGATCTGGCGCCCCGGATATCTTTCCGTGGGGAATGTTACAGGATATTTGCTTTCGTCATCCACTGACAACGCCTAACATCATGCGTCACAGCATTGTCAATGCATGTGCGAATATTACGGAATGCTAACTACTAGCTTTTGAGAGGAATATCGTTACACGTATTGCCAAATGCATTGAGGTTGACGGACATCATTTTGAGCATCTATTGCATTAATGTGGTATTTACAGGAAATCACGCTGTAACAGCATGTGTTCTCAGAAACGATAAGTTCACAAAGGTACATGAATCACATTGGAAAAACTGAAATAAAATGTTCAAACGTACAAGAACGCTACTTGTTACCAACTGTTCGTCTAAAATTGTGAGCCATATGCTTTGTGACTATTACAGCGCCATCTATAAAAAAGCGAAAAAAGTGGTCTAACTAAAACATTCATATTTCTTTACGTACTACACGAATATGTAATAAAACTGGGGGTTCCTATTTTTTGAAAAACGCATTTGATATCCGTTAGACCTTGGGCAGTGACATCCAGCGGGCAAACCATATATATATATATATATATATATATATATATATATATATATATATATATATATATTCCTCTCAAAAGCTAGTAGTTCATTATATAGTTAACTCGGAAACAGCGCAAAAAAAATCTATACATTGCGGAAACAGCGCAAAAAAATCTATACATTGCGCTGTTTCCGAGTTAGCTATAATTGAAGTTAGCCAATCAGGCCATTGTGCACGGACATTCAACTGGCCCGCCACATACAATCAGTTGCTCCTATAGTGTAGATGATAGCGCACGAAAGGGCTGAGCCTTTGGGTCCGGCTCTCATGTCAAAATTTTGTATCGCTCTCTTCTTCGGTTTTTGGAAACCAAATAAAGAATACTTTCAGGAACTCTTTAGATGGGTGCAATAGTGGAAGTCAGTATAAAGGCAGTGTTCCAGGAAAAGTGTAGTACAAAATCTGAAGCGTACATGTATCGAATTTATTATGAAAGTATTGGCTACTTATAAGATGTAAACAATCATGATGGAATTACGAAGATTCTTTCATAACCAAAATAACAAAATAAGGCGACTGAATTTCCTAAATGGAAACTAGTATTAAGGTACTCTCAGTCCTGCTGTGTTACTGCATTGTTAGTACTTTGTCCAACCTCCGTTCTTCATAATTACCTCAAAAATTGTCTTCGACGTTGATATCGTTACGGTTTGAAGTTCTTGCAGTGAAATTGTCGCCTTGTCGTCTCACTTCGCTCTTTGAAGCTCACATACGGCGTCTAATTGCTTTCCGCTGCGATAAACACGCCATGGAGGTCAGATCTGGGCTACATACAGGCCAGGGAAATACATTGATATCTTTACCTTCAAACCACTTTTCGGTTCTAGCAGAATCATACACAAATGCATTAATTTCCTGAAACATCCCATTTTCGTCCCACAGGTCCTCATACATAATAATAAATTCTGTTTTTATCATTTCAGTTTACATAGTGTCCATTTTATTGCTCAGCCACACGATCTGTGATTTACCTTTATTGCAGAAGGCTGCCAAAGTCGTATCACTTCCACCACCAAAATATCTCCTCATTCTTACCTGCTGCTCTTTCTCAGAGCGCGCCATATCAAAATCCATCATTCCCATCTAAGTTAATCTACTTCTCTTCATTGAAGATCAGTTTGTCCCATTCCGAGTCCGTGTCATACGTTTTTCAACAAACTCCAATCTAGCTAGTTTATATGACAGATAATTGTTACGTGTTGAACAGGGAGAAAACCGCTGGGCTAGGACGATGATACCATGATAACAGATATGGTTTTAATCTTTCTTTAATCTAGAGTGATTTGAGATAAAACTCAGATTACAGGGAAATATGTTCCACAGCCTCATTTCTGATATCGAAAAGGAGACTGTTAAAGAATTAGTATTGTGGCGTATCATCGTATTTAGCCAAAAAGATGAGAACGTAGTATGGGGTCTACAATTGGACCACAAGAGAAGGCAGCCTGCGTTGAACCACGAGAGAGCCGCCATTGGAGCAGAGAGCTGCATGATCACTGGAGGGCGATCACGGCCACCCCCACAGAAAAGTCAGCTGCTCTACCACTCTGTCATCACGGTAGTAGCCAGAGACGTCGCTGACAGTGCATTTGAGTGACGCTATTCTCAGGCCCCTGTTTGTGCTGTCAGCAATGCAGGACATCTGTTGTTTCACATGAGTGGCAACTGAACACCTCTAACGAGCTGTTCTTGGTGTACTATTGCTGAGTGCCAGAATAAAGATGTTAACTGAACAAATCAACTGTCACCCTAAGGGTCTCATTTTACTTCCCGTGGGTAACAATCCATGGTGTCATTTAACACTGATGTCAGATCACTGATGTCGCTTTCTTACAGCAATGTGTGAAACTACAGCCTATGGTGTGGTGAGCCCAAAAATTTTGACCGTATTTTGGTTGTGGAGAAAAGTATTGATGGTTGTGCATTTTGTTAAGTAGATTTTATTTCAAGTAGAGAAAGAGTGGATTTGTCCAGTTTTAGAGGTAACGAAAAGCACAATTGGTTATTGCCCGTTAGACGCGCACAGTGTAACCATTATGGCCTCTCAGTGCCATGTACACAATCAGTTGTGGTAAAGTGTCATACATGTAATTGATGGGGGCGTACGGCTAGGATATGCCGGGAATCGAGATGGCTCATGATTAGATGTAAGAATTAAGTTAACGTATTTTGATTTCAAGTCTTTTGAGTGTTAGTTCTCAAAATTGGTGTTGTGAAGGACAAAGCTTCAACAGAACCAGAGATGCAATGTGTGTCAGATGTGGGATCAGTATGCATCTTTTCAGAAAAAGTAGCACAATTAACACCGGATAATACAGAACTGCACGGGTTGGTAGAATTGCGATCGTCACTACAGGGTGTAGGTATGTTAGTCGCAATTTTAATTGCTCCTATTCCTGGTAAGAAACCAAGGGTGCTCGATGCGTCTTTTTGAAAGGGTTTCATGCAGAAATTTCAAGACGTATATGGACAGCGTGTCTGACGGATTGGCACACAGCAGTGCAGCAAACTATAGATTGGGAGAAGATAGATTTATCGACTGGAATGCAGCGTAAATGTACAGTTGCAGCTGATATAAAATGTTTCAGGTGTGGGCGAGCGGGGTATGGAAGGAGGCAGATCACCAGCTTTAGGGTGATGTGAATGAAGTAGGAGGAAGTAATAGTTTTAGAAGTAGAGGACTGTGGGAAGAATGTGGTGTTAAACACCAACGGAAACCCCAGATTCACCTACGGTAATTCCCAATAAGATTGTGCGATAACAGGAATAGGAGGCAAAATGGGTTGCAGGATGTTATTGGACACATAAGCGCATGTGTCGATCGCCAGTAGTGATCTGGTGAAATGTAAGGAATGGGACCCACCATGGTACAGATGGTGTGGGATGGGGGATAAAACTGTCACACCATTAGGACTGACGGACTTAGACTTTTGAATGGGTATGGTTGAATTTAAATAATGTGCAGAGATTGTGTCACATATGAGTGAAGGCTACGACAGGATTCTGCGATTACATTTCTTATATCAGCGTTTTGCCGTAATTGATCTTTGACAACATGGAATGTAACTTGAGTGCGGTAGGTGAAGCCACTACTAGTGTAGGGATGTAGTGAAAGATGAACTGATTAAACTGCGCACGATCGCAATCAAACTTGATTCACATAATTGTGTACCTTAGAAAACCACTTTGGATGAGTGCTGTGTCTATCATGCCAGTCGGAATTATGTGTGTGGTGGATCCGTTAGAAGAGAATGAAGTGTTGTATCAATCGGGGTGCTTAGTTAAAAGAGGTACTGTAAACGTACAAGGAGTAAAAAGGTGTTTCTAAAGATAATTTTAGTACAGAGGACAGAGAATTAACGAAAGGTTTGTTAGGCGTTAATACAGATATCCTGGAGGAAGAAGAATGGGACACAAGGTTTGTCAGTCACGGAAAATAGCTAGACACCGTTGAAACTGCATTACGAGGAAAGGGGAAGTACCCAGAGGGCAGCAACACGGAACATGGTATTTAAGGAATTATTTTTCCAAAAGGGGCCATTACAGCTTCACGTATTACACAACACCGCATACCAGCAGGAAATAAAACACAAATCTGTGGCAAACTATAGGGGATATCTAGGTAGTTGCAATCAATTTTGGAGGAATTTATGTGTAAACAATTGAAAGATGGAATAGCTGTAGTGTATGGGGGACATAAACAACTGTCATGCCAGAAAAATCAACAGATAGAACAGAGAAATATTGGTTTTGTTGAGATTGCAGACATCTAAATGCGAAAAGCGTAACGGACCTCTGCCCTCTGCCAGACATCACAGACATCTTAGACTATTTAGGGCAATCTAAATATTATTCGACGATGGATCTGAAGACTGGTTATCATCAGATGGGGACTGTACCGCAGGATCGACACAAAACAGAGTTTTGGGGACCCAGGGGACACTAACAATTCAGGAGGATTCCATTTTGATTAAAAAATTGCACCTACAACATTTCAGAGGTTGTTGGACAAGCTTTCTCATGGATTTAAACCATAGCAAGGCTTAGCGTATTTTGAGGACATAATCGTCTATGGCAGTTATATGAAACAGAATACGCAGCGATTACGGGAATTATTTCTAACGTTAAAAGGCAGAGAAGTTAACACGGAGAACAGAAAAGTTTAGTTCTGTGAAGAAAGAGGTAGCATAATAGGTCATAACATACGCAAAGAGTGGATTAATGCAGCCCCAAGATCAATGGGAGCTGTACGTGAATGTCCTGTACCAAAATCTGTAAACGAGTTGGAATCATTCATGGGAGTAACGCACCATGATGATACGCGGATATTTCCACACACTTGACACAGTTGTTGACAAAAGGTGCTAAAATTGTGTGGCCATAAGAGTAACAGCATGTTTTGAGGAGCTAAAAGAACAAGATAATGGTATTTCCGGATTCTAATTGAGTTTTTTATTGATACATCAATCCATGGACCTGGCTATGTGTTGTCACAAGATGTAGAAGGCGTAGGATATTCAGTAGCTTACACATCAAGACAACTAAATTCTGCAGAAAGAAATTATTCCACAGTGGAGAAAGTGATGTTAAGCTTTATTTATGGAATCACATATTTAAGATATTAACTGTACAGTGACAAGCTTACAATAAAAATAGGTCACGCAGCATTAAAATAATTGTGGAGGTTAAAGGATCCTTCCAGTAGTTTGACGCGATGGGCAGTAACATGGGAAGAATCACGGCAACGTGGATGAGTTAAGTAGAAAATTCGCGGTATTACGTATTGGGGGTAATGAGAATAAGGAATGGCAAAATGCACAGAGAGCAGATGACGACTGTAAGCAGTATTTTAAGCAGTCACAGCTTTGTATATAGCGTGGGTTGCTATGCAGAGAATCCAGGTTGAGACTGCAGGTAGTGGTAGCAGCAAAGCTGAAGATTAGAGTGCTACATGAAGCTCATGGTCGCGTATTAGTTGGTCAGGGAGGTGACAGATCCTCGTATCAACAGAAGAGTAGCAGAAATTTTTTGGTGGAAGAATAGGCAGACAGTCGTAAACCAGTACTTGCGGAATTGCATACAGTGGACAAAGAAAGCAGATTTATGTCGAACACAATACAATTTCGGAGATTACCTGGAGCATTAACACCACTCGAGTTTCTCGGGATTGATATGTAGGTACGCTCAGTAAAACGACTGATGGGAATAGGTATATACTCGCAACCACAGATCATTTTTTACGATACGGGCAAATGGTGGCATACCAAACCAGCAGGCTGTAACAGTGGACCAACCACTTTGACTAATTGGATACTGAAGTTTGGAGTGCCTGAAACAATAGTGACTGACCAAGGAACGAACTTCATGTCAGATCTATTCAAACAATTGTGTAAGCTATTGTGAAGAGGTTAAGGACTAGACGTCTCCATCCACAAGCCACAGCAAAAACTGAAAGACAAACAGAAAATTCTTGGATATACGTTGACTCATCTCACAACAACTGGGATGTCTATTTCAAGTATGTAGTTTCCACCTACAACTCAAAACAGCATACGAATACAGGATTATCGGCTTATGAAGTTGTGTATAATTGTAACATGCCATCAGCGTTTAACACATTAAAAAAGAAGAAAGGGAAGACCGGAGAATTTGTTGAAGCAATTGTCTATTTAGAATAGAGTGCGGAGGGAAATTACACGAGCGCTGGAGAGACAGGAAGAAGCAGTGGGCCATCCGTAAGAATACAACAGCATAAGGTTGGTTAAAGGGCGCTATCAACTTGTTCTACACCAGAGGGAAGGACAAAGAGGTTTTTTACAAAGTATCAGAGGTCTACCAAGTGGTAAAGACTACTTCACCAACAAATGCGAAGATTAAATTGCCGACTGAAACGACAATTTTGTATGTAGGGCGGTTTAAACCTTTTCGGGGGAGCCCAGAAGTTATTCTAAAGATAGGAGATGAAGACCGGAAGGGGGTAATGAGGCGGAAAGTGTCGGAAAATAAAAGAGAGGTTATGAGTGGAAGGGAACGAAGAACTCGTATTGATTAAGACCTAGGAGAGAGTGATTTAATACTTTTAATGTTGGTGATAGGTTCAGTATAGTTAGTATAAGCAGCTGTGGAGCAGAAATTAATTAAAATTGGAGGAAAATAATAGGAACTCCTGTCCGTGGGTGAGGCGCAAAGAAGGCGAGATGATGCTGTTCATAGTGGGACTACTGATCTTGGTTGGGGTGGAGGCGTTACGGCGTCAACACCTTAAAGGGCGAGTACTGTTCGACAAGTGGGGAGACGTAGTGATTATCAGTACTTGCTGGGTGATACCGGTGATCTCGAACGCATCGGAGATACGTAATGAGGTGGGGAGATTGGGACGACATTCGACAAATTCCGTCAGGGAACGGAAAGACACAGGATACCCAAAGGTAAAGCAGGGGTATGTGAGAGAATACGTGGCCCGTACAAGAAATTGAGGTACTGGTGTTTATTCCACATTTGCGAAGGAAGAGAGGTTGGATCGACGCTGGAGGTCGGTTTATGAAAACAATATTTCGCACTGCTGATGAGGAAGACGTTCAAAGAATGAATGACACCTTAGAAGAGGTTGAGCAGCGAGCAAAAGGGAAAAAAGCACTGCTTCACTGGCATACTACACATACTGAAAGT
The DNA here is from genome assembly GCF_023897955.1 of Schistocerca gregaria. NCBI lineage: Eukaryota > Metazoa > Arthropoda > Insecta > Orthoptera > Acrididae > Schistocerca > Schistocerca gregaria. The sequence goes on along the minus strand of NC_064923.1, from coordinate 602,514,735 downwards.
TTAGAGAAGCAAGTATTAAGTAACACATGACTACTACGACAAGTGATTGGAGAAGTAATACGGTATACCAAAGCTTCAGAAGAGGCAGTTCGTCAGCAAATCAGGGAACCACAAACCTAACAAAAGTACTGAAGTAGAAACCTTAGATAGAGAAGTAGTAGTGGAAAAACGATTGCAGTCCGTAGGAGACAGTGTTTTAGAAGCACGAGAGAAAATAAGAGGACTACAGGACGCTATGGAGCAGCAGGCTGTAGGAGGAGCAAGGGGTAGACTTTTTCTCGCCAGAGCAGTATTTAGAGTATCTAAGGAAAGGACAGGAGGAACTACCGCCGGAGTTGTGTTTAGTACCCGAGCACAAAAATTTACCTTTTTGTTTCAAAGTAGCCACTTTATTGGTGGGAACTGATGGAGCGAAAGTCTGCATTTCCATTTCTGTACCACTAGCAGGGAAACAAGCATGTTACGAGTGCTACGTAGTTCATGCCTATCCTGTCAAGTGGAGGAAATTGAAGAAATTTCGAACAGTAAAATCGTTGTGAATGTTATTGATTGCGAAAGACTAGGAAATATAAGTAGAAATCGGGGAAGCAAAGTTATGAAAATGCTACCGAAAATGCTACCAAAGGGAAATCACAGTCTGTCCGAAAATGTTAAAAAGAGAGGGGTGGAATTCCTGCACAGTGAAATTGCTAATGGTACAAAAGGTGGTAAGAGAACGCTATAAATAAGTGATCGAGGCAGTATTGTACTTTCAGCAGTTCAAGGTGCATTGGTTTCACTCTGTCAAGATTTTAGTATTGGCTAGTTGTTTCGAGAAGGAGAAGGTTACGTCATCAAAGACGCTACAGATGAACAGGAATGATTCTTTATTAAATGGAGCAGCTTGTGAGACAATGGGGCCTACTTTCCATCTGCCCGCTGCGGTGTAGACATACCTGACGTGTAATTTAGGAATAACTGAAGTGTATATTTTTGAGCCTCGTTTGCAGTGGCCAGACGAGCCCATTGAAGTGCTACTTGCCGTGCATCTAACCACCTTAAATCAAAACCTAGGGGCGGAATTAATACATGCTTCTGAAGGAGCAGGAGGGACGACTCTCCCTGGGAACCTTAATGTAGCATATATATTTATATATAGTAACGCAGTCCCGGAAAGAAACAACACTGCCTATTGTTATACCAATCACTGCAGTGCCATTTATTCTGGTGACCATTGACCTTGACTTGGTACATAAAAGACGAAGCACAAGATTGAGTTCATACTAACCCATCCTTAAGATTCCAGTGGCTTGGATACCACGAGCATAAAATTATCAGGAGGAGATGAACGAACAAGGTGGTGGTATTAAGGACAATTGATTCATTTTTGGTTTTATGTTTGTGATAGAGAGCTAGAAGTCATTCTGCAAGCAGCGTAGTATAAGTTCTATGGCGCATGAGCTACGAAACAGGGTAAGTTGTCCTGAAATATGTGTAACATTGATACGAATAACAAACCATTTGTTATAATAATTCTTAAGAGGCGAAACAAGAGCAGGAGGGCTGGTCGCCAGGAACTCCAGTAAAGCATGATCTAATTTGTTCGACCAGAAGGGCCAGCTCTTGATACAAAAGAAGGGCAATGTAGCATATTGACTGTATTCAGCCGAAAAGAACCACAAAGTCCAAGTGAGATGTAGCAGATCCAACTGCAGGCTGCATCAGCGTTACACAATGCGAAGCGAAAGAAGGCCAACAGGCATTGGAAAGCATAGCCAGTTGGGTGTGGCACAGCAGCAACCGATCCTGTAATACACTAGTAGAATGACGCAAGCCTTTTCTCGCTTGCCACCACAGAAGAGTTTAGAGTAATTGTTATTAAGCCATACACGAACCGCGAACGTAGTCTGGAGCATATAAGTACTCAGACAATTCTGGGCTAAAATATTCTCGTCTCAATATCACAGCCGACACCACAGATCTGTGACGCCCAGAGCTACATACTGGAATGCCAGGCAACTACTGATTCGCATGAGGGGCAACTGGACACCCCCAGTGAGCTATTCCTGATGTAGTACGGCTGATTGCCGGAATAAAGAAGTTCATTAAACAAACCCACTGTCGTCTTTATGTCCCGTATCACTCTCCGTGGGTGACAAAACATGGTGTCATCTAACAGTATTCTGCAAAAGATACAGCTAAGATGCTGGACACGTCCGAAATGTTATTGCAAATTGTGGACTGTTGGTCATCTCCTATTACTTTTTCTCCTATAGCTTCTCACTTTACACAATTTGATTATCTCCTTTTCCTTTTTCTCACAGTCCCATAACTCTCTGCCGTAGACTTCTATGTTCCAGACGTTCATTCTCAGAATTTTTTTGCTCATTTTAAGACCTGCAACAGCAATGGTAGCGGTAGATTTCTTTTACTGATGAATACCATTTCTGCCTGTACTAATCTGCTTCTTATAATCTCCTTGGTTTCTCTATCATGTATTATTTTTCCCTGAGGTAGCAGAGCTCCTTCACTTTGCTTGCTGCTTGATGTCGAAGTGTGATTTAATGTTTATTGCTAACTTCTGCCATACCTGAATACATTCGTCTTACTTTCATTTAATCAGTAGCCACATTATGTTCTCGTAAGACAGTTCATTACATTCAATACCCCCTGTAATTCTTCATTGCAGACAAAATTTCATCAGCAAATCACAACATTTGTAAGAAGCCACGGGTGGAGCCTTAACTTAAACCAGCCTGTTTGGTAGTTGATTCAGTCTGGATAAAAATCTCTCTCTGGAGGTGACGTCCATTCCAGGCCAAGTCTCACATCAGAGAGCAAATATCTAGGTCTGGCAGAATCTAGCACCCAAAATGTAGAAGCCCTCACTTCTTGGAAACTACCATCAGAGCGACTTTGAAACTACCCTTTATCTTCCTAGGGATTTTGTCAAACAGCAGGAGTTCCAGAAACTTCCTGAACCAATCAAAACTGCCAACTCGTGATCAGCCAGTGATGAGAAAAGATTGGGGTTTGTAAGCAGAGAAAATATGTCTTAGTGGAAATTTCCGTGCAAGGAAGGAGAGGGAAGGAAGGAGAAAGAGCAGTGTGTGTGTGTGTGTGTGTGTGTGTGTGTGAGAGAGAGAGAGAGAGAGAGAGAGAGAGAGAGAGAGAGAGAGAGAGAGAGAGAGAGAGGGGTGACGGGGGGAGATAGAGGGGCGAAGGAGTGGGAGGGAACTGTTTCAACAGCTGAGATGTTATCAGGGCTTCAGGATTTTGTGATGTTCAGGAAGATGCATCATTCCATTGTTCATATGTGTCAGGTAAAACGAAAAGAGTCCCATACACTCCCAAGCACCTCAAGTTCGTGCCACCACCACGAAACGCCTCTACCTTCACATGAAAGGTCGGTTTTGGCTCTGCAGGAGTTGCATCTCACGAATAGCTCTTCAATGCCACTCCCTCCTGAGTCTTTACATCGACGGAGAAACTACCTAGTAATGAGCGCCGCGGCGCCATTTCGTCTCGAACTTCCAATACGAGAACTACTCCCATATTTGTACTACGGAGCCCTTTCCTACAGTTGCACAGTGCGTTTCTTGTGTCATCTGCCACTGGGCGGCACCAGACGCAACCATGTGGATCATCTGCATCTACATCTACATAATACTCTGCAATCCACCATACGGTGCGAGGCGGAGGGCACCTCGGACCACAACTAGCATCTTCTCTACCTGTTCCACTCCCAAATAGAACGAGGGAAAAATGACCGCCTATATGCCTCTGCACGAGCCCTAATCTCTCTTATCTTATCTTTGTGGTCTTTCCGCAAAATGTAAGTTGGTGGCAGTAAAATTGTGCTGCAGTCAGTCTCAAATGCTGATTCTCTAAATTTACTCAGAAGCGATTCACAAAAAAGAATGCCTCCTTGGCTCCAGAGACTCCAACCCGAGTTCCTGAAGCATTTCCGTAACACTTGCGTGATGATCAAACCTACCAGTAACAAATCTAGCAGCGTGCCCCTGAATTGCTTCTATGTCCTCCCTCAATCCGACGTCATAGGGATCCCAAACGCTCGAGCAGTATTCAAGAATAGGTCGTATTAGTGTTTTATAAGCGATCTCCTTTACAGATGAACCACATCTTCCTAAAATTCTACCAATGAACCGAAGACGACTTGCCGCCTTCCCCACAATTGCCATTACATGCTTGTCCCACTTCATATCGCTCTCCAATGTTATGCCCAAATATTTGATCGACGTGACTGTGTCAAGGGCTACACTACTAATGGAGTATTCAAACATTACAGGATTCTTTTTCCTATTCATCTGCATTCATTTACAATTATCTATATTTAGAGTTAGCTGCCATTCTTTACACCAATCGCAAATACTCTCCAAGTCATCTTGTATCTTCCTTTAGTCACTTAACGACGACACCTCCCCGTGCACCGCAGCATCATCAGCAAACAGCCACACATTGCTATCCTCCCTATCCAAGATATCATTTATGTAGATAGAAAACAACAGCGGTCCTACCACACTTCCCTGCGGCACTCCAGATGATACCCTCACCTCCGATGAACACTCACCATCGAGGACAGCGTACTAGGTTCTATTACTTAAGAAGTCGTTGTCCGTTTCCGAACCACCCCACATCACACTGTTGGAGAGCGAAATAAAATGCACATTCCTTTGGTCTAACTTTGCAAAGGCTACCCCCAGCCCAAAGTTCGCCGGAGCCCAACCCAAGAGAAAAGAAACTGTTTCGTTACCAGCTGGAAACTTTCCCTTCCCTAACGATTTGTGAAGATTGCACATGCTTTTGAAACAGAAGAAATATGAGGTCTTTAACGTGCAGTTAAATGAAAAGAGACAAATGGAAAAGTAGGTAATCTGTTTATTATTTCAAAAGTAATCGTCACAACTCTTATTGTACTTATCCCTCTGTGAGACAAGACGGTGAATGCCTTCATTGAAAAATGTTTCCACTTGTCTAAGGGATCATAATTGTGCCTAGAAATGTACCTCTTTGTCAAAGATAATCTGCCCATATGTAGTCAAGATCGATTCGAGTATACTTACATGTCGTCCGTACACTCTTCTCATGCGATTTCCATTTTTTCGGAACTCTGAAGAAAGGAATTCATGGCCGTCCATTTGCTTCAGATGAAGAGGGTTATGCCTGGATATAATCTCGTTTCCGTAGGGAACAGTAAACAGTTTTACACGAAGGCTTTGTCAACCTTTTGTCACAGTCTGTTATTTGTCTTCAAATTTATGCAATTGCTTTTCAAGTAATCAACAGCTTACCAACTTGTTTCCAACTGCCACGTTTTCATTTGACTATCGCTTATATGCAGTTACCTTTCGTACTTACTGAATTTCATATTTATTTGTGGCTAAAGTGGTGAAAACTGGTATAATATGAAACAGGTGAGCCACAGAACTGGCAGAAGTATTTCATCAGGCCAGAACGGATGAAAAATTAGACAAAACTAATGTGACATCAACAAGCGGTGTTATTACATACTGTCATCGACGTAGGCAATGTGAAATTCCTCCAACATGGTAAATGGTATCTGATTAGGTTGGGAGTGCAGACCCACATCATCGCAGGCTTTTATTTACACGAATGCCTAGAACTTCATACATTTTTCACCATCACGTTCATTCTCTGTTTACCCATGGATCTGATGTGGGTACCAAATGTGCATTACAGAATTCACGGAAGTAAAAGAGAGTGCGCGAGTTCAAAATCATCATTCATTGCGTATCATTACAGTTTCCTTATTTGACGTTTAATACACGCTCTCCTTTATACTTTTCGTAACCTCATGTAGCTCATCATTCATGCATTCAGTTTCTGGTGGCTCACGAAATCGTCTCAGGAATCGCGAACACAAGACTTCACGTCAACGATTCTGCAAGCCTCCTAGCAGTCATTCAAAGACCAATCTTTTTACAAATATATATATAGATAAGTACGCACACTATGATCGTTATTCAGGAGGGTCTTAAGCATGGAAGCGTGGGATTATTAAACATTGCAAAAATTAAAAGTTGCACCGACACAGACTAACATACATGAACCTAAATGGCGAAACTTCGGAATTGTTAATTCTGGAATAAAAATCAAGTAGCTGTGTCATCTACTACACAAGTAACACAAGCAAGTAAGTAAACGTTTTTATCAGCTAAAGGAACTTTGATAGAGATATAAAAAGTACCCATGTGTTTTACTAGCTACTTTTTTATTGAAAATAATTAAAACTCCTGTCTATAGTTTTTATGTATTACACACCAAATATGCAGTTCCGAAATTCCGTCCGAGGAATGCGTATGTACCACATAGCTCACCCACACAGGTACACACTTATAGGAATTGTGGCGTTCAGTTCATAGGACTAGACTCTGATTTACTCCTTCTTTGGTGCTCTTGCCTTAGTAATAAGAGTTCAGGTGAGATCGACACGTCATCGAAAAAGGGAAAACCATCATGGATTCTGGCACCTTACTTGCAGTAAGCCGAATGAAGTGTCTGTATGGGAAGTGGGGCAAGTAAGGCTTCTGTAACAGAAGTAGCAGAGGCCAGAAACAGATGGCATGAGAAAACTCGAAATAATGGCATTGCGGTAGCTCTGATATTGTCCAGACTCTGTACAGGTGCAGTGATGCAGGAGAATGTGGGCGATGAATGCTGACCTAGCAAATATTTTCTCATGTATGTGGCAGACTGGGTCAAAATGATTGTGGTTCAGATTCATCTTTCCATTAGAAGAAAGTCACTGCTGTTGCACAAACGGTTTGTCAAACCTCATCTCTAGGAATGCACACACGCTGTCGACCACCTTTCCGGCTTGTGCCAAAAATATTATTCGTTCACAGGAAGGAGTCGTAGCTGACGCTTGGTGTCTTCGTCTCCTCGCATCACTTGGTAGGTGATGTCAGACACGTGAGCCAGTTGGCATCACGTGGTCAGTGTAGACCCTATTTGGTACCTGATTCAATCTGGGTTTCACTGGAAAACAGTACGCTTCCCATGAGTTCATATACATATAATGTGTGTAAAAAAAACCGTTTCGCAATGAATAGCGCACAACGCGTTGAGAACGAAACGTAGATATCAGTTTCGCACAATCCACTGAGCAACGCTAACGGGACCAATGATCCTGGTACAATGATCTGGTAGTAAGATTCCTGACAAAGTGAAGGCCCCCCCCCTGATGTCTCCCTTCTTGGAAGTATGTGGGTGCCATCCTCATGAGCCCTTAACTTACTTGTATCAAACTTCGTCCCTTTTTGCAATTTTGTCATATGATGAAATGTTGGAGACCGTGGCTGTTGTTTGAAGACAAATGTTGATGGTTGTAGGACAGCAACCAGCCACAAATTTACTTTGAGTTCCTTTATTCAAGGAACTCAAAGTAAATTTGTGGCTGGTTGCTATCCTAACACCATCAACATTCTTCTCTTTTCTTTTCTATTGGCAACCATCGGCCAGCTCTTGTCTTTTTCGACGCCATAGGTATTCGGATTTGAGGCATGAGGGTAGTTTTAACTCTCACTCTTTATTCTTTTTGAATGAGTAGAGGAGCTGATAACCCCAACGGCAGCTCCCGTAGAGAAGGAGACCTTCAGAATGATTTAGCTGGCAGAAGAGGCTACACAGGAAATGTAACAGGAACAGAACCAGAGGTAAGGTGTTCGTTGGCAGCAGGTTAGACACCTGATGTGACAGCAGAGGAACCAGTTATGACCAATTGTGGCACATAAAGGCTCAGTCAGAAGGCTTACTGCATGGATATACGGGACTCATAAGCCATTGTGAAGCCGGCCTGTCCAAAAACCTCCGGTGGTCCAGGCTGGGGCTGTACGATGGACTGGTTCCTCATCTACTTGAAACATCAAGCCGCTCGTAGGTTTCATAAGACAAAGCTTGACAGATCTACTGGAAACAAAGAAGGCTAGTAAAAAAGTTAACAATTTGGCAGAACACTTGCGTTGTAGGTTGCCACAAGGAGATAAGGCGTCTCAACATGAAAGAGCTAGAGTTAGAAAAACATTCAAATCTAGACAAATAAATATAACAGTGATTAACGAAACAGAGATCAAAATTAAAAGGCACCAAAATGAGGTCTCAGTACATGCTGAGCTACACGGTTTCTGGAATATAGATACATACATTGTGATCAACAGTAGCTTAACATATACCCACTTCCGTGTGTTAATTGTTTTTTCTCTGCGTCTAACAGTCTTCTTCATCTACATCTTCATAGATACTCCGCAAGCCACTGTACAGTGCATGGCGGAGGGTGCCATGTACCACTAGTAGTCATTTCATCTCCTTTTCCACTTATAAATAGAGCCAGGGAAAAACTACTACCCATACGCCTCCGTATAAGCCCAAATCTCTCGTATCTTACCTTTGCGGTCCTTACGCACGGCCGGTTTGTGTGGCCGAGCAGTTCTAGGGGCTACAGTCTGGAACCGTGCGACCGCTGCGGTCGCAGGTTCGAATGCTGCCTCGGGCATGTATGGGTGTGACGTCCTTAGGTTAGTTAGGTTTAAGTAGTTCTAAGTTCTAGGGGACTAATGACCTTAGAAGTTAAGTCCCATAGTGCTCAGAGCCATTTGAACCTCACGCGCAATGTATGTTGGCTGCAGTAATTTCATTCGGCAGTCAGCTTCAAATACCGGTTCTCTAAATTTTCTCAATAGTGTTCCTGGAAAGGGAAACCGCCTTCCCTCCAGGGATTCCCATTTGTGTTCCAGAAGCATGGGCGTAACACTTACGTGTTGTTCGAACCTATCGCTAACAGTTCTAGTAGCCTGTCTCTCAAATGATTCAATATCTTCCTTCAGTCCGAGATGGTACAGATCCCAAAACGCGAGCAGTTCTCAAGAATAGGATGCACCAGCGTCCTATATGCTTTCTCCTTTAAATGTGAACCACTCTTTTCTAAGATCCTCCAAATCAACCACTTTATCTACCACAGTTCTCACATGTTCGTTCCATTTCATATTGCTCTGCAACATTACAGCCACGTATTTAAACGAATGCACTGTGTCAGTCAGGTCGCTATTAATACTGTGTCCGGACATTACAGGTTCGTTCATCCCACCCATCCTTATTAACTTACATTTTTCCACATTTAGAGCTAGCTTCCATTCACTACACACACTAGAAATTTTGTCTAACTCCTCTTGTATCTTCCTACGGTCACTCAACTTCGACACTTTACCGTACATCACAGCCTCAACAGCAAACGGTCGTAGATTGCTGCCCACCATATTCACCAAATTGTTATGTGTATAGAGAACAGCAGCGGTCCTATCACACTTCCCTCCCATATTTCTGACGATACCCTTGTCTCTGATGAACTCTTGCGATCGAGGATGACATACAAGTCTTCCAGCCACTCACGTACTTCTAAACTTACTCCATATCCTCGTACCTTCGTTAATAGACTGCGATGAGGCACAGTGTCGAATGCTTTCCGGAAATCTAGGAATATGGAATCAGCCTGTTTCCCTTCATAGTTACCAGTATACCATGCGGGAAAAGGACACTCTTAGTTTCGCACGAGCGATGCTTTCTAAATCAATGCAGATTCATGGACATAAGCTTCTCATTCTCAAGAAATTTCTTTATATTCGATTTGAGAATATGTACAAAGATTCTGCAGCAAACCGAATTTGAGGGTATTGGTCTGTAATTTCGTATACCCGTTCTTTTACTCTTCTTATGTACGGGAGTCACCTGCGCTTTTTTTCCATTCGCTTGGAACTTTGTGCTGGGTGGGAGATTCACGATAAACGCAAGCTAGTTAAGAGGCCAATGCCGTAGAGTACTCTTTTTAAATTCGCACTGAGATTCCATCCGGACTTGGTGGCTTATTTAATTTCAAATCCTCCAGCTTTTCTTCTGCGTCAGTAATACTTATTAGTATGTCGTCCATACGGTAGTCTGTCCAATGGTCAAATGACAGTACGTTTGTACGATTCTCCTTTGTGGACAATTTCTTGAACTTCAGGTTTTGTTTTGCTATCTTCAACTATATCTCCTTACTGGTCAACAAGGGACTGATGGAATCCTTAGGCTTGCTTACCGATATTACACACGACCAGAACTTTCTCGGGTATTCTGCCACATCTCTTGCTAAGGTATGAGGGTAGTAGTTGTTGTATGTTTCGCTTATAGATCTTTTAACAGACGCACGAAGCTCTACTAACCTTTGCTTGTCGTTATTTGTGCGTTCTCTTTTGAACCCTCAGAGCAATAGCCTCTGCTTCCTCAGCATCTTGCGAACTTTGTTATTAAACCATGGTGGGTCTTTTCAATCCCTTATGCACTTATTAGGTACTTAACTCTCCACACTACGATTTACAACCTGCTTAAAATTTTCCCCTAATTCATCTACGTCTATCTTCCTGGAACCAAGTGATGTCAGTTCACTGTCTGAGTGAAGTGCTAACAATAGTTTACCTTCTCTACCTAGTACGAACACTCTCCTAGCCTTCTTAACTGATATATAAACTTCCGTATCCATAGTTGCTATAATGACGTCACGATCGCTATTCCCCGTTCCTATACTCACACTGTCTATAAGGTCCAGCCTGTTCGTAGCTGCAAGGTCTAAGATATTTCCATTGCTTGTGGGATGCCGATCTAGCCGATCTAGCGCGACTCTGTCTGTATCCCCCTACAATGAAGCCAAACCCATCGCAGTCTATACTCGGTAGGTTAAATTCACTCCAAGTAGTACTTGATGATCTGTTTATTTACGCGCTACTCACTGCGAATTATCTTTAAATGGGGAAAACGTCCAACAATTAACGTGGTTTCACCTACACCTGTTATACGCGAGCTGCCACACTGTCACACTCAACTTTGACCTAAATTTAGACAATATCTTTCTCAACTGCGATAAACACACGTCCTCCTACGGCCTCCAATCTGTCTTTTCGATATACATTCCACATTCTCGCAAACACATCACGTAATCAATTATCTGATTTGTTCTCTCGTCAGTCATAAATGCGCCTCGAAGGTAACTACACTTGTCAGTTTATACTATGCATTTTGCGTCCACATGTCCACCTTCAGTACCTGACCGGCTATCCAGTGGAACACAAACATTAATGGCTAGCTAGTACCATGTGTACTTACAGGTATTAACCAGTCTAAAGACATACTACTAATTTTTGCTAAAATTTTCTGCAAATAAAGTAAGTATTGACGTAATGCTGTTCAGTGTGTCATTAAAAAAATCTGCATACCCGTAACACCATGTATAGTGGCACAGAACCGCAAAACAAGAAATTGCTGTCATTATAATATCAATAGGTTAGAAGTGTGAAAAGACCCTGCCGAGCCTGGTACGCAGCTTGTGGTCGTGCGGTAGCGTTCTCGCTTCCCGCACCCGGGTTCCCGGGTTCGATTGCGGGCACGGTCAGGGATTTTCTCTGTCTCGTGATGACTGGGTGTTGTGTGATGTCCTTACGTTAGTTAGATTTAAGTAGTTGTAAGTTCTAGGGGACTGATGACCATTGATGTTAAGTCCCATAGTGCTCAGAGCCATTTGAACACTGCCGAACTACAGATGTGTAAATAAGAGAATAATTAGTACTTGATTTTAGACTGGAAGAGGATATCTCACATTTGTTGGACTATATTAACCAGAGGACGAAAGAGAAGAAGATTCAGAGGAGTTCTACCATACACTGGAGGCATAAATAGACCAGAAGGATGAAGCACATTATTTCATTATGGCAGGAGATTTTGATGCAAGTCATATGGGAACATTCTTCGCTTCCCCCCCCCCTCCCCCCAAAGAAAAAAAAGAAATACACAAATCAAATATAATTGGAGTGGCAGAGGAATGATGTCAGTAAAAGCGTGAGCAAAATTCAGTGAATAAAACAAGGATATGGAAAACATACAGGAGTCTACAGGGAAACTGACATGTTCGCGGATCATTTTCCACTTGTTAGCAAAATGATTCTTTGGGCAAGATGAAAGAGAAATTGTACAATGGGGAAAGATGAGGAAGATAATCAGAAGTTTAAGATAGGACTAATACAGGATTTTAAAGATCTTTATAAAAGATGACTGACTAAGTATATGTTGGAAATAGCAACAGCAGAAGGCGTGGAAGGCAACAATTCGTTTTAGGAACAGCTAAAGAAGTAGTGGGAAAAAAGTAGAATAAATAAAAATTAGAAATGCTTAAGGATATGTAACACATAAATAAAAGAGGTATCAAGAATAAGCCAAAAAAAGGCTATTTGAATTTAATACAAAATCGCTCAGAAGTACCAAAGTAAAAATACAGTCAGAAAGGAAACAAAGCATAATCAGTAATAGGGAATGCACATAGAGAAAGCAGGAGTACGATGTGCATGGATGTATAGTCTTCTCTTACAAATTGTTAAGAAGCTTTAATAAGACCACGAGAGATACTTTGAAGAAGGATACAACAGAAATTCGGAATTGGGCGAAACATCATAAAAATCCTTGGTGCTATGATAATCAGGTGACAGGAGGCTTAGACATCATAACTAAGAAAGGGCTGAAAGAGCATTAAGGAAAAAAAGATGCAGAAAGGCTCCCACTTCAGAAGGAATTACTGTGGAACTACTTAATTACTGAGAAATGCTACTATAATGATTATTCCTGCATTGATAAACACGTACTTACTTGGAAACAGGATACTGGAGCAGTGGATTGTTGCAGATATAGTACCAGTCTTCAAGAAATGAGATAGGTCCGTCATAAAAACTGTAGGTGAATAATTATTTTCAACACAGGATGCAAAATTTATGCTAATATACTTAATTTTCGTTTGCAATCCATGGCAGAGGCGAAGTTATCCGAAGTTCAGAATAAGTTTGGAAAAAAAGACTTTGGTCAGGTAATATTCAAAAAATAAACATAATGTCAGAGAAGCATTGAGAATATAACATTCCCACATATAACTGCGTTCGTTGATTTTGAAAAGACGCTCGATGAGGGAGGATAAGGTGGTAAACTGTACAAAGACGTGGATACCCTAAACGTCTTCTCTCTGCAGTAAAGAGGCGGTACGTGAACGATCTGAGAGTTCTGCAGAAATAAACAGAGCAGGAGGTGTTAATTATAAAACATGGAGTAAGATTAGGATGTAGCCTCTCTTCGACACTGTATAATATGCATTTTGACGACGCCAGTTATATGTGACAAAGTATACATCTACATCATGATTTTAGACTAGGACAAGGCGATTTTATTGACACGCTGCTATTTGCTGAGGACCTGCTGCTTCTCAATAAAACACAATACGGAGCCAGCATAATGTAAGTGGCACCTGTGCTTAGTTTAATACAATCTGAATACTCCCCTAAAACACAGGTGATGGCTTTTATAGGAAGAAACTCATAAGAACTAAAATAATGATAAATAACCAACTAATTGAACAAAGCTGTAACTTTAGTTACCCTGGATACTACATATCTTTTGAGACTATAAAGACATAGATATTAAATTAAATAAGTTCCAAATGACACGTTGCTGCATTAGAAGAAGGTTGAAAAACAAAACCAGGAAGGATACCCAGCTAAAATTCTGTAAAGTAGGCTGCTTCATGGAAGTGAGTCATTGATAATCAGTGAGAGAAATAAAACCAGCGTACAAGGAGTGGAAATCAATTTTTTTTAGAAAATAAAGTAAATAGTAACAAGGACCCATCAGTAAGCGCAAGAGTAAATTGCTTGGTATCACTTTAAATATTTTCCAGTGAACTGAATGGAGCTGGAAAAAGGTAGAAAAAAATAATCGTCACCGCGAAAGATTTTACTCAAAATATCTTTTGGCATTGTGCAGAAACAATTGCACCAATCATGCTATGGTAACATCAGTCATTTGATTGTTTGCACTGGGCACCACACGAATAACTTTATGAAGGATGGACTGCATTAAACTAAGATAAGTTCCAACTGAAGTTCATAAATTAAAAGATAAATATAGTCACGTTACTGCGAGCAATCACACAAACCCCATGAAACCCTTCATGAAATGTCTCAAATTATCTCCCAAATCCTATCCCGTTGTAATCTGGCATCAGAGAGTAAGTATATGTGTTCTTCAGAATCTAGCATCCAGAAGTCGAAAGTCCTCTCACGTCGCAAGCTACTATCAAAACTACTCCTCTGTCATCCTGTCATCCTGAGCATCTGAGCATTCCGCAAGAAAGCATCCCAACAAGAAAATCTATTAACCAATCAAATCTATTACGCCGTACTCAGCCGATGACGGAAAGTGTCTGGGTTGCCTTTGCCTCCTGCTAGGTCAATTTAGATGAAATTATGCCCCACTGGAAATTTTCACAAAGGAAAGAAATAGAGAAAGAGTTAGAGAGACAGTGAGAGGGAGAGAAAGAGAAAAACCACCAGCAGCCGCCATGGTGTCAGGATGTCGGCACATTCTGGTGTTAAAGAAGCCTAAATATTCCATTGTCCATTCGTGTCGGCTAAAATGAAAAGGACCTGTACCTGGTCATGCACCCTGAATTACCGGCTCTACAAGGAGAATACTCGAGCTTGGCTTGAAATCTTGCTCATGGCTCAGCAGAAATTACGTCAAATACCCAGATATTCAAAGCGTTTCCCTTCTAAGCCATTAAGGTGATGGAGGAACTGGACAACAATGAGCACTGCAGCCCCTGTTCGTCCCATTCTACCACAACAAAAACAATTCTCATACTTGGAATGATAATTTTTACAGAGTGCGGATAACACTGTGACCGAGCACACTGATCTACCGTGTTGGCAATCCATCTGAGCCACTGAGGATACAGCGGATAGTGCGATTGCAAGGAAGTCCGAACTTAATACCCACACACTAAATTCGTAGTACCCCTGCCCATTATACTCCTTACTCGCGGGAGGCAATCTTACCGAGTACCTGGAGAGTTCGGGCAATCCGTGTGCATCCATCACAGAAGAAGGATGTCAATGGATGGTTAGCCTAAACTATATATGAAGATAATATCTGTAGTCTGAAAGAACAGATGCTATCTTCATATATTCTCATCTTTGTCGTGTTCAGCCCTTTCGCACACGCAAGAGGGGGAGGCGTTTCTCATTCTGGCCTACTGCTAGACCTCACCAGACGACGACCGCCTGGGGCATAGGTGTTTGCTTCTGGATCACCTTGTTCCATAGCGTCCGAGAACAATGATTAACGCCTGTTCGATTAGGGCCCTCATGGCTACTTCATGATCCGGGGCGGTCCGTGTGTTCATTTCCGCACAGGAGGAGAAATATGTGTCGTGTCCCAAACCATGAGAAGCCAAAAATTTTCAATTGGAGAATATTTCAAAAGACAACTATGCACTGTTTGCCTGAGGCCAGTCCATCGAAAAAGCGTCTATTTAATTACGCGAGGGAAACTTATTCCTTTTTTAACGATGAATAAGAATCGCTCCTGCTTTACAATCAAAAAGAGGATAAGGTCGTACAAACTATTGATCTTGTCGAAATGTTACTTCATAAATTTCGTATTTACTTCTATGGCCAGACTGGCGCAAATTGGTATCATATGAATTAAGTCAGCCATGGAACTGGCAGACGCTTTTCACGCTGATATCTTTAACATTAAGTTTTAATTTCACTCTCTCAATTTTCTTTTATTTGAGTCGCTGCTGCTTCGATGTACAAGTGGAACAGCAAGCAAGAAAGTCTGTATCCTTACGTTACACATTTATTAAGCAGATCACTAGCCTCTTCGTTCCCATTCCCACTGTGCCTAACTAGTTTTCCTATTTGTTGTTCATTATCTATCTTTTCTACAAGCTTAGACTTTTTTTTTTTTTTTAAGAATTTCCATTCTTCATCATTGCACGTTTTCTTTTAGGTTGACAAGTTCTATGAAGTTGCCTCGTTTACTTTTTTCCGCTTCAATGTATTAACTTGAACACCTGCCACACCCAAAGTAAAAGCGCACCATACTGCCTGGCTATTATAATAATGGATCTATTCAAAAATTTCAAATGTGTGTGAAATCTTAGAGGACCAACTGCTAAGGTCATCAGTCCCTAAGCTTACATACAGCTTAAATTATCCTAAGGACAAACACACACACCCATGCCCGAGGGATGATTCGAACCACTGCCGGGAGCTTTTCATGTTGCTTAAATTTTTAGTAGTAATAATGAGTCATATGAACTATCCAACCACAACACACAACCCGCCCTCACAGCTTTACTACATTCTATAAACCTCCAGGATGTGGCTGAGCCATGTCTCTGCAGCATTCTTTCTTCCAGGAGTGCTGATCCCATAAGGCTTGCAGATGGAACCCTGTGTAGTCTGGAAGGCAGGAGATGAGGAACTAGTGATATTAAACCTTTGAAGGATCGCTTGGTGGCGCAGTTGCCTTTTAAGGGGAAGGATCCCACATTGTCAAGTCCCAGTTTGACATGTGGCGTTAATCTGGCAGGATTTTTCAAATATTCATACTAACTTAAGAATTTAGATCCTCTGATGACTGTGATCTCCTTTTGTACTCCCATAACTTACCGCAGCACTGCCAATATATTTTGCCTACAGAAACAGGTATCCTTTTCCACACTGCCTCTGTCTTGTTTTAGCACACAATTAATTACAGCTTTTTGCATTTAGTGTTCGTCAGATCCAGTTTCCTCACAATTTTCAAGTTTTCTCGCAGCAAATGGCGACTTCAGCTTTTTTTCCATTTGATGTCGCTTAATATGGCAAACATCAATATGATGGAGGGTCATCCCGATCGCCTTCCACATCGTATTTGTACACTGATTTCACAATTATCAAATATCATCTGAAATTTTGTAATTAGAGAGTTATGGACTTTTTCCAAGCAGTGCCAATTTTCTTCTAGCTGTGATGCATCCAGTGTGGAATAGTGATAACAATCGCTGCCAGCGGAGGTTTGTGTAGCTAGTGCAAATGCGATCAGCGGCAAGTCTTATTTTTACTATTTGTTATCTTTTGGAATTTGTTAGTGCTACCAGCACGTGTCCATTGTAGAAACTACTGCAGGAAGACATCACATTTTCCTGGACTGAGGCACAGGAAAGATCTTTCATCGTTGTTAAGAAAACGATAACGTCGTCTCCAGTCGTCGCATTGAATGATAATACTGAGACAGAAATTAACAATGATGCTGGCAGTTACAGGACAGATGCATTTCTAGTGCCAATTCAACAAGGTGTTGGTAGTGGTATAGCTTATGTTTCCAGACTGCTGTCCAAGTATGAGATGCATAACTGCAAAACTTGGACTGAATGCTTCGTAGTTGTTTGCCCGACAACTAGTCGTGACCATATTCGTTTGACAAAGCCTGAAGGATGCATCAGATCGACTGGTAAATGGTCACTGGAGCTTCAGGTTTACGACTTCACAGTGATAAACAAAAGTGGACTCGAACAGTATAATAGCTACTTTTGAGGGAATCCATTGGTGTAACACAGCACTGTGGATGAAATCTCAGTCATCACTATACTAAATGTCATCGGTGCAAAACAAAGGGAAGAGCCAACATTGCTGACGATTGTAGAAACTTTGAAGAGTGAGGAACCGACCAAAAGGAAAATACCAATCAATAGACGAAACATTGTATGAGTGGATGTGTGATTCAGTCGGTCAGAATTGGTTGCTCACCATGCCAGCTCATCTATGGTTAGCTACAATGCAGTACTTCCATGATGCTGGAACATCTGGTCTCCTGGTATTCGTGAAGGCTCTAGACAATCAGATGCAAGTATCAATGACCAGATCTCTACTGATCCATTAGAAACTCGGTGCGTCATTGTATGGAATGCCAACGACGAAAGCATGTGACAAAACTACATTCAGAACATCTGCCTGCAACAGTGCCCTTCCACCAAATTGGAATCGACCTCTTGGGGCTGTTTATGAAGTCGAGAAACGCGAATCGATGGATTACAGTCTGCACTGATAGCACTGTCAGCAAAGCCATGCCTTCTGAACAAGTTCTACAAGCTGCAAGATTTCCTGTGCAAGGCATAATTTTGAAGCATAGGTTACTCTGTGTGACGATCTCTGATTCTAGGAAAATTTTATAGCAAAGAGTAGTATCAGAGATAAAATAATGTTGCAGCATCATCCACATGTTGACAGCTGCCTACCGCCCATAGACGAATGAGCAAATGGAAGCTTTAACATGATGTTGACACATATGCTGTTGATGTACATTGGCGTCGATTGGAGAAATTGTGACACAATGCTGTCTTTCGTGACCTTCACATATAGCGCAACAAGGAAAAATACTAAGGGCTTCACATCAGTCTTTGTGCTCAATGGCTGCACGTTCGAAACGATAATGGATACACTGTTCCCACTCCGACAATACTATGTTCAGGATGACTGCATGACACACATGACCACGACCAAAACAGCAAGGCAGTTAGCTCTCAATCTGTTCATGGATCACCAGAAGGATTGAGAGCTCTGTAACGTTAGTCGCCAGCCAGTGAGACGCAAGAATGGGTTTCATGCATGAGAGGTAAATGCGACTATCAGAAAAGTAACCAAAACGCTACATTAGGCAGAGTAGTTTGCTTGGAGCAAAGCCGAGGTTATCAGCAATCGTTTGTTCGTCATTGTCGAACATCACATACGGAGTAGAGGATTATCATGCAGCATCAAGGGGATAAAAGCGGAGAACTAACCTTAGATAGATCACCAAATAGTCGCATATTTTCAGAAGATATTTCATTTAGACAACCAGTTTCCGCATATCATTAACGCTGTCTTCAGGCTTAATGCACTCCATTTGTAGATAGTGAGATATAACTATACTTTCGTAGCTGGAGCCATTAAAATCCGGTTTCTGTGAATTGGTTTTTAGAGTGTTTACTTCGAAGACTTGACAACAACTTGAATCAATATCTGACTGGCCGCTGTCCTGTATCCACGATGAATGAATAGAGAAATTGAAGAGATGACGTCCATGTCCTAATTATGAATTCATACAACATGCGACGGGTCAGGCTCTTATCGCGCAGTTTCCTTTCCCTGAAAGAAAATCCACCTACCTCGTTTCTTAGGTAGTTGCTGCACTCGCCTCTCCTGATAGCAGCTACTGGAAAAATTGCAGAAAAGCAGTGTTGAAGAAACTGCAATTTAATAGCCGCTCACCGGAGGCCGCGATACATGTTTGCTGAAATACAATCTATGAGCAATCTTCCTAAATAAATTGAGTTATTGGAATGGTAGTAATTGTTTACTCAAACGAGAACGCGAAGTTGGTAATTCTATTTAAGCTCTTTATTGTCTTTAAGCCTGATCATCAGCCCGCTAATCTACGTTTGAAGAAAGTTCAGTTCACAATTCTATCCACACTCAAACCCCGCCAGAATTAGCTTTCAAAGTTACGGAATTTACTTAACTGCAACACAGACGATTTTCTAACATACACGTTTGCAGTCGATGTTCAATAATAGTTCGTTTTTTAACGTTAATGCTCGCCATAAGCACTTAGTAAAAGTTTACGAAGTACCGCCACGCTTTTAATTATTAAAGTTACTCGCGTCTTTCGCGGAACGAAAAGTCACAACTCGCTCAAACTCACACTACGCGTTACTGGACTCTTCCAGTCTCAAATCGCACAGTACCGAACCGATGAAGCCGTTTTATGACTTCATTTTACACATTATTCGCGAGGACACATCAAGCATGTCTCTTCTCGATCACAGTTCCTTCGCGACTCTTCATCCACTCGCGACTCACTCTCCTAGTCTGCTAACCGTCCTCGCATCTCATTGGCTCACACATCACACAGCCAATCAGAATTAACTCTTTGGGTGCGCCTCGCGCCAAAATCTAGCACGCACCAGTCATGACTTCTGAATCATTTACGTCATGATTTCTTGTTACACAAAATTTACTGTATAATTTAACAAACCGAAAGGAAAACTAGACTTTACTTTATTTCCAGAAATTATTTAAATACTCGCGAACGTTCTGGCTGCTTGTACAATACCATACACTCTTGGACATCCGACATTCACTAAGATGGGGAACCACTGGCGACTCTGTTCCCACGGTTACATCGTCTGAACACTTGCGAGTTCCAACCTAGATTTTATACACTTGCAAAGAATGGCGAATGTCCCTCTTTCATTCACTCAGGCACACTCATTCACTCTCACCTACTCATATAAAATAACTGTTCACAAAAATTCAAAACATTTATGGTTTTAACAAAGTTATAGGTGAATTTCTAAAAGTAAAATTCTCAAAATAAATACAAAAGCACGGAAGGTGATTTTGTTTCATAGTTGGATGGTCACTGAAGGTGATCTATACAGAATGGTATTTATTTAGACTCGAAAATTGTAGAAATTTGCGTTTTCTGTAAGATTTTTCTAATTTCCAAAATATGCAGGTTTCAAAGCTCAAATTTGGATGACTTATTTTTATTCATAACAGAAACTAGTATAATAACTTTTAATTTCCTCAGGTTCCTCAGTTAGAAGTTATTAAAGATGAAAGTTCCACGTTATACACGCGGCTAGTTAGCGCACAGGTCTTACATTCTCACGGTACAGACATGCCATATGGTCGTGACGTCAGACGAACGGACACCGGTAATCTGCCCGCTACAGCACATATGCTAATCTGATGGCTACTTTACAGTCTGTCTACATTTCACAGTAAATATTTGATAGAAAACTGTGCGCTCGCACTAGTTGCCACGCCACACACCTCCTGAGGAAACTAAATTTTTTCATTCATGACAAACTTTTAGTTTTCTAAAAAAATTTCTATTAAAGATTTACTCAAACAGCTATTTAACATTTATAGTTCCTGTACATCAATCATCCACTTATACCTAGGGCTGACGACCTACAAAACATCTTATATCTAAACATGCACTTTTATCATCATTCAAAAAAAATTTTTCAGATTACAAAATTCTATTTACAAATTCCTGAAAAAGAAAACAAACCTAAATACTATCTTGATGTACGTCACACGCACACTAACACTACTATCGCTATGGTGAGCGTCACTTTTTTACCACTTACACTTAAGATTTTGATAGCACTCGTAGTTCGACCGGGTCCTGCTTGGGAGGTCCATTTCAAGTCTCGTGCTACCACCTCTGTTTACTTCGGCGCACCTGAAACATCAGCTGGCCTCAGTTCCCTTTCTAACTGCTACGTCTTAACCTACAGCAGCGATAAATGGCGCTATCTGCTTGACTCTAAAGTCTCATATTTTTGATAAAATTTACTTTACAGTATGTACAATTTTCAAATTTTTTTTTTTTTTTTTTTTTTTTTTAAGTGAAAAGTGAATTGACTTTCCTAATGCAGTACCGAAGTGGCACATTTACTCTTTAATTACTTCTTCATCTCATAATCAAACAAGTTATGGTTACATAAGAAATACTAAGAAAAACAATTCCTACAAATAGTTCACAAATACATAATAAATCTCCGCCAGCACTGGTGACTCTCCAGTTCCTGTACAATACACAACAATATAAAATATACACAAAATTATCAATATTACAATTCTGTCTCCAGGCAATCTCCTGTAGTCCTGTATCATAAATTAAACACTGAAAAATACATATTTACTTATTCATTTATCAACACTACAATCCTTATACTAATCTCTACGACAAACTTGGGGAGCTTTGTGTGTCTCTGGTCAAAAATGGAATCGATGTCATGGGTACTTTCCTCATCTCACATATCTGGAGTTACTTCAATTTCTTGTCAACATCAGGTTTTCTCTAGTCACATTCGGGTTTAATTTACAACTCTCATACTCATACTTCACACACTCAGGTTAGTATTTGTTAAAGCGTTTCCTACTAATCTGCGAAACCTCGTTACCCATACTTTCTAACATACATCCACCTCCTGAGTTACCAACGTCGCCTCAGCTCTGTTTACATTCGTAGCCTCACTTCCTTTTGTTTACAAACATCTCCTCTGTTTACCAACAAACGCCACCTCTGGTTACCAACATTAAACTTTTTATTTACTCACCTTCGTAGCCTCACTTTTTCCTAATATCGAGCTAGCCAAACACTATGCTCATTCTTTCTCCTTTTCTCACATATTTCTCTTCATTTGACAGTCAGTCCTGCTGCACTGTCCCTTTAACTTAACTTCCTTTACCCCTTTGACAGTCAACCTTGTTGCACTGTACCTTTACTCATTTTACCACTAAATCACCTCCTGAGGCTCTGACTTCATTGAACAGACAGTTTTGCTGTACTGCTCCATTTCCTTTCCTAAACATTAGCTTAATGCTACGTCTTAACATATCGTTCTGTTACTTAACAAACAGCTTCAATGTTCGTCACCATATTTTCTGAGGCTCTTACATTTCTTAGTTATTTTACCTTTCTAAGGGCATTACTCACACCTTAGGCCAAACATTTACTTTACTGAGACTTATTACTTATCTGAGGTATCTTAATCCTTTTTGATTTTCTCTTACACTCATTCCTTACGCTTAACCTATACTGCACTGAGGTTCTTTCCTACTCATTACTTAAACACTTTATCACTTAAAAACTACGATAGAGAAGAAGGAAAGACGATAGAATTTTAGTTCTGAATGAAAGAAGAGGTAGGTTGACAATACGGAAAAGAAAGTGGAAGAAATATTGTCAAACGACTCGAGACCTAGTGCTCGTCACGCACTTAGCTCTGCAAAGAGTGCAAAGCTCTCTGAGGTATCTACTCACTCCTGGCCACGTCTCTCTTTTGAACATATCTTTTCAAATCCACAATGTTCCTAAGCCCTAACACCTTATGTGATTTCACAAACTCCAGTCTATAAGCATTTGGGTGAGGCTTCTCTACGATTCTAAATGGGCCCACGTACTCATTATAGCCCTCCAAGAATTTCTCTGTTTTACAAATACATATAGGAAAATCATTCTGCTCAGGATCCTCACATAGCTGCTTACCGATGAAAGGTATAGTAATTAGTTTACCCTTAATTTTTACCATAACATCATTGGTAGAAAAATTCACCCATCCTTCATATTTATTCAAAAAGTCAGCCCCCACCAATATGTCTACACTCAGTCCATTTATAACTAAGAAGTTCTGTCTTATTTCTACTTCCTTAAATGCTATGGGTAGAAACACTTCCTGTTTTACTGTCTTCTTAGTCTTACCGGTTGCTACTACAATGTTCAAGCCACTTACTGGCATCTTAACAATCTGTTTACTGTTAGGGAGTTCATTTACCAAGTTCTGGGATACTGCACAGACTTCCGATCCAGTATCTATCAAACATTTAACTGGTTCATTTAATACTCTTAGCTCTACTATCGGTTGCCCTAAGTACTCTTTATTTATTTTGGGTTCTGCTTCCTCCAATAAATCTTGCACAATTTCTCTCCTTTCGAAGCCTGTCTTTTGGGTGGCAATCACATTCACACTTACAGGGTTTATTTCATGCTTATTATCACCCTCAATTCTAGTGGCAGCTCCTATTAGCCTATCCACTATTGCTAAGTCAAAACATTTTTCCAATGTTTCCCCCTCTTTCTCATTAACCTCCTTTTCTACGACCCTATCCAAGGCGTCGTCATTAACCTCTACCTCCTCCTCTAATCTATCCTCTTCTTCGTAACTATCTACAACATCAATTATCTTATCAAGCACAGTCACAACCCTGCCATTATTACTGTTCTCACCCCTATCCGACAGCTCTTCATTAGTTTTACTGTGCATAATGTCTTTCTGATTATTACCCTTATAACTAGTACTTAGTTCTTCAATAAGTGGCTTCTTATGATTATTCTTACAGTTAATTGGTTCATTAACCTCCACTTGACTTAAAGCTACTATCTCTGTCTGTTTTACGTTATCCTCCCTAAATTTTGTAGCAACAACATTTATGTTAGGTGGTCGTTCAGGCTGCTTTCTTATGAATGGTTTTGCCAGCGGATTTAACTTTAAACGCTGTTGCCTACGATCGCCAGCACACTCGTAGACAATTAATGGTTTTCCGAGCGCGGTGCGTCATCACTATGCCTCCAGCTGACCGCCTCACCTCCTGACATCTGTCGGCCGCTGTCATACTGCTCGCGTTCATTGAACCTGTTAACATATGTTCTTCCTCTACCACGTGAACTGCCACGGTATCCGCCGCCTCTCTGAACACCCATCCTATTAATGTTTACATCCGCGCGATTGTCATTCTGCCTAGCAGGCGGGCGATGCTCCCTCCTCATGTTTTCTTCTTCTTTTTGGACGGATTCAACCCTTTCTAAATACTGTACGAACTTGTCAATGTTATCTCGGGGCGCAGATATGATCTTAGTTTTCCAGTTCCACGGTAGCTTATTTTCTACCCCTAATATGATCTGTTCTAACTTATTACTAAGGTAGGACAGAGTTGTTACCCACCTTTGAACAAATCGTTTGATGCCCTCTCTCTTGGGGTCATACTTCTCTCCCGACCAGAACCGATTAAGAACATCCATCTGCTTTCTCTTTCCCCAGTATTCCTCAAAGAACGCTAATTTAAATTCTGACAATTTCGCGTATTTTTCAGAGGCTAAATTCCCCCATACTCTGGCCTCTCCCATCAAATTTGAAGTGATAAAGCCTATCTTTTGTTTATCGCTCCATACTTTCGGCAAAACGTCTTCAAAATCGTTCCAAAATTCTCTGGGGTGCATGTTCTTACTTGGGTCAAATTTTAAAAACTGTCTGTGGGTAACATACGCAACCTCGGTAGATTCAATTATTCCACTGGAAATTATACTACCACTATGGTTAGAAACACACTGTTCTACTTTGGTTAGTCTGCATTCATGCCCACAAAGTTGCTCATTCACACTTTCACTGAAATGGCTTATGTGAGTCTCTAAATTATTGACCTTATTTACAACTTGCTCTCCAAGTTTCTCACACCGAATTTTGGTATCATTTACTTTACATTCTAAGGCGGCATGATTAATTTCATTGGAATTCTCTACCACTTTTATGTGCTCACATACTTTATCTAATTCTGCATCAACATGGGATTTAAATTGCTGTTGATCCTCAGTAACCTGTTCGATTCGTGTCGTCAATTCACTTTGCACTTGAACAATATTTTCTGTACATTCTAGTTTAACCTGCTGTATTTCAACATTTACTTTACTACTGAGCACTGCTAAATCTTGCTTCCAACAGTCTCTGAGATCGGATATTTTGGAATCTAAATCAGCGCCCATTTTAGTCATCTCATTACTTAAATCAGATCCTAATTTAGACATTTTTGAATCCATTTTACTTGACATATTAGTTTCCATTTGTGACATATTAGTTTCCAATTTTGATATACTGGAATCCATCTTACTTGACATATTGGAATCCAACACGTTCATCTTAGTTAATAGATTCATCAGCACACTGGCGACATTATCCTTCGCCCCCTCATTTGCTGATACAATGTCCCTATTAACATTAACTACCGGCATGGGTAACTGTAACTCACTGGGCACTGACATATTTGGATCTGACTCCAAACTATAATTAACATAGGATGAATCAGTCAAACTACTACTGAAATTGGGTTGAGACACGTCTAAACTAAAATTCATGGGGTCATTTTCCCCTGTCTCCATCCCACTATCACAACTTAGTTCCGCCTTTTTGTCACTTGGTTGAAACTCAGCCATTTTTCTCAGTTTGACTCCACAAACACACAAAGTTTTCAAAAGCACTGTACTTAACTTTGTGCTTCGGCGTGCTGCGTTGCTGCTAGATGAAACTGCGGGTCCGTTCACCATACACTGCAATGCTGTACCAGTTTCCGGGCCCCCGCTCGAATCAGCGCTGCCAACTGCCACTGCTGTCGTCGCCTCTGCGTAGTCTCCGTAGCTCGTCGTCTGCCAGACGCCGTCGTAGACTGCTATTCCAATCGGCGCGTAGTCACCGAAAAATTCTTCCGTTCCGTACAACACATTACAGTTCACGGACACTTTCACTGTCCTTCCTATTCACGTGGCGATATCAATTTGTACGCTACACAGTTCCTACACATAGCGAGCACTTCTGTATTGTCCGGTAATTGTCACTACTGCTTTTTTTGAAATTCACTGGAATTTACTATTTTTATTTCCCGGCCGATGCACCACTTGCGACGGGTCAGGCTCTTATCGCGCAGTTTCCTTTCCCTGAAAGAAAATCCACCTACCTCGTTTCTTAGGTAGTTGCTGCACTCGCCTCTCCTGATAGCAGCTACTGGAAAAATTGCAGAAAAGCAGTGTTGAAGAAACTGCAATTTAATAGCCGCTCACCGGAGGCCGCGATACATGTTTGCTGAAATACAATCTATGAGCAATCTTCCTAAATAAATTGAGTTATTGGAATGGTAGTAATTGTTTACTCAAACGAGAACGCGAAGTTGGTAATTCTATTTAAGCTCTTTATTGTCTTTAAGCCTGATCATCAGCCCGCTAATCTACGTTTGAAGAAAGTTCAGTTCACAATTCTATCCACACTCAAACCCCGCCAGAATTAGCTTTCAAAGTTACGGAATTTACTTAACTGCAACACAGACGATTTTCTAACATACACGTTTGCAGTCGATGTTCAATAATAGTTCGTTTTTTAACGTTAATGCTCGCCATAAGCACTTAGTAAAAGTTTACGAAGTACCGCCACGCTTTTAATTATTAAAGTTACTCGCGTCTTTCGCGGAACGAAAAGTCACAACTCGCTCAAACTCACACTACGCGTTACTGGACTCTTCCAGTCTCAAATCGCACAGTACCGAACCGATGAAGCCGTTTTATGACTTCATTTTACACATTATTCGCGAGGACACATCAAGCATGTCTCTTCTCGATCACAGTTCCTTCGCGACTCTTCATCCACTCGCGACTCACTCTCCTAGTCTGCTAACCGTCCTCGCATCTCATTGGCTCACACATCACACAGCCAATCAGAATTAACTCTTTGGGTGCGCCTCGCGCCAAAATCTAGCACGCACCAGTCATGACTTCTGAATCATTTACGTCATGATTTCTTGTTACACAAAATTTACTGTATAATTTAACAAACCGAAAGGAAAACTAGACTTTACTTTATTTCCAGAAATTATTTAAATACTCGCGAACGTTCTGGCTGCTTGTACAATACCATACACTCTTGGACATCCGACATTCACTAAGATGGGGAACCACTGGCGACTCTGTTCCCACGGTTACATCGTCTGAACACTTGCGAGTTCCAACCTAGATTTTATACACTTGCAAAGAATGGCGAATGTCCCTCTTTCATTCACTCAGGCACACTCATTCACTCTCACCTACTCATATAAAATAACTGTTCACAAAAATTCAAAACATTTATGGTTTTAACAAAGTTATAGGTGAATTTCTAAAAGTAAAATTCTCAAAATAAATACAAAAGCACGGAAGGTGATTTTGTTTCATAGTTGGATGGTCACTGAAGGTGATCTATACATGTCCGCTAGATTATCGTGAAACTTCATTGTGAAAACATGTGACAACACGACTCGAATGCGAGGACGTCCAGCGCTGCCCCTGACAACATCTGAATCTAGGAATGGTATTTATTTAGACTCGAAAATTGTAGAAATTTGCGTTTTCTGTAAGATTTTTCTAATTTCCAAAATATGCAGGTTTCAAAGCTCAAATTTGGATGACTTATTTTTATTCATAACAGAAACTAGTATATTAACTTTTAATTTCCTCAGGTTCCTCAGTTAGAAGTTATTAAAGATGAAAGTTCCACGTTATACACGCGGCTAGTTAGCGCACAGGTCTTACATTCTCACGGTACAGACATGCCATATGGTCGTGACGTCAGACGAACGGACACCGGTAATCTGCCCGCTACAGCACATATGCTAATCTGATGGCTACTTTACAGTCTGTCTACATTTCACAGTAAATATTTGATAGAAAACTGTGCGCTCGCACTAGTTGCGACGCCACAAACAGTCCTGAAGCGCTGCTTGATGAGGGGTGATTCCTGCATGTCCGCTAGATTATCGTGAAACTTCATTGTGAAAACATGTGACAACACGACTCGAATGCGAGGACGTCCAGCGCTGCCCCTGACAACATCTGAATCTAGGATTCTGTGTCGGTTCCAACGAAAACTTCTGAAAAAGCGGGTTGCTATCCCTTCAGGGGAGAATGCGATGACGTAAAGTATACAGCATGCAGTGTGGAGAAGCGGCTAGAGTCGATGGCTGTGGCTTTGCAGTTCTAATATGATCACCAGCAAATGATTGTTATTTAGGATTTACCATTTCTTGAAGGTTGTCGAAACTTCTTATGTTTCCGGATTCTGGAATATTAGATGTTAGTGTAAATAACAGCACTCTTCGTCCAGGAGGCAGTTCTCTTCTCCCTACACGTTTTTCTCCGTAATGTATGTTCTCTGAGTACTTCATTTGTAACGCTGTTTTCGAATTTCGACTTTTCACTGTCGTTAGACGTGATAATATGTAACTCAGCTTATCTACATCAACATCCACATCTATCCGCAGGCCACCTGACGGAGTGTGGCGGAAGGTACCTTGAGTACCTCTATCGGTTCACCCTTTTATTCCAGTCTCGTAGTTTTCGTGGAAGGAAGGATTGTCGGTATGCCTCTGTGGGGGATCTAATCCCTCTGATTTTATCCTCATGGTCTCTTCGCGAGATATACGTAGGACGGAGCAATATACTGCTTGACTCCTCGGGTGAAGTTATGGTTTCGAAACTTGAACAAAAGCCCGTACCGAGCTACTGAGCGTCTCTCCTGCAGTCTTCCACTGGAGTTTATCTATAATCTCCGTAACGCTTTCGTGATTACTAAATGATCCTGTAACGAAGCGCGCTGCTCTCCGTAGGATCTTCTCTAACTGTTCTATCAACCCTGTCTGGTACGGATCCCACACCGGTGAGCAGTATTCAAGCAGTGGGCGAACAAATGCACTGTAATCTACTTCCTTTGTTTTCGGATTCCATTTCCTTAGGATTCTTCCAATGAATATCAGTCTGGCATGTGATTTACCGACGATCAACTTTATATGATCATTCTATTTTAAATCGCTCCTAATGCGTACTCCCAAATAATTTATGGAATTGACTGCTTCCAGTACTGACCTGCTATATTGTGACAAAATGTTAAGGGATCTTTCTTTCTATGTATTCGCAGCACATTACAATTGTCTACATTGAGATTCAATTGCCATTCCCTGCACCATGCGTCAATCCGCTGCAGATCCTCCTGCATTTCAGTACAATTGTCCATTCTTACAACCACTCGATATACAACAGCATTATCCGCAAAAGGCCTCAGTGAAGTTTCGATGTTATCCTAAAGGTCATTTATGTATATTGTGAATAGCAACGGTCCTACGACACTCCCATGCGGCACACTTGAAATAACTCTTACTTCGGAAGACTTCTTTCCATTGAGAATGACTTGCTGCGTTCTGTTACCTAGGAACTCTTCAATACAATCACACAATTGGTCTAATTGTCCGTATGCTCTTACTTTGTTCATTAAACGACTCTGGGGAACTGTGACAAACGCCTTGAGGAAGTCAAGAAACACGGCATCTACCTGGGAATCCGTGTCTGTGACCCTCTGAATCACGTGGACGAATAGCGCAAGCTGGGTTTCACACGATCGTCTTTTTCCGAAACCATGCCGATTCCTACAGAGTCGATTTCTAGTCTCCAGAAAAGTCATTATACTCGAACATAATACGTGTTCCAAAATTCTACAACTTATCGACGTTAGAGATATAGATCTATAGTTCTGCACATCTGTTCGACGTCCCTTCTTGAAAACGGGGATGATCTGTGCCCTTTCCCAATCCTTTGGAACGCTACGCTCTTCTAGAGTCCTAAGGTACACCGTTGAAAGAGGAGGGGCAAGTTCCTTCGCGTACTCTGTGTAAAATCGAACTGGTATCCCATCAGGTCCAGCGGCCTTTCCTCTTTTGAACGATTTTAATTGTTTCTCTATCCCTCTGTCGTCTATTTCGATATCTACCATTTTGTCATCTGTACGACAATCTAAAGGAACTACAATGCAGTCACCTCTGTGAAACAGCTTTGAAGAAAGTCATTTACTATTTCGTCCTGTAGTTTGTCATCCTTTGTTTCAATACAATTTTGGTCACAGAGTGTATGGACATTTTGTTTTGATCCACTTACCGCTTTGACATAAGACCAAAATTTCTAAGGATTTTCGGGCAAGTCAGTACATAGAACTTTACTTTCGAATTCATACCATCATATACCTCCCCCAAATACGTGAACGCTATTATCAGATCTATTCCTTCCTCCAATTATTTTTCTTCTCCTTCAGCTGTAAATCTATACTGCTCTCCTTCATATTGGGGCTCTTGGATAGCCCTCAACATTTTTCTGCTATATTTTTCAAGAATTTGAACAACGTTGTAATAAAGCAAGCCCTGTATTTTTAGGATATTCTTTCTCATATACTGCATGAAATATCGGTAATATAATTTCATTTTTAAAGCTCCTGTGTACCCCAGTCTGTCTCCAAGCGACCCCCCAGGATTCGCTGCCACCATTTTATTACATTGACTCTTGATGCTTCTATGATAATTCCAGTTAACTGGTAGTCTGCGGCAGACTTGCCTCACCCTTTTGTTTCCCAAAATTTCCTATTTTTGTGTAGCTAATTGGTGGCAGCTGTTCCTCAAACAGAACAGTGGCTCTTTCTCCCCGTTCATAACTCAATTAATTCTATCCCCTCTTTTACTTCTTCTACATCTCTGATGATGGTCACCTCTGTTTCCGTTGTCTTTATATCTCTCTTTTCAGATTTCATACTTAAGATTAGCCGTAAAGTATTTTTTGTTATTCTCTGTAGTTTATTTCAAATTTCATAATGAGGGTATCGCAACATTTTTTCTTCCCTCATTTTTGGAAATTTGTGGTAAGTTCTTATGGGAACAAACTGCTGAGTTCATCTGTCCTAGGCTTACACACTGCTTAATGTAACGTAACTAACTTACGCTAAGGACAACACACACACACACACACACACAGACACACACATGCTTGAGGGGGAACCGCGCGAACTGTGGCAAGGCGCCGCATACAGCGAGCGCGGATACACCGCGCGGTTTGATTCTCTCATGATCCTTTTTACCTAGGGCATCTTATCTCTCTATTCTACTCAGAAACAGATATTCATCCTATGACACAGGAAAATCTCCATGGTATGGTTTCTCTGTATCTTTGCTTTTCTTTCCATTCTTTCAGTTCTTAATATTTTAATATTTTTTTGTTCTACCAGTTGGTTACTTTTCCACTTATGGTAGCTTTTATTAAGCCACATAATTTTACGGCAAAGCTGTCTACCGATCCTTTTAATAAATTCCGCTCTCCTTCAGCATACGACGATTCATTTTTTGGTGCATGTTAGATTGTTAAATGATCTCTTATTCTCATTTTTTTACAGAGCCACTCGTATTTGATTTTCACTCACCATATCATTAAGATCTGTCCAAATGTTCACTTGGGATGACTTTTCATTGCTTTTTAAGACTGCATTCTTTGCCAAAAGAGGGAGAACATAACTTGAGAACGAAGCTAAGAAACTGAAATACATCGAGGAATATTGTGTGTAGATGAAAAAAAATGGACTTGCGAAGATTTCTGAGCGTTAGTACTGTGGATGAATTACATGCGAATTTGCGTAGTTTACACTGTAGCACAATGTTACTCCCGGAACACCAGTAGTAATTTATCTCTGCTGCATGCACGGTAAATATTCAAGTGTGGAGGATATGTACAAATTATACGTATGCCCATTGCCTAATTCTGTGCTTAAGCCCCTAAACAAGTCTGTATTTGCTGTGAGAATGATGTCAGATGTAGGGTATATAAATATAACAAATACTTGGATACTTTGCTAACTTTCATTCTATTATGTCATACGAGATCATATCCTGGTGTAACTCATCAAACGGAGAAAAACATTTTAGCTTCCAAAAGCGGGTAATGAGAATCACTTGTGTTGTAAATTCAAGAACATCATGTAGAAACCTGCTCATGGAAATTTGTAGTCTAGCCACTGCTTCTCAGTATATTTATTCCTTAATGAAATTTGTAGCAAGTAATATATCTCAATTTCCAACCAATGGCTCAAATACATACTATCAATACTAGGAATAAGAACAATCTACATAAAGATCTAAAATGACTTACTTTGGTCCAGAAAGAGTGCAAAATTCAGGAACAAATATTTTTAATAAAATGCCAGCAACTATTAAAATCTTGGTTTCAGACAAAGCACAGTTTAAAGTGAGTTTGAAAGCCTTTTTGATAGGCAAATCTTCTTACTCTATAGATGTATATCTTAACTGGGACCGTTAGACCAACTTCAGTAAAAATGTCTGTTAGATTTCAGTTTTGACAGCACTTCGATACAACAATCAAGATTAGATATTTTGTGTATAATAAATTTATTAAAAGGGCATAACTGTGTTTCATCCTGACAGCGTATTAATTCTGTAAATATTGGCAGTCCCGGTTTACTGCAATGTATTCACCTATTTTGACAATCTCCTGACAAATGGCCAGCATATTAAGTATGATATTCAAATTTTTTATGTTTTTTTTGTGTTACACTTTCTGATGTCTTCCTCACCCTCGAGAATCATCTCATTTTTTGGGTCTATGGAACGAAAACTGAATCTCGTAAACTAGGTCGTTGGTCATATCTGGATACGCCGTTATCAAGTCAAATGGCTGCTTGAAACAACCCTGTGGAATACATACAGTATGCAATCAGGTACCAACTCCTCTACCACATACCATCGAATTATAACTTACGGGAATGGTGATACCTGCAATTAGAATCTGGTGCCATATACCTCCGGTAATCTACCAAATACATCTCAAAAATATGACATACATACATGGTCAAAATTTTATACTGTAAATGCGTTCCACAGCTGGACCAACACGCTATGTCAAAAATATGGCACACACAGTCAAAATTGTATACAGTAACGCGTTCTGTAGATGGACCAACAAGCTATTAAGCAGCTGGCAACAATACTACGGCTCATAAGTGTCACTAGGAAACACGATTCTCTTCCTCAGGAAGGAAAACTTGGACAGTGACAAAAATATGAGTTGTGACTTCTTCCCAAACATCAAGGGCTGTGATGACCACACCTAGAATCGTCAATACGGCAGAGTAGGTTTATAATGGGCCAAGATCGTAACCAAGTACCTGTAGCAAGTAGAAGGAATTGGACAAAGGAATTTGCCTGCGCAGACGGCTCGCCATATAAAACTGTCAAGGAATACCCTCTGTACGTGAAAGAAGCTACTGCCGAGCGGAACCGTGGACTCAGCATGGAATAACTGACGTGAATGAGATTCTGTTGTATGTGTCAAGCTGGTAGATCCACGACAATGTTGGTGACACCTTACCCAAATCTATATGGGAGGCGTATCTCCAATTGAAACAAAATACATCTTCTTCATTGGAACGGGGGCTCTGCGGATAGCCGGCCGTGGTGGTCTCGCGGTTCTAGGCGCGCAGTCCGGAACCGTGCGACTGCTGCGGTCGCAGGTTCGAATCCTACCTCGGGCATGCATGTGTGTGATGTCCTTAGGTTAGTTAAGTTTAAGTAGTTCTAAGTTCTATGGGACTAATGACCACAGCAGTTGAGTCCCGTAGTGCTCATAGCCATTTGAACCATTTTTTTAGCTCTGCGGATATACGCGTCTGCGCATCTAGGGCATTCGAAAGAGTCGGAAGTCGTAACGCATCATGTGCCATCGGTTCGCACTGGACATTGCAATGAGCTCTGGGACCAGCGGAGTGCGCCTTAAACCATGGAACTCAGGAAAATAATTATTGCAGATTGGTATTTGAGGCGAAAGGATATAGAATTCAGATTCTTTCACATAATCCAGAATGCCAACAGAGCCTTGGCGGTTAGTGCCACTGAGTGACTGCGAGAAAACTCTAACGTAAAAACTCTTCACGAGGTAGCTTCCTACGACTGAAAATCATAATAGTAGTAAGAGTGAAAATGGTGGAGATATACATATTTGGATGTATCAGTAGTAATACGTACAGTTGTGGTGATGGTATTAGCAATAGATACTAATAGCAAAGTAACGTTTACTGTATTTCCAAGCGTAAATTCTTTACTATTTTATTTAAAGGGAGTGTAGAAGTAAAATTGTAGTCAAGTCCGTAATAGCCTTTAAGGTCAATAAATAAATAGCAGATCCTGGCACTCATAAGTAATATCGACTTTGTAGTACTATGCCGGCCGCGGTGGTCTCGCGGTTCTAGGCGCGCAGTCCGGAACCGTGCGACTGCTACGGTCGCAGGTTCGAATCCTGCCTCGGGCATGGATGTATGTGATGTCCTTAGGTTAGTTAGGTTTAAGTAGTTCTAAGTTCTAGGGGACTAATGACCACAGCAGTTGAGTCCCATAGTGCTCAGAGCCATTTTTTTGTAGTACTATATAAGGCGTACCGAATAAGTACCGATAAAGTTTGTTATGACCTTGTTGGACACCATATTTGTTATTTTTCAAGCAAGAATCTCTGTCCAAAAATACCCATTTTACGCCTTGTTTCAGTATTGGAGAGGGAGGATGGTGGCTCCAGAATCTCACCGAACTTCAACGGCTCTTTAAAAGCGACCCGTCCCCTACAGCATACCACGTGATCTCGGTGTGCTTTCTATTACACCCAGCCTTACGGGCACTTACTCTATGATTTGATTTTGGTTGTTTTAAACGGAGCCCCCCCCCCAAAAAAAAAACCAAAAATAATATTCAAAAGAAGTACCGTCACGCAGAAGTTCAAAAGCTCTGTAGTTAACTGGTGATAATTAAAGGGAATACCTCCTTGTAAATATTAGGATACATTTCTGTTGGCTATAAGTAATAAAAACTAAGAACTGAGTAATAAACATTACATAAAAGAACAACTACTTAAAAATAGTTGTATAAATATCATTTCTCTGCCAACTATGTTGAAAGTTAATCTACGTTTTTTTGAAGGAACCTATTGTTCCCTGGAGATAACGTTTATTCTCTGCATCCAATGTAAATCTATTGTGACAGCGAAACACTGTGTCAGCAAATTGTC
Organism: Schistocerca gregaria; assembly: GCF_023897955.1. Classification (NCBI taxonomy): domain Eukaryota; kingdom Metazoa; phylum Arthropoda; class Insecta; order Orthoptera; family Acrididae; genus Schistocerca; species Schistocerca gregaria. The sequence goes on along the minus strand of NC_064923.1, from coordinate 602,479,608 downwards.
ATTTATTAACACAACTTAGTTTGTTTGTGGATACTGCGATACCTGAAATCAGCGGAACGTCAAGCATTACACAAAGGTATCTAGATAATTGTACTGACAAGGTAATTTCACATTTCGATGGGCAGTAGAGAACTCTGAACTGACCGTGTTCCGTTATTAATACCAGCTCTCTAGGCACGGCATATTCAAGTGATCCCTCGGATTGCAAGAGTGCTTTTTGTGCTCAAATTATGTTTCATTACAAACAGATAACGAATCGCAAGGGTGGCTGGTGTCGTTACACGCGCAGCAGATGAGTCTGCTCAAACACAATTTTCAGTTAGTTACGAACAGAAAGTCGTTCACGTCTACAATATGGAAAAGCACATTGTTGTCATACTACTGATGGGTAATTGTCACTTACATTGCATGGGTCAGTCAACAGTACTCTTTACATAAGCACCTAAAAACAAATGCATTATCAACATTCAATCTTCACCAGTATTCAAAAATGTCTTCGCAGTGAGAGTTCTGTGGCCAACGCAGAAGCGTCGTAAGAGCAAAAAGACGTTAGCACGTGTGCGGCTTGTTTCGAGCGTAATTCCGAAACAGCAGTAACCGGATGAAATATCACACAGGCTAGCAAACGTTCTATGTGTAATTAGTAAAATCAGACGTTGAAAATTAGTTTTTGGTTGTTACATCTACTTCTGCGCTTAACTCATATTGTCTAACTACATGGAAAGCTTTCAAAGAGCAGTTTAGCCATTCGGTAGGGGCAATACCAGTAATGTTCCGCAAAACGTCTCTAACCAGTAACGCCACCTCGTGAAATACCGCTGTCGTCTAAGAGTAAAAAAATCTGCAAACGGGGGAAGGGTGCAGGGGTTGGGGTGGAATTGGCATCAGAGTTTAAGTTAAATGCCCCGGTAGAAATCCTTATATATCTTTTACTTACAGTGTGCAGCAAGCTGCAGTACGGTCAAACATTTGGGATGCTATCACTGCCGGTTTAGTTGCTAAACTAGCGAATTCATACATCTACGAGAATACGCAAAGCGATATTACATTGATTGCAGTACTTAATCTGTTGTACAGACTTATAGACACATACATAAACGTGTATGCGCTCGCGCGCGTGCACACACACGCACACACACACACACACACACACACACACACACACACACACACACACACTTAGTCATTCACTAGTCATTCATACGGTTGAAGAAAGACGTTATTAGACCAAAGAAATCGAGATTGCGGGGACCAGTCTGAACAAATTATTCATATTTCTCTAACTGACCGAGAAGTTCAAGGCGCTACAGTCTGGAACCGCGGAACTGCTACGGTCGCAGGTTAAAATCCTGCCTCGGGCATGGATGAGAGTGATGTGCTTAGGTTCGTTGGGTTAAAGTAGTTCTTAGTTCTAGGGGACTGATGACCTCAGAAGTTAAGTCCCATAGTGCTCAGCGCGATCTGAACCATCTCTTTGGTGGTGGGGGAGAGGGGCCGAGTATTATCCCCCAGACAAAATTTTCCTAGTTCCCTTCTTGCAGCTCAAATCAAGTTTTCGGTGGGAGTAACGACGCTTATGATTCACCAATTTCTTAATGCCGTCACCGTAGAACGTCTGACTTTGTTGATGGAGCCACAACCTGACTTCTACTTCCACCCCTTCATCACAATCAAAGTGCAGTTCTCAAAGGTTTTATTTACGTTTCGAAACACGTAAAAATCGTATGGAACCAAGTGGTGACTGTATGACCGAATGATCGATGACAGTGAAACAAATGCGTGGGATTGTGGTAGACCTCACAGCGCTCGTGTGTGTTGTGGCATTATCACGCTGAAGGAGAAGGTGCTCCATGTGCCGACGAGCTTTCCGAATTAGAAATTCGATTACAGCGTGCTGTTTCTCGTGCATCGTCATGTTTACATTACATACCGCGGTGTTCAACCGCACAACTTTGAAGACCTAATGGCTGAGGTATAAAATTTGAGCAGAATTTATTCTAGTCAATAATCTATGAGAGTTTTCACGTAAAAAACTGCGAGGCGTTACTTTCAGCACACCCAAGTAGCTGAAAAGAACAAAAGGAAAAAAAGGTAGTGTGTTGATTCAGAAAGTTTTTAGGAACTTAGTCGTAGGCCTGTTTGTTTATTTCACGGAAATAATGTATTTCCCACTGTTTCAGAAAGTGATATACCGACTTGCGAACCTAGGGTTCTGATGTACGCTGCAAAGCCGAAACGGGTAATCAGTTGCAATAAAATATTAACTGACAAATATTATGAATTTTATAATATAATACGTCCTTGTTTCGTGATATTGAACCCATGTTGATTAATTACAAGTAAACCAATGAAAGAAAACCACCTTCGACGAATATGTGAAAACTACGAGGGCTATATGGAAATTCCGTCGGGCTGTAAATAGAATGGTGATAAAGTCAAATAACGCAAAAAACTCAGCGTGTATTCTATTATAATCCAAATTCATATTTCAACATTTCTCATATGTGTAGTATGTTTCTGTGACTCACTGGTAAAGTGACAGGTTATGAATCCATAGTTCTCGGGTAGGATTCTCGGCTTTTCTTATGATTGTTCGTTGTCACTTATCACTTCTTCCACCTCTGACTACATTTGTTAAAGTGAAATATGTTGACTTGCATTGCAGATGGGAACCCATATTAAACTGAAAGTTCCCGTAACAGGCAGGATAAGTCAGTTCGAAGGCAGTAGAAAGGCATTTTTTACTCCCCAATAGGAGCATTGCTAGTACGGCACTGTGGTGCTCATACAAAGCCTCTGCCGATAATACCTCAACTTCTTTAACAATTTGGGTGATAAATTTCCTCTCCGTAATAGCCTGTCACCTAAGAGTTTGGAACCCACGCAGAGAATGCGTGGTACACTGATTGTTTAGTTGTTGTCTCATGCAGATAGCTCCGGAAAGCAATCCTAGAATTGAAACATTGTGAAAAGTCGCTTTTCACGAAATTTGTTATAAATTTTCTGCATTAATGCATCGCTGACCACAGATGGACCGTAATTTGTCTCATCATAATGAAAATATGTCCATCCACTCGTTATTTTTTTTAAGACACTGTTGACGCACAATAGCCTGAAAGGGGGGGGGGGGGGGGGGAGCTGTCATGAACGATGGTGGTTTGGGGATATCAGAAGCCTACTTTCAGTAATTGTTTAGAGACTCAAGTTCCCATTTGGCGGATGCTCGAAGGTGGGTCTCACACCTATGGGTCGGTTGCGGTGAGCGTCGGCGTCAAAACATTTTGCAATCCAGACGTGCTGCAGCCATGTGTTGTAAACAGCTTCGATCAGCCAACGACCGATATACGGTAGCAGTCGGCTGACACGGTTCGTGACTTCTGAAACGGCTGTCATTGCTAAATGCAATACACCTAGTTCCGTCTGGCCGCGGGAAGTGACGAGCGGAGGGGTCCAGGAAGCTAGCCCCGGTTCGGCAGCTCACTAGTGACGGCTGGGAGAGTGTCAGATGCAGGTGTCGGATGGGAGCCGTAGGTAGGACGCCTGTCATGTCGACGGCAGACGGGCAGCGGCTTCGCGACGAATGCGGGCACGGCGATGACTGGCGACCCGATGACTTGTCCGATGGCCAGCAATGCTGGACTATCATGATTTTTACGCACCAAATCAGGTCTGTTCAGATGCTGCGGCAGACAATGTGACGTACGCCGCATGCCGTACTGCAGCTGTCTGGTATTTGGCATCTAAATACCGAAGTGCAGAACGGATCTTATGTCTGACTGGATTTGGAATTGTAACTCTCAGTTTGGCTACTGCTACATAACAAGAAGCAATGTGGCTTTCTTACAGCCACAGTTCCTACCATGCTGACCTACTGCGTGAGTGAGTGTAGCGATTGTTTCATTACCTCTACTGCTTCCTATGCTACGTATGAAAGGAAATTACTTTCCAGCAATGATGTAATACTGTATAGAGCGAGAGGAATGTGATGCAAGATAAATATTATCATGGAGAAAATACGTTTGTCATTAACTATGTATGTTGATTTAGGACGTTATTGTAATCAGGAAAGTACTGAGTAAATTTCTGTACGTAAGAAACTTTTAGCTGATACGCATGCATATTTTGCAGACGCTCAACTTCCTTCCAACGATCCATTTCACTAAATACAAATCCATAATAAAACATGCAGTGTTTTCTAAAAATACCGACAAACTTCATGGGGATGTACAAAATGTCTTGAGGAACAAAATGAGGATAGGTACCCGTGTCCGAAAAAATGGTCCAATGACTCTACACAGCGTTGAAGGTATAGGTGTCGGCGCCAGTATACGTATGCATCTACAGGGTGAACCCGTGATAATGTTACAGACTTTGAGGGATGATGGAAAAGAATAAGTGCACCACTTTGATCCTGGTGCGGAAACGATCGAGTCAAATTTATAAGCCCATACCGTTCTGATACCTCTGTCAGTCGAATAAATGTAACAGTACTGTTGTTAATAACATTTTAAGAAACGAGACTCTCAGTGATGGTAGCTTGGATCAAAACAAGGAAAAATTATTGCGTCAATATGGGCTCTAAAATGTATACCTGAGGAGCAATGAACACTTGTTCATCGTCGCTACTGTGAAACACATCCCCTCTGCTTAAGAAGTACTCATTAGTCACACACTGTGCATTTTAGAGCACATGCTTACTGGACAGCTGTTTCTTATTTGGTCCATATTAGCACCTCTAAAACTTGCACACCCTACAATCTAGGCAACATCAGTACCGGTATCTGTATTCCACTGTTAGAGGGATCAGAAATATTTTCACTTATAACTTCCGAGTCGTTGGTTTCCTTGACCAGGGTCGTTTAACTCAATTGATACATTTATCCTTCTCCACCATCCCCGAAAGTTTATAACATCATCACGGTATATATGTGCAGCCACCTATAACTTGTATGCTCAATAACGTCGCTGGATGACATTTCCGGACACTGGTTCCTACCCTTAGTTTGTTCCTCAAAACATCTTACACATTCCCTGGAAGTTTTTGTAATTTTGATTCACACTGTCTGTAAAGTGAAACACGTCACAACCTGTGGATGGAAGAACAATGGTCAACAAAAAATTATAAAATAAATAATCTAAAAGCCGTCTTATAACACTGACCAATCATAAAATAGTGACTACCTCCCATCGGTAGATTGAGTACCACCTGGTAGCGCGATGGTTACGAAACTGGCTGGTTCCGGTGGAGGTTCGAGTCCTCCTTCGGGCTTGGGTGTATTTGTTTGTCCTTAGGATAATTTAGGTTAAGTAGTGTGTAAGCTTAGGGACTGATGACCTTAGCAGTTAAGTCCAATAAGATTTCACATACATTTGAACATTTTTGTTACGAAACTGCTTAGCCGATGCAGAGACGAAGGTGGGATCATTCCAGTGACGATACGGACCGGAAATGGGGAAATCCCCTGACTACACGAATTGACAAAAGGCAGGCTGTTACGGTCCCACATCCGGGAACATTCAACGTAACAGAAAACAATTCCGTATTCTCGCTACCCAACGACACCACAAATTACGATTGTTGTGATCAAGGGATTATCGAAATAGGGCATGAAACAAAGGAAACGTATCAAATGGTTGGATGCGTCACATTTCTTGTGAGAGCGTGTCGATGGTCGTTTCCGGAAAGGCCTCAAACCACTGGCCCATAATTTACCGAACTACGTGAACTATTAACGCCTTGTGGAATACAGGCAATGCTGAATCGTTACTCGTCAGCAAAAAGAAATATTTGACCCTAGTGTTGAATGAGAGCATGACCATATAAAAGGCAGAAAACCGACCATTCTAATATCTAAATTCAGAAATATATTAAGATACGACGAAGATAAGATACGAAAAGCTGACCACCACATACACTCACAAAGGAGAGAGACAGAATAGCAGCTAATATTCAAAGCGCACGGTACACAAAACCACGACATAATTAATATTGAATTCTCCACTCAAGACGCTACGGAATTTACCCATTTCATGGCTAATATTAACTGAATGTCCCTCGCGTTGCGAAATAGTTCCACCTGACTGGAAAGAATTCATGTGATTCCTGTATACTAAGGGAAGATAAAAGAACTTGTCTACATACTTACAGATTTGTATCAATAACGATAGCCAAGTTCATTGCATCCACCAATGAGTAACAAAGCTCATGTTATTCAGAGACGGTATAGTAGAGGCTGGTGTACAGATAGATTTCGTCCACCTATTTTGCCAAAAGGAATTGCATACGTCATATTGACTCCTTACACTCAAGTCACTTTCATATTAAGTGTCTCCACAAATGTTTGACTTCAAGAATGCAAAATGATGAGCTGAATAATAAACAATGTTGGTAAGGTAGAAAATTTTTAGTGCTTGGTAAGAAAGTACAAAGGGAGTCCCGCAGGGTACAATCCGTTTCTCTGTATATGCTACTGGCCTTCCACTCAACATTCAACAAGCAGAATTGGTATAGGAGGAAGGGTAATACTCTGCACTTGAGAAATTTGTTAGGTATTTCTTGTTTTCAAAACTTAAATCAAATGATGAATCATCTTACTTCATCAAACAGTTAATTCTCTAGAAGCTTTTGGTTTGATGTTTGGAATACTTAATCTATTTATGTTTCTGTAATTATTTTATTAAGATGTAACTCTGCTCGGTATTGCTCCAGTGAGTTGGTAATACCATGCACCATGAGGGGTAATACCATGAAATATAATAATCGGCAAAAACTGTGTAAAAATAAACATATTGAGCGAATTATAACCTGAAAATAACTACATATTTAACGTCAGATAAAGACAAAAAATTCAAAATTCTTTTTCTATAAAAATTAAGGCAGGGAAAATATTGACTGAAATAAAATTCAGTCGATTCCTCATTTTTTCTTTGACTCCTAATAAAGAGAGTTTAAAAAATGGTGCACTGATCAAAGAAGCAAAATTAAGGAAGGAAGATGAAAAATATTTTTTTTTGCGTAACGTCCCTCCTTTCAAATATTATTTTTACTACAGAGTGAGATTTGAAATCTTAATTGTTGTTGCACACTGCCTTTAAATATCGTAATGAAATAACTACTATGTAGCTTTTTTTGACCACTATAACGCACATGATAATGAATGTAGTTATTTGCCAGATGAACTCAGTTACATGTTCCTAACATGCAGTGTCATATAACCATTGATGGGTCGATAGAACCTGAGTTATACGAAAAAACCAATAATGGATCGATACAAGCACAATCGACTTCTGCGCGTGTAGATCTTATCTAGCATCTGTAGTAATATTGACTATGAGAGAAATACTTTATTGTTATATTAATTAATTTTCTCATTGACTTTACAAAGCAAAACTCATTACTTTTCACAAAATCAGTCCAGGTCAAGTCTCAAGTCGGGCTTAAAGCCCAAATTCAGTAAGAAAATGTTTAGATATTGTACTTCTCTGCTGTTATGAAAATGAAACTATTTAAATCGTTGCAGATCGTGTGCCTTTTGAACGGCTAGTTTAAGTTCATTTTTGCCGCGCAATGGCAGCGGCTGCAGCTCGTCAGACATGATGTTTGAACAACTAAAAATCGCAAATGCTCAAAAACCTTAATGAATTTGACATGGAAGGGTGTTTACAGACTTAAATAATTCTAACAGGTGCTAACATACACTGAAGTATTTAACAGAAATACACACACACACACACACACACACACACACACACACATACACACACACATGATTACTCGAATAGACACAGTTCGACGATTAACATCGAATGCAAACAGAAGAGAGAGAGAAATCTGTAATGGAGCTCTTTTAATAGTGGAAAGTTAACATGACCTCAGATGTTTTTTACATGTAGTTATTCTTTGATGTTTGCATTAATTTTAAAGAATAATTTTTGATAATAAAATACATTTACATTTTCAGCATATAATGATTCTTAGCGTTTTGAGAATAATTGTTAGAAAAAGGTTTACGCTACTGTTTATTATTCATCGCTAGTAAGAGCATTTTATATTACGATAATCGAAGTTAAAAATCAAAGGAAAGAGCAAGTTCAGGTAATTATTGACGTCAACTTTTTGTGTCTTAATTGTCCTACTAAAATTATTTTCAATTTTTGTTTCTATCTGATGTTTAATAAGTAACTTAATCTACATTTTGGTTTTATATATGAATTCTGAAGTTCTAACTTGTTCAGTTATTTTCCTTTTACACAGTTCTTGCCCATTTCATATATTGTGTTGTTGACATTTAGGGCGCAATGTACACGACTACAGTCACAAACATATTGCTCCGCAGTGTTACATCCAATACAACCGACATGCTCCCATCCTATGCCATCCACTACAAAACACGCACCTAAATGCACCTACACCATAGATCTCAGCTTTTCCTAAACTGCCGACCAGGGTGGCGGAGCGGTTCTAGGCGCTACAGTCTAGAACCGCGCGACCGCCATGCCTTGGGCATGGATGTGTGTGATGTCCTTAGGTTAGTTAGGTTTAAGTAGTTCTAAGTTCTAGGGGACTGATGACCATAGCAATTAAGTCCCATAGTGCTCAGAGCCATTTGAACGATTTTTTTCCTTAACTGTCCACAGCGTAGAGGAAAGTAATCGGTCTCAGCAAATTTGCCCCTATTTCTTTTAACAGGAATCCATCCGAAATTCTTAAGATCTTTGTCATCTATTTCACTGTCAGTGCAGATTTTTCGTAAGGGTAGGTCGACAACGTTATCTGATGATGTCTCAAAAGGTATTTACCGACGACATTCCGTAATGTGAGATAGATGAGGCCTCATCTTCATCCCCTAATTTTGCCTTTTTAATCTCTGCAGTATTTCTAAAGTCTCTTTTTTAGGATCCTAAGTGAAAATTGACGGACGCTTTTTTCTGATATTTTTCAAAATTTGTAAGGACCTTGTGCTACAGACCTTATCTTTGAACTGTAATCCAACTGCAAGCTGAATAACTAAATCTTCTTATAGACCATACAGGATATCAATCGCTTTCTTTTGAATTAGAAGATACAAATTTATCATTCTTTTCATTATCTTTAGAGCAGTCAACCTCAATAACTGATAATCGTGAAATGGTCTCTTCTTCTGTATGGCAGTACAGACCATACAGGATATCAGTCGCTTTCTTTTGAATTACAAGATACAAATTCATGATTCTTTTCATCATCTTTAGAGCAGTCATACTCAATAACTGACAATCGTGAAATGGGCTCTTCTTCAGTATGGCAATACCTAGACTGAAAACCCTTGTTTTACTGGAACCAGGAAAACCCTTTTCTACGTTTTTTAGGAATCTATTCCAATGTCGAACACAGGTATTGCTGCATATTTTTACGGTAATCACTAATGAGAACAACATTCTTTTGTAAATAATTGAGTCACGATTAGCCTCATATATTTTATCACTTTCTCTTGGTTGTCCTTGTTCGCAGCAGCGTAGCTGTAAGCACTTCTTTAGTAGTATTTAAGGAGCTGAATAAATTTATAATATAATAATAATAATAATAATAATAATAATAATATCAATAAGTTTAATCCTTTCCTTTGCCTTTATTTCACTTTCAAAGTACTGTGTTAACCCTCATCAATAATTAGAAGATTTCTCTTTTTCAATGTTATTGAAGTGGGAAGCCTATCAGTTTGTTGACGTATCGATTTGCTTGGCAACCACACACTATTACTTACAGATTTACACACTTCAGAAACGTCGAGCCACTGAACTCTAAATTTTCTATGCTATTTCGTGTAATGAAAATTTATTTAGTGCATCACATTTAGTGCAAACGCTGTCCGCAGTCACCTGAATTATCTCCTCTCCATTATTGATAAACCACCTGATTATTAGCACGTCAGGTAAACGAATTGACAAAAAATACCGCAAAGAGTAGATATTATAATATTACTGGATTTCATTCTGATTTACATACCTGATTCTTGCGGCGGTCACTGTGACTTATTTCGACTTCCGAATAATCAACATTCGGAACAATGCTGGATGAGTAAATTTTTGGGAGATTTAGCTCTCTTCCATTGTTAATCTGTGGATGAGTTATAGTTTGCAACCCTCGTGAAGGCTTTGCTGAGGATAGAGCAAATCTTATAGGATGTTATTTGCCGGCGAGACTTAGACTTCATAAAACTGTCACATTCTTTATTAAACAAAGCCTTAAGTTGCTGAAAAATGTCATATTTATCTGTAGCCTGTAAGAGCGATGATCTGTAGAAGAACGACCACTACTCCTCCGTTCTGGCAAAACTTTCAGGCTACTAGGGAGACGTGACTAGTGCGATTGTCCATGGCACGGCTCTTAGAAGCCTTCATTAAGTTAACAAAACGCTGGCGCCGCTTTGGCAAGAGATCCAATCATTCTTGTTAGAGTCACTTATTGAATTTGGTGCCCCACCCTCAGTGTAGAGCGGCTCACGTCCTACGCAATCGGAAAACAAACGTGGGAGACACGTACGCCCCACTGGCAACCTTTGGACAGCGCACATTTATGTTCTTAGTACGCTGCTATATTGTTGCTGAGCAAACTTGTTCAACTCCTTTGGATGCTAAATTTTTGAACAGGTCTTTCAACATATCTAAATTAAAAACCCTAGAGGCATCAAACTTACAGATTTCCGTCACAGAAGAAACGTTAATAGAAATAAATTTAACTTCGCTTGCTTTAAAATATGAGATCCAGTTAAGACTAGAAGCCTTAGGTTTCCGAATACTGAGTGATGTATTTCTAGTAGAAGCCCACTGAACCAATCCTGTAAAGGCAACTTAGATGATACGTTATAATTATGCCGAATATTATTTTGCTCAGCATATTAATAGAACAATCATCTCATCTCCTTAGAAGATTTTCCACAAAATGTACACTCCTGGAAATGGAAAAAAGAACACATTGACACCTGTGTGTCAGACCCACCATACTTGCTCCGGACACTGCGAGAGGGCTGTACAAGCAATGATCACACGCACGGCACAGCGGACACACCAGGAACCGCGGTGTTGGCCGTCGAATGGCGCTAGCTGCGCAGCATTTGTGCACCGCCGCCGTCAGTGTCAGCCAGTTTTTCGTGGCATACGGAGCTCCATCGCAGTCTTTAACACTGGTAGCATGCCGCGACAGCGTGGACGTGAACCGTATGTGCAGTTGACGGACTTTGAGCGAGGGCGTATAGTGGGCATGAGGGAGGCCGGGTGGACGTACCGCCGAATTGCTCAACACGTGGGACGTGAGGTCTCCACAGTAGATCGATGTTGTCGCCAGTGGTCGGCGGAAGGTGCTAGTGCCTGTCGACCTGGGACTGGACCGCAGCGACGCACGGATGCACGCCAAGACCGTAGGATCATACGCAGTGCCGTAGGGAACCGCACCGCCACTTCCCAGCAAATTAGGGACACTGTTGCTCCTGGGGTATCGGCGAGGACCATTCGCAACCGTCTCCATGAAGCTGGGCTACGGTCCCGCACACCGTTAGGCCGTCTTCCGTTCACGCCCCAACATCGTGCATCCCGCCTCCAGTGGCATCGCGACAGGCGTGAATGGAGGGACGAATGGAGACGTGTCGTCTTCAGCGATGAGAGTCGCTTCTGCCTTGGTGCCAATGATGGTCGTATGCGTGTTTGGCGCCGTACAGGTGAGCGCCACAATCAGGACTGCATACGACCGAGGCACACAGGGCCAACACCCGGCATCATGGTGTGGGGAGCGATCTCCTACACTGGCCGTACACCTCTGGTGATCGTCGAGGGGACACTGAATAGTGCACGGTACATACAAACCGTCATCGAACCCATCGTTCTACCATTCCTAGACCGGCAAGGGAACTTGCTGTTCCAACAGGACAATGCACGTCCGCATGTATCCCGTGCCACCCAACGTGCTCTAGAAGGTGTAAGTCAACTACCCTGGCCAGCAAGATCTCCGGATCTGTCCCCCATTGAGTATGTTTGGGACTGGATGTAGCGTCGTCTCACTCGGTCTGCACGTCCAGCTCGAACGCTGGTCCAACTGAGGCGCCAGGTGGAAATGGCATGGCAAGCCGTTCCACAGGACTACATCCAGCATCTCTACGATCGTTTCCATGGGAGAATAGCAGCCTGCATTGCTGCGAAAGGTGGATATACACTGTACTAGTGCCGACATTGTGCATGCTTTGTTGCCTGTGTCTATGTGCCTATGGTTCTGTCAGTGTGATCATGTGATGTATCTGACCCCAGGAATGTGTCAATAAAGTTTCCCCTTCCTGGGACAATGAATTCACGGTGTTCTTATTTCAATTTCCAGGAGTGTATAATGCCATCGCTCCTCCTGAGACCAGACATGACATACTTTCCGTAATTAAAAACCAACGCCATTAGATGGCTACTGGAAAAGTATGTCAGTTATGTCATCTACACACTAGGGTCGGACAACGAGATAGAATTCCGCGTTAACATGAAGTGTGAATATGCAAAAATCAGCACGTATCGCAACCACAAGAAGCACTACGGCAACATGCTGAAGATCATTTTTGAAAGAATGGGTGTTGGTTAAATATGTGGAACCACTACAACACCTTGAACGAGAACGAACAGAAGAAAATTAAAAGTCACTTGGTTTCTTATTATTATTTACTATTATCTTGCTTCTGGAACTTTTTTGTGTGATTCGAGAAGAATTGTTAAGTTTTTTTTATGAGTGTTGAGTTTCTACTCAGAGAAGAGGTTTCTTTGTCGTTCTTACATCGGAGAATGGAAATATTGTGTTAAGATTTCTGCACACTTATTGCTATGACCCAACAGGGGACATGAAAAAAGGGGTGGGAGGGGTTTGGGCCTCGACGCACCGGCAGTGCCGTGAACAGACCCCACTGCTAGTGCGGCGTGTACCACGCCCTGACCATCCTAAAATTACAAAAAAGATTAAATAAATAAAAAATAAAAATAAAATATAAGTGGTTAATAAAAAAATTGGATTGGTGGAAAAAAAGGATGGATAATAAAGTGGATAGAGCAAAAACAAGTGGTTAGCGTGAGCAGCTGCGGAACAAGAGGTCCTTGGTTCAAAACTTCCCTCGAGTGAAAATTTTAATTTTCAGGTAATTATCGAAGTTCAGGGACTCACACATAATCAACTTCGCTCTCCAAAATTCCAGGACATGTTCAGATTTTCTTGGACATAAGCAGCATTTGACTGTCTACACACGGAAAAATTTGAAAACGTTAAAAACATATGCTTTGACAGAGTACAGTGAAAACTGTGCGATTGTGAAACTGTTGCATTCATTTGTTGCAGTTTAGGTGACCAATTCTTATTTCTTCATCACTTTTTTGAGAGTGATTATCACATCCACAACAAAACCTAAATCGGGCAAGGTAGAAGAATCTTTTTACCCATTCGCGGAGTGTACAAGTTAGGTGGGTCGACTACATATTCATGTGACGCACATGCCGCCACCAGTGTCGTATATATCAGACGTGTTGTCCTGTGGAGGAATCTGTTGACCTATAGCCTTGCGATGAAATGTTTTCCGTTCCCATGGGAGAGGCACGTCCTTTCTTCTACTAATCGCACGGTTTTGCGGGGCGGTTGCAAAACAGAGACACTAAACTTATTACAGTGAACAGAGACGTCAATATTTTATAAAGTTTTAGTCTACAGTTACTTTTTTTAAGGTTTATTTGTGTTAATATTTGCTGTAAAAGTAACTTATTAGTGTAATTTCATTAATCTCAGTCTTTCTTCCTGTGTTATTGACTCGAGTGGTCTTTGCTTACGTCGTTCGTCCAAGCCTCGCACCTCACAAGGGAACCTCCCCATCGCACCCCCCTCAGATTTAGTTATAAGTTGGCACAGTTGATAGGCTTTGAAAAACTGAACACAGATCAATCGAGAAAATAGGAAGAAGGTGTGTGGAACTACGAAAAAATAAGCAAAACATACAAACTGAGTAGTCCATGCCGACCACTGGCGACCACAGCGATGTACTGTGGAGACCTCACGCCCCAAGTGTTGAGCAATTCGGCGGTACGTCCACCCGGCCTCCCGCATGCCCACTATACGCCCTCGCTCAAAGTCCGTCAACTGCATATACGGTTCACGTCCACGCTGTCGCGGCATGCTACCAGTGTTAAAGACTGCGATGGAGCTCCGTATGCTACGGCAAACTGGCTGACACTGACGGCGGCGGTGCACAAATGCTGCGCAGCTAGCGCCATTCGACGGCCAACACCGCGGTTCCTGGTGTGTCCGCTGTGCTGTGCGTGTGATCATTGCTTGTACAGCCCTCTCGCTGTGTCCGGAGCAAGTATGGTGGGTCTGACACACCGGTGTCAATGTGTTCTTTTTTCCATTTCCACGAGTGTATATTCCGTAGAGGATCTGGTGAGAAAGGCGTTTTGTAGCGTGATCCAATTCCAGTTATGTACATTGCCACCACAGGTGAATCTATGCTGAGTGTTCTCCATTACAGCACCATGAACTTTCCTCCTAGTTTCCGTCCAGTTAAAAGCAGCCATCCTCATCCGACATGCCATTAAGGTTATTCCCGAAGTTTTATGTTTGTTGTCTTGTTTTTCCCATGCCAGTCGAAGGTGACCTAGGCTCCGTAGATTCAATATTTGGCTTTTGCTTTCATTTGCTGTCGCTCCCGACACTAGACAATACCTTTGTATTTCTCTTTCCAGTGTAACTGTCTCCTCCTTATTCCTTATTTCCACGGGACCACGGCTTTCCTGAGCTCACATCATCCTTGATGTTGCTTATCTTGCCCATGGACTACTCAGTTTGTATATTTTGTTAATTTTTTTTCATAGTTCCACATAACTTCTTCCTGTTTTCTCGATTGATATGTGTACAGTTTTTCAAGGCCTATCCACTGTGCGAACTCATAGCTAAATCTGAGGGGTGTGCAGTGGGGAGGTTCCCTTGTCAGTAATATGTTTTCATTTTGTGAATTCAGTTGCAGCTGTAGCTGTTGTAAAGCTAGGTAGTGACGAAGTTACTTGTGCACTGTTACACAGTTATTAAATTTAATAGTTTTGAGTGGTGTTTCGTGCTGTTTGTGTCAAAATAATGGTTTAATAAACCTTTGGAAATCTCCCCTAGCTGTGATTTTTAGAGTTTTCTGTACGCTGAAGTAGTTTAGTAAATTTCGTGCTTTTGTTGTCAGCTGACGTTTCTTATTGTTTCTAGTGAACTATTTCAGTAAAATTTTCATTCAGTGTTTTAACCTCGTTCAGTGTTACAAGTAGTTGCTTTCTTAGTAGAGAGATAATTTTGAGACCGCTATTGTTAGTTGTATAAATATCTCTTCTTCTGTAGCTGAACTTTGGTAACTCAGACCTATAATTTTTTTCAGTAACTGTAAAATTTTACGGTGAGTGACAAGTGTGGCTCTGTGGTAGGTTTATGAGTAGTGGGTTACGGTGTGGGATTGGTTCAAAGTATTTTCATTAGAAGAGGGAGGGGGGAGAATGCAGTCCGGAAAGCAGTGGGCATTCTAGCGAGGTAATCTCCTGGGAATGCAGAATCTGTAGTAGAAATAAGTTGATAGAAGAGCAGCAGCTTCCTTCAGGTGCAGTTGCAACACGCAAAGAAGGAACTAATGTAGACAAGTGTAATGTGCTGCGAATATAGAGAAAGAAACATCGTTTATCATTTAGCTACAATATAGCAGGTCAGCAACTGGAAGCAGTTAATTCCATTAATTATCTGGGAGTAGGCATTAAGAGTGATTTAAAATGGAATGACCATATAAAATTAATCCTCGGTAAAGCAGATGCCAGACTGAGATTCATTGGAAGAATCCTAAGGAAATGCAGTGCAATAACAAAATAAGTAGGTTAGATTATACTTGTGCGCCCACTGCTTTAATACTGCTCAATGGTGTGCGATCCGTACCAGATTGGGTTGATAGAAGAGATAGAGAGGGTCCAACGGAGAGCATCGCGCTTCGTTGCAGGATCATTTAGTAATCGTGAAACCGTTACGGAAATGATAGATGTAGCTGTAGATTGGTAGAGAAGTCTGAAGGGTGCTGGGAAATGGGAACTGGCAGTGGGCAAGATGGAAGATATATTCAGTTATATTTTGCCTATAAGCAATAGATTTGACTAACAGTCAGAGTTGACAGGAGCCTCGTGTAGCTGTAGGTGTAGGAAACATGCAGCAGTCCTAAGCAGTTAGGAGGCCTAGGTCAGTTGCAAAGTCTAACAGAAAGAAGAAGGTTCTGCTGCCATGTAGTTCGCTGGGTAGAGGTGTGGGCTAGCTGTTTCGGGATGTGTTGGGGAGTTAGTACCAGGTCACCAGCCATTCGAAACCTACTGCAGTGTTGGCTCAGGTGACTGAGAGCATAACGGAAGTTATGTAGCAGTTTTATGAAGGAGAATTAGGTAGTGATAGTGGGTGGAAAGGGAACACTCATGATAGGGATGGGGAATATGATGTAGATGGTGACCTGGTAAAGATAGCTACTCAAACTGGTGGCACTAATGTGCATTTCGTGCAACTGTTTCAGCGTCATGCCCGACCTCATCTTAATGTGGATGTGAGGCGCGTTAACCTGGGGAATGGAGAAGGGCGCTGATGGCAGAGGGCATGGGTCACATTTCAGTAGCGCCAGTTGGGTCGATCAGTAGTTCAGGTTTCACTAGGCATGGCCTGCACCTCAATAGGTACAGGAAGGGGAGGCTTGCAAAGCTTATAGGTGACAGTACGGCGGGTGGTGGTTGTGGTGGGATCACTCACGGAAAAATTCCTGTAGTAATTGGTGTTAGAACTGCACCTTTTTTAGATTGAATTCAGCTGACGTACCTGATTAAAGGAAGTCGCTCTAACTAAGGGCTCACCTTCAGAGGACGTCATGTTTCAATGTAGAGAAGATATTAACATAATTCATCAAAGTGTAAGAGGTATTAGAGATACAGTTACAGATGTTGACTCTGAAATGATTAGTATAATTTAAATAATTTAAATAATTTGACAATTCCGAGGATTCCTTTACCAGGATACAGATTAACTGGCTGTTTTTCAAGAAGTTACTTGCGGGTTGGTAAAGAGGCCATGAATGTAAAAAAAAAAAAGTATTCCATTTGAGTCTATAGACGTATCACGGTACTCCACTGAACAGATATTTAATGTTGTGCAAGGGAAGTTGAATTTAGTGAAACTAAACTTCTAATTGTTTTTGTTTATTGGTCCCTAACTCTGACTTCAAAGCATTTCTGATTAAGCTAGGGAGGGTTTGTGATTCACTTTATAGGAAGTACCAGAAATTAGTTATATGTGAGGACGGGGCATGAGTCGAGCTTGGGTAGCTCAGTGGTAAAGCACTTGCCCGTGAAAGGCAAAGGTCCCGTGTTCGAGTCTCGGTCCGGCACACAGTTTTAATGTGCCAGGAAGTTTCATTGCAGCGCACACTCCGCTGCAGAGTGGGCATCTCTTTCTTGCAATAAAACATAGTGTTCACCCGTGATCTTCGTCTAGGTAACTCTTCAACCACTAAGCCAATTTAACTCACAATCACAATACGTACAGGGTTTAAAAAGAGAAGAAGTTTTCCAGTATTTCGGGGGATGATTTTATTTAAAAAATTATATAGCCATGGGTCTTACGAAGAATACATTCTGACATGACAAATTGTTCAGAGAAGGTGGTCAACATGATATCCATTCATCTCAATGCATGCCCTTCGTTATAGACTCACGCACCGTTGAAATCGCCCTCGTTGGTTCTCAATGTGCTGAGATGGACGCAAGGTACGATTGTGTAGTGTCTGCACTTCGTTTATTGGAGTGGCATAGGCCAATTGCTTCTTGTGTCACCACAACTAGAAGTTTACTGGATTTTCCTCCGGGTAACGAGCAGCCCAGGGTATGCAACCCCCCTGGTCAATCAATCGGTTTTTGAATGTTCTCGTCTGGTGCCGACGCACAATGCAGGGAAAATGCGCTGGTGCTCCACCATACGTGAACCACATCTGCAGTCTGTCCTGACATGGCACATTCTCGAGCAAGATAGACATTACGTTCTTCAGGAAGTGGTTATAACGAGTTATGGTTAATATCTGTGGTAGTACTAATGGCCCTAGTAATCTATCGCCAAGAACGACTACACGTACATTGATTGAGAATCACTCCTGATGCCTATTTTCTTGAATCGCACAGGGTTTTTCATCGGCCTCCATATGTTGGTTGTTGAAATTTATAATGTCATCTGGTGTAAACCGTGATTCATCCGCAAACAAAACGTTAGAGGCAAGTTATCGATCTTCTTCACAATGCATCAGGAACCATTGGGAGAACTGCACTCTGGCAGAATGGTATTGTGAGGCGCTGAACGTGGTACGGATACAACAGTTGCTCATGAAGGAAGTACCACCCAGACCATAAAATAACTAACACCTTCAGCTGCTGCTATTCGTAGCACATTGTTCCCAGGACAGGATTGTCGTCCACTGTACTTAGAACACGCTCCTGCATTTCAGGAGTGCGAAATGAACGATGCCTTCCACTGTCTGTTTTGTTGGGTGCTACGGAACTTACTCGTATTTCCCCAAGAGGGTGGATCAATCGGGTGAACAGCTAACACATGGTACCCTGTGTGCTCGGAATCGTTCAGTGTACAGGATACCGGCTTTCAGATTAATACCATCTGCTAAACTATTGCAGTAAATCATGTCTGCACTTTCCGTTATTGAACGAAAGGCCTTCTTTGCTGGACTGTGACAAAGTATCTGCAAAAGAAAACATGTCTTAGCACACTACACACGCCACAATAGAATGTACTTTAAACGTGACCTGCAGGTAGGCCAAACGCCATGGGACGCACCCGGAGTTAGGAACGCTAACGTAAACAGATGTAAAAAGACTACAGTACGGACGACATTAGCGGAACAGCTCACTGCAGCCCACTGAGCCAAATAATAGTTACATCGATACTGCACGGCAGTACCACAGGCCGCTGTTAACCCGGGCATGACACGGAGCACTAATGCAACAACGGTGTTCATATCCGCAACCAAAAGTTCGTGATGTCTTCCTACCTTGCAGTACTCGACGCCAGGTGCTGTAATTAACGTTGATTATCGCATATTCGTCTGTAGTAGGACAAGTAATACATTGTCATAGATGACATCACAAGAAAAGCTCACTGTATGCTTTGTAGGACCCATGGTCATAAGACATTTTTGTTTGTTTTGATGCATACAATAATACCCTGAAATTTTGGAAAGTTTCTTAACACCGCGTAAAATTCATCACAAATAATCCATCACAACTTGAGGAAAACAGGGACATCGATATCTATACACTGCACGGAAAGATTGTCTTTATGACCCATTATTTAAGCTGCTTATATCTCAAAAACCGTTCAGTGTGCATTTGCCCAGTAACATAAAATATCAGACATGTAAAAAAAGCAAATTTTAAAACTAACCTAAGTCATTTCTCGTAGACAACGTCTATTCCATGCACGGATTTCTACTGAAATTTTAAGGCCAAATAGTATGGTCGCTTGAGCAGGAGTAAGAAATCACGTGTTCACTAACGCTTGCACTCATCATGTGTACGTATCCTCCTGTCTCTCAACGACCTTAACGCTCTTATCTGAACAACATGGCAGGAACATATATTCAAATCAGAGCAAAACCCTTTCTGTCTCCTGCATCGTTCAGCCACTTTCTCGAAGTCCTCAGTAGCAGAAACCCATCTCCGGAACAACTTCTAGCATTATATTAGTAAACTAAATATTATCTCCAGTTCAAGAAGACTGGTATTAACATACTTATCTACTAAAGCAGCAGTAAGCGCTGATAGAAAGCACCGAAGCTGAAATCGTTATAGGTACAGAAAACTGGCTGAAGCCAGAGATAAATTCTGCCGAAAGTTTTACAAAGGCACAGAAGGTGTTTAGAGAGGATAGATTGCTTGCAACCGGTGGTGGCGTGTTTGCCGCTGTTAGTAGTAGTTTATCCTGTAGTGAAGTAAAAGTGGATAGTTCCTGTGAACTATTATGGGTGGAGGTTTCACTCAACAAGCGAGCTAGGTAAATAGTTGGCTTCTTTTACCGACCTCCCGACTCAGCAGCATTAGTGGCAGAACAACTGAGAGAAAATTTGGAATACATTTCATATAAATTTTCTCAGCTTGTTATAGTCTTAGGTGGAGATTTCAATTAACAGATATTGACTGCGACACTCAGATGTTTAGGACAGGTGGTAGGGACAGAGCATCGAGTGACTTTATTCTGAGTGCACTATCCGAAAATTACCTCGACCAATGAAACAGAGAACCGACTCGTGGAGATAATATCTTGGGCCTACTGATAACAAACAGACCCGAACTCTTCGACTCTGTAAGCGCAGAACAGGGAATCAGTGATCATAAGGCCGTTGCAGCATCCCTGAGTATGGAAGTTAATAGGAATATAAAAAAAAGGGAGGAATGTTTATCTGTTTAGCAAGAGTAATAGAATGCAGTTTTCAGACTACCTAACAGATCAAAACTAAAATTTCTGTTCCGACACTGACAATGTTGAGTGTTTATGGAAAAAGTTCAAGGCAATCGTAAAATGCATTATACACAGGTACGTGCCGAGTAAAACTGTGAGGGACGGGAAAAACACACCGCGGTTCAACAACAAAGTTAGGAAACTACTGCGGAAGCAAAGGAAGCTTCACTCCAAGTGTAAACGTAGCCAAAACCTTTCAGACAGATAGAAGCTAAACGATGTCAGAGTTAGCGTAAGGAGGGCTATGCGAGGAGCGTACAATGAATTCGAAAGTAAAATTCTATGTACCGACTTGACAGAGAATCCTAGGAAGTTCTGGTCTTACGTTAAATCAGTAAGTGGCTCGAAACAGCATATCCAGACACTCCGGGATGATGATGGCATTGAAACAGAGGATGAAACGCGTAAAGCTGAAATACTAAACACGTTTTTCCAAAGCTGTTTCACAGAGGAAGACCGCACTGCAGTTCCTTCTCTAAATCCTTGCACATACGAAAAAAAGGCTGACATCATTCTAAGTGCCCAAGGAATAGAAAAGTAACTGGAATCACTCAACAGATGAAAGTCCACTGGACCTGACGGGATACCAATTCGATTACAGAGTACGCGAAAGAACTTGCCCCCCTTCTAACAGCCGTGTACCGCAAGTCTCTAGAGGAACGGAAGGTACCAAATAATTGGAAAAGAGCACAGGTAGTCCCAGTCTTCCAGAAGGGTAGTCGAGCAGATGCGGAAAACTATAGACCTATATCTCTGACGTCGATCTGTTGTAGAATTTTAGAACATGTTTTTTGCTCGCTTATCATGTCGTTTTTGGAAACCCAGAATCTGCTCCGTAGGAATCAAAATGGATTCCGGAAACAACGATCGTGTGAGACCCAACTCGCTGTATTTGTTCATGAGACCCAGAAAATAATAGATACAGGCTCCCAGGTAGATGCAATGTTCCTTGACTTCCGGAAGGCGTTCGATACAGTTCCGCACTGTCGCCTGATAAACAAAGTAAGAGCCTACGGAATATCAGACCAGCTGTGTTGCTGGATTGAAGAGTTTTTAGCAAACAGAACACAGCATGTTGTTATCAATGGAGAGACGTCTACAGACGTTACAGTAACCTCTGGCGTGCCACAGGGGAGTGTTATGGGACCATTGCTTTTCACAATATATATAAATGCCCTAGTAGATAGTGTCGGAAGTTCCATGCGGCTTTTCGCGGATGATGCTGTAGTATACAGAGAAGTTGTAGCATTAGAAAATTGTAGCGAAATGCAGGAAGATCTGCAGCGGATGGAGACTTGGTGCAGGGAGTGGCAACTGACCCTTAACATAGACAAATGTAATGTATTGCGAATACATAGTAAGGAGGATCCTTTATTGTATGATTATATGATAGCAGTTACTTCTGTAAAATATCTGGGAGTATGCGTACGGAACGATTTGAACTGGAATGATCATATAAAATTAATTGTTGGTAAGGCGGGTGTCAGGTAGAGATTCATTGGGAGAGTCCTTAGAAAATGCATTCCATCAACGAAGGAGGTGGCTTACAAAACACTCGTTCGACCTATACTTGAGTGTTGCTCAACAGTGTGGGATCCGTACCATATCGGGTTGACGGAGGAGATAGAGAAGGTCCAAAGAAGAGCGGCGCGTTTCGTCACAGGGTTATTTGGTAACCGTGATAGCGTTACGGAGATGTGTAGCATACTCAAGTGGCAGACTCTGCGAGAGAGGCGCTCTGCATCGCGGTGTAGCTTGCTCGCCAGGTTTCGAGAGGCACTGAGGCTTTCAGACAGTCGTTCTTCCCTCGAACCATACGCAACTGGAACAGAAAAGGGCGGCAATGACAGTGGCACGTAAAGTGCCCTCCGCCACACGCCGTTTGGTGGCTTGTGGAGTATAAATGTCGATGTAGATGTATAAGGTTATCATTGGCCCTGTAGACACTAATTACCATCGCACATCCCTCTTTCCATTATCATCGTCCTTGTCAGCCGATACGGTCTCCTTGAATATCCTTTCCCCAGAAATCGCTATATTACAAAACATCAATTTTGTGGACCTAAAAATTCTTCATATATCTGCCACTATGATTACTGTTGTTAATGTCACAATTATTGTCACCGTTATTATTATTAATATTATTATTACCACTATTCGTAGCTGCAGCTGCAGTACTGCAAGTAATGTTAGTATCAACTTTGTTAGTTCATAGTCAGTATAACTAAGTCACACTGCCACTTCAGATAGCCAAATCATTTTAGTACTACTTGTCATATCTTACGTAGCTACGATGTAATACATACTGTATGTGTGAAACACTGGTCCGATGACAGAGAGAGCATCATGACACTAATCAGGTCAGGCTACGTAAATAAATAATTAAAAATAAATATATATCCTTCAATATGACACGTTCAACGTTATTTTGACAGAAGCACCGTTTGCATGACCTGTACAACAAATAATTATCTTAAACGGAGTACTTTTGTAACATATCTCTTCGTGGCCGCACCCGTAGGCTGGCGCTGCTCGCTGTTGGTGACGCCAAAGCCGATTTTCTGGTTTCGTGGAAGCGAATATCATTCTCCAGCCTAGAGATAATGCTATGGCATTCCCTTAATCCCATTGAATGGATGGTGCTCTCTGCCGACCACGCTGTCCAACAGCTGCATTTCCGGTGATTCCTAAAAACTTTCCGGAAAGAAGCTTCTGAAAGTCCGGGCAGGAAGCATCACCTTACACCAATAATGCGAGGGTTACCAGGAAATGGCCAATTAAACTGGCTACATTTTGCAACGGAGGTTGACTGATCAAATGGCCTGACTGTTAAAATAATTTCGGTCAACTCAATTGAAGCTCACTATATCGAGATTCGGCAGGCAGACCCCGCGGGCTGCGGGAGCGATACCTTAGTCAGACCTGGGATTAAAGTGGTGTTTTGGTACGTGTATCAAAAGTCGATAACCACTGGTCTACAGTGTTGTTCTTTGAGTGTAGAAATTTTCGATATACCTCACAAGCTGTTTGCAGTGTGCGGGCGTTAGACTGTTTGTAAGGTGGATATTGCAGTTTAGTGGACGTACAAGGAGTTCCAAGGATGGGGCCGTATGGCAGGGCGCGGAGCCGTTAACTACGTGGAGGTGGCGTTTTCGGAAGTAAGACAATTGTCAGGGAACATTAAATTGAAATTTAATGTTCTTAAGTGTGTCGTACTCCTTTTGTCTTTAGATTTCCTTTGTTTTTGGCGGGGTCCGCCTTGAGCAAAACAATTTCTTTTTCCTGTTCTTCTGTTACCCAGACATGTTTTACTGTAGTTTCAGCATCATCAAATGGGTGTGAGTTTAATTTATTTAATTAATTTTATGTTGTAGTTTATTTTATTTTCTACCTACACATGCACGCACGCACGCAAGCACACACACACACACACACACACACACACACACACACACACACACACATAATAAAAAAATTAAAAAGTCAGTTTAAAATGTAAACTAATTGAGAATATAACCCCCCCCCCCACACACACACACAGACACACACACACACACACACACACATACACACGTACGTGTGCACGTACGCACGCACAATCTTTTACATAGTATGAACTGACGTTAAGTCTAACTAAAACATTCCCAGTCGTAAAATTTCGAAATAAATAACTTTTCTGCGTCATGTTCTACACGACGTCAGATGAGAATGTCTATATGGACGGCAAGAATAGCGCAAAACGTAAAAAAAAGTAACAGAAAACCAAGGTGTATATGTATAAAACTTTGTCTGTTCCTCAAATTGGAAAATACGTTCTTAACAACTTCAGTTTATATGTATGCAAGTAGTAAATAGCACCTGTCTGTTTAGCAGAAAGAAAAGAAAGCCCACTGATGATGCTGAATCTTCAGCGAAACTTATCTGGGTAGCAAAAGAAAAAGAAAACATTATATTTAGCTAAAGATGAATCCTCTCTCTCCGCCGGACACAAGGGCTTCAGCCTCGAGATAACTATACTGCTTTATTCACATGTGAGATTTTCGGCAGGGGAGAGTAGAAACCAATTTCATACTGAGTTGAGACTGTTCGTGGTACGCGTTTGGCAATTCAGAGGTGGGATCTGTAAGTCTTGTGAAAGTAGCTGGGTTGCTACAGGACTCTGATTAGTGGAATAGGAGAAGTGACTGTTTTATCACTGTTTTGCGGTTTAGCTCAAGGCTGGCGACCTATATTTTAGTTGATAGTAAATGTAGGCTACTGCATGAAAATAATCCGGGACCGCTAACAAACGTTTCCGAAGAAGACTACCCAGCGGTACGATGCGTAATTTGACTTCCGTGTCACAGGCCACTGGCATGACCACAGCAGCCTTAGGAGCTTCGCGAGCCGTTACGGGCGCTCCGTAGATGAGAGACAATGATCATTTCGATTTGTGCTTAATAACGATTGGTTAACTGAACGGAGAGTAAGAACCAGTGCTCCAGAACGAAATTTACATTAACAATATTTCTGATATGTACAGCAGTAGTTTCAATTAGATTGTGGAAATGATGTTGTCTATAGGAATGGGCTCTCGTATATTTAGCAAGAATATAGTCTTTTTGCAAACGATTCAGTTACCTAAAATACACCATTTCATGGGAAAAAATTCTCCACAAATATTCCGTCAGGTCTTGATAAAATTTCGAAATTGATATTTTCTTTAAATTTGCAGATATGTAAAACTGCGCACTTCACAAAAGGTAGAAATGAAGTATTATATGACTACAGCATCAATGAGCTACAATTGGAAACTGTAAACTCATGTAAGTACCTGGATGTAACAATTTGTAGCGAAATTAAGTGCAATGATTACATATGTTCAGTTATATGTAAAGCAACCGACAATCGTCGGTTGATTGGTAGAATACTGGGAAAATGCAGTCTAAGGAGAACATTAAACACAAAACACACGTTAAAACACGTAGGAACATACTTACTATGTGGATTTAGAAGGTGTACAAAGAAGGAGAGCTCGAAAGGTCATGTCATTTGTTTGACCCACTGGACTGTGTCACAGAAATCCTAAAAACTGTAAAATGGCATACGTTCCAATATAGACGTTAAGTGTAGACTCTACGCATCACTACCGCAGGCAGGACAACATTAAATCACAAAGCGCTCAACGATATTCAGTCACTTATTGCTTCCACTTTCCATGCGCGACTGGAACACAAAGTAACCGTAATACGTGGTACAAGTGGAAGTACTCTCAGCCACGCACTTCATTACGGATCGTATAGTATGGATGTCGGACATGTAGATCTACGCAAACAATGTTTCGATTGTCTAACTAATGTCGTATTTTGTTGAAAAATAAATGGAAGATATTTCTCTTCAGAACTATAAATAACTCAACAGTATTTGAGAAAAGATTAGCGCTGAACGGTTGAAACTAGTAGCAGGGCATAAATAGTTTGTGCGTAATAAATGAAGCGACTACAAATCAGAGCGACACGTAAAATCAGCAGTAAGCTACGAAATGGCAGGCTTTAATACAGTCCTGGAAATGGAAAAAAGAACACATTGACACCGGTGTGTCAGATCCACCATACTTGCTCCGGACACTGCGAGAGGGCTGTACAAGCAATGATCACACGCACGGCACAGCGGACACACCAGGAACCGCGGTGTTGGCCGTCGAATGGCGCTAGCTGCGCAGCATTTGTGCACCGCCGCCGTCAGTGTCAGCCAGTTTGGCTGCTGCTCCTGGGGTATCGGCGAGGACCATTCGCAACCGTCTCCATGAAGCTGGGCTACGGTCCCGCACACCGTTAGGCCGTCTTCCGCTCACGCCCCAACATCGTGCAGCCCGCCTCCAGTGGTGTCGCGACAGGCGTGAATGGAGGGACGAATGGAGACCTGTCGTCATCAGCGATGAGAGTCGCTTCTGCCTTGGTGCCAATGATGGTCGTATGCGTGTTTGGCGCCGTGCAGGTGAGCGCCACAATCAGGACTGCATACGACCGAGGCACACAGGGCCAACACCCGGCATCATGGGGTCGGGAGCGATCTCCTACACTGGCCGTACACCTCTGGTGATGGTCGAGGGAACACTGAATAGTGCACGGTACATCCAAACCGCCATCGAACCCATCGTTCTACCATTCCTAGACCGGCAAGGGAACTTGCTGTTCCAACACGACAATGCACGTCCGCATGTATCCTGTGCCACCCAACGTACTCTAGAAGGTGTAAGTCAACTACCCTGGCCAGCAAGATCTCCGGATCTGTCCCCCATTGAGCATGTTTGGGACTGGATGAAGCGTCGTCTCACGCGGTCTGCACGTCCAGCACGAACGCTGGTCCAACTGAGGCGCCAGGTGGAAATGGCATGGCAAGCCGTTCCACAGGACTACATCCAGCATCTCTACGATCGTCTCCATGGGAGGATAGCAGCCTGCATTGCTGCGAAAGGTGGATATACACTGTACTAGTGCCGACATTGTGCATGCTCTGTTGCCTGTGTCTATGTGCCTGTGGTTCTGTCAGTGTGATCTTGTGATGTATCTGACCCCATGAATGTGTCAATAAAGTTTCCCCTTCCTGGGACAATGAATTCACGGTGTTCTTATTTAAATTTCCAGGAGTGTATATTCAGAAGATTCTATGGAATTGCAGCGCATCTTGCAGCACTCACCATTGACTTCACTGTCCATTGACTTCACTCACCGTTAACTTCCGGACCATGTTAACCGAAACAGTGAAAGCAGCCTAAAGCTAGCCTATGACGTCAGTGAGAGACAAGGGCGATCGTCCGAAAAGGGAGGTATTACAGAGGCATCCCAGGACTTTATACTAATATTGAGGACAAAAGAGGTTCCATCATTCATCGGTAAATCTCGACACAAACCAACACGAAATAAAAATCGTGAGATGCTACAACAATGACACATATATTATGCAACGGTGCAATCCGAGATACAGTGCCAACTTGGTTTAAGGGTGGTGTAAAACCTTTTCATAATATTCATAAAACTCTTCTCTCATAATTATTCATAAAAATACGTGTTTTATCGCTAACCATAGCCATTACGGCTGTGGTTCGTGGTGTGCGTCAATGACACGATCAACGGCTTTCTGTCACCAATCACCACGGGAACCGAAACTATACCACCGACGCAGCGCGCTCAGAGCTTTGGCCTTGACACCTGTGCGTACTTGTGATCTGTGTGAATGAACATCCAGTTACGCTAAGTTAGATGTCAATAAGTTGTATAAACAGGGCAATTCTTACTAAAGTTTGAAAATCTTCGAAGCGAGGTAAATGATGCTGAGCCAAGTAAGTTGATGTAAGACACATGGTGAGCAAACGTCGGGAAATCCCCAAAAAATGTGGACAAATGTTGAATACGTGACGCCGCCAAGTGACGTACATCGCCGAAGTGCGGTGCTTGATCTTGAGCCTCAAGGGATAATAGAGCGATATAATTTGTATTCGAGAAAACGATGCAGCTTTCGAATATATTTTATAAATGTGATTATTGTCCTCGCTGTAATCTGTAAAAGCTGTTGTTTTTGTGTGTTTCTTTCTATTTGTTCCTTTTCTTGTTTACAGACATTAATTAGTAAAGAAAACATAGTTCACTTAGTGATAACGACGCAGTTCGGAAGCTTAAACTTGCTTACTTCAGACGCAGTACGGTAGGTTTTTGTTGTATTGGGTCTATGTCTTGCTGTAAACCAGCGGAAACCGCGAGCAAGGATAAAATAATAAACATTACTTAAGAGTCAGCGTAATAAGTGGGTAGCGCAGTGAAAAAACTACTGGCTGCTAGATGCAATACACGCACCCTGAGCCCCAAGCGCTGAAGTCGCGCCCACAGGCCCGGAGACACACCGATGTGAAGACTTGAAGTGTGGTGGGATGATCAGGTGCGACAGCCCGATAGGCTTAAACGCTGCGCCTGCAGCGAGATACGCCATCTGGTGACGCAACGAGCTCAACATTTGTCCACTCCAGGAGTATTTCTAGACATTTTCGAACCCATGTGTCTTGTATCAAATTACTTGTCTCGGGCTCATCTACGGCGCTTCGAAAGTCTTAAACCTCAATAAGAATCACCCTGTATATTACTCCAACAAAAATGTAAAATTAAAAATCTTTGGAACTTGTACAAGGATGACAAGGACTGATAGTGACTGGTGAAAATAACCTTCATTTATCTACATAGACATTTAAGTAATTACATTTTTGTTACAACATTTTTTAAAGTGTAGAGATATTTCAGTAGAATTATAACTATACTAGCCACAGAACTCGTTCTTTCTTCGATGTCTCGAATTTTATATTTAGCACATTCTCAGCAATCAGTTTTTTCTGGCACAACCAGTTCACGCCTAGGCAGGCAGTCGGGCGCCGGTTTCCGTCTCCAGCAATACAACGGAGTGGAAACGTCGAATCAGGATTCCCTGCCCTGGTGGCGTGCAGATGTGACGGCCTGCAAGGAAGATTACTGTGCTATACGCTCGAGTGCCGGAACGCACATGAGCGTTCGAATATGAACCGCGGCCTCCAACGTAGACGGCAGCGGCTGACTGACGCAGAGTAAACCCGCACAGGGTGAACCTGCAGAAGTAGAGAATCCCCCACTAAGCAGAGGGGCAGCGGTAGAATACGCCGACACAAGGTAGCTAACCCATCTGAGGCGTGACTCAAGAACCAACAAGCAGGTGACCTGTAGTCGACAGCAGTCAGTCAGGCAGCTTAGTGAAATGGCTCTGAGCACTATGGGACTTAACATCTATGGTCATCAGTCCCCTAGAACTTAGAACTACTTAAACCTAACTAACCTAAGGACAACTCACAACACCCAGCCATCACGAGGCAGAGAAAATCCCTGATCCCGCTCTTGTGCAACGCAGCTAGCTTTTTATTCGCACGAATTAATGGCCGCTATCGACGGGGCGATCTCAAGTTGATACCGTATTTCTAGATTTCCGGAAAGCTTTTGACACCGTTCCTCACAAGCGACTTCTAATCAAGCTGCGGGCCTATGGAGTATCGTTTCAGTTGTACGACTAGATTCGTGATTTCCTGTCAGGAAGGTCGCAGTTCGTAGTAATAGACGGCAAATCATCGAGTAAAACTGAAGTGATATGAGGTGTTCTCCAGGGAAGCGTCCTGGGACCTCTGCTGTTCCTGATCTATATAAACGACCTGGGTGACAATCTGAGCAGGTCTCTTAGGTTGTTCGCAGATGATGCTGTAATTTACCGTCTAGTAAGGTCGTCCGAAGACCAGTATCAGTTTCAAAGCGATTTAGAAAAGATTGCTGTATGGTGTGGCAGCTGGCAGTTGACGCTAAATAACGAAAAGTGTGAGGTGATCCACATGAGTTCCAAAAGAAATCCGTTGGAATTCGATTTCTCTACAAATAGTACAAATCTCAAAGCTGTCAGTTCAACTAAATACCTGGGTGTTAAAATTACGAACAACTTAAGTTGGAAAGACCACATAGATAATATTGTGGCGAAGGCGAGCCAAAGGTTGCGTTTCATTGGGAGGACACTTAGAAGATGCAACAAGTCCACTAAAGAGACAGCTTACACTACACTCGTTCGTCCTCTGTTAGAATATTGCTGCGCGGTGTGGGATCCTTACCAGGTGGGATTGACGGAGGACATCGAAAGGGTGCAAAAAAGGGCAGCTCGTTTTATATTGTCACGTAATAGGGGAGAGAGTGTGGCAGATATGATACGCGAATTGGGATGGAAGTCATTACAGCAAAGACGTTTTTCGTCGCGGCGAGGTCTTTTTACGAAATTTCAGTCACCAACTTTCTCTTCCGAATGCGAAAATATTTTGTTGAGCCCAACCTACATAGGTAGGAATGATTATCAAAATAAAATAAGAGAAATCAGAGCTCGAACATAAAGGTTTAGGTGTTCGTTTTTCCCGCGCGCTGTTAGGGAGAGGAATAGTAGAGAGATAGTATGATTGTGGTTCGATGAACCCTCTGCCAAGCAATTAAATGTGAATTGCAGAGTAGTCATGTAGATGTAGATGAATCTAACCCGGGATCGCGGGCGCGGGAAGCGAGAACGCTACCGCACGACCACGAGATGCGGGCGCAGCTTAGTGAAGTCATAGTCTAGCAGCGGCACCTACATAACAGAGAATGATGACTGACATAGCCTTCCGCTTGTAGCGATCTTCAGAGGGTAACTCATGCTGCTTGGCTAAGTTGGGGCGGGCTCGTCCCATCGCTGGTTTTGGAAGGTATCCTTCGTCTAAGTCACAACAGAGCAAAGACATGAGTCTTGGTCGTATGGCAACTTTGTCACCGTCATCACAGTAGGCTTATCTTCCGGCTGTGCCAGACAAATTACAGCCCCTGCTACGCCTTCGGGACGTACACGTATGATACCCGCCCAGGCCTAGGAGTCGCTTCTTACGGTTTCAGCATCGTGTCGTGTGTAAGGCCGCCGGCCTCCGTCTGTCATACTTCACTGACGCTCCTTGCGTCAACCTGTGATGACACACGACAAGCATACCGACTGCGGCGCAACAGTATTGTTTGCAGTGTCGGTCAAAATAAGGATTTGAGACATTAGCGTCAGCGTTTAGTGGGTCCTAGCGAGTATAATTTACTTCTGAAGGAGGCAGATACTACAACACACACAAAATATAACATCATTTGGTTACAATTAAAGTAAAACAGTTAACTTTTGAACAATCCATGACCACAGGAATGTCCACGTATTTGTTACTGTTGCTCAACACACTACTTATCACTCGATACCGTACAGAATGATAGTCTCTTTCAAGATACAACTTTGGTACGGTTCTGACATGTAATACAGTTTGCGCTGCTAGATTTCCAATAATCTGATGCTGCCTTCGTAAGCGATGGTTGCAGACTTAGCTGAGCGGCACTGCGCTATGAGAAAAGTACTCTTCCAGCTGCGGCGGAGTTTGGAACGTCTTGAGAACGTGTCTACGCCGATATCTCGAGAATTCATTGCTACGAGAGGCAGCGACTGTCCTTACTTGTAATTCCGTCGTCATGTGCCAATTTTTCTGTGGAATCTCGTTCTTCGAATGACAAAAAAATAAATAAATAAATAAATAAATAAATAAATAAAAAATTGGCTCTGAGCACTATGGGACTTAACATCTATGGTTATCAGTCCCCTGTAACTTTGAACTACTTAAACCTAACTAACCTAAGGTCAACACACAACACCCAGCCATCACGAGGCAGAGAAAATCCTTGACCCCGCCGGGAATCGAACCCTGGGAACCCGGGCGTGGGAAGCGAGAACGCTACCGCACGACCACGAGAAGCGGGCAACTTCGAATGACACCACACACTTATTCTGGCTTCATCCAGCTTTTCGTTTCAAAAGCTATTTTGACTTGCCTTTAATCTAAGTTGAAACTGTCTCTTACTTCCTTGCAAATTTCAAGTACTTGGTGTTTACCGTACTTCGCGACCTCTCCCAGAACATCCTGGCCTAAGCTGTACATTACTGTCCGTTTTAGCTGGATTATTTATGTACCTTCTGTAACATTTCTTGCAATGCCTAGAGTTGTTGAGCCTATCGCATCCTAACGGTCACTCGTGACTGCACTCTGACATCAGATTCGTAAAGATCGGATCTGTCTTTTTATTATCAGGTCTGAGAAATTACCTTCAACAGTTTTTTTAGAAACTAAAGAGAAACTTAACTATACTCCGTCAGAACACCCCATGAAACCCAATTGTACTGACCGGTTTCCCTGTCAGCCTCAGCCGTCACTGGATGCGCATATGGAGGGACACGTGGTCAGCACACCGCTCTCCTGGTCGTATGCCAGTTTACGAGCTCAGAGCCGTAGCTTCTCAGGGTGCCTCAAACGGGCTGAGTGAATCCCGATTGCCAAAGGCGCTCGGAAAACCCGATGGTCACCCATCCCAGTGCTAGCCTAGCCCGACATCGCTTAAGGTTGGTGTTCTGACGGGAGCTGTTGTTACCACTTCGGCAAAGCCGTTGCCTGTATTAATTAACTGATCCAAGTATTTTCCAGGAGACTATCATACGAATCGCTGTCTCTGGCTCAAGTTTCAATTCCACAGCTGTTTCGTTCTATATTAAGCAGATTTAAATGTCGCTCGATGACCGATCTTGACCAGCACGATTTAAGCTGCGAGAAAGATAGCAGCGAAAGATGAAACAGATTTGGGATATCACTACATGGGATTCTGTCGATGGGGGGAAGGGGGACGGGCTGAAATGCGTCTTTGTCAGCTGGTATATTGCATTGATCTTAGGAATCCATCGCTCTTTCCAGATATACTCTTATTCACATCAGATGACGACAGTAAGTGTTTCACTGTTTGCATAGTGACTGGTACACAACCGATGGTTGACTCGCCTTTAATGGTTACTTTCGAACAAATTTTTTCGCGCCAGGAAAAAGTAGTAACTTCATCACATTTTTAGATCCTTACGACACTGTGTACTCGTATTACGCCGGCACCGGCTTCTAGCCTATATTTGTGATGTAAAGAGTTCAACAGAATTCCACTGAGAAACTTTCACTTCTCGCGAATACCTTTTGATTATTTTAGTGTAAAGGCTTCGTTACTCAATTGTTACATTTCTTTTGGTTTCTTCCCCGCACTTCGCTTTGCATCTGTATTGCAGTGGAAGTAGTGCACAACAGTACAAATGTCAAGAGACAGCATTGCTTGTCTTGTTTGTACTGGCACACGATAGCTGCTGTTAACAACACTAATTCCCTCTTTCACGCGTTGTCCTCACGTCTGCACTCAGTGCAGCAGTGTTAGTTGTAGGTTAACAGAGACACAAAGCAGTGGTATGTACAGGTTTACCGATGCAGAGTTGACCGATATGCACCTTGTTGACGGGTTCACAGCAAGCAGTGGCAGAGCTGGACAACGACGCCATGCCGAGGTGTATCCCCACAGACGGCAACCACGTCGCAGTACTTTCCATTGAGAGCATTAATGGATAGACCGTGTCGTACGTTGTAGTTATTATATATTACAGGCCTGTTCACTGTCGTGGATTATTTTCACACACAAAACGGTGATAGCGATAAAAAACCGAATAAATCATAGTTACACTATTACTCTGTAACGAGCCGCCGGAGACCATGCGTCGTTATATCAAAATAGGTGTCTCCTGAAAAACGTCTGAGGTTTCAGTTGCGTCATCAAATTAAGCTATCCAGGGACTGCATTTCCACATTTCAACGGTGAAGTCTCTTGTTACCTAAGGTATGTATGGGGTAATTCAAATAGAAGTCGTTGCCGATATCACGTTATTCACTTCTTCTAATTCATATTAGAAGTGTTGACGCTAGTCATTTGCAAGTCATGCGCCGGTTGTAGTGGCCAAGCGGTTCTAGGTGCTGCAGTCTGGAACAGCGTGACCGCTACGGTCGCAGGTTCGAATCCTGCCCCGGGCATTTATGTGTGTGATGTCCTTAGGTGGGTTAGATTTAAGTAGTTCTAAGTTCCAGGGGACTGATGACCACAGCATTTAAGTCCCGTAGTGCTCAGAGCCATTTGAACCTTTTTTTACAACTCAAGCCGCTGTGTATTTCCATCTCTATTCAGGATATCGCTGGTGTTCTTTTGCAGTTTCAGCCACCCTTCTATTCACATTCGTCTGTACGGGCATTACTCGATTTACTAAGCCGGACTGTTATTTCGTCTTAACATGGGATACAACACGTCGCAATGTATTTGCTGTTTCATCTAGGACACACGAATGCCAGATAAACCCCAGTGCCTGACGAAGCCGCGCGGTGCCGTGATTTCGGATAGCGGCACATCCCGGCACACATCACGGCCGAGGATATCCGTAAACAGTTTCCCGGCAGCGCGCGGAGCCGCCGCCCGTCCGACCGGTCACGTCCGGCCACCTCCACCCTCTCCCCGCCGCTCTTCCGAGACCTACCACCCCGCCCCCCACCGCCACTCCAACCACCGCCACGTCCTTCGCAATTCATGCACTTTCTAACTGACGTGTTTTTGGATCCCTAGCACAGAAGTGGAACACTAGATGACACTACATCACCTGCATTATGTTGCGAGCACTTCAACGTCAGTTGCCTGAGTGCAAGCAGCATTGAGGCAATAAACGAGCTCAAGATTTTCAAATGAGTATGTTTCTTGCAAGGTAGAGATATTTTTTCAGCCGGCTGCTGTGGCCGAGCATTTCTAGGCACTTCAGTCCGGAATCGCGCTGCTGCCACGGTTCCGTGTTCCAATCCTGCCTCGGGCATGGCCGTGTGTGATGTCCTTAGTTTAGTTAGGTTTAAGTAGTTCTAAGTCTACGGGACTGATGACCTCAGATTTTAAGTCCCATAGTGCTTAAAGCCATTTGACCCATATTTTTTCGATGATTTTCTCTCACACTGAAAAATACTTATTAGCAACATTTGTTTGCAATTATTAATGTTTGCAATCCGTTAGTCCAGCTCGCATTTGTAAATGAACGCTAGTACCATACACTCGTAACCGCCAACAATTCAACGGAAGTTTCCTTCAAGTGCTGCGTATCACTCGGGTCAACAGTAACATGTTTTTGTTGTTGTGGTCTTCAGTCCTGAGACTGGTTTGATGCAGCTCACCATGCTACTCTATCCTGTGCAGGTTTCTTCATCTCCCAGTACCTACTGCCACCTACATCCTTCTGAATCTGCTTGGTGTATTCTTCTCTTGGTCTCCCTCTACGATTTGTACCCTCCACGCTGCCCTCCAATACTAAACTGGTGATCCCTTGATGCCTCAGAACATATCGTACCAACCGATCCCTTCCTCTTGTCAAGTTGTGCCACAAACTTCTCTTCTCCCCAATCCTATTCAATACTTCCCCATTAGTTATGCGATCTACCCATCTAATCTTCAGAAATCTTCTGTAACACTACATTTCGAAAGCTTCTAGTCTCTTCTTGTCCAAACTATTTATCGCCCATGCTTCACTTCCATACATGGCTACACTCCATACAAATACTTTCAGAAACGACTTCCTGACACTTAACTCTATACTCGATATTAACAAATTTCTCTTCTTCAGAAACGCTTTCCTTGCCATTGCCAGTCTACATTTTATATCATCTCTACTTCGACCATCATCAGTTATTTTGCTCCCCAAACAGTAAAACTCCTTTACTACTTTAAGTGTCTCATTTCCTAATCTAATTCCCTCAGCATCACCCGATTTAATTCGACTACATTCCATTATCCTCGTTTTGCTTTTGTTGATGTTCATCTTATATCCTCCTCTCAAGACACTGTCCACTCCATTCAACTACTCTTCCAAGTCCTTTGCTGTCTCTGACAGAATTACAATGTCATCGGCGAACCTTAAAATTTTTATTTCTTTTCCATGAATTGTAATACCTACTCCGAAATTTTCTTTTGTTTCCTTTACTACTTGCTCAATATACAGATTGAATAACATCGGGGAGAGGCTACGACCCTGTCTCACTCCCTTCCCAACCACTGCTTCCCTTTCATGTCCCTCGACTCTTATTACTGCCATCTGGTTTCTGTACAAATTGTAAATAGCCTTTCGCTCCCTGTATTTTACCCCTGCCACCTTTAGAATTTGAAAGAGAGTATTCCAATCAACATTTTCAAAAGCTTTCTCTAAGTCTACAAGGGCTAGAAACGTAGGTTTGCCTTTCCTTAATCTTTCTTCTAAGATAAGTCGTAAGGTCAGTATTGCCTCACGTGTTCCACTATTTCTACGGAATCCAAACTGATCTTCCTCCAGGTCGGCTTCTACTAGTTTTTCCATTCGTCTGTGAAGAATTCGTGTTAGTATTTTGCAGCTGTGGTTTATTAAACTGATAGTTCCGTAATTTTCACATCTGTCAACACCTGCTTTCTTTGGGGTTGGAATTATTATTTTCTTCTTGAAGTCAGAGGGTATTTCGCCTGTCTCATACATCTTGCTCATCAGATGGTAGAGTTTTGTCAGGACTGGCTCTCCCAGGGCCGTCAGTAGTTATGATGGAATGTTGTGTACTCCGGGGGCGTTGTTTCGACTCAGATCTTTCAGTGCTCTGTCAAACTCTTCACGCAGTATCGTATCTCCCATTTCATCTTCGTCTACATCCTCTTCCATTTCCATAATATTGTCCTCAAGTACATCGCCCTTGTATAGACCTTCTATATACTCCTTCCACCTTTCTGCTTTCCCTTCTTTGCTTAGAACTGGGTTTCCATCTGAGCTCTTGATGTTCATACAAGTGGTTCTCTTATCTCCAAAGGTCTCTTTAATTTTCCTGTAGGCAATATCTATTTTATCTCTAGTGAGATAAGCCTCTACAACCTTACATTTGTCCTGTAGCCATCCCTGCTTAGCAATATTTCACTTCCTCTCGATCTCATTTTTGAGACGTTTGTATTCGTTTCGCCTGCTTCATTTATTGCATTTTTATATTTTCTCCTTTCATCAATTAAATTCAATACATCTTCTGTTACCCAAGGATTTCTACTAGCCCTCTTATTTTTACCTACTTGATACTCAGCTGCCTTCCCTACTTCATACCTCAAAGCTATCCATTCTTCTTCTACTGTATTTCTTTCCCCCATTCCTGTCAATTGTTCCCTTATGCTCTCCCTGAAACTCTGTACGACCTCTTGTTCTTTCAGTTTATCCAGGTCCCATCTCCTTAAATTCCCACATTTTTGCAGTTTCTTCAGTTTTAATCTACAGGTCATAACCAATAGGTTGTGGTCAGTGTCCACATCTGCCCCTGGAAATGTCTTACAATTAAAAACCTAGTTCCTAAGTCTCTGTCTTACCATTATATAATCTATCTGATACCCTTTAGTATCTCCAGGGTCCTTCCACGTATACAACCTTCTTTCATGATTCTTAAACCAAGTGTTAGCTATGATTAAGTTGTGCTCTGTGCAAAATTCTACCAAGCGGCTTCCTCTTTCATTTCTTAGCCCCAATCCATATCCACCTACTACGTTTCCTTCTCTCCGTTTTCCTACTGCCGAATTCCAGTCACCTATGACTATTAAATTTTCATCGCCCTTTACTATCTGAATAATTTCTTTTATTTCATCATACATTTCTTCAATTTCTTCATCTGCAGAGCTAGTTGGCATATAAACTTGTACTACTGTAGTAGGTGTTTGTGCTTCGTATCTATCTTGGCCACAATAATGCGTTCACTATGCTGTTTGTAGTAGATTACCTGCATTTATATTTTCCTATTCATTATTAAACCTACTCCTGCATTACCCATATTTGATTTTGTGTTTATAACCCTGTAGTCACCTGACCAAAAGTCTTGTTCCTCCTGCCACCGAACTTCACTAATTCCCACTGTATCTAACTTTAACCTACCCATTTCGCTTTTTAAATTTTCTAACCTACCTGCCCGATTCAGGGATCTGACATTCCACGCTCCGATCCGTAGAACGCCAGTTTTCTTTCTCCTGATAACGACGTGCTTCTGAGTAGTCCCCGCCCGGATATCGGGATGGGGGACTATTTTACTTCCGGAATATTTTACCCAAGAGGACGCCATATCATTTATATCATTTCATCATACAGTAAAGCTGCATGCCCTTGGGAAAAATTACGGCCGTAGTTTCCCCTTGCTTTCAGCCGTTCGCAGTACCAGCA
Organism: Schistocerca gregaria; assembly: GCF_023897955.1. Classification (NCBI taxonomy): domain Eukaryota; kingdom Metazoa; phylum Arthropoda; class Insecta; order Orthoptera; family Acrididae; genus Schistocerca; species Schistocerca gregaria. The sequence goes on along the minus strand of NC_064923.1, from coordinate 602,441,411 downwards.
CAGCAAGGCCGTTTTGGTTATTGTTACAAGGCCAGATCAGTCAATCATCCAGACTGTTGCCCTTGCAACTACTGAAAACGCTGCTGCCCCTCTTCAGGAAGCACACGTCTGTCTGGCCTCTCAACAGATACCCCTCCGTTGTGGTTGCACCTACGGTACGGCCATCTGTACCACAGAGACACGCCTCCCCACCAACAGCAAGGTCCATGGTTCATGGGGGGGGGGGGGGGGGACACAGTAACATGAAGCAGAGAAAATGAATAAGGCTAAGGAGTCATACGTAAATTAAATCATATTTATTTGTTTCCTGGATCGCGGAAATGCTGTCCTCAGATCGTTTATTTTGATGGAACAACTGCAATTGAGAGGTAGTGGTGAAGGTGTGAGGAGGAAGATATAAAAATAATGGTGACGTAGGTCTGTGCTTTCGTTAATAAATCAGGACGGCCTAAATCATAGCATAATAGTGACAACAAACTCGACTACACGTAAATTGCAGGTGGATCAGTGCTATCAGCTGCAGTGACACATTAAAGAGGAATGTGTGACGACGAGCGAAAATGTGTACCGGGCCGGGATTGAACCCTAGATGTCCGGCTTAGTACGCATATGCGGTAACCACTGCGCCATCCACATCCGAGACTGCATGCGGAGCCGGCCGTTGTGTCCGGAGGGCTCTAGGCACTTCAGTCCGAAACCGCGCTGCTGATACGGTCGCAGGTCCGAATCCTGTCTCGGGCATGAGTGTGTGTGATGTTCTTAGGTTAGTCAGATTTAAGTAGTTCTATGCCTAGCGTACCGATGGCCTCGGATGTTAAGTCCCATATTGCTTACAGCCATTAGAACTATCTCGGCTCACCTCGCCGATCGACACTGCCTATCTACAGTCCCGAGGAACAGACGCCGTGCATTCAAAAATTAAATTACATATTTTAGGTTCCAGCTTCGAGCATTCATTCATATCAGTTGAAGAAACGGATTAAAACTTCAATTGTGCTTTGAGTGCGGTCACTTTAATGTAAAAGTGTGTAATTGTTCTTTGAATACCATCCACGTCAAGTGGTTAGACATCGACGAGGTTTCATCGAGTGTCAATCGGCCTTCTAGAACTGAGTACTGACTGCTTGGTGATTGTCGCCCTTGTCCTTACAATATTATTTGGTACCAGCTGTGACGTGACGAGTATTCAGACCATCCACTGTATAAGAAAATGTTTCCATCCCATAGTTGCCGTGGACACTCAGCCTTCAGGTCTGCAGATCTCCTGATTTTACCTTGTGAGCCGGGACAGTTCTACGTCAGGCAGACGGTGCGCCAAACAGAACAACGTCAAACTGGACGCAACCGTGTCCGCGATTGTGCTATACAGAAAAAATGGTGGTAGACACGTAGATAAAATCTGTGGTGGAATGGGACACGAACCTGGAACTTAGTCTTACTCGGAAAGTGCTCTTACCTGACTGAGCTCTCTAGACACGGCGAATGACCCATTATCTCTGTTTTACTCTCCTACTTCTGCTGTGTTTTCCGTCTAGCTCTCTCTCTTCCATCCAAAAATGTTCTGCGACACAGCACATAGTTTTAGTCAGCTAGTGAGTTTCAGAGCAGCGCACACTCCGCTCCAGAGTGAAAGATTTCTATGGGAAACGATTTCTTAATCCGTCCTCAAACGGGACGTGGCACCTAACGTTGACGTGGACGCGGACGGGACATCCGGCCCAAGAAAGACAGCGTCGTCAGCACATGGGACGATCTGGCTGAAAAGGTGATTTGTGCTCAGCGATATAGAGGGCCCATTGTCGGCTTTATTTAGCTCTCAAATCACACAGTTTCTTTACGAGAACGGACGAGAGTAAAATAGCTGCGTTGCCTCTACTACCGATTGTCGAAGAAGAGCGGAGAAAATCGTGAATAAGATACTGGACTCGTCGATGACTTTAACAGCGAACTGCTGATATAGGAACAGTGCATGATGCATTACAACGACCTGAGATGCCTGTTAGTAGAAATTATTCATTAACTCAATTGAATTTTGATCCAGGTTTCAGTTTTTACTTGAATATGGTTGCGATATAGTGTCGAATGTCAGTTGGATCATGCATTATATCCATACCCCAAGGTAGCCTACATACCTCACACCAAGACTGACCTCAGATCTTCAAAAAATGTTTAGAAATCCTTTCAGTCCCATGTTTCCACTTAGGCCATCGAAGTTCTTTACACAAACATGGGTGCCAATAATTTACTTGAACAACCCTGCCAGTGCTTTGTTAGAAATTCGTAATCTAGTATCTTATCAGTTTCAATAAATGTGGCAGTTATAACCCCATTCATACAAGTATGATCTCTGTTCTGCCAAGTTCCATCAAATAGACATGCCTGCAGTTTGGTTACGGGAGTCAGTGCCTTCTAGAATACACTTGTGTTAACGATCAGTAACTAAGGACGAACAAAACAATTCATAACGTATTTTGACGAAATTTCAAACTGACAGATAAGCGTGGTCCCTGTGCAACATTATGTTCAACCTCAATTTTAGAAGGAACGGAAAATGATAATGCCCATAAACTATACATTGTTTAAATCAGCATGAAATGCTCTTTTCTATAGATCAAGAAAGATTTTTCAGATTTTTATTATTTTTCCGAGAATGTGCCCTTAAACACTTCTTTCGGGCAAGCTCAAGGGTAGTTTCATATTCGACTGTTTATAGGGAGGTACAAGTGATTTTAATTTTTCTGTTTGCTATAATGCCAAAGATACAAAAACTCTTCGATGCGCACATCATTGAAAGACTAAGGATTGCTGAGCGAGCTATGGAGTGAGGTATGTCTTGGATCATGGATCAGAGTGGAGTGAAGGGCATAATTACGACTGCAATGAAAAGGAAGGAGAAGTGGCTGTGACTTGAAGCCAGTCAAATGGATGATAGATGAGTGGCGGCAGTTGTTTGCCGGATTTCAAAAGAAATTTTCGATACGACAACCAAACGGAAGGTGGGAGAGAACTAGCAAGAGCAACGTTGGTACGTTTGCCCAATTTTGTCAGTAATGAAAATAAAATCTTTTTGTGTGATAGCACGTCAGTTTTGGTACCAGAGACCACTTACGGATCTTTTTGTGTGATAGCACGTCAGTTTTGGTACCAAAGACCACTTACGGAAACCTTTCAGTAATATAATTCAGTCTTGAGAAAATTACGCCCATTTGTTCTGTTAAGCTAGCACAGTAACGATGATTAAGCTACAAGCCACGTCAGCGACCCACTTTACTACCTATACCGGCTCCTCATTTTATTTTACAAGATTAATCTGGTTTCCTCTGTTTATGCAATTAGTTTGTAATATAAATGATATAAACACAACATATGAATCTGTTTTCTTAGTTGATCGCTTTTAATAGTTATTGTCTTTATCCTTCAAACAAGGTAGTCAGTTGTATCGCAACCGTGATAAGCACTTTAGTACATATAATTAAAAAATTGGATCGCTATTAAAGCTTTTTAGGGGATGGCATCCCACTTCCCAATAAACTCCCTAGCAGAAATAATCATTCAGCAGTACTATTTAGAAGCAATAATTTCGCTGTATGTTTGCATTTTTATGATGCTTCCTTTCACATTCGTGGTCTCTCTTTTTCTGTATCAGAGTAGATGTTCAAGACAGCACCGGCAAAGCGTCATTCTAGGAAAAAGATAAGATGATAAACTTCCGTCTCTAGACACTTGGGCCTGTGAACAATAAATGAAACGGTCTTGAGGCATCATCTCATCCATGACTCAAATCTACCCACACACTATCAATAATCAGCGACAGCTCTAAGAGCATGCCACACAACAACACAGCCAGAACTCCATTCCCTCTGAGTGTGTTTCCTAAACCACTAGCTTTACGTCAGAGACGTGTATAGACCCCAGTCCGCTATAGTCAGTCAAAACTCAAAATCACCATCATCAAATCTTATGCGTCTCAGCCCATTAATATGCTTCACTACCAATGAATAATTGCTACTCCAGCAAATTCTAACTCGTAAACAAAAACACCCTGCATAACATGGACAGTTAGGCAAAACCTATGTTGTCAACCACGAAACTCGTGGATCAGATCTTGCCAAATATTTGTATTGGGAGGATAGTCGAAGCTACAGATATAGTCGGCAGCCCCGCCGTAGACAGTTCCCGACAGCTAGTGTATCCAAGACTTTATCTTCACTACTCGAACCCAGTGCTCTTTCTGTTGAAATGGCACTGCCTGTCTAGACCATATTACAAGGGATGCGAACCATTAATTTTACCAAATGTACATCGCTAGGAACCCTTTTAACAATTTGAAGACTGACGTTGAAGGCCGTCGTCTGCACCCTCAGCGGCCAGCTACAACGGTAGGCTATAACCTCTCCGGACTGCAGTGGTGACTGGTTGTGGTTCACAGCAGGGACTCTCTAACAGGCACGTACTGCGTCGAGACATTATAAAATCTACGTCACAGTTACAAAACACTTATTAGAAAATTCTTACAAAGATTTAGTTTTTGTATTTTCTTGGTTATTAACTAATTTCCAGATGTAGATTTCAATAAGCAGAGGCGACATTAAAATAAATATTTTGGGTTTTCAGCTAGACACAACATACTACTCTCGCATCGCCTGACTTATTGGTATCATAAGGAGAACCATATTTATAACATATAACACTTGATTATTAAATGGTATGTAGCTTACATATCCGTAACTCTACTTTATTCTGATTCTCCTTCCCTCTTTACGTTCAGATACACAAATCATATTGTGAGAAGATACTCCACCTACTGCAAACAGAATAATCTAATTATATAGAACGAAGTACTCTTGCACATGATTATTTCAAAAAAATTAATTACTTCTGCAAAGTTGCTAAAGCCTCGGACCCTTTTACTTTTGTACCCTGTTACATCAAACTACTATTCGGATAACCATACAACACAATCTTTTTGTAATATTGCTAAACAATGTTCCCTACATATCTTTAAAGTTCACATTCTCAGACTACCCTTATACGATTTCAGTACTAATACTGTACCTAGAAAATTTTCATTCACTTACTTTTTACGAACAAGATGGTATTAGGCCGCACCCAGACAAATTCCATTCACGTACTTCGTACATACTGCGGAACTCTTGCTTCAGGTATCTTAAGTGGCAAATTGGTTTTATTTACATAACACGATAGTGACTTCATTTCGTTACTGTAGTGGTCTTTACCATTAAAGTTAACATCCCTGTACATTCCCAAAATGTTATAGTATTCTGTGGCTTTATGACTGTTTCATGTTGTCTTTGTTTCTCTTCAGTGAGGCGAAAAATCAAATCACGTATTGCGAAATAAGGCTGAATTCCTTTAAATAGCTTTGAGCTTTCAGTGTGACTCATAAGCATTGCCGTCGCTGTGTTGACTTTGTTTTGGGAGTCACAGGAATCAGACAACAATCTGAGACTAGGTTTTCTGCACCTTCTTTCGTTGGAACTTGTTGTAAAAAGTTTAGACGGTTTCTCACAGAAGATGGAAATTTAATTTGCTCTCTCCCTTACCCATATAATTCAGTCACGAGCTACGTATAGTTACCTACTTCCTGTGTTTTAAGGTCGTACAGTCATACAAACTGTCTCAAATAAAATATTTATCCAATACATAATTGAGTAAACGTTGATTACTCTGGTAGTCGAAACAAAATATCAGAGTATTGTTTTTATTTTCATGTAAAATATTTGGAAACGATTTGTACAATCTAAAATCTGTTGCCATGTTATTTTTTAACTCCTAATACCTTCAGCTGAATTTAACTCTACAACAAAACGAACACAGGATGATAAAAGCCCAGGTGGAAACATTTGTAGAGTACATTTTTATAGTTTAAAACAGAACAGCTCGACAACCCTCATTTAACTGGAGAACCATTGTACCTACAATGCATTTTTTCAAGATTTGACTCTTGTGGAAGATAGGACTTTCTAACTTTATTTCGACAGTAATGAGAAGATCTGCATTTATACTTAAGAATACTACTTTAATGACCTGCATCTACTTTTCATCCCATTCCTGCAGCCTGAGAGCTCGACAACCTCGATTCCTCCAGCCATACGTCAGAGTTTGCCTCCGGACACTCCCAGAAAAAATTCATATGAAATTAATACGACCTTTCCAGACAGTTATTTTCATTCTACAAACTTTTTGTTTGAGCTCTGAATAAAATTGGACTTAACTGTCACTTTTCTAAATACTGACACTTATGCAAAAAACTCTCGGCCTTCTTCTTCTCCTACAGAATATGAGTTTGACGCAGATCTTCGTTTACTTATATCATCTTCCTCACATCAGCGTATTTTAGGCAAGTTCACTTTCATGTATCGATGCAATTATCCTATTCACCTTTTCTATTATTGATTCATAACCTTGCTGTAAAAGGAAGGAGGTAATTGGAAAACAGATATCTTGCTTTGGACATTGTTTCAGTTTGGTTAGAGTCTATATTCAGATCTTCACTTGAGGATGCAGTCGTGCACTTCTTATTCGTTGGTGTTGATGACTAGTGCTATGTCTTCCACTTTTCACGACCTGGACTGTTTCAAAACATTCTAAATCTTCTGATATCTTAATAATGATGTTCAAACAAGAACTTTCTACAACAGCTCGTACTCTTAGACAGAGCAGAAGGTAAAAGAAAACTGATACAGGAATTGAAGATATGGGATAAGGAAACCTTTGATCAGGTTGGACTTTGCAATTTAACGATTGAGTGGTAAACCACTGAGCACATACAGTCAGGGAATGAACACATTGACACCAGGAACCGCGGTGTTGGCCGTCGAATGGCGCTAGCTGCGCAGCATTTGTGCACCGCCGCCGTCAGTGTCAGCCAGTTTGCAGTGGAATACGGAGCTCCATCGCAGTCTTTAACACTGGTAGCATGCCGCGACCGCGTCGACGTGAACCGTATGTGCAGTTGACGGACTTTGAGCGAGAGCGTATAGTGGGCATGCGGGAGGCCGGGTGGACGTACCGCCGAATTGCTCAACACGTGGGGAGTGAGGTCTCCACAGTACATCTATGTTGTCGCCAGTGGTCGGCGGAAGGTGCACGTGTCCGTCGACCTGGGACCGGACCGCAGCGACGCACGGATGCACGCCAAGACCGTAGGATTCTACGCAGTGCCGTAGGGGACCGCACCGCCACTTCCCAGCAAATTAGGGACACTGTTGCTCCTGGGGTATCGGCGAGGACCATTCGCAACCGTCTCCATGAAGCTGGGCATCGGTCCCGCAAACCGTTAGGCCGTCTTCCGCTCACGCCCCAACATCGCGCAGCCCGCCTCCAGTGGTGTCGCGACAGGCGTGAATGGAGGGACGAATGGAGACGTGTCGTCTTCAGCGATGAGAGTCGCTTATGCCTTGGTGCCAGTGATGGTCGTATGCGTGTTTGGCGCCGTGCACGTGAGCGCCACAATCAGGACTGCATATGACCGAGGCACACAGGGCTAACACCCGGCATCATGGTCTGGGGAGCGATCTCCTACACTGGCCGTACACCTCTGTTGATCGTCGAGGGGACACTGAATAGTGCACGGTACATCCAAACCGTCATCGAACCCATCGTTCTAACATTCCTAGACCGGCAAGGGAACTTGCTGTTCCAACAGGACAATGCACGTCCGCATGTATCGCGTGCCACCCAATGTGCTCTAGAAGGTGTAAGTCAACTACCCTGGCCAGCAAGATCTCCGGATCTGTCCCCCATTGAGCATGTTTGGGACTGGATGAAGCGTCCTCTCACGTGGTCTGCAGGTCCAGCACGAATGCTGGTCCAACTGAGGCGCCAGGTGGAAATGGCATGGCAAGCCGTTCCACAGGACTACATCCAGCATCTCTACGATCGTCTCCATGGGAGAATAGCAGCCTGCATTGCTGCGAAAGGTGGATATACACTGTACTAGTGCCGACATTGTGCATGATCTGTTGCCTGTGTCTATGTGCCTGTGGTTCTGTCAGTGTGATCATGTGATGTATCTGACCCTAGGAATGTGTCAATAAAGTTTCCTCTTCCTGCGACAATGAATACACGGTGTTCTTATTTCAATTTCCAGGATTGTATTAGACAATTTATATAAGAATCTATTAAACAACAACACAAACAATTTCAACAATGGTGCTGACGTAACATTATAACAAGAGCTGGCACATGATACACTACAAGATACAACACGGTAAACCACAGCTAAACAAACAATTATTTATTCTGTGTTTGCAGATAGTAGACAATAGACGAACACAACTGGCACCCACTGATAGAACCGAGAAATTTTATTTCAACTTCATAAACTGTCCTTTATGTGGTCATTAATGATGCTCCTCACACGAACAGTTAAATAAAATTAAAGAATGTTATTATTTTTGTATAAATAAATAAATAATAAATAAGTAACTTAAATAAATCAAAATTTGTATTGAGAACTACTCTAGAGATCGCAGTTAAAAGAATTTGGAAGGGAGAAAATTATTACTCTTGTTTAAATTGCAAATTTGTTTAAAAAACCACACACAATGTAACAGACAGTTCTGTTGAGATAGAATGGGAAGAAAGCAGTTATCTCAAATCTCAGCTGTCAACACACGGGAAATGCAACAAACAGAATCAATTTCAACAACAGACTCTCATACGTCAGCTAACCATATGTGAGCCAACAAGTTTTTAACATAAAAGTCTTCAAGACAGCCTAAAGGCAGCTATCTGTATTCATAACCCATAATAATGACGTGGTTACTTTTGCTCGTCCTGCAGAAAGTGACCACGCGTCTTGTGAATTTCTTCTTCTGCAGTTGTTTCCACATGCCTTCTTGTTAAAAAAGAATGATGTTGTTCTACTGGAAAATCAGAAGGAGAATCTGTAGCATTACACGAAACCAACGTGTCCCACAAATGTTTTTCAGCGTCAGGCTGTCGGAGCGATTAACTGCAGTTAGTTTATGAGTGAAAACTTAGATGTATTGAAAACTGTTTGATACAAAAATACTGTCAATACCGTGCTAATCATAAGTTCTTATTTCAATACTTATGCACAGAGTGACACATATTAGCCAGCTTAACGTATCGAACCAATCCTAATACCAGAAAGGATTAAAAAACGGATTACATGTGACAGAATGCCCCCTCAAACATTGCGCAATTTGCCCACTACGAATGTTCACTCTGCACTCACGTCTATATAACATTCCAAGCGGATTTTGGTTATTTAGAAGTCACAGTGTGCATATTAAAATCGGGATTTTATGTGTTCATGCTAATCATTAATGTGCCACAATTTCACATCCATTCAGAGCTCCACATCCGAATGATGGCTGAACTCTGATCTCAACCTCTACGCTTCACAAAGCAATCCCTTAGCCCACAAAATACGCACAAACGTGTTGCACTGTGATGTCTGACACACATCATAGTCAATCCGATATAAGTATCAAACAGTGCAGTACCACACCTTTGACCGTTGACTAATCACAGCCTAATAGCTTTCATGAACAGTTTACGAAAGGAACAAATTTAGATAATCCACAATTATAAACTAACTCCCTCTTTAAATAACAGAATTATCGTAAAATGTTTCTTGTTTCCCCAGGCCAGTAAACTGGCTAATTGCACTTTAAAATTTTTGCTGAGTATGATTCACTCTATCTGCACACAGTATTCACGCAAACATAAACTCAGTTAATGGATATATTAATATTCATTTATTATCTTACTTTCTACTCATACCAATAAGGAAATTAGCAATAGTTAATGAATCACAATAACTAAAGTTTCATTTCCCAAATACGTTTTAACTTCTTATAAGTTTCATAGTCCGTAAGAAGCGGACCCCTTTCTGTCAAAGTTCTACCTACTTCCTGCTAGATACTGGATCAGAGCACCTCTGACATGCGATAACTTTGACGAACTGGATATATCTGCTCGCTTCCATCGCTTTCTTATACAAGCGTGATGGAAGGTGCAACGCCTATACTTCAGATTGCAGAAAAGGGCAAAAATCTTAAACTTTAAATGTCTGCTAAAAGGCAAGCAGGAGACCTAATAAAGACACTTAAAAATGGTTCAAATGGCTCTGAGCACTATGCGACTTAACTTCTGAGGTCATCAGTCGCCTAGAACTTACAACTAATTAAACCTAACTAACCTAAGGACATCACACACATCCATGCCCGAGGCAGGATTCGGACCTGCAACCCTAGCGGTCGCTCGGCTCGAGACTGTAGCGCCTAGAACCGCATGGCCACTCCGGTCGGCAAAGACACTTAATTTAAATGGTGCGCAATTGAATATGAATCAACGGTACACACATCCAAAGCAACCGGAATCTTACAACTCACACTGATGAGCATAACTTTAAGTGAGTTTAAACAGGAAAACACCATTAATAGTATACTAATTTAAGTATCCGACCCGAGCACCTGTTCTGGTCCATCAGAGCTGACAGTACTCAATGCCACGTAGTACAAAATAGTAACGCTTTAGGCCTACTCAGACACACCAGATGTAAATGACAGATGACATACTTCAACAATAAGAGAAAGCATATGGTATTATCACACGAAATACAATTTAGCAAATCACTTGGCGGCACCCACTCGGCACCTCATAATCCCCTTAAAGCGACACGTTTTATATGCTTCAGAACATAAAGGTACTTTAATTCGCAAGGGTATGTCATAAACACAGCTATCATCTCAACTATTACATTCGCACCACTAGTGCCGAACTCGATACTAGAACCGCCAATACGAGTAAGCTTAATCACACGACACTACAAACAACATCGGGCAGAGGGAGCTCACCAGTGTCTCAGTAAAATCTCTAGCCAACACAGCATACTATGTGGATACACAATTCGTACCTTGAATTATATTATATTTAAGATAAAATCCCACAACACGAAAGAAAGAGTTAAGATGCCACACGTTTGTAGGTGGCAGAACATCTTTTATAGGCTTTAACATCTTGGTATCAGGGCGAACACCTTGCTGACTCACCATGTGATCCAAGAATTAATTATACTGCACTTTCTCCTTTCTTAGTTAATCTTTGTAATACTTAATAGAATTTAATATGTTCCCCCGTGTTTTGAAGCCATTAATATAGTATCCACATATGAAAATTCTTCTCTAGCAAATCATCCACTAGAGCTAAACCAAAAGCACAATTCCGCTACAGGTACGTCCCGGTCTTATGGCAAAGTTCTAACACTAAAACATAAGATGATATATTTCCTAAATTCTTCTGCAAGGGTGATCTGCTAGCAGCTAGCCGTCAAACCGATGAAGTCTGATTATTTCGCTTGATGGCAATGAATCAAAATTTCTACAAGGGAAACAGGCTTCCCCACTCAGTTTCTATTGTTTTATTCACGGTTCTCTCGTACAAGTTCAATAGAAAATCTCCACTGGGTTTATTGACAGCAACAATGGGAAAACTATATGGATTATTAGATCTTTCTACACACATTAAAATAAGTTTTGCATTACTCTGGTTCCCAGAACTCCTGATGATAGATGTTGACAGTGGTTATGGTATCACAGACACAGATCCTTTGACTTCAGAGGTGTCGTTAAACCAGCCCAAAGATATAAATAACCATGCATGAGCACCATCTATTAGCAGGAGGGGTCCTACAGCCGATCAGTTTCAATCGTTCCACCAGGAAGGAGGTACACGGCTCGATTCGTATGTAGTTCAGCCATGCCTAGACGGTCAATACCGCGGTTCGATCGCGTCCGCATTGTTACTTTGTGCCAGCAATGGCTCTCAACAAGGGAAGCGTCCAGGCATCTCGGACTGAACCAAAGCGATGTTGTTCGGACATGGAAAAGATACAGAGAGACAGGAGCTGTCGACGACGTGCCTCGCTTAGGCCGTCCTTGGGCTACCACCGCAGCAGATAACCGCTACCTACGGGTTATGGCTCGGAGAAACAGTAACAGCAAGGCCACTCACTATGTTGAATAACGCTTTTCGTATAGGCACAGGACATCGTGTTATGACTCAAAATGTACCAAATAGTCTGATGCGCAACTTCACTCCTGACGTCCATGGCGAGATCCATCTTCACAACAGCGTCACCATGCAGCGCGGTAGAGATGGCCTCAACAACATGCCGAATAGCCCGCTCAGGATTCGCATAACGTTCTCTTCATCGATGAGTATCTCTTATGCCTTCAACAAGACAATCGTCGGAGACGTGTTTGAAGGCACCCTGATCAGGCTGAACCCCTTAGACACACTGTCCAACAAGTGCAGCAATGTGGAGATTTCCTGCTGCTTTGGAATGGCATTATGTGTGGCCGACGTACACCGCAGGTTGTCATGGAAGGCGCCGTAACGGCTGTACGATACGTGAATGGCATCCTCCGACCGATAGTGCAACCATGTCGATAGCTTATTGGCCAGGCATTCGTCTTCATGGACGACAATTCGCGCCGCCGTCGTCCACATCTTGTGAAGACTGTCTTCAGGATAATGGCATCACTCGACTAGAATGACCAGCATGTTCTCCAGACATGGACCCTATCGAACATGCCTGGGATAGATGAAAAGGGGCTGTTTATGGATGACGTTACCTACGAACCACTGTGAGGAATCTACGCCGAATTGCCGTTGAATAGTGACACGAAGTAGCAAACTGGACCAACAGTGCCTTGATGAGCTTGTGGCCAGTATGTCACAACGAATACAGTCATGCATCAGTGCAAGAGGACGTGCTGTTGGGTATTGGAGGTAACTGAGTGTACACCAGTCTGGACCAGCACCTCTGAAGTTCTCGCTGTATGGTGGTACAAAATGCAATGTGTGGTTTTCATGAGCAATAAAAAGGGCGGAAATGATGTTTATGTTGATCTCTATGCCAATTTTCTGTACTGGTTACGGAACTCTTTGGAACAAGGTGATACAAAACTTTTTTTCGTGTGTTGTAATATACCCCAGCTGAGCATCCTGTTTATTTAAATTTAACTGCTTCTTGTGATATGGTGACGGTAAATATGGTATGTGCTCTATTATTTTTCACTTAAAGTCCTACCCCTGAATAAACCAAATGCCTCTAAACATATTTCCTCGACTAGTTTTCCCAATTATTGCGACAGTACTGCTATTACTATACTTTTCCATTAAAACGTCTTCCTCCTTTACTTCTATACCTTTATCTAGTTTAATATTCCTGCTGCTGAAATTCTTCTCGTGATCATTTGCTACATTATTTTGTTCAGCTTAAGCCAGAGCTGTCGATCGTCAGTATTTGTTCTCGACTTTCCATATAAGGGATGCATTACTAAACCACGTTTAGCCCGCCTGTTGGCAATCATATGTACTTGAAAGTAATGCCAGCTAGCATCAATGTATATTTTTACATCATACAAGTAATAGGAAACGTTAGCAGAACCACCTCTTCCACCCTGTTTCGTTTTTTTATCAGTTAAAACAACTCCTTCAACACATGAACTGTTTAAGTGTCAACAACTAGGCATAGGAATAGAATGATTAGTATCAGTAACAACCACGTTTCTACTCCATTCTGGTTTTGAATTATTCCACCGTTATTAGTCTGACCTACGTGCTCCTTTCATTGAACTCAGTTACTACTATGATTATAGTTTGTGTTATAATTATGTCTTTTCGACTCGTTCCTTTTCCAACGGTTCCTTGTATCCTACTGCTGCATCTATCACCTTTGGGTTTATTATAGTTTACATTGTTCCTTCGATATTACGGTTATCCCTGCTGAACCTCCTATTACCATTATTTAATTCTATTTGCGTACCATTAACACAACACCAATCTGACGTTTCAGTTTCTAGCTTGTCTTTCGCTTTATTTACGTTACCTAGTTGATCCTATAAGTCTAACAATGTATGAGTTTTTTACTATCTTTCACCAACTAACCTGTCTCTTACTTTGTTAGGCTGTATAGTTATCAATACTTATATCAAGTGCAATTCATTTTCAGGTTCATCCAGATACAAACCCTAACGTGGTGTTCAATAAGATTTCTTTACACACCCCTACTACCATTATACTTTTGTCGTCGAAATAATTCAAGTCCGAGTTTGATCTGTGTATTATGTGACCAACACCGGCCTTTAAACACACGAGGAGAATGATGGATCTTGGAAAATCGGTTCAAATTTATCATTGCTTACTGCAACGTGTCTTCGTCTAGATGAATGACTACGAACTTAATACTCCTTTGGCTATTCAGGGTGGGCAGTAAAGTTGTTGGGAATGACTTTAGAAAAATAACAAGCGCTTTGATCCTCGAGGCTTAAGCCTTGGAAGCCGACAGCTCTTATTTCTTAACTCAACTTAAAACTCTTCTAATAAATCACGTCAGTTATTACCATACACACAGCCACACACAATATTTGCAGTAGAGTCTAATGTCCTGCAAACCAACAAATTTTTGCCAATGCCATCATTTTTAGATGTACTAACAAGTATATCTACTACATGATCAGAAGCAACTGCACATCTTATTTCTGGAACCTGATTTCAGACATAGGTGTACTTACCTTATTTATCTTCTCCATTATCCAAATTTGGGTTTTGATTATTACATAATCCACATATTTACTTAAATCATCCCTTTCTTAATTTGTATATTTTTCTATTTATTTGATTTATTATATCCAGCAGCAATAGACTAATCAACGTATCCTGACTCCTTAAATTTCCCAAGTGCATCAGGAAGTTTCTTCTAATATGCGTCAAACTTGTTCTGACCTACTTTTTACAACAGTTGCAAAAGGACGCTCCGTGAGTGGTTTAGGAATCTGGTGTTGAACCTGTGGCCTGTAAGGTAGGAAAATACCAATTAGTGCATACAGAGTTCAGAAGAGTGCATCAGTTCAGACAGTGACGCACTCAGACAATGATCTCAATGTCAGTTCCACTACGCTCGCTGTAAAGGAAATGTTATTGCTAACAGAAATTAGTGTAAAGTTTCAGGCATAACGATATGTTAGCAAAAAATGAAAACCTTTGATTTTCGTTATTAAGGTTTATTTTTACTCTAAGTATGACTTCATGCTATAATAACGTTAGCAAACTTACGTCCAACAAAAAAATATTCAAATGCGTGTGAAATCTTACGGGACTTAACTGCTAAAATCATCAGTCCCTAAGCTTACACAGTACTTAACCTAAATTATCCTATGGAGGAAACCACACACACCCATGTCCGAGGGAGGACTCGAACCTCCGCCAGAACCAGCCCCACAGACCATGATTGCAGCGCCCAAGATAGCCCGACTAACCCCTCGTGGCAAATTTATGTATAGGATAGTAAAACTTTGATACAGGGTTTTCACAACTGGGAAGCGAAATTCTCAACTGTTATATGATTTGTTATTGGTAAGATGGTTTATGACCGTGTATGGGGAGTTGTGGCGCCCCGAAAATATTCTTAGTTCGCAGTTGGCGTGGTCGCAGGGGCCGTTCGGAGGGTGCGGGCCGCTTGGCAGGCCGACCCCGTGGTGCCGGATGTTGGTCGAAGCAATGGGGGTCCAGCCTGAGCTTGTGGCTGGGAATTCCATGGTGGTGCTGTGTCGATGAAAGGGACTTTTATGCCGAAAATGCCAAAGATGGCGGACTTTGTGAAACCATCTTGGCAGATATTTCGCAGTTCGTACAGAAATTAATAGTAGCCATTCGAATCATGATACCTCAAAAAGAAAAATGCACATTACCATTATTTGAATGACTATTCTGATGGTGTAATCAGATTTTCAATACCTTTAATAATTTAAAGTTTAGTATCTGACTGTGATTTATACAAGTAACACCCAGATACAAATTTCCAAAATGTAAATGGTTCACCCGAAAGCTATTAGTGTAAACCTAAATTGGTATAAATTACAGACATGTAACCTGAATAGTACATGAGTTATAGGAGGTCAAAGTAGTCGATTACTATCGATCGCACCAGGCCATAACTACTCCACAGTTACACGAAAAAACGGTAGCAGCATGCTTATAAATATATTTATTCGTCTACGTCGTTGTTTATATCCGAGATATGCTACTCATGAAAAGATTGGTTGGTTATTTACTGTATTTTAGAAAGCAGAGACGTTAGGCTACTGGCCTACTTTTGCCTGCTATTCCTTTGATATATGTGTATTTAATTTGTTTATGCATTTAACAGTGTGTATTAGAGCGTGTTTTTGGCCCACCAATAGGAATATTTATTTAATTTCATGTTAATTAAATGTAAATCCAGTATTTCGAAAGCGTTTCGTTATCTTTGTGAGTGTACATTGGCTTCGAGACAGGGTGGGAACGCTCTAGCCAATGGCAGCGATGGTTTACAAAGAGGACAGGGGGAATTCTGGAGGATGGGAGAGGACATAGGAGAGAGTCCCAGACAGGACGGTGCGACTGACGCACAGTCATGGGAAGGACTTGTAGAGTGGAGCAGTTTGCATGTGCTTCTGAGAGATAGAAATATTTTGTAGTGCCGACTTGTGCAGTTGTGAGATTTCCGTGGCTTCTGCAGTGAAGACTTGATACGCGTTTAGAAGTGAATATCTCACGAGCGATGTTGTTGTTCATAAATAATTACGTGAAGTAGGAATCTATTGTTTCTCTGTTATTCAACTTATATTTTATTTAATTGCTGGACCATCGTCACCAATAAGTGTCTTACAGTAATAAAGGGCATTTTTAAAGGTAGTTCTGCTATCGTACTCATCGTTTAAAAGCTTTAAAATATTATCTACAGAATTTATTTAATTTCAATCTTTCACTTATAAATTACTATATAAAATTCAAAATTCGCAATTGCCGAATGATAGGAACCTTTGACTATTCGATTCATGTGTATATGAATATTGTATACTGTAGACTCAGCAGTATATGGCTTGTAATGTTGCAACTACATGTCCCAGCCCCTAGACAACCAAACCAGCCAAAACTTGTAATATTTCAACTCTGAATCGGAGGATACGTAGCTGAAGGCCACACCACCACCTCATTTATCATTTTTTGTTTGGAATCCCGCAGGGCGAAAAAAAACAAATTACATACATTTGGGGCCACAGATATCAATTACGCTAAAATGCAAAATGAAAAGACCCAAAATTGTATAGGGGGTAGGTAAAGAACAATACAAAATAAGTACACAATTAAAAAAGTCATAACTCTACAGTGGCTGACCAAATATTTTCGATAGATCATACATCTCGCGTATCTCCTTCAATTAAGCCCCTCAATCATGGATCGACTTAACTACACGTCATGGTTGAATGTACAAAGCATAGGAGAGATGGAGACAATCGCAATTCTGTCAACTGAATATCACTTGCTGGTTAGTGCTGTCATGTATGATTACGTCGTTTCGGAAGTGGCAGTGGCCGCTGACAGCGCGTGCTGTGAATCTGAGAATTTATTCTAAATACACTCCTGGAAATGGAAAAAAGAACAAATTGACACCGGTGTGTCTGACCCACCATACTTGCTCCGGACAGTGCGAGAGGGCTGTAGAAGCAATGATCACACGCACGGCACAGCGGACACGCCAGGAACCGCGGTGTTGGCCGTCGAATGGCGCTAGCTGCGCAGCATTTGTGCACCGCCGCCGTCAGTGTCAGCCAGTTTGCCGTGGCATACGGAGCTCCATCGCAGTCTTTAACACTGGTAGCATGCCGCGACAGCGCGGACGTGAACCGTATGTGCAGTTGACGGACTTTGAGCGAGGGCGTATAGCGGGCATGCGGGAGGCCGGGTGGACGGCCGATTTGCTCAACACGTGGGGCGTGAGGTCTCCACAGTACATGGATGTTGACGCCAGTGGTCGGCGGAAGGTGCACGTGCCCGTCGACCTGGGACCGGACCGCAGCTACGCACGGATGCACGCCAAGACCGTAGAATCCTATGCAGTGCCGTAGGGGACCGCACCGCCACTTCCCAGCAAATTAGGGACACTGTTGCTCCTGGGGTATCGGCGAGGACCATTCGCAACCGTCTCCATGAAGCTGGGCTACGGTCCCGCACACCGTTAGGCCGTCTTCCGCTCACGCCCCAACATCGTGCAGCCCGCCTCCAGTGGTGTCGCGACAGGCGTGAATGGAGGGACGAATGGAGACGTGTCGTCTTCAGCGATGAGAGTCGCTTCGGCCTTGGTGCCAATGATGGTTGTATGCGTGTTTGGCGCCGTGTAGGTGAGCGCCACAATCAGGTCTGCATACGACCGAGGCACACAAGGCCAACACCCGGCATCATGGTGTGGGGAGCGATCTCCTACACTGGCCGTACATCTCTGGTGATCGTCGAGGGGACGCTGAATAGTGCACGGTACATCCAAACCGTCATCGAACCCATCGTTCTAACATTCCTAGACCGGCAAGGGAACTTGCTGTTCCAACAGGACAATGCACGTCCGCATGTATCGCGTGCCACCCAATGTGCTCTAGAAGGTGTAAGTCAACTACCCTGGCCAGCAAGATCTCCGGATCTGTCCCCCATTGAGCATGTTTGGGACTGGATGAAGCATCGTCTCACGCGGTCTGCACGTCCAGCACGAACGCTGGTCCAACTGAGGCGCCAGGTGGAAATGGCATGGCAAGCCGTTCCACAGGACTACATCCAGCATCTCTACGATCGTCTCCATGGGAGAATAGCAGCCTGCATTGCTGCGAAAGGTGGATATACACTGTACTAGTGCCGACATTGTGCATGCTCTGTTGCCTGTGTCTATGTGCCTGTGATTCTGTCAGTGTGATCATGTGATGTATCTGACCCCAGGAATGTGTCAATAAAGTTTCCCCTTCCTGGGACAATGAATTCACGGTGTTCTTATTTCAATTTCCAGGAGTGTGTCTCTCAAATGTTTAACATCTGCCTGATACATTTCCTACGTCTTCGGCGAAGCCGAGAGTCCTATTTGTTCTCTAGCTAAGTAAACTGGCATGATGCACGCTATTTGGCTGGAATAGGGTTAATGGCATTTCCATCAAATCGCTCGAAAGCGTTAACTGTCATTGCTTGGTTCGATTCTCCATACTAGGAGACTTTGCAGTTTAACTCCTTACAAGTTAAGACTAGCATGTGAAAAGTGTTCACATAAAATTATGACTCGTAATCGTCTCTGCATCGTGCGAGTCACCTTATTCTAACAGTCGACTATCTTCAGCAAGAGAATGAGACAGTTACTCTGCCTGCAATGTGCTATATCGAAGCTGGTGGCCAAGCGTTTTCTTTCTGAACAATCAGTATGTTTGCACTAGTTATATCTTCACCCACCAGATGGTTATAGCCTATCACAGGGGTTATTTATTTCGTAGGGCATAGTTTAACATCTGCTACTTGATACCGAGCTTTGTCTTTCATGCGAGTTTTAATGAAGGTGGCTACAGTGAGACACCAATGTTTCCAGTTGGTATTCTCCGGACATTCTATAATCTCCGACTGTGTTCCTGCAGAAAGGCTTTCCGAGGGGTTGTCTTCAAGGGCATCGACTATGGCTGCTTTTGCCGGTGGCCTACGCAATGGCTACGGCGTCTCGTAGTGTGCCCATAGTGTCCAGTGACAAGGATTTCAGTCACGTGAGATGGCGTGCCATCGTAAAATTCTCCTTTCCCTCAGAATTGCATCTTGTAGCTGGGCTCAGGGAAATTACTTGCATGGAACTACTAGTCTGAGTTTTAGTGGTGTATATTCACGAATTACAGATTCTTTATTCACTTTGGTTTGTCTATCAGTAAAATTCGTACATTTTCAGCTATGTCGTGTGACATATTATGTTAGCCGGAATTGTTTCAGGAATTGCATGTAAGATGTGTTATTTGTTTGACACCAACCTTCGAGATAATTTTTATACCAAAGTTAGACACTGGTTGAGACGTTGTCTAAGTAAGTCAAAAATCATACTTTTCCTCAAACGTTGAATACTGCTCAACCACTTCGTCGTACGTTTTTGGAATCTGTGTCTGAACCACAGTTCTCATGTTGTTCCGCTACTGCCGATTTGCACTTTGTTTTAGTCGCATGTGCCGTCCGTGTTCCTTAATACGCTCCTTAACAGTTCTTCCCGTTTCGCCTGTATACACTTTGCCGCAGCCACATGTCACGTGATAGGCGCCTGCATTGTGGAGGCAATCAGGTGCATCCGTTTTCCGTCGGAAATAAATCTTTTATTTTGTTTTGACTAAAGAAAAATGTCTGAAAACAATTTTTGTCAAAATTCTACTTATTTAGTAAGTGACCCCAGAAACGAACGGTAACCTAACAGACTGAGAAGGTGGTTCCTCGTCATTCTTATTAGCGTTATAAATATTCCGACTAAAAGCCCCGTCGATTGAATAACTGTCATACCCATTTTTCTTCAATGTCCTCTTTAAAAAATTCAAGTTGTCGTCATCGCTTATACGGAAGGCACGTGAAGACAGAGTGTTGAGTACTGCTTACCTCTGGGCCGCCTGGTGGTGCGAAGTGGCGTCTAAATGCCTGTTTTTGTTAGTCGGCTTTCTGTGCACTCTGTGACCAAGAGCGTCATCACATCTTCTGTATACCGACACATATGGGAGCGGGAGACCGACTTCATTCTCAACCTCCAAGATAAATTTGATTTTCTGGTGAGTTCCATTCAAGAAATTGTGCAACGCATGAATTTCTTCTTCGATGAGTGGCCATATAACAAATGTATCGTCCACATAGCGGAGCCAGCAAGAAGGCTTCAAAGGAACACTAGTTAATGCCTGTTGCTCAAAATTCACTTCAAATGAATCTCACTCGTTAGGTTACCATTCATTTCTGGGGTAATAACCACATACGCAGAATTCTGAAGAAAAGTGGTATTCAGTCATTTTTCTTTAGTCAAAACAAAATAAAAGATATTTTCGGACGGAAAACGGATGCACCTGATTGCCTCCATAATACAGGCGTCTATCCAGTGACGTGTGGCTGCAGCAAACTGTATATAGGCGAAACGGGAGGTACTATTAAGGGACGCATTAAGGAACACGAACGGCACATAGGCTAAAACAAAGCGCAAAATTGGCAGTAATGGAACATCATGAGAATTGTGGCTCAGCCAGCTGTAGTGGCCGAGCGGTTCTGGGCGCTTCAGTCTGGAATCGAGTGACCGCTAGGGTCGCAGGTTCGAATCCTGCCTCGGGAATGGATGTGTGTGATATCCTTAGGTTAGTTAGGATAAAGAAGTTCTGAGTTCTAGGGGACTGATGACCTCAGATGTTAAGTTTCATAGTACTCAGAGCCATTTGAATCATTTCGAACTGCGGCTCAGACATACATTTTAATAACGTAAGTTTGCTGTCAAAGGAAACAAACATTAATACAAGAAATGTCCGAATACGGTTGAGATTTCTCAGAATGCATCTAATTTCAATAGGGAGGACGGCTACAGGCTTCCGGCATCGTGGCTCCCCTCCATCAAGGAAGTGAATACGCGGCCGCGGTGGGCAAGTGACAAAAACAAAGCGCTGCAAGTCACTTGGGCGGACAATAATACCGGGTGATCAAAAAGTCAATATAAATTTGAAAACTTAATAAACAACGGAATAATGTAGATTGAAAGGTAAAAATTGACACACATACTTGGAATGAAAAAAAAAGTTCACAAAATGTCCGGCGCTGGACAGGAAAACGTCAGTAACTGCGCATGACAATCGTGTATAAAAGGAGCTATAGGGAGAGAGAGAATCAGATGCGCCAGCAGTCGCAGCAAGTTGACGTTACTTGAAAAGGCGCTTTTAGTGAAGCTATATTATGAAAATGGAAATGTGCTAGTTCAGCGTTACGATCCTATCGCCATAGGAAGGGGATTCGAAAGGGTAAAGGTCTGTTGACAAATCCAGCTGTGGCGAGAATGATTTCGAAGTTCGAAGCCACGGGTTGTTTGGACGATAGACCCCGTAGTGGCCGACCGAGCACAAGGCGTAATGCTGCTGAAACAGTTCAAGGAGAAACGGAAACTGTGGCGGGTTCGTCTATGCACGGGGAAGTCAGCGCTCGTGCAGTCGCACGTCGCACCGGCATTCCATACACTACTGTTTGGTTGGCACTGAGGCGTACCCTCCGATGCTATCCGTACAAAATCCATCGGCATCATGAACTGTTACCTGGCGATTTAGTGAAGCGGAGGGCATTTGCGGTGTGGGCGTTTCAAAAGATTGCGGAAGATGAAGATTGGTGGAGTAACGTGTTGTAGACCGACGAAGCTCATTTCACGATCGGAGGGTCTGTCAACTCCCACAACTGCAGACTTTGGGCTACCGAAAATCCTAGAACTGTCGTGGAAACTCCATTGCACGACGAGAAAGTCAGGGTGTGGGTTGGATGTACCACATCTACCGTTATCAGGCCTTTTTTCTTCGAGGAAATACGTGAGTCTGGTTTCGTAACAGCTACCGTAACGGGTGAGAGGTACGCCGATATGTTACAGAATCGCATCATCCCCAGATGATAAACACCTGCTGGAACGTACGATGTTTATGCAGGATGGCGCTTCACCCCATATTGCTAGACGCGGGGAAGATCTCTCGCGCGCGTCGTTTGGTATGATCGTGTGCTCAGCCGCCACTTTCGTCATGCTTGGCCTCCCAGGTCCCCAGACCTCAGTCTGTGCTATTATTGGCTTTGGGGTTATCTGAAGTCGCAAGCGTATCGTGATCGATCGACATCTCTAGGGATGCTGCAAGACAACATCCGACGCCATTGCCTCACCATATCTCCGGACCTGCTTTACAGTGCTGTTCAAAACATTATTCCTTGACTACTGCTATTGTTGAGAAATGATGGTGGACATATTGGGCATTTCCTGTGAAGAACATCATCTTTGCTTTGACTTACTTTGTTACGCTAATTATTGATATTCTGGTCAGATGAAGCGTCATCTGTCGGACGCTTTTAGAACTTTTGTATTTTTTTGGTTCTAATACAACCCCAATGTAATTCCAAGCATGTTTGTCAATGTGTACATCTCTATCTACATTATTCCGTGGTTTATTCAGTTTTCAAATTTGTACTGACTTTTTGGTCACCCAGTATTATGGGTAAACATTCCCCCTCTCTTGCTCTGTCCGTTTCGAATCTAGCCACTGATGACGACCAACAAATAGCGGTAGCAGGAATTTCAACCAATACCTCTTCTCCAGTATAAGTGAGAATAGTGTCTTTCGATCCAATAACGATGGGCCGCCAATGATATCCACAGGAGGTTGTCAACAACGCCCCTTCTTCTGCATCAGAGTGGGAATAATACTCTATGACTATGGCCCCCAATGGTAGCCATAAGAATTTTAACCAATACTATTACTTCACCAGCAGGAACGCGAGAAAACTTCCCTTTACAAGACAACTCGACACTCGTCTCTGACAGTGTTCTAGAAGTAGTGGACACCAGAAGATCCTGAGAAAGATCCCAGCAGAGGGATGGAAACGTCTACATCTACGTCTACATTTACATCATCATCTAGATGGATACTCTTCAAATCACATTTAACTGCCTGGCAGAGTGTTCATCGAATTACCTTCGCAATTCTCTATTATTTCAGTATCGTATAGCGCGTGGAAAGAATGAACACCTATATCTTTCCATACGAGCTCTGATTTCCCTTATTTTATCGTGGTGATCGTTTCTCCCTATGTAGGTCTGTGTCAACACACTATTTTTGCATTTGAAGGAGAAAGTTGCTGATTGGAATTTTGTGAGAAGATTCCGTCGCAACGAAAAACGCCTTTCTTTTGATTTCCAGCCCAAATCCTGTATCACATCTGTGACACTCTCTCCCATATTTCGCGATAATGGAAAATGTGCTGCCTTTCTTTGAACGTTTTCGATGTACTCCGTCAGTCCTACCTGATAATGATCCCACACCGCTCAACAGTATTCTAAAACAGGAGATCATTTCAGTGTAAATATGACACGACCTAATATCCCAGAAAATTTAAACTACAGTGACAACGGCCACGGAAGGCTGCAGAATTACATAAAACATTAAACATTAATTAATTTCTGCTGATTTGCTTATGAAACAAAGATTATGAGAAGACTGTTATACAGTTCTTATATAGATGCTTACACTTGCTGTATAGAAAAAATGTAAATGGTATAAAATCGCTATGAGTACACTGTAGTCCTATACTAGTAGTTGTGTTTTTTGCAGTTTTCTCACTGGCTGAGAGAGATTTTTACCTAATTTCGAGCCCTATTTTCACACGACGTCTACGAATGTTTTTGCGTGAGGTTGGCAACAAATGCCGTTGCATGCAACTGATCGACTTGTGCGAGATGCTGTCGACACCTTCGAGGGGGTAGCATCGTTCTTCATCGAATTTTGCAACATGGTGTGGCCGTAGTTTGGTGTGGTCCTCATAATAACGTAGACCTTTATGTGCGGAGTCTCGTCAAGTACTGGCTTTAAAGACCTTTCTTTTCCTTCTCAAGACATTGCTAAAGTTATTTATGCTTTTGTAGCACTTCGCAGACAACTAGTTTACAATAGGATGGGTATTGGGAGTGTATCTTGAAATATTTTGGGCCATCTTCTCTTTTCAAAATTAGTCTTGTAACTCTTCATCTTCTGTTCTTCCAAGCACCTTCCCTTCGACTAGAACCTTGTCTCTTCTCTGGGGAGGATATAGTAAATTATTGACTAATAGTTGCTTTGGAGTTTTACATTCGTTAGTGTTTCAATATTTGATTAAGACATGTTGTTCGGCGTTGATCGATTGATTTTTCTTGAGCTCTGTAGTTCAATATAATATCGTAGTCGGGTAGCGACAGAGCGAGTCTCCACGTCATTTTTTTTTCTTGCCATGCTGGGGTTTCGGCGAGTTGTTTTGCTTTTTGTTCGCGCACTGGATGCTGTTTCATTTGTTTTGAGGCCCGTCGTTCCCTGCTGTCCTTCCAACTTGAGTATCAGTCGAAAGTGAATTTTCGCAAGTCCTGGCCACAATGTCGATCTTCAGTTGCTCATCCACACTCCATCTATTTTCTTTATCACGGTAAGGTTGCCTTGGTTATAAATCGCCATCGTTCTTGTGACCTTACCGTAATCTCTTCATCATAGAAAATCGTTGATTTCGACTATTCACGTCCAATACACACACATCAAAAAAAGTTTTGCATCAACCTGGTTTCCAGAACTCTTGAAGATAGACGTTCATTGTAGATATTATATCACAGACTTTGACACTGTTCAGAGATATCACTAAACCCTGTCCAAAGATATAAACAACCATGCAAGAGCAGAGTCTAGCAGACGGTGGTGGTCCGACAGCCAAAGCTCTAGTCATTCTACCAGGAGGGAGATACACGAATAGATTTGTCTGAGGTTACACCATGCCTAGACGGTCAACACCGCGGTTCGATTGCGTACGCATTGTTACTTTCTGCCAGGAATGGCTCTAAACAAGGGAAGTGTCCAGGTGTCTCAGAGTGAACCAAAGCGATGTTGTTCAGACATGGAGGAGATACATAGAGACAGGAACTGTCGATGAGATGCCTCGCATAGGCTGCCCAACGGCTACTACTGCAGTGAATGACTGCTACGGATTATGGCTTGGAGGAACGCTGACTGCAAAGCCACAATCTTGAATAATGCTTTTCGTGCAGCCACAGGACGTTGTGTTACTACTCAAAATGTGCGCAATACTCTGCACGATGCGCAACGCCACTCCCGACGTCCATGGTGAGTTCCATCTTTGCAACCGCGACACTGTGCTGTGCGGTACAGATGGACCAACAACATGCCGAATGCATCGCTCAAGATGGCATCACGTTCTCTTCACCTATGAGCGTCGCATATTCCTTCAACAAGGCAATCATAGGAGACATGTTTGGAGGCAACCTGGTCAGGCTGAACGCCATACACACACTGTCCAGCAAGTACAGCAAAGTGGAGGTTCCCTGTTGTTTTGGGGTGGCATTATGTGTGGCCGACGTACTTAGCTGGTGGACGTCGAAGGCACCGTAACGGCTGTATGATACGTTAATGCCATCCTCCGACCGATAATGTAACCATACAGACACCATATCGGCGAGGTATTCGTCTTAATGGACGACAATTCGCGCCCCCATCGTGCACATCTTGTGAATGACTTTCTTTAGGATAACAACATCGCTCGACTAGAGTGGCCAGCATGTTCTTCATACATGAACCCTATCGAACATGCCTGGGTTAGATTGAAAAGTGCTATTTATGGACGACGTGGCCCACCAACCAAAGTGAGGGATCTACGCCGAATCGCCGTTGAGGAGTGGGACAATCTGGACCAGCAGTGTCTTGATAAACTTGTGGAGAGTATGCCACGACGTTTACAGGATTTACTACTGGGTATTGGAGGTACCGGTGTGTACAGCAATGTGGACCACCACCTCTGAAGGTCTCGCTGTATGGTGGTACAACACGAAATGTATGGTTTTCATGAGCAATAAAAAGGGCGGAAATGATGATTATGTTGATATCATTTCCAGTTTTCTGTACAGGTTCCGGAACTCTCTGAACGGAAGTGATCCAAAACTTTTATTAATGTGTGGACATTTTCAGTTGTAATCCACCACATTGTCGAGGGCAGTTGACGATTGCTTCTTGCTGGAGGTCAAGTAGAAAAATCTTTTCACATAATTTACTTCATACCTAATTTGTGCCTCTTAAGAGACTTTTTACATGGTTCGGCGTCCTATCTCTGTGTTACAACTCTATTTTCTCTATCAGGGTCCAATTTGTTCCTGACATCGTAAGGTAATGAGACTCCTTATGATCATAATTTGTAGTGACGTGGTGTTCTATGTTAGTAACTCATGCTACTGGATCGTCAGCTTTGCAAACTCTACATATCAAGTTAATTGCTACATTTACAAATTTAAGGCACGTCTCTGTTCTCTGTCTCATCTTTTCCTCAGACTCGTGGTCACATCCTGTCTGAAACATACCTGATGGAATCTTTGATATTATTTACTGTTGCCTGTAAGTGATTGTTCATCATACCAATTTATACGGCTTACACGATGAAGTCTCGAACATTTACTTGTCTTATTCTATGCTCGGTTTGTTCTGTCTTATATCATTTTGTTTGAGTGATGGAACATCGTTCCTTGGATCTGGAAGGCTCTTGCCTTTCACCTATATTTGACACTGTACAGCCCTGCTTCAAAGAGAAATGTAATGCTCCCAAACGTCCCGCTTCCCTTCCCCATGATTATCATAGCTCGTCTTTGATTCACATATTCACCTATTATCATGTCACCCCATTAATTTCGGTATGATAACAAAATTGACTTCGATCTTTTGATCTTGGCACGAGAGAGTTAACCTTGCTTTTTGATGGGATCCTTCACTTTAATCTTCTTCATTTTCAAGAAAGGTATTTCTTCATTAGCATAGCCTTTGTTAAGTAAGTTCTCTGAAATTGCAGTTAGATCGCTTCCGCTGTCTATGGCTACATTAAGTGGAATTTTCGCAATCGTAATCTTCACAACTGGTTGAATCTCGACTGGTTTGCTCTGTTCTTCCTCATTTCCCTGCATGAAATCATCCTCTATTGAATCATATGTGAGTCATTTCACAATTTTTACCTGTCAATTCGGAGCTTCCCTTGGATATGCCTCGACACCTATCTCTCTGTCTCTCTCTCTCTCTCTCTCTCTCTCTCTCTCTCTCTCTCTCTCTCTCTCTTCTACAACTTCTTCTTCACATTTAACCTCATCTTCCCTCAACTCAAGTATATCTGCCTCTTCTTTCTTCGTGGAAACTGCCAAATGGTCGTATCTCAGTGCCCTGACTATATCTCCGTAACTTCTATCACTGTACGCATTGGAACCTGTACCCAATTATAATTTATTTTCAACTTCCATCGACTGCGCATTATCCTCCCTGAGTTCGTTTTCCCTGGTCTCAGCCTCAAATAACACTGCAATTCTAATTACTTCGTCCCTAGTCTCATCTCCCATTGTGCCTGCCTCTGGTAATTCGTTTCCTTCATGGGTATCCTCCCAATTAATTTATCCCCAGATGATGGTGTTGTTTCTATGCCTTTGTTTGATCCCTGCGATCCTATTTCCTCGTTTATCATCCGTTGTGATTTTTTTTCCTCTTGGAATCGGCTCTCCATAGTTTCAGTACTAAATAACTCTGCAATGCTAATTACATTACCTCTTAATTCGACTTCTGTTATGCTTGTTTCATTTTGTTCAGGTAGCCCGTTTTTTGCGAAATCCTCCCAACTGATCCCTGTCCTATCTGCTGTTTGTGGTATCCTGACTTCTTTCGGTCCCTGTTGTTCTGTTCCTTCATCTTTTACTTCTTGTGAAACAGTGTATATTTCTCTCATTACCTTGCTGCTGCTTGCTTGGGTAGGTGCGCTGTTCTCCTTGACTTGGGGCACTCTCGTCACTTCGAATGTTTATT
Source organism: Schistocerca gregaria (assembly GCF_023897955.1). Classification (NCBI taxonomy): domain Eukaryota; kingdom Metazoa; phylum Arthropoda; class Insecta; order Orthoptera; family Acrididae; genus Schistocerca; species Schistocerca gregaria. The sequence goes on along the minus strand of NC_064923.1, from coordinate 602,412,978 downwards.
GGGGTTTGGTGGCCTTGTCTCCACGTCTTCTTTCGCTCCCTCCTGTTTTAGTGGGACTTGGTGACACGGATTTCGTTGTTGGTAATTTGTCGGCCTGTTTGTCCTCCAATATCCACTGCGATTACCGTTATTCGCCCTGTAATAGTTATTACCATTTATGGGTGGATAAGCGTAGCCATTTGTTGTTCTGTATACCTAACCTTTTCTTTGTTGGAATCTATTGTCACTTCTCTGCGCGAAATTATCACGCGGTTCGTCATAGCTGACTTTCCTTCGTGCGGTCTCTGGCGCATTTCGCGGTCTGTCATTCACGTCTTCTTCTTGCCTCATCTTCCAAAAATATGAATTATAATTCCCTCAAATTTCCTTTGAAGGCTTCCACGTCATTGCCTCCACGCCCTACCAATGAATATTGGTATTTTAGTGGCAGCTTCATGGTAAATTATTTAATCAATTCTCCATCGCTGTATGGAGAATTGGTTTTTCTTTGCCATTGCTTCGAAAAATTTTACAGGGCTCTTCTCTCTGGAATTGTGGAAGCATGGATTTTGTAATAGTTCATACTTCACCCTATTTGGCACTTCACTCGACCAGTTGCGTGAGACAAACTTACCTCTCCAATCTTCATACCATTCTTCATATCATCGACATGTAGCTGATACGTTTTGCATCGTTTCTGCTACTGTTCCAGGCATATGGGCACGAAAACGTCTAGTTTGTGTGCTGATGCTCAATGTTCTGGTAGTCCTACTCTGAATTGACCAATGAAGGTTCGTGGATGCAGTGAGTTTCCTTCACGGAAATGCTGAAACTTCTTTACAGCGAGGAAATGGTCATTGTGGTACCTCGTCCAAGTAACGTACGAAATACGAGTGTCCTTGCCACTTCTGTCCCCGATTATTTCACGTCTCAGTCTTTCAGGATATGGAAAATCCAATCGATATTGTCGACTGTAACTTTGGCCTAGTCTTGGATAATATCGTTGTAATGGAACGCAATTACTTTCTTCCACAGGCTTCTGTGCGAGTGCCCGTGTGCTTTAAGCTATAAACTTCGCCCCCTTGCATTTTCCTGACATGTACTGGCTCCATCTCGTGCCTGGCTAATCTTGCCGCTTCATCGTGTGGTCAGATCTGTTCCGAGAAGTATTCTTGTGGTAACCAGTGTCCTAAATATGCCGTCTACTCTTTGTGAATATCGAAACGTGCTTGTGTCATGTCAGGTGGTCGATTATCGCGTAATTTCTTTTTCGCCTGTGATTGGAGTTGTATTTGCTTGAAATCTTTTTTTACTCTTTGTGGGACTTCTTGCCTTTCTGGTAGCGTTATTCACTCGGAAGTTGTTACGGATTCAGGTTTTTATGATCTTGATCACTTCGCTCTGGTATAGTACGCAACTGTTCTTCTCTGAGTTTTGCAAACTGAGTTTTCGTTTTCTCTTCTATCCCCACAATATGAATACCGTACCTCTTGAGAACCTCTTTCATGACGCGCTTTTGCAGCACACTACCTTCAACTATTTGTCGTGCTGTGCCCGCTGCTTTGCATGCAATTCCATTAACCTGTTTGGTTATCTTTGAAATTTCATAGCGAGTGTCGTAACGAAATGTTTTGATTTCAGTCTGTTTGTCGTCACGCAATGTTTGCACGTCCACTTGTACCTTGTCAATATATGTTCTTAATTGTGTGTGACTTATTATTAATCTCTGGATTCTTTTGCCTCTTCCTCTATGTGAGATAACTATTGTTTGATCTCACTCAGTTGTTTCCCTGTTACCGCCCTTTTCTCATGTATCTGTTGTTTTATTTCTCTGTTTGATATAGTTATCGCACGCATTAACTGCTGGAGAATTTCCCACAAATTAACGGGCCCTATTACCTCTCGTTCCAACGCTTTTCATTCTGCATTTATATTCTCATGTCAGTTTGCAACTGATTGCAGTGAACGGTGCGGGGACACATTTCCACTTGTTTTGCCTGTTCTCGGTTGTGAGAATGGTCTTATTACATGTACTATGGGTTCTACATACTGAACACATTCCTCAACTTCTTGCACCTCTGCATTATGTTGATCGCCGCTTACCCCGCCATGTTGCTCGGTGTTTACGTCCTGCTGCACACCTTGATCTATTTCTCGCGTGGTTGTGTCATCTGTCGTTCTGTCCTGAGGTGCCCGTACTTTATCGTGCTGGGTGTCAATCTCAATTCGGTTAACGTCTCGATCTGCCATTGCTAATCTCTGTGATTTCTGTCTTTACAATTTTAACTGACCTGCCCTACTTTGCGTAATCATACAACCATGCAACATTACTCGCTTCATAAAATTATTCCCTTCACCCTTTCATTCCTGTCCCTAATTCCCTTGACACGATAACAAGACTGTGTGACCGTCACTTACCAGATGGGATAGGACCAACTTATCAAAGCAATGCCAGCCACCAGTGCACTTGCAAGAGAAACTTAAAGCTAACAATGGTATTACAACTATACTTTGAGAAAATTGCTTACATCTCTCAGTGCATTGTACGTCTCTGTCTCCCTACTGAATTTTCAGTAGCCTCTAATATTTACCACTGGATGTTACAACACAAAAATTTAACACGAAAAATTTTAAGACGATATTTTTTCTCCTAGTAATTACATATGGTTGACCACCTTACGATGGTATTTTACCATCCTAGGAGGGTCGCCATTATCTAACACGTGTGAGACTAATTCTGGTATATCTTCCTACCATAGCTGTGCAAGGATGCTCTGTGAGTGTTTAAGGAATTTGGAGTTGAACGTATAGCCTGCAAGGTAGGAAGATAGTATCTCACACATGCAGAGTTCAGAAGAGTGCTGCAGTATGGACAGTAAAGCAATCAGTCAATGATCTCAATGTCTCAAAGCTGGTGGCGAAGCGTTTTCTTTCTGGTCAGTCAGGGCATTCGTACTTGTTATATCTCCTTCCATAAGAGTTTTGGTAGCATGTCATAGGCGTAGTTTCTTTCGTACGGCGGAGTTTAACTTCCGATATTTAATATTGAGATTAATAGCTTTTTCTCTCATGTGAGTTTTAACGCAGGTGGCTACAGTGTGTCACCAAAGTTTTTAGTTTCTCCTGACGTTTATCTGTGATCTCCGGCTTCCCGAGGTGTCGTCATTAATTACAGCAACAAGGGCTGCTTTTGCTGGCGGCCTATGCAGTGGCTGTGGCGTCGCACTATGTCCACTAGGTGTCGCTTGACGAGGGTGTCAACTGTGCAAGATGGCGTGCCGTTGTAAACTTTTCCTTTCCCTCAGAACTGTGTTTTCTAGCTCGGGTCGGGAAATTAATTGTGTCCAGTCTCTAGTGTGAGTGTTAGTGGTTTATATTCACGAAATGTAGGTTTGTTTACTCACTTTGCTTTGCGTATCAATAAAATTCTTAAATTTTCAAGTAACTATGTCAAGTGATACAGCCAGGTAAGCGGAATTGTTTCGGGAATTCAATGTAAGATGTGTTATTTGTTTGACACCTTACAGTCTATAGCTCACTTAAATGATTATCTATATGTACTACATATTTATTAACTTCCTTGTATTTTAATTTTGGTTTAGTTGTTTCGGTTTTTACTGATTCCTGTCCCCTTTTCATTTTTTGAATTCCTGCCCTTTTTGCGTCTAGCCATCTTTTTGAATAATCGTTTCTGCTTTTTCTCCGTCTTTCTTTGCTTCTTCCTTGCCCTTTTGATCAGCTGTTCCAAATAACATTTAAATTCCTGATCTGTGATTCATTTTACAAATAAATCAAGTACTCAGTCCTTATCACCTTAATCAATGTTTATGATAGCTTTTCGTCAAACGTGACAGACTTCCTAACTCAACACCACAAATACAATTCGCTAGTAATAACTACTACTTAATTCTCCCCGTCACAATTAACATTCTACCACATAACTTAAAATAGCGTATAATTTTATACTAACGAGTCTTTCAGCAGCTGCTTTCATCCAGCTCATTGTCTCCACCATTGAGACATCTCGACCACTAGTTGATTGGGTACCAGTCTCGTAGATCGGCTGAGAACACGACCACCAATGCATCAAACTGACAGTAATCTTGGGCACGCCTACATACTACATCTAACTAGAGTTTAACTATATAATACGTTATACACTAACAATTTCTGCAACTATGTAAGCCTTAAAATTCACTCCTTACAACGCGATTTTCTCCAAACGTAACAAGAATCACTGACTCTTCAAGTTATGTACTTGTTATATGTCACATCCTGGACACAAGGTGTCGAAAATCTGCGTCTTGCTGTTCTGTGTCACTGTAATAATCAAGTAAAATTTATCATTTAATTTGAATAACCCTGCACACCTAAGTACGTTTAGTTTGATAATTACTGTATGGTGAAAGCTGTACGTACCTGTGTATGGGCCAAAACATTATGACCACCTGTAGAGGTTCACCTCTGAAACGCATTCAGCGGTGATTCCGCATCCCTTGTTCAAACGTGTGTGAATTCCTAAGAGAGCAAACTGCTTAGGTCATCGGTCCCTAGACTTACACACTACTTAAACTAACTTATGCTAAGAACAACACAAACACCCATGCCGGAGGGAGGGCTCTAACCTCCGGCCGGAGTGGCCGCGCCCGTCACATGACACCCAAGACCACGCGGGTACTCCGCCCGGCTGCATGGCATGGATTCGACAAGTACTTGATAGGTTTCCAGACATCTTTGACACCGGATGCCTACACACAGGACATACAGCTCCCGTAATTCACGGGTGGACGGTTCGTGGGAGCGGAGATGGCGCCCGATAACGTCTCAGTTCGGTTTCATTGGATTCAGATAAGCCGAAACATGAGTTCACTATCATGCTCCTCAGACCATTGAAGCATAATTTTGGCCTCTTGACAGACAGAGTTACGCTGCTGGTAGATGCCATTGCTGTTGGGAAAGACATCAAGCATTAGGAAATTCGACAAACAGCCGTGCAATTTGAGAAGCTACATTATTTTGTTTCCGCTACCAGTTTCGGAAATTCAATATTCTGTCTTCAGGCCCAACATGCACCTCTCATAGATTATCGATATTTGCATACTCAAACCATCTGTCTCTGGATGTCGTGAATTCTCAAGTGCTTCCTTTGAAGACGTGGTTGCAACTGAGAAGGAAGCATTTGAGAATTTATTCACGACATCCAAAAACAGGTGGCCTCAGTATGCCAATATTGATGATCTTTGAGAACTGCATGTGGGCTCTGAAAATGGTATATTGAACTGCGAAAATAAAATAAAGCAAGGCTGATTCGCGAATTTTCTTTTTATATATTTGACTAGCCGTTGTTCCACGCCCACAACGGATCAAGGATCAACTGAGACTCAAGCATAAGGGGTTACAGGTGGTCCCTAATAATGTTCACGTAGCCCACAGTTGTCGTGGCGCCATCGATTACTACTGAAGGTCCCATGGAAGCTCAGGTGAATGTTCGCTTTAACATCTGTGCATTTCGATCAGCTATGTTGCTGGATTACATAATTCAGCATTTCAAAGAGAGTATTAGAACCAACAATGTCAAAAGTTTCCTCTAAGTTAGAAATGGTATAAACGCAAGTCTGATTTTCATTAATCTATCTTCTACGTCGTAGCGTCAGTATTCCAATATTTTTCATAAATCCTAAACCGATCTTTTCCTAGATCGGCTTCTACCAATTTTGTTCACTCTCATGTAAGAACTAGTGTCAGTATTTTGCGATTAAACCAATACTACGGCGCCGGCCGCGGTGGTCTTGCGGTTCTAGGCGCGCAGTCCGGAACCGTGTGACTGCTACGGTCTCAGGTTCGAATCCTGCCTCGGGCATTCATGTGTGTGATGTCCTTAGGTTAGTTAGGTTTAGGTAGTTCTAAGTTCTAGGGGACTAATGACCACAGCTGTTGAATCCCATAGTCTTCAGAGCCATTTGAACCATTTTGAACCAATACTACGGCAATGTTAAACTGCTTCCTTTCGAATTGGAATCATTATATTCTTCTTGAAGAAGTCTGAGCCACGTATTTCTCGTGTATCATACATCTTGCATACCAGATGGAATTGTTTTGTTACGGCTACCTATCTGTAGTTCTGACGGAATGTCGACTACTCCAAAGCCTTGTTTAGAATTAGGTCTTCCAGTAGTCTATCAAATTCTTCACGCACTGTCATATCGCCCATCTCATATTCATCTTTCTACTGTATCCTTCAAGTTCGTCTTCCTTTATAGGTCATCTAAGTAGTCTTTCAAACTTTACTGTTATTATTATTATTATTACCATAACAGTTGTTATTATTTTTAACGTTCCGTAGCTCAGTCGGTAAAAATGGACCTCTTATAGAAGCACTTTGTTACCTGCCTGCCTGTCTATCTCCCAGTCTGTCCGTCTGTTAAAATCGCTTTCTTCTCAGTAACGGATAATCCAATCAAAAGATACGGTTATTTATGTCACATGTTTTGATACTCGCAAACTCACGCATCAAACCTACAGGACACTTCCTGTTGACTTAGAATCGTGAAATTTAGCAGGATGCAACGTTTCACAGTACAGCTAACGGAAAAAAAATCGTATATGTTTAATTTGCAATTGCGTAATGAGGCTATTTTTTGTCGTTTGTTATCAGATTGTGTGCGTTTTCAACGGTGTGTTGTCGCCCTTTTTGTCTCAGTAACGGGTAGACGTATCAAGTTTGTCTATTGCCCTCTAGCGGTATTGCAACGTTGGCTTCTAAGTCAAAGCAGTCAAAAGCTACAGTCATTTATGTCACACATTTTTATGGCTGCTAACTCATCCAGTACAACCTAGATGATGCTCCTAGTTGCCGTAGAATCACGAAATTTCACAGAGCGAGATGGCGCAGTGGTTAAACACTGGACTCGTATTCGGGAGGACGACGGTTCAATCGCGCGTCCGGCCATCCTGATTTAGGTTTTCCGTTATTTCCCTAAATTTCTCCAGGCAAATGCCACGATGGTTCCTTTCAAAGGCCACGGCCGACTTCCTTCCCGGTCCTTCCCTAATCCGATGAGACCGATGACCTCGCTGTCTGGTCTCTTTCCCCAAAAACAACCAACCAACGACATTTCACGAGAAGAAAGGATTTACAGAACCGGTAAAGGAAAAAGGAAAGACAGAAAATTCTTCATTTGTAATTATATCACGAAGCCCACACCTACTACAGTAGTACAAGTTTATATGCCAACAAGCTCTGCAGATGATGAAGAAATTGAAGAAATGTACGATGAAATAAAAGAAATTATTCAGATAGTGAAGGGAGACGAAAATTTAATAGTAATGGGTGACTGGAATTCGAGTGTAGGAAAAGGGAGAGAAGGAAACATAGTAGGTGAATATGGATTGGGGCTAAGAAATGAAAGAGGAAGCCGCCTAGTAGAATTTTGCACAGAGCACAACTTAATCATAGCTAACACTTGGTTTAAGAATCATGAAAGAAGGTTGTATACGTGGAAGAACCCTGGAGATACTAAAAGGTATCAGATAGATTATATAATGGTAAGACAGAGATTTAGGAACCAGGTTTTAAGTTGTAAGATATTTCCAGGGGCAGATGTGGACTCTGACCACAATCTATTGGTTATGACCTGTAGATTAAAACTGAAGAAACTGCAAAAATGTGAGAAATTAAGGAGATGGGACCTGGATAAACTGAAAGAACCAGAGGTTGTACAGAGTTTCAGAGAGAGCATAAGGGAACAATTGACAGGAATAGGGGAAAGAAATACAGTAGAAGAAGAATGGGTAGCTCTGAGGGATGTAGTAGTGAAGGCAGCAGAGGATAAAGTAGGTACAAAGACGAGGGCTGCTAGAAATCCTTGGGTAACAGAAGAAATATTGAATTTAATTGATGAAAGGAGAAAATATAAAAATGCAGTAAATGAAGCAGGCAAAAAGGAATACAAACGTCTCAAAAATGAGATCGACAGGAAGTGCAAAATGGCTAAACAGGGATGGCTAGAGGACAAATGTAAGGATGTAGAAGCTTATCTCACTAGGGGTAAGATAGATACTGCCTACAGGAAAATTAAAGAGACCTTTGGAGAGAAGAGAACCACGTGTATGAATATCAAGAGCTCATATGGCAGCCCAGTTCTAAGCAAAGAAGGGAAGGCAGAAAGGTGGAGGAAGTATATAGAAGGCTTATATAAGGGCGATGTACTTGAGGACAATATTATGGAAATAGAAGAGGATGTAGATGAAGACGAAATGGGAGATACGATACTGCGTGAAGAGTTTGACAGAGCACTGAAAGACCTGAGTCGAAACAAGGCCCCCGGAGTAGACAACATTCCATTAGAACTACTGACGGCCTTGGGAGAGCCAGTCATGACAAAACTCTACCAGCTGGTGAGCAAGATGTATGAGACAGGCGAAATACCCTCAGACTTCAAGAAGAATATAATAATTCCAATCCCAAAGAAAGCAGGTGCTGACAGATGTGAAAATTACCGAACTATCAGTTTAATAAGCCACGGCTGCAAAATACTAACGCGAATTCTTTACAGACGAATGGAAAAACTGGTAGATGCAGACCTCGGGGAGGATCAGTTTGGATTCCGTCGAAATGTTGGAACACGTGAGGCAATACTGACCTTACGACTTATCTTAGAAGAAAGATTAAGAAAATGCAAACCTACGTTTCTAGCATTTGTAGACTTAGAGAAAGCTTTTGACAATGTTGACTGGAATACTCTTTTTCAAATTCTAAAGGTGGCAGGGGTAAAATACAGGGAGCGAAAGGCTATTTATAATTTGTACAGAAACCAGATGGCAGTAATAAGAGTCGAGGGGCATGAAAGGGAAGCAGTGGTTGGGAAAGGAGTGAGACAGGGTTGTAGCCTATCCCCGATGTTATTCAATCTGTATATTGAGCAAGCAGTAAAGGAAACAAAAGAAAAATTTGGAGTAGGTATTACAATTCATGGAGACGAAGTAAAAACTTTGAGGTTCGCCGATGACATTGTAATTCTGTCAGAGACGGCAAAGGACTTGGAAGAGCAGTTGAACGGAATGGACAGTGTCTTGAAAGGAGGATATAAGATGAACATTAACAAAAGCAAAACGAGGATAATGGAATGTAGTCAAATTAAATCGGGTGATGCTGAGGGAATTAGACACTTAAAGTAGTAAAGGAGTTTTGCTATTTAGGAAGTAAAATAACTGACGATGGTCGAAGTAGAGAGGATATAAAATGTAGACTGGCAATGGCAAGGAAAGCGTTTCTGAGGAAGAGAAATTTGTTAACATCGAGTATAGATTTAAGTGTCAGGAAGTCGTTTCTGAAAGTATTTTTATGGAGTGTAGCCGTCTATGGAAGTGAAATATGGACGATAACTTGTTTGGACAAGAAGAGAATAGAAGCTTTCGAAATGTGGTGCTACAGAAGAATACTGAAGATAAGGTGGATAGATCACGTAACTAATGAGGAGGTATTGAATAGGATTGGGGAGAAGAGAAGTTTGTGGCACAACTTGACTAGAAGAAGGGATCGGTTGGTAGGACATGTTTTGAGGCATCAAGGGATCACAAATTTAGCATTGGAGGGCAGCGTGGAGGGTAAAAATCGTAGAGGGAGACCGAGAGATGAGTACACTAAGCAGATTCAGAAGGATGTAGGTTGCAGTAGGTACTGGGAGATGAAGCAGCTTGCACAGGATAGAGTAGCATGGAGAGCTGCATCAAACCAGTCTCAGGACTGAAGACAACAGCAACAATTATATCACACGGAAAAGGTATTTTTTTTTCATTTGTTGTCCGACTTCTAGCTCTAAATGTTTTCGCTTCTGAACCACATCTGTATGAACACTGGGATGTCATAACTCCGCCAGAAAAACACCCAAGTACCTGGATACAGTTTTTCCGTTCATCGGAGGCCTACATAGAGACTAGTATCTCCATTATCTGGAAAGTCATTTTTCGCTTCGCAGTTTTTCTTCGTACGTGCATGTAAGTGTATCTTTGGCGTGCGACACTGATGGCTTGTGTGGTGTTGGCAGGACCGGCGGCTGCTGCTGGTGCCGTGGATCCTGGTGGTGGCCGCCAACCTGCTGCTCGACCTGGCCCACGTCGTCACCACCATCGCCATCGGCGCGGTACGTGTCGCGCATCGCTACTGCCCACAGCCGTCCCTGCCCCAAGGCGGAAATCCGCCTTTACTGTAACAGAGGTCACGTGTAGTGCCGCTCGGAAATTACACTATTATACACGTGGTGTCTGTTCTTTCTAGCATGGCCGAAATAACGGACACCACATATATAATTCAGGAATTTAGGAAATTTGTGGTAAGGTCTTATGGGACCAAACTACTGTGGTCATCGGTCCCTAAGCTTACACACTACTTATCTTACGCCAAGGACGACATACACACCCATGCGCGAGGAAGGACTCGAATCTCCGACGGAGGAAGCGGCGCGAACCGTGACAAGACGCGCTAGCCTAGACCTCTCGGCTACCCCGCACGGCCTACAATGAAGGCGACGACAATCAATTGACAACTTCACTGCGGAAGCACACCATTATCGAACTCTTACGAGAATCGGCTAAGTGCCGCAAGTAATGACGATAATGGGCAAGGGGTACTACGTCTGTATTGTGCGGATACGAGGGCTGCTATATATATTTCTGGCCTAATAATGAAAATATGAATATTTATCAACGAAAATGGTTTATTGTTTTTCAAAATATTCTCCATCAAGATTTATACACTTTTGCATGCGCTCAAACCAATTTTCGAAGCACTTTTTCCACTCCGATTGAGACACCTCCAAAACATGGTTTTTGAATACTGCAACAGCATCTTCTGGCGACGATAATCGTTGACCACGCATCTTTTTCTTGATGTGTGGGAATAAAAAGAAGTCGTTGGGTGCCAAGTCAGGGCTGTACGGCGGATGACCCATCACTTCGACGTTTTGGCCGGTCAAAAAGGCGCTGGTTTGAGCCGATGTGTGACAGCTCGCATTGTCATGGTGCACAATGATTCGTCTTGTCTTGTTCATTATTCGAATTTCTCCGATGACTTCAGGCAAACAAATGGTGGTGTACCACTCAGAATTGACCGTCCTACGTTGCTCAAGCGGAACAGTCGCCACATGGCCAGTTTTGCCGAAGAAACAGGCGACCATTTGCTTCGAAGTGCTTCTTCCACGAATAACTTTCGTTGGATTTGGCTCGTCTTGGAAGACCCACACGGTCGATTGCTGTTTTGTTTCGGGCTCATACGCATAGATCCATGATTCGTCACCTGTGACGATCTTATAAACGTCTTTTGAAGCACCGCGATCGTATTTTTTCAGCATTTCTTTACACCAATCCACACGAGCTTTCTTTTGAGCGATTGTCAAATTGTGCGGGATCCAACGAGAACAAACCTTTTTTACGGCCAGGTGTTCATGCAATATCGAATGTATGCTGGTGGGAGAAATGCCTAGGCATGCCTCTATCTCACGGTATGTCACATGACGGTCTTGCATTATCAGTTCACGTACGGCATCGATGTTTTCTGGCACAACGGCTGTTTTTGGACGACCTTCACGGAATTCGTCTTTGAGCGAGCGTCGGCCACGATTGAATTCGTTGTACCAGTTTTTCACAGTGCTATAGGATGGTGCTTCGTCGCCATACAAAGATTTAAGTTCATCGATGCACTCTTGTCGTGATAATCCACGTCGAAAGTTGTGAAAAATGATCGCACGAAAATGTTCACGAGTTAATTCCATTTTTGTGCCAAATTGATTTCTTCAAGTCCCTGTAAAAGAAAAAAAAATTGTCGTAAGTCAAAAAGTTCTGAGTACATTTATGCTAAAAAATGTCAAACTTTCCAATGGAAATGTCAGATTGCACCTGGCAACACTTAGTGTTGCCTAGGCCAGAAATATATATAGCAGCCCTCGTAAGCTGAGAACTTGGGTCTGACGGCAGACGTGCTAGGGTAGGCCACGCTGCTGTGTTGACTGCTGCGTGCGGGTGGTGCAGTGGTCAGCGCATCTGCCTAGTAAACAGGAGACCCGGGCCTGACTCCCGACCCGCCTTACATTTTTAACTTTCCCCGTTGATTTAAATCAATGTCCACTGGCAGCCTATGTCATCAATTGCTCTGTGTCTCAATTACAGTATTCATTGTCACTGCCCTACCCGGGTGGAAATCCACATTTACTGAACAGAGGTTGTTCCCAACCTCACTCGTTCGGTGTCGACAGTATCCACTGGTACTAAATGTTTTCCTCTTTTACGATGGCCCCCCTTACGTTTGCATAAAGGAATGAAAAATATTTTGTTTCTCACAAAGATCTTTTTAAGAAGTTATGCACGTTTTCATACGTTCTAAGCTATAGCTGAGTCATTTCGTCGCCTCTGTTGTTGGTATGTAGTCTGGGAAAAGTTCAACAGATTCTTGAGGTGATGAAAAGCGCTCTCCAAGCTAGTTCTGTTTACATACGAGAACAAAAACAAGTAGTTAGACGATAAATCAGGTGAAGGAGGCCAGTATGACGTTAACACATTGGTTACCTCCGTCAATTATCAAATGCTTGAAGGATTCTGTGGCTGCTGGCATTGTCATGATCTAGAATGATTTGACATCTTGGTTGGTTTTCCTAATTTAATCCTTCACCCCTAGCAGATAGCAGTCCACTTATGAAAATGTAATCTGAATGTAATCATTTCAGAGGAAACCACTGGGGTTCCGGGTAGAAAAACGTTTTATAAAGAAACAGATATTCTGTAGGAATGAGTGGGTGAGTAAATCTACTTTGTAATTTCGCACCCAGAACACAAAGAATTTTCTTTTAGCTCCTTTACCAATAACGTACTTTCTATTGCTAAATGTAAAGCAGTCTTAAACCAAATGTTCAAAATAATATTATAATCTGATCCTGTTATTAATTTATGATGTGTTCATTTAAGGTACAGAGCGTAAGGAAACATCCTTGTAACATTGCAGTGTTGGAAACATATTTTTTATCGTAATACATAAAATTTCTGTACCTTTCATTAAACATTGATTTGATTATGTAATGGAATCATAAAAAGTAGCTACAATATTTTTACATAAATGACTTTCAATTTAGAGAGTAATGACAAGATTCGAGGCCATCTCCACATGTGAATTATGAAACTTTTGTAGTTTCCTTTTTCCAATTTGTTTTGTGTTTAGTCAGTAGATTTCCAACAGTTTGACTTTCGGCTTTTAATTGCGCCTTACAGTTTTCTCAAAATATATTTTACCAAAAAAGTCGTATGAATCTGTTGAGTTGATGCCATTCCAATTTTTCTGCAGACACATGATTTCCAATTTCACCTTCTATAAGGATTGAAGCTGAATCAGTTAATTAAGACTTGTGCCATGGCTGGGATTTGAACACAGTTCGTCGGCACACTAGGCACTGGACCAGGGTAGTCCGTGCAGCTCGGGTAACCGCAATGTTGTATTTAACACATCTGCCTAAGAATCAGAAGATCCAGATTCAAGTTCCAGCAACAGCAAAAACTCTAATTCATTGCTTCAGCTTCTGATACTACTTGCACGAATCGTTCTTGACACTAAGGGCTGGGATAACAGGTCTGAGTCTACTAATGCACAAACCAACATTTCACAAACAGCTCAACACACATAACCTCTCCTTTGGCAAATATAAGAATGTAAATAACAAATATTCCATCATTCCGATCAAAGATCAATAGTTTTCAGCCGTGGTTACTTGTCCGTTGGTGATATTGCTCCACGATTCCTGTACTCCATTGCCTGGGAGGCCTTGCTTTCCGTGCGAATAACAAAAAAGTATTTCTTAATAACGTTCCTCAAAAAATGTGACATCTTTGAAGGTTTACATCTTCTCTACTCTCCCATTGCTGCCTAACTGCACAATAAAAGAATGTAGATCACGAACTAGCATATCGCTGATTAGTGCCCTACACTTAAACACCAGATTAATTGATGATCGATACTAGTAAATTAGGAAATTAGGGTTTTACGTTTTTCGCCTTTCTTTGTCATTGTGAAGAAACGCAGTTTCAGGAGCTACTGGAGGAAGTAAATCAATAAGGGGGAGTCGTGACTCGTTCTTAGATAGCTCAGTCGGTAGAGCACCAGCCCTGAAAGCAAAGGTTAAAAACAATGTTTCAAATGGCTCTGAGCACTATGGGACTTAACTTCTGAGGTCATCAGTCCCCTAGAACTTAGAACTACTTAAACCTAACTAACCTAAGGACATCACACACATCCATGCCCGAGGCAGGATTCGAACCTGCGACCGTAGCGGTCTCGCGGTTCCAGACTCTACCGTGTAGAACCGCACGGCCCCCCCGGCCGGCAAAAGGCAAAGGTCACAGACAAAGGTCAATGACTTAAGAATGCAGGAGGCAATGGAAACCACTGCATTAAATACAGATATGCAACCTGGGGCCTGCAATTGAAAAAAGTGTCATGATGATGTGTGTACTGGAAAAAGATTTCGGGAGAGTTCCGCAATCTAATATCCGGGAGGAGACTGAGAAGGGGGAGGTGATCTTGAGAAAAAGGTTGAATAATCAACTAAGCGATAACGTTGTACTCGTCGAGTCATGGGATGTGAGCAGTTTAAACCTGGTAGGGAATCGAGAAACTCTGAAAAAGGAAATACAAAGGCTCAATCTGGATGTAGTGAGTGTCAGTGAGTGAAATGAAAAGAAGGCAAAGGATTTATGATCTGGTGAGTACGGATTAAAAGCGACAGCAGCAGAAAATGGTATAAGGGGAGTAAGATTAGTTATGAATAGGTAGTTAGGTCAGAGAGTGTGTTACTGTCAACGATTTAGTGGTAGGGTTATTTTCATCAGAATCGACAGCAAACCAACAACCTACACTGACAACGATAGTTCAGGTATACAAATCGAAGTCGCAAGCCGAAGATGACAAGATACAGAGTGTGTATGAGGATACTGAAAGGATGGTTCAGTAAATAAAGGGAGATGAAATCCAATAGTCATGGGGGACTGAAATGCGGCTGTAGTGGAAAGGAATAGGAGAGAGAGTTACGGTTGAATATGGGCTTGGTGCTAGAATGTAGGAGTAGAAAGACAAATTTCGTTTTGCAATAAATTTCAGCTAGTAACGGCGAATACTCTGTTCAAGAATCATAAGAGGAGGCGGTATACTAGGACAAGGCCAAGAGATACGAAAGTTTTCAGTTAGATTAGATCACGGACTGTTAGAGATCCCGAAATCAAAAACTGGATTGTAAGACACACCCAGTAGCAGATACAGACTGAGATCATATAGACTCAGATCACAATCTGGTAGTGGTGAAGTGTAGGCTGAAGTTTAACGGACTAGTCAGCAAGAATCAAGTCGCAAAGAAGTGGGATACGGAAGTGCTAATGATTGAAGAGGAATGTTTGAAGTTTCCTGAAGCTATAGATAGTGTGATAAGGAACAACTCAGTAGGAATTTCAGTGGGTTCAATGAAAGATGGAAGTACAAAATGTTAATGGAAATTGAGGAATATAGAAACACTAGTCGTTTAGGAATGAAATAAGTAGGAAGCGCAGGAAAGCTAAGGGGAAATGGCTGCGACAAAAATTTGAAAAAATCGAAAAAACATATGATCGTCGGAAGGACTGAATCAGTTAAGTCAAAAAATCTTCGGTAATCTCAAAAGCAACGTTAGTAACATTAATAACGCAATGGGAAATCCATTGTTAAACACAGAGGAGAGACCGTAAAGTTGGAAAGAGCACACTCAAGGCCTGTATAAGGGGGAAGACTTGTCTGTAGTGATACAGAAAGAGACAGGAGCTGATATAGAAGAGTTCGGGAATCCAATATTAGAATCAGGCTTCAAAAGAGCTTCGGAAGACTTATGATCAAATAAGGCAGAAGGGATAGATAACATTTTATCAGAATTCGTAACATCATTGGGGGAAGTGGCAACAAAACGACTATTCAAGTTGGTGTGTAGAACGTATGAGTCTGGCGATACATAATCTGACTTTCCGAATAACCGTAGGAACTGACAAGTGGTAGAATTATCGCACAATCAGCTTAACAGTTCATGCATTAACGTTGCTGACGATAATAATAAACAGAAGAATATTCTAGATGAGATCAGTTTGGCTTTAAGAAAGATAATGGCACAAAGATAATGGCACCAGGCAGGTATTTCTCAGGTCGCTATTGACAATGGACGCAAGAGTGAATAAGAATCAAACATGTTCATTGAATTTGTCGGCTTGAAAAAAGCGTCCGATGTTGTCATGTGCTGCAAGTTGTTCGATATTCTGAGAAAAATAGGGGTAAGTTGTAGGGGGAGATCAGTAATATAAAACAAGAGAAGGAGGGAATAATAATAGTGGAAGAGCAAGAAACAAGTGATACGATGAAAAAGGATGTAAGACAGTTGAGTAGTCTTTCGCCCTAATGCTCGATCTATACGTCGAAAAAGCAATGAAGGAAATAAAAGAAAGGTGTTAAAGGGAAATTAAAATTGAAGGTGACAGGACAACTACGATAAGATCTGCTTATGACATTGCTAATTCAGTCAGAATGAAGAAGAGTTACAGGATCTGCTAATTAGAATGAACAGTGTGATGAATAGAGAAGAGGGATTGAGAGTAAATCGACGGAAGACCAAAGTAGAGAGAAGTATCATAAATAAGAACAGCTAGAAACTTAATATCAGTATTGATGGTCAAGAAGTAGACGAGGTTACGGAATTCCACTGCCCAAGCAGCAAAGTAATCGATAAAGGACGGAGAAGTAGGTCACGAAAAGCACACTAGCCCTGCAAAAAGGGCATTACCGGCCAAGAGTAGCCTGATAGTAAGAAACACAGGCCTTAATTAAAGGAAGAAATTTCAGTGAATATACAATTAGAGCACAGCATTGTATGGTAGTGAAACACGGTCTGTGGGAAACATGGAACAGAAGAGAACTGAATCATTAGAAATGTGGGGCTACAGACGAATGTTGAAAATTAGGTGGACTGGAAGGGAGTATATGAAAAACAGTGACAAGAAGAAAGTTTCGCTGAAGGGACATCTGTTAAGACATCAGGAAATAACTTGCATGGTACCATAGAGAGCTGGAGAGGGTAAAAACTGTAGAGAAAGACCAAGATTGAACATACGCCAGCAAATAATTGAGGACGTAGGTTGCAAGCGCTTCTCTGATAGGAAGAGATTGGGGGCGGGCCGAATCAAACCAATCAGCAGTCTGAGGACTCGAGAAAAGAAAAGAGAGAGAGAGAAAGAATGAGATTCAAAGCCACCAGTATTGGTGGGCCGGGAGAAAAATTTTCTGGATGTACAAACTGGATGCGAAAGATGTGTAAACAAACAGATTACACGGTTAAAATGGAACAGCTGTCAATGTTAGTGGGTTGCATGCAAAATTAACATGAAGCATAAACAGGATGGGAGAGGTGATTAAACAAACAGTGAAAGAGATGATCGTAATTAATATTGGAGCAGCGTATGATAAGATTAAATTTGCGTTCCCAAGTGTAAAGATAAAAGTGTGCAACCCTGAAGTATAAACGTGTAACAAGTTCCGGTAAACGAAAGGTAGACGGCAACAGTTAACGAATGTTGTTTTCAAGTTTGTAGTGGCCAAATATTTGTAGAATAATATCATTCTCATGATCCGCTGCAATTTATTTAGTTTCTATACGAATAACACGTCATCTTCCACTCGTTCCGTACAGTTGTATCAGTCCATGGGAAATGGACGAGAAGTTGAAACACATATACTCATATTTTAAACTAAACTAGTTGCAGCGTAGGTGAAAGTATGGTATAATATGTTATAGAAAATGTATGTATGTTCTACATTTCCTCCTATCAATTTCAACCAAACGCGCTATATATGTTACTTACTGTTTGGAAGTAGGTACTGTGGGATAAGAACCGCTTAGCTCTCGAAGAGGTAGATGTAATAGGAGCGTAACTAATTATCACAAGTATTACTGGTATAAGCCGCCTATGTAACTTGAGGCGTTAGTCACCGTAAGCGGATGTCCAAATTAAATTAATCCAGTATTTCAGACTGAGAGCACTTAGCGACTTGCAATAAACTTTACACGTAGTATATACTGTTCCGAAACTTTTCTCGTTGATACATTCGGCGAAATGATGAAAGAAAACGAGTAGTACGTTTTCTCTGTAATGAGCAAAACTGTCGCCGCAGGCATGACGTTTTAATTGATTACTTCTTTATTGCTAAATGATTCGCAATATATTTTCACGTAGTATGCCACTGAACGTACCTGCAAAATTATGTCTTCGTACGATTCGTAGGAGATACGAAACGCTTCGAAAACTAAGTTTCCTCGAAACGGTGTGAAAATTACCGAGCCTATACTCGTCCAGTGTTTGAAAATGAGAGCTGTTAACGACTTCTAACAGACGTTAAACTCTTTCTCGCTTGCATACTTATCATAAAAATTTAAAACATTAAATCAGCTGTAAAATACAATTTTTATAATTTTTTGCTCAGAGGAGCTCATCAACTAAAGACGAAATGAGTCCGTGATCATATTTAGGCACTTTATTTTACAGGTCCGACTTGATCACTCAAACTTTTACACATCACTGTTACCGGTTTCATCTACTGCCATCTTCAGATCTGTTACAAACAAAAACAGTGTGTAACTAAGTAAGTTCAGTTTACTGACGCTAAATCTATAAAAGGCCTGGTGCTTCATAAGAAAGGTAAAAAGTGTTTACATGATTAACATCTATATATACCAGCCATACATACCTTGAAATATTCTGATGTCTCACCGTCAAATTAAAAATTTAGGTACATAGTAAATTGTGAAGTATAAAAGTTTGTGTGATCAGGACGGACCTGTAAAATAAAGTGTCAGAGGATTTCGATTCTATAAAAACTCTGGCGATTACAGAATTCGTACCATTTAGAAGTAAACACTGCGGGATTCAAAGCTATCTGCATCCTATTAAAGTTCACATTGAATGCTGTTAGAGTATGAAGTGAAATTTGTCTCTTACCTCTTTAAGAGTATTAACAGGTAGCTACACTACTGGCCATTAACATTGCTACACCACCAAGATGACGTTCTACAGGCGCAAACTTTAACCCACAGGAAGAAGATGCTGTGTTATGCTAATGATTAGCTTTTCATAGCATTCACACAAGGTTGGAGCCGGTGGCGACGCCTACAACGTGCTGACATGAGGAAAGTTTCCAGCCGATTTCTCATACACAAACAGCAGTTGACAAGCGTTGCCTGGCCAAACGTTGTTGTGATGCCTCGTGTAAGGAGGAGAAATGAGAACCATCACGTTTCCGACTTTGATAAAGGTCGGATTGTAGCCTATCGCGATTGCGGTTTATCATATCGCGACATTACTGCTCGCATTGGTCGAGATCCGATGACTGTTAGCAGAATATGGAATCAGTGGTTTCAGGAGGTTAATACGGAAAGCCGTGCTGGATCCCCAACGACCTCGTATCACTAGCAGTCGAGATGACAGGCATCTTATCCGCATGGCTGCAACGGATCGTGCAGCCACGTCTCGATCCCTGAGTCAGCAGATGGGGACGTTTGCACGACAACAACCATATGCACGAACAGTTTGACGACGTTTGCAGCAGCATGGACTATCAGCTAGGAGACCATTGCTTCGGTTACCCTTGACGCTGCATCACAGACGGGAGCGCCTGCGACGGTGTACTCAACGACGAACATGGGAGCACGAATGGCAAAACGTAATTTTTTCGGATGAATCCAGGTTCTGTTTACAGCATCATGATGGTCGCATTCGTGTTTAACCACATCGTGGTGAACGCACATTGGAAGCGTGAATTCGTCATCGTTATACTGGCGTATCATCAGGCGTGATAGTATGGTGTGCCATTGGTTACACGTCTCGGACACCTCATGTTCGCATTGACGGCACTTCGAAAAGTGGACGTTACGTTTGAGATGTGTTATGATCCGTAGCTCTACCCTTCATACTATCCCTTCGAAACCCTACATTTCAACAGGATAATGCACGACCGCATGTGACTGGTCCTGTACGGACCTTACTTGATACAGGAAATGTTCGACTGCTGCCCTGGCCAGCACATTCTCGAGATCTCTCACCAACTGAAAACGTCTTGTCAATGGTGGGCGAGCAACTGGCTCGTCACAATACGCCAGTCACTACACGTGACTAACTGTGGAATTGTCTTGAAACTGCTCGGGCAGCTGTACCTGTACACGCCATTATTGAGGCCGTTATTGAGGCCAGAGGTGATGGTTCAGGGTACTGATTTCTCAGGATCTATGGACCCAAATTGCGTGAAAATGTAATCACATCCCAGTTCTAGTATAATATAATTTGTTCAATGAATACCCGTTTATCATCTGCATTTCTTTTTGGTGTAGCAATTTCAGTGTCCAGTAGTGTAGAATGAGCACTGCGATGAATCAATGATTTTGTCAACATGTTTAAGCTCCTAACATCTAGCCGCACGGCTGAATACCGAAGATAAATTTAAACCCTCTCTGGAGTCGATTGGTGAAAAACAGCAGAGAATCAGACACATATGTGCATTGAACTTTTCTGTCACTTATGCACATATATTTTCTTTACTTTACATCTATGGACACAAACCTTTTCTCATTAGATTATCGGTTTCGCTCTATAATGACCATCTTCAGATCTATTTTATAAAAACAGTTGCTACAGTACTTTATGACATTGGCTTTATAAAACAGATCAGAAGATCTGTTGGCAAAATGTTTGTGACCATAGCGTAAAGTGAAGAAAATTTATTCTATATTCGGGTCACTGTATTATTCGAGACAGTGCCGCAGCTCGTAAAACCATGTGCCTATATTCAACATCTCCCCCTAGCTCCTGGATCAGTTTCATTCAAACTTGGTGTACTTACTATTCACTCTCTGCAAATGAATATTATGGGGTTAAAAACTTCTACCACCTATTGAAGTGAGGGTGGGAGGGGGTGTGATAACAAGGTGACTGAGAGGGAAAATGGGGAGAAGAACACGTAGTGGACAGAAAGAGAGGGGGGGATGAGGAGATGGTTAAACAGAGAGGAAGACGAGGACATGGACGAATAGGTGGAGACGGGAAGAGAGAGGGGGAGGTAAAATGGGGCAGAGAAAGGCGAGAAGAGGAGATGAGTAGGGAGAGGAGAGATAGGCAAAGGGATGTGGAAGAAGGAAAGAGACTAATAAAAGACTGTATTAAGTAAACACATGGGTAATGTCTGGTATCTCAAATAATTTTTCAGTACTACGCATATTGTCGGCCTGTACGATGAAGGAAATCTTTAACTGAGAGTGACGGAGACGGAGAAGGATGAAAAAGATGATGCAATACTGTAAGTAGAATTTGACCATTGAGAACTTGATGTCATTAAATCAGCAGATGTCGATGTTTTAACTTCATAGTTACTGAAATATATGGAAGTTGTCTTAGTTGAAATGAAAAGTTGATGATGTTGGAACATAACATCTGCTTGTAAGAAAAAGCGTCACACATCATCGGCGAAGAGTTTCAGATTATTAAAAGGTTGCATGGGAAAAATATTAATTCGGTATAGTTCATACACATCTGTGGACCCGTAGAAAGCTGTCGACTACGTTAGAAGGATATTCGGATTCTTTAGAGAATGAGTAGTAACAGACGTGTATGGAAAGGTCCTATTAAGATGGGTGTACTTCCGAATTGCAGCTTACCACTTTTCTTTCTTGGCTTGTCTGACCTAAATGAAAGAAATTTTGAGAAGGTAAATGAAGGCGTGAGGGTTATTAATACAAATGCCCCATGCTGGGGCTGGCAGACGGCGTGGACTCCTAGTTGAATCCAAGAAAGACAGAGCGTGTGTAGGGGCAGGGACGATATATTTGGCATAGAATACATATTCAGAATAAGTAAAACTAAGACAAAGGAGAAGAAAATTAGTGAGTTGCCATTCGAATCGGAATGCGCTCTCCGGACATCATTCTAACATTCAACAGCTAACGCGAAAGGGTAATCTTTAGAGATCTGGCTTCTAGTGATCGTCCCCGGTAAAAAACACCAAATGGTGACTGCAGCCTAAAAAGTATGGCCTCATAGGTTCCTCGAAGAGAAGACATCAGAATTACTTGCTGCAAGTTTGGAAGCAACGCGGATGGATGTTTCAATCCAGACCGCACCAAAAGATCTGCGTACCATCAATTAGGCCTCTGTGTGTCTATCATAAAAAACAGCGGAACTAGTGAGTACTGTGGTGCAGGAAGAAGGTAAGGAAGGTTCACTAGGAATAGAGACAGCATAAATGGCATGTAATTCCACTCACCGACGAGCGCAGGCATTGTCTGACGCCAGATAATCGTCGTAGAAGACTGGAGTACGTATCTCAGGGATACTGTTCAACTGGTTCTGCAGCCTGCTGAGAGACATGTTTTGGGTCGGTATTAAGTACGGATGTGTACTTGATCATTCAACAGGCGTTTTCTTTCTGCTTTGGTTTCTGTATGTGGTAACTTTCCCTGCGGATAATTTTATAAAAAAATACACCCCAAAACGACGAAAAACAGAGGCGTATAACAGAAAGCAGGTATATCTCAACTACAGTGTAACACGTGTGGAGGCAGATACATAGGACAAACATGTAGAACATTTGGCATCAGACACAAAGAACATCAGAGAGCCTGGAAATATGGGACAAAGCACTTCACATTTGCAGAATAGCTAAGGTAACATGACCACAGACCAACAGCTAGAGAAGGTGACATGAAAATAATTAGAATCAACAACAAAGAAACACCTCCTAACCTTGCAACAAAATTCCAAGATACAGCACACCAAATCAGAAAGCAAAATCTTGTTGAATGATCGATTACACATGCCAAGCAATTCATTATTTACGCTAATAGATAAAATAATAGAATAACGCTCCTAAAGAGAATTAATATAATAATACCATCAAATATAATAATAATAGGACCCAACATCATTTCAATCACTTATGCATGAACCCCTCCACAGAACATTGAAACGAAAAATCAAATCATCTGTCACCAAAGCTTTCAACCACTCTCAAACAGCTAGTACATTCTTATTCAACGCCATATAATTCAAACCACCAACATCCCCCCGCCCCCCTCCCCCACAAAAAAGAAAACACTATTCAGCTCTCTCTCTCTCATACGCACACGGTATCCACAGCATGAACAGAAATTAGGTTTGAACATATACTTCATTAGGTTGGCAACATACAGGTAAACACGCCAAAGTGAAGGAAACACGTTAAGGAATTGCAGCTCCATTACGTGTTCACCTTACACCAAGTGGCACAAGAACAATACTATACCGCAAAAAGAAGGGGAAACATGGCGAACACTGTGTAGAAGGTCAGAACGCAAGGTTGTACTTATATGTCAGTATTAAAGTGGTAGTGCGCCCTCCAGACCAGATGAGAGGAAACGCAGATCAGCAAATCGTAAGTAATTACCATTTTTACGTAAAAAATCGCGACGTGAACTTGTTAATAATCTAAAAATAACAAAACTCTATCATAGACCAGATGAGAGGAAACGTAGATCAGCTAATCGTAAGTAATTACCATTTTTACGTAAAAAATCGCGACGTGAACTTGTTAATAATCTAAAAATAACAAAACTCTATCATTGTAGATCCCACTGATGATGCCTTAGAACTAGAAAAAGGCAAAACGTGTCTAGGATGAATAAATTTAGTGGCAGCAGGAAAAGGCGGTTTTATTTACAAAACCAGTATTTCTATGCTTGCTACCGAGGATGGACACGCAAACAAACTTGTAAATCTTCATATGTAGCGAAGGTACGTGATTTACTGGAGTGACACAAAAAAAGAGTCCATTCTACAAATAACCCACCTATCAGTAGACTTTGGACGATATCTGGTCTGAATGCTTGCACTGAAATGGTAAGCAGAGAGTCATAAGGCAGCTTGGCCTACAACCGTCATAACAGATCCATTACATCTTGGATACCAGTACTGAAACGGAGCTGCCGACCGTGTTGGTCGAACACATGCTCTGTCAGTGACAAGTCTGGGAATCTTAACGGCCGCGGGACTTTGTCTACACGAGTGAAGGAGTTTTGTTCTGTTGAGAACGTCACCACGATAATGTAACATGAGAGGTACCATTTGATGGCAGAGACATTCATCAAGTACCATTTGTGCCGTTCGAGTTCTCTCACCACCACCAGCCACGTCCTGAAGTCGTTCCCCACTGTTCCTTACACCACAATGTCAAAATTATCATTGCTAATGTGAAACTTCATGGCGACGCCTCCAGCCGTCATTTATTTTGCACAGTTCGTCAATAGTTTCGGTCAATGACCAATATCATCCTCAGCTGTCCGTCTGCTTAGCTGAGTGGTGCCGTGTTTGCCTACCATGCAGCAGATCCTGTGACGTTGATCGTGAAATTCCATATACAAAAAATGTAATACACCAAGAAATGCCACACTGGCACACCTTTGTAATACAAAATACATCGTAACTCCTTCGATTCCCTGTCCGGTTGAAGATTTTTTCAGCTCGTGGACTGTGTGTTGTGTTATCCTCGTCATCAATGTGGCGTAACCTGAAATAAGACTTGCAACCCGGTGGCCGAACCTTTCCCAGACGGGGACACCCGGCCAAAAAGGCACTCGATAATTTCGTATCATTTCATAAAGATTAGCCTATAACGAATAAATCAAACCATTAGAGATTATACACTTTATAGACATATGAGGTTAAGCAGTGTTTCACTTAATGGCATAAATGGCAGGAAAGTTATACCATAATTTCAACAACAGTAACTATTTCTTTTAATTACACTATATATGGTAAAACGTTTCTGACGTTAACAAATGTGTGCCATAATTTTCGTCTAGACGTAAGTCCACATCTGCAGCTAATAACACAATGACAAGGGCAACTAGACCAAGGATACAGTTGAATAAAACGTCATGTCGGAGATAAAACTATGGTGTAGGTTAGCAATTGCAATATCAGTTTACTAAGGGGTAAATCACAATATTTGATTCCAAGTAAACAGTGTACCTTAGTGCCCTAGATCGTGAAATTCCATATATAAAAACGTAATACACCTAGAAATGCCACACTGGCGACCTTTGTAAAATAAAATACATCTTAACTCCTAAAAACAAATAAGTTTAAATCATAGAAAACCGTTCAGTGACATCAATAAACCAGGTAACGTTACACTGGTGAAATTTTATATATTACAAAATATCATAACTGCCGAAATATAAGTCAGCTGCGACATATCACAGGACTAGGATGTTGTTATGTTAACAGAGAAAAAACCAAAATAGCATATTCTAGCAACCAAACATCAACTCACAAAATATTGCATCGTAAAAAAAAAAAAAAAAACATTCTCGCACAGTATCCTATACCACAATATGTTGTAACAGTAGTATGCGTTCCTCTTCAACATATACATTAAAATTTTATTACACTTTTAATTCCACATCTGCAATGGAAGATGTTGGAAGAGGTGTGCTTTTCTAAGCAGTAGAAACAGTTTGATGAAGAATTGTGAATATCAAGATTAAAAGTACTATTAATTCGGCATACCCAATGGAAGATCTAGGGGTGGGGAGGTGCGGTGGTTGTGGGGGAGAAACCTTTCTAAACAGTAGAAATTTTCTTAATAATTTGGGTGTAGAATACACCACAGAGAAAACAGGATGAAATTGTGTTAAATTTTTTTCCTAAAGAAGGGGTTGGAAGTAAGGGGAACGATCAGCTGTTAGAATGATGGGGATAAGCAGTCGAGTACATCTACAGCTTAAATAGTGACACATATGACTTAATTTTATACAGGCTTTTACAGGTGGTAGTAGACTGGGTGAGGGGAGACGTAAAATAATTTTTTATCAAAATTGCAGACTACCTCTAGGATCTGCCAGCCAGTACCAAACCAAATGAAATAATACAGACATGGGAACCTAGGGGGGAGTCCTGGGTCGGGGATTGATCTGAGGGCTCTTGCCTTAAAGAAAGAAAATATGTGTGTGAAGTAGGAAACAAGGCATGACATTAGTACCTACGCTACTCAGTCAAATGAGGGCCACATGTCTATCACATATACAATCCTAAGAGTACTTAACTTTACACTTGTTTTGGAACAACTTCCATAACCAGTATCACTGTTTTGTTTGAGAAATAAATAATAAAATATTAATGACAAGCATTCATCAAAATGTTACATTTAACATATAAATATTTATTACCGGGAAATATTCTATTTCCGAGAAAGAGGTTAACGAACCTATTAACGAACACACATTAGAAAACACATTGTATATACAAAAAAGTTAATACACAATTTTCCTCAAAGAGTGTGGAACAAGACTTTGTTGAGGAACATGTGCATACATAAAACTTGTGTTTATAGTTGGGTCCAATAAGAGAAAGCCTCAATTTCCAAACATCTCCATAATTACAAAAGAAAATCTAGCCTCTCTCTACTTACAAAGGTCCACATGGAATAGACCTGACATAAGTAACATTAGCAAACCATATTAGAAATATTTGGTACATTAGAGTCCATATAACAGTATTACAGACATGACAAATATGAACTTTATATTTTCAAGGTCACTCTTTCAGATATACTAAATGTGTGTGGGGGAGCTAACGACTAGAGAGAAATGCTTTTAAGATCATGAAAAATAATTATAAGAGCCTAGAAATTATAAAAAATACATCATAATTTTGTGAAATAACTGACATGTATTTACATGTATATAAAATCTTATGTTCAATGAAGGTGACCACAGAAAAAGCTCATCAGCCACAATGCACTTCCATCCATACAGGAAATATCCAAACATGTACACACACACACACACACACACACACACACACACAGACTAACACACACACACACACACATGCAGACTTCGTACCTTGAATACCTTGAATACACTTATTTTGTGTAGCCCATATAAAATCATACAGGAATTGAGTTCATACAAAAAACTTCTAATATTACAAAGGCATCTCCAAGGTCACATTTCTAAACCTTATACTTGCATTGCAAAGACTATTGGACGTACAAAGGGATAAGAATGGGTGGGCCAGTGAATCAGTTAATATAATGAATAATAATTATAAGAGCCTACATACAGTATGTAAAGGATACACGACAATTCCATAAATAGCTCACAGGCATGGTACATATAAATCCTATATTCATTAATGTGGTACAGTAAAAGAGACCACCAATCACCAAACATACCATCATTACAAGAAAAAAATCTAACATACAATATGTACAAAACATTTTCCATTGAAACACTAACTTTGAGTGAACTTACCAATTCACACGACAGACGATTTGGTAAATTAGCACACAAATTACAAAATTACTAAGGAGATATGGAATATGACATACCATACTTATGCGAATCTGATACGCCATCTAATCTAATGAATATGCCAATTTTAAAAATGGAATTAATAAAGAAAGTTTGGGTGTTATTGTACTGTTGACATTGATTTTACATTGCTAACTGTATTTAAAACATTAGTGAATGCATCCATGAACTATAAAAAACAACAATAGTTTATTTTTCAGTTACTCATAATGGTAATAAGTGACATTTTCATTATTAGAAAAGAACGCCTAACTTTACTACCCTCATGACATACAAAGGAACATACTGCAAATTACACGTGTTACCCATAATTATTCACTACTAGAATCCTCAGAAGAGTCTAAATCAGAAATACATTCATTTCCGCCTTCTACACCCTCCTCGGTGTCGTTCTGGAGCACATCTTCTTCACTGCCATCCAGAGTACTAGAAGTAAATTATTTCTTGAATGATTTTACTATCATTGGTGCTTCGATACGTTCCCAGGCAGCCGAAACCCAGTGCCCAATAATGTAGTGTGCAGCACATTTAATTTTTCCTGTCGGAGTCAGTTCACGAATTGGTTCGTAAAACCATATTTGATGCTATTCCTGACCATAAGGTTTGAAAAATTTATATATACTGACGTCCAGGGCATGCAATACAGAAGTCACTCCTCTAGAAGGCAAATAATTGATGGCTGCTTGGAAAGCCCACAAGGACGGAGTTTCCAAGCGTTTCGAAACCAGTCATGCATCAATATTTCAGTCACCCATCCCTTCTCTTGATTCCGAAAAAGGACGTAATCAGGGAATAGCTTTTCATTTTTTGGAGTCTTGGGGCTTGTTTTTCGCCCGAAGCTTGTTCCCATCTATTGTGATTGCCAGCATTACTGTTACCAGCTGTCTTTCACACGCAGATGTTTTGATGGTAACTTCTTTTGTACCCATCCAGTCAATCGTTTAATTACGTCGCAAACCAAATTGGAGTCTCATGAGCGTTGCCAATTTGGCCCATCCAAAAATTCTTCTCCTTACGAAGTGTGATAACACACTGCTGAAATTCTTGAAGTTTCGTCTCAAAATCCTGTGGTAGCTTTTTGCGTGATGTTGCATGGCGTGGCGGAGATAAGGCCGTTCGTTTCATAAACAGATCAAACCGCCCCAGCTAGCCTTAAACTCTTACTTCGGGATATTAAGAGCTCCAGCCACCACTTTTTCTTTCGTTATTATTGTGTCACTGGTCACAGGTAGCCCATTCTTCTTCCTTTCTCGGACGAATTACAAAACATTTACTTCAAAGTCAGGTCGTCTTCCTTTGCGAGATCCAGCGAATTTCTTTCTTGCAGCAAGTTGCAAGTAACCCCCATTTTCTGTTTCTTCCATAAGTGAACGTTAGTCTCAGGTAGATTGAACTTTCTTCCTGCCCTTCTGTTACCATATTTTTCCGCATAAAGAAATACTTTACGCTTTGAAGTACGTTCAAACGATATTCTTGTCTGCTGGCCTTCCATTTCGAGACTATTTAATGCGAACACAATGCGAGGTAGTGTAGTAGGCTAACAACAATGGAACTAGGTTTAGAAGTACAACAGTGCGTTGTAATGTGCGGGACAGTACCTAAATTTCAAAAAGAAAATAAAAAAAAGCGACATGCCCACGACTAATGAAAATTTCCTCTGGTTGCAGTAATGGATTTTTTTCTGACGCCTGTGAACAGAATTCAGAACTGAATATATATACCATGTTTTTTTAACTCGATAACCTCTTACCAGATTTACGTCTTCTTCCTTTAATTCGCAGATACCAAACCTATATTTTCCTGCTAGAGTTTAATAAATGTTCTGCTACTTCAGATGACATAGAAATACCGGTGAACGATTCAAGTTTGTACTCGAATCTAATGCGACATCGAATCTTAACTGCGCCCCAATTTTGAGTCCTTCCAATGGTAAAAAAGTGCTCACTAGATTCACCTAAATACGGAATCTAACCTTTATGTTTGCTATTCCATTAATCTGCGAAGGAAGGGAGCTGGGTGGAGGAATCTCATGTAAAAGTAGAGAGTAATTGACATTACATTGGGTATGCGGAATTAATTGTGTAATAGAGTTCTAATCTCTGTGTTCACATTCTTCATCATATAAAAAAAAAGTCCTCCCCCCCCAACCGCCATCCCCCCACCACCACCACCACCACTATCCCTACCACGTCTTCAATGTTTTGTAATATGCAAAATTTCTTCAATGTGGGTTTGTCTGGCGCAATGGCGTCATGAAATGGTCTTCTATGATTTAAGATGATTTAATTCCGGAGTTACCACAAACTTTAGATTACATAGCTCGCCAGTTTGCCATTTATTGATGTATTATGTTTGCATATACGGAATTTCACGATTTAGCTCACTGATGTGGTGTATACCTGGAATCAAAGATTATAATGTACGTCTCAAAACTGACAGTGAAATTGCAAGCATGTACTATAGTTATATCTCTGACACGGTATTGTCTTTGACTGTACCCTTGGCGCTTGTCCTACTTACATCAGTCAGTGTGTTACTAACTGTAGATGTGATCTAAATTGTTGAAGAAAATTATCGTACATAGTTACGATCATGAGAAATATTTTTACAAACTATGGTGGGTTTAAAAGAGCAAACTACTTTTGTTCAAATTATGGTATAACTTCCCAGGCGTCTACGCCAGTAAGCGAAATAGAATTTAACCTCATAGTTCCCCGTAAACTGTATAATCTCTAATTTTTGTATATATTCGTTGAAGGCTAAGCTTGACAGCGGTCACTGACTGGAACTAGTAGTGAACTGTGCGAGATTTCACCATAAATTTTAACAGTTATTTGGGAGCTGAATTTCCCCACCTGTAAATGTACATAAATAACATCGCTATGCCGCTACAAAACATTTCGAAACATGGGTCCTCTCCCGTGATCACCGCCATATTCACAGACGATGGTCGTCTTGAGTTGTGCAGAACAGCGGATCATCCTGAACACGATTGGGTTGCCATTCACCAGCACTCCATGCATCTCGGTCACGGCATCACAAAACACTGGTTTGTGCTGCGGTGTTAGTGGCTGTCTGCGCGTGGGATGGTGGTAATTTTCTAATTTGGCTGCTGCTGGTCTTCGATGAATGGTGTGAGATGACTCAGAATCGTGCAAGGAGTCCATTACTTATTCTCGGATGCATTGCGAAATTGTGAAAGGGTTACTGTCAGAAGGAAGGCTCAGACGTGAAGGGGTTATGATGCGCTTGAACCACAATTCAGCGATATTCCATTGTGGTTCTCATTTGTCAGAGACTTGAATCTTGATGACGGAAATGCCTGTGTTAACGTTCACATGCGGTCCATCGTCGTTTCATTGTCACATCCGAATGCTCCAAATATCTTTATATTACATCATTGGTCGATGAGCCAGAATGGACATCCACAATGAAGCCTCTTTCAGAATCGGTCAGGTATTAACAACGCTGTGTCACATCCTGGTAATCGTTCTACCTTTCACAGACAATTGCTACTCTAGTCATTTACATACGCTCATGTCTTCGAATTTCATTCAATTCATTCACACTATGTTACGTGTTTCGTGCCAGAGAATGTAATTTGGCATGACCCGGAGTGTCACCAAAAAATTGTAATAAATCCTCATTGTTAGGCAAAATTTTCAGTAGAATAGTATGGAATAGGTCACTTGAAGTGACTGTCTGATTCTTCTACATATTCTTTTTTCCTGGCTTACCTTTCACGTGTGCTAGCACGCGTAAGATGTTTGCAGATGAGCAGCTCTATTTTTTGTTGTCTACGTCGAGCAAAGCATTTAGGTGGGAGAAAACAGTCACATAGAATACGAATACACTCATTTTGTGGTCATCAGTGGCTCATCGTTTCAATGAGGCTACCACATATGTCCATGTCCATGGCAAATACCAGATGAGACCTGCCAACCTCGAGCGTAATTGTATATCACACAGAATCGCTGAGTGATCAAGAGCATAGTTACCAGACGGAAACTAACGCAGTCGCAGTAAACACACCACTGTGTGGTTAGGCAGTGCAACCGGGTTTGTAGCCAGAGCTGTTGCCTGTCAGAGCTCTCGGCGGCGCTGCCGGTGAGAGAGACCTGTAGTGGAAGTGAGCTGCGGTTCGTGCCGGGGAATTTTCTGTCTTGGGGCTCATTTTATGAGTGTTTGAGATTTTGTCAATGGAAGTGCCACATGTTTGACTGGGTGCCAATAGGAATTTAGGGCATGTATGAACAGTGAATACTGACTACGTTCATATCTTCTATATCCTAAAATAATTACGTCTACGTCTTTTACGGTTATAAGAGGAGCAATTAGTTCATTTTAAATTGTCATGTAGCGAATCCTAATGGTGCACTGTAGATAGCCTGCTCCGAAACGCAGCCCTGATTCTACCTGTTTATGTGAATCTCTTGTTCAATGCTTGCCATACATATTTCCGGTGTGTGGTTTCAATGTTAAGTTTCATTATCATTCTCATCATACTTACGAGTAGAGGAGAGTGTTGCATCTTGAGAATAAGATATCTACGAACACGCGGTGTTTCTTGGTTTGTGTTTCAGTCAAGTGACTAATTCTACAATCAGGTGAAGGAATGCACATTAGAAACTACCAAAAGCAGTTTGCGGCATTTTTTACTCTTTCTGTTGTACTAAGACATGTTGTTGTTTTTTCTCTTCGTTTAAAAATATTACGAGTTCTACGAATACATACACTCCTGGAAATGGAAAAAAGAACACATTGACACCGGTGTGTCAGACCCACCATACTTGCTCCGGACACTGCGAGAGGGCGGTACAAGCAATGATCACACGCACGGCACAGCGGATACACCAGCAACCGCGGTGTTGGCCGTCGAATGGCGCTAGCTGCGCAGCATTTGTGCACCGCCGCCGTCAGTGTCAGCCAGTTTGCCGTGACATACGGAGCTCCATCGCAGTCTTTAACACTGGTAGCATGCCGCGACAGCGTGGACGTGAACCGTATGTGCAGTTGACGGACTTTGAGCGAGGGCGTATAGTAGGCATGCGGGAGGCCGGGTGGACGTACCGCCGAATTGCTCAACACGTGGGGCGTGAGGTCTCCACAGTACATCGATGTTGTCGCCAGTGGTCGGCGGAAGGTGCACGTGCCCGTCGACCTGGGACCGGACCGCAGCGACGCACGGATGCACGCCAAGACCGCAGGATCCTACGCAGTGCCGTAGGGGACCGCACCGCCACTTCCCAGCAAATTAGGGACACTGTTGCTCCTGGGGTATCGGTGATGACCATTCGCAACCGTCTCCATGAAGCTGGGCTACGGTTCCGCACACCGTTAGGCCGTCTTCCGCTCACGCCCCAACATCGTGCAGCCCGCCCGCAGTGGTGTCGCGACAGGCGTGAATGGAGCGACGAATGGAGACGTGTCGTCTTCAGCGATGAGAGTCGCTTCTGCCTTGCTGCCATTGATGGTCGTATGAGTGTTTGGCGCCGTGCAGGTGAGCGCCACAATCAGGACTGCATACGACCGAGGCACACAGGGCCAACACCCGGCATCATGGTGTGGGGAGCGATCTCCTACACTGGCCGTACACCTCTGGTGATCGTCGAGGGGACACTGAATAGTGCACGGTACCTCCAAACCGTCATCGAACCCATCGTTCTACCATTCCTAGACCGGCAAGGGAACTTGCTGTTCCAACAGGACAATGCACGTCCGCATGTATCCCGTGCCACCCAACGTGCTCTAGAAGGTGTAAGTCAACTACCCTGGCCAGCAAGATCTCCGGATCTGTACCCCATTGTGCAAGCTTGGGACTGTATGAAGCGTCGTCTGACGCGGTCTGCACGTCAAGCACGAACGCTGGTCCAACTGAGGCGCCAGGTGGAAATGGGATGGGAAGCCGTTCCACAGGACTACATCCAGCATCTCTACGATCGTCTCCATGGGAGAATAGCAGCCTGCTTTGCTGCGAAAGGTGGATATACACTGTACTAGTGCCGACATTGTGCATGCTCTGTTGCCTGTGTGTATGTGCCTATGGTTCTGTCAGTGTGATCATGTGATGTATCTGACCCCAGGAATGTGCCAATAAAGTTTCCCCTTCCTGGGACAATGAATTCACGGTGTTCTTATTTCAATTTCCAGGAGTGTATTTAAGCTCCGTATAACATGGTAAAGTTATACGGAGGATATTGCTAGTACTTCAAATATAGAGTTTTATGTTGAGTAAAATTCAACATACTTTTAAAGCTGGTTACGTTACATATGTACAAGTAAACCATACTTCGCCGCCTGTGCATATTTGTACTTTGAATCGGACCGAAGTCTCCTACCAGGAAACATGTGATATTTGCAAATGACATGAATTCATTTTACACCTTAACAATTTCCGGTGTCATGAAAATGTAACCTGTGTTACTTGTCAATAGTTCCTGTTTCAAAATATTTTCAACTCCTAACTGATTTTAGATATTACTTCTTAATTTATTCCACTTACTGAATTCTGGTGTGAAATAGCAGTCCACCCGCTGTCTAGGGGTATCGGTACGATAACTCAGCGTAATCGATCAGAGGGCTGACTGCTCTCTGTAACAAAAAGCTCAGAGAGGATCACTTGAACGGGTGCAATGTGGCATCCGCAACGACCAAATGCAACAAATATTAACGAACAAAATGAAGGAGAGAAACAGGGGGTAGCAGCATTGATTTGTAATCAAAACGTTCTCGGTCACGGGTTCAAACCACGCCAGTGTTTAGGTTTTGAATAAAATTCATCAGTAATGGCGGCCGAGCATTTCCGACATAAGAAGTCACCGTCATTCTGCCAACGGTCTTGTCAAAGTGGGCGGAGGAGCAGACAGAGGTTCTGCGCACCATTTTGACCTGGGGGTGGGAAACTACCCCTAAAATGTGGAAGAGACAGCAATGATCAACGGCATGACCACCCAGAAGGCAGTGGAAACCACTGCGATAAAGCCATATAATGAGTAACCGTAGGACGTGTGGCCCGTAACTGAAAAAGTGTGATGATGATATCTCCATTGGCAAAAGATTCTTGAATAGTCCCCCATTCGGATCTCTGGGGAGGACCGCCAATGGGGAAGTGACCTTCAGGAAAAGACTGAGTGACCGACGAAAGGATAACGTTCCACGACTCGGGTCGTGGAATGTCATTAGTTTGAACGTGACAGGGAAGCTAGAAAATCTCAAAAGGGAAATGCAAAGGCTTAGTATAGATATAGTGGGTGTCAATTAAATAAAATGAAAGAAGAGAAGGATTTCTGATCAGAAGAGTGTAGGCTAATACGGACAGCGTAGAAAATGGTATAAACGTAGTAGGATTCCATATGAAAAGGAGGGCATGGCAGAGTATGAGTAGCTCTGAGCAGTTCACTGATAAGGTTGTTGTCATCAGAATCAATAGCAAACCAACATCAACACCGATAGTTCAGAATACAAGCCGACGTCGCAAGCAGAAGATGAAGAGATAAAGGAAACATCACAGGAGGAGGAGGTATAGATGGAAGAGGGCCGGAGATACAAAAAGATTTCAGTTAGATTTAAAAATTGCCAGGCAGAGATTCCGAAATCAGATATAGGATTGTAAGGCGTACCCAGTAGCAGATATACGCCCAGATAATAATTTAGTAGTTGTTAAGAGTAGGTTGAAGTGTAAGAGACTAGTCAGGTAAAATCAATGTACAAAGCAGTGGAAGTACTAAGGAATGATGAAACATACTTGAAGTTCTCCAACGGTAAGGACACTGCAATGGGGAAGAGCTTATTAGGCAATTCTGTAGAAGAGGAATGGACATCTCTAGAAATGGCTATCACCGAAAGAGGAAGGAAAAATATAGATACAAGGAATGTAATGACGAAGGAACCATGAGTAATAGAAGAAATACTTCATTTCAGATAAAAGTCGGAAGTAAAAAATTAGTCAGGGAAATTCAGGAATACAAAATAACAGATCGATTAGGAATGAAATAAATAGTAAGTGCCTGAAGTTAAGGTGAAATTGATACATGAAAAATTTGAAGAAATCGAAAAGAACGTGATTGTCAGAGTCACTGACCCAGCATACAGAAAAGTCAAACAAACGTCTATGAAATTAAAAGCAAGGGTGGTAACATTAAGAGTGCAATTGGAATTGCACTATTAAATACAGAGGAGAGGTCTGAATGGTAGAAAGAGTGCATAGAAGGCCGCTATGAGGGGGACGACTTGTCTGCTGGCGTGATAGAAAAAGAAGTAGCTGATACAGAAGAGGTAGGGGATCCAATGTCAGAATCAGAATTTAAAAGAGCCTTGGAAGACTTAAGATCGAATACGGCAATTCCATTGGAACTGTTAAAATCATTGGAGGAAGTGAGAACAAAAGACTACTCACATTTATGTGTAGAATATATGAGTCTGCCGATATACCATCTGGCATTCGGAAAAACATCATACACACTAATCCATAGGCTGCAAGAGTTTATGAGTGCGAGAACTATCGCACAGTCAGCTGAACAGTTCATCCATCGAAGTTGCTGACAACAATAGTATACAGAACAATGGAAAAGAAAGTTGAGAATCTTTTAGATGACGATCTGTTTGGATTTAGAGAAGGTAATGACACCATAGAGGCAGTTCTCACGTTGCGATTGTTCATAGAAGCAAAACTAAAGAAAGTTCAGAATACGTTTAGAGGATTTATGGACCTGAAAAAGCGTTCGGCAAGGCCCAATGGAGCAAGACGTACGAAATTCTGAGAGTAATAGGGTTATGATACGAGAGAAGATGGGTATTGTAGAATATTTACACTTACCGAGAGGGAGCAATAAGAGCGAAAGACCAACAACAAAGGGCTTGGATTAAAACGGTGTAAGACAGGGATGTAGTGTATCACCCACCACTGTTCAATGTGTACATTGATGATGCAATGATGGAAGTAAAAGAAAGGTTTCAGAGTGGAATTGAAATTCAAGGTGAAAAGGTATCAGTGATAAGATTCGCTGACGACATTGCTATCCTAGACTGAAAGTGGAGAAGAATTACAGGATCTGCCGCATGGAAAGAAGAGGCTAACGACTACAGAATATGGAATGAGAGTAAATCATAGAAAGACGAAAGGAATCAGAAGTAGCAGAAATGTGAACAGTGAGAAATTTAACCACGGGATTGATGGCCACGAAGTGGATGAAGTTATGGAAGACTGTTAGGTAGGCAGCAACAAAACACGTTACGGACGCAGTAAGAAGGGCTTAAAAAGCAAACTATCACTGGAAAAAACGGCCTTTCTGGCCATGAGAAATATAGTGTATGTAACATAGACCTCAATTTGGACATTTTTGGAAGATTACTGTCAGCAGCCCTTATGTGATGTATAATATGCCTATTTGAACCATCAGCTGTTTTTATTTTACACCCAAACATCTACCGCTTTCGGTCTTGGACCATCTCCACGGATGCTATCGAAAGATACAAATAATTACATGGAATGTACAGGAAATGTTAATAGTTACTTACAAAGCCGTTGCGCAAATGTTGCTGAACGGGTATGCGATGGAGTAGCAAGTTGTGGATAACGATCATGATCAAGGTGGCGAGCCGCTGTTCCATTACCGTGAGCTTCGCCATACGGAAGGATCAAGTCATTGTACTGTGCAAGCATGTAGTCAAACATGTCGCTCTAGCACTCACAGAAATTTTAAAGAAGCTCGAACGAGGTTAGAGAGGCATAACACGTCAAATAACCGAGGTAACCTGCCCCAAGCGTGACTACCTTGTTGCATAGCTACCTAGCAAACAAGTTTTCAAACGGCTATAGCACGGAACCGGTACGTTTTCGGACATTTATTGTAATTCTAAATAATGCCCCCTCCACAACTCCTACAAGTTTGTAACTGGAATTTCCGAACTCCCTGTATGTAGCTACTACAACACATCGTGGTCTACGATCTGTATTTCTTCGAGACTGATATAGGCAAATGTGACAATGTTCGAATTTTTCCTCAAATCTTATCGAAATAGGCTAACAGCCACGACGACAGCTTGAGAAAAAGATACATGGGTTTGGATCTCCTTCTGGCATGAACTGACATTCGTGTCGACATATTAGCTTATCACGCCAGTGTGAAGCAACAAACGTGCGTACTGCATAACGGTAAACGAGGATACATATATCTGTAGTCAGTCACACATGACGTAGGAATCCTTTTATTCCGTGATCGCTTACATACACCAAAACATGGTTTTCGGCAAATTTTAGAGCCTCGAGGGCTACGTATGTTTTCGTTTGGGTAATGTTTATAGGGTCGGTAAGAGCTGAGATATTTAACTAAGTGCGTTTTTCCTTTACATGGAACCGTATACTTTTTATAACTGAATTCGATAAGTTTTGAGAAGTCAGTTACAGTGGTATAGCGTTTATTAACGTTGACGTTTGAACCTGAAGTAGAAATGTTCTAGAATGTTAGAGCAGTGTGCCCGGAAACGGCATTAGCGGTGCTAACACTTCCAAGCATATGTCTCGGAGCGGGCTGCGTAAGATGTATAAGGCGAAGCTGTTGGCACACGGACCGTCCTGTGGAACATCAACGTGGAACGTGCCTTCAAATGGCCTACTCTCATAATACTATAATAAGGAAGTTACAGTAAGTCTTCTATAACAAATATGACGTTTCTCATCCTTTCATTACAAGGAATCACACAATTAATGTCGCGTTTTCGAGACGTCATCAGTTTGCTGGTGCTCAGAAATAGCAATATACATATGAGCCACAACTGAAACCCAATATGGCGCCTCACAAGTCTGCACCGAAGTGAGATGGCGTGCATGCGGCGTAGTGGCGTTCTTCAGTCTCATTGGCCAACGTTCAAAGGCACGTTCAGAATATCTGACATGGCAGATATAACTTTGCACATTCGGAAATGCTCCCCAACGTACTACTCCACGCTATGACGTTAGAAACTCGGCGCACTCAGCACTCAACGTTCGGATGCACGACCCATGTTCCGACCGCTTGATTTAGGTCCGCGGTACAGGATTAAACTCACCTACGAATGTATTCGAAAATATGACATGGCCTAGAATCTAGCATATCACTAAGGCTTAGGGAAACTATTTCAAATTTGTGTATCCTTCAGATTTACATGAGCCGAGATAGAGAAATCAACGGTTCATTCTTCAAAAATAAAGAGCAAGTACTATATTAAATATCTGGATGTTGGAAGGAGCATTTTATCCGTCTTTTCTTGTACGTGGCTGTATGATTCTTAGAAGTTAAATACCTGTATGGACAAAAGTATGTACCTAAACTATTCGAAATTATACCATATGCGATACATTTTTTTAACTAAACATTTTATTAAAAATTCTTCTTTTCAACGAATTATCGTTTCACGCTGAACGTAAGCGCTTAATGACAATATTACCAGTTACGTGCAATACAGGCTGTCCACTTATCTGACATTGCCATTCAATTCCGTACACACGTAAATGAAATAAACAATTTACCAACATTGATTTGGTAACCACCAAAATAACATAGCATAAAGTGTGTCTTCCAGAAAAATAACTTTACCCTTCCTTTAAGTATGTGTTCAAACTGTTGACCATAGTCCGCAAGCCGCATTTGCAATCGCCGTTCGAAGGAACGATGTAAAGATGTAATTACAGTGGATGATACGGTAGAGCATAAACTGGTGATTCGACTAGGCATATCGTCTGACGTAGTTGTGGTTTCGTTATAGACTGCATCTTTGAGTACTCCACGAGGAAAGAAATCGGGGGATCTCGCAGGCCATTTGACAACAGAATTTCTTCCTATCCAGTGTTCAGGGAAGTTCTCATTCACTATTTGCTTTGCAACGTGGAACGAGTGTGGTGGAGAACCGCCATGTTGCAGCCACATACAGTGTAGAATAACCAATGGTACCTCTTCTGGAAGAACGGGCAGAATGTTCATCATAGTGAGTAATTACGAATGTCCATTTAGATCGCCTGAGATGAAGTAAGATGCCACAACGCAGTCTCACATGATGCCACACCTTTCGTTTACGCTCCATGGCACCTGACAAAGCCAGTGAGGATTTTCGGCTGCCCAGTAAAGCATGTAATGCAGATTTGTATTAGCTCGGTAAGTTAACGTGCTTCATCAGTAAAGAGCACACAATGGAAAAACGTAGGTTTGTCTCTCCGCTGCTGAAGTGGTAACCGACAGAATGCTGTACGACGTTCGAAATCATGGTCGTCCAGTGCCTTGAGTGGTGACAAATGGTAGGTGACAAATGGTAGGGATGGTAATCCTGTCGATGCAGGATGCGAATGACACTCATCTGGCTGATTCCACATTCCTTGGAAATATGTCTCGTAGCACTGTGCGGATCCACTAGCGTCGCAGCCAGAACAGCTTCTTCATGTTTCTGTCAGTTGCAGTTTTCTTTCTTGTCCTCTCTTCAACGCTGAAGCAGCCTGTAAGTTTTTTTTTTTTTTTTTGGTCATCAGTCTACTGACTGGTTTGATGCGGTCCGCCACGAATTCCTTTCCTGTGCTAACCTCTTCATCTCAGAATAGCACTTGCAACCTACGTCCTCAATTATTTGCTTGACGTATTCCAATCTCTGTCTTCCTCTACAGTTTTTGCTCTCTACAGCTCCCTCTAGTACCATGGAAGTCATTCCTTCATGTCTTAGCAGATGTCCTATCATCCTGTCCCTTCTCCTTATCAGTGTTTTCCACATATTCCTTTCCTCTCCGATTCTGCGTAGAACCTCCTCATTCCTTACCTTATCAGTCCACCTAATTTTCAACATTCGTCTATAGCACCAAATCTCAAATGCTTCGATTCTCTTCTGTTCCGGTTTTCCCACAGTCCATGTTTCACTACCATACAATGCTGTACTCCAGACGCACATTCTCAGAAATTTCTTCCTCAAAATAAGGCCGCTATTTGATATTAGTAGACTTCTCTTGGCCAGAAATGCCTTTTTTGCCATAGCGAGTCTGCTTTTGATGTCCTCCTTGCTCCGTCCGTCATTGGTTATTTTACTGCCTAAGTAGCAGAATTCCTTAACTTCATTGACTTCGTGACCATCAATCCTGATGTTAAGTTTCTCGCTGTTCTCATTTCTACTACTTCTCATTACCTTCGTCTTTCTCCGATTTACTCTCAAACCGTACTGTGTACTCATTAGACTGTTCATTCCGTTCAGCAGATCATTTAATTCTTCTTCACTTTCACTCAGAATAGCAATGTCATCAGCGAATCGTATCATTGATATCCTTTCACCTTGTATTTTAATTCCACTCCTGAACCTTTCTTTTATTTCCATCATTGCTTCCTCGATATACATATTCAAGAGTAGGGGCGAAAGGCTACAGCCTTGTCTTACTCCCTTCTTCATACGAGCACTTCGTTGTTGATCGTACACTCTTATTATTCCCTCTTGGTTGTTGTACATATTGTATGTGACCCGTCTCTCCCTATAGCTTACCCCTACTTTTTTTAGAATCTTAAACCGCTTGCACCATTTTATATTGTCGAACGCTTTTTCCAGGTCGACAAATCCTATGAACGTGTCTTGATTTTTCTTTGGCCTTGCTTCCATTATTAGCCGTAACGTCAGAATTGCCTCTCTCGTGCCTTTACTTTTCCTAAAGCCAAACTAGTCGTCACCTAGCGCATTCTCAATTTTTTTCCATTCTTCTGTATATTATACTTGTAAGCAGCATTGATGCATGAGCTGTTAAGCTGATTGTGCGATAATTCTCGCACTTGTCAGCTCTTGCCGCCTTCGGAATTGTGTGGATGATGCTTTTCCGAAAGTCAAATGGTATGTCGCCAGACTCATATATTCTACACACCAACGTGAATAGCCGTTGCCACTTCCCAAAATGATTTTAGAAATTCTGATGGAATGTTATCTATCCCTTCTGCCTTATTTGACCGTAGGTCCTTTAAAGCTCTTTTAAATTGCGATTCTAATACTGGATCCCCTATCTCTTCTAAATCGACTCCTGTTTCTTCTTCTATCACATCAGACAAATTTTCACCCTCATAGAGGCTTTCAATGTACTCTTTCCACCTATCTGCTCTCTCCTCTGCATTTAACAGTGGAATTCCCGTGCACTCTTAATGTTACCACCGTTGCTTTTAATGTCACCAAAGGTTGTTTTGTCTTTCCTGTATGCTGAGTCTGTCCTTCCGACAATCATATCTTTTTCGATGCCTTCACATTTTTTCTGGAGCCATTTCGTCTTAGCTTCCCTGCACTTCCTATTTATTTCATTCCTCAGCGACTTGTATTTCTGTATTCCTGATTTTCCCAGAACATGTTTGTACTTCCTCCTTTCATCAATCAACTGAAGTGTTTCTTCTGTTACCCATGGTTTCTTCGCAGCTACCTTCTTTGTATCTGTGATGGCCCTTTTTAGAGGCGTCCATTCCTCTTCAACTGTGTTGTCTACTGCGCTATTCCTAATTGCTGTATCTATAGCGTTAGAGAACTTCAAACGTGTCTCGTGATTCCTTAGAACTTCCGTATCCCACTTCTTAGCGTATTGATTCTTCCTAATTTCTTGAACTTCAGCCTACTCTTCATCACTACTATATTGTGATCTGAGTCCATATCTGCTTCTGGGTACGCCTTACAATCCAGTATCTGATTTCGGAATCTCTGTCTGACCATGATGTAATCTAATTGAAATCTTCCAGTACCTCCCGGTCTTTTCCATGTATACCTCCTCCTCTTGTGATTCTTGAACAGGGTATTCGCTATTACTAGCTGAAACTTGTTACAGAACTCAATTAGTCTTTCTCCTCTTTCATACCTTGTCCCAAGCCCATGTTCTCCTGTAACCTTTTCTTCTACTCCTTCCCCTACTAGACTAGGTACTAGCGTCTTAATAATTCGTGCATTTGCTTGGCGGGTCGGAAATTGGCGATCCGAACACATAGCCTTGTACCATTGTACTGTTTTTGTGGCATTTATTTTATATTCACCCTATGACAGTAGTATATCGAGCCTCTTCTTATCATTGGTATATATATGTCTGCATGCAACAAATTTTGAAGCAGAAATGAGCGGCCTGTAGTGCAGACAAGTAAACAGGCTTATGTGTTGACATTTTGATACAGCGGGAGCCCTGCTTGACGGTGTTTGTACCGTTGATGCCGATTTCGGCCGCCGTGCACTCAAATTCTAGGACATTACTCGCATTCATTTACAACAAGATTGTTCAAATGGCTCTCAGCACCAAGGTACTTAACATCTAAGGTCAGCAGTCCCCTAGAAC
The DNA here is from genome assembly GCF_023897955.1 of Schistocerca gregaria. Lineage (NCBI taxonomy): Eukaryota > Metazoa > Arthropoda > Insecta > Orthoptera > Acrididae > Schistocerca > Schistocerca gregaria. Next base: position 602,370,279 of record NC_064923.1, on the reverse strand, counting down.
TTAGAACTACGTAAACCAAAATAACATAAGGACATAACACACATCTATGCCCGAGGCAGGATTCGAACCTGTGACCGTGGCGGTCACGCGGATCCAGACTGAAGCGCTCAGAACCGCTCGGCCACACAGGCCAGTTTATTTACGACAGGTATCGACGTTAACAGTAACATACACTTTATCGCGGTAACTGTCTTCTGAAGATCTACCGAATGCAGTTATAAAAGAATATGGTTCAATTAAAAAGATGTACTTGTTTCAATATCTCCGTTGATATCGACACTAAAAACTTTAACCAAACAAACAGAAAAAACAAAAAAAATGTGCCCCTCGATGCTCTTATACTTCCCGAAAAGCTAGTTTTGATATACGTAACTGTTCACGAAATAAGAGTGAAAGAAGTGTTACGTCTTATCTACACAGCAGAGACCACGCTGTAATCATGATCGTGTTAAACCAATGTAACTAGACATCGCTTGTGACCAACGCATGAGGGAAAGTGTTAAATGTGTCTTAGAATCTCGCCCAAACCCGCATATAGGAAGTGAAAATCGAAAAATATCGAAAAACAGACTGTCTACGGACATTTATGCAAAAAATTATTTCTATTTCACTGCATGTGTGCTATGTGAAACCAGTGAAGTTTCTTTAAAAAATACCGCATGGAACACGCCCTTTTCTTTTAACCATATTTCACCAATAAATACGCATAGTTGATCCGTAACTAGTTCTGAGCTGTAAGTAATAACTAATTTCATTGTTCGCCGTGATAGCACTGCAACACTGGTTGTATCGATTTCGCAAAAGGTAGGAGAAATACTGTGGATCATGTGCCCGCTTACCGCAAGCACATTTTCCGGGGAGCACTGGAGTGAATGGGGCCACTGGCATTTGTCTGGAGAATCTGAAAGCTCAAGCAGTGCCGCGATTCCCCTGTCGAGCCACCCAGCTGCCGGACGACCTTATGTTGCTGAAGGTGACGTTAACTCCGCCCTCCGAAACTTTGATCGCCTTGGTATTTACGGATCACAAGTTTTTATAAGGCCAGTTAAGCGAGTAACTTTCAGGTGTGCCGTGAATTAGGCTGTAAAGGTGAGACCTTTGGAATTCGAACTAGACCTGGCGAAAACAGGATTCCCGTCGTTTTCCAGTAGTTTAATTTTAACGATTTCTCGTTTTAATAGTGTGGTATAGATTCTGAGATGATAATAAAGTATGTTACCTCTTTTAAAGTCTGCTTTTCTTCATAACATTTTTCTCAGGTTATCAGCCATGGCAGCCACTGTGGCCAAGAGGTTCTCGGCGCTTCAGTCCGCACCGCGCTCCTGCTACGGTAGAAGATTCGAATCCTGCCTCAGGCATGGATGTGTGTGATATTTTTATGTTAGTTAGGTTTAGGTAATTCTAAGTCTAGGGCACTGACGATCTCAGGTATTAAATCCCATAGTGATTAGAGCCATTTGAACCATTTTTATCAGCCATTGTCATTGTACCAGCTGCCTATATAAGACGAGGGGACATACGATGTACTTACAAAAGTATGCAGATTTCAATATAATTGTATCACCAGAGTGCACGGACGCATAACTGATTTGAAGTGTGATAATTTTATATGTTACTAGCTAATCATGAAATAAATGCCCAAATTTCTGTAAGGATTTCCTGTATGTTTCCAAGATGAGAATGAAAAGTTACTCTGTTTCCTATTTGTAAAAATGTCTTCAATGGACTACAAATACGAGGTGAACGTTATGTACTAGAAGACATTATAATGTGTGTGGGGCCGTATCTTGGTGCTCGGTTCCTATTTGACGAAGGAGCATGGAGTAAAAAGTATTTCAATTTTTCCCGATCTGTGACCATATGTGAAGCAATTCGAACATCTGTCTTACTGCAGCAATGTAAGATCATATTACGCAAAGTTTTAACAACGAACCTGAGCTGGCTACCAGACGAATTGTGCAAATCGGTTAAATCCTTTTTAAAAAGATTTTAATGGGACTCAAATTGATGCTCTCCAAATGGCTTTATTTGTATGAGCACAGATGGGAATCTACGTCCAAAAAGGGACACCAGTAAGTAACTACGGAACTGAGCTAGATTGACGATTCAAGTGGTCCACAGGTGTTTCGGACCTTGGTCTATGTTTTAACCGTTTACAAAAATCTTGCTGCGTTTGGATTTTACGTGTAAGAAACACGTTTTTCTGGGAAGGTATTGGAGCGCCCATTTCTGTTATTTAAACCTGTATGAATCTGTTCAAACTTTGCATGAAGTCAAACTTTGCATGAAGTCAAACGAATTTTTTGTGCTGTAATCTTTAACCGTTGTCGAGATAAGTCGGTTTAAAGTCAAGCTAAGTGTGACACGTAAAATTTGTTACTACGTGAACTGAATGCACGGAAGTCGTTTAACCTGATCAAAATTAAAAATCCATTATTCTGATAAATTGTAAACTTGGTTTCAAAAATGTAGCTTCATTCGTATTTCATACATTTTTTGTATTTTGCACGAGCGTCACTTTTATGTATCAAATTTGTACGAGTCGGTTCTGATTTCAGAAGAAGCTAAGAAAATACATTTAATTAATGGAAATTCCACTCTTTTCTCAAAACTGTATCCGTCGTCACCATATCAACATCAAGGTTCAAAAAACAATAAGAAGCCTGTTCCGGATCAGTTTCCACTCGAGTCGACAAAAATGTATATTAATTCCTAAGCTAAGGTGGTCTCATGCCAATTTTACGGTAGAGTAAGAGCCTTGAACCAGGATGAAAATTACTCCCAAAGTAACGCAAAAAACCCTAATATGTCCTGAACACAGAACCATCTTTTCTCTTATCTGGCAGATTCAAAGACATTTAAGTCAAAACATCTTGTCATACTTTCTTTTACAAGTTAACCGCACTTTCCTAGCGCAGTGAGCTCTTTTACACCCACTTCATGTTACAAGTAAGGTTGAGGTTGTAACAAGATATATACACAAATTTATGTGCTTCTGGAGAGGGAAATGCATCTACTACAAAGGGTGCCTGGGAGTGGGGGTGCATCTGTTAAGAAAATAGGAATTATTCTGGACTGGGGATGCATACGTGCTAAACTTTAATGACACGTTGTGACGTAGAAAGTTAGTACAGCGTAACATTTGTTACAGTAAGGCAGGCAGCCGTCTAGTAGGGTTGCTGCACGATGGCTATGTGTTTTTCTATCGCTGCCTGCCGAGAGAACTGCATAGCGTAACATTCATTCCATACGAAGATTCATACCCTCTACGAATCTAATAGTTCCTGTTAGTTAGTTACTATCCGATTTTGTTCAAATTTGGTACACATTTGGTTGTGGTTCATGGTGTGGGTTCCTGTAGTCATGTCCTAGTTCATGAACCACGGGCAATGTATGAGTGGCCAAGTAAGTGGTCCCGTAGTCGGGATACCAGTCACTTTGGAATAAGGCTGGGCATCTCGGACATATTGTGAGTCGTGGGCACCTTTGTGCTCATACGGTAAAGACTACCAAATCCACCTGCTGGTCCCTCAGCCATAGGGGTAAAACCCAATGAGACTCGAGGCAAGTAAGGCTAGCAACCTGTTTCCCTGGTACTTTAAATATGATGCTGGCAACAATCAGAGTAAAAATGCCTCAGACCTTTGGAGGTGATGGAGTCCCACCTCTAACTGACAAACCAGGGACTCCTAAGATACGACTTGGCAAACAAATGGTAATGAGGTGGGGAGCTATTAACATCCATGGGGGCTACTCTGGGAAGAAGGTAGAGCTGGCAGAGGCTGCAAGTAAGAAGGGGCTGGACGTTTTAGCTGTTAGTGACATTCGAGTAAGGGGTGAGAAAGAAGAGGAAGTGGGAGAATACAAGATCTACCTGTCAGGAGTCAAAGCAGGAATAGCACAATGGGGTGTAGGGCTTTACATCAGGAAAGAAATGGAACCCAGCGTAGTTGCAATAAGGTACATAAACGAACGACCGATGTGAATAGATTTGACCGTGTCTAGCAAGAAAATTAGAATTGTGTCAGTATATTCGCATTGTGAAGGGACAGATCAGGATAAGATGGATAGTTTATATGAGGCTCTCAGTGATGTAGTTGTTAGAATAAAGGACAAGAACAGTGTTCTGCTCATGGGTGATTTTAACGCCAGGAAAGGAAATCGAACAGAAAGGTATGAAAAGGTTATGGGTAAATTTGGAGAGGATATGGAGGCCAAAAGGAACGGAAAACCACTCATGGATTTCTGTGCCAGTATGGGCTTAGTAATCACAAACTCCTTTTTTTAAACATAAGAACTTTCACCGATATACTTGGGAAGGCAGGGGAACCAGATCTGTCCTTGACTATATAATAACAGATCAGGAATTCAGGAAGGCTGTGAGGGACACACGTGTATTTAGGGGATTCTTTGACGACACTGATGATTATCTAATCTGCAGTGACATTGGGATTGTGAGGCCGAAGTGCAAGAGGTCAGGTCCATATGTAGGAGGATAAGAGTGGAGAAACTTCAGGATAAGGAAATCAGGCACAAGTACATAACAGCGATCTCAGAAAGGTAACAGTTAGTTGAATGTACTCATATTACAGTCATTGGAAAAGGAATGGACAAGGTACAGGGACACAGTACTAGAAGTGGCTAAAGAATTTCTTGCAACAGTAGTGTGTAAAAGTAGGATGAAGCAAACAGCTTGGTGGAATGACACATTCAAGGCAGCCTGTAAAAGGAAAAAGAAGGCGTATCAAAAATGGCTACATACTAGAACTCAGGTAGACAGAGAAAGTTATGTTGAAGAAAGAAACAAAGCCAAACAGATAATTGCAGCATCCAAGACGAAATCTTGGGAAGACTTAGGAAACATGTTGGAGGCTATGGGTCAAGCTGCTGGAAAACGATTCTGGAGTGTAATTAGTAGTCTTCGAAAAGGAGGTAAGAAGGAAATGACAAGTAGTTTGGTCCGGTCAGGAAAACTGCTGATGAATCCTGTGGATGCCTTGGGCAGATGGAGGGAATATTTTGAAGAGCTGTTCAACACAGGTGAAAATGAGATAAGTAATGTTTCAGATTTCGAGGTAGAATGGGATAGGAATGATGATGGAAATAGGATCACATTTGAGGAAGTGGAGGAAAAGGTCAATAGATTGCCGTGCAATAAAGCAGCCGGGGTGGATGAAATTAAATCAGAACTCCTAAAATACAGTGGAATGTCAGGTCTTAAATGGCTACACAGGATAATTGAAATGGCCTGAGAGTCCGGACAGGTTCCATCAGACTGGACAAAAACAATAATCACGCCTATCTTTAAACATGGAAACAGAAAAGATTGTAACAACTACAGAGGTATCTCTTTAATCAGCGTTGTGAGTAAAATCTTCTCAGGTATTGTTGAAAGGAAAGTGCGAGTATTAGTTGAGCACCAATTGGATGAAAATCAGTGCGGGTTTAGGCCTCTTAGAGGTTGTCAGGACCAGATCTTTAGCTTACGACAAGTAATGGAGAAGTGTTATGAGTGAAACAGGGAAATGTATCTATGTTTTACAGATCTAGAAAAGGCATATGACCGGGTTCCTAGGATGACGTTATTGTCTGTTCTACGAGATTATGGAATAGGGGGCAAACTTTTGCAAGCAATTGAAGGTCTTTACATGGATAGTCAGGCAGCAGTTAGAGGTGACGGTAAATTGAGTTCATGGTTCAGAGTAGTTTCAGGGGTAAGACAAGGCTGCAACCTGTCTCCACTGTTGTTCATATTATTTACGGATCATATGTTGAAGACAATAGACTGGCTGGGTGAGATTAAGATATGTGAACACAAAATAAGCAGTCTTGCTTATGCATATGACTTAGTTATAATGGCAGATTCGATTGAAAGTTTGCAAATTAATATTTCAGAGCTAGATCAGAAATGTAAGGACTACGATACGAAGATTAGCATTTCCAAAACGAAAGTAATGTCAGTGGAAAAGAAATATAAACGGATTGAGTGCCAAATAGGAGGAACAAAGTTAGAACAGGTGGACGGTTTCAAGTACTTAGGATGCATACCCCACAGGATGGCAACGTAGTGAAAGAACTGGAAGCGAGGTGTAGCAAATCTAGTGCAGTGAGCGCTCAGCTACGATCTACTCTCTTCTGCAAGAAGGAAGTCAGTACCAAGACTAAGTTATCTGTGCACCATTCAATCTTTCGACCAACTTTGTTGTATGGGAGCGAAAGCTGGGTGGATTCAGGTTACCTTATCAACAAGGTTGAGGTTACAGATATGAAATAAGCTAGGATGATTGCAGGTACTAGTAGATGGGAACAATGACAAGAGGGTGTCCATAATTAGGAAATCAACGAAAAACTGGGAATGAACTGTATAGATGTAGCAGTCAGGGCGAACAGGCTTAGATGGTGGGATCATGTTACACGCATGGGAGAAGCAAGGTTACCCAAGAGACTAATGGGTTCAGCAGTAGAGGGAAGGAGGAGTCGGGGCAGACCAAGGAGATGGTACCTGGATTCGGTTAAGAATGATTTTGAAGTAATAGGTTTAACATCAGAAGAGGCACCAATGTTAGCACTGAATAAGCGATCATAGAGGAATTTTATAAGGGGGGCTATGCTATAAAAGGCATAATCAGTCTTAAATGATGATGATGATGGTGATGATGATGTTGGTACAGAGCCTTTTGTTATTATTGGAACGCTGCTGTCAAAATTTGATTTTTATTTATTATACACGCCTGGAAATTGAAATAAGAACACCGTGAATTCATTGTCCCCAGGAAGGGGAAACTTTATTGACTCATTCCTGGGGTCAGATACATCACATGATCACACTGACAGAACCACAGGCACATAGACACAGGCAACAGAGCATGCACAATGTCGGCACTAGTACAGTGTATATCCACCTTTCGCAGCATTGCAGGCTGCTATTGTCCCATGGAGACGATCGTAGAGATGCTGGATGTAGTCCTGTGGAACGGCTTGCCATGCCATTTCCACCTGGCGCCTCAGTTGGACCAGCGTTCGTGCTGGACGTGCAGACCGCGTGAGACGACGCTTCATGCAGTCCCAAACATGCTCAATGGGGGACAGATCCGGAGATCTTGCTGGCCAGGGTAGTTGACTTACACCTTCTAGAGCACGTTGGGTGGCACGGGATACATGCGGACGTGCATTGTCCTGTTGGAATAGCAAGTTCCCTTGCCGGTCTAGGAATGGTAGAACGATGGGTTCGATGACGGTTTGGATGTACCGTGCACTATTCAGTGTCCCCTCGACGATCACCAGAGGTGTACGGCCAGTGTAGGAGATCGCTCCCCACCCCATGATGCCGGGTTTTGCCCTGTGTGCCTCGGTCGTATGCAGTCCTGATTGTGGCGCTCACCTGCACGGCGCCAAACACGCATACGACCATCATTGGCACCAAGGCAGAAGCGAATCTCATCGCTGAAGACGACACGTCTCGATTCGTCCCTCCATTCACGCCTGTCGCGACACCACTGCGGGCGGGCTGCACGATGTTGGGGCGTGAGCGGAAGACGGCCTAACGGTGTGCGGGACCGTAGCCCAGCTTCATGGAGGCGGTTGCGAATGGTCCTCGCCGATACCCTAGGAGCAACAGTGTCCCTAATTTGCTGGGAAGTGGCGGTGCGGTCCCCTACGGCACTGCGTAGGTTCCTACGGTCTTGGCGTGCATCCGTGCGTCGCTGCGGTCCGGTCCCAGGTCGACGGGCACGTGCACCTTCCGCCGACCACTGGCGACAACATCGATGTACTGTGGAGACCTCACGCCCCACGTGTTGAGCAATTCGGCGGTACGTCCACCTGGCCTCCCGCATGCCCACTATACGCCCTCGCTCAAAGTCCGTCAACTGCTCATACGCTTCACGTCCACGCTGTCGCGGCATGCTACCAGTGTTAAAGACTGCGATGGAGCTCCGTATGCCACGGCAAACTGGCTGACACTGACGGCGGCGGTGCACAAATGCTGCGCAGCTAGCGCCATTCGACGGCCAACACCGCGGTTCCTGGTGTGTCCGCTGTGCCGTGCGTGTGATCATTGCTTGTACAGCCGGTTCGCAGTGTCCGGAGCAAGTATGGTGGGTCTGACACACCGGTGTCGATGTGTTCTTTTTTCCATTTCCAGGAGTGTAGTTCCAGATAGAAAGAGAAACAGGTAAAACTCCTAAAACCTACGCCTATTATATAAAAACAAATTAGGAACATGGTTTGTATTTACAGTAAGCTACTTAAAACAATAACATGTGTTGATAGACGTTTCGCTTTTCAGCTGGAATTGGTTTGTATTTTCTTTTCTTTGAAGCTTTTTCTACGACTAGTCGCTTGCTGAATTTCTCTGTGGAGTGACCAACAACAGTGCTCCATCATGTTAGTGTTCCAGAGGCCTTGGTAGCTGTTTTCCATCACTATAATGTCCCGGTGAAAGAGCCCTCCTTGCTCCTCACTAACATCGCCCATATTTTCCGGGAAGTAATCATGGAGACTCTTGAAAAAGTGAACTTTCAGCTCTATAAACATCCTAAAGTTTTAAACATCTTTAAGGGGACATTGTATGTCCTATGACGCCAATGTTAAATTATCGAAATTTGTGACCCATTATCACGGATACTTTTAAAGCCACTTATCTTCAATTATCCATAATTATTGAATGCACCATTCGAGATACTCTGAACTAGAATTATTACTAAAATTGTATTGTGGGGCATGTTATCTTTCTTCTTTTCAAACACTTAATTCTTTGACAGAATTTAGTAAATAAATGAAGATAAAACCGAACAACCCAGAATATTATAATTATTCTAGTGCCACATGTGTTGAATCTCACACTGTGATAATTTCATGTCCCTACCCTCAGTACTTTGAATGGAAATGGGCCATTTATTGCTGAAAATGTCGTTCAGAGATACTGAGGTTTAAAACTATTAATTAAAAATTCTTACGCAGACCAACATCTCTACATCCTTCATGCACTAGTATTGCCCTGGCCCATAGCCTGTGTCTTTGTCACTGTCACAACAACCATGTGTGTGCCTCTTCCTTTTCTTTCTTGCTTCTTTTGTCATTTGCTGAGCAACTAATTCTGCTTCACGTATATGAAGCTCATCCAGTTCCCACAGACCTTTAGCTGTGTTCTGTCCAGACCTTATCACTAACTCCTCCTTAACCTTAAGTCTTTCCCAAAAGTTATTACTGCCTCAGACGGTGCTAAAATTAGTGTCAAAGGCCAACAAATACATTTTTAGGCACATGGCACTACACAAGATTATTGAAGGACTCATTCACATTCTGGGTCTTTCCAGGTAAACACTTCTTTAGTGGCTCAGGATTTGCCAAATCTCTGTAAATAGGTTTGATTGCCTCGATTGCTACCAAAGGAACAGAATGTTTATGTGCAAATTCATGCAGGGTGGCATAAAATTCAGCTTTCCTATATTTACGCCAAGTGTTTGGTGTAGGTGGACACAAAGCATTAAATAGGTTTTCTTCGGTTGACATTCGATGAAAGAAAGTGCGCCACACAGCTCTTTTCATCTTCTCTAAATTGTCACAGTTATCTCTAATTGCCTTCCCAAAATATTTCTGTAATTCATCAGTTACTTCTTCCGTTAGTCTTCCAACACATTTTATGCTCTTGCCATCAAAATTTCAACGAAAACTAGTATCAGAAACAAAGTACTAATTTGTTTATTCATAATGCCAATTTCTGAGATATACCAGTAGGCACAAAACAAAGCAATTCATAGCCTTCTTGACTGTGTAGTTCCCAAGATATGATTGCTCAAATGTGGCAGTATAAACGTAGCTGCGAAATTTGACGGTCACACATTAATATACAATGTATTATTTGCATGTCTCATAATTGTCTGATTTTAATGTATTATATAACAAAATGTTCGGGAAAGTACAAGGTTCAAACGGTTCAAATGGCTCTGAGCACTATGGGACTTAACATCTGAGGTCATCAGTCCCCTAGAACTTAGAACTACATAAACATAACTAACCTAAGGACATCTCACACATCCATGCCCGCGGCAGGATTCGAACCTGCGACCGTAGCGGTCACGCGGTTCCAGACTGCAGCGCCTAGGACTGCACGACCACTTCGGCTGGCTAAAGTACAAGGTACATTATGGAATAGAAAAACAGGAAATGTCAAATTTCAACGAAATTCACGTACAATATCCCTTTAACATTGTAGCTATAATAAAATCATATTCTGGGTCTTTGTCATGTCCTAAGAACTTTGTAACGACTTGCTTGAATGATACCCATGCTTCTTTCTCATTTAAACTCATTGTGGATTCAAAGTTAACATCAAACATCAAATTTCTTATGTCAGATCTGACAAAGACGCCTTCGTTTACTTTAGCTTCTGAAAGGTGTGGAAACTTTAGGCAGAGATACGTAAAACATGATCCATCTCTAGGCAAAGCCTTTGCAAACTGTTTCATTAGGCCTAACTTTATATGTAGAGGTGGTAGGAGTATGTGTTTTGGATTTACCAGGATTTTGCGTAGGATATTCTTCTCACCAGGTTTTAAAGACTCCCTCACAGACCATTTTTTTTCTGCACCAGTGTTGATCCCAAGCCCTGCTGTCCCACTCACACAAGAAACGTGGAAATTTGGTAAAGCCACTTTCCTAACCAAGGAGCACCCATGTTACTTTTAGATCGCCACATATCACACAACCGTGAGCAGAATAGCCTACTTTATTTAACACTATGTCTAGGTTTTCATTGCTTTATTTCATATGCACAGAATTTCGAACAGGTGCATGCGTGTTACCATTGTATAATAAAAAAGGATTTAAACTACTTTTGAATGAATCAATAAACAGTCTTCATTCTTCCTTTTTGTATTCAGTACCAAACTCATTCATTAGACCGGTAATGTCTGAGCAGTACACTAAATGACCTTCTTGTTAAAAACCTTAGAAAATTGCGGTTATCTCTTTCTGTACATGTATAGGCTGGTTCCAATTGCCAATAAGTTGGTTTATTTTAATCTAGAGCCATGCATCTCAGCCTTTTCTTTCGTTAAGCCCAGATCCATAACCAAAGTTCCGTCTGAGTAAACTATTTGAGATCTAGACTTTCTGTATTACAATGGAATTCATTATCATCTGGTTCATCTAAATCAGATTTGACGTCAGAAAATACTTCTGTTGGAATAGAATATAAATCATGTGGTGGTTCAGAGACTGGCAAATCGACACCATGCCCTACTATTCGGATGGCAGACAGAAGGTTCGAGTTGCTTATTTCCTTCTTCTTTTTCGAATTATGACCAGTAATATCAACACTGCAAAAGTATCAGTCATTGGAATTATTTCTTGGCTCCCTCCGTATCATAGGAATAGCAAATCTAAAGGCTATTTTTCACCTTTTAGGACCATTTTCTCAGATCTTCAACACACACATAACATACCGTATGCGGCGCCCAATATTTATCTTGATCAGCAAGTTCAGATCCAAAGGATGTTAGATCAACCTCTTTCACAAAGTATGTATTGTTTCTCTGATGTATATTAATCACAAAATCACACAAATATAACAATAACAGTCAGCATACTTTTTACATTCATGATTAGACGTTTTACTGAGCACATGTACAGGAAATAGGAAGGTGAGGTTAGGTTGACAGTAAACAAAACATCAACTGTTAACACAAAAATTTAATTGACCCTTATTTCCCGCAAATGTTTTTCAGCAGTGCTACCAACGGAATTTACATTCATTACACCACCTTTTAAATTATTTTAACTATATAAAAACTGTTAAATTCTTTATAAAATCTCTCAATTCAATAAAATGAAATGCAAAACGTGAAGAAATGGTGGCGATAGAGTTTTTTAATTGTCATTACCGTTTTTCGTGCTGACTGGTGTATCGCAACTCAACAATTGGCACTACAGTTGTTGGCCAGCATTGGAAGTGCGTCTGCAATGATGGCGACTTTCTGACATTCAAAGAGGTGCTCACGATGGGTTCGACGAATGCTCACAACGGACCACAAGACTGAAGGAAAGGCCATTTCATCTGGACTGTTGGAGGTGGAGAGGCCTTCCTGTCACACATCGTTATGGGGGAGGAAAGCTGGATGCACCAATTTGCGCTGGAAAGGAAAAAGCTGTCCATGGAGTGGCTTCATCCTCCTTCATCACCAAAGAAGAAATTCAAGACAACCCCCTTTGCCAGATAAATCATGGTGACAGTCTTCTGGGATTGAGACGGCGTCATTCTCGTGGATGTGATGCCAAGAGGGTTAACCATCAATTCAGAGATATACGTGAGGACTCTGAATAAACTCAAGAACCGTTTGCGACGTATCAAGTCGGACAAGAATCCAGCAGCAATCTTGCTCCAACACGTCAATACACTGTCATTTCGTAGACTTTCCCGGAGTAATAACTGCTGATATTCTTCACGGGTTTGCAGCCGGATCATTTCGTCCTCCAGACACAATATTTCGGCGGACCAGCTGGCCGCCATCCTCAGGTGAGTTAATGCTGGTGCACTGCCTCGCCGGAACTGAGTTCCAGCCACAACGACGGAAACCTTTATACACCACAAACCGTTCACCGGTGGTGTATAAAGGTTTCCGTCGTTGTGGCTGGAACTCAGTTCCGGCGAGGCAGTGCACCAGCATTAACTCACCTGAGGATGGCGGCCAGCTGGTCCGCCGAAATATTGTGTCTGGAGGACGAAATGATCCGGCTGCAAACCCGTGAAGAATATCACGTCAATACACTCCCACACTCAAGTCTGAGAACCCGGGAACACATCACCAAGTTGTGTTGGACATCATTGCCTCATCCAGCCTACAGTCCAGACCTGGCACCCTCAGACTTCCATCACTTTGGGCCGCTTGAAGATTCTCTACGGGGAACACACTTCGAAGGTGACAGATGACGATAGTGTCACTCATGAAGTTAGAACATGGCTACGCCTACAGGACAAGAGCTTTTACTATCAGGGGATACATGCTCTCCCACAACGTTGGCGTATGGCTACAGAACGTGATTGAGATTACGTAGTGAAATAGGACATGGCCATGTTGAAGTATGTTGTCACCAAATTCTGATTCTTAAAAATAAATTTGTTCTGAGGAATAAATGTGGTTCATTGCTTATTGAACGACTCTTGCACTATTTGTACAGATATAAATCTAAGTTTTAATGACAGTATTTACATATCAGAAAGACCGACAAAATTGTGTGTATATGTATCTTGCTACCATCTGATGTGGGTTTCCTGGATGCTACTTAGTCCAGTTATTTTGTTTCATAGTTTGTCATTTGCAACCGTTTAGAACTTCATGAAAAACCGCTATTTAATTGGAAAATTTCTGACTCACATGTTATTGTTATGCCTACGATTACCTAATACTATGTGGAATACGGCGCGCGTGCGTGCGTGCGTGCGTGCGTGCGTGTGTGTGGAAGTGTGTGTGTGTGTGTGTGTGTGTGTGTAGTTTCAATATGTTTCACTTATTTTTGTTGGACTCCTCGGTATCTTCACAGTGAAGGCCTGATGTAAGAAACTTTTAGTGTCACTGTTTCGAAACTACAGAAAGAAGGTGGAAGACAGCTGAATAGATCAGTGTTTTCTTGGCGGGCAGGCGGGGAGGGTTTTGAATCTTTGTGGCTGTATCTGTCATTTCGTCTGTGTGTGTGTGGGGGGGGGGGGGTGTATGTGGGTGGGCGGGGAGGCAATAGGTGTGTTTTATTTATTAAATTATTACCACTTTTCTATTTTTTATTTTATTTTTCAACAAATTTTTTGTTTTGTAAATTTATGGTGTGCGTTTTGTGTGTGTGTGTGTGTGTGTGTGTTTTTGGAAGGGAATTTGAGTAGGTGTTGCCTGAAAGTTCTTTGAGGACAAGGAACGGAGTCCTATTGCAGAGAACTGTGTATTCGTTTAGTACTTGTTTTCCTTCAAATATGGCGTTTTTTATTTGGTAGCTCTCTTCAACTATTAACTGTTGCGGGGGGCTGCTGGTCAAGGTGGTCCCTCTCCTGAAACAAATCTCTTTGCAAACAGACACGCACAGAAAAGCTTCAGCCTCCAGATAGTTATTTGTGGATACATGTTTGCAATTGCCTAAGGAAAGATGATTTCACCTACACGTGCACTTCTCCGCCCGAAGCTAATCGTGGGACACGAATCTCTTCCTTTACGGCTCCTAAAATATGGAGGTTAGATAGGGAGTGGTGGGGGCTGTATGGAGGATATGTAAGGATTTCTCAGTGAAATTCCACAGCGTACTCGTAACCATCTTGGCCACATGTCGGCGAGCCTTTATACATCCTCCACAGAGTTCTGATCTGCTTCAATCGAGTATCTAATTCAAAAGTTCGTCCACACATGGAGCGACAACTGCAACAATACGACGCCTTACGTTCACTGTCATCGACCATCCTGTCATGCCACCTCGACTTGGTCCCATGCGATTTTCATCTCTTCCCAAAACTTAAAGAACATCTTCGAGGAATTACTTTTGACAGTGATGAAGCGATGCAAAGAGATGTGTTTTTGTGGCTCCGCAACAAAGTCAAACATTCCGCAGTGATGGTACCAAAAACTGGGCCCTCTTTTGGAGAAATGTGATCGTCTCCAAGATGGCTATGTTGAGAAATAAATGTTTAGACATGAAGAGTAAAAATGTGTAATGTTAATAACGTTTGTTTTATTTAAAAAGCCTGAAGAATTTTTACATAAGAAATTCAGAGGCATTACTTTCCAGCATGCCCTTGTCAACCGTAAGATATTTCGTTGATTGATGCTTGTCATGTAACAGTTTTACATCACACTGATCTCGAGTTAGTGTCGTGCAGGTCTTTTTCTAAGGGAGGCAGTATTCCTAACAAAGCGTACAGTATCAGGCAATTAACTTACACAAATTGCAAGTACAGACGAAGCTCATTCTTCAGGGCTTTCTTCCGAATGCGAAAATATTTTGTGGACACCCGACTAAACAGACAGAAATAATTACTGTAATAAAATGAGAAGAATTAGAACTCACACCGAAATATTTGAGTGTTAACTAATGCCATGCAATCTCAGAGAGAGGAACGGAAGAGAAGGAGCGTGACAGTGGATTGATGATCCTCTTCCGACACTTAAGTGCGTATTGCCCAGAAGCCACCTATACTCCTTTATACCACTGACTTTGCCAACGCTTCCAATAAGACGAACTACCAGTTGATGAGGGCTTCAGACTGGCGTCCCGGACAAATTTACTTTTAACCCCTTTCGAGTTCTCATGTTATTTTTCATTTGAAGTTGCTCATAAAGCTGTAGTCTGATAACAGGTGCGTCAGAAAACTGTGATGTTGTCGACCACGTTTGTTACTTACAGCGTTGTTACAGCGGACAGCGCACAAAGCAGCTGACTACGAACGTCTGTAGTGATGCTGGTAACAGTAGCGTAAGAGAACATTGGAAGTAGTGAAGGCTGTTTCAAAAAGATTCCACCGGTTTCACGAGACTAGTTATATAGGAGCGGAGCTAGAAATTTTGGGTGAATTTTAACTTACGTATCGAAACTAAAGTTTACCTACATAGCAGCTGTATGTTTCTGTGCGATGTGGGCGTCATGAAAGGGTCTCCGTGGCACAGCTCACTAGCCCACTTGTTCTTTGCCCTCTGTGCATCGTGTCTAGATGGCGGCAACACAGCAGCAGAAGGCTCGCTGCCCTCTCCGTTTCAATACGTGTACCTCAGTAACGACTGTGCGGCTTCATTTTGATCGACAGTATGGCACTGCATCTCCTTTTTTTATGAAGGACTCCGTCCATCTGAATTCACATTCCAGCTACTTTAGATGGGATGAATGCATCATACAGCAGAACTGAAAGCAGTAACTCATAAGAAATCCACAAAAATATGGAATGAATTTAACTATCGTGTGGATAACTATCGTGTTACAGGTTGAGGGCACATTGAACATCTGTCAGTAAGTGAAAACATAGACCACAAACATAACTGTAAAAATCACGCCAACGTTGAATCCGCTGACGTATGAAATGTATATCGGTCTTTCGTAGATGAAAACCTTATAGTCGTAGGCTTAAGTAAAAGCGGTACGTGAAGTTTCTCCCTTTCTTTTATATAAATGATACAACGTTATGAAATCGGATTCATTTTCAAAACAATAAATATTATTCAACCGAAAACCCACAACGCGACAAAATGGATCAGTATTCTTAGCCACTGAGTATTTCAATTGCTTCCCTCCACTTTGTCTACAATATTGTCAATCGCATTCACAGGCGGTATGATTAGTGTTCGTTACTGCATGCGTATAACACGCTTGTCAAAGAAGGCGGAAGGTAGGACAGACAATCAGGGCACTCTCTTGTTCTTGGGGTTGCAAACTTCCCCTAAACGGGGAAGTATCTGCACCGATCAACGGCACGAAAATGCAGAAAGTAATGGAAACCCCTGCATTAATGGCACATAATGTATATCCACAGGACACGTGTCCTGTAATTGGAAAAGTATCTTGATGATCTATCCGTTGCGGATAGGTTCCAGAATAATCCCATCAGTCAGGCAGCAGTAGCCGACTCTGACAGACGCAGCAACAGGGAAGTAACCTCTTTTGTGTCATTTACGAGTTGCTAACAAGGAGCGAATTTTACTGTATCATCTATGTTCTTTAATATTTTAGTTTCTTGAGTTTCTGTGTGTAAATTTAATATCTAATAGCCACAGTTGTTACGTTTTCGTTTGCGTCGGAAAGTAAACCGATTTTGTGACATACTAAAAGTTCATGATCAGGGGCAAATTATTTAGTTTCACCTGAGTGCTTCGGTAGATAGGTTTCCAAATGTCTGCGTATTACTAGACACAGTTCCTGCGTTTTCGTCAGTTTCTACAGCATAGTTGCGTAGCACATGCCGATAGTCCGTTTATCTGTCCATTTATCTGCATAGTTTGGTATTCCACTCTCTTTAGTATGGACAGGGACTGCGACTGTTGCATGTGGATGCCAGCCGAGTTGGTGACACTTTGCTCTCAACTTCAGGCTGTGATGGCTTCGTTTACACAGCTTGAGGCTGCAGTGGATGGGCACCACTGTTGTGGGCCAGCCAGGGGGATCCACCGGACGTCCAGCACTTCAGAGTCCTCCGATCGGTCCTCACCAGTGTCCAACCCAGTCACTGCTCCCACTGAGGCTAATCCCTTACCTGTGGCCAGGTAAGAGGTCGTCCCAGGGCGAAGCAGCTGGCTAAAGACCTCTCAGGCGGCCGCACTAAAGGCCTCCCCGGTTTGTCTGACAAAGAGGTTCCAGGTGCTGTTTGTGGCTGACACTCGCTGAGCCAGATGCTGTCGCCTGTCCTGTTTCAGAGGAAACCATTCAGACTGCAAGATACGGGCAATCGCAGAGGGCGGGATTATTGGTAGTTGGGAGGTCGAACGTTAGGCACGTTATGAGGCCAATTAGGGACTGGGCTGACTAGAAGGGTAAGAAAACCAATGTGGACTCCGTGTGCATACCGTCTGGAGTCTTTCCAGATGCGCAACGGGTTCTCTCAGATGATATTAAGAGCACAGGGTGCAGCCAACTGCAGGTTTCAGGTTCCGCTGAATAGGTCAGGTGTCCACTATACACAGGAGGCGGCTACACGGATTGCAGGGGCTGTGTGGCGTGGACTGGGAGTGTTTTTTTAGGTTAGAGGGTCTCGGGAGAACATAATAAGGGCTTTAGTCACAAATTGAGCAGGCTAAACACAGGAAGAACGTAGATACAGGAACCATTGGTATAACAGTTGTAAATTGTCGTAGCTGTGTTGGGAAAGAATCAGAGCTCCAAGCGCTAGTAGAAAGCACTGATGCTCAAATCGTAATAGCCACGGAAACCTGGATAAAGCCGGATATAACCTCAGCCGAAATATTTGCGAAGAACCTAACGGTGTTCCGAGAGGATAGGCGAAACACGGTTGGCGCTGGCATGTTTGTTGCTGTTCGAAGTAGTTTATCTTGACGCGAAATTGAAGTAGATACTCCCTGTGAGTTAGTATTGGCAGAGGTCATTGTTGGCATCCGGAATAAAATAATAATTGAGTACTTTTACCGACCTCCCAGTTCAGATGATACAGTTGCTGAAAGGTTCAAAGAAAACTTGCGTTTGATTTCAAACACGCATCCGACTCATACGATAATAATTGGTGGTGACTTAAATTTACCACCGATATGTTGGCGGAAATACATGTTTCACTCCGGGAGTAAGCATAATATACCAAACACATTTTCTGAAAATTATTTCGAGCAGTTACTTCATGAGCCAACGCGAATAGTAAACGGTTGTGAAAACATACTTGACCTCTTAGCAACAAATAATCCTGAGTTAATAACGAGCATCAAAACCGATTCAGGGATAAGTGAACACCATTGTAATCTCCAAATCCTCGAAATATAAGCGAAAAGTATAGCTATTCTAAAAAGCAGATAAAAATTCACTTGACGCCTTCCTAAGAGACAATCTCCATTCATTCCAAATTAATAGTATAAGTGTAGACCAGATGTGACTTAAATTCAAAGAAATAATATCGGCAGCAATTGAGAGATTTATACCAAATAAATTAACAAACGATGGAGCTGGTCCTCTTTGGTATACAGAACGGGTTAGAATACTGTTGCAAAAACAACGAAACAAGGCTGGTCCCGGCGGAGGTTCGAGTCCTCCCTAGGGCATGGCTGTGTGTTTGTTCTTACGATAAGAAGTAGGAGTAACCCACTACATTATAGGCCCATATCGTTAACGTCGATATGCAGCAGGATTTTACAACATATATTGTGTTCGAACATTATGAATTACCTCGGAAGAAGGTCCAGTGACACATAGTCAACATGGATTTAGAAAACATCGTTCTTGTGAAAGACAACTAGCTCCTTACTCAAGTGAATTGTTGAGTGCTATTGACAAGAAATTTCATATCGATTCCATATATCTGGATTACCGGAAGGCTTTTGACACTGTACCACACAAGCGATTCGTAGTGAAATCGCGTGCTTATGGAGTATCGTCTCAGTTATGTGACTGAATTTGTGATTTCCTGTCAGAGAGGTCAGAGTTCGTAGTAACTGCCGGAAAGTCATCGAGTACATCAGAAGCGATTTGTGGCGTTCCCCAAGGTAGTGTTATAGGCCCTTTGCTGTTCCTTATCTATATAAACGATTTGGGAGACAATCTGAGCAGCCGTCTTCGGTTGGTTAAAGATCACGCTGTCGTTTGTCGACTAATAAAGTCATCAGAAGAACAAAACAAATTTCAAAACGATGTAGAAAAGATATTTTAATGGTGCGAAAATTGGCAGTTGACCCTAAATAACGAAAAGTGTGAGGTCATCGACATGAGTGCTAAAAGGAACTCGTTAAACGTCGGTTACACGATAAAACAGTTTAATGTAAAAGCCGCAAATTCAACTAAATACCTAGGTATTACAGTTACGAACAACTCAAATTGGAAGGAACATATAGAAAATGTTGTGGAGAAGGCTAAAAAAAGACTGCGTTTTATTGGCAGACACTTAGAAAATGTAACAGACCTACTAAGGACTGCCTAAATTACGGTTGTCGATCGTCTTTTAGAATACTGCTGCACAGTGTGGGATCCTTACCAGATAGGACTGACGGAGTACATCGAAAAAGTTCAATGAAAGGCAGCACGTTTTGTAATGTCGCGGTATATGGGAGAGTGTGTCATAGAAATTATACAGAATTTGGGCTGGAAATCGTTAAAAGAAAGGCCTTTTTCGTTGCGACGGAATCTTCTCACGAAATTACAATCACCAAATTTCTCCTCCGAATGCGAAAACATTTTGTTGACACCGACCTACATGGGGCGAAACGATCACCACGATAAAATAAGGGAAATCTGAGCTCGTACTGAAAGATATTTGTGTTCATCCTTTCCGCGCGCTATACGAGACGGAATAGTGGATAATTGTGAAGGTGGTTCGATGAACCCTCTGACAAGCAATTGAATGTGATTTGCAGATTATCCATGTAGATGTTCCGGGATGGGACTACTACGGGGGTGGTGACCATGACGAAAAGATTTAACGCACGAAAGAATAGCGTTCAGGGACTCGCGGCTTGGAACTTCAAAATCTTGAACGTCGTAAGGAAACTAGATAATCTGATATTAGAAATGGCGAGGCTTAGCTGTAGAGGTGGTCAGTGAAGTGAAATAAAAAGAAGACAAGGATTTCCTGTCAGATGAGTATGGGATAATATCAACAGCAGCAGAAAATCATGTAACGGGAGTAGTATTCGTTAGGAATAGGAAGGTAGGGGAGGGAGTGTGTTAGTGTGAACAGTTCAGTGACTGGATTGTTCTGATCAGAATTGACAACAAACAGTCGCCGACAGCAATAGTTCAGAAGATGAAGAGATAGAGAAGGTCTATAAGGATACTGAAGGGGTAATGCACCATGCATAGGGTGAAAAACTCTAATAGTCGTCGGGAATAGCAATGCGGTTGTAGGAGAGCGAGTAGAAGAAAGGGTTAGGGAAGACTATAGGCTTGTTGGTAATAGGAATGAGAGGGCGAGAGGGACTAACTGAGTTCGGTGATAGATGTCTGTTAGATATAGTGGATATTCTGTTCACGAATCATGAGAGGAAGAGATATGCTAGGGAAGTGGCGGAAAGTATGGGGAGATTTCAGTTAGATTATATCATGGACAGCCAGAGATTCTAAAATCAGATACTGGCTTGAAAGGCGGGTCACAATGTAGTGGGGATGAAGTGTAGGCTGAAGCTCAAGAGTTTAGTCAGAAGGAATCAATACGCACAGAAGTGGGATACGGAAGTACTGAGGAACGAAGATATATGCCTGAAGTTCGCTAAGACTATAGATACCAGAGTAAGGAATAGCTCAGTTGGCATTTCAGTTGTAGATGAACGAAATCTCTAGAAAGGGCAATCTTAGAAGTTGGAAAGAAAAAAAACATAAGTACAAAGAAGGTAACTTCGAAGAAACCATGGGTAACAGAAGAAATACTTCAGTTCATCAATGAAGGACGGAAGAAAAAAAAAGGTTCAGGGAAATTCAGGAATACAGAAATGAAGAATGAAATAAATAGAAAGATCAGGAAAGCTAAAAGAAAATGGCTCCATAAAAATGTGGGGATACAGAAAAAATGATTGTCAGAAGAACTGACTCTGTGTATTGGAAAGTCAAAACAACATTCGGTGTAATTAAAAGCAAGAGTGCTAGCACTAAGAGTGTACCCCGAAACACATTGTTAAATGCGGAGGAGAGAACTGATATGTGGAAAGGCGGTCCCTGTGAGGGAGAAGATATATTTTGTGTGACAGAAGAAGAAACAATAGTAGATTTAAAAGAGATATGTGATCCAGCATTAGGATCAGTATTTAAAAGAGCCTTGGAAGACTTAGGGTGAAATATGGCAGAATGGATACTTAATATTCGATCACAATTTCTAAAATCATTAGAGGATGTGACAACAAAGAGACTATTCACGTTGGCGTGTAGAATATTTGAGTCTGGTGATGTATCATGTGACTTTCAGAAAAATATTATACACGCAATTCTGATGAGTGCAAAGCTGACGTGAACGAAAATTACCACACAGTTATCCTAACAGTTCATGTATCCAAGTTACTGACAAGAATAATATATATGGAAACATAGAAAAAACATTAAGGATATTCTAGATGACGGTCGATTTGGTTTTAGCAGAAGTAAAGCCACCAGAGAGGTAATTGTGACGTTTCGGTTGATGGTGGAAGCAAGACTAAAGAAAATCAAGTTATGTTCACAGGATTTGTCGGCCGGAAAAAGCGTTCTACAATGTCAAATGGTACAAGATGGTCGAAATTCTGTGGAAAACCGGGGTAAGCAATAGGGAGAGACGGGTAATGTACAGCATGTACAAGAGGCAAAAGGGAATAGTAGGAGTGGAAGATCAAGAAGGAAATGCTCGGATTAAAAAGGGTGTAGGACAAGGACGTAGTCTAAAGTCGCTACCGTTCTGTTTGCACATCGAAGAAGCAATGATGGACCCGCCGCGCGGGGTAGCCGCGCGGCCTAGGGCCTCTTGTAACGGTCCGCACGCCTCCGTTCGTCAGAGAGGTTCGACTCCTCCCTCGAGCATTGGTGTGTGCGTTGTCCTTAGTGTAAGTTTAAGTTAGAATAAGTACTGCGTAAGCGTAGG
Source organism: Schistocerca gregaria (assembly GCF_023897955.1). Taxonomy (NCBI): domain Eukaryota; kingdom Metazoa; phylum Arthropoda; class Insecta; order Orthoptera; family Acrididae; genus Schistocerca; species Schistocerca gregaria. Next base: position 602,348,066 of record NC_064923.1, on the reverse strand, counting down.
GACCGATGACGACAGCAGTTTGGTCCCATAAGACTTTACCACAAATTTCCAAAAAACCGGAACAGAAGAGGATCGAGGCATGTGAAGAGCAGCACTACACGAGAAGAAAACTGAGTGGACTGATAATATAAGGAATGAATAGGTTCTCATCAGAATCGATGAGAAATGTAATCTATGGTAAACATTGACAAGAAGAAGGGATAGGATGATAGGATATCTGTTAAGACATCGAGAAATAATTTTCATGCTACTTAAGGTAGCTTTAGAGAATTAAAGCTGTGAAGGAAGAGGGAGATTTGAACACATCGAGCCATTAATGAAAGAGGTATGTTGCAAGTCGTACTCTCAAATGGGAAGGTTGTACAAGAGAGGAATTCTTGGCGCGCCACTTCATACCAGTCAGAAGGCAGATGACACGGGAAAAAAGGCAGTGCGTACTCCCATTACATCTTTCATTGTGTCCCTTATGGTGTGTCCCAACGATGGCAGTCATCAAGCCCCCATATTTTTGGTATCACTATATCTGGATCACACATCTCTGAACTTTAAAAGTAATCTCTTAGCAATGAATTCTTTCCTAGCATCTTCCACTCATGCACATAACATGGGTATGTGATGAAACGTATATCCGTCTTTGGACCTCCCACACCTCGACCAATCCAATCTGGTAAGGATTCGAGACTGACAAGTGGTAGGAAGAAATTGATTGGGAAAGCTAAATCGTTGCTAGATACATTACATTTACATGTGAGTATTTCAAGAAATCCCAGTTTGTTAGCTGCTTTTAATGCATGGTTCTTAACGTAATACTTCAACGAGGTTGTGGTCCTATGTAAAATGTGGTAATTTCCAAATATCCTCAGAGTAGTAACGCAACTTAAATCACCTAATGAAAGCAACTCTTCCAGGCCAGACTCGTTTACCAATCACGTTCGTTTCAGTGTATGGTGATGCAACAGCTCCATACTTAACAATCATACGCAACCGCTCACTCAATTAGAGGTCAATATCGAAAAACCGGAAAGTAGCACAGGTTACCACCAATATTCAAAGAGGGCAATAGGATTAATCGACTAAACTTCAGGCAAATATCTTAAACGTCGATATTCAGCTGGATTTTTGAACATTATGAATTACCTCCAATAAAATTGTCTATTGGGACATAGTCAACACAGATTTAGAAAACAACGTTGTTGTGAAACACAACTAGCTCTTTGTTCAAATGAAGTGTTGAGTTCTGTGAACAAGGTATTTCAAACTGATTCCGTGTTTCTACATTTCCAGAAGGCTTTCGACACCGTACCTCACAAGCGGCTTGTAATCGAATTGCGTGTTTATGGAATATTGTTTCAGTTATGCAACTGGATTCGTGATTTCCCATAATAGGCCGTAGTAACTAACGGAAAATCATTGAGTAAAACAAGTGCTTCCTGGCGTTCCTCAAGGTAATCCTATAGGCTCTCTTGTGTTCCTTATAAATATAAACAATTTAGGAAACAATCGGTCCAGCACTATTACGTTCTTTGCAGAGGATGATGTAATTTACCGCCTAGTAAAGTTATTGGCAGATCAAAACAAATTGCAATACGATTTAGAAAATTCATCTGTATGGTTGAAAATTGGAAATTGATCCTAAATAATGAAAATTATGAGGACATCCAAACAAGTGCTAAAAGGACTTCCTTAAACGTCGATTACAAGAAAAATCAATCAAATCTAAAGACCATAAATTCAACTGAATGCCTAGGAATTAAAATTACCAGCAACTTAAAGTATAAAGAACACATAGGAAATCTTGTGGGGAGGGCGAACCAAAGGTTTCGTTTCATGGGCAGAACACTTAGAAGATACAACAGATCTACTAAAGAGACTACTACGTTTGTCAGTCTTGTTTTGAAGTATTGATGCATGGTGTGGGGTCCTTACCACATAGGATTAGCGGAGTACATCGATAAATTTCAAAGAACGGAAGCACGTTTTGTTTTATCAATATATAGCGCAGAGAGTTTTACGGACATGATACAAGATTTGAGTAAACATCATTAAAACAAAACCCTATCCTGTTACAGATTTCCTTGCATTTATACATAATAAACAGGAGCTGAAATTCGTTACACCAAACAGAAATTTGAGCATATCTCTACACTCCCATAGGACAGATTTTGAAATGTGATGACATCGGAGAAGGCGCAGAATTACTATCTGTAGAAGTATGAAACCGGAAATTGTTTGCAACAATTACAAATATATAGTTTGAAACTCATAAAAAATATTTTATTCAAAGTAATTCCTTTCCCTTTTATACATTTCTCCCACCTCTCCGGCAGGCCATGCCGAAAAAAACAAAAACTGTTATTCTTTTCAAGCAAATCAGTCAGCGAGCCACTTTCGTAAAGTTTGATACGAATTGAAGAGTTGTTCAGCGAGAGCGTATCCCAGAGATGCAAATAGATGATAATCGCAAGGAGCCAAGTCTGGGAAATAAGCCGCATTCCCTGGTATTTCCCAAATGAACGTCTCGATCGTATCCTTGAGCAATTTTGGTGTGTATGATGGAGCGTTATCATGGAGTAAAATGATTTGTCTTGCCGTTTTCCATATTCCGGTCATTTTTCACAAAATGCTCGATTTAAACTGATCATTTGCTGTTGGTAGCAATCAATGTTAACGATCAGAATGAGATTTTCACTCTGCAGCGGAGTGTGCGCTGATATAAAACTTCCTGGCAGATTAAAAGGTCCCGAGTTCGAGTCTCGGTGGGGCACACAGTTTTAATCTGGCAGGAAGTTTCAATGTTAACGATTTCACCAGGTATTATCAGATCCTAATAGATGACACCCTTCTGATCCCAGAAAAAACATAACTTTGTCTTCTTTCCAAAGTGATTTGATCGTGCAGTGGATGTCAGTGGTTTACCTGGATTCACCCATGATCTACGAAGCTTACGATCCCTTTTTCATCATCTGTCACTATTCTATGGAGAAACGTGGTCTTTTGATTTGCTTGCTGTCTTTCATTCAGCACATGCGGAAATCATTTTCCGATTTTCTCTACCTTTCCCATAGTTTTTAGCCGAAGAGAAATGACTTTCCGCGTCACATTCAATCGTTCCGTCAGTACCTGTTGAGATTGAGTATTATCTTCGTCCAGTAGGGCCAGCAATTCCTTGTCTTCGAACTTTTTCGTTGGTTTATCTCGCTCATCTACATCTACATTTAAACTCCGCAAGCCACCCAACGATGTGGCGACTGTCCCAGTCGCGTATGGTTCGCGGGAAGAACGACTGCCGGAAAGCCCTCGTGCGCGCTCGAATCTCTCTAATTTTACATTCGTGATCTCCTCGGGAAGTATAAGTAGGGGGAAGAAATATATTCCGTACCTCATCCAGAAACGCACCCTTTCGAAATCTGGACAGCAAGCTACACCGCGATGCAGAGCGCTCTCTTGCAGAGTCTGCCACTTGTGCTTGCTAAACATCTCCGTAACGCTATCAAGCTTACCAAATAACCCTGTGACGAAACGCGCCGCTCTTCTTTGGGTCTTCTCTATCTCCTCTGTCCACCCGACCTGGTACTGGTACTGATGAGCAATACTCAAGTATAGGTCTAATGAGTGGTTTGTAAGCCACCTCCTTTGTTGGTGGACTACATTTTTTATATAGTCATTCCACTTCAAATCGTTCCGCACGCATACTCCCAGATATTTAACAGAAGTAACTGCTACCAGTGTTTGTTCCGCTATCATATAATCATTCAATAAAGGATCCTTCTTTCTGTCAAATCACCACTTCTGAATTTTTGTAACCACTCGAAACACTTTGCAGCAGTTTCCTTCAAATAATAACAGAAATGCAATGCTGTCCGCAAGTCGTAGTTCTGAGACACAAAACTCGACATGTTTTCGGGTTTGAAACAGATACCGATATATATAACGTGAGTTACTATGTGTCGACATTTGTCGTAAACCGTTAGAGCAACCAGATGGCGCTGCAGTCGCGGTCTCATGGGCCCTACACTGACGGGTAGCACTATCTAGAGGGAAATTACGATTTCAAAATTCTATACCTGGTAGATGCGTAGACCGGCTAATTAATGAGTGGGTACTGAACCTCATGTAGAGAAACTGGTCATAAGTAGGAGTTCTGTCTATAGGACAAAACCTCAGACTTCTGCTGGGCGTAAAAATTATAGAGCTAGACAAATGCCTAACTTCAGTGAAATGGAAGCTGCAGCAGGCGTGGAATGATGAAGAGGTCCGCGCAGAACAGAGTAGCCTGGAGAGTATCATCAAACCAGTATTTCGGCTGATAACCATAATAACAAGACCGACTTTCTTTCTTTATTATATACTGCCTCGAAGATCGTTTATCTGATTACGAGCTTTATGATGTTTCATACACTTTTGTACACTGAAGCGACAAAGACACAGATACAAATACACAGATATGTAAACAGGCAGAATACGGCGCTGCGGTCGGCAGCGCCTATATAAGACAACAATGTCGGCGCAATTGTCCGATCGGTTACTGTTACTACAATGATAGGTTATCAAGATTCAAGTGAGTTAGAACGTGGTGTTACAGTCGGCGGGGACATAGCATCTCCGAGGTAGCGATGAAGTGAGGATTTTCCCGTACAACCATTTCACTAGCGTACCGTGAATGTCAGGAATCCGGTAAACAAAAAAGGTTGGTTGGTGTGGGGAAGGAGACCAAACAGCGAGGTCATCGGTCTCATCGGATTAGGGAAGGATGGAGAAGGAAGTCGGCCGTGCCCTTTCAAAGAACCATCCCGTCATTTGCCTGGAGCGATTTAGGGAAATCACGGAAATCCTAAATCAGGATGGCCGGACGCGGGATTGAACCGTCGTCGTCCCGAATGCGAGTGCAGTGTGCTAACCACTGCGCCACTTCGCTCGGTAATCCGGTAAAACATCAGATCTCCGACATCGCTGCGGCTGGAAAAAGTTACTGCAAGAATGGGGTCAGCGACGACTGAAGAGAATCGTTCAACGTGACAGGAATAAGCCCTTGCGCAAATTGCTACAGATTTCACTGCTTGGTGTCAACACGTGTCAGAGCGTGCAACGAAAAATTATCGATATGGGCTTTCGGAGCCGAAGACCCACTCGTGTACCCTTTATGACTGCATCACAAAATGCTTTACACCAGCATAGGACTGTTGATGACTGTAAACATGTTTCCTGGTCGAACGAGTCTCGTTTTAAATTCTACCCCTCCGGTACTACTTCAGACATTATTCGAGGCCATACCATGTCTTATTGTGGCACTTCTACATGTTCATGGAGGTCCTACACAATATTGAGCAGGTATACCAGTGTCTTTGGCTCTTCAAGGTACATTATTGCCTTTATCTAGCGGTTCTTATATTCCGCAGACTTGAATGGTATCACTGTCACGGTGAAAGCGTCTTTTGTTTCAGCTATACTATGCAACAATCTGTATATTACTACTGAGATAGTTGTCCGCTCTCCCTCAAGACACTATACATCAGTAGGCATACACCGGTTGAGAGAAGGCCGCAATTCAGCGATAGATCGGCAATATGATCATAAAATCTGCTAGCGCAACAAGGGGTATGGTAGAAATATTCCGTAGCTACTATTCTTTGTGAATTATGGGAACTACTGGGAAACTAAACCTTAATGGTTGACGTCCGAATGTTAATCTAAACCACTGACTGATGAGGTATAAACACATTCATGGTACTTTTATTACATATGTATTACGAAAACGCTTTATAGCAACATGGATCCAAAAGCTCTCCATTTCCGTGTTAGACTGATTTCTGCAACTTTTTTTGGTACATTGATCATGGGATGTACTTACGAAGAGACGATAAATAGCATTTCGTATGAATTCGATTTTCTTGTTCATTGGTGGATCTTAATTTCATCATCAGTATTTTATATTTGGTTTCGCCGAGACTAATTTCCTTCACTTAATTTGGAGATTGGGAAATGGTCGTTCGATGAATGGACGAAAACCTGTCTTTTCGTTATGGCTTTTAAGATTTGCGTCCGAAGAAATTTCAGGAAGATGATGACACTACAGCTAGCGTCTGAAGTGGTTACAATGTGTTGTAGTACCGACAGTGATATGACGAGATCAAACGTATGCTTTACGCATCGCTGGTCCTTTGGAACATTCTGAACTCAGTCGTCTTTTCCTTCAAAACATTGATGAACGAAACGCTGAGTTTTGACGCGCTTTTATGCGACTTGAGGGTCGTTGTTCAGGTTTCGCAGGAAACCGTCATATGCAGTCGAGACCCTACAAAAATATATGGACAGTTCTAAAATCTTGCCAAAACATGAGTTTGGAACGTTTCCGTCAAATGGATGGTCAACTGTGAGTGACTGATCGGTTTATTCTCGGAGGGTGCACGTAATTACTCACGAAATTATCTGATAAATCAGTATCATCTTTCTTTGTTAGTAGGTATGTTGGATCATGTTGTTTTTTGAACAGTTATTAAGGCTACAATGAGTAGATATAGAGCGAGAAACTTTTACTAGGAACACGATTGGTTTCGTAACAGTTACAGTTCCATCATCTGGTGCAAAAAATAAAATCCCTTGATTATCTGAGGTCACACTCCTTTTCCTCTTCTGACACGGAACCTTTGGTTCCATGACAATATTGGGATGAGGATGACCTCAGATGATTAACAGATTTTGTTTTAATACTAGGTAATGGAACTGTATCTGTTTCGAAACCGGTACTGTACCCAATAAAAGACTGCGGATGAATTAACTGTGTTGAGGTTTCCTTCATTTTTCTAAATAGTTACTGACTCCTTTCTTGGGGCGTCATGATCTATCACACAGGGTCAACGAATTTATGACGCTTCCTTAGAGAATATTCTATTAACCGACTGAAAATTTGCCTTTATCAGCAACATGCGCCGTCTACGCAATCTAGGTTCTCCTTATTTCATTGTCAATTCCCTGACGTGTTCTGAATATCAGATTACCGGATAGACACACAGTAAAAGATATAATCGGAGGCGTCCAGGGACCTAAACCAACTACACATTTGTGGATGCATTTGAAAGCTCTTACGTATCGAACCTCAGCAGAAGATGATGAAAGTGCTACTAACCGTATTGTGGAAGATAGCAACACCACAAGGAATATCGCAGGGATATATCAGTGCATATGGGATTAAATGCTACAGACGTTTGACGCATATAAGAATGCTAAATAGTTTGAACATTTCATGCAAGGAAGAGTTTCATGTAGTATATTCTATTCTAGTGTTATTCCCATGATACACGTTCTTTCTGTGGCTGCGAGGAATCTACCCCGCAAGTTTCGCAGTAACTTTTGTTATCGTTACTCCAAATGCAAGCATAGCGTCCATAGCTTCGGCAGCTGCTGTGTGTGTGTGGACGTACGCTGGAAAGTTACTTCTGCAGCTGCTGGAAGTCTGCAGCAGTGGCAGCTGTTAGGAGTGGGGCGACGGGGGAGGAGTCCCTTGGAGGCGTGTTCTGCATTCTGCAGATCCCTGGCGCCCCGGCCGGCGGCACGCTCCGTCAACACACGTGCCTGGGATAGGTCGTGACCAGACAACCAACGCCACCTGTTCCCGCAGGCGCGGAGCCTTAAAACACCCCTCACTGTGCCGAGGGACGCCCATTACCGTCAAATGTCCCGCGGCTGGAGCGAAATCTGTAGTGCGTGATTAAACTGAAATACGGGACACTGCTACCAGAAGCGTGCAAACTATATGATCCACGCTAAACAATGCTGTTGACCTAGAGGCTAGGAAGCAGGTTTTCTTCTACCTTCGACCAGTGGCGGATGCATATGGGGGCCGCACTGGAAAAGGTCAGGATCACTGTGATATAATCAGTGCTCTATTGTTTGTAAAGTGATAGTTCAGTAACACTCATGACCATGAGTGGTTTTCGAGACAGGATATTTGAAGCGATATGCATTTTCTTGTGGATTCTCGACTACAACCAAGGATCATAATATAGCTCAAAGAGCTTTTCATTAAAATGAATTTCACTTGATCGTTCCTTTGTTTTAAGTAAAAGCAACACATCAACTTTAAACCGAATGGGTTTGCATCGAGTGTCATGATGGCCCTTCCCATGCAAAAGCCTTAGTTTATCTGTGTGACTTTTTTCTGTGCTGACATTTCCATACAAGGCAAAAACTTCATCCTCTTAATAATCCTATTATCTAGCAATCTGTTCATCATTATTTTATATGGGATGAATCCTCTTCAACTATTCTTAACAAAATTCGTGTTGTCCTCAAACATATCCTGTTTTTCCACCAAAGGTCATAAGTTCGTGGTGGCAATAGGTCCTATATAACAGACCTAGTTCATTCACTTAGCAGAGTTGCTACCTGGCTGATAACAGATGACCTGATGTGTTTGCCCATCTCGATCAATAAACCTTTACCACAGGGTCGCAATAATTTGCAGTCCTTTCCCTGTTTAATGATTATAAAGAATCCGCCTCGGTTGCAAATAGAAACCGGCTGTTGACCTAGGTTTCCGTGCGGATAACCACGCCTTCTTCGGAACACACTAAAACTATAATCTACCTAATTAATGTTGGACCATGCCGCTTTAGGCAGATTGTAGATGTTGGACCATGCCGCTTTAGGCAGATTGTAGTTTTAGTGTGTTCCGAAGAAGGTGTTGTTATCCGCGCCGAAACCCAGGTCAACAGCCGGTTTCTATTTGCAACCGAGGCGGATTCTTTATAACCATTAAATTATTCACGATTGCTGACACGCTGCAGTCTTAAAAGATCCTTTACCTGTTACTTAGGCTTTGAGTTTCCGTATCTAAGTTAAAATATCTTATTCAGTTTACGCATTAAGGGCCTGTTGATCACATTCTTTATACGACACATTCTCCATACTTGAAAAACACGTTTACTGCTCGCAGAATATATCATAGCACACCCTTACCTGGTTCCAGTGTCCCAAATATATGCATTGTTAGCAGTTATTCAATGCTGTTTTGGGGGAATGCTAAGCTCTGTTCCTATGTGTTTGCTGCGGTGCTGTTTTGCACTCCCTAACATCGACTGCATGCACTGAACTCTATCTCACACTTCTTTACATTGGATTAAATATTGCATAGTCCTGGAATGTTTCTCCGCATTTACATAGCGCAAGGTGACTCAGGTGGATGTAAATTACTAGGGAATATGTGCTCTTCTAAAAACAGAGCCCGCGTTCCTATTAGTTCCCTTCTTTTGTTGGAAACATCCCTTTAAACATCGTACAGAATGTTTGCAGTCTTTCGTGAATTTTTGTATCATGTCTGCTTTTAATTAATTTTTAATATTTGATCATTAGCTTTTATCTGTCATATACCCTTGCATATTCGTTTGATTACCTTTTCGGCATTCACCCCTTTCATGCGCATCAGTTCCCGTTCACTCTGTATATCATTTCCGTCCACCTCGACATACGTTCCAATAGATAAGCATGACTGTGTATCACCTACCAAACTATCCATTCCCTTAATATCGTAGGTATCTGTCTTGTATTAGATCAGCTGTAACAATAACGTCCGTCTTGTATCTATCTTGTATTAGATCAGCTGTACCAATATTGCCCATCTTGTAAACATGCTATTCAGTAGATTGCAGTCCTGAAGGTCGCTCTGCCCCTTGTGATCTGTCACGCTACAGTGTCCCGTTTAAGATAATTGAGGACTTCATGAGCAGTTAAACGGGTCATTTCTACACAGGTCATTTAGTAATGCAGTACCTCTCCCGGCTAACAAGATACTTTCTATAACAGTAGGCACCAGAGGAGTGCCTCCTTCCCTGTCTACGAACTGACTGCCTCCAGAGCGCTTTTTTGCCAGATATTTCTAGTCCCGACGATAATTTTTCCACGTCATCAAAACAACATTTTGTATTAACCTTTGAAAGCTTTTCAGTTTACACATGTGTTTTACAAGTTAAATGACGCATCTTCCCACTGTTCTTCGCACTACCTGCTTATAAAATTTGTGTAATTATTACTTCTCCCGTAATCCTTAAAATACTACAACTATTCTTAGCAACATCAGTGTTCACACAAAGACAGCTTCCTTAAATTTACAACAAATTTATTAAATATCCACATAATGAGAAAGGGTAGAGTACGAACTGTTGTACCGTAGGAGTTACTGGGAGCAGTGTGTTTTCCCTTTTTTGTATATAATTTAACGCCAATTTTTCGATTCAGATTGAGGTGGACAACATGTTGTGTCATCTCCATCAAATCGTCGTAAGGTGTGCTGTCTCGTGCTGCAATGATTAAAACATAGTAAACTTAATGATTTCTAAATTACTATTAATATAAATGAACATTAGCATATAGAAAAATCTAAGTAAATGCTAACTTTAAGTTTTTGATGTTAGACTTTTATTCTACACTGGCTTTTCTTTCTTTTGAGGCATCACTCAGGTTTGTGAAGTTAATGTTATAAATATTGCAATTGTTCTCAATTTGTGATAAGAGGTACACATTTATCACTGTTTTATCTTTTTATCTAATTACTCAGGATGTTTCTGCTTGGTCTTATTTCTGTTGTCTTCAAAATGACTTTAACTTGAAACATCACTATGTACCAATGTAATTATGACTAGGGTTTCAAATCGTCTGTTAGGAGGTAGCTGAACCATCACGAATGCAGTGGATCCGACCACGAATTTCCGAAGGAACTCGGCTTCCGCTGACCTGCAATTTTTTCAAACACATCAGTCGGCATATCATTCTGGACAGACAGGTGACAGTTACCATCGTCTGCAGAGCTAGCATAGCTATGTATTTTCTCCTGCCACTTGAAACCTGTCAAACACGAACTGAGAGGCCTCCTCTCAGACTGGCGTACTCTATTTAGATCAGTGCTTTAGAGCCCTGTACAGTCATGCAGTGATGAGCCAAAACATTATGAGCACTTCCCAAAGCGAGGCTGTAAGCTGCCTGGTGGCGCTGAGGGAACCTGACGGGGAATTACTCTAGTCACGCTAAGTACCGCGAATGCGAAAATCTGTCGACCTGAACGACTTTGACAAAAGCCTGATGTTTTGGCCCAATGCTTGAGAGCGAGCATCTGGGAAAAGGCGATGCTGGTCCGCAGTTCGCCTGCTACTGTCGCGAGCATCTATGAAAAGCGGTTGAAGGATGCTGAAACCACGCTTAGACGACAAGAAGTTACACGTCCGTTCCGCATCACAGGACGAAGGGGTCGGTGGATTGCTTCCTCTCTAAAGCCGGATAGGCTGCTATCTGTGGCAAAGCTGATGACAGAGTACAACGCTGACGCAGACGCGAGTGTTTAGGAGAACACAGCTCAGCTCACGGTGGTGAACATGGTGTTCCGCAGCCGAGGACACCTACGTGTTCCCATGTTGCGAAACAACATTGTGGATTGTGATTACAGTGGTCACGGGATCATCGAAATGGGACCGTGGATCAATGGAATCGTGTCGCCTAGTCCGATGAACCCTGTTTACTGTTACACGAGGTTGGCGGTCGTCAACCGAAATCTCAAATATGGCATAAATTATTTGATGATAGATGAAATAGTATTACATACAAATGAGAAAATGAATACAATAAGGGTAGAGTTGCAGCAAACAAATAATCCAGCCAATTAGAGAGATACTGACAATGTTGAAATCAAAGCTTTCATAAGCCTCCTAATGATGGCATCAATTTTCACATCGTCTCATGAAGATATGTTGTTTCTTTTCGAAAAGGATCTGACCGGTCGTCCTATATTCCTGATGACAATGTCAGCAATGCGCTTTGGAATACCCCTAACTGGCCTGAAACTTGACGATACGACTACCAGAGACGGAAGAAAGAAGTCGGATCGCGCAGCTGCAATATCAAACATCTTTGAGAAATTCATTCTCAGTTCTCAGCAATTATACTGAGTAAAAGGCAAAGTTACAGTGGATGAAATGTTAGCACCGTTCAGGGGAAACTGTTATTTCCGCGTTCATATGCCTAGCAAACCAGCCAAATACGGAATAAGAATTACGTGCCTGGCAGACTCTGGAAGCACTTACCTCTTCAACGACTACATATCTTCAAAGAAAGATGGTGGTGGATGTGGCCTGACAGAAGAATAAAAAAGCTTGCCAAACGAACTCAGGCTATTTTACGTCCGCACAGACTAATAGAAGGAAGTAACAGAAACATTTCCGCTGACAACTGGTTGACATCTATAGAACCCATTCGTGAGCTGATCAAGACAGGACTAACATTTGTAGGAACGGTCAGAGAGAACAAACGCGAAATTCCCCAAAAATTTTTCGCTGATAACAGTAGGCCAGTTGGGTCAGCTTTATATGGATTCCCCTACAATACAACACTGGTTTAATTTGTTCCTAAGAGAACAAAGGCAGTAATTTTTGTGTCTTGCATGCATCATTCTATTGAAAATGATACCACAAAGAATCAGGTGCGTCATTAGTTTTGTTCTTATTTGTGCGACAGAGGAAAACCCATGCCAACTCATCTCAAATTCACCAAAAGTCTGGCCATAGAGCTGATAGAGCCACATCTAACAAGATGCTTGGAAATTCAAAATCTACCTACAAATCTCAAGTAAATGGTCAAATGATCCACAAAATTCTGGGAGACACTCAGCAATGAAGCGAAGGTATACGAAGTGATAGAATGGACCAAAGGAAGACGTGTATGAAGTGCCTTGCGTCGAAGAAGAGGAAAACGGTGTATGAGTGCATCAAATGTGGTCACCCGGTTTGTCTGGAATGCAGCAGAAAGATGTGTGTCGACTGTGCGAAAGAAATGTGATCTAATATTTCGGTTCAGTTGATTATCATCTTGTTTTTTTACATTTTATACCATATTTTACTAATATTTAGGAATATATTGTCTGGTAAAACAGTGGTGAAAGTCATATGAAATCTGACACTGGAGAAATGCATGTACTTGTGATATTTAGTGTTTATTTTATATAATTTAAACAACAAAGTATTTATGTGCACTGGAAAGTATTAAATTTACTTATAACACGAATTAACTAGTTACTTGATTTCTATCAACTTATGTGGAGTTCTGTGATATAAAATATTTGTTGGTCTGAGGGACCGCATGTATCTAGTTACGCACATTTCTGAGATGTTTCGGGTTAAGGGTTAAGGACTCTCAGTATCCCTTTATGCTTGATGTCTTCCTCAGCATCGTCCTCAATGGCATGGTCCAGGAGTACAGCCTTCCGTGTCACAAGGCCAGAAACGTGATGTAATGGTTTGAGAAGCGTGATAGTCGACTCATGTAGATGCATTTGGCATCAAATTTGGCTTCACAGAATCCGATGAAACCCAACTGGGACACTGTCGGGTGCCACATCTACGCCCACAAACCAACCATCCGTAAATTACGGGAAGTGTGTGACCTCTGAGTAGGCATCTGGTTCCACAAAACCTCTGGAAACCTATCACGTACTGGTGTAATCCATGGGACGCTGCCGGCTGGGGTGTCCGAGCGGTTCTAGGCGCTACAGTCTGGAATCGCGCGACCGCTACAGTCACAGGTTCGAATCCTGCCTCGGGCATGGATGTGTGTGATGTCCTGAGGTTAGTTAGGTTTAAGTAGTTGTAAGTTTTAGGGGACTAATGACCTCAGAAATTAAGTCCCATAGTGCTCAGAGCCATTTGGACCATTTGAACCATAGCGCGTGTACATTCACTTCTGAATTGCATTCCGAAAGTGGCCCCACAATCTTTTAAGTAGATAATCATAATGCTATGGTTCATAAGTGTACACTCCAACCGTAATTGACGATGCCGTTTAGTTAACATTACACCACGTTGGGATCGCCTGCTGCGGAACACTAAGTTCAATATTATGCACTGAATGTTATCTTCCAGCATCTTGTTGCCTGTTCATTGTTTCGCCGTCTTTTAATCACCTTCCACAGATGTTCACAAGAGTAGCGTACGCACAGTGAACCAGCTTTGCCATTTCCGAGAAGCTCGTTCCCAGGCGCGAGGCTCTAACGATCTGCTCGCAGTTGGGAGTGGTCAGTAGTGTTTGGCCTGTCAGGGTATCAAATGGGCACGTTTCGACAGTACGCTGTCGAAGAAAAAAAACCAACAAGAAAAATGAGTAGTGCGACATAAACTTGGTAGGCATGATCCTGTATATCTAAAGATGAAATCTATTCAAAAGTCGCGCCCATCGCATAACAGTGTCACCAGTAGCGCCACTACTTACTGTAAATAAACGCTATAACGATCATGAGTGTTACTTACCTTTGAGATTGGATGTGGTAAATTGATGTCAGTCACAAATGCCTTTAAGACCACGGTGACGCCATTATAAATACTCACTGAGTTTGAATGAGGTCGTGTAATAGTTCGGATGTTCCCTCTGCTATATTGCAGAAACATTTGGCAGGATTGTAGTCTCTGTGTATGACTGTTGGCAGCGGTGGTCATGACAATGTACAGTCGTAAGAAGACCGGGCCCCGGTTGGCCTTATCGACATACCGAGGCCAAGACCATCATGTTCCGTATATGGCTCTGACGCATCGAATCGGAACTGCAGCAGCATTTCGAGCGGCATTTGGCACCACAGTGACATAACGAACTATTACAAAGAAGTTGCTCCAAAGAGAGCTTCCTGCCAGATGCATTGTAGCGTGCGTTCCACTAATCCCATAAAACCGCTATCTGCGAGAGCTTATTGGATGACACGGTGGAGATTTGCTTTGTTTTCTGATGAAAGCTGGTTCTGCTTCGATGACAGTAATGGCCGTGTGTTTGTTAGAAGGTTGCCTATTGAGGTGCTGTGGCCATGCTGTCTGCGTGCTAGACACACGAGGCCTACACATGCAGTAGTGGTCTGGCGTGCGATTTCGTGTGACGGCAGGAGCAGTCTCGTGGTTATCCCACGCACCCTGATAGCAAATTTGTACATCCGTCTGCCATTCATGAATAAGAACTCCAGGGGGTGTCCTCCAACAGGATGAATCTCGCCAGTTACCGCTCTTATGTCGGGCGACATGATGCATGGAACTGCTCGATTACCAGATCTGCCAACATTCGAGCACATATGGGACAGCAGTGGATGACAGCTCCAGCCTGTATTGCTGGCCGACCCTGTATTGCTAAACCAAGTGCAGCAGGCTTGAAATTCTGTACCACAAACTGATATCCGAATCGTTTACAACACAATTCACTGTATGCATTCAATATTCTGGCGGTTACACCGGTTATTAGTTTAGCAACATTTCACGTTGGTTATGGCTTATATCGTGCTTACATCAACTTATAGTCTTGCAATATTAACCATTTAAATTTGTTACCTAGACCAAAGTATCCTTGAAATTTCTGTACTCAACGTTAATTATTTTTTGGCATTGCTATTTTTTTCCCATCAGTGTTGTTTGGTTAACAAAATACAACTTACCGAATATCGGACCCCATTTTTGACTGGATCCAAGCCTTCACAGGAGATAGAACTCAGCGCAAGGCACCTTTTGGTGAGTGGCGGAGAGTACTACTCGTACGACTGTCTCATCCGCCCATGCGCTGTGACAGTCGTGATGGCTGCAAGCGACGAACTATTTGTGATAATTTTCCCTATGAACTCTCATGACTTTGACCTCATTACCTCCAAGATCTCGTAAGATATATGTCGGACGTAGAAATATTTTTCCCAACTTATTTTCGAATGTGCAGTCTCCGAATATAAAACGTCTCTCTTTTACCCGGTGCCAATGGCGTTTGTGGCTCTCTCGTTTATTAACGATCCCTGGATGAAACGCACCGTTCCTTTGTTAATCTAACTTAGAAATGTTCATAAATTGATAATCGAAACTGGTTTAGAAGCGCTCTTACGTTAAGGAATTACGATTCCTTAATACTCCCCTGGATCTAAACCCAGCGTTTGATTTATCTACGATTAGTTTTATGTGATAAGTCCACACTCTACGGTATCCTGTGGACTATATACTGTTCCCAGTATTTTTTCTCTGACTGACTAATCAAACAGTGGTTGGGTTCTACACTTATTTATGTACAATAAATAACATTTACTGACGTCTACCAATTCTTGCAGCAACAATCAATCCTCTGAAGGTCTTCCTGTATTTCGTTACAGGCTATCTGCTTTCGAACCTTCCATGGACAAAACAATCGGCTGCGAATTGCCTTATGGAGGTTTCCACCTCATCACTTATGTTGTAAACTGTTAACGTCGCTGACGACCCGTTTGCCTCCTGCCGAAATTACATCTGTTAATTTCGTCCTGTTTAGAACAGGGCGTTCAGTTCTATCTTGTTGGAATTATTGAAACCAGTGAAATAACTTTGTCCGTTACTCGCATTTATTTCGCCAAACAACAATGCGTAACCATAAGAAAAGCCTTCCGGTAGTTAATGAACACGGAAACAATCTTGGCGCCGTTTTCTACCGTGCTATGGATTTCAAGGACGAACAGAGGCAGGCGTTGTAACTACTTTTTCACCTGTTATCTAATTTTTTACCGGTTTCCAGAAATTAGGAGAAAGATACAAATACATACAGCGTCTGTAGGGAAACTCAGGGCAGAGTGGGACTCTGGGGCACAAAGGGATTCTGCTGTTTTCTAGACTGGAGAAAGCTGGACTCTTTTCTGGTGACCTGTAAATGTAAATCAGAATGTAAAAGAAGGTACAAAATGCAATTTTTAATTGATTTGGAGTGCGATCCGTAAGTGAGTTTTGGTTGTCCTTCACGTTTATAGTTGTTTTTTGATAACTTTTGGTAAATTTAAACACAAGATCGGCCGTTACTGTTAGTTGATGAGATGTAATCTTAAAGTGCATGTAATTCGAAATAGTCATTACGTCCCATAAAAGTTGTTGACCTGACATGTATTCGTGTGGCGGATCGGGAAGCTGTAGAATGTGATAGGTCCTGTTCTGTCCCGTCATCTTTTGGTGCAATTAGATTTCCAATTGGATGTTCCTCTTTCCTTTCCTTGCTTTTCCAGATGGCAAGAACTTAGATTAGAGAGACTGACAGATTGCAGTTGGATGTTAAATAAGTGGAAATGGCAGTTTCAGCCTTTATATCTTATGATATGTGAGCTTTAAAAACATATAAGAAATTTACCATACACAGATTAACATCGGAAAGATACGACTACGTCTGTTAAGCCAAGCATAATCCCGACTACAGAGAGGACAGAAGAGACGGGAATTTTCACTATAGGAGAAACTTTCACTGTAGGATGGAAAGAAGACATTTTACTCCAGGTGACGGAACATGCCTTTGTCATATCATTAGTTTATCACCTCTCTCTCTTTCCAAGCATTTATGTGGACTGGCGGGGTGTGTTGTCATGGTTAATCGGATTAGGAGTGTTAATTTTAAGGCGTAGCCGGATGCCCTTCCTGTTACCGTCATTAACCTATTACCTACCTGAAATAAATAGATTACGACACAGTTTGGAAAAGCAACATATCTAGAAGGGCAGGTCTTGATCAAAGTATTTATCACTAGGCACCTTATGTTGTCTGTTCGCAAGCCAGGAAATACATTTATCGCACGAGTTAAGTGATTAACTAAAATAATGGTAACAGTAACTTCATATTAAGCATTAAGATAACTGTACCTTTTTCAAAATGACATTAAAATATTTTTTATTGTTAGCGATTTTCTTAAGGTTTACTGTTCCCTAGTCTAAAGAGATGATTAAACAATTTTATTTCTTATATTCCAGATGATATTCGTAATAATTTCACAAATATTATCTCACACCATTTTGTGCCGTGGGGGGAGCACGACAGGAAATATGCTATAGTTCCTTTCAAAAAAACTGATAACACATAACACACAGTTTTAAATGATTTTCAAGTAAGATACGTTACGTTACACCTCAAGGTGACATTTTATACCTTGGTTTTCTTGTACTCCTTTGTTCTACAAATATTGTTAAACATTATATGTCCGGGTCACCACCAGGTCCGCTACATGAAAAGGCTCTCTGCAGTGGTGGCTAGCTAAGCTGCAAGTACCTTCCCCCCCCCCCCCCCCCCCCCCCCGACTCTCTGACCCACATCCACCTTCTTGTTGGACGAGTCTTTGATTTCAGCGACGCCGTAACTTATGAAACTCACTTGACTGATTTTCACTGCACGAGCTCCTCCCACGATGAGCTCCTTCTGGTGACACGATCCTAGACGTGGAATTAATTAAGTAAGAGGCCTTGAGAGAGGTTGTTTCTCCAGCAAATTAATACCAAAATCGTCTGGTAAGTACGTAACCGCAGAATCCAAGAGCTTACATCACTATCTAACCAAGTCTAGGCCTGTAATTACTATCGGCAGTAAAAATAGGACATTTGTTCACCGTGCAAAGGTACTTTCTACGCGGTTTTTCATTTTTCATTTTGTAACATCAAGGGCCATTCAGTATATTGCACCACTGAGGTTCAACCATCACTGGTGATACGTCCTGATCCAAGCCAACACTCTACACGATCCCTTCCAAGCAAAAGACATTCACTCCTATAAGTAAACTCATCCCGACCTGAGACGGCAAAGACGCCAGTCTTCTTATGAAACGTAATCAGAGTACCTTTGTTGACATCGACTGTGACGAACGATTATTCTCACTCGGGTAAACTTTTATGAGAATTTTACTACGTCTCTGCCTGTAATGAGCATGGCCTTCACTAAATTCAAGGTCAATAAAATGTCACTCCTTAACCTCCATTCAACTCTCTTCATGCAGGCAACAACAGCCAAGGACGCAACCGACCGCGAGCCACGACGCCTTCTGAAAACGGCGCTTGTCCACAGTGCTCCGTGCCGGTACACATCTGGTTGATGGACAGTACTGCACGTAGAAAGCGCTTCTCTTATCTTGCCAATTTACGTCAGATTATAGTGTACCCCAAGACAATTTCGAGAGATTGACGGCCCTGGAATATTTCACGTTCATGCCTTAAATCCAACTTTGGGATTTCAACAATAACATGAAAAATTAATCTGGGTGTAGTCCATTGTTGGTCTTGCTTCCACTTTAGCTTCCACCAAACAACTTTTGGCACCTGTCAAACGTCTTTATGTCTATATACAAACGTGCCTCTCCAATACCTTTGACCGCATCTCGTGGTCGTGCGGTAGCGTTCTCGCTTCCCACGCCCGGGTTCCCGGGTTCGATTCACGGCGGGGGTCAGGGATTTTCTCTGCCTCATGATGACTGGGTGTTGTATGATGTCCTTACGTTAGTTAAATTTAAGTAGTTCTAAGATCTAGGGGACTGATTACCATAGATGTTGAGTCCCATAGTGCTCAGAGCCATTTGAACCATTTTTGAACCAATAACTTTAAGAGGCGTGACGTCATAAAAACATATACTTCCGTAAATCAGAGTAGAGTTAAGCTGTCTGATGACTAGCACTATTTTATCGTATTTTTGTTGGAATATAAGAATTTTCCCTGTAAATTAAATTAGTCGTTGTGAATGTTAATGTGGGAGCAACTATATTTCAGTCAATTATTACTTCAACAGAAAAATAATCTGATAGTTTAGTAAGCATTACCCTATCCTTTGTTAGTTCATGTTACTATGATGCCCAATTTCAGACCTGACGCTTTGGACCAGAGAGCTATACCATGTTACTTAACACGGGCTAATAAATATCCCAACAGCAACTACAAAAAGAACTGATTATGTATTGAATATTAAACACTGATCTTTACCTTTACAAGTCTAGTTGATACTTTGCCTGTAGATGGGAGATCATGCGTCGAGATTGGTGTACTGTAGATTAAACACTAGTTCCATTAAACCTTTACACTTATAGATCCCTGAACGCACATTTATTGCACGTAATACCAGCTGCTCTTTCTAATGCAACATCATTTAATACAATCATTGCACAATGAAGTAAATTGTTTTGTTCATTTCAGAAGTGTAAACCGAAAGGGACACTTATATTATCTCAATTATTAAAAATAAGTATCTTATTATGCCCACTTTTAGGCAGTTCAATCAATTTTTGTCAGTTATACTTTGACATCGTGGTACTTTTATGAGGACAGTAACACTATCTATAAACGTAAAATGGCACTCTGGGGCACCAAACTTAACGCAAAACTACACATGCTGATCGCTCCCTGCATAAATTAGATGCCACCACCCATAACAATGCAATAGGAAACCTAGAAAGCTGGTCCGAGAAACATGTTCTGTGCACCATGCGCAAAACGTATGGAGCACCTGAAGTTGGTACTTAGAATGAATGGATTCTTCGAAACGCATATGCGCCGTGCCTTGCAGATCTGACCATGTTCGAAAGTACAGCAGTATGAATTGACTTCAATTGCTTTCCTACCATGTGCAATGAGCGTGTTATAAAAAATTGGCAGGATTTTAAGAAACTTCAACATAAAGACTGTGTTCGTCTGACAGACAACATTAGTGCTCTTCTTGGATCTGGCCCTAAGGAAATTTGGTAGTCATTAGATACCTTGGCACTGTGGTAAACTTCATTTGGCAGTGTTTAGACAAGACAGGTGTGTGGATCATCTTCGTCACACAAGGTTACAGCAATCCAACTGATCACAAAGTGAGGCGTTTCGGAATTATTTCCATCTTCAGAGATCCAGTTGCAAAGGTGGCACAAGGACAAGAGCGCTACCAGATGTTTTTTAGCACAAGATGACAGACTATTTCATGTTACTAACATGAACTTGTGCTAGTTTTACTCCTGGATCTCTGAAGATAAAAATAATTCTAAAACACGTTACTTCTGATCAGTAAAGTCATTCTTCATCCGCTGTATGACTTTTTATGTGACCTAACTAGCTTAACGATAAATGTAAGCTTAATAATGAGACACATTTAGTCGCTGTTTCGTCTCCTTATTGGATCGATGTTGCCGAGGAAATATGTTGTCTGGCACATTTTTCAATTGGGACAATGCCTCTCATCTGAGCAACTCGTACAATCTTGCATTGACTTGCATTAAAAGACACCAGTGGGCACAAGACTTTGACTAGTAAATATGGCAGCGATATCCCGTTTTTGTTTGACTGCAACATAGAATAAACATTCAAAAAATAAAACTTTGGAAGATAAGTCTTAAAATTAGAATCATATAAAACCTGAATATAACCAGTTTAGTAAAAAATAATCTATATAAACGTTGAACATCTACCGCCGACGCTGTTCGTATTCATGGAATGGGGGCAGTATCCACAATACTTGGCACATAGGACAATTACTCTCTCGACGGCTCTAGCTTAGAATCAAGTCAAGAAGACTCAGAAACATCATTGTCTCTTCCGAAGATGACGCTCAGCTAATCCATCGAAATATTATGTCAGACTGTCTTGAAAATATACAGCTGCAAAGCCGAGAAGAATACCACAAGTCATTTCGACAGAAAGTCACGGAACCGGATTTCGCTTAAAACTATGAAATACAATCTGTGCTACTATCCTCACACAGGCAAGTGATCACGTAAGATTATAAGGGACTCAGTGTTCTGGTATTACAATTTATTAATCAGGTTAACATCTGAGAGTAAACGAACCAGAAAGATTTGCAGTTTCGAACGTTCTAATCGAAGCGTCATCACTTGATACGGCACTTCTTTGTGTTGTGTATTCATACAGCTGTAGATCTTGCAGCGCTGGTTGCCTGGATCCATCGCTGAGACGCTGCCCCTGCCCCGCGGCTTACCGCCTCAGACTGTGTGTAGGCGTCCGTCGCAGGCACCCAATCTTCACGCGTGGCGTGGCAGCGCGCACCGTTTCGTCCATAGCTGCAGACGGCTCTGCCGCCGATCGACCGCCAGACTGGAGGGCCCGCAGGGAAAGTGTGGGCAATGCCGCGGCCCTGACGTGCTGGAGAGCTCCCCGCCGTATCGCGCTTCCTGCAGGCGGAGCCGTCTGCCGGCACTTGACCTCCCCTCACACTCCCTGCGCCACATAACTCGCTCCAGGGTCAACGATCCCCATCCTCTGTTTCACTTGGCACGTCTCAGGTGAAAGTCGAGGCATCAAGGACGCCGCTCCAGCCGTTGGTGTATGCAGAGGGTCAAAAGATGAGAGTCTGAGACAGCAGCGCTTCGGAAATGAGAATATTCTACGAATCGAACTGCCGTTCTTTCTCCTCCACTAAATTTGACGTTTCCAGTATTTTTAGTAACATTCTATATCAAGAAAATACGTTGATGGCCATTAACATCGCATTAATCTGAAAGAATACCAAACAGCGAAATTCTCCTTTTCATATCAGAGATAATTAGCTATAAAACTGTGGGTGAATTAGTACTTATCGTTGGCACCTCAGTCAGGAAGAATGGGTCTACAAATGTTACACACGGTTACGACGTTCCATGCTACTTCACACCGTGTCAGAACAGAGGTCTTGGATCGAAGTAACTGGAGTGTAGTGGCATCCCAGTGTCTTAGTAACCAACATCAGCTGAGACAACTGCAGAACGTACACGCCAGGCAAAAGTCGAACGCCGTCTGTATCGAGATGGTACAAGACAGAGTAGACAACAATCCATGTTTCGTTATCTCGTTGAAACAGAATCTCACGAAGACCTCGAAGACGTATAAACGGCTATCCAGATTGCCAGCTGTGGGAACCAGAGTTAATTTTGTATACCCAACAGCACAATATAACATGACGCCAGGTGTTAGGCTGGTATGAACTATTGAGGCTGTAGCTGGTGTAAGTGGAGGTATTTACACTCCTGGAAATGGAAAAAAGAACACATTGACACCGGTGTGTCAGACCCACCATACTTGCTCCGGACACTGCGAGAGGGCTGTACAAGCAATCATCATACGCACGGCACAGAGGACACACCAGGAACAGCGGTGTTGGCCGTCGAATGGCGCTAGCTGCGCAGCATTTGTGCACCGCCGCCGTCAGTGTCAGCCAGTTTGCTGTGGCATACGGAGCTCCATCGCAGTCTTCAACACTGGTAGCATGCCGCGACAGCGTGGAAGTGAACAGTATGTGCAGTTGACGGACTTTGAACGAGGGCGTATAGTGGGCATGCGGGAGGCCGGGTGGACGTACCGCCGAATTGCTCAACACGTGGGGCGTGAGGTCTCCACAGTACATCGATGTTGTCGCCAGTGGTCGGCGGAAGGTGCACGTGCCCGTCGACCTAGGACCGGACCGCAGCGACGCACGGATGCACGCCAAGACCGTAGGATCCTACGCAGTGCCGTAGGGGACCGCACCGCCACTTCCCAGCAAATTAGGGACACTGTTGCTCCTGGGGTATCGGCGAGGACCATTCGCAACCGTCTCCATGAAGCTGGGCTACGGTCCCGCACACCGTTAGGCCGTCTTTCGCTCACGCCCCAACATCGTGCAGCCCGCCTCCAATGGTGTCGCGACAGGCGTGAATGGAGGGACGAATGGAGACGTGTCGTCTTCAGCGATGAGAGTCGCTTCTGCCTTGGTGTCAATGATGGTCGTATGCGTGTTTGGTGCCGTGCAGGTGAGCGCCACAATCAGGACTGCATACGACCGAGGCACAAAGGGCCAACACCCGGCATCATGGTGTGGGGAGCGATCTCCTACACTGGCCGTACACCTCTGGTGATCGTCGAGGCGACACTGAATAGTGCACGGTACATCCAAACCGTCATCGAACCCATCGTTCTACCATTCCTAGACCGGCAAGGGAACTTGCTGTTCCAACAGGACAATCCACGTCCGCATGTATCCGCCCAACGTGCTCTAGAAAGTGTAAGTCAACTACCCTGGCCAGCAAGATTTCCGGATCTGTCCCCCATTGAGCATGTTTGGGACTGGATGAAGCGTCGTCTCACGTGGTCTGCACGTCCAGCACGAACGCTGGTCCAACTGAGGCGCCAGGTGGAAATAGCATGGCAAGCCGTTTCACAGGACTACATCCAGCATCTCTACGATCGTCTCCATGGGAGAATAGCAGCGTGCATTGCTGCGAAAGGTGGATATACACTGTACTAATGCCGACATTGTGCATGCTCTGTTGCCTGTGTCTATGTGCCTGTGGTTCTGTCAGTGTGATCATGTGATGTATCTGACCCCAGGAATGTGTCAATAAAGTTTCCCCTTCCTGGGACAATGAATTCACGGTGTTCTTATTTCAATTTCCAGGAGTGTATATATGTGGCAACTTAATCTATATACTCTTCAGTCTGTTGGTACTTTATTGTTAGAGCGGAACAATCTCCCCAAAAACATGTCACATAATTTACTAAATGATGTAACTGCATCACTGAGTGGACTATGCTTCTCGGTATAGACTTAACGTTTTGCATCCGCGCACCACATTTCCATACGTAACTTGCTTCCCACGAGAAAATAAGCATTAATGGCTTGCTTTTGACACATGTAGTCAAGTGCTGCTAACAAGCTAAAAAACATGTCACTCTAAATATCGATAGTTATTGGTCTGCAAATGACGTAAATACTGGTGTAATTTTGTTCAGTACTCTGTCCCGAGTGTCCAATAGAAATATTTGCGCTTCTACTCTTTCAACTCTCAACAGCAATACCGCATAAACAAGTGACCTAGTAGATAATATCGGGTGTTCCATGAGACATTTTGCGGATGATGCAATTTCACACATAGAAGTCACAGCGGTAAAAAATTGTAGCGAAATACAGGAAGAGCTGCTGATAGTGGACGCAGGGAGTTCCATTTGGTACTCATGATAAAAAATTAGCTGAAATAATCCTCAGAAAATGTATTAAATAAAGAATTAAAGTAGCTCACAAAACACTCGTTCAGTTTATACTAATATACTGCCAGTCAGCCTGGGATCTGCACCACATAGGACTCATGAAGAAGATTCAAAGAAGAGCAGCACTTGTCATCTAGCAAGCACGAAAGGGTCACGCAGATGCTCAGTCCATTCCACTCACCGACGATGCAAGAGAGGCATTCTGCTTCACGGTAAGGTCTACTGTTAAAATTCTTAGAGTGTGCGTTTCCAGAAGAGTCAAACAAAATATTGGCTCCACCTACGTATACCTCGCGGAAAGAGTATGAAAGTAGAGAGATTCAGTCAACACACAGGATTGCCAACAGTCGTTCTCCTCACGAACCATAAGCGACTGGAACAAGAAAAAGTGGAAGTGGCAGCTGTACACGAAGTACCCTACGCTACACACTATAAGTTGGTTTGAGGATAATACAGTGAACAGCCAGAACTTTGTGACCACCTACCTAGTATTGATATTGACCCTCCCAGGTGATAGCAGCCTCAACTGGCGAAAGATAGCTTCTAGTCAGAGACACACACGGTTCTTGCAGTACCAGTGAGCGTGCTGTCCGCTTGTAGAATGGGGAAGATGCGCTAGCTATCTGAGACTGACCAAGGGCAGCGACACGAGCGTTTCGCAAGCTGCACGCCTTCTCGATTGTTTGAGGAGTGCTGTGGTGAGTGTCTTTAGCACGTAAAGAAACCAATGTGAAACCACGTCCAGACGTCTTGGGCGTCCAGTCCTCATTACGGATGTCGAACGTCGTGGGCTAGGGAAACTGGTGAAATAGGACAGGTGGTGAAATGTGTTGGAAATAACGTCAAACATTAATGCTGAGAGGAGTACAAGTGTTTCTGAGCACACAGTGCAGCGAACACATCTGACGGCGGGCCTCCGTAGCCGACGTCCCATGTTTGTGTGAGTGTTAACACCACGACATCGGGAACTACTGCTGAAATGAGCACGTGACCATCGGCACTGGACGCTGGACCAGTGGGTGATTGTTGCATGGTCTAATGAATCCCGAGATCTTCTATATCATGCCGAAGCGAGGGCGCGAATCCGTCGTCTTTCAGCAGGGGGAACAGTTCGTTGACGTCTGTACTGCGGGACGAAGACAAGCTTGCGGTGGCTGTGTTGCGGTCTGGGGAACATTAATGTGGGCATGCTTGGATCCAGTGCAACTCGTGAAATGCACCATGACTGCCAAGGAGTATCGTACACAGGCTGCAGACCACGTACACCCCTTCATGACGATCATGTTTCCTGACGACAGTGCCATTTTTTCAGCAAGATAGGACGCCTCTTCATAAGGCCAGGAATGTGATGCAGCACAGTGGTAAGTTCCAGATGATGTGCTGGCCCCCCTAACTCACGAGATCTGAACCAGAAAGAACACATCTGGGACGTGATTTAATGTCGCGCCAGTGCTCATAGCATCCATTCCCGCAATTTACAGGAATTACGTGTCTTGTGTGTGTAGATGTAGTGGAAACTTCCACCACTGTCCTACCACAGCCTCATTGCATCCATGCCACGACGCATTGCCCCTGTTATCCGTTCCGAAGGTGAACATACTGACCAATGTAGGTGTAGATGAATATGCAGACGATGACGTATGCAATGTGGCAGCGTTCCTTCTGCTCAGAGCCTCCACACACTGATTTGATCATCAGGATTCTGTGTGCATTGCCGGGACAGTGAAGAGACGACAAGACGATACTCCTTTGCCCAGTACTATCATTTGTCAGCGTGACTCCCTCTTCTCGTGTGTCAACAGAAGGTGCAACAATGGTCGACGGGTTGACAACTTGTAACGCGTAATCCCACTGCTCGCTTTAATAGGCCTACTTGTCTACTAGCACGCAAGCCCGTTTCCTAACTCAAGGCACTTTGTGTGACCGTATGGTCCTCTCGGACGCTACTCGTGTGGGAGGTCTTGCATGCAGAACAGCCGACAGATTTCATATTCGCGCGACAGTCATCTCAAGTAGTAATATCGCGGGCCGATAAGCCACAGCCGCTACAACGGTCGATTACCGACTCGTGGCAGTAGACGTTTCTCATTCTTACACGAAGCTTAACACGTTCATACCACAAGAAATCGACACTCATAAGCAATTTCTAAATGATAAAGCCGCTGTGTGATATTTTCTTATATGTGGCGTTAGTTATTCGTATTTTGAGCGGTTCCGATGAAACCATTTGCACAGCCACTTCATGGCATTTACATTTGCTGCATACCACTTTCATGTTCTTCCATTTGTAACGACCAGCTGTGAAAATATAAATTTAATCCTCTTTGCGGACAAGTATGGGCATTCAGGGCTGAGCCGTGCAAGGCTCGCGTTTACCCCAAAAGTTTGTCATCTTCTCTTACGGTACCGCTGCCTCGTTTCTTATTCTATTTAGTGGCGTCACAAACTTCCTACCTTACTTGCCTGTGAGCGGCAGCAGCAGCGCGTATCGATAAGTGAACTGTCGTAACATCTCTGGAGCCACTCATAGCATTTCTGGCTCATCGTGTGTCTGAATAAGTTCGGCATGGACCAGCAGTGCAGTCGAGACGCAGCAGGAGTGTGGAGTGGGGGACAGAGAGCTGGTAAGGCGCCGGCAGCAAGTGCTCTCTGACCGCTGGCGACACACGTTAACTCTCCGACGGAGGAAGATTGGAGCGGGACGACTTTTGGTTGGTCTTTCGGTTGGTCGTCTCATCGGCCGACGTATATTTGGTCCTTTCGCCGTTTCCGGGCCTGGGAAGTCGGTCGGTTGGCGTGGAACACGAAGGAATTCCCCGCGGGACGTAGTCTGGTCAGGGCCGCTGGGGGGCTCAATGCTGTGTCGAAGTGTATAAGGCTGTTCAAATTGCTACGAGGTCCGTGGCTTACCGACCCTGGATACGAAAGTTGAGTTTTGATTTAATCTACCGGCAAATCAGGACTGTTCACATTGTGTCCTTTGGAGTTCGTTGTCGGCTGTTGGAATACCCCTGCGAGGAACAACGTGGTTTTCAAGTCGGAAAATTCTGGCCACCCTCCGGTGTCACTGTATTTGGTCTGGCCGAGCTGTTCTAGGCGCTTCAGTCTGGAACCACGCGACCGCTATGGTTGCAGGTTCGAATCCTGCCTCGGGCATGGATGTGTGTGATGTCCTTAGGTTAGTTAGGTTTACGTAGTTCTAAGTTGTAAGGGACTGATGACCTCAGGTGTTAAGTCCCATAGTGCTCAGAGCCATTTGAACCATTACTGAAGTGCACAAGCGGAATCTTCTGCCTTGTGACCATGAACGTTCCGGTTATCTGCCCTGGCCGTTGACGTAAAAATCAGGCAGTGTAGTTTCCTCATCGTGTTGTTGCTGCCAAGCACGGTGTGTATTTTGACAGCTCCATGTATGATTGGTTGTGGGCGCAAATATCTTCTACATTGTTCCGTTGAACTTCCTGTTGTGCTTTGGTCGGGTAAGGTGGAAGTTATCCTGTCGGCGGGTCCATTGACTGTCCGTCGGTTGGGTTGTCATCGGATCGTGAATCGTTGGCCCGACTGGCTGTCTCACCTAAGCAAGCGTTAGTGTTTGCATTCCAGGCAGACCCTCGAACTTCTGAGTGCCCTTGGGTGTACTGCCTTTTTTTAATTTGTTGTTGTTGTTTGTACTTGTATGGATTCTAGCCGATTTTTTTAAAATTAATGTTGTTTTACTCTTAAGGTGTAAGATTCTCTAGGCTTTCAGCCTAATTTAAAGAACTGTCTCACGCAAGACCTTTGGCGTTTTAAAGCTTTTAATGTTGTTGAATTTTAAGCGTTGGCCGTTCAGCCGATTTTGAGTTTCTGCTCTTAAGGTCCTCAGCCTAGTTCAAAGAACTGTTTCACGTAAGGCCTTTGCCATTTTAGAAACTTTAATGTTGTTGAATTTTAAGTGTTGTGCCCTCAGCCAATTTTGAGTTTGAAGGGCCTTCAGCCTAAAGACCTGCTTCACGTAAGGCCTTTGGTATTGAAAACAAAATTAATATTATGGAGTTTTAAGTTTTAGGCCTGCAGCCGATTTGAATTTAAGATACTTGCTCCTGAAGAGTCTGATTCTTTGGGCCTTCAGCCTAACTAAAGAACTGTTTTAAGATAAGTCTTTGCCTTTTAAATTTCTGCTTTAGTTGAGTTTCGCCTAATTAAGAACTGTTTCACGTAAGACCTTGTTTTTTTTAAAAAATAAATTATAATGTTGTTTGGCCTTAAGTGTTTGGCTTGCAGCAGATTTTGAATAGAAATTGTTTGCTCTGAAAATCTCAGATTCTTAGGCCCTTCAGCCTAAACAAATAACTGTTGTAAGATAAGGATGGCCTTTTAAATTTCTGATATGCTTGCGCTTTAAGTTATTGGCCTTCAGTCATTTTTAAATGAAAGTGGCCCTTAGTCGGTAATTAAGTCCCGAAGATTAAAAGTGTGTATTTAAAGAAAAAATCTTTTTGTCTCTTTTAATGTTTGATCAAATAATAAAGTTTTATGTTCCAGTGTAACTGCCAGCCCCTTATTTTAACCCCTTCCCACAAATTAAACTATGTGTCCTGTTCTGCGGGTTAAGCTGGTCATCTCAAGGGTTGTACTTTGAAAGCCAAAAGGTTTACCAATGAAGTTAAATTTCAATGCTACGAATCGCCAACGGCGAATACAACATTCGTTCTACCTCAAGAGAATGCGACATGTCCACTGCTGTTCGCGATATACAGGGTGGTCAGGAACCATCTGAAAAGCTTGTAACGATGTTGGTGGTAGAATGTCCTTGGAAATAAATGGTAAGAAAAAATTCGATTCATTGCGCTCCTACTACTAGTATTCTTTTGTTTCACTGAGTACCATTGGGGTACATAGGCCCTAAGTAATATATACTGACATATTGCCAGTATTTTAAGGAGCTAATGTAAAAGCTCAGATTACAGTTGTTCAACGTAACATTCATCATTCTGTTTTCCTATATAGTGGCACTAGAAAGGGTAAAATCTGCTTCTTTCGGAAGTGATAAATTTAAACTTGGTGAGCAAGAGCTATATGTATTCGGTCTGAGGGAACCGAAAAGGGAACACGTTTAGTGACGCTGACTCGGATTTGATTTTGCGCACGCGACAACCTGATTGGCTAAGTACAATGCTAATTTAGTCAGAAACGGGCAATGTATCGAATTTTATTTCATAACAGTTATTTATCATTGAAACACAATTTTCATCATCCTTACGGACTTTTCAGACTGTTTCTGACCACCCTGTACGTATATGACGTGCTCGATAACGTTTCTAGTAAATTGATAGCACGAATAATAACACCTTTTCGTAAAGAATCATCCATGTGTAATCTGTAAACTGACTTCTTCTACACATTTTTAATTTTAATAGAAATCAAGTCAATGATAGGCCTTACATCAAATCATAAGCGGCCATCAAATGAAAGTAAGTGCACTGTTAATTATTTCCAAAGAAATCGCCATAAATGTTAATTTATCCCACTTTGAGACAAGACGATCAGCGCCTTCATGCAGAAATGTCTACCATTGCCTCCGCAAACATTATTACATTCATGTACACTCACGTGTGCAGCTCTTGGTCTGAAGGAAATCAACGCGAAGCAAATCGACGGCCGCGAAAATATGGAAATCGTATGGGGTGAGATCAGGACTACATGGAAGATATAGAACTACTTCCCTGCGAAATTTCAACAGCCTAATTGCCCCCGAGGAAGTCATGACGATCTTTTTCTGTGACTCCAGGGGCCCACTACTACTCTTTGAGTTTCTGAAACACGGCGGTACAATTAGAGTGCAACTCAACTGTACGTGGACACGTTGCGAAAATTGAAGTTCGCCACCGAGTCCAAACCCCTAGGAATATTGATGGGCGACATCATTCTTGTGCAGTACAATGCCCGACCTCATGTTGTCAAAGTTGTATCGATTACGTTCTAGAAGTTTCACAGGAAAGCCCTTACACTTACTCCATACAGTCCCGATCTCTCCCTATGCGATATCCATATTTTTGCAACCCTGAAGACAGACATTGGTGGCCGTCGATTTGCTTCGGACGAAGAAGTGCGCACCTGAATACAATCATGTTTGCTTAAGCAAAAGCAGACATTTTTTCATGAAGACACTGATCGGCTTGTCTCAAAGTGGGATAAAACCATTAACAACTATGGCCATTATTTTGCAAACAATAATCCGTTTACTTACTATTTGTCCACCCATATCGTTTTCATGTGACTATCCCTATATAAGCAAGAGTAATCTCTCTGTTTCGTTTCTCTTTTCTTGCACCCACTTGTTTTCTCAATGATGATCTGCTTCTTTGTTTCTTCTTTAACATATTATGCCTTCTTCTGCTTATCCTACAATTTCTTCTGCTTCTTCCGTTTTATTCCTAATAACCTGATGCTGCTTATAGTCTTTCTTGAGCCTTATAAATGATGCACTGCTTGGCCCTAAACCAATATTGCTACCATAAAATCTCTTCGTATTGTTTGTATTCTCTATCCCATGTGCATTTTTGACTGCCCACGCATCTGATTTTGGCAGCAGGCATGTCGTGAACATCTGTCAATTTTTGCTCAACGAATTCATGTAGACACGATGTAACTAACTTCCAGATGATTCGGAATGACTTAGGTGATGGTTAGAGAGACAGATTTAACGTTTGCCTCTATATTTCCAACAGGTTCTCGCGTTCGTTTGTTCCCATGAATACGGCGAAGACCGGTATCCTGTATGCCTATCTGAGGAGACAAGTAGCTTGTCTTGTTTCATATTCCTTCTTGTTTCCGAAAAGCATTATTACATCACAATCTGAGAGAAAATTTTAAAAATGCAAATATTAAATGATGATCGACTTCTGTGGGTTGATGACAATCATATATTTCTGCTCAAATAAGTTAACATAACTGTATGTCCATGAGCATAACAGTGTATGGAATTATTTCTGCAGGATGGTAGGAAACAGTCAGAAAAGCTTGCACTATTTTCGAAGAGTAGTTTGTGCTGAGAAATAATTTATCACAAAAAATTCGATACTTTGGGCCGTTTCCAAGTTAACTGGCATGGAATTTATCCATTCAGAACGTTGCGCGTGCAAATTCAAGCATCCTGCCAGAGATGGTGTCGCCAAACGCGTTCTTCGTTTGGTTTCTTCGTATCGAACAAAAGAGCGGCACGTAAATTGAATGGCATTAAGCATCAAACCCGAGCCAAAGGCTGAGCGGTCTCGTTGGCCATCATCTACAATATGAGAACAATTGTTACTAATTGCATCTGCCTGATCGCTTGAATTTCCGCACTTCGTCCCGAATGCCTAACCTAACAACTGATTAACTAGCAAATGGTGCAACGTATCGAATTTTTCTGAACAACTACTTCTCATCACAATCTACCTGCAACAAGCTTATGAGCTTTACAGACTGATTCTGACATCCTATATACACGTCATCATGGGATATATAGTTTCTCGTTGGTGTCTGCATAAATGTTTGTTATTTTCTTGTATGCTCAATAGATTTCCCTTCAGATCTGTTTCAACTCTTGACATGTTTCACGCGTATCATTTATACATTTTGTAGCTTCACATTCCAATTCCTGCCATTTACCTGCATCCCACAAACATTTCGCCTCATTTCATCCGTTTTCGTGTCTCGTCCTGTTTCTCCCACCTCTGCTTCCGCATTCCATAGTGTCTACGCAAGACAACTACAGCGAAGAATATATTACATCCCAGACTCAAAATACGTTACCGATTAGCAGCTTCGTTTTAACTATTTTCATCCACCGATTGATTCATTTCCTTTCAGTGCGTGTAAATCAATTCAAAACTAACAACAAAGCTTGTCATCCAACTGTATTTTGGTTTCCGTAGCTCCTCAGAGTCCTACATTCTTCATGCATTGTCTATCAAATTCATTTCTTTTTCTACAGTTTCTCACTCCTGAATGTATGACAGATTCTGCTATTTTTCTTTCTTGAATTTTACATCCCGTGCTTCTTTATTTATGTTACCTGTAATATTCAGTACCACCTAATATGCAATAACTCTTGTCATTCTGTACTTAGTACCATTTCCACTTGCCTGTAGTCCTACACTCCGCGAAACCGTATCAATCAAGTCTGAATACATTGTACGAGCTGCTGCCTCCTTCGGCAAGTAGTCCTCGTCGGAAAGGGCTGTTGAAGGATGGCTATTCCGGAACGAACGCCTTTTGAAAGACACATAGTGTAAGTCACTTGTTGTTCACTGACAGTGAATAAAAGCTGCCTATGATCTAAAGATCTTTGCCATGAACAAGGGACTTCAAGGTTATTGACCGGAGCCGGCAAGCGAGATGGCAGGATTCGTTTCGGTTACATCGTGAACTGAAGCAAAAGGCACTCTCGTCTTGCCTTCTGCCCCGAGCAATACGATGAAGTTAGCAGTAATTGAGAAATTAGTCTTGTGTTTAATAAGGATGCATTCCATCAGCAACTTTCGATGTAACGGTGGGGCACAGTTGCACGCATCCAGTTGGGTTTCAGAATATTACTCAAGTCGTGTATTTTTCGTGTTCTCTTTCTAAACCGTATTTCACATGCGGAATTCTGAACCATTGTTCACACTCTCAGTTGCTTCAGAACAAGTAGTAGTATGATTTTGTCTCTTTGCTTAGTCATCTGTAAATGGAGTGCCATACAAGGCAGCTTTTCACACCATCGACTATGTTGTCAGGCGATTTCTAATGCTATTTCTTTTGTGATTCTGAGATGAACTTCGGAAGAGATGTTAATAACTCCGATTCAATGTCACGTCTACCAAGGCTAAAATATATACCGGGTGATCAAAAAGTCAGTATAAATTTGAAAACTGAATAAATCACGGAGTAATGTAGATAGAGAGGTACAAATTGACACACATGCTTGGAATGACATGTGGTTTTATTAGAACCAAAAAAATACAAACGATAAAAAATGTCCGACAGATGGCGCTTCATTTGATCAGAATAGCAACAATTAGCATAACAAAGTAAGACAAAGCAAAGATGATGTTCTTTACAGCAAATGCTCAATATGTCCACCATCATCCCTAAACAATAGCTGTAGTTGAGGAATAATGTTGTGAACAGCACTGTAAAGCATGCCCGGAGTTATGGTGAGGCACTGGCGTCGGATGTTGTCTTTCAGCGTCCCTAGAGATGTCGGTCGACCACGATACACTTCCGACTTCAGGTAACCCAGTAGCCAATAATCGCACGGACTGAGGTCTCCGGAGCTGGGAGGCCAAGCATGACGAAAGTGGTGGCTGAGTACACGATCATCACCAAATGACGCGTGTAGGAGTTCTTTCACGCGTCTATCAGTATGTGGTGGAGCGCCATCCTGCATAAACATCGTACGTTCCAGCAGGTGTTTATCATGCAGGCTGGGGATGATGCGATTCTGTAACATATAGGCGTACTTCTCAGCCGTCACGGTAGCAGTTCCTGACGTTTTGCTGTCCAGTGCCATCTGTCAGACATTTTGCGAACTTTGTTCTTTTTTCCTAATAAAACACCATGTCATTCCAAGCATGTGTATCTATTTTTACCTCACTATCCATATTATCCCGTGGTTTATTAAGTTTTCTAATTTATACTGACTTTTTGATCACCCACTACACCAACAGCTTTTAATTATGTTGAGTCTCTGATGCATTTAGATTTCACGTATTTATAAATTCACATCTTTTCCTGGAACTACTAATAGCCTTTATCCTGAAATCATTAACCATATTGTCATGGGCGGAGTGATCTTTACACTTGCGTTGCATTTGTTGTTAGGTTACGTAGCAGATACCTTCCACTTTAGTATTTCTTATTTTGTTAAAGATTTTCAGCAATCCAGCTACTTGACGCTGATGCAGTTTTCCTGTGTATGACGCCAATGTGTCAACAGAGCGGCAGTTCATCGCATTCACCTCAAAATTTCTGTGTCTTCATATTACTATGTCATGTATGTAACGTACGAGGAAAACCTTAATCTCTGCAAAAATCGGACCTGTAAAGTATGATTGACTGTAGTTTGAGGCCCTGTAGCATGTGACTTAAAGTTCATGTACTTGTTCCATACTCACTTGTGTTACTTCCGAGTAGCTCCACCCTTTTCAACTGCGCTCAATCTATCTTTCCATCTCTAATTACTAATTGAAAGTGATATCGCGTTATCGGTAGGTTGTATTCATTGTTTAGAGGTGTACGTCAGAGTTTACACTCTTTTCACAACCTTATACGTTGTTTCCATAGGAGTGATAGTTCAAATTGGCATTGGTACCGTAAATCCTCTAGTGCTTTCGTTGTCCGCTGGTATTACGAGCGACTGTCATTAAAGTTAGCTTGAAAACTAAATTCTTCACGTTAGTAAGACATAGAGCTGCGGATATATAAGCGTACGTAGGAAACACACAGAACAATGCAATTGATTTACCAAACTAATAATGGAGAGCATTGCCAACTATTAAGAATTAGCACCGAATAGGAGGCACTTTCGCCGCCTGCACTATCTCGCTCCCTCCCTAGCACACACTTCAAGGACTCCTTTGTTTAGTTGCGCGAGATGTCTCGTAATTTTCAGTTCCTTACACAAACTACCGCTTCGTATCTCGCTGCTAGTTTGCAAGTCGCGTGCCGCTCTGTTACGCGCCGTGTTTCCGCTTCGCGCTGACTTCTGGTAGCTGCTACCGGGTAATGTAGCATTAAGATATGAAACAAATGGAAGTAACTTTCCAACAGGAATTACACCACATCGTGAAGTTACACCCACGCTGCTGCAGCTTTCACGTGAAAGGCGTTTCATAGTCTCCGGTCATAATCACTTCTCTCGTACAACCTGTTACGCTTAGTTGTCGGACTGTGAGTTTAAAGCAAACAGAGGAAACGTAAAACTGTCCTTCTTCCAAACTGAATGTGTATGTTCTGTTTTGCTCCCGCTTATCCTCCAGACTGTTTCCTTGGCACAACGCAGTGAAAGCGTGGGGAACCACGAATAGCGGCGACAGGATATTCTAACGATACTGACCGTTGCTAGAAGTTTGTATGCTGAAAGTGCAGGAATTTCCAGTAGCCCTTATCGATTATATTTGTGTTTCGTAACGTGATTTGGGTCAGACCGTGGACAGGTCCAGTGTTAGTGACTTACTCGGTTACTGGAAGATAAAGAAGTGATAGCAAACACCAAATAAACGGAAAAATCAATGTCAATTCTGTACTTGTTTATTTAGTAAACAAACAAAAATTAATTTTAAAGTACAGCCAACACGGTAAGCTTGATATGAATCCAAAATAGTAAACAGAAATTAACTTACAGACGGCCATATATGTCATATTTCTAGTTCGTAAACGATACCGTCAGAAACTGCCCCTTCTATGTGAAACGGTTTCCATTCAGTACTGCGCAATTTAGCTGATCAGTTGCGTGCAAAGGACATTTCGACAGACAGAACAGTAATCTCTTAAATTCTGTTCCCTGTTACTCGGTAGCCTGACGTCGTGCATTACCTGCAAAAGTACCATCAGTGGTTTGAGATGCAATGAATGTGATGCAGTAAGATATACACAAACCACAACATGTCAGCAATGATGAATCGCTAAACTGGAGGACTTCACTACCAAGCCTATTGTGACACTTATTACAATACATAAACGTTTGTAAATCTTCTTTCGAATTTCTTCCTTGCATATCCTCCTCCACTCTTTCTTCATTCTGTAAAAGGTCTTCCTTTTTTCCCTTGAGTGGAGGATGCCAAGTACTTTTTTCTTCCGGCCATCGTTCACGTTGAGAAAGTGACTTGTATACTGGTTTCATTATCTAAACGATATTACAAACAGTAGATCACTCTGGTGGTTTACTTAACGAATCCGTGAAGAATTGCTGCTCACTTCTTTGGATTTTCTCTGTGTCCTCTATTAATCCTACCTGGTGAGGCCCGAGAAGCACTTTCAACATTCAAGTACCTGTCTACCAAGTATTCTATGAGTAACAACTTTCATGAATGAATTACATTTCCTCAGTTCTCCTCCAATGACACTCTACTCTTCCTACAGCTAGATGAAGTGATAATTATAAGTTGATTCGCTTCCAACGATTACTCTCAGACATAGCACGGTTCTTACTGTATTAAGCGATTTATCGCCAATATTGTAAACGAAGGACAGCCTGTCTTTTTACCTGTGTATACGCAATACAACACATTTATTTATGATGCAGCCCTATTGACAGTCTTTGCACCAACCCTCGATCTTCTGCAGACAATGTTGCATTTGACTGACGTTCACATGGGACGCCAGTTTACTCCATACTACACCATAACCCACTGACAACGTCATAAATCCTTCTGTGTTATGCACTACATTATTTATGTGTACGGAAGACAGAAGTGCCCTATAACATTGCTGTGGGGTACTGCCGAAGCTATTTTGCTACTGGTAATTTCGCTCCAGTTAGAACCACACACAGCATTGCTGCGTTCTCTCAAGCAGCGAGTCCTCACCTCAGTCATCAAGGCCAACTGATACACATAAGTTCGTGTATTGTTCTCAACGAAACAGTTCTAAATTGAATCGAATTCTTTCGGGGAGTTAAATATCACGTTATCGACTTGGGCTTTGTTATTTCACATGCGACGCAGACATTTAGCGAGCTGAGTTTCAGAATTTGGCTGTTTATTGAACTCATGTTTCAATCTACATAGGTGATTTTCTAATACAGTAAAGATGATGTCACCAAATCAGTGCCAACTGCATTATCTTCATCTTACCGAGCAACCATATCGAACTCAACCTGCGTGTAGTACAGAACGAAGGTCAGCATCATTCGTAATATCATCATATGATACTACGGCCGATAACGACGTTCACCTGTTCTGGATTACATCATGGTCGTGGAGCACAATAATTCCAACGGAGTCGAACATGTTGACACCTTGAGTGTCATACGGACCAAGGGAAACAGTACACTCTTTAACAAAGGATTTCTGCTTAATGTCAACAGACATCACCAGCAAGGAATAACAAGGAATGAAAAGCAATGGCCACTGTAATAAGAATATGAGGAGTTACGCTCCGTTATTTATCTACTGTTTCTGGCACATGCCGAGTTGCGACAGCAAATGTTTCCAAAATATAATCAAATCGATATACAAAATTGGAGCCACATTTTCAGGACGTATCAGGAACCTGGAGGCGGTCTCGTGATAACCTGTACTCGGATTCTCAGCTAATTCTCGTTGTTCTGGTGCGAAATTTGTAGTTTAACTAATAATAATTAACAACTATTTTCTTACAATTTAATTTGAATAAATAGCTGCTGATGCACAAAGAACATGATAATTATTCACTACGTGATTATTTTTAGGTGCTGTCTGTAGATATTGTGAGATGACATACTTCTTTAATTCTAAATTATGTATTTTCTCTTCTTTACAGCTTACATTCAATCCACTCACTGCGTTTCTCTTCACAATCGACTTTTTCCTCATCACACTCAACGTGAGTATTGTAATTATTTCTATACTGCCGACAACAGTAGATATCTGGGCCACTATGCATACTTTATTGCTATTATAGTGCAAAATAATATTTCATGCATACATTTCATAGCTACTGCTACCGCACGTACTGCCTTTACATCTTTTGTATCTTCTTTCGCTTTGTTATTTGGCTGTATCACAAGCTGTTTTCGTTTTGCATCACTGGATCTTAACTGCTTTGTTGAATGACAGTTATTGCTATGAACCAATGCTTGGTGAAATTCAAAGTGCGCTTTGGAAAGTGTTCAGCCACATATGAAACATAACAGACGATTTGGCTTGAATTTCAGGAGGCTAAAATTCCTGTGTGAAGTGCTATACACGGTGATTCAGCTCCCCCTAACGCTTGGCCTTATGCACTCCGCAACGCCTTCAAACACCATGAGCGAAATTTTCGTGTGCTCCCCATTGCTCTGTGCAAACAAAACCCCAACATGAAAAAATGACCAAGACCTTTTTGTACGAAATTTATGTACTTCCATTTTTACTGGGATTCGTTTTCGCTGGACGCCATCGTTTTGGAGTTATTAAAGGAAAACGCATTTGAAGGTCACGTTTCTACGATTTTCTCGAATAATTCGGAAACTATGGCCTCTAGCGAAAACGCATTCCAGTAAAAAATTCAACAACATAAATTTTTTTTACAAAATGGTCGTGTTCGTTTTTCTTTAGGAGTAATATTTAAGGCGTAGTGGGAGAGAGAGAGAGAGAGAGTATGAAAATCCTGGACATGGTGTTTGGAGACACTGCGAGTTGCATGAAACCTACTGGTAGGAGGAA
Organism: Schistocerca gregaria; assembly: GCF_023897955.1. Classification (NCBI taxonomy): domain Eukaryota; kingdom Metazoa; phylum Arthropoda; class Insecta; order Orthoptera; family Acrididae; genus Schistocerca; species Schistocerca gregaria. The sequence continues at coordinate 602,308,984 of NC_064923.1, read as the reverse complement.
ATAGATTACCCTGTATCTCCGAAGATTCTTTTACGCTTCCAACACATTTGTCAAACAATTTCAGTCCCGGTATGTTTTGTTTATAAAAAGTAAAGAAAACGCTGCAAAAATTGTTAATGATCTTGCACAACTACAGGGAAACAGATTAATAAATTTACTCTTTAGCAGAAAGAAAAAAAGGGTTTACCGACACTAAGTTTTCTTGTTTAGATAAAGGTCTTCTTTTTCTGTTAGCATCGTGTCTGTTGCAGGACCTGTTCTGTTGCGAGACCTATTACTAAACAAGTCTTGTATTGTATTTTCCTTCTTACGTGTATGAAAAAAGACAAAGAGTTTCACTGTGCTTCGTTTTCCTCCAGATTTATGGCTCTACAAACATAATACATATAAAATACATTGTCACATTTTCTTTTCTAAAATGTTAAAAGTTGTTTTGCTTCCGAATGCGATGTTTTGTAGCTGATACTTATAGCGTTTGTTGCTATTTACACATATTTTGAAGAAAACCTGTTTGTTCTCCGTTTATTAGCGGAGGTTATAGTCATAAAATGCTCGATTTCAGTATCAACATTACCCTTATCCCCAGCTTGTGGAATCCCACTTCTCTTTCAACTTCATTTGGTTTCTGTTCGTAATTGACTTTAATTTTATGTTTAGACGACTTCACATACGTTCAGCGGTAACCACTCATATTTAGCACTCAGTATTGGCTTTTTCCCATTGCATTTGTTTCTCGAGTGCTGTGTATCTATTCCCAACATCGCAGACGAAGTAATCATAATTTGAATTTTGCGTTTTGCCGTGTGAGAGAATGGGTGTTTATTTGTGTGTGTGTGTGTGTGTGTGTGTGTGTGTGTGTATGTGTGTGTGTGTTTAACTATAGGAGATGGTCAGTTTGTCCTGAAATAAAAAGTGACGTCATTTACGTAGATTTATTCATTTTCAAACAATGGAAAACACGGCTAACGGTATCACACTCATTTCTTTGAAGAAACTGTGGAATTTTAAACTCCATGTAATCCAGAAAGAACAAGCATGATCCAACATTGCTATTTCAACTAAATATTTCCCTCAGTGCGCATCTAAACACATTACAACTGAACTTTGTGTATTTATGGCTAACAACTATTTCATTACATGTTCACTCGATCGAGTCTACCACACTACTTCTCTCGCGCGCTAGCTACTATTTCGCATTGTCATCACAACACTAGAATGCCCTGCCCTCCGTAAAAGATGGCACATTGCAGAAATTTCGAGAGGCTAAGGCTACACTGCTAGCACCTGGTGCTACGTAGCTGAGCTGGCTGGCAAGTACATAGACCACGGTTTCCTTAGACTATAGAGCATGATAAACAGTTAATTATCCTTAACATTATCATAATTCTGAACAACTAACCCAACTAGCACATATTTGACATACATTGAAAACCCACAGCAACCCACAGCAATAGCTCATCATCAGACGTTTAGTAACTCATACATACAAACAATATTTAATATCTGTTTTACAGACTAAACACAGAGTCAATAAACACAAAGTCTAGTTGCAACCGGTATATCCTGTTATGCTAATTTATTTCTACTAAATACTTCTTAATTCATGAACATCTTATTTTTCTTCTGTTCCACTGCAAATGTCTATGTGCCACTCGAACCCAGTTACTAGCTACATTTTCTAATGCAACAAATGCCAACTTGATCCGGTATATGTTATGCTAAGGCTGCAGCTGTTTTGCTTAGGCTTCACTGCTCAGTAGCGTTTGCCCATCATGTGAGAACTGTTGTTACTGAGTACGTGTTTTTATACCTACTGTTATCTTGTGTGCCAGGTGTACGCTCTGCTGTGCGTCGTGTCGCAGTTCCAGGAGTATAAGGCTGGCCGAGGGACCGCCGCGGATGATCACTGCATCCGACACGTGAGTACCACAGCAGCTCTTAGTGCGGAAGTTATACGAAATATTGAGAGACAGCTCAAATAAAACTTAGAAGCACGATTTGTCTCATTATTGGCGGCAGTGCTGTAAATGTATTTTAACAATTAATGTGTGATTCATAAAAATGCGCTACATTTTATAAATTCTGCAGAGAGGTGTCGTGATGCTGTTACCATGGTAGCATGTGTGTAAAGAATGGTTTAATGTGATTACCCACCCTGTCTACCATCTGCAAGTCTCTTCATCCGTTCGTAGCTACTGCAACCGACATCCCCTTAAACCTGCTTTGTAATCAAGCCTTGGTCTTCTCTACATTTCTTACCACCCCTCCATGAGCCCTGCCCCACAACCACCAATACAAACACTGCGTTCAGTAACCAGGCTGAATATTCCTTGATGCGTAATGATGCGTCTCACGAATCGTTTCAGCACTTATACCTCTTAAAAATGTAACTATTTATTTAGAGGAAAAACTCTCTTAGTAAATATGTTGGTCCTTTGATTGATCGTGATCTGTTATTGATTTTTAGTGAAGTTAGTTTTTAGGTTTAGCTTTCAAAAAAATACAAAAGAGATATAATAAGCAAAATAATGAATTTCGTAGGTTGCCAATTACGTATTATATCCGGTTATATCGAGCTCCAGGCTCCCTACAAATTGCTGTAAATGAAATAGCGTAGTATTACTCAGCTCCAGCTCACTGGAATGAAATTATTACTATCACAGAAAATAGACAAGTTTTAATAAAATTATTTCACTGGATTCCTTCAATTAACCTCACTGAATATTTTTACATAATTTCTTCCGCTTCGGCTATCAGACATTGCGCTGTGAAAAAAATATTTTTAAATGTGCCGCGTAATAGCGGCTAGTTGTTAACAGTTAGAGGTCGCTCCGCAGCAGCTGGAAACATGCTAAATAATTTTCATTAAATATTCTTTTCATAAGATAAACGTGGCGTAGGTTCTTGAAATAGCAGACGGAGATCACTTTATAATGATATATTCTTACTAGGACACAGTTTACATCATTAAATATTTGCAATTACGTTACGACAGAAACAAATGCTAGCGCAGCACAATAGCTTGCGTACCTTACTCCAGCTAACACCAGAACAGACTAGACAGAAGAATGAGCACTGCATTGTGTTTTATACTCTTACAAAGAAAATAATACTTCTTTTAATTACTTACACATTATAATTGCATACAATATTTTTACAGTTAGTGTTATTACCTTTCACATATAAATCGATGTTTGCAGTTCATTTTGAGTCACATACAGTCATTTTTATTTACGTTTCGCCTCGATAATGGAGAATATTGCAAAAGCGACACTACACACTCCTAACTTGTTATTTGACATGCCTACCTAATGTTCGACGATCTTCCATAACACCATTATTTAAAAATTTGCATGTCATACACGTATTAGTCTCTTTCAAATTCTAAAGGTGGCTGGGGTAAATTATAGGGAGCGAAAGGCTATTTACAATGTGTACAGAAACCAGATGGCAGTTATAAGAGTCGAGGGACATGAAATGGAAGCAGTGGTTGGGAAGGGAGTGAGACAGGGTTGTAGTCTCTCCCCAATGTTATTCAATCTGTATATTGAGCAAGCAGTGAAGCAAACAAAAGAAAAATTCGGAGTAGGTATTAAAATCCATGGAGAAGAAATAAAAACTTTGAGGTTTGCCGATGACATCGTAATCCTGTCAGAGACAGTAGAGGACTTGGAAAAGCAGTTGAACACAATGGATAGTGTCTTGAAAGGAGGATATAAGATGAACATCAACAAAAGCAAAACGAGGATAATGGAATGTAGTCGAATTAAGTCGAGTGATGCTGAGGGAATTAGATTAGGAAATGAGACACTTAAAGCAGTAAATGAGTTTTGCTATTTGGGGAGCAAAATAACTGATGACGGTCGAAGTAGAGAGGATATAAAATGTAGACTGGCAATGGCAAGGAAAGCGTTTCTGAAGAAGAGAAATTTGTTAATATCGAGTATAGATTTAAGTGTCAGGAAGTCGTTTCTGAAAGTATTTTTATGGAGTGTAGCCGTCTATGGAAGTGAAACATGGACGATAAATAGTTTGGACAAAAAGAGAATAGAAGCTTTCGAAATGTGGTGCTACAGAAGAATGCTGCAGATTAGATGGGTGGATAACATAATGAGGAAGTATTGAATAGGATTGGGGAGAAGAGAAGTTCGTGGCACAACTTGACCAGAAGAAGGGATCGGTTGGTAGGACATGTTCTGAGTCATCAAGGAATCACCAATTTTGCATTGGAGGGCAGCGTGGAGGGTAAAAATCGTAGAGGGAGACCAAGAGATGAATACACTAAGCAGATTCAGAAGGATGTAGGTTGCAGTAGGTACTGGAAGATGAAGAAGCTTGCACAGGATAGAGTAGCATGGAGAGCTGCATCAAACCAGTCTCAAGACTTAAGACCACAACAACAACAACACGTATTACTTCCGTACAAGGTTACACTCCTAAAAGTACGTTGAGAAAATACTTCTAATGTCTGAAATTCATACATCTCTCTTTTTCTTAAAAAATTTCTTATTATTGCAAGTTTACACTTAATTTCTCTGACAAATGTCTGTTATTTTGATCCCCAAATTTTAAAACGTATTTAATACCACTTTTAGTTCCCGTTTCCTAACCGTATTTCCTCAGCATCGCCTTTTCTGCTACAACGCACTATTCGTTCTGTTCAACTTGTCTTTCAATTCCTTTGCCATATGTCAAATAATTAAGATGCAACTCTCAAACCTAGAAGTTATTATTTATTCTTAGTGAAATTTAATTCCCTTGCATAAATTTTCCCTGATCTCCTGTACTATTTGCTCAATGTAGAGAGTGAATAATATGAGGGCTAGGTTACATAACTCTTACACTGCTTTCTTTCCTTTCATACTTTTCGTCACTTTCTGTGCGATTTGTAGGTAAGTTGCCACTCCTTGAGTCTTATCACCACTACTTTCAATACTTTAAAGACTCCATTCTAGTTAAAAATGTCGAAAACTCTCTTAGTGCCTATGAAAGCAACAAAACATAGTATTGTGTTTCATTTTAAGTTTAGTCGTAGTGTCAATATTGCCTCCTGTGTTCCCTTCGAGCGATTTAGTAACAAGTTCCGTGGGTCATTTGAAGGATTCATTTATCGAAATGGTGTTGAACGAGTCGGTTTGTTGGTATGCACGATACATGATTAGCGTTAGCATTAATGAAGACAGTTTTAGTACTACTAGTGCAACTGCACTTAACAGCTAGCTTTTTTCTTTCCTTTTCTTCTGGTTCTCAATTTCTAGCTATAAATTTGTGGAGTTGGTCAGGATAAATGATTTACGACTTGCTTCGCTACCTGTGAAGCATGTTATGGCATTCGGCACATCATAAAAGTTTTTTGTTGCTGCATATTGAACTCTTTCTCTGACAACCTAATGGCTTTAATAATGTCAATGAAGTCAAGGTCAAATCTGTCTTCTGCAATTAAAAAAACATCTTTCGTTTTACCTACTACATTGATGACTTCATTTCACCATTTCCTAAAATTTCAGCTAACATTGAAATACCTAATAAAAATTTCTTAATACAGTTTCTCTTGGCAGTTTCTATATTTGTCTATTTTACCCTTTTTCTTAATTTTATTTACAAGTGACTAATACTGCTTAGAATCCCTCTTGCTGTTTGTAGTCTCATATCCTGTTAGTTCTTCCTTCAAACTGTCCATTACCATTTAAGCGCTAACGATGTGTTTAATTTTTTTAATGCATTGTATGTATTTTTTTTGGATCTGCCTCAACACTTTTACTGGCAACGTTAAATTCAAGTTCGTCTCGCACTTTTTATTTTTATTGTTGTATAAATAGTAATCTTTATTATTCTTTTGGTTTTCGAGTTTATCAGAATCCACATTCTTTCATGATTACAACTTAATTTTAATTTCTTTAACACTTGTAGTAGTAGTAGTAGTAGTAGTAGTAGTTTTATTCATCCGTAGATCTCTTTTTACAAGGATATAGGACATGTCAAAGTATTTACAAGCTTAGATCAATTTACAATAAGCTAATCCGTATACACATATATTTACAGACTTCTAGTTAGAGACAATCATTAGATTTTACTCCTGGTATACAATAATTTATTTACAAATAACTCATTAAATAATGTAATGCCACACTATTCACTCATATTTCACTATCAGTCACTGCACACACTATACACACATTGTTTCATAACACTTCACTCACTACATACACACACACACACACACACACACACACACACACACACACACACACACACACACACACAGGTGATCCTTGGGCCATTTTCTGTACTGCAAGTTCCCATTTGCTATCCTGAAAAACTGAGTCAGCATCCCTTCATAATGAGTGAGATGTTGAGCTCAGAAAGAGGAAGAGGTGTTAGTATTGTGCTATGCATAGCTTGAGGGGAGAGTGTCTCTAGAAAGGAAAAAAGAAGAAAAATAACAAAGTGAAGGTGTTATGTGGAATATTGGATGTTTTATAATCATCATTATTATTATTATTTGTTTGTATAACATTTTTTTATCAAACCCCTACTCTGCTTTATCTAAGTAATCCTTCAATGTATAAAATGTATTGCATAACAGGTACTTTTTAGCTGCCTTCTTAAATAAGTGTATTTTTGAAATTTCTTTAATCTCTTTTGGTAATTTATTGTACAGTTTTATTCCTTGGTAGAAAATGCTGTTTTGAGTTTTATGTTTATTTTTTCTTGGTAAATGTAAGTTGAGTCTATCTCTTGTTGCATGGTCATGGACAGAGCTGTTTGTGCAGTAATTGCCAATGTTACTTTTGATGTGTACAACTGACTGGTAAATGTGTTCACATGGAGCAGTTAAAATTCCCAGTGTTTTGAACAGATCTTTACAATGAGCTCGACTACTATTTCTGGTTATTATTCTTATGGCTCTTTTCTGGAGTTTGAAAATTGTGTTCATATTTTGTGGATTTGTTCCCCCAAAAAGAATGCCATAGCTAAGAATTGAGTGTACATATGAATAATATGTAACTAAAAGACACTGCATGTTACACACAGATGATAGAATTCTAAGGGCATAACATGCTGATGACATTCTGTTTGCAAGTACCTTTGTGTGTTCGCACCACTTCAGCTGAGAGTCAATATTCATTCCTAGAAATTTTGCATTTGTTACACAGTCTATAGAGGTGCCATCTACATTTAATTTAACATTGTCATTTTTCCTCTTCAAACTGAAGTTCATGGCATTAGTTTTCTTTATGTTTAATGTCAATTTGTTGCTTATTGACCAATCGTAAACTTCCTTGAGAGTTTCATTTGCTTTCTCGGTAAGGAGTTCTCTTGTTCTCTCAGTGACTATAATATTGCTGTCATCAGCGAAGAGAATTTTCTCACCATGAGTAACACTACTGTGAAAGTCATTGATGTATATCAGGAATAGTATTGGTCCTAATATGCTACCTTGTGGAACCCCTATATTAATATGTTTTGGTTCTGATAAGTATTTTACTAAATGTTTAGATCTATTTGAAGTATGTGTTATCTCTACTCTTTGTACCCTATCTGTTAGGTATGATCGAAACCAGTCATTAGCTACCTCTCTTATTCCTAATGCTTCTAATTTATTTAATAGAATCTTGTGGTCGACTGTATCAAAAGCCTTAGAAAGATCCAAAAATATGCCTGTGACACACTCATCTTTATCAAGAGCATTAAGTACAACTTTTGTGAATTCTACTATGGCTGACTCCGTATTTTTGCCACTTCGAAAACCAAATTGTGATTTGCTTAAAAGATTGTATTTATTCAGATAATTCATTAATCTGTCTTTCATAATTGCTTCTATTATTTTTGAGAACGCTGACAGCAGGGAAATGGGCCGGTAATTTTCTATGTCTTCTGCATTACCTTTTTTAAGCAAAGGTACAACTCTTGCCTGTTTTAGCTGCTCTGGAAATGTCCCTGATGTGAAGGATTCATTTATTATATTTGTTAATGGGCCTTGTATAATCCCTATGCATTGTTTCAGTACACACATTGGTACATCATCTAAGCCTTCTGACTTTTTATTTTTTAGCTTTTGAACAGTTTTATTGACTTCATTCTCTGTGGTTGGAAGTAACATCATTGTATCTAGTGCAACAATTTTTGCAGGTGTTATATTTGTTTTGGGGAATTGTTGCTGTAACTTCTCTGCAATACTTGAAAAATGCTCGTTTACATAGTTTGCTAAGTGTTGTGGATCATTTATTACCTTATCTCCCTCCCTTAGCAGTATGTTATTCTGCGTTTGTTTGCCTCTCCCCATTTCCTTTTTTATAACATCCCAGACTGCTTTGCTTTTATTCTCTGCATTATATATTATTTTGTCATTAAATGACTTTTTTGCAGCAATCAGCACCTTCCTATAAATCTTTTTGTATCTATGATAGAAATTTAAGAATTCTGGATCATTGTGAATCTTTTTCATGGAACTGAGGTGTTTAAGTGTTTGGGAGGACTTCTTAATACCTGCTGTTATCCATCTGTTTTTGTGAGATGTTGATACAGTCATGCATACTTTTGGAAATGCTGTTTCAAAGTTCAATTTAAACAATGTGGAGAATTTGGAGAATTTCATATTCACATTGGTTTCCTTATACACTTCATCCCAGCTTTGTTTTTCTAGTTCTTTTGAAAAATCTTTTATTTTGATTTCTGATAGATGTCGTTTATAGGCTTGTAGTTTAGGGAATGATTCGATGCCTGATTTTACTGTTGTTATTTGACAGAGATGGTCTGATAGTCCGAGATCTTTTACAGCTACATCACATTTTTCCCTGTCTATATTTGTGGCCACATGGTCAATTACTGATGCAGTCATTGTAGTAACCCTTGTTGCACTATTGACCAATAGGGACATGCCAAAACTTTGAAGGATATTTATGAAGGTGCTATGATATTAGTGTTGATGTTTATGTCCCCACACAGAATTATGTTGACCTTTGTACTTGAGACTTTATCTAGAACTTCTGTTAATTTATTGACAAAAGTGTCCACACTACCACTGGGAGATCTATACACACACAAAATGATTAATTTCTTGGTGATATCGAGCCCTGATAATTCAATAGCTGATATTTCAATGTGTTGGTCTTCACTTACTGTACTGAGGTCATGTCTAGATTTGAACTGTGTTCCTTTTCTGATATAAATGCATGATCCTCCACCCCTTGAAGTAGTTCTGCAGTAAGAGTTTGCCCTTTCATACAATGATAATACTACATGTTGGATTTCTGTGTCTCTACACCAGTGCTCAGTAATACAAACTACTGTGCAGTTCAAAGATTGGAGCTCAACTTCTAATGCTTGTATTTTATTTTTTATTGATTGCATGTTTTGATGGAGGATTGTTAAGTCTGTGAAATGCCCCATGTTACTCTTTCCGATGGTTTGTTTTTCTTTGTGACATCTGGTATGTGTGATTTTTGAAGTGTTATAATCTGTCTTGTGAGTGATTGTTTCAGTATTTTTTGAACTGCTAGAGATACTCTTTAGGCAGGGGAACCTGTTGTCTGGATTTATCCTAAAAAAGACCTACTTTTCCTACCTATGACAACAGGTATTTGACCATGTGTGGCCCGAGATCCACCCCCTATACTTTCATGAATCAGCTGTACCAATCTTCCCTTCCCAGTCCTGTTTAGGTGTAGGCCATGCCTAGTGAAACCCCATCTGTTGATAGTCCCGACGGGCACCAGAGAAACATGAGCAAAGTTGGCCGTCCTCAGAGCCATCCCCAGCCCCACATTGATTCGCCTCACAGCTCCATCAAGGCGTGGCTGATCATGACGCCGGAACAGCTCAACAAAGTGTACATTGGTGCCATATACTTGTGTATATATGTTGTATGAAATCAATATTTCCATACGAAATCCAGTATTTTCAAAGTACACGAATTTCACTTGCTATGCAAAGGGAAAAATTTCACATTTCCTTCGTTCTACTTTCTTTTCCTCAGATTTGGAAACCATTTCTGTCTAATATCACACATTTAGTCAGTTGCTTTCAGAGAGGACGAGTCACTGACTCACAGTTTTTCATATTCAAGGCTGCCCCTCAATGTTGATTTTACACCCCAGACATCACATTTGTGAGACAACAGAAAGTTATCAGCATAGGCTGGCATTAATAGGATCATGTGAATTATTAACGCCTTGCGGGATCTTTACGGTGACTCTTTCGAATAGCACTTTCTGCACTTGAAAACAGGCTGGCAGTTGGCTCATCTAACAATAAATCTAGCAGTTTTCTCATTTGACAAAAATCATACAGTAGACGTTTGGGGCTTGGAAGCCACATGCAGCTATTAGGGAAAAGAACATCTTGAAACACTTACTGAGGACAGAATTCAGGTCTCAAGAATTTCTCGCACTGGTGTGCAGACAATGCTTTCGGCGGTAAGGCCGAAAAAATTGCCTACGTGTATTTATCCGTTAGTCGCCTCTAGCCAATGCAGGGGCACAGGCATGAGAGAAATGTAGGTTGCCCAGCCAAGGTATTTCGACAGTGTCATAAACGCCCTTTGTGAAGAGAGATGGCGACCATAAAAAATTTTACAAGTTTCCATATACACAACGGACCTGACACAATTGAGGGAGCCGTCAGTTGGTTGTCATCTCTCTGCTTGCAGAGTTTGTGGCAAGCCTCAGGCCTTCGAAACAATTTCAGAATGGGACACAACATTTATAGCGCCTATAAAATGGTCTATGTTTAGACACAAAGGCACTTCACTTAGTTTAGCCGAGGCCCCTGGTCAGATACTCTGTACTGTTTGGCCCATCGAGATAATGGTCTCCCTGAAAATTGTGTTGTTCACCTTATTGCTAAATAAAAAGTAAAAACACGTTTCCTTCAGTGGCCCTGGGAGAAACAAGTCAGGATCACAAGCATTTGTGAGTTAGGCATTGACAGCATCTCCAGAAAGAAGGACTATTGTTAACTTTGATTAGGAGTGTCTGATGGGTAAAACAGACGAGTTAGACAGGAACATTGTAGAGTCTTGTATTGGCGCGAAACCCTTCTGGTGGTGGTTGCGTGGGTGCTTTTGTTGAGTTTACCTAGGTTTGATGGAAAGTAAGGAGACTCGATTCTTTTGATTCGAACTTCGATCTGGAGAGGAGTCTAGTCTTGAGTCACGAGCGGGTTGTACTTGGAACACTTGCTCTGAGCGTGACTTAGCACTAGTATTGGTCTTGACTGGGCAGCGTGTGATGAGAACTTAGCTGTATCAACAGTTCAGAACTTATTCATTTTGGACAACTCGCTGCGCCGAGGGCAGTCTTATTCGATTACGGTCTGTCGCACTGACGTTTTATCCCCTTGTGTGCACTGTCATAGATGAGAGTCAAAAATGTGCATGGTATGACCGGCGCAACTGGAGTCTGCTAAGGTTTAAAGGCTTCCTTAGACAGTAACAGCGATCACTCTAACAGATCTCCAGCTGTGTGTTTGTGTGTGAAATCTTATGGGACGTAACTGATAAAGTTATCAGACCCTAAGCTTACACACTCTTTAACCTAAATTATCCTAAGGACACACCCATGCCCAGGGGAGGTCTCGAACCTCAGCTGGGACCAGTCGCACAGTCCATGACTGCAGTGCCCCGGCCGCTCAGCTAATCCCGCGCGGCTCGCCAGCTGTGACCTTGCATATTTCGTGCCCACGATAATGAATTAGAGGCGCCACACATTTCTTCTCTACAAACGCTCGAACCACAACCGTTAAATGAGACAGCGTTACACTTCGAGAGAGGGGGTATAGTACTCCTTCTCCTGCTTATGTGGGCAAAGATAAACCCAGTCTTGGCACTTGTTCTCAGCTGCACCAAAGTGATATATTTTCAGTGTAGAATAAGTTGAAATGGCTCTGAGCACTATGCTTCAAGTGGCTCTGAGCACTATAGAACTTAACATCTGAGGTCATCAGTCCCCTAGAACTTAGAACTACACTCCTGGAAATTGAAATAAGAACACCGTGAATTCATTGTCCCAGGAAGGGGAAACTTTATTGACACATTCCTGGGGTCAGATACATCACATGATCACACTGACAGAACCACAGGCACATGGACACAGCCAACAGAGCATGCACAATGTCGGCACTAGTACAGTGTATATCCACCTTTCGCAGCAATGCAGGCTGCTATTCTCGCATGGAGACGATCGTACAGATGCTGGATGTTGTCCTGTGGAACGGCTTGCCATGCACATTTCCACCTGGCGCCTCAGTTGGACCAGCGTTCGTGCTGGACGTGCAGACCGCGTGAGACGACGCTTCATCCAGTCCCAAACATGCTCAATGGGGGACAGAGCCGGAGATCTTGCTGGCCAGGGTAGTTGACTTACACCTTCTAGAGCACGTTGGGTGGCACGGGATACATGCGGGCGTGCATTGTCCTGTTGGAACAGCAAGTTCCCTTGCCGGTCTAGGAATGGTAGAACTATGGGTTCGATGACGGTAAGGATGTACCGTGCACTATTCAGTGCCCCCTCGACGATCACCAGAGGTGTACGGCGAGTGTAGGAGATCGCTCCCCACACCATGATGCCGGGTGTTGGCCCTGTGTGCCTCGGTCGTATATAGTCCTGATTGTGGCGCTCACCTGCATGGCGCCAAACACGCATACGACCATCATTGGCACCAAGGCAGAAGCGACTCTCATCGCTGAAGACGACACGTCTCCATTCGTCCCTCCATTCACGCCTGTCGCGACACCACTGGAGGCGGGCTGCACGATGTTGGGGCGTGAGCGGAAGACGGCCTAACGGTGTGCGGGACCGTAGCCCAGCTCCATGGAGACGGTTGCGAATGGTCCTCGCCGATACCCCAGGAGCAACAGTGTCCCTAATTTGCTGGGAAGTGGCGGTGCGGTCCCCTACGGCACTGCGTAGGATCCTACGGTCTTGGCGTGCATCCGTGCGTCGCTGCGGTCCGGTCCTAGGTCGACGGGCACATGCACCTTCCTCCGACCACTGGCGACCACATCGATGTACTGTGGAGACCTCACGCCCCACGTGTTGAGCAATTCGGCGGTACGTCCACCCGGCCTCCCGCATGCCCACTATACGCCCTCGCTCAAAGTCCGTCAACTGCACATACGGTTCACGTCCACACTGTCGCGGCATGCTACCAGTGTTAAAGACTGCGATGGAGCTCCGTATGCTACGGCAAACTGCACAAATGCTGCGCAGCTAGCGCCATTCGACAGCCAACACCGCGGTTCCTGGTGTGTCCGCTGTGCCGTGCGTGTGATCATTGTACAGCCCTCTCGCAGTGTCCGGAGCAAGTATGGTGGGTCTGACACACCGGTGTCAGTGTGTTCTTTTTTCCATTTCCAGGAGTGTACTTAAACCCAACGAACCTAAGGATATCACACACATCCATGTCCGAAGAAGGATTCGAACCTGCGACCGTTGCAGTCGCGCGGTTCAGGACTGAAACACTTAGAACAGCTCGGTCACCGCGGCCGGCAGAATAATTTCATCAAAATCTAATCAGTGTAGATGGTTTCAGCCATGTTTTGAGGCAGAGTAAACAGTTTAACCAGACAAACGTTAGTCTTTACCAACCAATTATCACCTAGTGGGGTGTTAACTATTTGTTGCGTCTGTTTATGTTACCAGCGGATCATGATATATTTGTCATCACGCTTAGCTTGTATTGTTTGTATCACTTTGTGACCAATATACTATGCCATATGTTTTATAAGAGATCCATCCCATGTTGATATATTATTTACCTATCAACATTTGACTACAATGACGACAGGGTTGCCGTTTCATTAAATTAATTTAGCATTCAAGTTCATATAGGGTATGATAAACATGATAACCTGTAATGCAAGCCAATAACAACCATAGTCAAAGGACGAAGTCAATTTAGCAGACGCATGGGAGTGGTAGTCAAATGGAAGGCTTACTAGTCAAAGAGATTGCTGTCAGAACCTGAAGTTATAGCCCCCTATAGCCTTTCAAACCATACCACTCGTCCTGTGTAGTCTTGCCCAGTGTATCCTTCGCAGTTTAATGTTCTGATGTGATACCTTCACGTCAGCTTGTAAAGTGATCCTGTCAGTGTGAACAGTAAGGTGAGTATTAACTTTTAATAAAACATGAGCGTAATAATTTTTTCACAACGTTGGCATTGTAGTAATGACTCAGTGTTTTGTCGACTCTTCCACTCTCCTATTCAGAACGACGCAAATGCAGCAATCACTGCTGCAATTTTTTCTATGTGCAACCTGCCTGGTTGTCATTGGCATTACAAATACAGGTTAGGTTAGTGTCTTTTAACGTCCCGTCGACAAGGAGGTCATTAAAGACGGAGCACAAGGGAAGGATGGGGAAGGAAACAGGCCGTGCCCTTTCAAACGAACCATCCCGGCATTTGCCTTAAACGATTTAGGGAAATCACGGAAAACCTTAATCAGGATGGCTGGGGACGGGATTGAACCGTCGTCCTCCCGAATGCGAGTCCAGTTTGCTAACCACTGCCTCACCTCACTCGGTATTACAAATACAGTTGCATATTTCACGCTTTATTTTACTACAGTCACAATATTTTAACTTTCAAATTAATTCCTGTCACGTACGTTCAGGGCTTTCCCTCAAGTAGATACATTCTTCAACAGCTAATCTATTGTAAGATCTATATATGGAAATGAAATGTGCAGGTATTAGCATCCACCAAAACGTTTTGGCACCTTGAAGAAAAAAACTGTACGCAGAATTGGCCCTCCGGGAATGGAAGAAAAGCTGTCGAGGAATGGGAATCATTGTTAGAAATGTACATCCGTTTTCATTATATTTTCTGATGATCAAGCTGTTCTAGCAGAAGATGAGTACGGCCTTGGCTTAATAATGAGACTTTTATGCCAGAAAAATTACAAATGGGAACTACAGATGAGTCTAGCATAAACCGAATATCTGACAGTGAATAGTGACTCTAAATTTGAGTACTAATAAATGACGGAGCAGTTACGCGACAGGTAGAAATATTTTAAATATCTGCAGTCGAATAAAGAGAGAAGAGGATCAGGTTACTAGAAGAAAAAACGTAACGTAACAGAACAGAAAAGTATGGTATAAATCCTTTTTGATGGAACAAGAACCTTTTGAGCAACAATAAGAAAAGAACAGATAGACTAATTGCTGAATCTCTCCTACGCTCTTCATCAAATGTAAAGTTTTTAAATCCTGCTTAAAAATAAGATAGGTAGCTGTGGAAATGAATAATATAAGGAAGGAGCTCCACAACATAAGGAATATAGAAAGAAAGAAATGCTGAAGTAAGTGATAGAATGTTGACAAATGGAAGAATTATAAAACTGCAAGAAAATTATTAAAATTATGTTGGGAATAACACATCGTGGTTGGCCAATGAAAATTTTAAAATGGAACTGTGTACAAGACCACGACATTCTTGTGAAGACCGAATCAGTTAAATAATGATACTTCGTGATGAACATGACTGGGTTTCCTTAAATTGAGATGTTCGGCAGAAGATAAGAGGAATACAGCAAAATTTTGTTACGTATTGATATTTTACTTAATTAATCCTGTATAAAATAATGCTAAGAAAATTCTTCCCTTGATGGGCATGAAGAACTACAAATTTTTTTCTCCCTCAGCGAATAAAAACCATTTCCAAAAAGAACAGATGTTTTGAAAGCTAAGGAGAGTACCTCCACTGTAACGAAAAGTCTACAGCATATTCTCGGAAACAAAAACATTCCGTGTTACTGCATCAAATGCTAACAAGCAAGCCACACATTAAGTGTAATGACTTAAAGAGATACTCAATACCCACATTCGGGAGATACAGTTTTTACATGCGATCCCTCACCGCTGAAGGCCAATGTTTCCTTCTAAGGGGATACAGCCGATTTCCTTCCCTGTTCGTTACTAAATCCCAGCTTGCGCTGAAATTGAAATGATATCTTCGTGTCCGCAGCTCGTGATCGTGCGGTAGCATTCTCGCTTCCTGCGCCTGGGTTCCCGGGTTCGATTCCCGGCGGGGTCAGGTATTTTATCTGTTTCGTGATGACTGGGTGTTCTGTGCTGTCCTTAGGCTGGATAAGTAGTTCTAATTTCTAGGTGACTGATGACCATAGATGATAAGTCCCATAGTGCTTAGAGCCATTTGAACCATTTAGATCTCTTGGTTGAACAAACACTAAAAACTTAATTCTGTATCTTAAGTTAAATGAATCATCACTTACCTTCATCAATTCCGCTGTTTATTTTTATATGTGGGTGTTCAGCGCAATTTAAGTTAAACATTTTTTACAGTTGTTATCATTTACGCTTTACTGTCGACGCTTCAGCAGCATTATGTAGAGTTTGTCAGCCATATCTCTCAGACTCATAACGTGTCTGTAACATACGACGAAATTTCATGGAATAACAGCTGGAGCCAGACACCTCGAAATATAAGGTGTTATGAAATGCTTTAAGAGCATAGGGAAAACTGGAGCATCATCGTTTCACCTCATAATTGTAGACGTATTAAATAATTTCTCATTAAATTTTACGTATTTCTCTCTAGTCTAGGTGACTGTATAGTGCACTGCCTAGTATCGGAGGTTCAGCAAAGAGCCTAGTGCATAACGCCATAGTGGTTCTGTCTTGTTGCTGTTGCACAAGGTAAGCTTTACTTTTTGTGGGTCCTATATTTAAGACTGCGTCTCGTTGACTGCCTTTCTCCCGTCTGTACAGTTGAGTGCACTCTGAACAATCCTGTGGGCAGCGACATGCTCTCATCACTACCCTCAGGCGCGCGCACAACACGAGAGCTTCCGGGAGCTGCATTAGGCGACAAAGTAGCATTCGTAGAACACCTAGCGTGCTGCTTTCAGTTATAGTTAACAGTACTGCCACGAGCAATGGTCGACTCACACTCCTGCAAATAAAGGTGGCTTGCAATTGATTTTTGAAGGACATCCAGTTCAAAACTTTGTGAAAGTGAATAATATCTTTTTTGGACGCACCTCACAATCTGTAGATTTCATACAGTAACTCATACTCCTTCTTTCTAAAGGACATATATAGTCTTTTTTATGTATGTATGTGTGGTGTGTGTGTGTGTGTGTGTGTGTGTGTGTGTGTGTGTGTGTGTGTGTGTCTGACATAGGTCTGCAACGGCTATAAGAATTTCAAATTTGATACATTACGTGTGGCTGAAAGCGTTAAATACCTTATATCGAACGGCTGAAAGACAAAATAAAATATTGAGAAATTTAAGGTAAGTAGATGTGTCTTACACCACACATCACTGTCATTTATGTACAATACTCTGCATTTATGAGGAATCAATGTTTGCATGTTTAAAACCTACAACCCAAAGCATCAAAAATCACTGAGGAAGTAATACCGTGTAACAAAGAATATGAAAATCAGATTCGAAAGACATATAAATGAGACATTATTTGCAAACGCCATGTCATTTGTTTGAAACATCCCTGCAAACAGATCCAGTACTTATGGTCGTTATTTCCAGAAATTGTTACGTTGTACACTATTTCGTTATTTGTCGTGGAAGTTAGAGTGGTTGTTCTGTATGCATTCAGATTAACATATTAAAAAACTGAGAGAACAAGATTGTTTTTACGATGGTGGTATAGGCAACAATATAGAGGTACATAAGACTTTATGGCTGAAACTTTTTTCTGTTTTTAGGTGTAGTGAAGTTTTGCTTTGAGTCACGTACCTCAGCGATTTCGGAAGGCGGCCATAAGAGGTGACTGAAACCACGTTCTACACTATTTTTGCATTTATATTATTGTGCAATTAGTTCTGGGCAGTAGCCCTCCAAGAAATATAAAATCTTACTGGCGATAAAACACCTTTCTGACTCTGTGTATATGAAGGCAACTTAAGACATCGTCCCAAAAGAGGCAACTAAAATTTAAAACAGACTTTATATGCTGATACGGCTCCGTATGCATAAACGAACCATTTGGTATTGAAATATATATACATAAGCTGAAGCGCCAATGAAACTGGAATAGGCATGCGTACTCAAATACAGAGGTATGAAAAGAGGCAGAATACGGCCCTGCGGTCGGCAACGCCTATATGAGACAACTAGTGTCTGGTGCAGCAGTTCATCTACATCTACGTCTACATTTCTACTCCGCAAGCCATCCAAAGGTGGGTAGCGGAGGGCAGTTTACGTGCCACTGTCATTACCTCCCTTTTCTGTTCCAGTCGCGTATGGTTCGCGGGAAGAACGACTGCTGAAAAGCCTCCGTACGCCCTCGAATCTCTCTAATTTTGCATTCGTGATCTCCTCGGAAGGTATATCCAGGGGGAAGCAGTATATTCGATACCTCATCCAGAAACGCACGCTCTCGAAACCTGGAGAGTAAGCTACATCGCCATGCAGAGTGCCTGTCCTGCAGAGTCTGCCACTTGAGTTTGCTAAACATCTCCGTAACGCTATCACGCTTACCAAATAACCCTGTGACGAAACGCGCCGCTCTTCTTTGTATCATCGCTATCTCCTCTGTCAATCCGACCTGGTTCGGATCCCACACTGATGACCAATACTCAAGTATAGGTTGAACGAGTTAGGTCGGTTACTGCTGCTACAATGGCAGGTTATCAAGATTTAAGTGAGTTTGAACATGGTGTTATAGTCGGCGCACGAACGATTGGCCACAGCATCTCCGAGGTAGCGATGAAGTGGGCATTTTCCAGTACGACCATTTCACGAGTATACCGTGAATATCAGGAATCCGGCAAAACATTAAATCTCCAACATCGCTGCGGCCGGTAAAAGATCCTGCGGAGAATCGTTCAACGTTACAGAAGTGCAACCCCTCCGAGAATTGCTGCATATTTCGATGATGGGCCATCAAAAAGTGAGAGTGTGCGACCCATTGAACGCAAGATCATCGATTTGGGCTTTAGGAACCAAAAATAAACTCGTGTACCTTTGATGGCAGCACGACACAAAGCTTTACCTCTCGTCTGGGCCTATCAACAACGACATTGGACTGTTGATGACTGGAAACATGGGCCTGGTTCAAATGCCTCTAAGCACTATGGGACTTAACATATGAGATCATCAGTCCCCTAGACTTAGAACTACTTAAATTTTTCTAACATAAGGACACCTCACACATCCATAACCTTGGCGGGATTCGAACCTGCGACAGTAGCAGCAGCACTGTTCCGGACTGAAGCGCCTAGAAACTCTCGGCCTCAGCGGCCGGCCATGCGCCTGGTCGGACTAGTCTCGTTTCGTATCTAGCGGATGGACGGATACGGGTATGGAGACAGCCTCATGACTCCATGGACTCGGCATGTCGACAGGGGACTATTCATGATGGTGGAGGCCGTGTAATGGTGTGGGGTGTGGGGTGTGTGTGCAGTTGGAGTGACATGGGACCCATGATGCGTCTAGATACGACTCTGACAAGTAACATGAATGTAAGCCTCCTGTTTGATCATCTGCATCCGTTCATATCCATTGTGCTTTTCGACAGATTTGGGCAATTGTAGAGGGACAATGCGACACCTCACACGTCCTGATGGCTCCAGGAACGCTCTTCTGAGCTTAAACACTTCGTCTGGCCACCAAACATACATGGGATGCCTTGCAACGTGTTGTTCAGAAGAGATCTCCACCCACTCCTACTGTTCTCCATTCGCTCGTGCTCTTACGGATTTATGGACAGCGCTGTAGGATTCATGGTGTCAGTTCTCTCCAGCACTACTTCAGGCATTAGTCGAGTTCATGCCACGCCGTGTTGAGGCACTCCTGCGTGCTCATGTGTGGCCCTACACTATATTAGGCAGATGTACCAGTTTCTTTGGCTCTTCAGTGTATGTTTCAGTGAAAAGTAAACAGCTCAACTTTTATTGAATGAGGATGGACTTTACAATAGTTTCAGCACTTTTTCTGAAGAAATCAACGAACCGAAGGTTCTCACTGGCTCAGTACACTCTGGATACTATTATAATGCGTGTGGTGTTGCCTGAAGGTAAAATGGGAAGGGGACGAAGAACGCGTGACAATAACCTCAGTGCTAGAAGAAATACTATTCAGATTTTCTTTTATACTTACAAACTTATATAGCATTATGTATCCAAACCTGCCCCAAATCATCTCAGACTTCCGTTTCTGTTCTTCATAGTGCATCAGAGAAAGCTGCTACATTGAGGTCAGCTCTGTAAGACTGGCTGAAGCGGAACTGAGGGAATATGATCTGAATTCTCCACTTCATGAGAGGAAACCATATAGGTGGATAGGGATGCAAGATCCATGTCTCCAGAGCCAGTAACTCCTGAAAAATGACGAAGATTTTGTTTTACACTCACTCTGTTGTATTTACGTAGATCGGAGTTGGTGATATGAGCTTTAACCTGAGATCATTATCACGACTCTAGCCAAGTTACTTATTAAGCAGTTGGAAAATTGAGTTCACTGCTGTGGACGGTAGGGCAACAGCACGCGTACCGACTGCTGATGTTCGAAGAGACACTTTCTAATCATCGAGGTTGTCTCGTTTTTCGCTATTTTGGGCCGTTCAGGTGTGGCTAAATATGTGCACGTGCGTATGTCGATTACACTGTTTCACGGAAGAAGGATACATTTTACCCCTATGAGTGGTCCAGCACATGACGATCTCTGTCCCTCATCAGTCCAACGTTCCCGCCCACACAATGATGTCACTATAACTTGCCATATTTAACGAACACATTTCATTCCGCGCTTTCTTGTATGAGAAGCACAGTTTCTCTTTGGTGAACGAATCATTACACACTCTGCATGGCTCAACCGGTAACTCAAGATATGTCCTTCTCAGCTCGTGTTTATTACATCTCAGCGAAATCGTAATCAGCTGTTGCTTGTACATTTCTAAGTTTCATTCATCTGAATCAATTTTGTTTGATATAGTAATTATCATTAGATAAAGAGTACGTGCTGATCACCTCAGTTACCTCTATGAGACTGTATCGTACGTATTTTTAACTCTAAGAGTCCCGTGTTGAAACCTCTCCACATATTATAATGATATATTAGATCGGTAATCTAACCCGGAGCCTAACTTTTGTGGACGATTCGCCAGCCAAATGGGCTATTCCGGAACGACTTTCAGAAAGTTCAATGTGTTAAGGCCAGTCATGAGTCGTGCCTGCAAATCGCACTCGGTCATACCATTGCCGACGAAACACGTACACTACTGGCCTTTAAAATTGCTGCACCGAGAAGAAATACAGATGATAAACGGGTATTAATAGGACAGATATATTATACTAAAACTGACATGTGATTATATCTTCACGCAATTTGGGTGCATAGATCCTGAGAAATCAGTACCCAGAACAACCACCTCTGGCCGTAATAACGGCCTTGATATGCCTGGGAATTGAGTCAAACAGAGCTTGGATGGAGTGTACAGGTAAAGCTGCCCATGTAGCTTAAACACGATACCACAGTTCATCAAGAGTAGAGACTGGCGTATTGTGACAAGCTAGTTGCTCGGCCAACATTGGCCAGACGTTTTCAGTTGGTGAGAGATCTGGAGAATGTGCTGGCCAGGGCAGCAGTCGAACATTTTCTGTATCCAGAAAGGCCCGTACAGGACCTGCAACATGCGGTCGTGCATTATCCTGCTGAAATGTAGGATTTCGCAGGGATCGAATTAAGGGTAGAGCCACGGCTCGTAGCACATCTGAAATTTAACGTCCAATTTTCAGAGTGCCGTCAGTGCGAACAACAGGTGACCGAGACGTGTAACCAATGGCATCCCATACCATCACGCCGGTTGATACCCCAGTATGGTGATGACGAATACACGCTTCCAATGAGCGTTCACCGCGATGTCTCCAAACACGGATGCGACCATCATAATGCTGTAAACTGAACATGGATTCATCCGAAAAAATGACGTTTTGCCATTAGTGCACTCAGATTCGTCGTTGAGTACACCGTCGCAGGCGCTACTGTCTGTGCTGCAGCGTCAAGGGCAACAGCACCCATGGTCTCCGAGCTGACAGTCCATGCTGCTGCCAACGTCGTCGAAATATTCGTATAGATGGTTGTTGTATTGCAAACGCCCCCATCTGTTGCCTCAGGGATCGCGACGTGGCTCAACGATCCGTTACAGCCTTGCGGATAAGATGCCTGTCATCTCAACTACTAGTGATACGAGGACGTTGGGATCCAGCATGGCGTTCCGTATTACCTTCCTGAACCCACCGATTCCATATTCTGGTAACAGTCACTGGATCTCGACCAACGCGAGCAGCAACGTCGCGATACGATAAACCGCAATCGCGATAGGCTACAATCCGACCTTTATCAAAGTTGGAAACGTGATGGTAATCATTTTTCCTCCTTAAAGAGGCATGACAACAACCTTTCACCAGGCAACGCCGGTCAACTGCTGTTAGTGTGTGAGAAACCGGTTGGTAACTTTCCTCATGTCAGCACGTTGTAGGTGTCGCCACCGGCGTCAATCTTGTGTGAATATTCTGAAAAGCTAATCATTTTCATATCACACCATCTTCTTCCTGACGGTTAAATGTCGCGCCTGTAGCACGTAATCTCCGTGGTGTAGCAATTTTATTGGTCTACGGTGTAGTTATTGCTTTGCAGCCATCCTTTGTATCGCTGCTGTCTTACTGCTGTACAAGTGACAGCGCCCTCAGAGAGTACGCTCGTGTCCGCAGCAGGTGGCGCGCTTCGCGACGGCGAGCAGCCGGCTGAGCGTGACGCGGCCGGCGACGGCGCGCCACGACGCCAAGGCGTCGCCCACGGCCACCGACCTGGACGGGCGGCGGGCGTCGCGCGAGGGCGCGGCGGACGCCGCGGGCGCCACGACCACCGCCACGACCGCGGCCGCCGCCGTGTCGGGGGGCCGGCTGGCGCCGCCCTCGTGCCGCGGCCGCGTGCACTTCCAGGCGCAGCCGGCGGCGTCGGCGTCGGCTTCCGGGCCGGCCAGCAACAATTCGGACGGTACGCTGACGCCTTCCGACCCGGACGACAGCGCGGGCCGAGCTGCCGAGGTCGTGCCCGTCTACGCCTGTGTGCGTACGTTACCTGCGCCCGAGCACTGCTCGATTCTTTCCGCTGCTCATGTCGCATGTTCTGCTGCCGCTTCACTTTACACTGACGTAACAGTACAGCGGATGGAAGTCGTACCAACACTCCCTAAACGTGACGGCACCCAACACCCAAAAAAACTACGAGTACCTTGACGCTTTATGTATACAGGGTGTTACAAAAACTTTCAGGCAACATTCCTCAAACACAAAGAAAGAAAATATGTTATGTGGACATGTGTCCAGAAACGCTTACTTTCCATGTTAGAGCTCATTTTATTACTTTTCTTCAAATCACATTAATCTTGGAATGGGAACACACAGCAACGGAACGTACCAGCGTCACTCCAAACACTTTTCTACAGGAAATGTTCAAAGTGTCCTCCGTTAGCGAGAATACATGCATCCACCCACCGTCGGATGGAATCCCTGATTCGCTGATGCAACCCTGTAGAATGGCTAATTGTATCACACCCGTCCACAATACGAGCATGAAGAGTCCCTATATTTGGTACCGCGGTTACATAGAAAAGAGCTTTCAAATGCCCCCATAAATTAAAGTCAAGAGAGTTGAGGTCAGGAGAGAGTGGATGCCATGGAATTGGTCCACCTCTACCAATCCATCAGTCAACGAATCTGTTGTTGAGAAGCGTACGGACATTTCGACTGAAATGTGCAGGAGCTCCATCGTTCATGAACCACATGTTGTGTCGTACTTGTAAAGGCACATGTTCTTGCAGCACAGGTAGAGTATCCTGTATGAAATCATGATAACGTCCTCCATTGAGCGTAGGTGGAAGAACAGGGGGCCCAATCAAGACATCACCAACAATGCCTGCCCAAACGTTCTCAGAAAATCTGTGATGAAGACGCGATTGCACAATGGAGTGCGGTTTCTCGTCGGCCCACACATGTTGATTGTGAAAATTTACAATTCGACCACGTTGGAATGAAGCCTCATCCGTAAAGAGAACATTTGCGCTGAAATGAGGTTTGACACATTCTTAGATGAACCATTCGCAGAAGTGTACCCGTGGAGGCCAATCAGCTGCTGATAATGCCTGCACACGCTCTACATGGTACGGAAACAACTGGTTCTCCCGTAGCACTCTCCATACAGTGACGTGGTCAACATTACCTTCTACAGCAGAAACTTCTCTGACGCTGACATTAGGGTATTAGGGTTATCGTCAAGTGCACGAAGAATTGCCTCGTCCATTGTAGGTGTCGTCGTCGTCGTTCTAGGTCTTCCTCAGTCGCGAGTTATAGGCTGGAATGTTCCGTGCTCCCTAAGACGCCGATCAATTGCTTCTAACGTCTTCCTGTCGGGACACCTTCGTTCTGGAGATCTGTCTCGATACAAACGTACCGCGCCACTGCTATTGCCCCGTGCTAATCCATACATCAAATGGGCATCTGCGAACTCCACATTTGTAAACATTGCCCTGACTGCAAAAGCACGTTCGTGATGAAGACTAACCTGTTGATGCTACGTACTGATGTGCTTGATGCTAGCACTGTAGAGCGATGAGTCGCACGTCAACACAAGCACCGAAGTCAACATTACCTTCCTTCAACTGCGCCAACTGGCGGTGAATCGAGGAAGTACAGTACATACTGACGAAACTTAAATGAGCTCTAACATGGAAATTAAGCATTTCTGGACCCGTGTCCACATAACATCTTTTCTTTATTTGTGTGTGAGGAATGTTTCCTGAAAGTTTGGCCGTACCTTTTTGTAACACCCTGTATGAATATCACATATTCTGTCCGGGTTAAGACTCGGGTGGTCGATTGTATGTTGTGTTATCCAAATGTTCTCGGTGGCAAACAGATGACAGGAAGAGAACCCTCTACCACCGAAATCAGGTGCAGTTAAGATGTGGCATCCTGGCATTCAGAAGTTTTACAGCCTAGCTAAATAGATTAGGCAGAACAGATTGCCTACAATTTAAGTAACTTAAAAAACAATTAATGAGTATCACACCTTTTACCATCAGTCGGACGATGTTGCATGGCAGTAGTTCGACGGTGACTGGCAAAGAACTGTCGTTAACTTTGGTCTTGGCCTGAATCCATGAATGATAGTTACAATCACTCTTATAATAAGGGACGACTAAAAACTTGGCTCAGGTGCAGTGCTCGAGCACGGACGCCAGTACCTGTCACCAGACTGTAGACTTCCCCCTCCGCCACGCACAGTACGCAGTCTGGCTTGGAAGACGGAGAAGGGGAGAAATTGTGAAAGCGTTGCATGTGGCATGCGGCTTTATTTCATGTTTCATTTTCTAGAGCAAGATAGATCACAAACAAAACATTTTTTTAAATTAATTGATTATAGCTGAAGAGCTGAAGACATAATAAAATTACTATCTGCCGTAAATTCTTGCCATATGGCCAGACGCAGAGTCAGAGATTTTCGTCACTCACGTTGTCACGCGGTCGTGGCTTATTTAGTATCACAATTGAAAAAAGTCTCTCACCTGCACATTGATGCCATGCTTGCAACCTCGTCACGGAGAGGTGCAAAGTCTTCCTGTGGAGAAGAGTAAAGAACTTCTAGACAGTTTTAACGTAAAAGAATTATTCTTTTAAACGGAATTACAATTTCAAATGCACATGGGTGCCTTCAGCTGCTAATTCTCTCGAAAAAGGCTCAAAAACAAATGTAAGACTGACAGTTTCTTCAAATGTTTAGAAAGCTATCCCTGTAATTCTTTCAGCGCTACAGTGTATTGCCCAAACTTCGTGTTTTCCTTAACGCCAGTGACCTTAGAGCAACTGACGACGTTCCTTTCACAGCGAAAGTAGTAACAAGTAATTCCCCACCTTGCAATGTCTTACTGAGGGCAGTCTGCAGTCAAGTCTATTGAAAACGTAGCGCTGAAAACCATTTTGGATCTTCTAATCTTGTTTCTTGCTTTTCCTTTTCCTTCACTAATTCAGCGAAAGCTGGTCTTAGACAGCAAATTCGTTGAAGGTATGCCCTTGCCTTAACCAACTTACTTTGCAGTAATATGTAACGTCTCTATGGCCTTCGTTCAATTCCAACAAATCCTGTTGCAACTGACCATGTATAAAGCGTGTAACTTCAGAAAATTTTCATATGTGAGCTTCAAATTCAAATACGTGTTCCACGCCTGCATATTTAAAACATAATGCTTCTTGGTGTACAGGACAGCAATGCCCGTTGAAATCTACTATCGATTGCTATAATTTTCAGCTGTTTCATTGTCAACTAAATCTTCAAATTCCTTCTGCATGACATTTCAAAGCAGTTTCATAGCAAATTTTTGGCCCTGTTGCTTATGCGACAATGTAGTAGATATTAAGAGTTCCCATCCTTCTCTCTAATGGCCTTTCATTTTTAAGGGATCAAAACTGTAGATCGCTAGACTGTCTGTTTTTGCGGTACCAGTCACTGAGCTTTTGAACTTTCCCTATATCCCGAACAAACAGCGAAGAGTGAACAACGCTGGCGCCACGGAGCTGCCGAAAAGAAAAATGTCGTAACGATCCAAATAAGGCACACCAAGTGTGGGAAGAAAGCGCTGCATCGCACTGCTAAATGAAATGTCGCGCTATACCGAGAAGGACCGAGCAAACCCAAGATATATCGAGAAGTGAAGAGATGGTCCGGACCTCGGCTCGCATAAGAGCAACACACTGTGCAGATGTAAAGTTTTGCACACCGTGGTCAACCATGGTCTACTGCCTCTTCTTGGCGTGAATATAGACTCGGTCGTGAAGCTGTTTTGTGGTTTCGTTGATACTCCTGATACTGTTGCTGATACAGACGCTGATATTAAACTGAGAGGAGCAGAATGTACGCCTGTATACACGTTTGGGGTTGAGGCGTAGTAGTTATCACACTGACTTGCATGCTGGATGACAACGGTTCAAATCCTGCACGAGTATCCAGTTTTAGATTTTCCGTGATTTCCATATATACCTTAAGGTCAATGCTGGGAGCGTTGCTTTAAAAGAGCGCAGTGGATTTTCTTTCCCGGTCTTCCCTAATATGAGCCACTGCTTCATCTCTAATGACCTGGTAGTCGATGACACGTGACAATCTAATCTTCCTTCCTCCCTTTATAACCACGTCTGAAAGATGGATGTTCTTATGGGAATTAAGTAATTGGGTGGCGTATGGCGAAAACACAACCTAATTCGTATTGTGTGCGTCAGACCGTAGCTCAGTTCTACATCTACATATGAAGGATGGAACTTTAATAGTGACAACTATTTATTTACCTCTCGTACAATATAGATAAGTCTTTCGAAGTTTTACTGACTTTCAAAGCAGTCACCAGCTTTGTGTATAAACCGTTTCTAGCGACATGTAAGTCGTACGATCTTCTTAACAATGCTAGTTCTGTTGACTGTTCGAACGGCACCGTCTATTACGCGACGAATTTGTAGTAGTTCTGAAGCGAATGCTGTGAAGTGTTTCCTTCAGTTAAGAAATCGAGTTGAACTCACGAGGGCTTAAGTCAGGAGACTGCAGTAGGTGGTATAGCACTTAGCAGCCCAATCAGTCAAACAAATCAGTAACAGCTTGCACTGTACGTGCTTGAGCATTGTCCTGCATAATGATGGTATGGTCCTGCAGAAAGTGTCATCAATTCTGTCTCTAAGCTGTTCATTTTTGGAACACAACCTACGACTAGCTTAGAGACAGAAGTGGTGACACTTTCTGCAGGACCTGGCCATCATTTTGCAGGACAACGCTCAAGCGCGTGCAGTGCAAGCTGTAACTGATTTGTTTGACTGATGGGGCTGCTAAGTGCTATACCACCTATTGCACTCCCCTGACGTAAGACGTCGTGAGTTCAGCTCGATTTCTAAACTGAAGGAAACACTTCACGGCATTCGCCAGAGAACTGCTACAAATTCGTCGGGCAATAGACCGCGCCACTCGAACTGTCAACATAACTGGCACTTCGAAGAGTATCCTCCGACTTCAATATCACTGGCAACGGTTCATACACAGTGCTGGTGACTAATTTGAAGGTCAGTAAAATTTTGAAACACGTATCTATTTTGTACGAGCCACTATTAAAGTTCCAACCCTCGTACATACCTAGCAACCCACCGTACGGCGGGTGAGGGTTGGTACCCTGTTCCACTAGTAGCCATTTCCTTTCCTGTTCCGCTCTAAAACAGAGCGAGAGAAAGACGTCTGTCTGTACACCTCCGTACTGGTCCTCATTTCTCTTACGTTGGTTGTCCTTGAGCAAAATTTATATTGGCGTAAAAATAATCGTTGTGCGGTCAGCTTCAAATGCCCATTCTTCAAATTCTCTCAGTAGTGTCCCTCGAAAAGAACGTCGTCTTCCCCTAGGGATTCACATTTGATTTAGAGAAGCATCTCCGTAACACTTGGGTGTTGTTCGAACCAACCGGTAACAAATGTAGCAGCCCACCTCTGAATTATTTCGATATCTTCCATCAATCCGACGTGATAGAATCCCAAACACTGGAGCAGTACTGAAGAAAATGTCTTAATAGCATTATATAAGTGGCCTCCTTCAGAGATGACCTACACTTTCTCAAAATTCTACCATTAAATCGAAGGCTACCCATTTCCTTACCTACCACAGTCCTAACATTCTTGTTCCACTTCTTGTCGCTTTCCAACACCACGCCGAGATATTTAAACATCACTATGTTGAGCAGGATAGTATTAAAGCTATATTCGAATGTTATGGGGTTGTTTTTCCTACTCATCCACATTAACTTACTTTCTTCTAATTTAGAGCTAGATGTCATTCATTCACCAACTAGAAACTTTTCAGAGTCATATTGTATCCTCCGACAGTCACTCAACTTCGACACCTTGCCGAACATCACACCACCATCAGAAAACAAAAAGGCCGAGCAAGTTTCTCCTGTCTTGAATTTCTTGATACCTTGGCTCACTTCACACTCGAGTACTTTGCGGAGGTATTGTTGTGCCCGTGCAGAAGCAGGCCTTACCGTGTAGCGCCGTCTTTGTCCACGGAAGTGCTTCGTATAGTCTGGAGGACCCAGCAAGTATGCAAGATAAAGTCATCATCAACCCGAAGGGTGGTTTGAGCGTCCTCTTGCTTTACAGTACGCAGAAATTACTGGAGAATGTATGTCGTTGGATCCGTACAGACATTGAGCTTACTTTCCTTACCAACTATAGGCGTGTCTACTATATACAGCGGACTCCAGAACAAGGCGCAGGTCGAGATTTCTCACATACAAAAATCAAGAAGTGAACTGATATATGACCGGTAAAAGTCCTAGTACTGACCGGATATCTAACCACAGACTTTTTGAACCCTAGACTGGGATTTTAATACTGAATCACATGATTCCAGTTTAACACAAAATATTTCGACGATTGATAGAGACATAGTGTTTAGTTTTTGTGAGAGACGCTGTATCGCACTCATGTACAATCTCTGCTGATTGAGAAGAAAAATTATTCTTCATTCCACGAGCCCTGAACCAAACCACACTATTTACTAAAACGGAATATAAACGCATTAAAACATATTCCTGCATCTTCATAAATTACGTATCATCGTTATTATTATTATTATTATTATTATTGGTATATTATTATTATTATTATTGTACACAGGAATCTAAGGGGTCACAATACTTGCAACCTCTCATTATGCATTTTCTTCCTTTCTTCCGATCAAGTTGTTCCTGTCTTGAGCTTTTCGACCTCTTGTCTCACTTGGCATTTGAGTACTTTGTGATTAAATGTTTATCTACCTTGTATCCTTGAGTTTGTTACGTCACCATCCTTCACTTCTTTCCAGACTTCGGTGACCCAACTAATATAGTTAATGCTTCATGTGTACTGCAAGATCGGTTTAGTTCCTCAGGTTTCTTGATTTGTCCGTACATTTTCATCGACTTTCTTTGTCATGTACTATACAAGTATTATATACCTTGTCATTTTCTTTTCTAGTCCACTCTCTGTAGAGTGGTGCCGTTTATCGTGGTTATAAGGTATTTATTAAATCCAGAATGAGATTTTCACTCTGCAGCGGAGTGTGCGCTGATATGAAACTTCCTGGCAGATTAAAACTGTGTGCCCGACCGAGACACAGTTTTAATCTGCCGGGAAGTTTCATATCAGCGCACACTCCGCTGCAGAGTGAAAATCTCATTCTGGAAACATCCCCCAGGCTGTGGCTAAGCCATGTCTCCACAGTATCCTTTCTTTCAGGAGTGCTAGTTCTGCAAGGTTCGCAGAAGAGCTTCTGTAAAGTTTGGAAGGTAGGAGACGGATACTGGCAGAAGTAAAGCTGTGAGTACCGGACGTGAGTCGTGCTTCGGTAGCTCAGTTGGTAGAGCACTTGCC
Organism: Schistocerca gregaria; assembly: GCF_023897955.1. NCBI lineage: Eukaryota > Metazoa > Arthropoda > Insecta > Orthoptera > Acrididae > Schistocerca > Schistocerca gregaria. Next base: position 602,278,558 of record NC_064923.1, on the reverse strand, counting down.
CGCGAAAGGCAAAGGTCCCGAGTTCGAGTCTCGGTCGGGCACACAGTTTTAATCTATTTATTAAATGTTAAACAATCTTTAAAACCATGAAGAAGAGGAAAGGTGAAATAATATTCGCAACTTTGTTACCATTTACTTAAGGCGCTAGATCTTAAACGTCCTTAAGTCTAACGGAAAGTAAAATATACGCTGGTGACCCAAAATATCAGAACTGCCTAATAAACAGCATATTAGTCCACCTATACTGCTGCGATTCCACTCGGGACTCGACAAGTTCTTGGGTTTGTGGTTTGTGGTTCCAGAATTAAACACACATTCCGTGTGATTTCCGTTAATTCTGTTCCGGTTGTTTGTGTAGGTTTCCAAATGCGTTCCACCCGGCTTAGATTAGGCTCATTTGGTGGCCTAGAAATCAACGAACATTCACTGTCATGCTCCTCAAACCACTGTAGCATGAGTCTAACTTTAGACACAGAGAGTTGTCCTGGTGGAAGGTGTCATCAAGCTAGGAAGGGTGCAGATGGCCTAGAATGATGTTCACATGGTGTAAAGGTGTCATGACACCTACGACTACTAAGGCCGTTCACAGAGCATAACAGTGGCCCCATCGCGCTGTGCTGTGCAGCACTACATATTTCGAAAAGTCATCCGCCGGGTCGACCGGAATATGTAGACCAAACCACCCATCTAGCCTAACTTGAAACTTGACTCGTCTGACCAGGTGACTTCTTTCGATTGATCGATACTCCAATATTGATGTTCCCGTGCCCACTGCATCATAGGCGGCGCTTTATTTGGGTCGACGTGGGAATAAGTGGCGATGGTCAACTGGCGAGCCTCATACTAAGCAGTCGCCGCTGAACGGAACAGTTCGAGCCGCTTGTGCCTACTCCAGCATTGTACTCTGACGTCTGGTTGGCGCCTACAAAGCGAGCAAGCATCCGACGTCCACATTCTGCGGCGAGGTGCGAATGTCCAACACCTCGTCTTCCATTCGTCGTTTCACCCTCCTTCAGCCGCGACTATTGCACGATGACAGCAGACTAACTTCACCCTCATCGAGATATTCGTTCCCAGGCGCTTGGACGAAGCAATCTTCTCTTTGCCAAAGTCGCTCTTAGCTGTGTATCTCCCCCCATTTACGACGCGTATCGTCACTAGAATGATTGATTGTTCGTCTCTGCTCTGCTCATATAGTCTCCTTATCGCACCACGTGCCAGTAACGTCGTAGTGGCATTCAGTCTCGCGGTGGGCAGTGGTCATCATGTTTTGCCTCAGCAGCGTATACAAAATATTATTGTGGGCATGGAGTGTAAATGGTACTCTCGGATAAAGGGATAGGCACAAGACAGGAATTAGCAACTTGCACTGAGGGCAAGAAAGTATCTGATATCGTCTCTCAACATTATCGGCGTTTCAGTGGCTTTTTTTGGGATGTCTAATGAAAACTGAGCTACAATCGCTCGAAAACAAATAATTCTTCTGGATAAAAAAACACATTTTCTGCCGTCACTTATCTGCCTTGTCACAGCACGAGCATATTAAGTAACTTTTAAATTAATTTAAATTACGTTATCAGTTTCATCTGTAATAGGTCACCGCGACGTGGCTCTGATACGTACTCTACGCAAAATGCTTACACCTCTTGTCGTTCAATTAAAGTGAATTGCTGGATACCCAGAGCTGTTTCATGGAACTTAATCTAAATATCTTCAAATCTATGAAGATACTCTATAGAATGCTTAAAAGCAATACAAAACGCTTAGTCATACGTAAGTAACTTATTTCAGATTTTCTATGATAAATACTGCAACACCGCTGAATGCACATAACATGTTAGGAACCACAACCTAGAAATGAATGAAAATTATTTTAAGTACAAGAATTTCAGATTAAAATAAGATTAGTTGTTATAACATCAACAAAAAGCAGTCTGAATGAAAGAGATTCATATTGGTACTGGATTTGCAAGAAGTATGTTTCTTTCTCACTTTGTTTACCGATTGTAAATAAATATCAGGCTCTTATATCTGTTTCAACGTTGCATTGATATATTCACACAGATTCACAAATAATATCAGGGTCTAGTATCTGTTTCAACGTTGTATTGATATATTCACATACATCCACAAAAAGTATGACGAAAGGACTTACGGATCTTTAAGTTGAAGTTCAGAACACTTTAAGAAAATCAATTTTCCTGTATTTAACTCTACATATAGGAAAGGATTGCCTCACTAGTCTTGTAAAACAGTAATATCATATTTCATTCTGCTTACAATCTATAGGAGTGAATCATAAATGAGCAACATTACAGATGCTTCCTCATACTGCACAGATACTTATTTAATTTAAATTCTAAGTAGTTATCTAAATCACATTGTAAAATAAAGAATAGAGTATTGCAAGTATAAATCATAATATGATTTCTTCCATTTTTATGGGCTTCCTTCCTCCATATCTACCCCTCCCCCCCCCCCCCCCTCCACGCCACACCAAGTTCGCCAAAATCGCCTTCTTCAGTGTTAGTCCAAATTAAAGGTAACATTTCTCCACTGAGTGTTGAAACTGAAACTGATTGTATCCTGTAAAAATACGAAGGATATTCCAGATGACTATGCATAAAAAGGGTCTACCTCCTCTTCTGTAACAGTAATTCTTCGCGGAAATTACTGTTATTTGGGAAGTAAAGTAAAAACTACGACGTCATCTACTATGATTAAAAAGATGCTGTCGATATGAAATGGTTTAGTGTGTTGTCGAAAACACAGAATAAGTAACACATGTAAAAAAGTCAACATAACAATACCTCCACGAAATTAACTGGGAAATGTACCAGAGAAACTTCTGAATTGCAAGAACTGAGTGACTGTAATGAACTTAATGAACTGAATAATATCAATGACAGCTGTTCAGAAATGACGACCTGGAATCACTTTCAGGAACAAAGCTTCATTTTCTACAATACATTCGTTGCCTTGTCAGATAGTGTTACCTAAACTTTTTATGCTTATCTAACATATCACTTCACTGATTTTGTTCCTATAAGTTATTCTTTACGTTCCAAGAGTCTAATTCTTTAGATATGTACGAAAAGTGGGAAAAGAAAGTTTACAACAAAAGCTGTTATTTTAATAAGCAAATAACAGTGTCATAATATATCTACCAGTCAATAAAATATAATAATATCCAATGTCATTTTCTAGCCAAACAGGAATTTCTCGTATTTCGCTTTACATTTTCTTATGTTTTTTTTCCATCATGCTTAACGTTTAGGTACTAAGGCAATTGCCTTTTAGTTACAGCCATTGCCTGTATAGTGGCTTTGCCCTTTACATAAGCTTATTAGCAATATTTGTAGCTGCCCTGCTGTGCACCTCCTAGCTGGTGGTAACGTGTTCTCTGCTTCCTCTTCCCCTCAGAAGTCCCCAGCGGAGACGTGGACAGCAGTGCTGTGGTAGTGCTGCTGGAGGACCAGTGGTCTGTGAGCAGCAAGGCCCCACCCACCGGCCCCAATGTCGAGACAGCGCCGCTGCTGCACCGGTCACCACAGCGCCTCTGAGGACAGCGTTGCCACATCTAGCCACTGCTGCCAGTCACAGCGTCTTCTAGATCCATAAGTCTCTGCACACACCGCTGGCAACCCAGTCAGCACGTCCACTTCCCATGTCTCCACTATCTTGCTAGTACCTGACAGTTACTGTTATTTGAGGGTGTTAGCAGATAACTCCAGAAGATGACATTTATGATCAACATGATCAGCGGAAACCACTTCCAGTATCACCATCAACTGTTACTGTAATATGTGCTATTAATGTGTTTGTTAATAACACATCTCATTTACAAATCTTCGCAGCACCTTTTACAGTGCCCCAGGAGCCATTCATCGACAAGTATAGGGTACAATGCTTTTAATGTTTTTACAAAAAGATTTTGGATATGTATTGATATTCATCCGATAAACTGACCACTGTTGCAGGTGGCCATATCAAGGTACGGTATTCACAGTAGGTTATAAAGCAATATTTTAATATTCAAGTCAGTTGTTCAAGTTTTTGAATAATTCACAGAAAAGTTTTACCAAAGACGACAGCATCCATGAAGTTACTGCCATTATTACAAATCTGTCTTGATTTTTTTCCTTTTGTCACTTATTGATGTAGTCTGTTCGTAAAATCTGTACAATTTTCGACTTACTTGCACTGGAGAACTTTTCGGGTAACTGGTTTACAGTTCTATTGTAGAAGTATGCTAGAGAAATTGAAAACATTTTCGTCTTTCTTAAATGCTTAACTTTCTTTCACATTTCGGCCATAGTCGACACTGAAACAGTGTAACTATGAAACAGAGAACAAAGTAGAACGCCAGTAGTTCTAGAGACAGCGGAAAATTAGGCGCTATAAACAGAAAAACCTGAAAAGCTCACGAAGTCACAATTAATACGACGACATTAAATGTAAATAGGCTGCCAACGAGTGCGAATGATTATAAAACATTATAGCAGAGGTAATCTTTCCTAAACGAGCGTTTAGAACAAAACTCGAGTGGCAGGACGGTGAGAGGGAAATGGTGTGGGACGGATAGAGGAAAGATTTTACACATACATGGAAAAGGTTCATGTACACCCTACAGCAAACGTTCTCCCCAGTTGTACGTATGGACATGTAAGGGCCCTGAGACGCATTAGGAGCCTCACAATTTACAACGAATTTCTTCAATTACGCCTGAATAGGTAAAAGGCACACAAATGATACGAAAATTCTGCATTTATTGTTGCACTGGAAGTTGAACATGTTTAACAAGAGATATCCAATCATGAACGGTATATCATCATATTTTAAATATTACACAACATTATACCAAGAGAATGCAGTTAATAAACTCAGTAAAAATTATTACTTTTAAGTGTGAAATTAACCTCTCAGACTTCCTGATGCTACAAAAAGCTTAGCACTGACCATGATCGACATTTCAGACTTTCTTAGTAAAGAAAAATACATCAAATATCAACCAAAGAAATCAGGGCCATGATCAGTACACGAGATTTCCATGATGTATCACTTCCGACTCTCTCAAAAGACCATGTTAACTTTGCACATTAAAAAAACAAATCCAACATTACTGCCTGTTTATAGCATAAGTTTCTCAAATGAATCTGATATATGTACTGTTTCCGATTTGTTTAGTAACATTCGAATGTCATTGTTTTATTTTGTAAGCCATTCTTGGGCACTTCCTGTAATGATATAACAGTAGGAAAGTAATGGGCATTTCATCTGTATCCACCGTACTGCAATCATGAATCATTCTGTTGCTAACCACAACATTGCTTTCTGTCATTCCATTTCAGATTTGTTTGTTGGTTTACAGTTTCATTTTATTTACTAATTCTTCTTCGGCACAAAAACCAGGTTTACTGTATCCAAAAATTTATGGTTATAAAGTGTCAGCTATTGTTTATGATGCCATCAAGCTACTGGTATGACCATGAATGATACTGCATCTTTAGTAATAAGTAAAGCTGCTATATGTTGTATACATTATGGTATTTTAAATTTATTCATAGATTTTAATAAATGTTACACTGAACCACATAGCTGCAAAAATTAAAACTGTGTTCTTGTTTGTAGAAGAAAATTTCTTTGGTAGACAAATTCTATTCTCATTATAGAGTAGTAAAATGGATTGAAGTGAAACAGTGAAATTATATGATTCTCAATGTAAGTGATTCCAATTAGTTTTATCCATTGTTGTCAGTATTAACGAATGGAATTCATGTGTCTCTTAAAGAGATTTGTTGAGTTCTATGTTTAATTAATCAACATTCTTGTTGAGAAGTGTTTTGGTAATCTATCAAACAAATGCAAAATGAATTTCTGCTCATGGAAATAATTGTACGGCAATTGTTCTATTGTACAGGTCTGCACAATGTGGAATAAATTAAATTCTTCTATAAATATTGTAATATTATCAATGTCGTCATGCCTATATAAACCACAATTGATAAAAACCTAAAATGAGCAGTCACCATTCTTGTCTTATTCTCAGCATCAATGGCAATTTATTATCAATTAATAAGAAAACGAAAGACATTAAGATCTTACAAATCTGTATAAGTACGAAAATAACGTGTGGATGGGATTCACAGACATAAGTAAAAAAATTAAAAACCTTACGAAAAAGTTTCAAATAATTTATACTTTGTGGATACTGCTTTGATCCTTGATATGCAGCATTCAAACAATACCATTACCAGGGTTACAAGCGAAAAGACACTGCAATCATGGTGTATCAGGGCTGAGTCAAGAAATTCCTTTACCTGTTTCCAACTGTTGTCAAGACATGACAGATGATGCATAGCAAACACCAAGAAAGGTTTACTGAGCCTTTACTAATACACAAATGCTGCACTTTTGTGACAGTTTAGAGAGATGGAGAGCAAGAACATAATTTCACTAAAAATACAAGGAGACAAAAAGTGGAACTTCCTTTTGTTAGTGCCACATCCTATGAATTTAATGATCATGGGAAACATAACAGAGCTGTGAACACCCTAACCATGAAATATGAGTGATATGGCCTACATGTTTCAATAGTAATTTCTGTATTTAATAGAGAAAGCACATTTTAATGAATACATTCGCTTTCTTAACAGGCACTTTTGTTTCAGGTTGTACAGACTTGTATACAATACTATTCGACTGTTTGAGACATAACCATCTACCCCATTACCATTTATATCACATATGTATTCATAAATCTTTATTGAAAACTTACTCTCTTCCAAATCGTTTCATCTACACTGACGTTCCTCTGTCATGTTAAAAAGAACTATTTTGTAAATAATGTATGTTAAACACTTCAATCTCCTTGTTGTAACTTTGCAGTGATTATGACTGAATAAAACGATTCTTTTGTAATGTTTATGAAAACCTTTGTCTTAACATTTACCTTCATTTTGTCAAATTAATTAGCTATTCCTAATTTTATTGGAATGTGGTTTTTAGAAGGGTGATGTTTACACTGTAGTTAGAAAATTCCTGTATGTTAGAAACGACACTTTGTTTTGTGTGAAAGAAAAACTTAGGGTTAATCTCCCAACGTTTGCAGACAATGAAGTCTGTTGCTACAGAAATTCTAAAACTATGCACATATCTGCAGTTGAGCGAAATATGAGGTAATGAAGTCTCCTACACTACTTTGGTCTCCGTATTCAAAGCTCAGTAGGCTCTGTAGTTGTTTCACCCATGACCTCGTTCAACGTGACGAACAGCATTCCATGTTAGTTGTGTGCACCTTAACAACTGAAATGTGTATGTGGCTACAGAAAACAATGATTTCAGTCAGGTGCCAAATTGATACATTCACCACACAGTTCAGGAAGTTCTGCAGGTTAGTTTGGAAGCACTCTATAATAAATGGCTCATGAATTGTACTGTTTCTACAGCATTAGTAAAGAAGCTTGTATTGTTTGTTTGATAATAACGTACAATCATTTAATATTGTACTTAGACCGTTGTACAATATTTGCTGAAATATCGAACAGTTTTCGCTGTCAGAACTATCTTGGTGAAGTAAGTTATAGCGTTTTATATCCACAAAATCTGTGACATTTTCACGTATTATCCACCTTTACGTAATAAATTACGTTCTTGTGTGACGTATTTCAAGTTTTAACACTTAACAAGTTCCTTAATTCTCAATATGGCATCATCGTGACTGTCTTCAGAGGCGAGTAAAGCTATTGACTTCACTCCATAGAAAAAGGCCAGGTTAATGGCTCAGTATTTTCAGCTAGACATTCCACATATGGAAGTAATTTCACAACCAACAGTTGGAAATATAAGCAACAAACTGATAAATAATGAAAGCCTCGTACTGTAGCAGAAAGGCAAATGCCATCAAAAATGCATTACATGCTCTCGAACAGACAGAGATATAAGACGAATGGTTGTGGAAAACCGTAAAAAGCCGATGCGGTCAATTAAGAACGTATTGAAGAATGGTGGAGTGCCGGTATTTACCCATAATCTGCAATGAAATGGGACTTCAACGCTGTCGTCCTGCCACGAAACAGAAATTTACCTCAGTGATGGAAGAAAAGCGACTATAACGGGCCAAAAAGTGCAAAACTGGAAGATGGATGACTGAAATAAGATACATAAACTATAGTGTCACCCTTTTCCTCCTTTTATGGGAAAAGAGATTTCCAAATGTGACATTAGTTTCCATTTCAGGTTTACTTTTCTGACGAAACAAATATCCAAATTCTGAAAGTTAAAATGGAATTTTGGAGACACAGGAGCCATGAAATATTACACGGAGGTTACGTAGTACAGCGAGACATGTATCCTCATCAGTAATAGTTGTAGTTTGGTCTGTAGTAAGGAAATTGACGCTTTTATATTGTGAAAGGAAAGATGGGTCAAGTTCTGTACAGTTCAGTACTGGCAACTTGACTTCTTTTGGAGGTGAAGGAATGGTTCCCCGACAGCAATTACACCTTTGTGGACGATTCCATACCCTGCTGAAAAGCTAAATCTGTGACTATATATTTAAAAGAGACTCGAAATCATGTTTTTGGTGGCCAAGGGACTCCCCTGACTTGAACCCAATTGAAAATATTAGGCAGGAAGTAAAGAGCTAAATTGCAGAGGGAGTTGTGTAACTTCACAGAAATGTAATATTAGTTATATATAAAACGTAAATTCATATAAAGTGCCAGATTAAATTGAAAAATAAAACCGACGAGTCCATCAGTGAGTATAATAACTTGGCAGTGCAGTGTGGCAATTAAGCCTTGAATGTCCAAGATATGCAAGAAATGTAATTCTTATGTTCCATAAAATGATTTGGAAACGCCTTCTTACTCAGAACGTTCAGTAGAAATGGCCACACGCACACGAGACCTTTCGTAATATGGCGCCACTGAGAAAAATTAGTTTGAATAGGTGCCATTTGAATGCGATAAATAGCGAGTACTTAGTCAGTGATAGGAAACTGAGCAAGAGTTAGCTTTCCCTTTACGTAAATCACATAAATGTATAGGCTGTGAACACGGCTAAATGCTTACGGATTACAATTACGAATAACATAAGTTGGAACGATTACATAGATAATGTTGTTGGAAAAGCAAACAAAAGACAAAAGACTACGATTTGTTGCCAGAATGCTTAGAATATACTACATGTCTACTATACAAACTGTTTACACTACGATCGTCCCCCCTCCTCTGGAGCACTGCTGTGAGACGTGCCATCCGCATCAGATAGATTGTCGGACAACATCGAAAAGTTCAGAGACAGCAGTTCCCTCTTTATTATCGCGAAATAAGTGATAATATGTCACGGATATGAAACGCGAATCGGGGTGGCAGCCAATAGAACAAGGACGTTTTTCGCGGCTGTAGGATTTTCTCCCGAAATTTCAGTCACTGCATTTTTCCTCACAGTGTGAAAATATTTTGTTGCAGCCCACGTACATGGGGCGGAATGAACATCATAGTAAAATGAGACCTCAGAGATCGCCAGGAAAGATTTAGGCTTTCTTTTCTTCCGCAAACTATTCTACAGTGGAACGGTAAAGAAGTTGCTTGAAGGTGGTTCGATAAATAGTCTGCTAGTCACTTAATTGTGAATTGCAGAGTAAGAATGTAAATTTAGATGTAGATGTATAGCATGTAGCTGTACAATGAGGATATCTCCTCAGTTTTGTGATTGTTGACTTGATGAACGAAAGCATATCAAACTACCAGAGCCAGAATGAAATTCATTAATTTTACTTTTACGTAACATCATAGAAGAGTGCGAGATGACTTCGGATGATACGTGGTTGTGGATGCGTGAGAATGTCATGAGCTCTGAAGCGAAACCGCATCATATAAAAAGGTTGCTGCCATGTAGCGTGGCACGATCTTGTGTCTTAACCAATAAGATTTGTATGGATTATGTCGAAATGTTTTACTAAAAACAGAAATGAGTATAGCATTGTGAAATATTCAATGGCTGCATTATGTTAATTGTGGGCTGACTTTCAGTTACTATTGATTACTGAAAACTGTTAGGAAGTTCAGTTTTTCGACGTGCAGTGAACGTAATATTTTTTGTAAGAACATATGAGATTGATCGTTTATTTTAGAGAGTGAGTTCATTTGAAGGTGTGCTCATTTCATTTTCAACGCTTTTGAGTAGTGCGCAGCTTCTAACTCGCTGGCTGACACCGTAATATAATTATTCCATTAATTTGTCAGCTTTGTTTCAATTATTTTGTTGCCGACAGGGATACAAAACTTTTTTGGTTAGTCAGATACTTGTCTAGTGCTCCAATTAATATCAATAATCAATTTAAAATAGATTTTTCATGGGATATTTTAATGAAGCCGCTTATCCAGGATTGTTTAGTAACATTTAAATTAAATCCTCCTTTTTTTAAACAAGGGATAAGCCACAAACGGTGACTAGTATCACCTAAAAACTTCCATCCTCTGTAAAACTGACCTGTTGGTTAAGCAACGCGCAATCAATACCTTTTGAAGAGCAGAAGAGTCACAGAGCCTTCAACCATCACGGCAGTTTTCTTTCGAGAATAATATCAAATCTCCCACCTCTATTGAAACCATTTATAGCTAATCAGTTACGAAGAGTATCTGTTTAGGTACCTCTTCCCCTAGTGAATACGGGAGGCTATTAACGTTCTACTTATACAAACATAGATCAGTTCTCTAAATTTATCTAAATTATTTGTGATGGGATCACACTCCAAAAATGATAGTTAATTTAGGAACTAAATCTGTGCCAACACACCATAACTGTAAACCATAAAGAATAGGTAATAACCTGAGTAAAATCAGGCTCATACAAGTCAAAAATAGAAAAAAAATAATAACCTCCAAACACAGATACCCACTAAATTTAATGTCTTCGATTTTTTTTATCGAGTGAAGTTAAAAATTTTGATATTTCTACAAATTCGTCAAACTTTGCATTTAACGAATTTTAAATATTCTGCAGAGTGGAAAATAAACGAGTATTACTCTTTGTGTTTATTGCAGACGTATGGCACCACATATTGAGACCCGCTCCTAGTCCTTGCACATACTTATAAACTGTAGGACGCTAGTCTGAAAGCAAAACATTGAAATCCATACCTCTATCCATAGAATAAGCAGCTGAATAGAGTTTTGCTGCTTAGGAGTACTTTACTATTATTTTCAACGATATAATCGCCGTCTTCATTCACAGTTCTATGGAGGTTATGAAGCTACCAGAGTGTTACTTTATTAAGGTGTAGCACCATAGGGTCTCGGGAGTTTGTATAAGCAAATATGGCAAAACTTCTTGGACATCTCAAAGAACAGTATATGACATCCAGTTCTTCATCATACATCATGCACTGATTCACTCATGGAAAAAATAACACACACTTTTACAGTTTCCTACTCACTCAAGATTTATTCTTGTAGCAGTGTGTATGGGATATATGAACTGACAACATTTACAGATCAATAGCACAAGCGACCGTGAGGTACTGGGTATCGATCGATGCTGAGACATATTAGTACATGGTGGGCTCCACAGGCGCCAATGCAGGCCCTGACTCTGGTATCTTAGCACACCCTGCATGTGCTCGATTGGAGACAAGTACAGATATCGAGCCGGCCAGGAAAGCTGCTGCTGCACGTTCTGCAGAGCACGTTGAGTTTCACGGGCAGTGTGTGGGTCAGAATTATTCTATTGCAGTCTGAGGCCCGTGGTCTTGAGTTAGCGTTCTAGCTTCACGCACATGGGGTCCCGGTTTCGATTCCCGGCGGGATCAGCGATTTTCTCTACTTCGAGACGACTGGGTGTAGTGTGTCTTTCGTCATTATTCCATCCTCACTCACTCGCAAGTCGCCGTAGTGGCGTTGAAGAACTTGTGGAGCGGCGCCGAACCGCCCCGCGAGGGGTCTCCCGGCCGCCAATGCAACACGCTCATCATTATTATCCTATTGGAGCAACAAGTCACGTGTTGCAAGAACGGCAAAGAAACGTATCTAACAACACCCTGGTTAGCGTCTCCTCCAGAAACACCAAAGGTGATCGAAAGTTGTAGCTTTTCACACACCAGACCATTCTTGGATGAATGCTCTCTACGAGACAGTGCTCACATGATCTACGTCGTACGGGCAAACTGCCGTTACTTGCGTGCAGTCAGAATCGGGAAACTGGTTTCATCGATGAAGATCACGGCGCGTCACTTCACCTTCCAGTCCAGGACCTCGTCTACTGGTGTTTGAATGTCCACGAGGCAAATGATACTAGTATCGTCGCACAACTGACGTAGCACGTCAAACTTGTGTGGAAGTTCTCCTAACGGACTATACCGCCACTAGAAAGCTCACGATTTAACTCCTTCGAAGCTCGCACTGCTGGCTCTAGGAATTCACGAGTGCAATCCGTGGAGTCTTGCTTGGTTGCTTCTGGTGTTGGCACCACACTGTCTCTTCTGACAGGAAGCGTTCCTTATTAAAGGGTAGATGCAATTGGGGCTCCAGTAGTTATGCCACTACGCTGTCTGTTGGAGGACGACGATGAAACCATTGTCAGGACAAGTACTACCTTCCAGGTGCCATATGCAGTCGTCGGATCAAAATCACCTTTCGGGTTTCTGGAGGAGACGCTAACCAGTGTGGAGAATGTTGTTAGATTAGTTTCTTTGCCTTTCGCGAAGAGCCTTGTTCGGAGAGCATTTTCATCAGGAAATGAAGTTCCTTGAAGGTTGTTAGACACAGAGCGGAAGTATGAAAATCTGAGGGAGCAAGATCAGGTGAATAAGGTCCGTGTGGAATGACTTCCCAACCCAACTCCTGCATAGTGTTCTTTGTCAGTCTAGCAGAATGTGGGAGCGCGTTATCGTGGAGTAGCATTACTTCATGCTGTATTCCTGATCGTTTCTCTTGGATTATATCAGCAGGACACCTCAGTTGTCTACAATAAATTCCATAAATGATGGTTACAGGTCGGAGAAGCAATTCATAGTACGCAACACTGTCGCTGTATCACTAAATACATAATATTATCTTTTGCACATGCGTACAGATCTTTTCAGCGTGATTTGCTGCTTTGTTGGGCTCTACTACTCCTTTCTTTTGCTTACATTACCACAAATACACCATTTTTCGTCACCAGTAATGATACAGGATAGCAATGGTCGGTGTTGTTTACGAGCTAATTGATGATGAGCAATCAGAGATGCACATATGCCCACCCTCAGATTTTTGTTATTTTGGTTTCTAGCAAGTGGTAACGGTATACTTGAGTTTTGAATCTTCACCACTGCACGCAAATGTAGCAGTACGGAGGAATGATCACAGTTAATCACATTTGCCCGTTCTCGACTACACTGTCGTTTGTTATTGTAGATTAATGCATGTCAACGATCTTCATCAAACACCGAAGGCCTCCCTAAACGTTCGGAGTCATAACGTGACAACGATCGTCTTTAAAAAGATAAAAGTATTTTCCAGCTATCCTCTGTCCAGTGTGATTGTCCCCATACTAGGTACAATTGTTTTTGGCTGTCTCCGCTGCTTTCTCCCCTCTATTGAACTCAAACAAAAGAACGTGTCGAAAATGTTCCTACTTCTCCACTTCGCACTCCACTTTCTAGCGTTCACAGCTCCACTTATTGTCCTCAGATGACGAAATGACAATATGTAAACTTAAATATCAACAGTACAGAACAAATAAAAATTACAATAGGTAATGAAATCAACAGAAAACGGAATGTTAACATGCAATACGAAACCGCACAGACATTTTGCACCAACCAAATTAATCCATACACAATACATTAAAAGAAGTACTTGCTTTTTGCAAACATGAGTCACCGGAAAGAACTGAGACAGCTTAAGCGGTACATAATTGTAGGGGCGAACCTTGAAAATGTCTCTCTTGTTTCCATGTTCACTCTTAGGCATTTTAGGGAAAAATGTGGCCTGCTTCTATCATTGATAGATAGGACCGGCTAATTGCAGATCGATCTCTACCGTCAGACATCCTTGGATACCATAGAAATGTTTCCCTCGCGCAACTGTGTGACGGTAACTACCTGTGACGATTTCAGCGAACATCTGAGTGATGTCTAGCAGTGGCGTCCACTCGGTGACTGCAGAACCAGCAGCTCATCCGCAAACCATAACTTGTGACGTCTGATTTTCGGCAGACAACAAGAAACTAATCAGCCGGAGCTTTGGTCAACTCAGACACTAGGCGTGTCCAAGGTAAATAACCTAATAGAAGTCAGCAATTATTTAGGTAACGAACAAGCTCTTGCGCGACATAATTTCACTTAGCTGAAATTTTTGGACTGCACTCACCCGATGGACGAACCTGTGATATATTTCCTCCAATTACAAACCCTTGTACTATAGTTCCGGCCTCTTCTACCTCTCATTCGCATTCCTCTTCGCGTCTGTGTTTCTGATGAGAACTCTCAGGGTACAGTGTGGAAGAGAAGACGTGGAGATCGCAGCCTTTGCAGCTGCCACACATTCCAGACTTGTAACGGGTCTTATAGTCACACGCACAAGGGCCGGCAAGAGTGGCCAAGCGGTTCTAGCCGTTACTGTCAGGAACAGAGCGATCGCTACGGTCGCAGGTTCGAATCCTGCCTCGGGCATGGAAGTGTGTGATGTCCTTAGGTTAGTTAGGTTTAAGTAGTTCTAAGTCTATAGGAAAATGGTTCAAATGGCTCTGAGCACTATGGGACTTAACATCTGTGGTCATCAGTCCCCTAGAACTTAGAACTACTTAAACCTAACTAACCTAAGGACATCACACACATCCATGCCCGAGGCAGGATTCGAACCTGCGACCGTAGCAGCCGCGCGGTTCCGGACTGAGCGCCTAGAACCGCTAGACCACCGCGGCCGGCTAAGTCTATAGAACTGATGACCTCAGATGTGAAGTCCCATAGTGCTCAGAGCCATTTGAACTATTTGAACGACGCACAAGGAAATACGTCAGCTCCTCACTGGTGTCAAAACATGGACAGTGGCAGGTGTACTGTATAGACCGACTGTAAGGAAGGTTTCTCCCCATGGAAATCTGAGGCACGCTATGCATGTGGTTGACCTCTATCAAAAACTAACTTCCCTTGATACATAACTCGTGGGTGTCGCAAATGACCCAACAACTAACTGCATCTTCCCAAATCTCATAGATTGCAAATTATGCTACTCATCCTCACTTTGCTATCTTACTCCGAAATACAAGGTTTATAATCCTATTGAATTTTTCTAGGCCATCTAATGCATGCAGTTTCAAAAGTGTGCTGTTAATCCTTTAAATGGGGGAAATGCAGTAAAGCTTGGCCCCTATAAAACACAAAACATTTAAGGGAACCAAAAGGGAACCAACTATTGCGAAGAACAACATATGAAGGGAAACATACTTGTCAAATAACCTTTATTTAATTGCGATATTGCAGTGACTGTGTTATTCAGATTACGATGCAAAGTTCCTTCGGACATGCATGGTACCGGCCGCTGTGGCCGAGCGGTTCTAGGCGCTTCAGTCTGGAACCGCATGACCGCTACGGTCGCAGGTTCTAGTCCTCCATCGGGCATGCCTGTGTGTGATGTCCTCAGATTAGTTGGGTTTAAGTAGTTCTAAGTTCTAGGTGGCTGATGATCTCAGATGTTAAGTCCCATAGTGCTCAGAGCCATTTGAGCCATTTCGACATGCATGAATGTCGAAGGGAACAGGCACTGCGGCTCCCACAGCCGTCATGAATCACACACACATGAATTCGCAACTGAAAATTAGGACTGCCATCACCTGTTGAATGGAACGACGACAATGAAAATTTGTGACCGACTAAGACTCGACCCCGGGCTTCCGGCTAACGACAAGTGGGAAATCCGAGTTCGAGTACCGGTTCAGCATAAATTTTCAATGTCGCCTTTCCATTGTACAGCTGATGGTAGTCCTTATTCGTAATTGTGAATTCGTATGATGTGGTTTATTTACTTGATCCGCATACACTTAATAATATCAAGTTTTCGCCACATGTACGACAGCTATCACTACTCTATAAATGTACTTAATTTGTAGAGCGTCCTACTCTAGAAAGCGATTGAAAAATTTGTAATTCGTTAGTCTATTATTACGTCCTCGTATAACATGGATGAAATATCTCAGTACCTTACACTTGCATGAATCAGATGGCTGATCGCGGTCTCAACTTCCTCTAGTTCTCTATTTCTCCAAGGCGTTAATTTCTTATTAGCATCGTCCACAATTAGCATCTACCTGTTTTCGTCTGCGTCCAACTCTCTCCCCCCTTCCTTGTGTAATCCACCTATTCTAAATATCGACCGTAACACCACACGGCTTGGTGCCTTTCACTTGGTAATAGTTATCTTCTTACACTAGTGTACAAGCTCTTTTACCATAGAAAACTGAAGGATATGCCCTTGAGCCACGCTCTGGCCGTGCTTTCGATCGTGGAGTCATCTCGCTGACGGGAAAATTCACATCCATGGTAAGTGTGTAATCTTTTCTTCCAATCATTGTTCGCGCACTCAGAGGAGTCATTAAATCGCTATAGTAAGCATGCTACAGCTTTTGTGAGTCCATTCCTCAAATAAATTCAGATTTAAGGGCAGTGATACTACTCAGTTTACCTCAGAGTTCACGTGGCCACATATACCCTCTAAGGAAAATACACTCGGCACTTTGTTTCCAGTTTCGCGTTGACTGCTTATTTCTAGGTTCTCGAGGCACCATGTGCTTTGTTCCTCACGTAGTGGAATTGCGCTATAACGCAATGACAATCCTTACAGGCGGATAAAATGTCTACAAAAATGATTGACTTTCTTTGAAAATGAAAGAGTAAATAGGCGGCGATGCTCCCTTATTGAAGGGGACAGTGGGCACATGCGCTGTAGTCTTTTTGCGATAACTGTTCGTCTTCAACAACGAGGGTCAATCTTACCAATGAGAAAATGTTAAAATAATTCTACAGTTGTAAACTCTTTTATACTTTCAGCATTTCGCGGTCCGGTCAGCAACTGTATAAATATTAAATTCAAAATTAACAGCCTCAGTTGCGGAGTTACCTAGATTTACCTGGGTTTCAATTGGGATAACCCAAACTTCTTCAGAATTACACTTACTAATGTTTGTCCATAATGGACATTGTCAAACTAAAAATGCAAATACACCATGTGTCGTCATATTTTAAAAACTTAACTGAAGCTGCCTCAGCCCCACTTCCCGACCGCGATGCGGCAGCCACGAGTGTTGTACTGGAACTGACAGTAACATCATGAGGCCCGTCTAAGCGGACGCATTACTTCGCGCCTGCGCATAAACTGTGTGATGTATAATTTTGGGGCAAGACGCAACCTAACTCTTAAATTAGAATTTACCAAAAAATGAATTTAAAATAAAGGTGCAAGTGAGGAAAAGGGCGTATATATTAACCTGTGCAGAACGTATTTGGAACTACTGTCAAGAAACGTCGTCTGGACGAATGGACATTTATTGATTATTCTTTGATCTTGATATGAAAAGGACATCACGTGTTTACAATGTGTGACCTGTCGAGGACAATATTGTGCTTAAGCACGAAGTTTAATCACCTAATAAGAACATGGGTGTGGGAAGGACATTAGAATGCCAACATCGTCATTATTATGCCTAGGTGCATAATTTTTAAAACGTAAAGGTTAAGCATTTGCTTAGCTATAGTTACAACGCATGAACATCCTATTGACTTAGCACACAAATGGTCATGAATGAACTTACGAACAGTCTACATCTAATCTGTAACAGCCGGAAATACTGGCCATATAAAACAGTCAATATTCAAGATTAGTATACTTGACCTGATGGGCCAGAAACAAGCCAAAACAAACATGTACGTGCCAGATTGAGCTTCAAGAAGTTATGGTTATAAGTTACAGAAGAGACTAAAGTAGGGGAAAATATGGCGGCAATGGGGCGCTATTTCCATGAAGGTAATCCACACACGTACTATAAAAGCCTGCGTGTGGATTACTGCCATCATAATTCAGGCCTGGTGACCATTGCCATTGAATTTAGGGCATGACAGGGGGAATTATTTAAAGCTAACGTGTGACTTTGCGAACATCGCTGACCGACAAAGGTCAATTATGCTCGAAGCTAAAGGGTGACTTGGCGAACAGCGCTCCAGTCAACACACTTAAAATAATTGACCGACAAAGATCAATATGTACTTAAAGGACTAGTTTAAACTATGGGAGGATGACGAGAAAATGGTTAAATTGTAATGTGATTAGGCAAGCATCGCTCCAAAGGAGGTCTTTAAACGTCATTGAGTAAGATCAATTCCATCTGATCTTGCTAGTCTAACCAAACTTAGGTATCCAGTAAATTGTGGTGGGGTGACGTTATCCTCCCGAGATACTTATATGGATACGACTGCCATTAATTAAGTTAGTAGTTTCCGGTCATATTGAAACACTAAGTGGTAGCACCTATATTCTATACTACAGTAGTGACTTGGTGATCGTCATTCCGGTTACTACACGTACATGCTGTTGGTCGATTAAGTTATTATCCACTACTTAACTCAAGTGTTGACACCGTTCTTAAATCTCGAACGTGCATACCGAATATCGGTTGACCATCTATGTACAAGTTCAACGTGCTTGATACGCCAAATAACCATTTGCACTGCTCCTTACATAATAATGAAAATTAATTAGGGAGCTGAATTTTTTTCTTTGTAACTAATAGACACCTTCATAGATGGGTCCAAACTTTTACGGAGTCAAACAAATACACCTAGCTATTCAACCTACGGGAGTGCAGGAGTACAGACACATGCTGGCACAGGTAAGGCATATCCCACTTTAACATTACGGTGGATGTAATAATGGTTGTAAACCTTCAAAGAAGCTTTTATTTCGCAATTGTAGTTGGTCATTAAGAAGGTTGTTTTGTCATGTAGTAAATGTTTAAATATTAGCATTTCCTCTAAAATGTCTAACCTTCCACCTTTTCCTTCACAATGCAAGAACTGCATATTGTGTGGGGGGTTGGGTGCATGAGCCAATTGCACTAAATATTCAGCAAACGTCGAACCCCGTGTGCAATCCCCAGTTTTAATTGGAATATGCTCCTTGTACCTCGTTAATAATGCTCTTCCTGTTTGGCCAATAAAAAATTTCGGACATTCGCCACACGTGATCTTGTATACCCCGGACAATGACCAATTATCTTAAGGATTTTTTAAACTATGAATCAAATTATTATGAAGACTATTATTAGTGGAAAAAACTGTCTTAAAGCCCTGATTTTTCAAGAGACGCCCAATTTTATACGAAACTATGCCTATAAAAGGAATAGGTACCATGGCAGACGGAGTAACATCTAGCACGGTACCTAACATAGAAGCTGTCGTCCCTTTGTTATTGTTCACTTTCTTGTTGTACAGCCGTCTCAATATTTCGGGCTCATATCCGTTATTCCGGGCTATTGCTTCAAGAGTTAACAGTTCGTGTTCCAAGGCCTCTGCAGATAAAGGAACCGACATCTCTCTATGCAAACTAGAATGGAAAAATGCCATTTTATGCGCTAGCGGGAGCGCCGAATCAGCAGGTATAATATAATCCGACAACGTACATTTACTAAAGATATCATATTCTATGTGATTATCTACTATAGATATCGTCAGATCTAGGTAGTTCAATGTCCTATTAGGCAACTCCTCCTCCAGAGCAAAATTAATTTTCTCGTGGAGATCGTTAAAGGATAAAAATATCTGAGCTATGTCTTCTTGGGATCCGTCAACTATTAAGAGAATATCATCTACGTATCTTCTATAGAACTATATCTTCTTGACTACTTCCACATTACTCGCAGAAAATTGAGATTCCATCGTGTTCATGAAAATTTCGGAAAGAATCCCTGCTAGCGGGCTACCCATATGGCTAACCCATATGGCTAGCGTCTACAACAGAATACATAGAGAAAACAGTGGCATTTTTCGAGCAAAATGGTATAACTCCCATGGCCTCAGATCCTACTCAAGCATTGCAGAAGGAGATAAGAACAGGTTTACAGAATACCAATAAACTGATAGGAACGTTTCTAAAGAAATATCTCCTGAATATGAATCCGAAGCCGCCCATACTAAGGAGCCAGTTTAAGGTTCATAAAAACTTCCACCCGATCCGTCCGATTGTGGACAGTACGAATAGTGCGTACCATAAACTGGCACGATGTTTGCGTTATAAAGTTAAAGACAATTACGTTTTCGAGAAAAATTATTCGATTAAAAATTCCGCCGAGTTGGTTAATAAATTAAATAATATAAAATGCCATGCCACATCAAAGCTGGCCTCCTTAGACTACACCAGCCTCTATACCAATATACCTGTAGACCAGTCTTTAAATATCTTACAGCGCAACTTACGTTTTCATAATAAGTTACCAGAGAATGAAATTGACGAGCTCACGAATCTCCTGCAGATTGTTCTGAAATATGATTATTTTTCTTTCAATGATACTCTATATTGCCAGCCATATGGGTTAGCAATGGGTAGCCCGCTAGCAGCGATTCTTTGCGAAATGTTCATGAACACGATGGATTCTCAATTTTTTGCGAGTAATGTAGAAGTAGTCAAGAAGATACAGTTCTATACAAGATACGTAGATGATATTCTCTTAATAGTTGACGGATCCCAAGAAGACATAGCTCAGATATTTTTATCCTTTAACGATCTCCACGAGAAAATTAATTTTACTCTGGAGGAGGAGTTGCCTAATAGGACATTGAAATACCTAGATCTGACGATATCTATAGTAGATAATCACACAGAATATGATATCTTTAGGAAATGTACGTTTTCGGATAATATTATACCTGCTGATTCGGCGCTCCCGCTAGCGTATAAAATGACATTTTTCCATTCTAGTTTGCATAGAGCGATGTCGGTTCCTTTATCTGCAGAGGCCTTGGAACACGAACTGTTAAATCTTGAAGCAATAGCCCGGAATAACGGATATGAGCCCGAAATGGTGAGACGGCTGTACAACAAGAAAGTGAACAATAACAGAGGGACGACAGCTTCTACGTTAGGTACCGTGCCAGATGTTACTCCGTCTGCCATAGTGACTAAACAGTATTTATGCAACCGTGCGTTCTTACGTTATCAGACAGTGCTGTGCTGGCGTGGAGAACACTGTTCTAAGGAGTGTTCTCCACGCCAGCACAGACAGCATGTTCCGCGCCAGCGAAACCCATTGTCTTCAAGGAATGTTGATCTGATTATGTTCTCCTTAGAAGATGGAAACCGGTCATCCACAAATAAAAATTAACAACTTACATGAGACCACCACTGTGTTTACTAAATAAGTTGTGATGGATTGCTGTTTTCCTGGAACAATGTTCCAAAAAATCTGAAAGTAGTAATTACGATTTCACACTTAATGCTTGAATTCATTTCTTGCTGGGATCACCTGCAGTAGTTTTCTGCGGTATATTTTGTTTTAGGCTTACTGCAAGTGCAGTTACAAGTGAAATTATATACCGTTTCACTGGAAGCTCAGTCTTTTCAAGGATTTTCACTGCACAAAGAGAGAAAATGAAAAATTTGAAATAAACGAAAGCTAAGTTTTGTTAAAACCCGTGCCACTAGTTAAAGAAAGTTACTGCCGTGTTTCTGTATTATCATAAATACTGCCCTAGTATTATTGACACTTGAAAGAAATACTTTCCTATTGGCACGTAGGACCAGTCAGATTCCTGGTATGGCACCCAGAATATTCTTAAACAATTATTTATTCCTAATCTATCTCATTGCTTTGTGCAATGCTGAGGTGAAGAGCATAATTTTATGGTATTATCAATTACTTGGATACAACTAAATTTTGTGGAACATCAACTTTTTGGATACAAATAATTTATGTACAAAAAGTCATACATTGTATTTTAATTCCCCTGATAAACGTGAGATTTGACATTTCAACTGTTCGTTTGTGTCATTCTAATCAGGTACTACGGTACCTACCCTTATATCACTTGCATTTATCTTCTCCAAAGAAATTTCCATCAATACAATAAAACCCAGCACACATGGATTTCCTCGAATAATACAGCGGCAGAGATGGCGTTATCAAAAATTATTGCTCCCACCACATGAGCTCTGTATTTGGCTGATAAGGCCCAATTTTAACAAAATTTGGGGCAATGTAGAGTGAGGCGTGCATTAAATACTCTAGTTCAAAACTAAGTTGTTTTATTTCCTAGTAACTCCATCCCCCCCCCCCCCCCCGAAACTTAATCTCTGAAGCCAAATTGCGCCATTAATGGACGTTGTTCAGTGTCTGGCGGTATATTCCCAGGCAAAAGATGGGTTTGTAACCTCATAATCTTGTGTGACCATTCAGGTACAGTTTCAGAAGGAATAGAAAGACTAAAAGCTTGAACATCATCTTTCTCGTTATCAAACATCACGTTAAAAACGTAAAGTCATGTTTCCCTCATGGAAGAATCAACATGTAGAGTGTCGCAATATTTATTAAATTTGATAGCCTCTTCATAATTTGTCTTCTACAGAATAAAACCTAGACTATTCAAATGCTATTAATAATAACAATAACATGCATAAACTGTCGTATACAGCCACATTGTTTTTTTTTTTTTACTTACATAATAGACAACAGGAGCAGGCAATGTCAAATATTTAAGTGTTTCTGGTGTTGTTACGTTACACAGACTATAGAGGAAGGAAATTATTTGTAAGCTAAAGTCTTAAAATTATTGTGAAAAGACAAAAACTCTAAATGAATGCAAGTGATTTTCAGCTCAAATAAACGGCACAGTTACGGTGGAAATGCCCCATGACAAACTCTCAGTACAACATCATAAAGTCTGCTGTGCATTGTGTAGTTCAACGTGGTAGTTTTAAGTCGGCGAAATGCAGGCAACATCTGGAAGTCCTTAGCATCGGTTCGCTGCTCCACACTCTGAGTTCCTCCCTTCGACTCTCAGATGGTGACAGTGTGTATGTACGGATATGTTCTATTGTGATGCAGGAGGTGCTCAGCAGTATCCATTGTCCTTTTGACCCTTCGTGTCTAGTACCGGCTACTGTAACCTTAGCCTCAGACACGTTCTGTCAGAAGGCCAAAGCGGAAACTTGACATTAGGCGCTAAATGAGCCGTTACCTGGCAGAGACCCGATACACGGCAGAAACACAGCGATCGATGAATGAGACTTGTTGTTTCCCAACAATCAGCGAGCAGTGTAATAGCACTGCATGACTAATTCTTCACTCCTTTGAGTATAGAACTGAGAACTTACTTATTGTGTGTTAATATCTGTCTGCCCATTATTCATTTAAATATTACTACACGTTATTCATCGCGCTACCCACATTCGTAAAGAAATAGTTTGCCAAATTCACGATGCTCGTGAATAAAAGAGTTTGTACTCACCATTCAGTGTCGTTGCCTTGGATACAGATACTGGTCATTTGATTAAAAGCTGCTTTGGGGCACACATCTTCCTCCTCCTCCTCTTCCCGTCCTGCTACGCCTCCCTTCCTCATCATGAATCTTTATCTTTATAATCATTATCATTATCATCACTATAAACAGTTCTCTGCAAGCGCCACATCCTTGGAACTCCTGCATAGTTTCTAATGCCATAAATCAATCACAGACTGCGCATTGCTCTCAAATGTTTATATATCTTGTCATTATTCGCCTGGCTACATGAAACTGACATGTTCGACATGATTTAGGTTACAGTCAACATGATACCTTTCACTCCAGTTTGTCTGCAGTTTGTCCCACGATACTTGTATTAGAGTCTCCCGTAGTAATTCCCATTGCGTTTCCTTTAATTAGTCTCTCAGCAACCATGAATTCTTTAATGATTTCCTCATTAAAAATTCACTTCTCTCGGCCCTGAGTCAATACAAGAAATATACACTGATTGCAAACATTCATTCACAGAATCATCAAATGCGTAATTCAGAAAACCTTTTTTGCTCTACCAATAGCAGTCCTGACTGTTGTTATTCTTCTGTTCATATGATGGATGGAAACACCGACAACCTCACGTAAATTGCCATGTCATTTTTCGTTATTCACAGAAATCACAGACGA
Organism: Schistocerca gregaria; assembly: GCF_023897955.1. Lineage (NCBI taxonomy): Eukaryota > Metazoa > Arthropoda > Insecta > Orthoptera > Acrididae > Schistocerca > Schistocerca gregaria. The sequence continues at coordinate 602,254,407 of NC_064923.1, read as the reverse complement.
TCACAAAGTAATTGTAAAAGCAGAATGTTCCAAACGTAAAGAGGCCAATGAATGCAACAGGGGACACATGAATACCGTGCTAAGTGACAATGGAATTTATTACAACCGACGATGAACATAACTCATTTCCGAATAATGTTGGAAATATCTCTTCTCGGTAGATGTGACATGATTACAGGTTGAACCAGAAATCCTTTGCTTTGTTTTCGGAATTCAAACTGAGAAGAAAGGTTGATTTGACTTCATTGACCTATGAGCAGGATCGTTGAAGTTATATTTTTGTTCGCGATGTGAACAGTGGGTATTAGTTTTCGTCTTCAGCTGCTTTATTCTATTTCGTGAGAGCCAAACGTTATTTAACGTTTTGCCTCCTATGTATACTAAGTGGTGGATTCTCCATGAAATATTCTGGAACCCTTTTTATTTTTTCGAGCAGGTAATTTCCGTGCGCAACATCTAGAAAAAGGAAATTCATTTCCGTTGTCAGATATTGTCACTAAATGTCTTCGATTCTGGAGAACGATAACTGAGATTAAAAAACGTGGAAGAAGGAATATACGTACACTGTACCGTCTGAATGACGTTGTAAATAGTGCAGAAGAAACATCCTGGATAGAGGAACGAATATTGACTACTGTGTCCGTCAAAACCATTGCTTTAAGTAGAAGAACTGAACAGGTGTGCGACTCATACAGAGTAGTCTTAGCCCAACTACCAATAGTTTTAGTGACCCAGACTCCAATCCCATCAGATACAAAGCAGGTCATTCTTATTATAGTGGAAATTATGTAAAGTAAATCTCTAGAAAACGTGAGAATGGAAATGCGTTTGTTTCCTACCTTTTATTTTTTAAGGCATTTCAGTGTAACAGATATGCTTTAAGTAATAGTGCAGCACCAATTCACACACATAGCAAGCACATAATGTTAATGAATCTAACTTCAGGTGTGATAGAGAGGAGCAAATGTAGGAGATTTAGACAGGGAAATTAGGGTTGAAACAACATACTCGAAAGTTGTGAAAACCATAGAATCGTTGCTTGTACGATGTAAGACAATTATTCGTTGCAACCCTAGGTGTTAATTTTGCAGAATAGGAAATTCGGCCTACATGCAGGGAAACAAAGTATCGATGGAGACCCCTTCACGTGATCTGACAAAACTTGATTTCGTTTTATTCGTTCGTCTGAAAAGGTATTGTGCTCAAGACTCTAGTGCAGACTGAAGTCTATCTCTGTGCAAGATTTATTGTTTTTGGTGTACTTTGTACAAACAGCATGGGATTGGTGAAAATGTTAAGTGGAAAATTTCCAGAACCATGTCATGACTTAATAGAAGCTTTGTGCAGCTGTTGTTAACGAAACATCCTAAACAGTTTATGCAGGTACATGTTGCTCCAAAAAGTGACGTATATTGAATTTTAACGTCTTCAGCACACTTTCTGTAATTCTGAGTCCTCATATCGCTACTTATACTTTTTATCTATAAGTTGTAGTCAAATGATCAAGAATTAGTGAAATATTTATTATTTCAAAAGTAACCGTCATTACTGTAAGACAAGATGCTCAGTGTTTTCATGAAAAAATGTCCGCGGTTGTCTACGGAACTTTGATGGTGTGTACCTATTCATCCGAAATAAAGTTGATTAGACTGCAAAAGTTTGCTTGGAGGCCCTTACACATTCCCCACTGAGTCCTGATCACTCTCCATGCGATTTCCATGTTTCTGAATTCCTGAAGAATAATATTCGTGGCCGTCGATACGCTTCGGAAAAAAGAGAGATGCGCCCGGCTACAATCATGTTTCCGTAGGCAATCAAGTCGAGAACCGCGCTGCTGCCACTTTGCATGTTCGAATCCTGCCTCGGGCATGGATTGTGTGATGTCCTTAGGTTAATTAGGTTTAAGTAGTTCTAAGTTCTAGGGGACCACAGATGTTAAGTCCGATAGTGTTTAGAGCCATTTGACCCATTTGAAAGCAATCAAAAACATTTTGCCGTGAAGACATTGATCGTCTTGTCTCAAAGTTTCATACATGTATTAACATTAACGGTGATCGCTTTTGAAACTATTTAGATTTTCTTACTTTTCTTTCATCTGCTTCGTCCCCCCCCCTGCTTTGTATCAGAGTAGGCAATTAACAGACTAATTAAACAACAGCCGTTCAAAATAGTTCAAATGCCTCTGAGCACTATGGGACTTAACTTCTGAGGTCATAAGTCCTCTAGAACTTGTAACCACTTACACCTAACTAACCTAAGGACATCACACACATCCATGCCCGACGCAGGATTCGAACCTGCGTCCCTAGTGGTCGCGCGTTTCCAGACTGTAGCGCCTAGAACCGCTCGGCCATCCGGTCGGCCTGCCAACAGCCATTCATCCCATGAACATTCAGTACACTACGTACATATGCATTGTGTCCCATTTATCTTGACTAACCAAATAACTTTCTGTACGAAGATGTTCTACTCCATTATTGTGTGTATAAAAACCACTCCTCTGTTTCTTAAAACCTAAATGGTGTGCTTGTGTGAAAAAGTTCTACATTTCTGAACAGGTCCTCATGGGAGGAAGAGGACTACCGATTAAAAATATAGAAGGCCGTTTACAAACGTTACTACTGTTCATATTTTAGTAATGAAGAAACTTACAAAGAAGGCAACCAATCTTTTTAACTTACCCCCAGTAGCTAAACAAACTTGATACAAATTTTATTTTTATTTTCAATAAAAATTTATGTGAGGTCATGAAGACACTTCTCTTAGAAAGAAACTAGACTGCTCGCACCACTACGCATTCATTTCCTTTGGCTTTTGAATGCGTACAGGTTTCGGGATTAGATGGTAATACGCCGGTGACAAGCGTCCACCACATAGATCAGCTCATTTACAGTTAAGAACGTAACCAGTTTTCGAAAACTGAAACGGCTGTTGCGTAACTATTCTGTTAATTTACTCTGTGCATCATACCAGTGCGTGTCAAACAACTACATAAGCCTTCTGAGAGAGAAAATATTAAAGGAGCCAGAATGAAGGCGAGGAGTGCAGTGTGGGGGTCTTTGACTGTACTCGGAAGTAAAATTTTCTAAGACGTTCAGCTATTATGAAACATCAGTAAACGAGCAGTCTCGTTTGATGTAGCCATTCATCGTGACATCGGAACGCAAGAAATCGACCAAATACGGAGTTCTGTGTTCCGAAATCGTTTCAGTAAGAAAGAACAACGACCTTCAACAGTCACAAGAAAATAGACACAGAAGATATTAACGTAAGTGATCACAGAAAATAAATGCAGTACAACTAAATTCGTGGGTAGCACTTTCCAGGCTGACGCTGTGATCTTTGACTTCCGCAAAGCGCTCGATGCAGGTTCCTCCCTGACATCCAGTGAATAAGATACAAGCTTCCTTAATATCGGATCAGTTCTGTAATTGGATCAAGATCTTCCTAGCAAGGAGAAATCAATTTCGTCCTTCTTATAGCCTAGGAATCTTCAGATAGGAGGATAACTTAGTGCGTACTGCGGGTGAGTGTTAAGGGACAGTTGCTGTTCACAATATACGAGAGTGATTCATTGGGTTACGTCCGAAGTTTAGAGAGGCTGTTTGCAAATGTTGCTATTGTATTCAGGGAAGATGAATTGCAAGAAAGCTGCAGAGAGATGAGGATGATTACAGAGAATCGTCGAGTGCTGCAAAAAGTGGAAAGTGCTCCGTCAACAGAAACTGCTGCAGTGCATTCCATACAGAAATGCTTCTACAGACAAATTACTAGAAATAAACCATTTTAAACAGTCGAGTCGTACACAGTTGACAGGACTACATGCTCTGGGCAAGGCTCATACCAGGCAGAGATTTATTCCGAGAACTGTTAATTGTTTACGTTATCAGTACATTCGCTGGCGTGATACTGCATCTTTCCTAGCCCTGCGCAAATATTTTCATCTCCAGGTACTTAGAACACCCAACAACTTCTATCGTCTGTTTAGTTAAAACTAGTCTTTTTCCTATTCCTGTGATTTTTCCCCGTACCTGTTGATTACGCTAATAAAGTTACATTTCCTCTACACTGTAGTTGTTATCGCTGGCAGCACTTTCCTACTAACTGGCACTGAGTCTATGAAGGGTATTCTGTGTTCCATGGGTTACTTTTCGCTTATTCTTTTTAGTATTCTTACTCTTTGTTTGTTAAGTGTCTAACATTTTTTAGCAATACCATTATGTTTCTGATGCTTCCTGTTTCTTCTTCTCTGGATGTCCGATGGTCCATGTCCCACTTCCATACACTTTTGTACCCTGGACGTAATCATTAGCAATTTCTTTCTTTTTTGCACATCATTCTACATACCAGCGTAACCTTTTCGTTAAAGAGAACTTTACTCATCACCGAAGACTTTATCTACCGTGTAATGATGATCATTGTAATTACAACGAAGAAAAACACCGTTTGGATCATTTACATTGCTTTATTTGGGTAGCCGGTTTAGAATCGTAATACAGGTCACCTTCAGATACATGTGAGTAATAAAAGAAAATAATGGGTTATGACAGTAACACAATGATAGTTAGCAGCAATAAGAAAGAACAGTGAAAATACAAAAGTAAAATAAAAAACATCACGAAGTAATTCATACCTACAACTCGGAAGCGTAGCCTTTCGTAATATTCTGTCAATTCTAGGGCAACTGACACACAATACGTCACGGAGACCTTTACTGCAGATTTTTGAGAACACATGTTCAAAGAAGATTAAAGCAGCATTTTACTTTCCCCGCATACGGTCTTTATCAATAGTCGCTCTTCTTCCTCAACACTCGTTAGTGGCACAAAATTAGGGATAAATACTGCAGAGGAAAATGCTGGAGATGGCTTTCACAACGGCAAAAATTTATGGTGGCAAGATCTCAATGGTACATCTACAGAGTATGTATTCTGTTGAAAATGAAGGACCCACATGTCACTGGTACCACGAAAAAAATATCATAGTACCATTTGAAGCCATCTTCTCTTGCAGTTGACATTTACTGGTTCACAGAAAAATAAAATGAAATAACTAAATGTAATAATAAGATTTAAAGAAAGTGAAACTTAATTTACTAGAATTGTATTAACTAAATGTACCTCACTTTATCACTCTCGCTGAAAACTGTAAGCTCGGAAACCAAGTTTCTACCAAGTACTTATAATTTTTCATTGAGTTACCTGATGTTCACATCAACTGACTGCACATGAGTCACATGCAACATTCGTACTTCAGAGAGATTGGAGATGAATGGCCTTATGAAAAGTCACAAAATATGTGTTGTGTAGATATTCGCGGACTGACCCGACAGTCTTCAAGGGTTTACGTCACTTTGCCCCATCTGTAACGGATATGGGGTCGTCTTCTAACCTTTACTAAACTCCTCGTACTCATTAATATTCGACAAATTAATAATTTAAGCTTTATATGAAATCATCCACCGTTCAGGATTGAGAACATTCTACAGCTTCCGCTCCTTTAAGAGATAGAATTTAGACGTAAGGAAATGGGTAACCCGAAGCATTTGAGGTATGTAGTCAGTCAAAATGTACCACTTTATTACTTGGTCAAATGTAGGGCAACTGTATGATCATTAGTATTCTTACATAGGTCACCTATAATCGTTAGAGACATGCTAAATGGAAATTTTTCTTCTTCATTGCGAAGTGCTTCCATCTTAAATAAGGCCATTATTTTCTCACTCTGCCTTTGCTGCTGATATGTAAGAGATTACTATTTTCCCTATTCCGTTGTTACGTTGTTCCATTTTATATTTTAGAGATTATTTCACTATTTTTTCGTCTTTGCAGTAAATATTTCACAACTCATGAACCATGAACTTTACCGAAATGGACTGGCTTCCGTGTCTTTACACTACAGGTGGCCGAACCGTACGTGGAACCAACGCAACGCAAGGAGATCTATGGAGAGGTCACACGAACTTCCTTTTTCTTGGTACATCAGTCATTCTCACTGGTTTGATGCTGCCCGCCATGAATTTCTCTCCTGTGTCAACATATTCCTCTGAGAGTAGCTCTTGCACCCTGCGTCCTCAGTCATTTGCTATATGTATTCCAATCACTAATCTCTGTCTTTCTGTACAGTTTTTACCCTATACAACTTTCTCTAATACCATGGAAGCTATTGCCTCTGTCTTAACAGATGTCCTACCAATCTCTCCCTCCTTGTCAGTATTTTCCATGTATTTATTTCTTTTCCGATTCTGCGAAGAACCTCCTCATTCCTTACTATATCATTCCACCTGATTTTCAACATTCGCCCTTAACATACGTATCAAACGCTTCGATTCTCTTCTGTCCTGATTTTCCCACAGTATATGTTTCACTACTATACAATGCTGTACTGAAAGCGTACATTCTCGGAAATTTCTCCCTCAATCTAAGTCCAATGTTTGATACTTGCAGATTGTTCTTACCCAGGAATGCCCTTTTTACCACTGCTAGTCTGCTTTTGATGTCCTCCTTGCTCCTGCCTTCATGCGTTATTTTCTGCCTAAGTAGCAGAATTTCTTGTCATCTACTTCGTAACCATCAATTCTGATATTAGGTTTCTCGCTGTTCTCGTTTCTGCTACCTCTTATTACTTTCATCTTTCATCGATTTACTCTCAGTCCATACTCTGTACTGACCAGATCGTTACATTAACTTGTTTGTAGGCTTAGCGACCGATGACCTTAGCAGTTTGATCCCATTAGACCTTACCACAAATTTCGAAATTTTCCAGAAAATCACGTAATTCTTCATCACTTTCACTCAGAACAGGAATTTCATCAGTGAATCGTGTTACTGATATCCTTTCACGATGAGTTCTTAATCCACTCCTGAACCATTCTTTTATTTCCATCATTGCTTCCTCGATGTACAGATTGAAATGTAGGGCCGAAACATTACATCCCTGCCTTACACCATTTTTAATGCGATCGTTTCGCTCTTGGCTTTCCACTTACGTTATTTCCTCTTGGCCCTAGCAGGTACTGTTTATTGCCTATCATTCATCCCAGTTTTTTTTTCAGAATTTCGAACATCTTGCACCATTTTACATTGTCGAACGCTTTTTTTAAAGCCGAAAAATCCTATTATTTTGCCTTGATTTTTCTTTAGTGTTGCTTCCATTATCAATATAACGTCAGAACTGCCTCTCTGGTGGCTTTGCCTTCCCTAAAGCCAAACTGATGGTCGTCTAACACATCCTCAGTTTTCTTTTCCGTTCTTCTCTATATTATTCTAATTACCGAGCTGGATGCATTCTCCGAAATTGTGTGGGTGATATTTTTCCGAAGACCAGACAGTATATCGCAAAACTCATATATTTTACACACCAAAGTGAATAGTCGTTTTGTTGCTTCTATCCCCAGTGATCTTGAAATTGAGATAAAAATGTTATCTGTCCGGTCTGCCTTATATGATCCTAATGATATTTTAAATTCTGACTGATGCTTGATCCCTTATCACTTCCTATTTATTTCATTCCTCAGCGACATGTATTTCTGTATTCCTGAGTTTCCCGGAACATTTATATACGTCCTCTTTTCATCAATAAACAGAAGTATTTCTTCTGTTACCTATGGTTTTTTAGCAGCTACCTCCTTTGTACCTATGTTTTCCTTCCCAACTTCTGTGTTGGCCCTTTTTAGAGATGTCCATTACTCTTCAACTGTACTGCCTACTGAGCTATTCCTTATTGCTGTATCTATAAACTTAAAGAACTTCAAGAGTATTCTCACACCACAATCAATCACTGACTGGAAGTATTCTGTTGGCTCCCCTGCCTAGTCGACGCTTGCACCCTTTCATGTGATGTCTTCTTCCTGCCATAATGCTGCATTGTCTTATCTGCCAGAATGTCCTCACATACTTTATTTAATCCACGTATTAGGTAATGTGATCTTTCATTAGGAGGTTTCATCTGCTCTCTAATAAAGTACACATGTATGGTGTCATCTCTCTCTTGTATCTAGTACTTATATTGATGTTCCGCATTTTCTGCTGAAAATTCCAACCACTTACTGTGTATTTTGCTCTTTCTAAGTACATCTTCAAAACACATTATTTTATATGACATATGAGTGTAGAAAACGGATTATAATTGCTAGGCTACTGGTGATAGTGGAATCTAATATTTTCCATGCAATACACAACGATAGAGCATTGAGTTTCTTCTAGGATATAAAGTGTGCTAACTACTTCTGGCATGTTATTTCCATATTGCAAAGTAGTTTGTAACAGACGATATGAAAATGTGTAATACAGTACTGTTAATTTCATGGTGTACCTATGTTTTACCTTTCTCAATATAGAATGTAGATGCCATAATTTAACAAAAACCAGCTACAACCTCAGGCCATATACAAGTATACAGCATTTTCTGGGATATGTATTAAGGTATTTATAGCTGTGCATCTCTGACGCAATGTAAACTGTCCGATATAAGCAAAACGTCTGTTAATCGTCTATATTTCTCATGTTAAAAGTATAATGGAAACTAAACCATATCGTAGTAGCACTACATTTTATTACTGAAGTACTTAGAAGATGTAACAAATCTGCTTAAGAGAGACTGCAAACATCACATTTATCATTTTACGCACATTGTCATTCACAACCTAGTGGTATCAATAAGTATGTATCTTTTTTATTGCTACAAAATTTTTGTTCAAATGGTTCAAATGGCTCTGAGCACTATGGAACTTAACATCTGAGATCATCAGTCCCCTAGAACTTAGAATTTCTGAAACCTAACTAACCTAAGGACATAACACACACCTATGCCCGAGGCAGAATTCAAACCTGCGACCGTAGCGGACGTGCGGTTCCAGACTGAAGCGCTTAGAACCGCTCGGCCACCTGAGGCCGGCAAAAAGTTATGTTTCAGTACTGATGCTAGTATGTGATTTTACAGTTAAAATATTTAATAGGGTATGGTTTAAGTCTGGCTGATACGCTGACTCTTTTTATTGATACTTGCACAGTAATATTATTCATTGGAGCCAGTCCCAGCTTGACGCCAACTGTAAGTCACGACATTGTAACGGGTAATATTCTTAACTGCGACAAACAGGTTTCTTTTACTTTAATATAACATTTCTGTGTAATACTTATCTTCTTTGTCATATGCGTTACAAATCTCCACATAGGTACCGTCAGAATGTTCAATGCAAGCTTGCAGACATGCATACATTGTGCTGTACAGACGCTGTGGGAAGGGGTTATATGCCTGTTGCACTTGGTCGGTCAAAACAGGGACGGTTAATGCTATTTGAAAAAACAGGGACGGTTAATGCTATTTGAAGACGACGCTGGAGATGTCTCTCGATGTTGTCCCACATGTGCTCCATTACAGAATGATCTGGTCATCGAGGAGGCCAAGGCAACGTGTCTACACTTTTACAGCACATTGGGTTGAAACAGCACTATCTAGAAGAGCGTTATCGTGTTGGGAAACGCAGTGTTTGAAAACAAGCTTGGAATGATGACTAAGAATGGTAGCTCAACGTGTGGAATCACCAGATTGATGTATCAACTTGCTTACTGTTAGAGTGCATGGGATAAATGCGAGAATGCTCCTGCTGTCATACAGAATCGCACCCCAGGCCATAATTCCGGGTTTATGTCCGGTATGTCCAGCACGCAGGCAGGTTGGTTGTAGGCCCTCAACTGTTCTCCTAATAACAAACATACTGCCATACCAGCACCTTGGCAGAACCAGCTTTCATCAGGAAACACAACTCACCTCCACCCTGCCGTGCAATGAGCTCCATTTCACATCACTAACGTCTAAGATGACGTTGGTTTGAATACAGTGGAATGCACGCTACAGGACGTCTAGCTCGGAACTGTCCTTGAAGTAACCAATTTGTAATAACCGCGCAAACGAAAAAATGGCTGACATCGAAATAAGTGTTCAAGGAACAGAAAAGCAACTGAAATCACTCAACAGAGGAAAGTCCACTGGACCTGACGAAGTACCAATTCGATTCTACACAGAGTACGCGAAAGAACTTGCCCCCCCCCCCCTTCTAACAGCCGTGTACCGCAAGTCTCTAGAGGAACGGAAGGTTCCAAATGATTGGAAAAGAGCACAGGTAGTCCCAGTTTTCAAAAAGGGTCGTCGAGCAGATGCGCAGAACTATAGACCTATATCTCTGACGTCGATCTGTTGCAGAATTTTAGAACATGTTTTTTGCTCGAGTATCATGTCGTTTTTGGAAACCCAGAATGTACTCTGTAGGAATCAACATGGATTCCGGAAACAGCGATCGTGTGAGACCCAGCCCGCTTTATTTGTTCATGAAACCCAGAAATTATTAGATACAGGCTCCTAGGTAGATGCTGTTTTCCTAGACTTCCGGAAGGCGTTCTATACAGTTCCGCACTGTCGCCTGATAAACAAAGTAAGAGCCTACGGAATATCAGACCAGCTGTGTGGCTGGATTGAAGAGTTTTTACAAACAGAACACAGCATGTTGTTATCAATGGAGAGACGTCTACAGACGTTAAAGTAACCTCTGGCGTGCCACGGGGGAGTGTTATGGGACCATTGCTTTTCAATATATATATAAATGACCTAGTAGATAGTGTTGGAATTTCCATGCGGCTTTTCGCGGATGATGCTGTAGTATACAGAGAAGTTGCAGCATTAGAAAATTGTAGATAAATGCAGGAAGATCTGCAGCGGATAGGCACTTGGTGTAGGGAGTGGCAACTGACCCTTAACATAGACAAATGTAATGTATTGCGAATACATAGAAAGAAGAATCCTTTATTGTATGATTATATGATAGCGGAACAAACACTTGTAGCAGTTACTTCTGTTAAATATCTGGGAGTATGCGTACGGAACGATTTGAAATGGAATGATCATATAAAATTAATTATTGGTAAGGCGGGTATCAGGTTGAGATTCATTGGGAGAATCCTTAGAAAATGTAGTCCATCAACAAAGGAGGTGGCCTACAAAACACTCGTTCGACCTATACTTGAGTATTGCTCATCAGTGTGGGATCCGTACCAGATCGCGTTGACGGAGGAGATAGAGAAGATCCAAAGAAGAGCGGCGCGTTTCGTCACAGGGTTATTTGGTAACCGTGATAGCGTTACGGAGATGTTTAGCAAACTGAAGTGGCAGACTCTGCAAGAGAGGCGCTCTGCGTCGTGGTGTAGCTTGCTCGCCAGGTTTCGAGAGGGTGCGTTTCTGGATGAGGTATCGAATATACTGCTTCCCCCTACTTAGACCTCCCGTGGACATCACGAATGTAAAATTAGAGAGATTCGAGCGCGCACGGAGGCTTTCATACAGTCGTTCTTCCCGCGAACCATACGCGACTGGAACGGTAAAGGGAGGTAATGACAGTGGCACTTAAAGTGCCCTTCGCCACACACCGTTGGGTGGCTTGCGGAGTATGAATGCAGATGTAGATGTAACACTGTCGCACAAACTGCTGTTCAAATTGCTGCTGCAGATGCAGTACGATGCGCCAGAGCCATACACCACACACGATGGTCGTCTCTCTCCGTAGTGCCACGTGGCAGTGCGGAAGCCGGTCCCCTTACGACCGTACATTCTTGTGACTAGGGCGGCCAGCAGTATTGTACAGTGGCTACGTTACTGTCTCATCTTTCTGCAACATCCGGCTTTTCGCAATCCTGTTGGTGGTTCGGTGAATCCTCTGCCAGGCACTTAAACCTGATTTGCAAAGTATGCATGTGGATTTAGATGTTACATGACCTCACTCAAACTCAGTTGTTGATAACGAGGTCTTTGTTGCCTTAAATGTATTCTTCATTAACATCAATTCACCACGTCCAGTCTCGAAGGTAACTAACGGTCACGACTGTTGGAGCGTGTATTTCAAGTAAACTTGATTTACATCTTATAGTGGCGCTATCAATGACACTCTCGTGCGACTGACTAAAAATTGAATAGGCATTATGTTTCAGATGTAGAAACACACCTACGAACTTTATGTCGCACAGCTCCTTCCTGGTTTTACAACGTTTTTTCGTCGCTGTGGCTTACAATCTTTCCCAAGTCTTAATTTTCCAGAAGGTTCACCTGTAAACCAGTCAGTTTATTATTACCACTGCAGACAAATTGCTGAACACTATTAACCATACCACAGCATCTATTTTGGAATCTAGAATGAAACACTCACAATGTACTCCACAACTATAACTGTAGCTTGTAATCTGATAGCCCCCAACTTTTTAGTTGGTCAATAGGTAATTCTGCTAGATGCAATCAGGGCACTTTATAAAACTGTGAAAGTGCTTCCTTTTTACTTTCCTCAATCCATGGCTTGTGATTTGGCATGTTTGTTGTAAATCTTTAAACTACAAATCGAGCTCATCCATGTTTAACAGTCTTATCGTTTCCAGAAAGAGATTTTCATTCTGCAGCGGAGTGTGCGATGATATGAAACTTCCTGTCAGATTAAAACTGTGTGCCGGACGGACACTCGAACTAGGGACCTTTGCTCGCGAAAGGCAAAGGTTCAAATGGTTCAAATGGCTCTGAGCACTATGGGACTCAACAGCTGTGGTCATTAGTCCCCTAGAACTTAGAACTACTTAAACCTAACTAACGAAAGGACATCACACACATCCATGCCCGAGGCTGGATTCGAACCTGCGACCGTAGCAGTTGCATGGTTCCGGACTGCGCGCCTAGAACCGCGAGACCACCGCGGCCGCAAAGGCAAAGGTCCCGAGTTCGAGTCGCGGTCCAGCACACAGTTTTAAAGTACCAGGAAGTTCCAGACTTATCGTTAATTGCTATTAATTTGCATTTTACTAGTAGTCTCCTTCCTGCACACGAAAGTCGTCATTCGATTTTAGGTGGCTCACAAATCCGCATTTCGCTAAAAATACTGGCAAAATTTTGTGTTATGTCCATACTCATAAAGTGTCAGGTACCAAAACGAAGCTTTTTGAGAAGTGCAAGCGGCTGATGCATTAAAATATCCATTTAAATGTCTACCAGTTCCACTTTATATGGTATAACCATGAGAGTCTTGTTTTTGCTTGAAATGGTGTCCTGTATCTCCATGCCAATTTTTACAGTGTGCATCTTTCTGCCACATTCTTGCTCCTCTCTGGAGAAATGGTAGTTTCGTCTTGATATCATGTCCCTAGAATGCATCGTCTTTCATCTATTAAAATATATATGTACGGGATCATCCCTATCTTATATGTACTGCTCACAGCTTCATCTGTAGATTCTGGTTTATTCCGCTGTATAATCCTTTTTCCTAAGTGTATCTCTAAAATATGTGTAATATTACTTAAGCACAGATTGTAAAATTTTCTAACAGGTGGTGTAGGCAAATATTTGTTATTTATCAGAGTCTGATATCCTCACCCCACTGCAGCCCCACATCATTGCTGAGTTACTGAAGTGTACAAGTTCCCTATGGAGTGATTCCTACAGCGCAAAAGCAGTTGAAAACAGTTGACACAGACCTATGTAGTACAGACCCAATGTCTCAACAATAGCACTCTATGAGAAATAAAATGTGTTATTTTATCCCCTTAAACGACAGGACTACGTAGTACATGTCAGCTCATTGGAAGGAAGTGCTAAGATAACTTCTCTTCTAGGCCTGCAATGTTCAACGTTTCGTGTCAACAGTGTGTGATTACTCATCCAGTAGTATGTGCAGTAAATTTAGATACTTTATATCCCACTTTTGCATGTAGATTTTTTCCATGTACTTAGTTTAAAGCAATTTAAAAATCTTGCTTACACATCAGCAATGACCCGCTCTTTCTCCGGTGTCAGCACAGGTATCAACTTTGGTGTATTCGATATACTTCCTCATTATCTCGTCCTCTTGAATAATAATATTTTTGTGAACAATAGAACCGCAAATGCGTAGCCCAACTGCACTATTCTCCGTATGTGTCATGGGGGGCCCCAAATCCTACCCTGAACATGATACTGGTAGTCCCAGCTCCGGTCCCTACCACGGACCTAACATGGAACATCCCCCTCTGGATGGAATTCCAGATGTCGGTACTCCCACTTCTGAACCATACCCGATGTCGTGGATGTCAATCCACATCAGAACAACACCCGGACATAACATGGTATGACCCAATTCTCAGCCAAACCCTTGACCTACCTTGGACCCTGGGCGGCCCCGTTTACAAACTAACACATTCAAAAAATAGGGCAGTTGCGCTAGATGTTAACAACTGGATATAGTCAGTTCCTCATGCATTATTTCCATCTATTGCATACGTCTTGAATCTTTAGAGTGTATACAAATAATACGATAATCAAATTGGCTGTCACTTTTTTTCAGGGGATCCTGGACAGAGATTTTGTAAGAACTATTAAGTATCAAGCTTATTTAAAATCGTTAAACTCAGCACTGTACCTGCACCACAATCCACGTGTGTTTTAGCGTATATAAAGTTGGCAAACAGTACTATGTGTTTACAGAAGCTTCTCTGGTTAAACATTTAAGGAGGAAGAAATAGTGCACCTATAACGACTTCGTAGATATAGCAGCTGGACTTGGGACCTGTATCATGGTTGGATGCTAATGCAAGCAGTTCATGCATGGTAAGGTGGCGAATAGCAACACACATATTCTTCTATATAATTCTTTGTTACTCATCGCATAGAGAAATACAAACACAATATGGCAAAAATCGAAATATGAATGGAGGATACTGGATGTTTGCATTTACTGTACGTCAGAAATGTTGGATTCACGGGCGTGTACTACATGAAGTAAAGTCGCATGTCATGAACGTCTGGGAGGCCCTGAATGGCTTTCTCAGTCGCCTCGGTGGAAAGGATTTTTCTATACACTGAATCAACAACCACCTTTCCTCCTTGACATATAAGTGAAGTGTGTGTAAGTGTATCTGTTAATGTGTGTAAGTGTATCTGTTAAGCATAAATAACTCTAATGGTGTGCATGTGTGTGTGTGTGTGTGTGTGTGTGTGTGTGTGTGTGTGTGTGTGTGTGTGTGTGTAGTTTCGAGTTTATGTTGGAGATGAAGAAAAAAGATTCAAACGCAGTGCTGACACATAGCTTACTCATCCGTAAGAGAACCGTGGAGCCAGCCACATTTATCATTCCCGTCTGACAGACTGATCACCATCAACAGTGTCCCAAGCTCCATAGCACATACATACAATAGCGCAATTACGCTAGCAGTTTTATGACGCACTATGGAGAGCTGTGGAATATAATCCAGGACACTAACGCAAAAACTGGTGATCAGGCACTTTTCACCAAGATCCCTACTGTCCCCTCTCCCATAAAAGCAAAGGGAAAATTGTCAATAGCATGTGACATATCTGGATGATCAGTCATTAAAGTAGAGGCTGCAAGTGATGCAGCCACATCAACAGAGCCGTTGACTGTTTAATACACTAAGTGGTCTAAGACAGAACTGTTTTGTATACCTCCATTCATATTTGGATTTGCACTTAAAAAAGAAAACGGATAGTTATATTGTATGAGCAGGTTGTGGACTGGATGATGTGCAACACTTTTATTCCATGGGTCTTGAGAAAAAGACATAAGAAACTATTAATATTCTCACAAATAATGTTATTTAACACGTCTTAAGATAATGAATCAACGGTCCCAATAGTGTTGGTTTCTATTAAATAAAATAAATTTAAATAATGTGAAAAAACATGCCATGAATACCCATTATTCACTGACACTCAAAAGGAGCAGGTCATTGTTGATGTGTAAGCAAGGCTTACAAATTACCTTAAAAAAAGAGAGTAAGGAGAAATATAGATATGAACATGGGATATCTGATATGTGCATCCACTGAGAATACTTACAGAAAATGATCACATGTTGAACTACTTGCGAAAAGTGACAGGTCTGAGAGCAATTTATACATATACATTGTTTTCCCTGATACTTTGGACATGGGAGACAGAGAAGATAAGTAGACATTCTGGATATATGGCATAGCTTACACTATATTAGACTGTCACAGATCCTACAGTGAGGTTAACAAAATATGCTGTGCGGTTTTGTATGGCTATGTACAGTATGTAGCTGTTATTGTTAAAGTGAAGCATCACACGTCAGTATTCTACATAGTGACAAGTAATCTCTCGACAGGTCAGTTCTTAAAATATTTCTATTATTAGATCTTCCTCTTAATACTTCCTTCTAAAAAAAGTAGAATTGCTAGACAGTACCACTGTTTGTCCATGTAGACAGTCATCCAGTCATCTATAAGTTTTGAGAAACACCATGTTATTTCTTTCTAATGTTAGGACTTTCCAGTCCGTTCTATACTGTTTCGAACCATCTGTTACCAGGTGCTTTGGAATGTGAGAATATCGCTATAGAGGGGCAACGTGGACATTCTGTTAACGAAGAAATGATTTGAAACGGCAGCGAGGTCTGTACCATGAGGTACATCAGAGCCATATGAAAAACTTGTACAGGTTGCAGCCTACAGCCAACAATCAGTATCTTTTAAAATCCCATATTGATTTTATAGATATGCTTATAAAATGTCATTATACAGTCTAAGAATTGAAATTTACGGTATAAACTGTGTGTACTAGACCTGACATTGAATATCAGTTCGTTTATAAAAACGATGCATTATACAGACGTAACGTTAAAACAAAACTATCGTTACATAGGAGCAATCATGGGGCACCAAGGCATATATTGCAAAAAATTGTCACGGAGGCACCGGAGACCATATTGTGAAAATATAGAAATCTTGTGGCTGTATCATGTCAAGTGGAACTGGCCGACTTTATAATGTATGTTCTGACATACCAGTTACCTGGACATTTGCAACAGCTTCGTGAAAATTTCTAATAGCTTATGGACGCTCATGTAACACGAAACTTTGCTAGGATTTTTTTAAAAAAGAAAATGGAGATCTACAATTGCCTACAGGACTTCTGTGAGCTACAAAGAGACTGCTATGGAATCAATAATGTTATTTTGAATAACAATAAGACTGTTTAATATGTATGAGCTTCATTGTAAGGTAAAGACACATAAAAAATTTATATGTGAGACCGTAAGCCATCGATTGAACAGAGTCATTGGTAACAATTTCAACAGTTTTGTTAAGTGCCCTGATACAAATCTAGAGGAAATTTTTACGTTTCTTCAGTTAAAGAGCATGGCACTACCAGACCACAAGGTACAATTTATAACAATGGACTGTACTGTGCTGGTATGACCCTGACTTAAAAAGCAGCAGTTGTACTGTGTTCAACAGTGTTCCGCAATTGGTCTTCTGAAGTATATCTTTTGTACAATCAACAAAAAGTAGTATAAACAGGTAGTAATCGAACTTCCCTAGACAAACAGGGGAGCTCTCATGTATCTACATGTAAGAGAGGGAAGACACCACATGTATGAAAATTATTAGACGGAGACGATAAGTTGCATATTATGTCACATAATGTCTGTGTCAAAATAAACTATGTGAACATATGGTGTCCAATCATATTGCACAGTAATACAAGAGGTAGGTGACACCACATAAGGCAGTGAAACTGTCGATTAGGTTCAGGTGTGCTTCTCTAAAGAGGCATCGGAGAACGTTGCCAGTCAATGTGTGATTCTTGTGTGAGATTGATTCCTATGTGAAAACACATTCATTGTAAACATGGTTAACAGACTGGGACCTTTCAGTGTGTATTGCTTCACTGTTAAAGTATGCAGTATAGCTGCGAAGCTACGATAGAAGAAAAACATACACTCCTGGAAATGGAAAAAAAACACATGGACACCGGTGTGTCAGACCCACCATACTTGCTCCGGACACTGCGAGAGGGCTGTACAAGCAATGATCATACGCACGGCACAGCGGACACACCAGGAACCGCGGTGTTGGCCGTCGAATGGCGCTAGCTGCGCAGCATTTGTGCACCGCCGCCGTCAGTGTCAGACAGTTTGCCGTGGCATACGGAGCTCCATCGCAGTCTTTAACACTGGTAGCATGCCGCGACAGCGTGGACGTGAACCGTATGTGCAGTTGACGGACTTTGAGCGAGGGCGTATAGTGGGCATGCGGGAGGCCGGTTGGAGGTACCGCCGAATTGCTCAACACGTGGGGCGTGAGGTCTCCACAGTACATCGATGTTGTCGCCAGTGGTCGGCGGAAGGTGCACGTGCCCGTCGACCTGGGACCGGACCGCAGCGACGCACGGATGCACGCCAAGACCGTAGGATCCTACGCAGTGCCGTAGGGGACCGCACCGCCACTTCCCAGCAAATTAGGGACACTGTTGCTCCTGGGATATCGGCGAGGACCATTCGCAGCCGTCTCCATGAAGCTGGGCTACGGTCCCGCACACCGTTAGGATGTCTTCCGCTCACGCCCCAACATCGTGCAGCCCGCCTCCAGTGGTGTCGCGACAGGCGTGAATGGAGGGACGAATGGAGACGTGTCGTCTTCAGCGATGAGAGTCGCTTCTGCCTTTATGCCAATGATGGTCGTATGCGTGTTTGACGCCGTGCAGGTGAGCGCCACAATCAGGACTGCATACGATCGAGGCACACAGGGCCAACACCCGGCATCATGGTGTGGGGAGCGATCTCCTACACTGGCCGTACACCTCTGGTGATCGTCGAGGGGACACTGAATAGTGCACGGTACATCCAAACCGTCATCGAACCCATCGTTCTACCATTCCTAGACCGGCAAGGGAACTTGCTGTTCCAACAGGACAATGCATGTCCGCATGTATCCCGTGCCACCCAACATGCTCTAGAAGGTGTAAGTCAACTACCCTGGCCAGCAAGATCTCCGGATCTGTCCCCCATTGAGCATGTTTGGGACTGGATGAAGCGTCGTGTCACGCGGTCTGCACGTCCAGCACGAACGCTGGTCCAACTGAGTCGCCAGGTGGAAATGGCATGGCAAGCCGTTCCACAGGACTACATCCAGCATCTCTACGATCGTCTCCATGGGAGAATAGCAGCCTGCATTGCTGCGAAAGGTGAATATACACTGTACTAGTGCCGACATTGTGCGTGCTCGGTTGCCTGTGTCTATGTGCCTGTGGTTCTGTCAGTGTGATCATGTGATGTATCTGACCCCAGGAATGTGTCAATAAAGTTTCCCCTTGCTGGGACAATGAATTCACGGTGTTCTTATTTCAATTTCCAGGAGTGTACATACTGCTAAATTACCTCAATAGATAGGTGTTTTTGCATAGGGAGAAACGGTATGTATGCTAAGCGTATGTGTGCTGCTTATCATAATAAGCGGAGAGTGGCTGCTGTTGACGCGGTTTTTCATAAGAAGGAGACGGCAACACTAACTGACTGTACCGAATTTCAGAGGTTCGAAGACTGGTACAGAGACTGAACGTAAATAAATGTAGCACAATACGCACACGTAGGAGAGTAAATCCTGATCTATAGTAGCCTACTATCCTACTGGTGGAAACAGTAACCACCGTAAAATACCTAGAATTAACTGTCTAGTGCTGCCTAAATTGGAACGACCACATCAAGTAACATCAGATACCGGGGTCAGAGAAAAGGGAACATAATTCATCCACGAAAGAAGCGACCTACCAAAAACTTATTCGATTGACTTTTTTGAGAATGACTCACCAGCCTGGGAGTCACATTTGCCATAGATAGTTAGGAAAATGATAAAATTAAACTCCACCCGTGGACGCAACAAGAATGGCAGAGTATCAAGTAGAGGTTTTCCTGTTGCAAATCGCAGGAAGTGTGTTGGGGCCAATATTTCAATTTTACTTACTCCTTCGCACATCTCGTGAAATGATCACAATTAGGAATCAGAAGTAATATGGAGGTTTGATGATAAACAAAACAAAAGAAAATTGATCTGAGGACTATGGGACTTAATATGTCATCAGTCCCCTAGAACTTAGAACTACTTAAACCTAACTAACCTAAGGACATCACACACATCCGTGTCCGAGGCAGGATTCGAACCTGCGACCTTATCGGTCGCGCGGTTGCACACTAAAGCGCCTAGAACCGTTCGGCCACACAGGCCGGCTCTGGTAATCTTTCTCCCTCGCGAATGGAGTAGCGACGTGCATTACTTTACTCTGCCACACACTGTAAGATAGTATGCATGTGTTATCCATCTGATTTTCGGCATTTGCACTTGGATCGTCTTGCAAACCTCTTGTCTTTCCTTCATGGAATGCCATTTAAGTTCCAACAAGAGACATGTAAGCTTCTTGTTGTCGAGATGTTCCTACTTAGTGTACAAAATTTTCTACATGAATAATTGTAGAATTCAAAATACACTGCAGCGCTGTACTAAACTATATCTGTACGTTAAAAACCACGCACACACAATAGAATACTAAATTACACTAACACTTCAGCAATGACCTGTTTCTCAGGTATCAGTTTTTTATAGTTTTCCCTCGTTGCATAGTTTCCCACATTAACCGTAGTTGATCTAGTAATTTCTGGGATAATGACTGGCCTTCATCTATTCGATATGTTGCTCCTTATTTTTAGGATCTACGGAATAATTAGTGTACACCATTTCCCTTTCTGTTGTACTAACCTCCATTTCTCTGTAAGCCCTCCCCAAATACAGAGAAAGGCAGTATCACGCAGCAGAACTCTAACTTAAGTTCGCAAACATTACGCAAATGACTTCAGGATGTACGTCTGTGTCACTAATCCTGATATCACATTCGGTACATAGCTGGCGTGGATAATTTAGCGGCGTGCGGTGTTAATGTCTAAGGTTGTGTGCTGCTCTTTGCTCAGCGAGATTTCTGGTATTTCTTCACGTTTTATTGTCAGTGTTAATACACGTCACTTAAACGAATAACGAACTAGACTAATTTTGAGACCCTAACCAATTATCATGTGAAGTTCTGCATTTCCTTACGGGAAACAAAATAACGATTTCCGTCAACAGTGTTCGACACAATGAAGACTAGATGCACACTAGCTACTTTTGCTAAATCCAGGTACTTATACCAAAAACAAAATTGGTAATATACACGAAAAAAACCAGAAAAAGTGCATCTGATGACTCTTGGGAGGGACAAACCGTATATCTATCTGATCGCCACAGTAATAGGTCTTAAATGAAAGCTATCTGCCATGATTAGGACGTTTTAGTATATAATACAGGCAACATTTACATCAGTCAGCTAGAAATTCGGATATTTGAAAATATAACCACTAATGAAAGTTTCAAAATCATATATTGGTGCCGATATGTTGATGACATTATTTGTCTGGTAGATGAGCCAAGTGAAAAAATAAACTCCATTCCAAAATCAACAAAGCTCATCAGAACATAAATTCACACTTGAAAGAGAAAAAGAAAATCAAATGAACTTTCTTGACATTACAATGAAAAAGAAAATGGCAAACATGCATTTAACGTATTTAGAAAACGAACAGCCACAGAACCAATAATATACTCCACATCTAACCATCTCCACAGCCAGAAACTTGTAGCACTAAGACATATGTTACGTAGATTAAACAGAATCCCACTCAACAAAAGAAACAATGAAAAGGAGATGAGTATATTCATACAAAAACCTGGGAACAATGGGTTTGAAACATGAAGTACAGAGGCTCAACCAAAAAATAAAACCACAAATACAAAACAAACGC
Source organism: Schistocerca gregaria (assembly GCF_023897955.1). Lineage (NCBI taxonomy): Eukaryota > Metazoa > Arthropoda > Insecta > Orthoptera > Acrididae > Schistocerca > Schistocerca gregaria. The sequence continues at coordinate 602,232,761 of NC_064923.1, read as the reverse complement.
AGCATTTCCAGAATAAGAGAGAACTCACAATCTGAAAACTTACAAACACGCTCAACAAACGCACACAATGACAACACTACAAAGAAAAGAACCAGGTGGTACACCATGACCTACACACAAACTAACACACAGAGTTGCAAACATCCTAAAGAGACAGGGCTTCCAAATAGCATATAAGTCTAGCAAACCTTCCAATCACACCTACGCCAAACAGATACCGAGAGACACAAATTCCAACAATCAGAAATGTATTAACATGAATGTCAAAGATGTGATGCAGTATACATGGGCATGATATGCAGGAATTTTAAAACATGATACAAAAAACATATCAGGTGTTGGAAGTACGAAACAAACCATTCCACATTTGAAGAACATTTAAAACACAATAACCACCATCCTAAAAACATGGAACAAGAATTGAAAGTAATGAGAATAAGCAACCATGACAAATATTTTATATAAACGCAAGAAAACTTCCACATTCAGAAAGCCATAGCTGAAAACAAATATGTGATAAATGAACAAACACACATCAGCACAGGCTCCCTACTAAACTTAATAAAAGAAATGATAAGATAAAGAAAAAAGAAAGAACGAAACCAATTGTTCTTCTCACACAACCAGAAGAAGAAGAAAAAATTCTTCCTCCTTCGCCTTCTGGACACACACAACAAACACTCACACACACACAAAGCCCACAGAAAGATATCACACCAAAACAACACCCACACACACACACACACACACACAAACACACACACACACACACACACACACACACACACACAGCCCACAAAAAGGTATCACACCCACACACCCACCCACCCACCCACACACACACACACACACACACACACACAAATGCATACACGAACAGATCACAGATACTACAATAATTACATTCGAAAGTTTGGCAATAACATTCGATCTTTGGCAAAAACATTTGACAGTCGACAACAGAAACCAAGACATTCCATCGAAACAAGTTTCATAGTGCTGTGAAATTTGGGAAAATACGGTAAACTGGCATTGATAAGAAGAAGGACGACACCGAAAGTGCTGCAGGAACGTAATATATAGGAAATCGTCCACGCAGCCTGTAAGTACAGTTCAAAACGATTATAATGAATAGGAAATACCAACCAACAGAACTGTTTATAACCTTTAGGCACAGTGATCAAAATGTAAATTAAATAGCAAACATATGTACATATTCCAGGCCACTAGTGATGCCTTGCAGAAAATAAAGGCGAAATGCGTATGGCATTAAAATTGTGTTTTATTCAGTTGCTGTCAGATGGTCCATAAGTAAAGATTATCAATATAAAGTAATGTGTTCTGCTCATTGATTTACCCCTATTCTATTACTCATTTGGTCTCAATCTTCAAACACATAGATTCCCAATGAACAAGGAAATCACATGTGTAATCCGTTTATCTGATTACCTAAATTGTGTATTATGAAAACAAATACAGGGGAACAATAAGATCATTAATAAATGTGCAGAAGAAACATGTATGTCACAATCAAGACAGTTCAATTGATAATACAAAAACACAAAAAGATATTACATAATGATATTACAGAAAGGCATCCTATTGCTCCTCTTACAAGGGTCTCTGGGGAGACAAATTTTACAATTGAAATTGTCACACGAATTGAAAACATTGCACTTATGCACTCGGAGAAACTATGACTGTTAGGATTGAAGAATAGCAATTTGCGCCAGTGTGGAATGGCCTCTCACTCAATGCATGAAATGGCAGTAGTAACGGGAGATGTCTCTGGCATTTCCTCTCGTCTCGCAACATCTGGTGCCTGGGCAGCAACTGGAATATTGGGGAGTTTACAGGCTTGGCGTCATCCAGGTCAGGCAGCAGTTGGCCATTATAAACTGGAGTGACAGCATTGCATTTCCAGAATGAGATTTTCTCTCTGCAGCGGAGTGTGCGCTGTTATGAGACTTTCTGGCAGATTAAAACTGTGTGCCCGACCGAGACTCGAACTCGGGACCTTTGCCTTTCGCGGGCAAGAGTTCGAGTCTCGGTCGGGCACACAGTTTTAATCTGCCAGAAAGTTTCAGCATTGCATTTGACGTGCAACCTGCCACCAGGCATAGAAATCCATTCAGGTATGGGGCAACGCTGCTCTTCTGCTCAGCTCTGCATCAGAAAACGCACCTGCCAGAGCTGGACATCGTATTAGCCCTCTTGTTGTCGATGGGACACGTTTCTCTTGGGCCCCTGCTGAGTCGGTTAGGCTGAGCGCGCACGTCGACTGTGGTGGTTTACAACTTGCTTGTCCCTCGATTAGTGGCCTGGCAGGTTGTTGGCCACTAGTTGCTGTCGGCAGTGGTGGCGTCCCGCCGATTATGCCGGTTTTTGAGACATGTCGCCTGCGTTAGTAGACGACCGGGCTGCGTGACATAGGCATGTCAGCTGGCAGGCCGGTTCCGTCTTAGCGGGTGGTGCAGTTCCCTGCTCATCTTAGCTGCCACAGCTGACTCATTATGGCTGTCCGCTCCCTTTGCCCTCGCTGGCTGGTATGGGCTGTGACATCCAGTCTTCCTTGTTAGTTACGGAGTCTGCACAATCGTCAAGTGTGGTCAAGTGCCATATTCTCTCACAAATGGCATTACATTGATATAAGCAGTATACAGAAAAGAAAATAATTAAGATTACAAAATTTTTAACCTAATATATTTATTTACTTATTTTATTACTAAGGATACAAATCCAAAAATATATTTAATGACGTTAGCGTCCTGTTAACGTTGTATGGACGTAAACTATATGGTGTGAGGTGTCTTTGTTTGTGTGTGCACCTGTTTTTCTTAGTTTTCGGTTAGTTCTCTTCCATGCAGTCTAATACTAGGCTGGCGCTACCTCTGTACCTCCACCTAACGTGCAGACTTCTCCCAATACTAAATACTAACTTACTGTCCTACCATATTCCTTTACTATTTCTACTGAAGCAAATTTCCATGCATTTTATTCCTTGTATGCTCCTCTTTTATTTTTCGATGCCCACGGTGTTGTCTACTGACGCTGAAGTGATAAGGAAGTGCGTCTACTCAACCAGGTGCTGTGACTTACCTGAAACCTTTGTAGTGGCATTTATGATTATATACACGAAAATTTACATAGTACAAGGATGCCTCCTGTCTCCTTTGTCACCACTGAAACGAAAGAAAAGCATACTCAGTTATATATACAAATATACTTCTTTCTGATATACGTCTCATCCATGGTGCATCATTTAGTTTCTGATTCCTATTTCCGGGTCTGGGATTCGCCACTCTACCATGACTTGCACTTGTCCGTGCTAATTCCTCATACACAATATTCCGACGACGGCGCATACGTGGCACTGGCAAAATTCCACCATATGACAGGCTACATCGCACGACAGGCTGTGGGTCATATCACACGGAGTCTTAGCGTCGACACATGCTCAAAGTGTAGACCGCTAACACCATACGAAACCAATCCGAAAATCGTGACGCACGTGCTCATAGGCGTACACACGCACCCAAAGCCTCTTATACGAGAATGCTATGACATACTACCCCGCTCAGTTGCGGAAATCGAATAACAATTGTGCGGTCCAAAGAAATAATAGTAGTATTCAGTTGTTGGGAGTACTCAGAATTGCAACGTGCCTTGTTTGGTATGCCACAAAAAATGGCAAACTGGTGAGTACATATAGCAGGCAACGGTATTTTAATTCAGTCTGCCACCAGACTGTGAATGTTGGCGTGAAGATGTCACAAGTACGTAACTCATTTGACCGTGTTAACAAGGACTCATGCTGGAGACTAATGGAAATGACAGACAATCGAAATATCACTGTAGTACAACAAATGGAAAATTACCCTAAGCAACACAATATGAACATTAAATTACGTTATGCAGTTCATCCATGGAAACCATTTGGATAGCGAACCTTCTTTTCCCGTTGCAGCTCTCTTGTATCAGCGTACTCTAAAAGGTTAATATCGCTCGATCCGATAGTTTCTCCGACATTTCTTTGAGATGAGTCCGCAGCTGCTACGTATCAGTCCCTGGTTCAATTTTCTCTGCGTGACCCCTGCGAAGGGTTAGGTGGCCTCAGTTCCACATATAACGTTGTATGCAAAGCTATTGCTTTTCTGTTGGTCCCTAGAATCCTATTAGTCCTGGTTCGAGTTCTGTTGCTCTTTCCAGTTTGCGTTTCGTCGGTAGTTCTTGTTATAATTAAAATATCGTAGCCTTCTTCTATTTCCCCATGATGGCTGATTATTCCCATTGAAGTTTCAATCATGGTTTCGTTTCTATCGATGTTTCCTCCCATTTCATCTATAGTCGTTTTCCTCGAGCAAATATGGTAAGTTACGGTAATTTTCGCGCGAGTTGTAAATTTCGTTCACGTACTCGAGTTTGCACAGTGCACTCTTGAAAGCTTAGATTGAATTGCTGCATGTGCCGATGAGCTGTTGCTTGTAACGTAAAGGTAATTTAATGAAGCTGTGCTTTGTAATTTCCTTGGGACTGTACGGTTGATCCAAGAATCGGCTCTTCTTGACCAGGGATTCGAAGAATTTGACAGGACTGCTGAATCCAGGTGCTTCTAAGTACTTTCCTAATATGATCATAATCTCCTGTTGTATCCTCTCCTGTGCGTCTTGTGATAAATTTGTGCTACGAAATCCGCCCTTACATTCTACGTAGGAGTGAAAAGTCTCCGCAACTCCGCGAGTATGTTCTGCAGTCGATCCTTCGAAGAAACTGCAGACAAACTGGAGCTTGTACGTCAGTGGCCAAGAATCTGATAGCAAGTGATCGAACTGTGCCATCCACTTTATTGGATGTAATGCGTTGTTTTCCCTCAAAGACTTGAAAATTCCGGATGATCAAGAAAAGTTTGTGGCTGAAAGGTTCCACCTATCTGCCATACGAATTTTCCTTCTCGTCTGCACCACATGATCCTGGTGCACTGTTATGGTATCCTCTTGTGTTGTCAGGTGCACGTAATAACGTTTTTGACATCGGTAGACGTGTACAAATGGTTTTGGGCTCTGTCTCGACCTGCTGCGTGTTCCCGACGGAGCATTGTCTATTATGCGTTCCGCCGCAGCAGGAGCATATGCCTGGTGCATTCGCCCAGGTGCAGGGGGTGTCGCAACGCAAAACATTTTCTTCACTGCTGTGTTGCTCTCGACGGCGCTCTACCGGACGAGATTGTGTTTGCAATTGCGTGACCGGCTGATGTGCCTGCCGAACGCCCTTAGCCAACTCTTTCTTTTCTTCTTTATTTATTTATTTATTTTTTTTTTTTTTTTACACGGTGAATCGGGTCTGCTGACCTTTAACATCAGAGATTTCGTCTTCTTTGACTTCGTTTCTGGAACTATTTTTTTGCCTTGCTTTTAGGGAGTTGAAAGTGACTTTTGTCTTACACACCTCAGTTCACTTCTGTTTAATTTGTTCTTTGGCCACTGACGCGTCCTTTCGTGCTACCAATCGCGCTGTTTTAACATCGGACTTCGCCTGGTCTGCGACCTCACACATTTCTAGTGTCGTTTTCTTGACATTCTCTAGCTCTTCTTGCATTCCTGCGATCTCTTTCTTGGCTCCATCTATACCGTTTTGTATTATCGCGTTATAGGGGAGAGAGTGTGGCAGATATGATACACGAGTTGGGATGGAAGTCATTACAGCATAGACGTTTTTCGTCGCGGCGAGACCTTTTTACGAAATTTCAGTCACCAACTTTCTCTTCCGAATGCGAAAATATTTTGTTGAGCCCAACCTACATAGGTAGGAATGATCATCAAAATAAAATAAGAGAAATCAGAGCTCGAACAGAAAGGTTTAGGTGTTCGTTTTTCCCGCTCGCTGTTCGGGAGTGGAATAGTAGAGAGATAGTATGATTGTGGTTCGATGAACCCTCTGCCAAGCACTTAAATGTGAATTGCAGAGTAGTCATGTAGATGTAGATGTACCGTCTGTGACCGTAATTTGTGTCTTTCCTTATCCTCCCATCCCTTTTTCTCTGCCTCTTGCATGAATTGCATGAGAGCCTCAAACTGGGATACACCGCTTAATCCACCAGGACTAGATGAACGAGATTCCATCATTTTCTGACGTTTCGTTCCTGATTCCGGTCTGCCAGTTTCACTGATGGTGCTTCTCGTACCGGCAGCGCCTATATTTCGTTCTGCCGTGGTCTCACGTTACTTTCGTCACCTGACAGACAATTCATCATACTCTGCAGGTTCTACGTTCGACATTTCTACCCAGTATGTAGCCGTATTTACCTGAGAATCCTGTGTAATATGTTCCTGGTCGCCACTAATAATTTGACGTGGATCCTTAGTTAACAAAACACAATTACTTCCGCTACTCTGTAGCAAACGTGCCTCGCTTCTTGTAAACGTGCACTCTAATTCTGACCCAAACGAATTTAAACATTACAAATTACTATGCTACACAGATTCTGCTCTAAATTAGACCCTGGGAGCTAATACACTCCTGGAAATTGAAATAAGAACACCGTGAATTCATTGTCCCAGGAAGGGGAAACTTTATTGACACATTCCTGGGGTCAGATACATCACATGATCACACTGACAGAACCAGAGGCACATAGACACAGGCAACAGAGCATGCACAATGTCGGCACTAGTAGAGTGTATATCCACCTTTCGCAGCAATGCAGGCTGCTATTCTCCCATGGAGACGATCGTAGAGATGCTGGATGTAGTCCTGTGGAACGGCTTGTCATGCCATTTCCACCTGGCGCCTCAGTTGGACCAGCGTTCGTGCTGGACGTGGAGACCGCGTCAGACGACGCTTCATCCAGTCCCAAACATGCTCAATGGGGGACAGATCCGGAGATCTTGCTGGCCAGGGTAGTTGACTTACACCTTCTAGGGCACGTTGGGTGGCATGGGGTACATGCGGACGTGCATTGTCCTGTTGGAACAGCAAGTTCCCTTGCCGGTCTAGGAATGGTAGAACGATGGGTTCGATAACGGTTTGGATGTACCGTGCACTATTCAGTGTCCCCTCGACGATCACCAGAGGTGTACGGCCAGTGTAGGAGATCGCTCCCCACACCATGATGCCGGGTGTTGGCCCTGTGTGCCTCGGTCGTATGCAGTCCTGATTGTGGCGCTCACCTGCACGGCACCAAACACGCATACTACCATCATTGGCACCAAGGCAGAAGCGACTCTCATCGCTGAAGACGACACGACTCCATTCGTCCCTCCATTCACGCCTGTCGCGACGCCACTGGAGGCGGGCTGCACGATGTTGGGGCGTGAGCGGAAGACGGCCTAACGGTGTGCGGGACCGTAGCCCAGCTTCATGGAGACGGTTGCGAATGGTCCTCGCCGACACCCCCGGAGCAACAGTGTCCCTAATTTGCTGGGAAGTGGCGGTGCGGTCCCCTACGGCACTGCGTAGGATCCTACGGTCTTGGCGTGCATCCGTGCGTCGCTGCGGTCCGGTCCCAGGTCGACGGGCACGTGCACCTTCCGCCGACCACTGGCGACAACATCGATGTACTGTGGAGACCTCACGCCCCACGTGTTGAGCAATTCGGCGGTACGTCCACCCAGCCTCCCGCATGCCCACTATACGCCCTCGCTCAAAGTCCGTCAACTGCACATACGGTTCACGTCCACGCTGTCGCGGCATGCTACCAGTGTTAAAGACTGCGATGGAGCTCCGTATGCCACGGCAAACTGGCTGACACTGACGGCGGCGGTGCACAAATGCTGCGCAGGTAGCGCCATTCGACGGCCAACACCGCGGTTCCTGGTGTGTCCGCTGTGCCGTGCGTGTGATCATTGGTTGTACAGCCCTCTCGCAGTGTTCGGAGCTAGTATGGTGGGTCTGACACACCGGTGTCAATGTGTTCTTTTTTCCATTTCCAGGAGTGTAATTCCCCATTCCTGACAACGAATTCAAATAACAGCACGCCTATCTACACTCACAAACGAAAATCTCAATCGTAACAAATCAGCACAACGCCGTTCGCCATCAGAAGCAAATAATTAAGCGACACAGAAGTCACAACCACAACATGAAAATACACACTCTAGTACCTTCCGGCGTGGAAGACGAACACGCGGCAGAACAAATGGACGTGGTCAGCCCATCGAGGACTCCGCCTCCGCGGCGGCTATTCCGCGCAGCGAGGGCGCCACCGCTAAGCCACGTGCAGACAGCGGCCAATAGCCGCTCCCTCCGGTTTCATATATAGGGGCCCGCTCCGCCCTAGTCCAGTCCACCATCTATATCTGCTCTGCAGCTCCTCTCCCCTTTGACTTCATTTCCCATGTTGACCGTACCTTCTCCACCTATATGATCGCCGCTGACCTCAACATCCACAGCCGTGACCCTGCCACCCTTCGGTGGTGGCATCAGTTCCTTGCCATCCTCTATGGTGACCTTGTTCCTCTCCCACAGCACCCCCGATGTTATCCTCGCTTCCCCCAACCTCCTTCGTCGCATCGCCGTTGATGTCCTCAATCCTGTCGGTAGTGACCATCTTCCTGTCCTTCTCACCATCTCCTCTACCTGTCCCGCCACTGCAGCCACCCGCGCAGCTGCCCCACCAAAGTCTGTCCATGAATACCACCGTGCCAATTGGGATGCCTACCGGGAATCCATTTCCTTACAGGTCGAAAGCCACCCCCTCTCCTTTCACCACCTTGATGACATCACCCATGCCTCTTCCTTCCTTCAGAAGACCATCGCTGCCGCTGTGGAGGCTCATGTCCCTACCAAACTCAACCACCCTCACTTCCCTACGCTTCCTCCACAGGCCGTCCTTCTTCTGCGTGAATCCCCCAGGCTCTACCGCTCCTTCCTCCGCACTCGTGACCAGGATACTCTCACCCGCCACCGGAAATTACACCAACATATCCGGAACCTCCTTACAGCAAAGAAACGCCGGGACTGGCGCCAGACATGCACACACCTCAAATCCACCTTCCCTGTCAACTCCTCCAAGTACTGGTCATCCTTCCACCGCCTTACTGGTAGCCATCCCACCCCACATTACCCCATCCACCATGACGATTGACCATTTCCTGACAACCTCAGTAAGGCTAATCATTTTGCTTCCCACCTATCCAAGGTCTTCTCCATTCCTGACGATCCCCATTTTGATTAATCCTTCTTCTCCACTGTTCTTGACCGCACTGACACCTCTGTCCACCCGTTCGCCCCTAGCTTCCAGTACTTGGATCAGTTGGCCCCTCAGACATCAACACTCCCATCACCGCACAAGACATCACACTTGTCCTCCGCTCCAAACGCAACACCGCCCCTGGTGATGATGGAGTCACCTGCCGTCACCTCAAGGAATCCCCTCCATCCTTCCTGTCTGTCCTTGCTTCCCTGTACAATGTCCTCCTCTCCACTGGATTTTACCCCGACCTGTGGTAGACTTCTGTGTCGTGCTGTTCCCTAAACCTAACAAACCTCCTCTGATACCTCTTCCTATCGTCCAATCTGCCTCACCTCCTTGTTCAGTAAGGTCTTCGAGGCCATCCTCTCTCACCGTATTCACCGCCACCTTAACCAGCACCGCCTCCTTCCTCTTACCCAATGTGGCTTCTGGCCTTCCTTCTCCACAGATGACCAGCTCCTTAACCTTACCAACCTTCTTTCCCTCCAACTTAACTCCTGTCACTCCACTATCTTTGTTTCCCTTGATCTCCAGAACGCCTATGACCATGTCTGGCATCCTGGGCTCCTCTTCAAACTTCAGACCTAGGCTCTCCCCATCAACTTCGTCTATCTCATTGCTTCCTTCCTCTCCCATCGTGCCTCCTATGTGACTATCCACAATTCCAACTCCCGTACTTTCTACCCTTCTGCCGGCATGCCCCAAGGTTCTTTCCTTTCCCCTCTCCTTTATCTCATGTACACTGCTGATATGCCCAAACCTGCCCCTCCTGTTCATCTTCTCCAGTTCGCTGATGGAACCTCCTTCCTAGCCCTTTATCCTACCCTTCAACCATCCTAACACACCCTCCAAACCCACCTTGACCAATTCACCGCTTGGTGCAACCAGTGGTTCCTTCATGTTAATCCCTCCAAGACCCAGGCGATCATCATAGGCTGCACCACCTGCTCCTTCCGCCTCCATGATTTCTACCTCACCATTTATGGCCGTGCTATCCACCTCACTCCTACCCTCAAATACCTTGGCCTCACAATTGACCGCCAGCTCACCTGGACTCCCCATCTCCTTACCATCCAAAAGAAAGCTCACAACCGCCTCCACCTCCTGAAACTCCTGTCCGACCAGATGTGGGTCTGCATCCTTCCCCCATCTTTCACAACTACAGTGTCGCTTGGATTTCCATCCCTCCCTGGTTCTATCAATCCCTCCAAATCCTCTAACGGCATGTGCTCCGCCTCGCCTTCCACATTCGCCTTCCATCCCCCATGCACATCCTCTACAACATATCCCCTTCCCCCACCTTCTTCTTTTCCTTGAACACATCTGCACACTCTATATTGTCTGCCGCCTTCATCCACCTCATCCCCTGGTTTCTCCCATCCTCTCAACCCCCAACCAGTTGCCGCGCCTTTACCATTGCGTCCCACCCTCTCTCCATCTCCACACCCTACATCTCCTTTCCCAGCACAACTTCCACCATCCACCCTGAAATCTACCATTGCTACCAACTCTAACCCCTTCTTCCTGCCTCCTCCTCTGGGCTTCCTTTCGTCCCGCTTCCTCCTCCTGAGCGGCTTCCCCCTCCTACTCCCTCTCCATCTCTTGTGCCTCCTTCCAGTATCTCTGCGCTCCCTCCCACCCCACGTGTCTTCTGCCTCTTTGTGAACCCACTGATGCCCCGCCTCTCTTCATCCCGCCGCTTCCCCTGGCTGCCCCTTGCTCTCCCCTCCTTTTGCACACTCTCTGACCTTTACCCTCAGCAGGTCCCACCAGGCAGTTATATTGTTCATTGTGTGTGCTCCAAGTGGGTTTTAAGTGTGTTGTTCCGGAGTGTTTTTACGACTGTGGCCGACTTTTAACCTGTGCCTGCGCATTCAGTGTCTCCTCTGTGTTTTAAGAATCGCCAGTTGTGATTTTTAAGTTTCTGGTGACATTTTTTTTAACTGTCCCCCATGAACGTCTCCATATCAGTGTATATTTTACCTCTATTTTCTCCCCTTACTCTGTTTTATGTTCCCCTTTTTTGTCTCCTCATGTATGTATCATTTTATTTTTGTTTTTGTTGTAGTGTCACTCGGCTGAAGAGCGGCGGATTGTGCCGCTGAGAGCCCTACCCTGCCCATATGGGGCAGGGGAATGATATCACAATAAAGAAAAAATAAACCTAGTCCAGCCATTCTGGTATTCGCTCTGGATTGCGTCTCTATCTCGGCGGTACTGTGTTCTGGTCGTGGCACGTTGTTGACATTTGCCTGGCTCTGGTTCTGAGTGGATTTACGTCTGGTGTTTGATGTTGTGGTTTCCACAAGCCTCCGTTGCTTATCTCTTCCTTGTTGTGTCGCGCCGTGGTTGGTTGTTGTCAGTTGTCGTTCGTCTGACGTCCCACTCGTCCTGTGTTTACGCGGTGGTGCATGCTCCACAGTCTGCGGCTTCCCCGCCTGGCGGCTCCGATCCGTGGCCAAAGGCGTTCCCGCTGTTGGTTGTGGTTACTACACACATAAACAATAATTAAATGTTAGTACTATCCCTAGGCGCCATCAACGTGAATTTACTCTACCCAGTGCAACACATTAAACATGGGGAACAGAAACTTCACTAGGCAACACCATCTACGGTCTGACGGCGCCATCGATTCAAAATTCTGTACAAGGGACATCATATAGAATGGCTACGCTTGGCAACCGATATGATGGTCACAGAAAGTGCCATCAATCTGAGATCCTGGGCGCGGACTACATAAAATGATGGAGAAAGTATGCAAAATTTCGTTTACTGACCACATTTATTTTCCCAAAACAAAGACAGATATAAATTATGCTAAATAAGTTACGATTGACTACCATAAACAACTAACAGGTCGCTTTAGACCACAATGGACAAGGATCCTGCGTGGCAGAAGTGAGTCATGTACTCTGCCCTTAAAAACTGAATTGATCTGACGCTGAACAGACTTTGATCGCTCAAAACTACAGGATTTTCTCTACATAGGTACAGCTGAGAGCAAGTGACGATTCTGATCTGTGCGCCCTGAAAAGGCTGGAGCAGAAGTACGTTACCCCGTTTGCTTCGTGTGGAGATGTAACTTGCATCTGAGGAGATTTGTGCGGCGGTGACGAAACTTGAGGCGGCATCTGTGAATCGATTTCGGTCATGAAAGTTGTGCAAAAGTCTCACTGTCTAGCGATCAGGTAGACGGATCGCAATTTACTCTCTACCAGTGCCCTGGAATCAGACTAGATTTCCGTGCTGGTCATACCAAGGACCAATTTGGCTCACTCATATGAGAGTGCGCACAAGGATACCAAACATCAAGACTGGTAAACCAGAAACAAATAAGTGTGCCCCCGGCACACAAGTAGTCTAAGACATTTTAAGTCACACTGTTGGTACAGTAAAAACTTCACCACAGGCTCTCCCGTGTAACTACACGCAAGTGAAGTCAGTCTCATGGTAGGTCCCAAGCACCAACCAACACATGCCAGAGCTTCGATCAGAAGTCCTCTTACCAGACCAAAGTCCAGCACCTGAATGCTTCGAACCTCTTCCGAAATAATCCGTTTTCCCTCAAAGTGCACGAGTGACACCGCCTTCACGCCGTCTTGAGCCAATCATGGGACCCTAGAGGCGCTAAATCTCCCCTTCCACAAGAAAGCACAAACTCATGTCGAACCAGGGCAGGAGTTACGAAACTTGCGTCTCTGAAAAAAAAAGGAAACTGCCAATTACTAGCTATTTTAAGCTTTTGCGGAGGAGGAAGGTGTTTTTCTCCAAACTCGCGTCGCTTCCCAGGGCAACAGATACAATCTTAAAGATCTTTATCTAAATCACCTGTGTCTTGGAACTTATTAATCCTAGTTATTAGGTGTAATAAATAATCCGTGTCTAAACATCTCTCAGACGCCAGAGTTTCTTATACAAACGCCAATGGAAGTGGGTTACAGGCCTATTTGCAGTATTAGCAAACAAGAAACCTAGTGAATTTTTATTATACGTGGCTCTGGATACAATGCCTGGTCCGTGATTCCACTGCTGAGACGCGTCCCTTCAGTCGGTCGCCCCCAGCCCAGCCTTTGGTGGCACCAATGCAGATAGAGTGGCATTGTTATGCCGGAGACTGTCTTGACCAGGGGCTGCTCTGTGTGCCTTGTACGGCTGTGGGCCTGTCCGGCACGATTTACTGAGGCATGGGCTCGCCGCCAATTGCTTTCAGCTCCCAACATGCCGTTTCTACGAGCTAAGATCCATCATAATACCTCATGCGCATTACCAAGCGCCCTACCAAGCACCATTAACATCTGCTGAGGCCATTAATTTTCTAGTGTCTCGCTCAAGGTGCGTCAGGTTGTATTAAACTCTTTAATAACTTTCCGTATACGACAAATACGTGAGGGAGTAGCTTGTCTTCTCTCATTATTGAGAATGGTAAATATTATAGTGTGTGTGCGTGTGTGTGTGTGTGTGTGTGTGTGTGTGTGTGACGGTATCTTTGTGTATGTTTTTTTCAGCATTGAAGGTCGTTTTGTTATTAACACTGATGTAACGATGTTTCAAAGGCTTTAGGACCGATATTACAACATCGATATTAATACTCACGATACTTTACAAATGTCATTGATCGTCAAACATTCTTAGTAACAACAGGCATGATAATACTGAATGTATGACTTATCTAAAAAGGTAGGTCGATGAAAGGTATATCAACATTTATAGCACTTATACTGGGTGATCAAAAAGTCAGTATAAATTTGAAAATCGAATAAATCGAGGAATAATGTAGCTAGAGTGGTACAAATTGACACACATGCTTGGAATGACATGGGGTTTTATTAGAACCAAAAAATACAAAAGTTCAAAAAATGTCCGACAGATGGCGCTTCATCTGATCAGAATACAGATAATTAGCATAGCAAAGTAAGACAAAGCAAAGTTGATGTTCTTTACAGGGAATACTCAATATGACCATCATCATTCCTCAACAATAGGTGTAGTCTAGGAATAATGTTGTGAACAGCACTGTAAATCATGTCCGGAGTTATGGTGAGGCATCGGCGTCGGATGTTGTCTTTCAGCATCCCTAGAGATGTCCGTCGATCACGATACACTTGATACTTCAGGTAACCCCAAAGCCAATAATCGCACACGATCACCAACCGACGCGCGCAAGAGATCTTTCATGCGTCTAGCAATATGGGGTGGAACGCCATCCTGCATAAAGGATGTACGTTCCAGCAGGTGTTTATCAGAAAGGCTGGGGATGATGCGATTCTGTAACATATCGGCGTACCTCTCACCCGTCACGATAGCAGGTACAAAACCAGAATCACGTATTTCCTCGAAGAAAAAAGGCCCGATAACGGTAGATGTGGTAAATCCAACCCATACCGGGACTGTCTCGTCGTGCAATGGAGCTTCAACGACAGTTCTAAGATTTTCGGTAGCGCAAATTCTGCAGTTGTGGGCGTTGACAGACCCCCGGAGCGGGAAATGAGCTTCGTCGGTCCACAACACGTTACTCAACCAATCGTCATCTTCCACCATCTTTTGAAACGCCGACACCGCAAATGCCCTCCGCTTCACTAAACAGCCAGGCAACAGTTCTTGATGCCGATGGATTTTGTACGGATAGCACTGGAAGGTACGCCTCAGTGCCAACCAAACATTTGTGTAAGGAATGTCGGTGCGAAGTGCGACTGCACGAGCGCCGACTTCCCCGTGCATAGCCGAACCCGCTACCGTCTCCACTTCTTCCTGAACTGTCTCAACAGCATTACGCCTTGTGCTCGTTTGGCCACTATGAAGTCTATCGTCTAAACAACCGATAGTTTCTAACTTCGAAATCATTCTCACCAAAGCTGAATTTGCCAACGGGCCTTTACCCGTTCGAATCCTCTTCCTATGGCGATAGCCGGCCGCGTTGGTCTCGCGGTTCTAGGCACACAGTCCGGAACCGTGTGACTGCTACGGTCGCAGGTTCGAATCTTGCCACGGGCCTGGATGTGTGTGATGTCCTTAGGTTAGTTAGGTTTAAGTAGTTCTAAGTTCTAGGGGACTGATGACCACAGAAGTTGAGTCCCATAGTGCTCAGAGCCATTTGAACCATTTGAACCTATGGCGATAGGATTGTAACGCTGAACTAGCACATTCCCCATTCTGATACTACAGCTTCACTAAAAGCGCCTTTTCAGGTAACGTCAACATTCTGCCACTGCTGGCGCATCTGACTCTCTCTCTCTCATTACAGCTGCTCTTATACAAGATTGTCATGCGCAGTCACTGACGTTTTGCTGTCTAGCTCTATCTGTCGGATATTTTGTGAACTTTGTTTTTTTTTTTGTTCTAATAAAACCCTATATCATTCCAAGCATGTGTGTCAATTTTTACCTCTATCTACATTATTTCGTGGTTTATTAAGTTTTCAAATTTATACTGACTTTTTGATCCCCTGATTTAAAGGAAGCTTATAATAGTGCTGAGCGGAATACACTCTTTGAAATTAAGAAGGTAGCAAGGGTATAGAGATAAAAGTTATCTGCAAATAGTAAAGAAACCAGATTAAGTTTCCAAGAGTCGAAGGACATGACAAAGATGCAGTAGTTAAAATTGTAATGAGAGTTTCAGTCTGTCCAAAGTGTCACTCACTGCCCAATAAAGGAAAGCAAGGAAAACTTTGAAAAGAGGGTTAACGTCCTCAGAGAAGAAATAAACACTCATCTCATTCCGTCAGAGGCCTTCTCTTGTCGTAAATACAGAGGATAGTAACAAGAAATGTGCGCTCAACACTTCATGAACGTTGAATGTATTAGAAGAGACCAACTGCTGGTACAGCTCTGAGGTGTTACTGGTGCAGAAGACATACCTGCATGTCTAATGAAGTCAATTAAAGGATTTTTACTGCACAGAAAACTATCTCTTACAGCCTAAAATTGTAATCATGATCATACAGTCTTAAGGGCTTATGCTGTCTCTTGAATGTTCAGCTCACTAATGTTTTAGTCTCTGTCATCTAGTTTGTAATTTAGAATTCATCTAGAGAGTCTGGAACATTTCATTCTCCTAACGTGCTCTAATTAATTTTATTTGCATTCTTCGGATAACCTCTTACATATATTGTTAAGCCCTATGGCTGAGGTTTCATTTCGGTAGCTGTAAACTGTTTTTTTACATCATTTACAATGATACATGCTTCGCTAACGTAGTAGTGGTTAGGTCGCACTGAAGCTTCACGAGTTGGTGTTGAGCATGTTTGTTTCTGAGGTTTTGTTCTGAAAAACTGATTCACGATTACAAGTGTTCTATTAAAGCTTTGTATTTTGGGTAGTGTATTAGGAAACAAATATAAGACATTGCGTTGGTTAAGTATTATAAAGAACTCGTTTCCTTTTACTATTAAATAAAGTAATTAACTGTCATTCCTCTTACCTATTCGAGTAGCGTGGTCTTAACATTTGAATGAAGTGTCATTTGAATGAACTATTCCAATCGATTGCCAGTCGTGTGACGGGCACTAATTGAGTAAAGAAACGGAAATAAGTCTCGAAACTCCATCCGACGGAGGATTGCAGTACACTATTTCTTTTCTTTTCCGAATAGTGTTCACGCTCTGTACGCTCTTAACAGTCTTGACAAGTACTTGAAATTGAATCTTCTGGACATAAGCGGTCTACTCCGTCACATGGTGTAGTAACTTTAGGAGGAATCAGTGAAGGGAGCTTCGGGCAGTTTCGGGCAGCGCCCAAACTCAGCAAGTTCGGCGACTTGGAAGACCGTCAAAGTTGTCTGCCTGCCCTGAGCTACGGCCAGTGCACTGATGTAATTAGATGGCCGCTAAAACAAGGGCTGATGGTTCAGCTGTTGATGTGGTGATTTAGCTTCACCTGAACAGTCCTAAATGACACTGTTTGGAAAAAATTCGCAGCAACTAGATGGGGGAGTTGCAACCGCGCCACTGTGTGGGTGAAGGACAGGTTTCCTTTACAAGACACGCTGTAACGGTCGTGAGCGTTGTTACTTTCGAGATTGAACGTGGTGAGTTTCTGTTAGTCAAGAATGACTTTAAGGTGACAAAATCATCATTAGCAATATCTCACAGAAATTGAACGAGGTCGTGTTAAACGGTTACGAGAATCTGCCTGTTTCTCCTGCGATTCTGCTGAAAGACTTGTTAGATATCTAGCCACTCCACATGATTGCTGGGAGTGATGGTCACAAGAACATACGGTAACAAAAAGTCTGTGCTGCGGATGTACACACGGACAAGTGTCATTACGGAAAGAGAAGACCATCGTGCTCGGCTAATCGGTTTGACGCATTATACTGCCATTTACGACTTCATTGATGTCAAGCGAGAGCTCATTGAAGGGCAGGATGAGTTGCGTTGTGTTTTATGATGCCAGCTGGTTCTACCTCGGCGCCAGTGATGGCAGTGTATTGGTTAGACGGAGGGCAGTTGAAGACCTGCAGACAACCTGTCTGTGTGCTAGACACACTGGATCCACACCTGGGGTTATTGTCTGGGGTGCGATTTCGTATGGCAGTAGGAGTACTCTCATGGTTATCATACGCAAACTGACTTCAAAATAGTACAGCAGTCTGGTGATTCGATCTGTTGTGCTGCAATTCATGAACACTACTCCATGGGTCGTTTTCCAACAGGATAAAGCTCAGCTTCACACCACTGTTGTAACCCAGCATACTCTACAGAGTACCGATGTGTTGCCTTTGCCTGCTCGATCACCAGATCTGTCTCCCATCAATAACATGTGGGACATAGTCGGACGACAACTGGAGCGTTAGCCACATCCACTATTAATCGTCCGTGTACTGGGCGACCAAGTGCTACAGGCAAACAATACCATGCCACAGATTTTCATGCAGCACCCCTACAACACAATGCATTCACGTTTCCAAGCTTGTGTTCAACATTTCATGTTTGCTGTGGTTTGTCTCGCGCTTACATCAGCTTGTCATCTTGCAATGTTATTTACTTATGTATGTTATCCAGACAAATGTATTTCCGAAATGTCATTACTCTACATACTTTTTGTGTTGCAGTTTTTATCTCGGTGTATAACTCTTGTAGTGTATGTTTCGTTCCATTCCTTCATTTCTATGAAAAGAATTGAGGTCAACATAATAAAGATGGATAGAAAATTCTGCTGTCAATGTGCTAGTGGAAGTAGTGTTTATGAAGAGTTTTAAGTTTTTGTAGTTTATACTCTAATTATTGCATTTTCACACTGCTGTAGTACTTGTTGTGTCTTAAGTTCGAAGAAAGTTTGCTGTTACTCTCCACGTTAGTCAATCTAGTGCAAGAGCCGTCTTACCTGCAGAAGCATTGGAACCTGCATACATTTGAAACTGCACAGATTCTGAAGCCTTGGTGTTTCTCTACGGTCTGTATCCCCACATCCTACATTTCCCACTACCCCAAAACGATTCCTTGATACTTCAGGACATGTTCTATCAACCGAGCACTTCCTTTAGTGCAGTTGTGCCAGGATTGTCTTTTTTCCCCCTTTCGATTCACAACAACTTCATTGTTTATTCTGTCTTTCCATCTAATCCTAGGCATTGTTCTCTTGCATCATAGTTCCTAACCTTCTATTATCTTCTCTCCTGAGTTGTTTGCCACACACATTTCACTTTCATACAAGGCTACGCTCCAGGCAAATATCTTCAGAAAAGACTTCGTAATTTTGATTTTTTTCTCGTTTCCAGAAACACTTTCTTACTATTGCCAACAGGAATTTTTATGTCCTCTACACTTCCATCATCGTTAGTGTTTTGGTCCTCAAATAACCCAAATCAACAACAACTTCCAGTGTCTTATTTCCTAATATGTTTCCCTCATCATTGACGGATTTAATTCGACAATACTCCTTTTCCGTTGTTTTTTTTTTTTCTTTTTACGTTTATTGATGTTCGTACAGGTCAGACAAGTTTTAGCACATACCATCATCACTATCTCGTGTTTTATTCAGGTCTTTTTCACCAAATAACTGCTCATCTAAAAAGTATGCCTAACGCATTCTCTATGTTACTGTATTGATTTACGTGTCTCGACAAGGTTACCCTTCGTACTATCTTCATTAAAGTATCAGGTAGCTTGCATCTCCAAAAATATGAAGCACTTTTTCTTTAACTGTAACTTCGTTACAGGATAGTAGTCCCGTTTTCTTCTGATTGTTTGTTGTCCTCATGTTCTTGTACCTCTGTGGCAGCAGGAGGCATAGATAGTTGATATATGCTACTTTAGTGATCAGCATTCGCAAGTTAAACCGTTGGAGTTGTCTGTGTGTTTGTGTTTGTGTGTGTAGATATGAGTTTATCTATATGTTTGAGCCTATATTTTGGTATAGTGTTTTTTCTTTAATATGCCAACTGCAAGTACACAGACACGCAAAACATGCGCTTAGATAGGGTTTTGTGTGAGACAGAGAGAGAGAGAGAGAGAGAGAGAGAGAGAGAGAGAGAGAGAGAGGGAGAGAGATAGAGAAAGAGGGAGAAGGATACAGAGAGAGAGAGGCAGAGCACGTGAACAAACGAAAAGTTCGAGTTACGTGACAGAATGACTGGGACCTAACAAACAGCAGGAATATAAACAAGGTGAAGTTCAGTACTACCCGCCTCCGTGGCTACGGTTTTGCATTCAGCAAATAGCTGCTGTGGATACTGCAAGAGCCGTGTTTACGTCACCGATGCTAGCGGCCGTGCTCTGTTGCCGGTGACTTTCACTTCGTAAAGCGTGTATAACTTATTCCTTAAGTTCAAATTTATAATCGCAGAATCTCTAAGGAAAGACACCTTCACGTTCATGTTTGACAATAACTATAGACGATCTAAATCGTTTGAGGCAGAGGACTTTACTGAAGAGCAATATTTCAGTTAACAGCTGAGGATATAAATGGAATTCATCTGTCGATCAGTGACAGTAGAATCTACGTTAAATTAAGGACTACTAAATCATTTGTCCAAATTATACAATTATATGGAAACAACTTGAACTTTTAACATTATAGCTGCAACGTCTGTGACGTTAAAGTTACTCGTGCAGGACTACCGTTTAAGACTTCGGCGGAGCAAATTAATGCAGTGTTGAAACCTTATGGCACTGTTATAAGCGACATTCGTAAGAAGTTATCCGCTGCAAGTAAATTCTCGGTCTTAAATGGTGTGAGGCAGGTAAAAATTTGTATGATAAAGCATATCTTGACATATGTGAACGTCTGTGGGTATATGGCTATTGTTATTTACGATGGGCAACATTTTACGTGAGCAAGCTGTGGTTCCACGGGACATGTACCCGCTCAGTGTCTGCATCAATGAGTGACAAAACTAGCGACAGTTGAGGCAGCAAGCACTACGTCACAACTACCTATACGCATCACTTGATGGAACTCCGCCTGTGACATCAGATGCCGTTATTGACGACACTGTTAGCCACGTCAAAGAGGACGCACGGATGGAAAAGACCAATGCAGATGCAATTCAAGAAGATGTAGTTTCAGATCATTCCTGTGAATATGAACGAGGAACCGGTGCAGATATTGCGTACAAAAGCGCAAACAACAATGACATTACCGTAGCTTCAAAAACTGAAGTAAAGTTCGCACATAAGATTGAATCACAGATTATAAATGAAAGAATAGAGAGCTCCATTAGAGAAAACAAATAAACGTAGGTCTCCCTATCACAGAGCTGAAAAAAGTGCGCCCACGCTGAGAGAAAATTTGAATCAGGTACGACAGAAACTACATGACACGCCATCATAAAACCAGGAAGAAAGTTAACAAACGTCGAAGAAATCTGGGGGGGGTGGGGGCGCAAACTGTCAGACTGTGGAACACAAATATTAGAAGAAACAGCTATAATGGTTGAAGAAGGTACAGAAAACACGAACAACCAATCTACGGAAGCAAGATAGGGGAAAAGGAACACGGGAAAACTTCCGTCTGCAAATAATTGGAGGAAAAGACTCAATCAAACACGAAACGTCCTCATCACAAGAAGCAAACACTGAATATCACGCGTCTGGAGAAAGGATTCGTAATAAACCGAAAGCAATGAACCTCTGATTGCTGGCCCAGAGCACAGCAATAGCCATATTGAAAGTCTCACTCATAAGAGTGTCATATTATGTGCGAGAGTTATTCATCCCCCTAGCCTTGGTATTGAGAAGAGCTGAATCTGTTTGTGTGGCTGGGCGAGAATCGGCAGGTCGAGAAAGACGAGCAGCCGCTCCAGGCGAACTAAAGTGCACAGAGGAGCACCTGGCTGGACATGAGTAAATCCCTATAAGTGGAATACTACATCTACATCTACATCTACATGACTACTCTGCAATTCACATTTAAGTGCTTGGCAGAGGGTTCATCGAACCACAATCATACTATCTCTCTACTATTCCACTCCCGAACAGCGAGCGGGAAAAACGAACACCTAAACCTTTCTGTTCGAGCTCTGATTTCTCTTATTTTATTTTGATGATCATTCCTACCTATGTAGGTTGGGCTCAACAAAATATTTTCGCATTCGGAAGAGAAAGTTGGTGACTGAAATTTCGTAAAAAGGTCTCGCCGCGACGAAAAACGTCTATGCTGTAATGACTTCCATCCCAACTCGTGTATCATATCTGCCACACTCTCTCCCCTATTACGCGATAATACAAAACGAACTACCCTTTTTTGTACCCTTTCGATGTCCTCCGTCAATCCCACCTGGTAAGGATCCCACACCGCGCAGCAATATTCTAACAGAGGACGAACGAGTGTAGTGTAAGCTGTCTCTTTAGTGGACTTGTTGCATCTTCTAAGTGTCCTGCCAATGAAACGCAACCTTTGGCTCGCCTTCCCGACAATATTATCTATGTGGTCCTTCCAACTGAAGTTGTTCGTAATTTTAACACCCAGGTACTTAGTTGAATTGACAGCCTTGAGAATTGTACTATTTATCGAGTAATCGAATTCCAACGGATTTCTTTTGGAACTCATGTGGATCATCTCACACTTTTCGTTATTTAGCGTCAACTGCCACCTGACGCACCATACAGCAATCTTTTCTAAATCGCTTTCCAGCTGATACTGGTCTTCGGATGACCTTACTAGACGGTAAATTACAGCATCATCTGCGAACAGTCTAAGAGAACTGCTCAGATTGTCTCCCAGCTCATTTATATAGATCAGGAACAGTAGAGGTCCCAGGACGCTTCCCTGGGGAACACCTGATATCACTTCAGTTTTACTCGATGATTTGCCGTCTATTACTATGAACTGCGACCTTCCTGACAGGAAATCACGAATCCAGTCGCACAACTGAGACGATACCCCATAGCTCCGCAGCTTGATTAGAAGTCGCTTGTGACGAACGGTGTCAAAATCTTTCCGGAAATCTAGAAATACGGAATCAACTTGAGATCCCCTGTCGATAGCGGCCATTACTTCGTGCGAATAAAGAGCTAACTGCGTTGCACAAGAGCGATGTTTTCTGAAGCCATGCTGATTATGTGTCAATAGATCGTTCCCTTCGAGGTGATTCATAATGTTTGAATACAGTATCCTCCAAAACCCTACTGCAAACTGACGTCAATGATATAGGTCTGTAGTTAAATTGATTATTCCTACTACCCTTCTTGAACACTGGTGCGACCTGCGCAATTTTCCAATCTGTAGGTACAGATCTATCGGTGAGCGAGCGGTTGTATATGAGTGCTAAGTAGGGAGCTATAGTATCAGCGTAATCTGAAAGGAACCTAATCGGTATACAATCTGGACCCGAAGACTTGCCCGTATCAAGCGATTTGAGTTGCTTCGCAACCCCTAAGGTATCTACTTCTAAGAAACTCATGCTAGCAGATGTTCGTGTTTCAAATTCTGGAATATTCCATTCGTCTTCCCTTGTGAAGGAATTTCGGAAAACTGCGTTCAATAACTCCGCTTTAGCGGCACAGTCGTCGATAACAGTACCATCGGCACTGCGCAGCGAAGGTATTGACTGTGTCTTGCCGCTTGTGTACTTTACATACGACCAGAATTTTTTTCGGATTTTCTACCAAATTTCGAGACAATGTTTCGTTGTGGAACCTATTAAAGGCATCTCGCATCGAAGTACGTGCCAAATTTCGCGCGTCTGTAAATTTTAGCCCATCTTCGGGATTTCGCGTTCTTCTGAACTTCACATGCTTTTTCCGTTGGCTCTGTAACAGCGTTCGGACCTTTTTTGTGTACCACGGGGGATCCGTTCCATCTCTTACCAATTTATGAGGTATGAATATCTCAATTACTGTTGCTACTATATCTTTGAATTTGAGCCACATCTCGTCTACATTCGCATAGTCAGTTCGGAAGGAATGGAAATTGTCTTTTAGGAAGGCTTCTAGTGGTACTTTATCCGCTTTTTTAAATAAAATTATTTTGCGTTTGTTTCTGATGGATTTGGAAGAAATGGTATTGAGCCTAGCTAAAATGACCTTGTGATCACTAATCCCTGTATCAGTCATGATGCTCTCTATCAGCTCTGGATTCTTTGTGGCCAAGAGGTCAAGTGTGTTTTCGCAACCATTTACAATTCGCGTGGGTTCGTGGACTAACTGATCGAAATAATTTTCGGAGAATGCATTTAGGACAATCTCGGAAGACGTTTTCTGCCTACCACCGGTTTTGAACAACTATTTTTGCCAACATACCGAGGGTAGGTTGAAGTCCCCACCAACTATAACCGTATGAGTGGGGTATTTATTTGTTACGAGACTCAAACTTTCTCTGAACTGTTCCGCAACTGTATCATCGGAGTCTGGGGGTCGGTAGAAGGAGCCAATTATTAACTTAATTCGGCTGTTGAGTATAACCTCCACCCACACCAATTCGCACGGAGTATCTACTTCGACTTCACTACAAGATAAACCACTACTGACAGACACAAACACTCCACCACCAATTCTGCCTAATCTATCTTTCCTAAACACCGTCTGAGACTTCGTAAAAATTTCTGCAGAACTTATTTTAGGCTTTAGCCAGCTTTCTGTACCTATAACGATATCAGCTTCTGTGCTTTCTATTAGCGCTTGAAGCTCAGGGACTTTTCCAGCGCAACTACAACAATTTACAACTATAATTCCGACTGTTCCTTGATCCAAGCACGTCCTGTAATTGCCAAGCACCCTTTGACATTGCAGCCCATCCCGCACTTTCCCGAGGCCTTCTAACCTAAAAAACAGCCCAGTCCACGCCACATAGCCTCCGCTACCCGTGTAGCCGCCAGCTGAGTGTAGTGAACTCCTGACCTATTCAGCGGAACCCGAAACCCCACCACCCTATGGCGCAAGTCACGGAATCTGCAGCCAATACGGTCGCAAAACCGTCTGAGCCTCTGATTCAGACCCTCCACCCGGCTCTGCACCAAAGGTCCGCAGTCGGTTCTGTCAACGATGCTGCAGATGGTGAGCTCGGCCTTCATCTCGTAAGCAAGACCGGCAGCCTTCACCAAATCAGATAGCCGCTGGAATCCAGAGAGAATTTCCTCAGATCGAAAGCGACACACGTCATTAGTGCCGACATGTGCCACCACCTGCAGCTGGCTGCACCCTGTGCTCTTCATGGCATCCGGAAGGACCCTTTCCACATCAGGAATGACTCCTCCCGGAATGCACACGGAGTGCACACTGGATTTCTTCCCCTCCTTAGCCGCCGTATCCCTAAGGGGCCCCATTACGCGCATAACATTGGAGCTCCCAACTACCAGTAAGCCCACCCTCTGCGATTGCCCGAACCTTGAAGGCTGAGAATGATCCTCTGAAACAGGGCAGGCAGCTGCATCTGGCTCAGCCAGAGACAGTGCCTGAAACCGGTTTGTCAGACGCACCGGGGAGGCTTTCTGATCAGCCTCCGGGGACGCCTTTCGCTGCCTGCCACGCCTTGGAACGACCTCCCAAACAACCACAGGCGAGGGCTCAGCCCCAGTGCGGGCAGCAACCGGGGCAACCACAGCGGCAGACCGATCTGGGGACAGACGGGACGAGGTTGACATCCCCGTGATACCCGAGTCCGGCTTCCCACAGTGGTGCCCATTGGCAACAGCCTCAAGCTGCGCGACCGAAGTCAGCGCCGATTGCAGCTGTGAGCGAAGGGATGCCAAGTCAGCCCTCATCCGAACACAGCAATCGCAGTCCCTGTCCATTCTAATCGATGTTTAACAACAGTTACCGAAACACGAGTCCGTGCCTAGATAACGCATGCGGAACACGCAAAGAATGTATCAACTAACCTGTACAAATGCCTAACGACTGCGCTACAATCTGCTGAATTTACGATTACAGTAACTAAAACTCGAAGTTGCACCTCCTATACGAAACTCACACGCAATTTAAATAAGAATCTAAGAAGTAAACACTAACGCGCGATGCTACAACTGTCAAATACTATAATACGCCCGAAATATATGAATTAAACAATGCAAGTACCCAAAAACACGCAAAGAAATTAATTAAACTATCTAACAAACAAGTAGGCTAGGGTTATACGACTTGCTGCTGCAGCTGCTTATCCAACGGCGGCAGGGAGCACCCTGACGCTTAACAGGACGGACAGTGTTCCAGGAAATGGCTGAGTGTCAGACAAGCTGTAAGATGGCTTCTTACAGCTCTTCAATAACCTATAAATATCCATAGTGAAGTATTAAAGAAAACTCGAATGCATTGGTGTTCTCAGAAACATGAAGTATGTCCAATTATGCAACAATATTTCAAAAGCTTCAAAACTAAAGAAGTTAGTATTTCACAGTGAATAACCATTTTCACAGTGAACCTCTCAATTAACAAATTTTAAATGCTTTGTAGGATTTCAGCATATGATATCTCAGTTGAGATCATTGCACTGTAGCTTTCACCTCTAAAAGCGATGTATCTGTATCTGTTTTATTTCTTGATCTATAACATTTTTCTAATATCTTTTCATAAGCAAATGTTCGTCAGAACATCGTGTCCTCCACATTTGTAAAACAAATAAAAATTGCCAAAATACTTCACATTTTGTCATGCTTGCGTATTTATTTTATGAACAGTTTCTTATTTTGTCAGCAACTTTATTGAAATAGTATCTAAAATTGAAAATAGAAGATCAAAGTACTTTATGGAGTGGTCAGTCATATGTGTTAGCTGACACAACCTTTGCAAAATAATACCAAAAGACGCTTCTGACAAGCAGACCGATATAATTGTTTAAGCAATAGCGATGAACTGTTGTCATTTATGGTCTGTGCACTTGCGCAAGAATACTGCCTTTTTCATTTATGGACAAATCTATATTTGTATATATTGTGAATTGTCTTAGTGTGTCCAAATTTTTATAACATTTTTTTCTTAAATATTGTTGTAACACATTAGTTTAGTCTGGAAAGTGGTCGAGTTGAGTCATATGTTGTTGTAGAACTTATAAATGATATATTTTAGTTGGACAGCCTTCAGCCAACAGAAAAGCAGAAGTAGCGGAATGCTAGGAGAATCAAGTGGAAATGGGAACGTTTTCGAGTGTAGAGCTCAAGGGGACATTTCTGGAAGCTTTTACGTTTGTCTTTGAAGGAGACAGACCTGCCTGTGGTAAAGAGTGGTATTCGGTCGTGTAGGTGTGATTCTGGACTGTGGACGGCCGCTACCATACTTCAACATGTGGAGGTACTTTATATTTCGATATGCCTGAATGTGCTACTGATTAGCACTCTTTTTACACTTTTATTATAGAACTGAGGATAGACAGAGTGTGAGTTACCATTCTTTTTATCATATGTGATAGTTTGTAAATCATCATGTTGAACTTTGAAGTTCTTTTGAGTAGGTGAATATTTCGTGTATTGTGAATATGAAATGGACGTAGGTTTTGTGTACCTTTGACAACTATTTAGTTTGTGTAATTTTCTACCATTCTCATAACCCTCTCAGCGTAACATTATGGAATTTGATAAGGGTATTATTGGTCTGTATTTTAAATGAATACCGTAGGAAAACTTCGTGATTATCTGAGATATCCTTTGTTGAATAAACATTATTCCAGATCATTCTCTGTCGTCTACATCAATTACAGACGTTATAATAGAATCCTTATTCATTTAAGTTTTATTTTCTATTTCTGTGTATTTTATTAACTCGCTTTTCTAGCCTGTGCATAGACTATGAAATCTTCTCGGGGTTATCAGCCGAGAGCCGTCTTCGTCTTGTTGTAACAAGACAACGACACCACTCGGCTAACAACCAGAGAAGATTATTTAGCTGAAATGCTACAGGTTATTGCGTGTACAAATTAGCTACAGGGCATGAAAGCAGACTTGCGCGACTCGACCCTATGACTACATCAAGCTATTCTCTTTAAATAGACATTCAACATATTTGTGAATGGGTAAGCTCATCGACATCTGCTTCGGCAGTACAACATCACACAAAACGATAGGAAAATCTTGTTGTTGTTGTTGTTGTTGTTGTAGTGGTCTTCAGTACTGAGACTGGTTTGATGCAGCTCTGCATGCTACCCTATCCCGTGCAAGTTTCTTCATCTCCCAGCACCAACATCCTTCTGATTCTACTTAGTGTATTCATCTCTTGGTCTCCCTCTACAATTTTTACCGTCCACGCTGCCCTCTAATGTTAAACTTGTGATCCCTTGATGTCTCAGAACATGTCACACTAACCAGTCCCTTCTTTTTGTCAAGTTGTGCAACAAACTCCTCTTCTCCCCAAATCCATTCAATACTTTATCATTAGTTATGTGATCTACCCATCTAATCTTCAGCATTCTTCTGTCACACCACATTTCGAAAGCTTGTATTCTCTTCTTGTCCAAACTACACTCCTGGAAATGGAAAAAAGAACACATTGACACCGGTGTGTCAGACCCACCATACTTGCACCGGACACTGCGGGAGGGCTGTACAAGCAATGATCACACGCACGGCACAGCGGACACACCAGGAACCGCGGTGTTGGCCGTCGAATGGCGCTAGCTGCGCAGCATTTGTGCACCGCCGCCGTCAGTGTCAGCCAGTTTGCGTGGCATACGGAGCTCCATCGTAGTCTTTAACACTGGTAGCATGCCGCGACAGCGTGGACGTGAACCGTATGTGCAGTTGACGGACTTTGAGCGAGGGCGTATAGTGGGCATGCGGGAGGCCGGGTGGACGTACCGCCGAATTGCTCAATACGTGGGGCGTGAGGTCTCCACAGTACATCGATGTTGTCGCCAGTGGTCGGCGGAAGTTGCACGTGCCCGTCGACCTGGGACCGGACCGCAGCGATGCACGGATGCACGCCAAGACTTTAGGATCCTACGCAGTGCCGTAGGGGACCGCATCGCCACTTGCCAGCAAATTAGGGACACTGTTGCTCCTGGGGTATTGGCGATGACCATTCGCAACCGTCTCCATGAAGCTGGGCTACGGTCCCGCACACCGTTAGGCTGTCTTCCGCTCACGCCCCAACATCGTGCAGCCCGCCTCCAGTGGTGTCGCGACAGGCGTGAATGGAGGGACGAATGGAGACATGTCGTCTTCAGCGATGAGAGTCGCTTCTGCCTTGGTGCCATTGATGGTCGTATGCGTGTTTGGCGCCGTGCAGGTGAGCGCCACAATCAGGACTGCATACGACCGAGGCACACAGGGCCTACACCCGGCATCATGGTGTGGGGAGCGATCTCCTACACTGGCCGTACACCTCTGGTGATCGTCGAGGGGACACTGAATAGTGCACTGTACATCCAAACCGTCATCGAACCCAACGTTCTATCATTCCTAGACCGGCAAGGGACCTTGCTGTTCCAACAGGACAATGCACGTCCGCATGTATCCCGTGCCACCCAACGTGCTCTAGAAGGTGTAAGTCAACTACCCAGGCCAGCAAGATCTCCGGATCCTTCCCCCATTGAGCATGTTTGGGACTGGATGAAGCGTCGTGTCACGCGGTCTGGACGTCCAGCACGAACGCTGGTCCAACTGAGGCGTCAGGTGGAAATGGCATGGCAAGCCGTTCCACAGGACTACGTCTAGCATCTCTACGATCGTCTCCATGGGAGAATAGCAGCCTGCCTTGCTGCGAAAGGTGGATATACACTGTACTAGTGCCGACATTGTGCATGCTCTGTTGCCTCTGTCTATGTGCCTGTGGTTCTGTCAGTGTGATCATGTGATGTATCTGACCCCAGGAATATGTCAATAAAGTTTCCCCTTCCTGGGACTATGAATTCACGGTGTTCTTATTTCAATTTCCAGGAGTGTATTTATCATCCTTGTTTCACTTCCACACTTGGCTACACTCCATACAAATACTTTCAGAAACGACTTCCTGACACTTAAATACACTCCTGGAAATGGAAAAAAGATCACATTGACACCGGTGTGTCAGACCCACCATACTTGCTCCGGACACTGAGAGAGTGCTGTACAAGCAATGATCACACGCACGGCACAGCGGACACACCAGGAACCGCGTTGTAGGCCGTCGAATGGCGCTAGCTGCGCAGCATTTGTGCACCGCCGCCGTCAGTGTCAGCCAGTTTGCCGTGGCATACGGAGCTCCATCGCAGTCTTTAACACTGGTAGCATGCCGCGACATCGTGGACGTGAACCGTATGTGCAGTTGACGGACTTTGAGCGAGGGCGTATAGTGGGTATGCGGGAGGCCGTATGGACGTACCGCCGAATTGCTCAACACGTGGGACGTGAGGTCTCCACAGTACATCGATGTTGTCGCCAGTGGTCGGCGGAAGGTGCATGTGCCCGTCGACCTTGCACCAGACCACAACGACGCACGGATGCACGCCAAGACCGTAGGATCCTACGCAGTGCCGTAGGGGACCGCACCGCCACTTCCCAGCAAATTAGGGACACTGTTGCTCCTGGGGTATCGGCGAGGACCTTTCGCAACCGTCTCCATGAAGCTGGGCTACGGTCCCGCACACCGTTAGGCCGTCTTCCGCTCACGCCCCAACATCGTGCAGCCCGCCTCCAGTGGTGTCGCGACAGGCGTGAATGGAGGGACGAATGGAGACGCGTCGTCTTCAGCGATGAGAGTCGCTTCTGCCTTGGTGCCAATGATGGTCGTATGCGTGTTTGGTGCCGTGCAGGTGAGCGCCACAGTCAGGACTGCATACGACCGAGGCACACAGGGCCAACACCCGGCATCACAGTGTGGGGAGCGATCTCCTACACTGGCCGTACACCTCTGGTGATCGTCGAGGGGACACTGACCCTCTATATACTCCTTCCTCCTTTCTGCTTTCCCTTCTTTGCTTAGAACTGGGTTTCCATCTGAGCTCTTGATATTTATACAAGTGCTTCTCTTTTCTTCAAAGATCTCTTTAATTTTTCTGTGGGCAGTATCTATCTTACCCGTAATGAGATAAGATTCTACATCCTTACATTTGTCCTCTAGCCATACCTGTTTAGCCATTTTGCACTTCCTGTCGGTCTCATTTTTAGACGTTTATATTCCTTTTTGCGTGCTTCACTTGCTGCATTTTTATATTTTCTCCTTTCGTCGATAAAATTCAATATTTCTTCTGTTTCCCAAGGATTTCTACTAGCCCTCGTCTTTTTACCTACTCGATCCTTTGCTGCCTTCACTACTTTATCCCTCAGATCTACCCATTCTTCTTCTACTGTTCTTCTTTCCCCCATTCCTGTCAATTGTTCCATTATGCTCTCCCAGAATCTCTGTACAACCTCCGGTTTAGTCACTTTATCCAGGTCCCATCTCCTTAAATTCCCACTCTTTTGCAGTTTCTTCAGTTTGAATCTACAGTTCATAACCAGTAGATTGTCGTCAGAGTCCACATCTGCCCCTGGATATGTCATATAATTCAAAACCTGGTTCCTAAATCTCTGTTTTACCATTATATAATGTATCAGCAACGAAGAACATGGAAAATGATGATGGGTGCTTATTTGCCGGCAGTTCTGTACTTAAAACGACAATGAAAAGGGCGCTCGTGCTTCGCAGCGCGATTCCTCACACACCAGCGATAAAAAAAAAGTCTGTAACAAAATCTCATACGGGAAAAACATCCGGCAGAAAAAGGACATTAAAGTGTGGCGATCTGGCAGTACTGTAACCACATATACAGTATCTACATCTGTCAGCTGATATTAGTTGTGTTGTACAGTTGGTGCAGTGGATAGAGTTTTGGGTCCGATCATGGGTTGGGGTGCACTTCTTTTATTCTCTATTTTTATTCTGACATTTAATGATGTAATATACAGTGTTTCTCAGTTCACGTGTATCCTAAACTTATAACATTTAGTGATGCTGAACATAAGAAATATGTGCTTAGACAAATAAGAAACAGACAGTTGAAACAAATCAGCGGTCATAGGACAAAAAAAATGTTCAAATGTGTGTGAAATCTTATGAGACTTAACTGCTAAGGTCATCAGTCCCTAAGCTTACACACTACTTAACCTAAATTATCCTAAGGACAAAGACACTCACCCATGCCCTAGGGAGGACTCGAACCTCCGCCGGGACCAGCCGCACAGTCCATGACTGCAGCGCCCAAGACCGCTCGGCTAATCCAACTCGGCGGTCATAGGACAGAATAACTACAAAAACATTGTCAGTGTCGAGATTCTAGAGACGATGGCACAGTGCAATAACACAACATCTACTTGTCATTTATACTACATGTAACATGTGCGCTCAGACGTCGCACATTAGCAACCAGTGACAATAATAATGTCCATATTAATGACTGCATGAGCTTCACAACAGAGTATGTAGTCCTCAGAACAATAGGTGCTCAAAGCGAGCTCCCTGCACTCCGAGACATTGCACAACCCGCCAGATCGCGGAGCTCTGGACCCTTTACAGCAAAGCTGCATCCACAGTAACAAGAGCAGCATAAATACGCACTACCAGTTCTTCCACTTTCGTTGGCGGAGTAGAGCACACGCTGGTGTCCCGAAAGGAAGATATCCATGGGATTTAGGTCAGGTGAATGCTGTGGCCATACAACTGGACCTCCACGTCTTAGCCATTTCCCTAGAAAGTTCTGTCCAAATACTGTCGTACATTAATTCCAGAGTGTGAAGGTGCATCATCATGCTGGAACCATATCCCCCTCCGAACATGTAGTGGAAAATTTTCCATCACGTCAGGCAGATAGTTTGAGAGAAATGCATGTTACGTTCGTGCAGTCAGCAGGTCAGGCAACATGTAGGGGCCCAAACACCTGTCGCCCAATATTCCGCCCCAGACATTGATAGGAAAGTAAACTCAATAGCAATCGTCATGTGTGACTTGCGGGCTAACCTTATACCAGTGGTAGGCATTGTGCATATTGAACACACACTCATGAGTGAATGCATCTTCATCCCTCCATACTACGGTGTTCGCGAACTCATCGTTGGCTTCTTGTTGTTGTTGGATCCATGCACAGTATTGCATCCATTGACGGCGATGTGCAGAATGCTTGTGTTGCATGAAAAAATAATGATAGGGGTGCAGCCCATGCTAGTGCAGCAAGTTAACGACCTTGCGTTGCGAGACACGCAGCTGCCTTGCTACATTAAGTATAGTTCACTGAGGTTATGGTGTATGACCTGCAGTGGCTGGAGTATGGGGAGTCTCTGTAAGACTCTGTCACGCAGTTGTCGAAAAACAGAACCTGACTCTAGAAGGTGCAGCTCTAGGTGACGAAATACATACTTCTCTGGATGGCATCGATGAGGATATCTAGCAGCATATTCACGAGTTGCAACACCATCCCGGTTATGAGATGCACCAGAGACCAGAAGCGTATCCATATACTCATCGTTTATTCACATCATACGTCTGCCACACTGTTTGAGAAGTTTACATTGAGAAAATTCGATACGTGTACGCATGTACATTGGAATATGTCACAGGCTCGTTACTCCGATCACAACTACTCACTGTCTGATGTACAGCGCATACAGTATAAATGCTTTATCAGTCCTGCACGCTGTTGCACATAACGTGCATTACCCCTCTCACAGATATTGTTCTGCATGATTCATCCCGACACCGCTAATTGTGAAATGTTCAGTTTCGAATTACACTGTTTCCTTAAAGGCAATAGATGTGATTTTTCCACAATCCTGTCGATAATAATAATAATAATAATAATAATAATAATAATAATAATAATAATAATAATAATAATAATGCATTGAGATGCATACTGAATAGCATGCGGTTATCAGACTCAATTTGAATGGCATAATTTATGCGACCATGGTGATATACAAATAGTAACTGGGTTTCGGCAGGACCTCAAGGAGGCAAGAATAATAGTTGGTACTAATCGGTGGGACAATCGGAGAAGAGTACAAAGAAACCAGGTTTCGCATCTTGTAGATGAAGTGGTGCAAATAAATTCACGCTGACGATGTGGAAAGGGCTTCTTTCAAAGCTGACCAACCTTCCATTTCTACCACCGTAGTATGTAAGTGCAAATGTTTTATAGAGGACCTGCTGCAATCGCTGTTGACGATTAAGATGGCAAATACCGTACCTCCTGTACTACATTTAGCAAATAAAGAACATATGGTTCAACCCAGGATCGAACCCTTGACCTGCTGAATGCCAATCCAAAACTCTACTCACTGCACCAACTGTCCCGCACGGCTTGTATGAAGTGACAGAGATGTTTATCATACATGTGGTTGCAGTGTTGCCAGATTGATACTTTTTAACGTCCTATTTCTGCCTTATGTACTCGCCAGACGAAGTCTTGTGAGAGGCATTTTTTTGCCGCTAGCATGTGAGGAATCGCACAGCGAAACCCGAGTGCACGAATTTCGCTTTACCTTGTATAGTAACATTTTATGGCACTCTGGAATTGCAGAAAGAATTTGATACAACACATTCTTAACTGATATGAACGGTACTGACGATATGTCAATATTCTTTTATATTCTCGTGGGGACTGTGTTTAAATTATCAGGACGTATGTTCAGTTATGGGTGCGTAACGAACTTTAACTATCTGTAGAACATGTTTTATTTTTGGGAGAATGTATGGACGCGTTTCAGCTCTAAGGCAATAGGAATGCCTGAGACCATTTCTGTTCGGTAGGAATGGTGCCATTTACTTCTTTATTTAAGAGCACATTTGGGAGAAAAGAACAGAAGAGTCCATTCGTCGTCACTTGGAGCAATGAAGAAGGAAGTGTGGATCTACTGGCGAGTGGTACGCTCAAAATTACGGGAAGCCGAAATAGTAAACAAAATCAGGGAAACGATGCACAGGACAATCAGGATTGTGGAATTATATGGAATTCAGCTCTTCAAGAAGACAAACTTGAAGCCATCACTGGGCTGCGACTGTTTTCCTTGCAGCCAAGGTCTAATGAGAAAAAGGCGTCGAGAAGTTCTTCAAATGGCACTGAGGCCAGGCTCAAATAAAACAAGATATATGAAGGCCGCTAACGCACTATTGTGCGATTGAGCTCGTGCCGGTGCTAAGCCCTTCCGAATCTTGGTGGTGGAAAATATTTCCTGTGATTTCCTCTGTCAGTATTAGGCCGGCAAGGGGAGGAGAGGTGGCGGTGTAAAGTTCCGGATCACCACACCTTGCGCCAATGTCCTTGTTTGAATACGAAGCCTCTCCGTAGTGTCTCATGAAGAGAGAACATGTGACACTGTTGATGGTGATCCTGTCCGTCGGATGAGTACGTTAAGCTTGGCGGCCCCTTTTGTGCTATTCGCTTGAAATAGGCTACATGCCAGCACCGGCTTTCACTCTCTCCCTTCTCTCATCATCATTGTGTCAAAAAATACACTACACGTCACAAACACACACACACACACACACACACACACACAGTATTACGAATAGTATAATGGAACATGTTAGAAGTAAATAAACGAAAGAATTAATAGTTCAGTCATCAAACATGCAACTGCTGTTCTTAAGAACACATTGTACCATTTTTGAATGACTCTCTTACAAGGGTAGAAAAACTTCCACTTTTTTAGTACGTAGAGTATAATTGTATGAACATACATCTACATCTACATCTGCATCTACATGATTACTCTGCAATCCACATTTAAGTGTTTGGCAGAGGGTTCATCGAACCACAATCATACTATCTCTCTACCATTCCACTCCCGAACAGTGCGCGGGAGAAACGAACACTTAAACCTTTCTATTCGAGCTATTTCTCTTATTTTTATGATCATTCCTACCTATGTAGGTTGGGCTCAACAAAATATTTTCGCATTCGGAAGAGAAAGTTGTTGACTGAAATTTCGTAAATAGATCTCGCCGCGATGAAAAACGTCTGTGCTTTAATGACTTCCATCCCAACTCGCGTATCATATCTGCCACACTCTCTCCCCTATTACGTGATAATATATAACGAGGCCCGCAGCTTGATTAGAAGTCGCTTCTGAGGAACGGTGTCAAAAGCTTTCCGGAAATCATAGCTTGATTTACTCTCATTTCTCTGTGGCATGCATTTAATCAGAGCTGCTTGTTAGAAGAGTGTGGTCCAAATTAATAACAGGAATGGTTTTTAATTAACTGATCCGTTGGCTTATACCTACACGATCACATTTTCTCAGTCTTGGTATGAAATTCTCATTGCGAGAAGTGTAGGTATTATGCAGCGAATAATGAGCATAGTTCCTGAAAACAGTAGAGTCTACACGATTAAAAAACATTTTTCTATGTTTTACGTAATGTTCTATGGACCAGCTACCGTGAAATAAAAGAACATGGTTTCCGAGCTATTACGTTTGTATCTTAGCAGTATCTTAGCGAGAGCTGGGTGATTCGCATTTGGCCTCTAGCTCCGTCGCGTCGCGGGAGAATTCATTAATTCACCCCTGGTGTATATTATGTGTGCAAAGGGGACCCGCATCTCATAATGACGCAACTGTACTGATCGGTGATCGATCATGGCGCACAGTCCCAACTGCCTGGAAGTATGGCGACGCTGGGTTGCCTGGGTCCTCTAAGGAAGCAACCTAAACAGAAACTGAATGAATAATGAGTTCTACTGGTATACTGCACGAGAAACAAAATAACTTTTAATAAAATTGTGGTGTGTGTACTTCGGTACACACACCATCAGATTATTTGACTTGTCGCTCTAACGAAGTAGGCGAGTGTCAGCAATATGTCTCGTGGTCTTATTGTGGCGTGTTTATCTTTCTCCGTTAGGTCAGACGACAGAAATGCCACTTGCACGCTTAGAGTAGCAGGTTGACGGTGACCAACTTGAAAATTTTCATACACATTTATTAAAATAATAACAAGCACAAAAATAACTTGGTTCTAGATGCTATTTACAATTGACAATCTGAAGTTCCTTTGGTCTTGGTACGTTAATATTATTCTCACATACCTCTGATATTTGACAAAGTGTCTATACATTTCTCTTCATGGCTATGTACAGGAATATGATAATCTTATTAGGCGCAGACTGAAACTTGACTACCGACTAATGCAGATGACTAATCGGAGGTCTGTACACTCCTAATAATACCTGCGCGTTCAGGTACCACTGCGCGAGTGTGATCCGCGAGGAGAAAAGGTTCTACGTTAGCAGCAATCTCATTGGCAGCGTTACATATTAATACGCGGAACGGCGGAAGCAGAACCTGGTCCGTCTTTATGGCAGCGCCATCTCGTAGAGCGGAGACGAACGAGCGCAGCGCCTGCGCTGTTGTGCTTAGCGGGCCGCGCTCTGTTGGGAAAGTTGTGTACGCGTTGACTACGCGGACATACAGGGTGTTTCAAAAATGACCGGTATATTTGAAACGGCAATACAAACTAAACGAGTAGCTATAGAAATACGCCATTTGTTGCAATATGCTTGGAACAAAAGTACATTTTCAGGCAGACAAACTTTCGAAATTAAAGTAGTTACAATTGTCAACAACAGATGGCGCTGCGGTCTGGGAAACTCTATAGTACGATATTTTCCACTTATCCACCATGCGTAGCAAGAATATGGCGTAGTCTCTGAATGAAATTACCCGAAACCTTTGACAACGTGTATGGCGGAATGGCTTCACATGCAGATGAGATGTACTGCTTCAGCTGTTCAATTGTTTCTGGATTCTGGCGGTACACCTGGTCTTTCACGTGTCCCCACAGAAAGAAGTCACAGGGGTTCATGTCTGGCGAATAGGGAGGCCAATCCACGCCGCCTCCTGTATGTTTCGGATAGCCCAAAGCAATCACACGATCATCGAAATATTCATTCAGGAAATTAAAGACGTCAGCCGTGCGGTGTGGCTAGTCACCATCTTGCATAAACCACGAGGTGTTCGCAGTGTCGTCTAAGGCAGTTTGTACCGCCACAAATTCAAGAAAAATGTCCAGATAGCGTGACGCAGTAATCGTTTCGGATCTGAAAAATGGGCCAATGATTCCTTTGGAAGAGATGGCGGCCCAGACCAATACTTTTTGAGGATGCAGGGACGATGGGACTGCAACATGGGGCTTTTCGGTTCCCCATATGCGCCAGTTGTATTTATTGACGAAGCTGTCTAGGAAAAATAAGCTTCGTCAGTAAACCAAATGCTGCCCACATGCATATCGCCGTCATCAATTCTGTGCACTATATCGTTAGCGAATGTCTCTCGTGCAGCAATGGTAGCGGCGCTGAGGGGTTGCCGAGTTTGAATTTTGTATGGATAGAGGTGTAAACACTGGCGCATGAGAAGATACGTGGACGTTGGCGTCATTTGGACCACCGCTGCAACACGGCGAACGGAAACCCGAGGCCGCTGTTGGATCACCTGCTGCACTAGCTGCGCGTTGCCCTCTGTGGTTGCCGTACGCAGTCGCCCTACCTTTCCAGCATGTTCATCCGTCACGTTCCCAGTCCGTTGAAATTTTTCAAACAGATCCTTTATTGTATCGCTCTTCGGTCCTTTTGTTACATTGAACCTCCGATCAAAACTTCGTCTTGTTGCAACAACACTGTGTTCTAGGCTGTTGAATTCCAACACCAGAAAAATCCTCTGTTCTAAGGAATAAACCATGTTGCCCACAGCACACTTGCACGTTGTGAAAAGCACATGCTTACAGCAGAAAGACGACGTACAGAATGGCGCACCCACAGACTGCGTTGTCTTCTATATCTTTCACATCACTTGCAGCGCCATTTGTTGTGAAAATTGTAACTACTGTAATTTCGAAAGTTTGTCTGCCTGAAAATGTACTGTTGTCCCAAGCACATTGCAACAAACGGTGTATTTCTATCGCTGCTCGTTTAGTTTTTATTGCCGTTTCAAATATACCGGTCATTTTTTAAACACCCTGTATGTACAAAACAAAAGTGAAAACAGACTCACCAGAACGTGGTTGTTACTGTTGTGGGTCTTAGGCTCCGAAATGTGGTTCAAATGGATCTGAGCACTATGGGACTTAACATTGATGGTCATCAGTCCCCTAGAACGTAGAACTAGTTAAACCTAAGTAACCTAAGGACGTCACACAACAGCCAGCCATCAAGAGGCAGAGAAAATCCTTGACCCCGCCGGGAATCGTACCTGGGTACCCGGGAGAAGCGAGAACACTACCAACGACCACGAGATGCGGACCTGAAATGTGGTTTTAGGGCCTATGTTACTATAATTAAAAACATTTCCTCAGATGAAACTAAATACTAAAAATAGGTGTATGAATGATACGAACATTCCATCAAGCAATAAGTCAAGTGAAATATTTTTAAACTGATGTAGAGAAACGAAAAAATCTTAAGAAACATGATACTCTCTTCTGAATGTAGATATGTAAAGCGTATGATAGGAAATACCGAAAGAGTCGCTGAAGTAATTCGTCCTTTCAGGCTGCATTTGCAACAGAGCATAACTTCATCAGTCAACGAACGGTGAAAGATAAATGTATGTATTGTTCTGTTAGGAATACATATAAGAAGTTCTATAGAGAAAGAGTCCCTCTGATGAAAATGAAACTTGCTTAAACGGAAAATTCAGTCCTCAGGTGCTTGGAAGTAAATGTGTTTTTTACCCCGTTGGCAGAAGTTGGTTCGCGAAACACGATAGTTTGTGCTACAACATCGTAGCGCGATAATCATGATCGTAACTG
Organism: Schistocerca gregaria; assembly: GCF_023897955.1. NCBI lineage: Eukaryota > Metazoa > Arthropoda > Insecta > Orthoptera > Acrididae > Schistocerca > Schistocerca gregaria. The sequence goes on along the minus strand of NC_064923.1, from coordinate 602,193,510 downwards.
ATACCGAATAGCATGTGGAGGTAACAGAGGAAACTCAGTCCGGAAGAGTGCGTCAGCGACTGCAGCATACACTGGTGGCCTGGAAAGAATACTAACAACGTAGCACACGTAAGCGAACAGAAGAGAGTCTTGCTTTAGCACAATTTCTTGTATGTCCAATGAAGTGATGGAAAGTTTTCCTACAGATTCGTGACGAATAAAGAACTGTAAGTATGAATATAAACTGGAAGTTAGTGTCTTTCAGTAAGTAAGCTTTACTTCGTGTAATTGAGAACGTTATTGTTTGTAATTTTGTTTTTGTTATTTTTAGATTAAACACTGGGTTGTTCGCAATAGATGAGCATATCCTGATCAAATATTTACAAAATATGGAACAGAGAATTGAAATAGGTGTCATGTACACTCCTAGAAATGGAAAAGAGAACACATTGACACCGGTGTGTCAGACCCACCATACATGCTCCGGACACTGCGAGAGGGCTGTACAAGCAATGATCACACGCACGGCACAGCGGACACACCACGAAGCGCGGTGTTGGCCGTCGAATGGCGCTAGCTGCGCAGCATTTGTGCACCGCCGCCGTCAGTGTCATCCAGTTTGCCGTGACATACGGAGCTCCATCGCAGTCTTTAACACTGGTAGCATGCCGCGACAGCGTGGACGTGAACCGTATGTGCAGCTGACGGACTTTGAGCGAGGGCGTATAGTGGGCATGCGGGAGGCCGGGTGGACGTACCGCCGAATTGCTCAACACGTGGGGAGTGAGGTCTCCACAGTACATTGATGTTGTCGCCAGTGGTCGGCGGAAGGTGCACGTGCCCGTCGACGTGGGACCGGACCGCAGCGACGCACGGATGCACGCCAAGACCGTAGGATCCTACGCAGTGCCATAGGGCACCGCACCCCCACTTCCCAGCAAATTAGGGACACTGTTGCTCCTGAGGTATCGGCGAGGACCATTCGCAACCGTCTCCATGAAGCTGGGCTACGGTCCCGCACACCGTTAGGCCGTCTTCCGCTCACGCCCCAACATCGTGCAGCCCGCCTCCAGTGGTGTCGCGACAGGCGTGAATGGAGGGACGAATGGAGACGTGTCGTCTTCAGCGATGAGAGTCGCTTCTGCCTTGGTGCCAATGATGGTCGTATGCGTGTTTGGCGCCGTGCAGGTGAGCGCCACAATCAGGACTGCATATGACCGAGGCACACAGGGCCAACACCCGGCATCATGGTGTGGGGAGCGATCTCCTACACTGGCCGTACACCTCTGGTGATCGTCGAGGGGACACTGAATAGTGCACGGTACATCCAAACCGTCATCGAACCCATCGTTCTACCATTCCTAGACCGGCAAGGGAACTTGCTGTTCCAACAGGACAATGCACGTCCGCATGTATCCCGTGCCACCCAACGTGCTCTAGAAGGTGTAAGTCAACTACCCTGGCCAGCATTCGTTTTTCAGGCCATCATTTCTTGTGTGTCGTACATAGACAAGTGGTTGGGAACAAGGTGCAACGTCAGTCGATTCATTTACCTGCTGTAGGTAAAAAACATCATGTCCTCGAAACGACTTCTGATCGTGTTGTTAGAAACAAATATCTTGTGAATCTTTTCTACAAGTTGGTCTCCTCTAACTAAGGTCACTGCATCTACTAAGTAAAGCTTGATGACATCCTCTCCTATTGCCTCAAGAACAGCTTCTATCGATTGAAAAAAGTAGCCTAATCATTCCATGTGTAAACTCTTTAGTAGAGCTATTTTGCGTTTGAAGATATTAATGTCTCTTCCAACGAACTCTGCATGGATTCTTTCAAAGTGGTCTTTAATTTTCTGGGTTTATACTCTCTGCTGTTAGCACTTTACTCCATAGAAAAAACTGGGGCCTTTCGGTATCACATCAGCCATCGTGGTAAAACACAACAGCAGAGAAGCTTTCTGTACGATCTTTTTATCCACGTGCCATGGATCCTGGAAGAAGAAAAAGTTATCTAAAGTGTGGGCACATAAGAGAAAGAAGCAGACCATTATGCATTTACGGAAAAAGAAGGTCACGAAAATGTGTCATTAACTATAAGGAATATAGTGCAACTGATGTTGTTCAGTTCTGGTTTACTTCTATTTGCAACTGAATTAAATTAATTTATATTTTCCTACAAACATTTCGCCTCAATTTCTTATGTAGCACCTTTGGTAGCCTGAAGTGTATACATCTTTACGTTTTGCTCCTGTCATTTGTACAGCTGCCCTTGGACGTAATCTCAGAATCATTACAGATTCGTAGAGTGTTCCCACGCTTTGCCCATAGTAGATTCTCAGCATTAATTTTGCTGTACTTTGTTGATCGTGAGTTTAACACGAATGTTAACATTGCTGTATGTAAGTAAAGTAAATCTTCATCACTCCGTGGACTGTTTTTAACACAAGAGTGTTTTACTACTCGTGGTCCTGTTGGAGATGGTATGTCCTTGCCTTCCTCCGAAGTTTGAACTGACTTAGCCAACCTGTTACAGAGGGAACTACTCTCTAACGTGGATTCCGAAACAAGGTGTACCTTGGCATTTTTCACGTCAACAAACATCAGGCCAGAAGGAAGTAGTACGTGAGGGACAAAAATGTTTGGACGATCGGGGATTTGACCCGAGCCTTTTAGATTTGTGATTTACCACTGAGCTCTCTTTATTAGCTGGTAAAGGAAACAGACTACCTGGCCACAGCAGCAGCACCAGATTTACGTATGAGTCAGACAGGGAGCAAATGAAACCGTAAACTGCAGTAGTCTTAAGCCTAGTATGCTCTGAGACGCAGAGCTCAGACTCACTGTCGAAAGGCTGCCTCTGGACGGCAACTCGTATGAGTTTGTGGCATCGCATCTCGAAACCGGGGCTGGCAGGACAGTATTTCCTAGGCATTTGGAAAATATACGAAATGGCGCTCCGAGACTCAGCATTGTGGAGGACTGCTAGTGCGGACGTCAGTCAGAGACAAGAGACAAGTGAGTATCGCGCTGTGCTGCCACGCAATGTGCAGTCTGAAAAGCTACAGCATATCACATGTTGCATAAATGGCATAATGTTCGCAGGTGCAATGACCAAATGAGTGTTTGTATTCACATCGCGGCAGTGTGTTCTACTAAGAATGGAATGTAACCGCAAAGGAACTGAACAACTTACAGCTCTTTGTAGAGAAAAGCAGGAATTGTGAGATACCGAGGGCAATAAATATGACACAAAACAAAACTAAGTTATGACTGGCAGTGGGTCGCCAGTGATGCGCATGCGTATCCGATGAAGCGAAGAACAATATGCATACTTCGATGACAATAGCTGACGTGCACAGAAGCGCCAAAGAAACTGGTGTAGGCATCCGTATTCAAATAGAGACATATAAACAGGCAGAATACGGCGCTGCTGTCGGCAGCGCCTATATAAGACAACAAGTGTCTAGCGCAGTTGTTAGATCGGTTACTGCTGCTAAAATGGCAGGTTATCGAGGTTTAAGTGAGTTTGAACGTGGTGATATAATCGGCGCACGAACTATGGGACACACCATCTCCGAAGGAGCGAAAAATTAGCGATTTTCCCATACGACCATCTCATGAGTGTACCGTGAATATCAGGAAACCGCCAAAACAGTAAATCTTCGACATCACTGTGGGCGGAGCAAGATGCTGCAAGAATGGGTCCAACGACGACTGAAGAGAATCGTTCAACGTGACAGAAGTGCAACCCTTCCGCAAATTGAAGCAGATTTAAACACTGGGACATCAACAGGTGTCACATGCGAACAATTCAATGAAACATAATCGACATGTGCTTTCGCAGCCTAAGGCCCACTCGTGTACCTTTGATGACTGCACGACACAAAGCATTATGCCTCGCCTGAGCCCGTCACCACCGACATTGGACTGTTGATGACTAGAAACATGTTGTCTGCTCGGACGAGTCTCGTTTCAAATTGTATCGATGGGGTAGACGTGTACGGGTATGGAGACAACTTCATTAATCCATGGACCCTGCATGTCAGCAGGTGACCCTTCAAGTTGGTGGAAGCTCTGTAATGGTGTGGGGCGTGTGCAGTTGCAGCGATATGACTCTTACAGGTGACACGTACGTAAGCATCTGATCACGTCATCCATTCATGTCGCTAGTGCATTCCGACGCACTTGGGTAATTCCAGCAGAACAATGCGACACCCCACACGGCCAGAATTGCTGAAGACGGTTTCTTCTGAGCTTAAACACTTCCGCTGGCCACCGAACGCCCCAGAAATGAACAATTTTGAACATATCTGGGATGCCTTGCAAAGTGGTGTTCAGAGGACACCATCACCCCCTCGTACTCTTACGGATTCATGGGCCGCCCTGCAGTATTCATGATGACAATTCCCTCCATCGCTACTTCAGACATTAGTCGAGTCCATTCCACGCCATGCTCAGTCACTTCTGGGTGCTCTCGGAGGCCATTCGCGATATTAGGCAGGTGGTCCAGTTTCTTTGGTTCTTCAGTGTATTTTGAATATCTTGAATAGATACGTGTAACTGATAAAGGAGTCTGCCGTTGCCAAAAAATTTCCTTCATATTGCATTTGTGCAATCTGTGCCCATTATTCGCGTTACATGTACATCTTATGGGTAGTCTTTGAGCGACATTCGATAAAAAAAGAATCGAACTGTTCAGCCTTACCAACAAGCAGTTCAATGAAAATAATATTTCCACAGTACATTGTCCTACTTTATAACACTGGAGTTAACCACTGGCAGCCGGCCGCGGTGGCCGTGCGGTTCTGGCGCTGCAATCCGGAACCGCGGAATACTACGGTCGCAGGTTCGACTCCTGCCTCGGGCATGGATGTTTGTGATGTCCATAAGTTAGTTAGGTTTAAGTAGTTCTAAGTTCTAGGGGCTGATGACCTAAGATGTTGAGTCCCATAGTGCTCAGACCCATTTGACCCATTTTATAAACCACTGGCAGCATCTCTTTTACAGATGACAATACAATACTATAAATGCGACACTTGCAATCTTAGATTGTACCAGTGCGATACTGCGGCGCTCCAACTTGAACCACTATGCACGGCGCAGCGCAGCTGCGCCCAAACTGTGTGAGCGTAAACCTTCACAATCCTTTGACGTACCGACTCCATGCAGAATGTGTTCAAGGCGGAGCCCTGATTGTGCACGCACCTACAGGTATTCAAATAAGTTTTTACGGCACTATGTATACATGAGACTGGCAATCTCCACTGACGAGACACAGATATTGGTCTATTATGAACATAAAATATTATTCCGATATGTTAGCTACTTCCGTTTTCAGTGCAACAGCCGTAAAGTACCAGCATTGCTCGTAAGCGTTGGTTGATGAGGTTCTTAAAGTAAGAAATACACAAAGGTACATCCTTCATGATACCTAAGAAATGGAGGATGGAATGAGATTTAAAAATTACTTTCCGATGACTTTTATAAGTTTTCGAAAGGCTTATTGAAATCGCACAGGGACGCATTTCGAAAAGAAGATGGCGTTTTCAGGATTCCAATTTTTACCTCCCTCAGAGTAGCAGTCGCACTTTGCACTCATTATTCACTTCAAAATCTTCTGACAACGGGAAGTGAGTTACGTAACTTCGAACAACCGTAATAAATATATCCAAGGATGAAAAACTAGCCACTTCATCACCAGACTGCAGTATGAGACTAAGATGTAAAATAATCAAATATTTTTACCTGTTAGCTCCTCACAACAGTTCGACAACGACTACACAGGGAAAAAACGGCGAATCCAAATCTGTCAATTTTAATTTTTTATGCAAAAAGTAAATCATTTTGCGAAAGAAGACTACTTCAACCGAGTAATGCAGCTTTTATTCTTTAACATAAACAAGTGTTTTCAGGAGGCGAATACAAGCGTTGTGATAAAATGTGTAGGGCGGACAGCGGTATATAGCGCAAAGTATGCGCTTTCTTTCTAAGCGTGACCGGATGTTAAGTCTGTTGTAGCCTTTAACATAAGCGAGGCCATTCACCACATAATGATGATACTGAATACTTTGTGTTTTATGTTAATGGTAATACTGTAGCAAAATACGTCTCACAGACTTCTCAAAGGACGTTTCTCGCCCTATATTTCCTGCACCCGAAAGGCTGTACTCACGTTTACGCTCAACTCTGAAATCAGCCACCTCTCTCCTTCGTTTATTTGGCAGTGAAAAAGTCGGCTTGAGGCGAATTCGGAATACAGTTATATCCTTACTGGAAGTAGAATGTAGCTGTGTGCGTCACTTACAGCAATCTTTCAGGATTACTAAACAGTGGCAACAGAACTACAGATAAAAATAATAAACTTACACTCCATTTATATGTTAACGACTCAGCTATTTATGTCGAGTAGTAAACGAAAGACAGTGTTGTTAATTAAGGATTTCTTACCCAGCAGGTAGCGCTTGAAAGGAAAAAACTTCACTAGCCTGTTTCTCGTCTCAATGCGAAATACGTGGAGAAGGCAGTGAAATGGGAGGCATTTACTTCGTGTCTGTCGACTTGGTTGGGTAGCTAACAACTGACCAACGGAAGAACAATGAGCGAGCCGGTAACTCGGTGGAGTAAATAATTAACTGCCGCAACAATACAGGCAAGCAGCCAGCTGCAGCTAGTTGCCATGGCGTAGTGCGAGCGAAGTTCCAGTAATGTCTGCCGTTAACACTCGTACATTCGCTATGGCTTCTGCCACGTACCATCATGAGTTACTGCTCATTTTCGACAGTTCCAGAACTGGCAAACTTTCTTAAAGTTATTACTCAAATGAGCTATTGAAACCGATTTTCGGAAGCAATTTAGTTACGTAATCCAATCGTTCGTGTTCCTCACCCCCCCCCCCCCTCCATCCATCCACAATATTTCGTATTTCCCCTCAGAGGATTGTTACCCCAGGTTGGACACCACTGCTGTAAATGGTGCAGAGATAATAGTAGGTAGTCAAGTGAACCTTCATCGCTGAGGTAGGCTGTGACTGTGGTCATCACGTGCCATTCGGTTCTGTGGAGTCAACGCAGTAAGAAGAGTCGATGTGGTGTCGTGACATCACGGCAGAAAGAAACTGCCGTGTTTGGAGAGATTCATGACGTCACCATGTACGAATTATCTCTATTTGTTAGAGTATTAACTGGGACTCTTCAGCAAGTGTAAGAGGAATGATGTACCACAGGTACCCATGTTGCACGGCGTGAGAACGGTGTTCTTAAAATATCCTTATATGTTTTACGAAGTGTTAGAGCGTTAACCCCTGGGGGGGGGGGGGGGGCAGGAGATAATATCAAGTCAGGTGTACTTACATATACACTCTACATCTACATCTACATCTACATGACTACTCTGCAATTCACATTTAAGTGCTTGGCAGAGGGTTCATCGAACCACAATCATACTATCTCTCTACTATTCCACTCCCGAACAGCGAGCGGGAAAAACGAACACCTAAACCTTTCTGTTCGAGCTCTGATTTCTCTTATTTTATTTTGATGATCATTCCTACCTATGTAGGTTGGGCTCAACAAAATATTTTCGCATTCGGAAGAGAAAGTTGGTGACTGAAATTTCGTAAAAAGGTCTCGCCGCGACGAAAAACGTCTATGCTGTAATGACTTCCATCCCAACTCGTGTATCATATCTGCCACACTCTCTCCCCTATAACGCGATAATACAAAACGAGCTGCCCTTCTTTGCACCCTCTCGATGTCCTCCGTCAATCCCACCTGGTAAGGATCCCACACCGCGCAGCAATATTCTAACAGAGGACGAACGAGTGTAGTGTAAGCTGTCTCTTTAGTGGACTTGTTGCATCTTCTAAGTGTCCTGCCAATGAAACGCAACCTTTGGCTCGCCTTCCCGACAATATTATCTATGTGGTCCTTCCAACTGAAGTTGTTTGTAATTTTAACACCCAGGTACTTAGTTGAATTGACAGCCTTGAGAATTGTACTATTTATCGAGTAATCGAATTCCAACGGATTTCTTTTGGAACTCATGTGGATCATCTCACACTTTTCGTTATTTAGCGTCAACTGCCACCTGACACACCATACAGCAATCTTTTCTAAATCGCTTTGCAGCTGATACTGGTCTTCGGATGACTTTACTAGACGGTAAATTACAGCATCATCTGCGAACAACCTAAGAGAACTGCTCAGATTGTCACCCAGGTCATTTATATAGATCAGGAACAGTAGAGGTCCCAGGACGCTTCCTTGGGGAACACCTGATATCACTTCAGTTTTACTCGATGATTTGCCGTCTATTACTACGAACTGTGACCTTCCTGACAGGAAATCACGAATCCAGTCGCACAACTGAGACGATACCCCATAGCTCCGCAGCTTGATTAGAAGTCGCTTGTGAGGAACGGTGTCAAAAGCTTTCCGGAAATCTAGAAATACGGAATCAACTTGAGATCCCCTGTCGATAGCGGCCATTACTTCGTGCGAATAAAGAGCTAGCTGCGTTGCACAAGAGCGATGTTTTCTGAAGCCATGCTGATTACGTGTCAATAGATCGTTCCCTTCGAGGTGATTCATAATGTTTGAATACAGTATATGCTCCAAAACCCTACTGCAAACCGACGTCAATGATATAGGTCTGTAGTTAAATGGATTACTCCTACTACCCTTCTTGAACACTGGTGCGACCTGCGCAATTTTCCAATCTGTAGGTACAGATCTATCGGTGAGCGAGCGGTTGTATATGAGTGCTAAGTAGGGAGCTATAGTATCAGCGTAATCTGAAAGGAACCTAATCGGTATACAATCTGGACCTGAAGACTTGCCCGTATCAAGCGATTTGAGTTGCTTCGCAACCCCTAAGGTATCTACTTCTAAGAAACTCATGCTAGCAGATGTTCGTGTTTCAAATTCTGGAATATTCCATTCGTCTTCCCTGGTGAAGGAATTTCGGAAAACTGCGTTCAATAACTCCGCTTTAGCGGCGCAGTCGTCGATAACAGTACCATCGGCACTGCGCAGCGAAGGTATTGACTGCGTCTTGCCGCTTGTGTACTTTACATACGACCAGAATTTCTTCGGATTTTCTACCAAATTTCGAGACAATGTTTCGTTGTGGAACCTATTAAAGGCATCTCGCATCGAAGTACGTGCCAAATTTCGCGCGTCTGTAAATTTTAGCCCATCTTCAGGATTTCGCGTTCTTCTGAACTTCGCATGCTTTTCCGTTGCCTCTGCAACAGCGTTCGGACCTTTTTTGTGTACCACGGGGGATCCGTTCCATCTCTTACCAATTTATGAGGTATGAATATCTCAATTACTGTTGCTACTATATCTTTGAATTTGAGCCACATCTCGTCTACATTCGCATAGTCAGTTCGGAAGGAATGGAAATTGTCTTTTAGGAAGGCTTCTAGTGGTACTTTATCCGCTTTTTTAAATAAAATTATTTTGCGTTTGTTTCTGATGGATTTGGAAGAAATGGTATTGAGCCTAGCTACAATGACCTTGTGATCACTAATCCCTGTATCAGTCATGATGCTCTCTATCAGCTCTGGATTGTTTGTGGCCAAGAGGTCAAGTGTGTTTTCGCAACCATTTACAATTCGCGTGGGTTCGTGGACTAACTGCTCTAAATAATTTTCGGAGAATGCATTTAGGACAATCTCGGAAGACGTTTTGTGCCTACCACCGGTTTTGAACAAGTATTTTTGCCAACATACCGAGGGTAGGTTGAAGTCCCCACCAACTATAACCGTATGAGTGGGGTATTTATTTGTTACGAGACTCAAACTTTCTCTGAACTGTTCCGCAACTGTATCATCGGAGTCTGGGGGTCGGTAGAAGGAGCCAATTATTAACTTAATTCGGCTGTTAAGTATAACCTCCACCCACACCAATTCGCACAGAGTATCTACTTCGACTTCACTACAAGATAAACCACTACTGACAGACACCAACACTCCACCACCAATTCTGCCTAATCTATCTTTCCTGAACACCGTCTGAGACTTCGTAAAAATTTCTGCAGAACTTATTTCAGGCTTTAGCCAGCTTTCTGTACCTATAACGATATCAGCTTCTGTGCTTTCTATTAGCGCTTGAAGCTCAGGGACTTTTCCAGCGCAACTACAACAATTTACAACTATAATTCCGACTGTTCCTTGATCCAAGCACGTCCTGTAATTGCCAAGCACCCTTTGACATTGCAGCCCATCCCGCACTTTCCCGAGGCCTTCTAACCTAAAAAACCGCCCAGTCCACGCCACACAGCCTCCGCTACCCATGTAGCCGCCAGCTGAGTGTAGTGAACTCCTGACCTATTCAGCGGAACCCGAAACCCCACCACCCTATGGCGCAAGTCAAGGAATCTGCAGCCAATACGGTCGCAAAACCGTCTGAGCCTCTGATTCAGACCCTCCACCCGGCTCTGCACCAAAGGTCCGCAGTCGGTTCTGTCAACGATGCTGCAGATGGTGAGCTCTGCCTTCATCTCGTAAGCAACACCGGCAGCCTTCACCAAATCAGATAGCCGCTGGAATCCAGAGAGAATTTCCTCAGATCCAAAGCGACACACGTCATTAGTGACGACATGTGCCACCACCTGCAGCTGGCTGCACCCTGTGCTCTTCATGGCATCCGGAAGGACCCTTTCGACATCAGGAATGACTCCTCCCGGAATGCACACGGAGTGCACACTGGATTTCTTCCCCTCCTTAGCCGCCATATCCCTAAGGGGCCCCATTACGCGCCTAACATTGGAGCTCCCAACTACCAGTAAGCCCAACCTCTGCGATTGCCCGGACCTTGAAGGCTGAGAACGATCCTCTGAAACAGGGCAGGCAGCTGCATCTGGCTCAGCCAGAGACAGTGCCTGAAACCGGTTTGTCAGACGCACCGGGGAGGCTTTCTGGTCAGCTTCCGGGGACGCCTTTCGCTGCCTGCCACGCCTTGGAACGACCTCCCAATCAACCACAGGCGAGGGCTCAGCCCCACTGCGGGCAGCAACCGGGGCAACCACAGCGGCAGACCGATCTGGGGACAGACGGGATGAGGTTGACATCCCCGTGATACCCGAGTCCGGCTCCCCACAGTGGTGCCCATTGGCAACAGCCTCAAGCTGCGCGACCGAAGTCAGCGCCGATTGCAGCTGTGAGCGAAGGGATGCCAAGTCAGCCCTCATCCGAACACAGCAATCGCAGTCCCTGTCCATTCTAATCGATGTTTAACAACAGTTACTGAAACACGAGTCGGTGCCTAGATAACGCAAGCGGAACACGCAAAGAATGTATCAACTAACCTGTACAAATGCCTAACGACTGCGCTACAATCTGCTGAATTTACGATTACAGTAACTAAAACTCGAAATTGCACCTCCTATACGAAACTCACACGCAATTTGAATAAGAATCTAAGAAGTAAACACTAAAGCGCGATGCTACAACTGTCAAATACTATAATACGCCCGAAATACACGAATTAAACAATGCAAGTACCCAAAAACACGCAAAGAAATTAATTAAACTATGTAACAAATAAGTAAGCTAGGGTTATACGACTTGCTGCTGCAGCTGCTTATCCAACGGCGGCAGGGAGCACACTGACTGGCCAACCGACTCTGGCCGTTCACAACAAAAACAGAAGACAGACGACTACGCAAATTTGCACTATTCAGGTACTAAGGCGCGATGCTACAACCCTCAAATACTATAATACGCCCGAAATACACGAATTAAACAATGCAAGTACCCAAAAACACGCAAAGAAATTAATTAAACTATGTAACAAATAAGTAAGCTAGGGTTATACGACTTGCTGCTGCAGCTGCTTATCCAACGGAAATTGAAATAAGAACACCGTGAATTCATTGTCCCAGGAAGGGGAAACTTTATTGACACATTCCTGAGGTCAGAAACATCACATGATCACACTGACAGAACCACAGGCACATAGACAAAGGCAACAGAGCATGCACAATGTCGGCACTAGTACAGTGTATATCCACCTTTCGCAGCAATGCAGGCTGCTATTCTCCCATGGAGACGATCGTAGAGATGCTGGATGTAGTCCTGTGGAACGGCTTCCATGCCATTTCCACCTGGCGCCTCAGTTGGACCAGCGTTCGTGCTGGACGTGGAGACAGCGTGAGACGAAGCTTCATCCAGTCCCAAACATGCTCAATGGGGGACAGATCCAGAGATCTTGCTGGCCAGGGTAGTTGACTTACACCTTCTAGAGCACGTTAGGTGGCATGAGACACATACGGACGTGCATTGTCCTGTTGGAACAGCAAGTTCGATGACGGTTTGGATGTACTGTGCACTATTCAGTGTCCCCTCGACGATCACCAGAGGTGTACGGCCAGTGTAGGAGATCGCTCCCCACACCATGATGCCGGGTGTTGGCCCTGTGTGCCTCGGTCGTTTGCTGTGCTGTTTGTGGCGCTCACCTGCACGGCGCCAAACACGCATACGACCATCATTGGCACCAAGGCAGAAGCGACTCTCATCGCTGAAGACGACACGTCTCCATTCGTCCCTCCATTCACGGCTGTCGCGACACCACTGGAGGCGGGCTGCACGATGTTGGGGCGTGAGCGGAAGACGGCCTAACGGTGCGCGGGACCGTAGCCCAGCTTCAAGGTGACGGTTGCGAATGGTCCTCGCCGATACCCCAGGAGCAACAGTGTCCCTAATTTGCTGGGAAGTGCGGTGCGGTACGCTACGGCACTGCGTAGGTTCCTACGGTCTTGGCGTGCATCCGTGCGTCGCTGCGGTCCGGTCCCAGGTCGACGGGCACGTGCACCTTCCGCCGACCACTGGCGACAACATCGATGTACTGTGGAGACCTCACTCCCCACGTGTTGAGCAATTTGGCGGTACGTCCACCCGGCCTCCCGCATGCCCACTATACGCCCTCGCTCAAAGTCCGTCAACTGCACATACGGTTCACGTCCACGCTGTCGCGGCATGCTACCAGTGTTAAAGACTGCGATGGAGCTCCGTATGCCACGGCAAACTGGCTGACACTGACGGCGGCGGTGCGTAAATGCTGCGCAGCTAGCGCCATTCGACGGCCAACACCGCGGTTCCTGGTGTGTCCGCTGTGCCGTGCGTGTGATCATTGCTTGTACAGCCCTCTCGCAGTGTCCTGAGCAAGTATGGTGGGTCTCACACACCGGTGTCAATGTGTTCTTTTTTCCATTTCCAGGAGTGTATAATAAGAAGTAAATGGACCATGAAGCAGAGATTCCAGAATCAAAATTAACGAAATGTCTGGAAAGCATTGCTTCCTCTATCCGATACTTATCTTCTTCACACTATTTGGGGCATCACCAACGTCTTGCTGACCCTCTCCTCACTCAGCCCCACCATTCCTTGATTCTATAGGGGGGGCTGCCCATTTCCATTCATCTAAGATTTTCTTGGCCACCCTCGTGTTGTCTAGGCTTCTTCTACGCTCTTTTTTTTTCTTACGTCATCAGTCTTGTGACTGCACTGGCAACTTACAGCCTCAGTTATCTGCTGGATGTACCTCAGTCTCTGTCTTCGTCTTCGTTTACAGTTATTACCTTCTACATGGAAGGTATTTCCTGATGCCACAACACGTTCTATGTCCCTTCTTCTTGTCAGCGTTTCCAACATACTCGCCGGCCTCAGCGGACGAGCGGTTCTAGGCGTTTCAGTCCGGAACGGCGCGACTGTTACGGCCGCAGGTTCGAATTCTGCCTCGGGCATGGATGTGTGTAATGTCCTTAGTTAGTTAGGTTTAAGTAGTTCTAGGGGACTGCTGACATCAGATGTTAAGTCCCATAGCACTCACGGCCATTTGAACCATTTGAAAAAATATCAAAAGTATCTGGACACCCATAAAAATATACGTTTGTCATATTAGGTGCATTTTGCTGCCACCTACTGTCATGTACTCCATGTCAGCAACCTCAGTAGTCTTTAGACATCGTGAGAGATCAGAATGGGGCGTTCCGCGGAATTCACAAACTTCTAAAGTGGTCAAGTGACTGGGTGTCACTTGTGTCATACGTCTAAAAATGGTTCAAATTTCTCTGAGCACTATGGGACTTAACATCTGAGGTCATCAGTCCCCTACACTTAGAACTACTTAAACCTAACTAACCTAAGGACATCAGACACATCCATGCCCGAGGCAGGATTCGAACCTGCGACCATAGCGGTCGCGCGGTTCCAGAATGTAATGCCTAGAACCGCTCAGCCACCCCGGCCGGCGTCATACGTCTGTCCGTGAGATTTCAACACTGTTAGACATCTATAGGTCCACTGTTTCCGATGTGATAGGGAAGTGGTAACGTGAAAGGACACGTACAGCAGAAAAGTGTACAGGCCGATCTCGTCTGCTGACTGACAGAGATCGCCGAAAGCTGAAGGAGGTTGTAATGTGTAATAGGCAGACATCTATCCAGACCACCACACAGGAATTCCAGACTGCATCAGGATCCATTGAAACTATGGCAGTTAGGCGGGAGGTGAGAATACTGGGATATCTTGGTCGAGCGGCTGCTCATAAGCCACACATCACGCTGGTAAATACCAAACGACGCCTCGCTTGGTGTAAGGAGCGTAAACATTGGACGATTGAACAGTGGAAAAACTGATTTTTGGAGTGACGAATCATGGTACGCAATGTGGTGACCCGATGGTGGAGTGTGGGTATGGCGAAAGCACGGTGAACTTCATCTGCCAGCGTGTGTAGTGCCAACAGTAAAATTCGGAGGCGGTGGTGTTAGGTGTGGTCGTGTTTTTCATGGAGGCGGTTCTCATACCTTGTTGTTTTGCGTGGCACTATCCAGCACAGGCCTACATTGATGTTTTAAGCACCTTCTTCGTTCCCACTGTTGAAGACCCATTCGTGGATGGAGACTACATCTTTCAAGACGATCTAGCACCTGTTTATAATGCACAGCCTGTAGCGGAGTGGTTACACAACAATAACATCGCTGTAATGCACTGGCCTGCACAAAGTCTTCACTTGAATCCTATAGAATACCTTTGAGGTGTTTTGGAACCCCTACGTCGTGCCAGGCCACACCTACAAACATCGATACCTCTCCTCGGTGCGTCACTCCGTGAAGAATGGGCTGCCATTTCCCAAGAAACATTCCAGCACCTGCTTGAACGTACGCCTGCGAGAGTGGAAGTTATCTTCAAGGCTAAGAGTGGGCCAACACCATATGGAATTCCAGCACTACCGATGGAGGGCGCCACGTACTTGTAATTTTCAGCCAGGTGTCTGGATACTTTTGATCACAAAGTGTATTCCTTTCCCCGCCGATTCTCCGGACAACCTCCCCATCCCTTATCTTATCAGTCCACCTAATTTACAACATTTTTTGTAGCACCAAATCTCAAATGTTTCTATTCTTTACTGTTTTCCCACAGTTCATGTTTTACTACCATTGTATTGTATTGTATGGAACTGGGGTCCCAAAACGACGGAGAGGATTAGTCTGCGCAGTAGCCCTCAGTGTTTCACAACCCCACTACGCCAGTCCACTCACCCCGCCGTCACCTCACGTCGAACCCAGGGTTATTGTGCGGTTCGGCCCCCAGTGGAACCCCCCGGGAACGTCTCACACCAGACGAGTGTAGCCCCAATGTTTGCGTGGTACTGTAATTACAGTGTACGCGTACCTGGAGAAAGTGTTTGCCCAGCAATAAAGAAAATGGTTCAAAAGGCTCTAAGCACTATGCGACTTAGCATCTGAGGTAATCAGCCCCTAGATTTAGAACTACTTAAAGCGAACTAAGGACATCGCACACATCCATGCCTGAGGCAGGATTCCAATCTGAGACCCTAGCAGGAGCCCGGTTCTGGACTGAAGCGCCTAGAACGGCTCGGCCACAGCGGCCGGCTCACAGCAATCGCCAAGATAGTATAACTGAAGCGGAATAAGGGGATCCAGCCCGCATTCGCCGAGGCAGATGGAAACTGTCTTAAAAACCATCCACAGACTGATCGGCACATCGGACCTCGACACTAATCCTACGGTCGCATTTGTGCCGGGGACCGACACGCCTTCCCGCTCGGAAAGCAGTGCGTTACACCTCACGACTAAGCGGACTGGCTTCACTACCGTACAATGCTCAGCTCCAGACTTACATTCTTAGAAATAACTTCCTCTTATTAAGACCTGTGTTTGACACTAGAGACTTTTGTTGGCAAGGAAAGTCCTTTTCTCAAGTGCTAGTCTGCTTTAGTGTCCTTGCTCCGCCTGTCATTGGTTATTTTCTTGTCTGCTTCCTAGGTAGTAGAATACCTCAACTTCATCTGCTTGCTAGGTAGTAGAATACCTAACTTCATCTGCTTCCTGAACATGAGTTATCATTCTATACTTATTCTTCACCTGTTCTGTATTCACTCCATTTTGCAGATCATCTAAAGTTCTTCAATTTCGATGAGGATAGTAATGTCATTAGTGAGCTTTATTACTGATATCCTTTCACCTTGAACTTAAATTCCACTCGAGAACATTTCTTTGATTTCCTTCACTGCTTCGTCAATGTATAGATTGGACATTAGGGGCGAAATCCTACATCCCTGCCTTACACCTTTTCAATTGGAGCACTGCGTTCTTGGTGTTCCACTACTATTATACCCTCTTGGTTCTTGTACATGTTGTAGATTACTAGTCTTTACATTTAGCTTACACCCGTTTTCCTTAGAATTTAAAACATTTTGCACCTTTTGCCTTTGTCGAATACTTTTCCCAGTCTGATTTTTGTTTAGTCTTGCTTCCATTATCAACTGTAACGTCCAAACTTCATCTCTACTACTTGGACCTTTCCTAAAGTCAAATTGTCATTATCTAACATATAATTAATTTTCTTCCGTGTACTATTCTTGTCATCAACTTGGAAGCATGAGCTGTTAAGCTGACTGCGCAACAACTTCGCACTTGTCGGTTCCTCCAGGCTACGGAATTGTATGGATGACATTTTTCCGAAAGTTGGACGGTATATCGTCAGACTCATACATTCTACACACCAAAATGAATATCGTTTTGTCCCCATTTCTCCGAATGATTTTAGGAATTCTGACGGAATGTGATCTATCCCTTCTTCCTTAGTTGATCTTAAGACTTCCAATGCTCTTTTAAAGTCCCCTATTCACGCCCTTTCGATTTCTGTTTCTTCTTCAATTACAACAGGCAAATCTTCCGCTCATAGAGGCTTTCAGTTTACGCTTTTCACCTATCCCCTCTATCTCCTCTACAGTGTGGAATTGCCGTTCGACTCTTATTGTTAACACCCTTCCTTTTAATTTCGCCGAAGATTTCTTTCACTTTCCTACATGCTGAGTCAGTCCTTCCGACAACCATTTCTTTTTCAATTTCTTCATATTTTTCATGTAGCCTTTTCGCCTTAGCTTCCCTGTACTTTCTATTTCTTTCGTTCCTGGGCGTCTAGTATTTCTGTATTCCTGAATTTCCCTGAACTTTTTTTACTTCATTCTTACATCGATCAACTGAAGTACTCTTTTTTGCACACAGTTTCTTCGGAGTTGTTGTTGTGGCTTTCAGTCCAGAGACTGGTTTAATGCAGCTCTCCATGCTACTCTATCCTGTGTAAGCTTCTTCATCTCCCAGTACCTACTGCAACCTACATCCTTCTACATCTGCTTAGTGTATTCATTTCTTGGTCTCCCTCTACGATTTTTACCCTCCACGCTCTCACCATATACTAAATTGGTGATCCCTTGATGCCCCAGAACATATCCTACCAACCGATCCCTTCTTCTAGTCAACTTCTGCCACAAATTACTCTTCTCTCCCAACCATGTTCAGTACCTCCTCATTAGTTATGTGATCTATCCATCTAATCTTCAGCATTCTTCTGTAGCATTACATTTCGAAATCTTCAATTCTTCTCTTGTGCAAACTATTTATCGTCCACCTTTCACTTCCATATAAATGCTTTCAGAAACGACACCCAGACAATTAAATCTATACTCGATGTTAACAAATTTCTCTTCTTCAGAAACGCTTTCCTTGCCATTGCCACTCTACATGTTACATCCTCTGTACTTCGACAATCATCAGTTATTTTGCTCCCCAAACAGCAAAACTCCTTTACTTCTTTAAGGGTCTCATTTCCTAATCTAATACCATCAGCATCACCCTACTTAATGCGACTACATTCCATTATCCTCGTTTTGCTTTTGTTGATGTTCATCTTATATACTCCTCTCAAGACGCTGTCTATTCCGTTCAACTGTTCTTCCAAGTCCTTTGCTATCTCTGACAGAATTACAATGTCACCGGTGAAATTCAAAGTTTTTATTTCTGCTCCATGGATTTTAATTCCTACTCTGTATTTTTCTTTTGTTTTCTTTACTGCTTGCTCCATATACAGATTGAAGAACATATGGGATAGGCTACAATCCTCATTCCCTTCCCAAACACTGCTTCCCTTTCATGCAACTCGACTCTTATAACTGCAATCTGGTTTCTGTACAAATTTTAAATTGTCTTTCGCTAACTGTATTCCCTGCCACCTTCAGAATTTGAAAGAGAGTGTTCCAGTAAACATTGTCAAAAGCTTTCTCCATGTCTACAAAAGCTAGAAAAGTAGGTTTGCCTTTCTTTAATCTATTTTCTAAGATAAGTCGTAGGGTCAGTGTTGCCTCACGAGTTCCTACATTTCTATGGAATCCAAACTAATCTTCCCCGAGGTCGTCTTCTACCACTTTTTCCATTCGTCTGCAAAGAATTCGTGTTAGTATTTTCCAGCCGTAGATTACTAAACTGATAGTTCGGTAATATTCACATCTGTCAACACCTACTTTCTTTGGGATTGGAATTATTATATTCTTCTTGAAATCCGAGGGTATTTCGCCTTTCTCATACATCTTGCTCGTCATATGGTAGAGGTTTGTCAGGACTGGCTCTCCCAAGGCTGTCAGTAGTTCTAATGGAATGTTGTCTATTCCTGGGGCCTTGTTTCGGCTTAGCTCTTTCAGTGCTCTGTCAAACTCTTCACGCAGTATCATATCTCCCATTTCATCCTTATCTACATCCTCTTCCATTTCCATAATATTGTCGTCAAGTACATCACCCTTGTACACACCCTCTATATACTCCTTCCACCTTTCTGCTTTCTCTTCTTTGCTTATAAGTGGGTTTCCATCTGAGCTCTTGATATTCATACAGGTGGTTCTCTCTTCTGTTACCCAAGGATTTCTACTAGCCCTCGTCTTTTCACTTACTTGGTCCTCTGCTGCTTTCACTATTTCGTCCCACAAAGCTACCCATTCTTCTTCTACTGTATTTCTTCCCCACATTCGTCTCTATCGTTCCCTAATGCTCTCCCTGATACTCTCTACAATCTCTGGTTCTGTCAATTTATCCATATCCCATCTCCTTAAGTTCCCAGCTGTTTGCAGTATATTCAGTTTTAACCTACAGTTCATAACCAATAAATTGTGGTCAGAGTCCACATCTGCCCCTGGAAATGTTTTACAATTTAAAACCTGGTTCCTAAATTTCTGTCTTACCATTATATAACCTATCTGAAACCTTCGAGTATCTCCAGGCCTCTTCCATGTATAAAACCTTCTTTTATGATTCTAGAACCAAATGTTAGCTATTATTAAGTTATGCTCTCTGCAAAATTGTACCACGCGGCTTCCTCTTCCATTTCTTAGCCCATTCCATATACACGTACTTCATTTCCTTCTCTTCCATTTCCTACTATCGAATTCCAGTCACCCATGACTATTAAATTTTCGTCTCCCTTCACTGTCTGAGTAATTTATTTTATCTCATCGTACATTTCATCCATCTCTTCGTCAACTGCGGAGCTAGTTGGCATATAAACTTGCACCACTGTACCGGCCGCTAGTCGGCGTGCGGTTCTAGGCGCTTAAGTCTGGAACCGCGTGACCGCTACGGTCGCATGTTCTAATCCTGCCTTGGGCATGGACGTGTGTGATGTCCTTAGGTTAGTTAGTTTTAAGTAGTTCTAAGTTCTAGGGGACTAATGACCTCAGATATTAAGTCCCATAGTACTCAGATCCACTTGAGCCATTTTTTTTTTTTTTTACTACTGTGGTAGGCGTGGGCTTCGTGTCTATCTTGGTCACAATAATGCGTTCACTATGCTGTTTGTAGTAGCTTACCCGCGCTCCTATTTTTATTCACTATTGTACCTACTCCTGCATTACCCCTATTTGATTTTGTGTTTATAACCCTGTAATCACCTGACCAGAAGTCTTGTTCCTCCTGCCACCAAACTTCACTAATTCCCACTATATCTAACTTTAACCTATCCATTTCCCTTTTTAAATTTTCTAACCTACCTGCCCGATTAAGGGATCTGACATTCCACGCTCCGATCCGTAGAACGCCAGTTTCCTTTCTCCTGATAACGACGTCCTCCTGAGTAGTCTCCGCCCGGAGATCCGAATGGGGGACTATTTTACCTCCGGAATATTTTACCCAAGAGGATGCCATCATCATACAGTAAAGCTGCATGTCCTCGGGAAAAATTACGGCTGTAGTTTCCCCTTGCTTTCAGCAGTTCGCGGTACCAGCACAGCAAGGTCATTTTGATTAGTGTTACAAGGCCAGATCAGTCAATCATCCAGACTGTTCCCCCTGCTACTTCTGAAAAGGAACCACACGTTTGTCTGGCATCTCAACAGATACCCCTCCGTTGTGGTTGCACCTACGGTACGGCTGCCTGTATCGCTGAGGCACGCAAGCCTCCCCACCAACTGCAAGGTCCATGGTACGCCGTTACCTTCTTTCTAACTATGTTTTTCTTTCCAACTTCTCTAATAGCGTTTTTTAAAGGAGTACATTCCTCTTCAACTGCCCTGCCTACTGAGCTATTCCATATTCCAGTAGCTATAGCCTTAGGGAATTTCAAGCGTATCTCCTCACTGCTTAGTACTTCCTTATCCTACTTCTTTGCGTACTAATATTTCCTGATTAATATCTTAATGTTGAGCCTACTCTTCATCACTACTGCGCTGTGACCTGAGTCTTTTTTTCTCCTGGGTACAGCTGCAATCCAGCATCTGCTTTCGGAATCTTTGTCTGAGAGTGATGTTGTCTATTTGAAATTACCCGTAATTTTGAGCCTTTTCCAAATATACCCCTTCCTCTTGTGATTTTTCAACATTTACTAGCTGAAATTTATTACAGAACTCAATCAGTCTTTCTCCTCTCTCATTCGTAATACCAAGCGCATGTCTCCCTTCATTACCCGTTCAATATTGTCATATACTTTCTCAATCTCTTCATCTTCTGCTTGCGACGTTGGCATATTTACCTGAACTATCGTTGTTGGTGTTAGTTTGCTGTCGATTCTGATGAGAACAATCCCAATACTGAACTCTTTGGACTAACGCACTATCTGCTCTACCTTCCTATTCATAACAAATCCTACACTCCTTATACCACTTTCTGCTCATGTTCATATTACCATACACTCATCTGACCAGAAATTCTTGTCCCATCTCACCTAGATTGAGCTTTTTCATTTCCCGTTTCATATTTTCTAGCTTCACTACCACGCTGAAACATTTGACATTCCACGCTCCGACATGTGGAATATTTCCTTTGATTGGTTATTAGGTCTTTTTCTTGTGGTCACCTCCCCTTTGGCAGTTCCTTTCCTTAGATACGACTGGGTGACTATTCCGGAATCTTTTGCCAATGCAGGGATAGTCATGACGCTTTTTCAATTACAGATAGCATGTCGTTGGGGGCATATAAATTATATGTCTTTAATGCAGTGGATTCCATTGCATTTAGCATTACCCTATCGAAGGTCATAGTTCATTTTTCCACCTTTAGGTACAGTTTCTCATTCTAAGGGCAAGAGGATGCCCTAAACCTCTGCCCATTCCGCTGACCTCTTTGCAAGGCCGTTGGAGGGTGGCTTCTGATACCGTTATCTTCGGCTGAAAATGCTGACAATTTTATTCAAAATTTAAGCAGTGGTGGGGTTCACACCCGGGATGTTTTGATAACTAATTAAAAACGCTACCACTTTTTTAATTAGGCTTGGTTTCGTTTGCTCATGGTGGACGTCACACGACACTTATTCATGTTCATCGTTGTTCTCTTCATTAATTGATTTTTTTTAATACAGAGAGCAGTAACCTTTCTGGCCAAACACACGGAACTAAAGTACCGGCCGTGCTAGATCACGGGGCTTCTAAAAAGCTTTCATCAGCTTGAACCATAGCTGCCTACTCCAGCCGATGCTGAATCGTCTCCTACGTTGTTAGTCTTGTACTGGCAAGCATCTTGCTTGCTATATATCCAAATGAGAAATGAGGGAAAGGAAAAACAATATAACAGAACCAAAATCTTAAATTCGGCACTTACTGGTATTTTTTCAGCGACTGCCACTGTTACTATTCATTTTCTCCTTTTGTCGGGCAATCGTTTCAACCTCCAACACCACTTCGTACGCCAGTATATAGACGGTGTTGATATGCTAGCAAGGTGTGGACGATCAGCTCCCTGGTGGAGTGGTGTAGAGGTGCAAACGATGTAATTAACTAATCGTTGCTAATATTGTTTATTAATAACCAAACAGAAGTGTGGAGAAGTGCGTCTGCAGTTACCAGAAGGGACACTTTAGGCTATGTTCCTCTGACCTGAGCGTTGTGAGATGCGCGCGCCGATACAGGCAGTCTTCATGGATGAAAGCATAGAGCATTACTATCCCTCCATTGTGGCGGACATCTAATCCTAGGTCAGCATAGCAGGGGAGCCACACGATGACCCTTTGCCAGGAATAGAGAGACTGGCACACTGGGACTGCCCATTGTGGTGAATATAGACTCACAGGATGGCGAGTGGCGGCGCCGATGTGGCGGGATAACACGAGTACCTCCTGAGGTGTAGGTAAAGGACTGGCTGGTAGTGACCCAGGCAGTCACTCGGCGGTAGGTGGTTCTCGTCCCGGACATGGTGATGGTGGCTGTATCGCAAGTCCGGCGTCGAATAACATGGACTGGACGTTATAGCAACCCCCAAGAATTTCTATGACGTCTGGCTAGCTCTGCTGGTTTAAATACAGTTTCTGGCGCTGAAGAGGTAAAGATGCTCGTTTTCTGTTTCGTGTGGAAACTTCTCGAATGAAGCCGGCGTTCTGGTTGCGGGTGCCGTCATGAGGAAGGAGGTCGACACGATTGCAGCCGAGCAGCGAAGGTCCGCTGTGTCGACAGGCCGTTGTCCGCGGCTGTTGACCGTTTCTGAGGCCAGGTTGCGCTTCTGGACTATGGCAAAGTTTTATGCCGTTACATTACTATCCATTTCATTCAACTGCTCTTACAAATGTACATCTACATAGATATCCCGCAAAGCACCTTACGGTGCGTGGCAGAGTGTACCCTGTACCACTACAGGTCATAGAACGAGCGAAAAACGGCTATCTATATGCCACAGTATAAGGCCAAATTTCTCGTATATAAACTTCACAGTCCTTAAGCGCAGCTTATGTTGGCGGCAGTAGAATAGTTCGGCAGTCAGCTTCAAACGTCGAGTCTCTTAATTTTCTCAACAGTGTTTCTTGAAAAGAACGTCACCTCCCCTTCCTGGATTCGCTTCTGAGTTCCCAAAGCATTTCCGTAGCACTTATGCACTGTTCACCCGTAACAAATCTAGCAACCCGCCTCTGAATTGCTTCGATGTCTTCCTTCAATCCGACCTGCCACCTATCGCAAAAACTCTAGCAGTACTCAAGAAAATGTCGCACCAGCGTCCCACATGCCGTCTCCTTGCAGGTGACCCACTCTTTGCTAAAATTCTCCAATAAACTGATGTCGCACATTCGCCTTCCGTACCACAGCTGTCGCCGACGGCCTTGCCGCAGTGGTAACACAGGTTCCCGTCTAATCACCAAAGTTAAGCGCTATTGGGCTGGTCTCTCACTTGGACGGGTGACCATCCAGTTGGTCGAGCGCTGTTGACAAGCGGAGTGCACTCAGCCCTTGTGAGGCAAACTGAGGAGCTACTTGACTGAGAAGTAGCGGCTCCGGTCTCGGAAACTGACATACGGCCGGGAGAGCGGTGTGCTGACCTCATGCCCCTCCATATCCGCATCCAGTGACGCCTGTGGGTTGGCGACCACACGGCGGCCGGTCGGTACCGTTGGGCCTTCCAAGGCCTCTTAGGACGTAGTTTACCACAGCTCTCACATGCTCGTTCCATTTCATATCGCTTTGCAAAGTTACTTCCAAATACTTTAACGACCTGATTGTGTCAAACAGGATACTACTGAAACTGTATCCAAACATTACAGGTATGTTATTCCTACTCATCCATATTAACTGCATTGTTCCAAATTTAGGGCTAGCTGTAATTTTCCATACCAAGCGGAAAATTTGTCTTAGTCGTCCTGTATTTTCCTACAGTCACTCAACTTCGACACTTTACCGAACACCACGGCATCATCAGCAAACAACGCAGATCGCTGCCCACCACGTCCACCAAATAATTTATATACATAGAGCACAACAGAGCTACTATCACACCTTGCTGGGACACTCCTGACGATAGCCTTGTTTCCAATGAACACTCGCCTGGGTTGTATTACTTAAGATATCTCCGAGCCACTGACATGTCTGTTAACTTACTCCATACGTTCGTACCTTTCTTACCAAACCGCAATGGGGCACCGCGTAAATTGCTTTCCGGAAATCTAGAAAAACATGGAATCTGCCTGTTGCCCTTCATCCATAGTTCGCAGTATATCCTGTGAGAGAAGAGCAGGCTGAGTTTCGCGATGCCTTCTAAAACCGGGGTGATTCTTGAACATAAGTTTCTCAGTCACAAGAAAGTTTATAGCTACGCCTGTTTTCTCCAAAGGACTTTTCAGATATGCTATAGGAGGTATATACATTCATCCTGGTTCTAAATGCAGCTAAAGCGTTCTGTTTTTCTTCTGGCCACTTCTGCTTAGCCATTTTTCACTTTCTGTTAATCTTTTTTTTTCAGATTTGTGTATTCCCTTAGCCGTCTCTAACAGAATTACAGCGTGTTCAGCAAACCTCAAGGGTTTTTTTGTTTTAGTTCTCCAAATTTTTCTTCAGATAACCTTCACTAATTCGTCAATGTACAGATTTAGGAACATCATGTTTATTATTTGCATTCCGCCTGAGCCCTTCACATTCATTTAGCTGCTGCTATTTTCTCCACATGACTTAAATTAACCTATTGGTGGTAAGTATATTCTTCCTGGTAATAAAAACAACTATAGTTGCATTGGTGTTTCAGCCATTCCTGCCTAGCCATTTTTCATTTTCTGTGAATTTTTTTTCAGATTTGTGTATTCCTTTCTCGTTCTTCATTCCCGGCAGTTTTAAATTTTGTCCTTTCATCAGTTAAATTCAGTGTCTCCTATGACATCCAAGGACTCTACTATCCCATTTTTTCCCACACTCGATACTTTGCTGCTCTTGCTGTTTGATGTCTCGAAGCTACTCATTCATCTCCTGCCGTGTTCCTTTCCTTTGCAGTTAAACGTAACCTTTCGAAGCCCTAATTAATCGTTGGTTCCTTCACCTTATCCCGGTTCCATAGTCTTAACTTCCCAGCTTTTGCAACGTTCTCATTTTTACTTATAAGCAATAAATTGTTATCAGAGTCAACACCTGATTCTAAAAATGTCTTCCACCTTAATAAATGTTTCCGAAATCTCTCTCTTACTATTATATAATTAGTTTAATAAGTACCACTACAACAAGGCCACAAGACCATGTTGCCTATTGTTACAAGGCTAGATCATCTATTCGTCGAGACTGATACGCCCCTAAGTATTGAAAATCCTGCTGCACCTCTTCAGGAGCCACATGTTAATTTGGTCCTTCCTCAGATACTCCTCCATTGTAGTAGAACTTACTTTAGGGCTATGTGTATCGTTATGGTACACTAGCCCACCACCTTGGGAGGCCCCATAATTCATATGTACAAACCTTTAATATGCACTTACCAAAACGTACACCAAAAAACACAACTATCATTTCTGGAACAGCATAACATAGTATCGTTGTCCTGATCTTCCTCTGTGTTCAGTGAATACAACATAAAACAAGTTCATATCGACGAACTTTTTAATTTCATGTATTCATATTGCCGTGTAAGCGTTCAACTACGACGATGGACGAACAATCCCCATATAGGATCGGGCTCTCTTAAATGCAGCCTTTATGGCGAAAAGTGAAGTGAGGTATTACTGTTGTGAATAAGTATCCTGAGTGAATGCAAGAAGTTTTCTTCCTGCAACATACACACCATATACCGTCAACATTTGCAAAGTTGTGCAGTTATTTTCAGTACAATGTACACTGCTCAACAAAAGTTTGGAATACTATCGACAAATGCAGTGTACGACACTATAGGAACTTTGTGCATTATCCAACTATAGCCCATAGACTGGGCGGCGTTCACTACTGGCTTACTTTGTGGGCGTTCCCCACTTGTGTAAACCTACCGCTGCCGCAGCGACACACCACGAGCAGTCCAGTACAACGACAGCTTCATTAAGTTCGTGTTCAGCACAGCATTAACATGCCACGTAGCGGCAGAGCAGTGGATTTACTATCAGCCGGTCCTACACAGCAAAATGTTGTCGACAGGTTACATGTCACTCAAAGTGTTGTGCCTAGAGTGTGAAGAAAGTACAGAGAGAAGGGAAATGTGCACGAAAGGCCTCACAGTGGTCATCCTCGTATGACAATGTGAATGGAGGACCGTTTCCCCCAACTGTTGACTTGCAGGTGCCAACATCACCTGCCACAAACATTGGAAATGACTTCTCCCGGGTAACAGGGATTCGTATCTCAGACTAAAAAGTGCGTAGAAGATTGCATCAGATTGGTCTTCATTGAAAGAGACTAATGAGAAGTGTCGCACAGAACCAATGGAACCGACGCAATCGGACTTGGCCTGTTGCACACCAATACTGGACTATTGCCGAATCGAATAATACCGTGTTTTCTGACGAGACGAGGACTGATTTGCGAACGGAAACTAGACATGTTAGACTTTGGAAAAGCACTAGGCGAAACCAGTAACGACTGTATGTTTACAAAGTCGATCCGTTTACAGTTGGAAGAGTAAATTTCTGGGCAGCATTGATGAGCAGACGGCGGGCCTCCCTAGTTCCCATCTACGACAGCCTGCTGGTGCCTGTTGTCTCCAAGAGGTGCTGCAAATGATTGTAAAGTCATACAGACGTGCAGTCAGTGACAGCTTCACACTAGTCAATGACAATATGAGACCGCACCGTACTCTAGCAGTCTTTCGGTGTCTTCAAAGACGTAACATCAACTGATTGCCTTGGCCAGCACAGTCCACAGGCATGAAGGCAACTGAGCATGCACGATACCTGTTGAATGTGGGCATTTTACAACGTCCGAATCCACCTGACAATCTTCAAGACCACACTGAAGCTGCCATTGAGCAGTGGTACCTCATACCCCAAGATAAACTTGGAGGTCTAATCCAGAGCACGTCTTGCGGAGTGGAAGAGCACCTCCAGGTGCGGGAGGCGCGTACACACTACTAATGACTGATAATCATCGTAATGAGATAAAGATTTTTCATTGTTTTTGTTTTCAGGATGTACACTTACGAGAGAGCGTGCTTGCCGTCCGGGGTGGCCGAGCGGTTCTAGGCGCTCAGTCCAGAACCGCGCTGCTGCTACGGTCGCAGGTTCCAATCCTGCCTCGGGTATGGATGTGTGTGATGTTCTTAGGTTACTTAGGTTAAAGTAATTTTAAGTGTAGACGACTGATGAGCTCAGATGTTAAGTCCTATACTGCTCAGAGCCATTTGAACTAAGAGCATGCTTTGTTTTGAAATGATTTTTTTGTAACTTACCATAATTGTTCTTGTTTTTAGGACAAATTGTTTATTTTATTCATAAGGCGTTGTACAAACCTCAGTGGGTGTAGTACAAGAAGTCATTACAGTAAACTCTATGATATTCCAAACTATTGTTGAGGTGTGTATTTATCGAGAGAAGTGGCAATAAAGAATCAAAGCAAATGCTATTGATCGGTAATGAGCCACAACAGATCTTTGATCCCTTATATGGAAATAGAAAATATTCCTCAACATTCCCCAAAACCGCGTGGACGTAGGTCGGATTCACATTGTATACTCTGTCAAGCCTGTAACATGGTCACGTAGTGATTAATATACTCTAGAAGCTGTTATAGCTATCAAGATGCTGTAACTAGACAAATTTACATACCATCTGCAGGAATGTATGTGCACGGAGTTGTGACTGTCAGGGAAACTCCTTCTGGGCGCTTAACTTTTTCCGAGTCTGTCTTATAAGTGGGCAATACTAAAACTTGTACCGTGTTTAATTTTTAGGCTTTAAAATACTATTATAAAGTTTGTAGTTAGTAATGACTTGTAGATTTGCCAATAGCGGCAAAAAGCGTGAACTCATTCTATAAGGGAGTATGTAACTGGCTCACTTAAAAAAATAAAATAAAAAATGTTCTCATCGGAGTGGGTAGTGACGACATGCGTGCGCCCTGCCCTCCAGAGTAGCAGGTAGTACGGACGTGTGACGGGCAATGGGATAGCACTTTGGGCGGGATCAATAGCGGAGCTTAGGCACGCCGCCTCGGCTGAGCTGGGTCGGTCTGGGCTCAGCTCAAATCCCGCAGAGCCGCCGAGCGGCCGGGATTCGATCCCGCGCGTCCGGTAAGCCCGAGGGTCCGCAGCTCACAGCGCCGCCAGCCGTGTGGACGGCACGCACGCCCCAGGCGTGTGCCATGCCTAGTGCCGACAACCTGAGGTACGGTGTGGTAATATTACGAGATGGACTGGCATCATGCGAATCCGGTTTGACGTCTGCTGTTTGCGTCCAAGATGCTACTGCAGGCGGGTGTTAAATGACTATGCGCAACGGAAAATAATAAACGCTAAAATGAAGATTTGGCCCTGTCTGACTACGCCCTGAAGCACACCTTAGGATCTCTTAATGCTCTTTAACATATAAATTCCAACCTAAACAGAAATGAATGATTAAGGGAACTAATTATACTAAATGATATGCGTGGTTGCTGCTAATACATTTGTTGTTGTTGTTGTTGTCTTCAGTCCTGAGACTGGTTTGATGCAGCTCTCCATGCTACTCTATCCTGTGCAAGCTGCTTCATCTCCCAGTACCTACTGCAACCTACATCCTTCTGGATCTGCTTAGTGTATTCATCTCTACCATTTTTACCCTCCACGCTGCCCTCTAATGCTAAATTTGTGATCCCTTGATGCCTCAAAACATGTCCTACCAAACGATCCCTTCTTCTAGTCAAGTTGTGCCACAAACTTCTCTTCTCCCCAATCCTATTCAATACCACCTCATTAGTTACGTGATCTACCCATCTAATCTTCAGCATTCTTCTGTAGCACCACATTTCGAAAGCTTCTATTCTCTTCTTGTCCAAACTAGTTATCGTCCATGTTTCACTTCCATACATGGCAACACTCCAAACAAATACTTTCATAAACGACTTCCTGACACTTAAATCTATAGTCGATGTTAACAAATTTCTCTTCTTCAGAAACGCTTTCTTTGCCATTGCCAGTCTACATTTTATATCCTCTCTACTTCGACCATCATCAGTTATTTTACTTCCTAAATAGCAAAACTCCTTTACTACTTTAAGTGTCTCATTTCCTAATCTAATTCCCTCAGCATCACCCGATTTAATTTGACTACATTCCATTATCCTCGTTTTGCTTTTGTTGATGTTCATCTTATATCCTCTTTTCAAGACACTGTCCATTCCGTTCTTCCAAGTCCTTTGCCGTCTCTGACAGAATTACAATGTCATCGGCGAACCTCAAAGTTTTTATTTCTTCTCCATGAATTTTAATACCTACTCCAAATTTTTCTTTTGTTTCCTTTACTGCTTGCTCAATATACAGATTGAATAACATCGGGGAGAGGCTACAACCCTGTCTCACTCCTTTCCCAACCACTGCTTCCCTTTCATGCCCCTCGACTCTTATGACTGCCATCTGGTTTCTGTACAAATTGTAAATAGCCTTTCGCTCCCTGTATTTTACCCCTGCCACCTTCAGAATGTGAAAGAGAGTATTCCAGTCAACATTGTCAAAAGCTTTCTCTAAGTCTACAAATGCTAGAAACGTTGGTTTGCCTTTTCTTAATCTTTCTTCTAAGATAAGTCTTAAGGTCAGTATTGCCTCACGTGTTCCAACATTCCTACGGAATCCAAACTGATCCTCCCCGAGGTCCGCATCTACCAGTTTTTCCATTCGTCTGTAAAGAATTCGCGTTAGTATTTTGCAGCTGTGACTTATTAAACTGACAATTCGGTAATTTTCACATCTGTCAGCACCTGCTTTCTTTGGGATTGGAATTATTATATTCTTCTTGAAGTCTGAGGGTATTTCACCTGTCTAATACATTTATTGTATATTAAAAACAATCTCTATTACAAATGTTTATATTTCTTACCTACAATTTGTCCGCAGCTCGTGGTCGTGCGGTAGCGTTCTCGCTTCTCGCGCCCGGGTTTCCGGATTCGTGTCTCGGCGGGGTCAAGGATTTTCTCTGCCTCGTGATGACTGAGTGTTGTGTGATGTCCTTAGGTTAGTTAGGTTTAAGTAGTTCTAAGTTCTAGGGGACTGATGACCATAGCTGTTAAGTCCCATAGCGCTCAGAGCTATTTGAACCATTTTTTTACTGATCCATTGAACAGCTCTGCCCTTTTACTATGACTGCTCGATCTAATTTAAATAACACGAAATGACTGACATCATTTGTGTACCAAACACAAGACGACACTGTTTCTAAAGATGATCTACAATGGAGTGCAACGTCAGTGGAAATAAATCTTAAGTGATAACAGCTGTTTAGCCTTATAGTCCCTAATAAGCCAAAGCAATTAGCAATATCACCGTATGTACTGCGTCCGGTGCGTCGGAGTGATAGTTCTACGACGATGGAAGAGCTACAGCCACAAAATAAACTCTTTCAAAGAGTAGGACGGCTGAAGGCGGTCCTCTCACTACTATACTTTAATACTATCTTCTCCTCTCTGTCTTGTCTCTGTGTTCTACAGACGAGAAACGCGATCTCTTAGCCATAAGGACGGAGTTCAGATATCATCTCAACGTAAGTGTCGGCAGAAGAAGTGCTCTCAATCACTGAATGCTGCGTACTCAACGACGACTTGCAAACCGGAGGCGACGTCTAAACTCACATAAGTTCACAACAGGACAGAGCCTAGCCGTTCTAGCTATAAAATCTC
Organism: Schistocerca gregaria; assembly: GCF_023897955.1. Classification (NCBI taxonomy): domain Eukaryota; kingdom Metazoa; phylum Arthropoda; class Insecta; order Orthoptera; family Acrididae; genus Schistocerca; species Schistocerca gregaria. Next base: position 602,162,231 of record NC_064923.1, on the reverse strand, counting down.
GTGGGAGCAAAGACCAAGTCCTGCCGTACCAACAAGAAGTTGATACTGATCGACCCTCACACACGGAAGACCCCGTCTCTTCACCGCTGGCCTCCCAGCAAGGCTCGCCTCCCCACCATCGTAATTCCGAAACGAATAATAGTGCCTAAACCAAGGAATATTCCCCCTCTCTACAGATTCTTCCGAACGCCTACCAACCATATCTTAGTCTTTCGTCGTGCGCTTCTGAGTAAAAATCCTAGGAAATAACACAGCCTGCGTGGATTCCGAGGTGCCGCTTCTTCCTTCCTCTCAGCTGTGTCCAAGATTTTCAGCGTTCGGAAGTATTATCCGATTTTCCTGCCGGCCGCTACTACAATAGCGGCCAGTCGTCACCCTATTGTGCACCACAGCTCCGGTGCCACGACTTATGTTAAGTTACTTCCTGAGTTTAAGCAGGACCAACGCCTGTGCGGGCATTCCACGCAGAGCTTGAGTTCTGCATGCCGTTTCATCTCCGCTGGCGTTCCAACCTCTACTAGTATAGGCAATCACTCATTACGTCGTTTTTATAAGGAAGACACTCCGTCACCTTTCATGCGATAAGCGTTAACAATTATTTACAAGACTTACGTGACAGTGCCAGTCTCCTTCATATATTCATACATACGATGTACAACCTATCAAACAATACCTAATTTGGTTATAGATCATGCCAAAGTATGTGGATGAGTGCTTGTAAGGTGTGAAATTATAGCCTCCTTACAATGTTTGCTCTGGACCGGGGCTGGAACTTGGAACTTCCGATTATCGCTAGCGGTCGCTGTTACCACTTTTTTTTGTTATTTTGTACAGTTGGTCCTTTGTGGTAGGAAACCAATAACAACACATTGCACAATGACAAAAAAGAGCAAAAAGACCACCCACCCTGCATAACAAAGCAAAAGGCTATAGACCAGGGGCTGTATGCAAGTGTTTATAAATCCCCGTGTCCTTCATAGGAGGTCCAGGCAAGCTGAGAATTAGAGACTCTCTTTGAACGTCTCATGTTTCGCTCATCCCAGCCGCGTGTGGGACGGGATTAGTATTGGCATAGTATTGTAGATAGCGCTAGTGTTCCAGTAGAATAGCCAAAAAAAGCAAAAATTTCCTGTCACCGTCGTGCAAAAAGTGAGATGTCGACATTCCTTTCATCCATTTCACAGCATTAGTCCTAGTTTCAGGGAGAAACATCTCATCAGGGAACGAAAGGTTTTGTTGGGCCAATGCAAGTGTTTTTCCTCATGAACTGCCTCACATCTGCAGGTCCATATTCCAGGCGATGTGCATTCATATCAGGCAGACGACATTTTCGGTAGGGTGAAGTTGGCCATATCAATGGGATGGAGCTGTTGCAGCGTCCTATGTTTTTTGGTTGACCACCAGACAACAGGCCATACGGGCGTTCGAGTCGAGAAGAGGGTGGTACACTATACGCCAGAAGCGGGGCAAGCTATCGTAGGTTGACGTCGTTCCTTCACATTCCGCTTACCTCCTCTCATCATCAGGCTCCAAACATCACGCGCCGTAGAGGCTCTGGTAGACGGGAGATAGGTGTAGCTATTTATTGACAACAAAAAAGGTATTGACGTTGGAAGGCAACGAGGAGACATGTGACTCTGTAATGGATGGTAATGGGGTAAGCAGGTCCTCGATGAGCGTGCCCGTTAAGCTGTGCTGACATCCACTACTATTTCATCGTATTGACATAGGGGATCACCACTCGGATTTCGACGAGTCCTAGGCCGCCGTTGCTGGTGGATAGAGCGATTGTATCATATCGAACTTTTAGCCTCAGACCCGCACTCATGAAGTGTCTTCATCTTCAGGAACAGTGAAATAACAGCCAAGTCGGCTACTCCGAACGCCAGGTCAACATTGACATAACCAACCATTTAAATCATGTTTAATGTCCGGAGCAGATTGTTTCGGACGCTCGAGCGTATCCCTTTAAGGAGTCCGGTGTAATTCATCGCCGCCGTCAGCCCGATGTCCAGTCTGAAGACAGTCCTTAAAAATTTAAATATATCCTGTAATCAAAACTGGGCCACATTCACTTCCGGAGGTCTCCTGCCTATTACAATTGCTCCGGAGTTGGTTAAATTCATGTGGGTGCCCAAAGCAGCTCCTTATCTCGCAATCTATACCAGCGGCCCTCGGACTTCGTCACCCGATGGCGTCCTAAGCAACAGACTGACAGCGTATGCTCGACAAACGAAGATATGACCTCCCAATGTAATTCCCATCAGCCGGTATCGAAGTACCACTTAGACTATCAGAGCACGCTTCCAGGATCGATTCACAGTTCCATATGTCACGGAGTCCACAATTTTTACGCTCTCACATTCCGAGAATCCCGTACAGGGAGAGAATGCTTGTCTGAAAGACAGAGTAACGTGAAGATACATACACTATATAATTACAGACATTGTAAAAAGCCAATTATGTACCCACGCCTCAATGGTCTAAACTGGCGATTAAACACTTTCCTCACCCTGTGCTGGAACCGCGGAACTTGCCATGCTTGAGGGCTGTGGACTCCGCAACATATGGAAGTTTAGATCGATCCCCTATAAGTTCTCGTACAGTCGAAGTGGTTAGCCGGCTGGAGTGGCCGAGCGGTTCTAGGAGCTTCCGTCTGGAACCTCGCGACCGTCACGGTCGCATGTTCGAATCTTGCCTCGGGCATGGATGTTTGTGATGTCCTTAGTTTAGTTACGTTTAAGTATTTCTAAATTTTAGGCGACTGATGAGCTCCGACGTTAAGTCCCATAGAGCTCACAGCCATTTGAAGCATTCGATGTGGTTATGGCAACTGCTCAAGATAAGAGGAAAATCCAGGTTCTAGTCCCGGTCCAACACTAATTTTCCTGTGTCACAAACAGCTGATGTCATTACGTTGTCCTCGATGGTGAGTGTTCATCGGAGGAGAGGGTATCATCTGGAGTGCCCCAGGGAAGTGTGGCAGGTCCGCTGTTATTTTTTATCTACAGAAATGATCTTTTCGATAGGATGAATAGAAATGTGATGCTGTTTGCTGATGATGCGGTGGTGTACGGGAAGATGTCGTCGTTGAGTGACTGTAGGAGGATACAAGATGACTTGGATAGCATTTGTGATTGGTGTAAAGAATGGCAGCTAACCCTAAATATACATAAATGTAAATTAATGCAGATGAATAGGAAAAAGAATCCTGTAATGTTTGAATACTCCATTAGTAGTGTAGCGCTTGACACAGTCACGTCGATTAAATATTTTGGCGTAACATTGCGGAGCGATATGAAGTGGGACAAGCATGTAATGGCAGTTGTGGGGAAGGCGGATAGTCGTCTTTGGTTCATTGGTAGAATTTTGGGAAGATGTGGTTCATCTGTAAAGGCGACCGCTTATAAAACACTAATACGACCTATTCTTCAGTTCTGCTTGTTACGGAAATGCTTCGGGACCTCGGATGGGAGTCTCTAGAGCAAAGGAGGTGTTCTTTTCGTGAATCGCTATTGAGGAAAGTTAGAGAACCAGCATTTGGAGCTGACTGTAGTACAATTTTACTGCCGCCAACTTATATTTCACGGAAAGACCACAAAGATAAGCTCAGAGAGATTAAGGCTCGTATAGAGACATACAGGCAGTCATTTTTCCCTCGTTCTGTTTGAGAGTGGAACAGCGAGAGAGGATGCTAGTTGGGGTACGAGGTACCCTCCGCCACTACCGTATGGTGGATTGCGCAATATGTATGTCGACGTAGATGTAAATTTGCGTAAGGTAGATCCGTTCCTTAATATTTACCACACCTGTAATTGTCAGAACAGTGTCTTTCATTCAGTCATGCATGCATGTCTGGAGGGCATTGTAATATGGAGATATAGACACTGTGTATAAACACAGATATTTTGAACATCAATACGATATTGCAACACAAGGCTGACACGTTTCATTCCTGTAGTACACTGCACTTAACGTTCTCGATTCTTCCACAACTTCTCCAGTGCCCCACTCCAGTCACGACCATAGTGCTGAGTCGTTATCCGCTGCTCTTCTCTCCTTTTTTTCCATGTACACATGACCCCACCTAGAGGGAAAGCGTATGTTAGCAACTGCGCACTAACAGTGTAGAAGGGAATATGCATGACTAAATTTATAGACGATTTGCAGATATGCAGGGCAGAAAAATTTGTACACAGACCTGTTTCCTCTGGCATCTGGTAGCACTTAATTTGGATAGCATAGAGATGTCGCGTTTTCCGTACTGCTACAACTCTACGCCAGAGATAGAGTGAGATGGCGCAGTGGTTAGCACCCTGGACGTGCACTTAGGGGGACGAGGATTCAAGCCCACGCCCGGCCATCCTCATTCAGGTTTCCGAAATTTCCCTAAATCGCTCCAGACAAATACCGCGATGGTTCCTTTGAAGGGAGCAGCCGATTTCCTTCCCCATCCTTGACACAATCAGAGCTTGTGCTGCGTCTCTAATGACCTAGATGTAGACGGGATGCTAGATCCAATCTTTCTTCCTTCCTTCTAAGGCGGAGTTAGTCATTAGTAGTGACTGGCGAGGCGAATCTCATCGTCTCAATCTCACACGTGTGCGACGTCCGGAGAACGTGCTAGCCAGAGCGTCAGTCGAATATCTTGTGTGTAGAGGTGGATCAGGACAGCATGGGCTACATTAGATTATGAGTTTCCGTGAAGAAAGGTGTCGCGGAGACAACGAAATTAGGACACAGACACTTGTTCTAAATGTAATGACTGCGTCCAAGTAACTGGCTTTGTGAACGTGCTCGAGTTGTGTACCTAATGGTTCACCACTCTGCCCGTAGGAAGATGCGATCGTACATTTTATATTTCATCCACAGACGTGTGCACACAGAACAGGGATTCTTGTGAAAGGACAACATGGTGCCACTGCTGATTACACTATAGTAGGTAAGGGCAATCTTGACAGTACACATCTCTCTCTACTACCGGAGCATGTGAAGTCGTGACAGTGGTCACGCACTGACATTCCATAGTGTGCCAGACTCCATCGCACTCTCCGTGTGGCCGAAGAAGACTCGACATTAACAACTGACTGGGAACCTTCAGCCAAATTAGTAATGATCACACTCCTCCCATACTACAACAATGTAGAGGAGGTGGAACAGCGAGGAAGGCTACAGACGAGGATGGAACCTCCATACTGAAACTACAGAGCAGTAGCCCCGTTTTCCGAAGAAGAACTACGTGACGCAATTTTAAAAAGAAAAAAAATCAGTGCGCCAGAGCCTAATTCGATAAACGCAGCGATGTTGAAAGTGATGGGTAACCAGTTTGTTTCATATCTTACGACACTAATAAATTAATGCTTGTTGCGAGTAGTTACTTTCAAGAGAAAGAAAGATAGAGATACCAAGAAAATTATATCTTACAGGCGCTATACGTTCATTAAATTCAGTTTCAGTTGTCAGCAGTGACCGTCGACTAGTTTCTCAGTATTGGTTAATCTTCGAGTTATCTGTCAGGATATATTACACAAACATTGCTGATACAATACGAAAATGAAAGAAAATGTTGAATTTATGTAAATAGTCACAGCTTGCAAACTAACATCAAAGAAGATGAACCCCTATCTGCTAATGGAAAAAACTATGAAATTTAGTTAATCATTGTTCACTTATGTTCTGCTATTGCTTGGACCGTCCATTATAAGCACTATTAGCTGGGGACCGTATAGATGTAAACACTAGTTTCCGCGACGAGGTGTTGTTAAGTAACATTTTTGCTTGCGGGCCACTTTTCGTTGCGTTATAGTAAAATGTTAGCAGTTTTTAATTGACTAACACATTTTCAGTCTGCATCATTGTATCGTCAAACTGCAAATCATCGGGGGTCTTCATTCTATAATGACAAAAACTATGCATTGCTAACAATGAAGTTATTGACGTTTTACATGTTATTGCTATGTATATGATACATTTTCCTTTTCTTGTTCTTTACGTGACAGGGACTTATTGATAAGTTGTATTCGCTTATGTAATAACAAGTGCCTGAAGCGCTTGACTTTTAGCCAATTTTTTATTACGTCACTACGAGTTTATTAAAGTGGCATGATTTTTAGACTAGATGGGAATGAAATCGGTTAGCTCGATTTGCAAGGTGGCTGTGAAGTAAACGAAATCGTATGTAAAAACATACTTAATCGGTCCTCTTCTACTGTGTGATGACAAAACAATTAACTTCGGCTAAGGCCAAACAACAGTTTCTCAGATCGATTTTTCGGTATAGGAAAATGCTGATACATGTAATAGTTGTCAGCCCCCCTACACCGAACCCGTAAAGACCTGGCTGTAGTGCACCCTTACCACCATATCATCTTCAGTACGTAGAACAAATATGCGAGGATTTCAAAGTCAGTGATTTTGAGAGATCTAGAAAGTGACACTCACACTCCGCTTTTGCACAATATTTCATGAACGAGAACTACTAGCCCACAAATATTCAAACAGATCTGCAATTTCGAAGCACAACAGTTCTTAAAATAAGAATAATATTCATGAAAATAGAATGTCACATTCTGTGTTCAGTGGAAATTGCCATTGCTGAGGAACTTCCGTTAACAATACCTTGACAGCAGTCATAAAAGTGTTTAGACGCTAAGAGTGTTTAGTTTAAGAGGAGTCTAAAGGAAATATTAGTGACCATTTACTTTTACGCTATTCGAATTTCTTAGTAGAAGTAATCGATTTATACACTATTAATAACATCAGACAGAGGAAGCCTTTGCTAAATCTGCGTCATGTACACCTTCAGTGCAGATACGTGAACAGTGTCAATTATAGTTGTAATATGATTTTGTCTTTCACACGTACTACAATAGCCTATGAATTATCACAGGCGCCTCATTTGATTATTATATATTATGTTCTGTGACTCGTTTGTTACTATCTCTTTGCAGAAAATATATTTAAGATTTTGTACGCTTTCCACATCAGTGAAACCTGTGAAAGCCTGTGGAAGGAACATTAGCTAATACTTGTACTGTATCCTTTTTAAATGACGTATTCTGCATCTTTGAAGATCTACTCACTAAGGATAGAGAAACGAAGGTTATATCTAATTTAATGTAATGTGACGAAAGCAAATTTCCAGATAGAGGATCGTGTCGGAGGATGCAGTATTGGTAACCCACAGTTCTGCATATCGTCAACTGCAACAAACTCTCCTGCTTACTTTTACAGTAGGCTGGTTTTGGGGAATTCATCTCTCTCGTGTTATAAATCAGCACACGTTTCCAGAAGAAGCAACACCTTCACTCTCAGTTTCACGTTTTACTGGAAATGTCAACAAGGAAGAAGTAGAGGGGAGGTATCGTATGGCACTCTGACGACCTGCCAGCAGCGATTACCCGCGCCGCTGGGCGCCGGAACTGACTCTGTGTGCCCGCTAAATGTCAGTCCCGAATTACGACCGCCGGGGCAGCCGCGCGTGAAACTGAGCCTACGCGCAGCTGTTTGGCCAGTCGCTGCTATAAGAAGCCACTCCCACGTGGCGCGATTTTAGTGCAGAAACCAGCCGCCCTATCTGCTTCGTTCACGAGATCGGGCAGACGTTGAACAACAGCGAGCAGCCGATGCTGCATGACCCTCATATCGTACAGGTCTGTGGTACCAACTTGTGTTTGCGTTTCATCTCTTGAAGAAAAAATCACTGAAAGGAGCATGTGTGAGTAGGCTGTTTAGGTTTTCTTATTGGTAACGCCGCTTAGCGCTCGGTATGAAAAATCACTGGGTGTGCTGTGCGCAGTCTATGTTTAGTTTGCATTGTTGTCTGCCATTGTAGTGTTGGGCAGCGGCAGCTGGATGTTAGCGGCGCATAGCGTTGCGCAGTAGGAGGTGAGCCGCCAGCAGTGGTGGACGTGGGGAGAGAGATGGCGGAGTTTTGAAATTTGTAAGAATTGGTGTCATGAACTGCTATATATATTATGACTAGTGAGGAAAATATATTGTTTGTTCTCTATTAAAATCTTTCATTTGCTAACTATGCCTATCAGTAGTTAGTGCCTTCAGTAGTTTGAATCTTTTATTTAGCTGGCAGTAGTGGCGCTCGCTGTATTGCAGTAGCTTGAGTAACGAAGATTTTTGTGAGGTAAGTGATTTGTGAAACGTATAGGTTAATGTTAGTCAGGGCCATTCTTTCGTAGGGATTTTTGAAAGTCAGATTGCGTTGCGCTAAAAATATTGTGTGTCAGTTTAAGAACAGTCTAGTAAAAATTTTTCTAAGGGGACGTTTCACATGTTACTAAGCTCCCGAAACCGCTAAATTGAATAACTTTTCCTGTTCACATAATTACGGTTGTGGGAAACGACAAATCTGAATATTTCTCCATGTTGAAGTCTTAGAGAATTTTTGTGAGATATAACACCTTTTAGAAAAAAAATAATTTCACAAAAGCAAGCAGTTAGAATAATACGCAACTTTCACCCACAGTCGTCTTTAAGGTGTATCTTCAACGACATGGGCACTGTAATTGACCTGCGCAATTTGCCCTACAGGATGACACGTCTGACTATCTCACTTCAAATAACTTCTGACTCCCCAAAATATTGCTAAAATGTTTTCATTACACCAGTTGTCACTAGAGGCCCCCTCGTAAAGGTTAACGCATTTTTGGAATTTCACTCATCAGCGACAGAGTCTATGCAAAAGCCCGTTTTTCTTTAATGGAACTACAGTACTGTTTGACCATGAATAGCTGATCTGTATGACAAATATAAAGTGATACATATCTTTTTTAATTATGAGAACAAATTTCGTAGTAAAGCTATTTTGATTAACAGAGTTTTATCACATAGGGATTAGGACTGTGAAAAAGTTTGGTAATGCTTGACATCTAGGCTGCCCAACATGACTAGAGCGCTTTATGTGTAGTATTTGGAATGTCTTCCAGAAGGTTTGCAATAAAATGGACATGGATGACCAAAGAGGGAGAGGGGTTTGGGGGGGGGGTAGAGGAAGAAACTATGGATATCGCTATTTTGTCTATCTTTCTGTTCCACAGAAATTTTGCAGTTGCATTGAAACTAACCTCCTGTTGAGCTACAGACATGAAATTTTAAACGTAATTCAGAAATGGAGGACAATGTAACGCTATCACTCTTCATTGTCAGCTGTGTGGTGGAGGGTACTTTGTGTACCACTGTCATTTCCCACTTTTCTTGTTCGAGTCATGAACTGTTCATGGGAAGAACCATTTGTGATAAACCTCGGTGTCAGCTCGAATCTCTCTTTTATCTGCTCGCGAGAACGGTGCAGTAGTTTGGTTGAGCTAGGTGGAGAGAAGTCAGGTGTAGAGAAACTGAAATAAATCTAATATTTACCAAATGAGTCTGCAGTAATCTGTGAAATGTTTGAAATCTATTGAAAAATATCAGAAACCAGAAAATAATTATTTAAAGAAAGATAAATTCCTAACGTACAACTTTATTACATATGGGTAAAAAGTATAAAAAATTTCTCCTAACTCCAGTCCTTCACAAATCTGAAAATTTGTGATTCAGAATTTTTAACAGCTATGAAAACACTTGTATAAATTAAAACGTAAAACGCGGGGTGCATGCAGTACACAACTGATGCATGAATAACTTACCTTCTTACTAATAAACTACTTAGTTATTGATACATCACCAGTTCACCTCCTTGTTGTCATCTGTTATATGTTCTCCATATTTTTCGTTTCAAATTTTGCTTGTACTTTCATAACTATTAAAACTTAACAATCATAAATATTCCAGACTATCTGTATGGAGTGGTATACGAAGTATTCATTTTTACTTACATAATTATTTACATTGTTGTGATGACTGAGAGGTGTCCTGTCTGGAAATTTACCTCACTACCTATGGAAACTAGCGCCGCCAGAGCAGGTGATCCTCAATGGTTACGCTAGTCTGGACGGAGACCTGCGGCACCGGCAAAAGAGATGCTACAATGGTAATGTGTTGCTTTTCGGAAAAAATGACCAACATCAACGGTACAGTGAAGCATGATTATGCGTTTTACGGTGGTCCTTGACAGCAGCATACTGAGAGACTGAAGTGTAATAGCTGCTAGTAAAGAAGCACGCACATGACAGCAGATCTGCCACTGACAATATGTGGGCAGCAATGTCTTGTGGTTGTGAGGGGCACTGCAATTTACAAGAGCCTCAGTTCATTGATGATTTATGAAGATGCTTCAAGAGGAATCAAAGAAATAGTACTGTTTGGCCACAGAAAGTATGAGGAGTATTTGTCTCACGAGGCGAGATATTATAATTTAAAATTATGGAACACCGTTGCCATCGACCTACCACTCGGGTTTGTAGCATTCAAAACTGTGGGATCGAGAACCACTCCAGAATTTTAGCTTTGCAAAAGTCTTGTGATATGATTTGGACAATATAGTTTCGGTGTGAACTTCATTTATATTTTCAGTCATCATTGTTCCAAGTTATTATCACCTAAAACGTGATAAATTTCCCGTTGCCCTATACTCGGGGTTTCACATTATAAATGATAAATTTGATTAATATTGAAGACAAAACTTTGTCCAAAGACGGAAGTAAATTTTTCTTTAGTTGGAAGCTAAGCATAGTTGTTAATGATATAATGTCATTAACGAAAGTCTTGGAAACGACATTTTTTGTAGGTAACATTTAAAGTTATTATTGAAACCATTGAATCTGGCAAATAATAGTAACTTTTTCTTATAATTTTTTTCTTTATTTTTTGTTGCGATGTTGCGGCTTTATTACGCCAGCATTGCCAGAGAATTTTGCTGTTACTTTGTAGTGGTTAATGCTTTACTGAAGTAACGTAGTGAGTGAATTTTAAGCATTTCAAAAAGTTTTTTTTTTAATTTCAAAATAGTAAAGATAATAGTGGGCCACGCTATGTAATAATTACTACAGGGGCAACTGTAAAAATTCTTCGTTCCTTGGTTTCCGTCTTTCTTAAAGTAAGAACCAACGTCAAAATGTGGTTTACTGAAAGATGTTTGGAATGTAAGTTGTATAAAAATTATGTATACTAATTACGTGTTATTTATGATTGCGTGTAATAATTATGTGTTATTTACTGTTGCTCGAAGTAGAGATAGGGCAGAAAGATACATGATTACTTATTATACGTTATTTGAAGATTATTTATAGACTTTGACACGTTAAGCCACAATATACGGAAACCGCAGCAGTCGACAAAGACCAGCGGAGTTTGCAGCAATCAGCACTTCGACAGGTCAACAGACGAACTGACTGGCGATGCTTCCAAGGAGAACAATGACCAGCGCAGCTCGCACATCAGGAGCCAATGCTCCAGGAAATGTCATCATACTGAAATCACGTGTGTGACGTGATTGGCGATGCAGAGGAGGACACAGGGCAATGCCCGACCACGGCAACATAGAGGTGAAACAAGGAAATCCGGCAGGAGTGACCGAGCGGTTCTAGGCGCTACAGTCTGGAATCGCGCAACCGCTACGATCGCAGGTTCGAATCCCGCCTCGGGAATGGTTATGTGTGATGTCCTTACGTTAGTTAGGTTTAAGTCGTTCTACGTTCTAGGGGACTGATGACCTCAGAAGTTAAGTCCCGTAGTGCTCAGAGCCATTTGAAAAGAAAGGGGTATCGATATTGGTCACGTTTCTGCCCAACGTGAGAAGCATAGATCAGTGACCGAAGAGTCAATGCCGTCCGAGAAACTTCGCGACATTGGAGAAAACATTAAATAAATACCTCTGGCAAACGGGCATGATGTCCTGTGAGGAGAGACGGAATAGACAAGGAAACGTCGCCTGGACAGAGGGATCGATGGTTAGTCGGCTGACGTCATACTTTTCTGCAACGACTTAGCCGCTATGCTGCTCGATAGCAGAAGATGTCGGTACTATGCCAATAGGTTAACGCAGAAGATGCCATCCCAGATGTTGCTAGAAAGAAGTACATGTGGTACTTACCTAGGTGGCTGGTGAGGACGAAGGGACTGCGGTTTCACCAAATGGCCCATCTGTGAATCTAAATGCTGATGAACTCCGCCAGATGACACCGAACCTGAGGGTTACTGGTTCATTTCTGGGACAGAGCACTCAACGCTACACTGTAGCAGCTTGTTAATAACGCAACGAGCGAATTCACAAGAAGAATAGACCGCGACCGCCGCAATGGGTCACGGATACGGTCTGACTGGAAGAATACGCAGCCTTGCGCTCTGCTGCAACACGAGCCGCCGCCGCATCAGTGGTCACAGGAATCTGCACGCTATGATTCCGCGTCGCACCAGTGCCGCGAGTAACTGAGAGAGCTAAGACACAATGTGTTACGCTATTTATTTAAAGGTTCTTATGTGTCAATAAATATGATAGTGGAACCACCAATGTTTCAATCACACCTCACCCAGTAAGCCAAGGATATTATCCGTTCCACCGCCCACAAAGTGTTGCTTTCCCTCCCACCACCCCTGAAAAAAATAATGACCTTTACTCCCGTCTGTCGCTGACGCTCAGTATCCACTGTCAGGAAACCCTGAATCACTACATTTGGTGTCAGATAACGTTGCCTCTATTTTGAAGTGTACTTGGCAACGATAGCCCGTGAACGACTCACATGCAGCAGAGGAAAACCTGCAGCCAACGAACAGTATTTAAGCACATTGGCGGGTGCACATTAGTCCCAGGTGTTTTTCCTTTTCAAGCAAAGCTTTCGCAGTGTGAAAAACAAATGATGTACAGCTTCCATTCTTTAAAAGAAATTTGACACTAGAAAATTTCTTTTCGGATGGTGTTAAGTTTCTTGTTAGTTTGATCGGAATTTTAATCAGATTTTTAATGTTGCTTGTTATATAGCTGACTCTATGTCCTTTTGGTCATAGGAAGTATATTTGTGGGATTTACCATTTGTTAAAAAGGAAAGCATGAAGGAAAGCATGCGGTCTTTCAGAATAACTACACACCCACCGACTCAGAGTTGCAATGCTAAAAGTGTTGGCTGGTTTCGTTGTCTAGGCCCTGGGATAAGTAGTTGCCACCTTACAGGCAAAATACTGCTGAGTCTACAGTATACGATAAGAATACACACATGAGCCGAATGGTCAAAGGTTTCTATCAATCGGAAATTGCGAATTATGAAGCAACATATAAATTTATAAACGAAAGATTGCAATTAAATAAAATCTGCAAGCACTATCTTAACGACTTTAAACTATGAGCACGATAGTAGAAGCACTTTTGAGAATGCGGTATTTTTCTGCAAAACCCTTATTAGTGTCAATGGTCCAGCAATTAAATATAATATAAGTTTAATAACAGGGAAACAATAGATTCCTACTGCACGTAATTACTTATGAACAACAATATAGCTCGCGAGATATTCACTTTGTAACAACAACAACGACGCTGTACTATTGTACATATAAGTAATTTTTTTCCATCTGATTTATCGATAAACAAGTGTAACTGATGGTCCGATTTCATTTGTTTTTTGTGCGTCATACCATTGTGTTAAGAAAACTGTAAACAAGTTTCAATGTGAAGATTAATGTTTATGTCAAATATCAAGTAATATTGTCATAGAATTGAAATGTAACAAATGTTGAGACTGTTGTAAGATGTTTAAAATTGTAACTGTGAGTCTGGTCCATACGTAGGCAATGTGTTAAGATATGTAGAATGCAAAACCTTGGGTGAATACCCGGCCTGTAAGGGAGCGGTAAAAGGTGGATGGCAGGCGAGCGAGGGGAAAAGGCACAGGGCACTGCACGACACAACGGGCTCAGCAGTAGTAGTTAGAGTTTGGCATTGGTCTGAGCAACACCTTCTGGAGCGAGGAGGCTCTCCTGGATCACTTAATTTCATTGAGCCTCGGGTATGCTGTTCCAACGCCCACACAGCATGGCAAATTTCCATAGGCACTAAATGGAAAAGTACTGCGGCGCTAAGAAGAATTAAAGCGCCGATACATCAAGAGCCTTAGCTGTGGTTGTATGTGTGCTGTGTTCCTCGCCATCTCGCCGCCCGCCAACCGCTGCATCGATAAAAGCAGGTTGAAACGTTTAGTACTGTATTCGTATGGACCATAGAGTGAACTGTTCAATAATAACCTAAATTTTACCAGAACTTTCCCATCATTTAATTATCCTAACAACTAACCTAGGCAGGGTCCTTTCCAAATGTTGTGCAATCCGAATGTACCGAAATGAAAAATTAAATTTTGTGTTAATAATAATTACTTGCAGACCTAACGGTGTTGGAATGGTGTTTAAAGAACTGTTTTGTTAATGAACCACTAAATGAATAACGAAGGTCTAACGAAGTTGAAAGATAACTTTAATATTGTTATAGTAATGAAGTTTAATTATTTCGAGACAGACATATAAAGGTATTTAAATGAGAAGTAAATGAGATAAAAAGAGTAGTTACTCATATACTGGAAATCTTGAACGCATGAAGTGTTCCACATTGGTGTGACCAGCAAAAGTTAAAGTCAATATATAAGTCAAAATTTATCAGTGTTTTACCTTTTTCAAAATTGACATTTTGTGTGTGGCTCGAAAGTGCTATTTCTAGGGTAATCTATGCCCGATTTTAATCAGATCAGTAGACAGTACGAAGTTTTATAGTATACATTATAGTGTAGTGTTATGTTTCATGGTTTTTCCATATCACTACAGAACGTGAAACTATCAGTTCAATAGATTTTCTGGTTCTAAAATTATACTATATCACGCAGTGTTACTACGTGTTGTTTTGCATGAATATACACCAACTTGTACAGGGAAGAAACTCAGTTAATGCCGAATTAGGCTGGTGACCGTATTATTATCAAATTGGTAGCATATTCAGTATTACTTTTGGTCCATCTTGACGTGTAATTGCATTTTGAACTTACTCGACGGATCATTGTATTTACAGAGTGGGTGTAAGTCTGATTTGCCACCATTCAGGTACACGCGGTCGATATCTATACGAAAATCCTTTCTCATAACGTGAAGCCTGTTCACTTACCACAGTACAGGTTTTAAGGAGTATTGTGTGCCCCAAGCGCACGTTACAACTTCTAAACGCACACTACGTTTTCACTGCAGAAGCCACGGAAATAACACAGGAGCATAGGTCGCACTCCGAAATGCTTCTGTTCTCCGCGACCACGCGCAAACTGCTCCACTGTCCAAGTCCTTCGGCCGACTCTGCGTCCGCCACGCTGTATGTCCACGTCCAGCACTCACTCCCGTGTCCGGTGCCGTACCGTCCAGAACACCACAGTGTCCTCTCCGAAAACGATGCTCACATCCAGTCTGCCCATTCACGAGTGCTGTGATTGACTAGAGCGCTCGCCCTGATGTGTTCAAGCCAAAGCACGCACACACTTATTTAAGCAGATACGAAATACTGGATTTACATTTAAATACTTGAAATTAAACAAATATTTCTACCGCTGGACCATAAACACGCTCTAACACACTTGATTAAATACATAAACAACTAAATAAACATAAACTCCTGGAAATGGAAAAAAGAACACATTGACACCGGTGTGTCAGACCCACCATACTTGCTCCGGACACTGCGAGAGGGCTGTACAAGCAATGATCACACGCACGGCACAGCGGACACACCAGGAACCGCGGTGTTGGCGGTCGAATGGCGCTAGCTGCGCAGCATTTGTGCACCGCCGCCGTCAGTGTCAACCAGTTTGCCGTGGCATACGGAGCTCCATCGCAGTCTTTAACACTGGTAGCATGCCGCGACAGCGTGTACGTGAACCGTATGTGCAGTTGACGGACTTTGAGCGAGGTCGTATAATGGGCATGCGGGAGGCCCGGTGGACGTACCGCCGAATTGCTCAACACGTGGAGCGTGAGGTCTCCACAGTACATCGATGTTGTCGCCAGTGGTCGGCGGAAGGTGCACGTGCCCGTCGACCTGAGACCGGACCGCAGCGACGCACGGATGCACGCCAAGACCGTAGGATCCTACGCAGTGCCATAGGGGACCGCACCGCCACTTCCCAGCAAATTAGGGACACTGTTGCTCCTGGGGTATCGGCGAAGACCATTCGCAACCGTCTCCATGAAGCTGTGCTACGGTCCCGCACACCGTTAGGCCGTCTTCCGCTCACCCCCCAACATCGTGCAGCCCGCCTCCAGTGGTGTCGCGACAGGCGTGAATGGAAGGACGAATGGAGACGTGTCGTCTTCAGCGATGGGAGTCACTTCTGCCTTGGTGCCAATGATGGTCGTATGCGTGTTTGGCGCCGTGCAGGTGAGCGCCACAATCAGGACTGCATACGACCGAGGCACACAGGGCCAACACCCGGCATCATGGTGTGGGGAACGATCTCCTACACTGGCCGTACACCTCTGGTGATCGTCGAGGGGACACTGAATAGTGCACGGTACATCCAAACCGTCATCGATCCCATCGTTCTACCATTCCTAGACCGGCAAAGGAACTTGCTGTTCCAAAAGGAAATTGCACGTCCGCATGTATCCAGTGCCACCCAACGTGCTCTAGAAGGTGTAAGTCAACTACCCTGGCCAGCAAGATCTCCGGATCTGTCCCCCATTGAGCATGTTTGGGACTGGATGAAGCGTCGTCTCACGCGGTCTGCACGTCCAGCACGAACGCTGGTCCAACTGAGGCGCCAGGTGGAAATGGCATGGCAAGCCGTTCCACAGGACTACATCCAGCATCTCTACGATCGTCTCCATGGGAGAATAGCAGCCTGCATTGCTGCGAAAGGTGGTTATACACTGCACTAGTGCCGACATTGTGCATGCTCTGTTGCCTGTGTCTATGTGCCTGTGGTTCTGTCAGTGCGATCATGTGATGTATCTGACCCTAGGAATGTGTCAATAAAGTTTCCCCTTCCTGGGACAATGAATTCACGGTGTTCTTATTTCAATATCCAGGAGAGCATATCAAAAGAAAAGAAGCAAAAGGTAGGCCAGGAGTCTAATGTCTCTGGGCTTTCTGACACACAGAAAATATTTAACCAATTTCTTCATGAATAGTGTATATCGGGTATAAACAAAGCCATAGATGCATAAATATATTTACAAGCATGCTGCTACGGTTTTTTCGCGTAACTGGGGAGTACTTATGGCCATACGTGATCCATAGTAATCGGCCACTTTGACCTCCAATAATTCATGTAGTAATCAAGTTACATGCTTATAATTCATACCAACTTCGGTTTACACTAATAGCTTTCTAAAGACACGTCACTCGACGAAATCGGATGAGGCCTTTACACTCCATTGGTGGGTGTTACTTGTCTCATTTACAGTCAGATACTAAACTTTAAACTAATAAAGATATTGAAAATCTGATTACACCATCAGAATCGTTGTGAAAATAATGGTAATGTACATGCTTCTTTTTGAGGTATGATGATTCCTCTCACTGTTATTAATTCCTTTATGAACTGCGAAATGTCTGCCGTTATGGTTTCACGAAGTCCGCCGTCTTTGGCGCTCTCGGCAAACAGCGTCACCAAGGAATTCCCAGCCACGAGACTGGACCGGCCGTTGTGCGGCATCACGCGGTTGCTAAGCTAACGTCCGGTACCACGTGGTTGCTGCAGAGCGGTCCGCGCCCGCCAAGCGGCACGTGTGACCACTGCTTCCTGTGTGTGTGTGTGTGTGTGTGTGTTTGTCTGTGTGTGAATCTTATGGGACTTAACTGCTAAGTACGTCAGTCCCTAAGCTTACACACTACTTAACCTAAATTACCCTAATACGGGAACCTCCCCATCGCACCCCCCTCAGATTTAGTTATAAGTGGGCACAGTGGATAGGCCTTGAAAAACTGAACACAGATCAATAGAGAAAACAGGAAGAAGTTCTCTGGAACTATGAAAAAAAAAGCAAAATATACAAACTGTGTAGTCCAAGCGCAAGACAGGCAACATCGAGGATAGCAGGAGCTCAATAGTGCAGTGGTCCCGTGGTTAGCGTGAGCAGCTGTGGAACGAGAGGTCCTTGATTCAAGTCTTGCCTCGAGTGAAACGTTTACATTTTTTATTTTCGCAAAGTTGTGATCCGTCCGTTCGTTCCTTGACGTCTCTGTTTACTGTAATAAGTTTAGTGTCTGTGTTTTGCGACCGCACCGCAAAACCGTGCGATTTGTAGATGAAAGGACGTGCCCCTCCAATGGGAATCGAAAACACTTGATCGCATAGTCATAGGTCAACCGATTCCTCCATAGGTAAACACGTCTGATATATTATATACGAAACTGGTGACAGCATTTGTGTCACATGACAGGAATATGTTTTCGTCCCACCTAACTTGTACGCTTGGCGAATGGGTATAAAGATTCTTCTACCTTGCCCGATTTAGGTTTTCTTGTGGATGTGATAATCACTCCCAAACAACTGATAAAAACAAAAGAGTTTGTCAGACAATGACTGTCTGAAAATAAAAAATTAAACTTTTCACTCGAGGGAAGACTTGAACCAAGGATCTCTCGGTCCGCAGCTGCTCACGCAAACTACGGGACCACGGAGCTCTCGCGCTCAGATTACCCTTGATGTTGCCTATCTTTCCATGGACTACTCAGTTTGTATGCTTTGCTTGTTTTTTTTTCATAGTTACACACAATTTCTTCCTGTTTTCTCGATTGATCTGTGTTCAGTTTTTCAAGGCCTATCCACTGTGCCAACTTGTAACTAAATCTGAACTGGGTGCGATGGGGAGGTTCCCTTCTAAGACAAACACACACACCCATGCCCGAGGGAGGACTCCGCCGGAACCAGCCGCACAGTCCATGACTGCACACTGCTTCCTCCGAACTTGTTATATTTCCTGGGCGCCACAACTCGCCCATTACCTCACAAGCATTACAATGACAGACAGTAAACACAAGGACCCACGAGGCTATTAAGAGCCTATTTAATAAGGTAGGCCTATTGAGGTCTGACAATGATGAATTGTTGAATCGATTATCTGAGTATAGGTCAACATCTAGTGCTACTCTCCAATACCAGCTTTATCAGCAGCCGCCCTTGTGACTCCCTTCTCTGACAAGCCAAGCGAGGGTACAGAACAATTTTCTGCTGCTTTGTTAGCAGGCGCTAAAATTAAGTTTCTTGTCGGATGAAAAGATGTTGCAAATGACAAAGTAATGGTTAGTTGGAGAAGCTAAGACGCATGTACTATGTCACGAGAAGTTAAGAAATGAATTTGCTTTTGAAGAATTTAAACAAAGTTAGCTGCTGAGACAATTTAAATAGCAGAACAGTTGCCATTTTTATAGGGAGCAGTTGAACACCGTAAGAAGTGTAGAATAGGGGATTAGATACTTTTTTGCGAGGACTGCCACAAACTTCGCTCCATTTTAGGGCAGAATTTCCGAAGAATTTAACTGATGCCGTCTACATCGCTTCAGTATTAGAGGAAATAGACGCTGCACAAGGTACAAGGAAAAAAATGTATTTACCACAGGGGTTCGTTGTTTTAGACGCGATTGGCAGGGACACATCGCGTAGAATTGTCGCCATCCACAGTGTACAAATTGTCAAATGGTGGGTCATACACATCGTCAGTGCAACAGCACAGAGAAATTTGCAAACAGGCGTTCGCATTAAAATTCTACATTATTACAGCGCATGCAAAGGCGGAGTGCTGATTACCAGGCACTGTGAAGGGTAAAACATGTAGACTATTAGTCGACCTAGCTGCTCAAGCGTCCGCCGTATGTAAACAGTGCACTGAGGTCAGAAGATATGACCCTCCAAGATATAACAGTGGTATAGGCAGAAGTGACATACGTTCAGTAAGCTTTGCATCACTTACCTTTCACACTGATGGTGGAAGATTTCAGGAGGTTGCGGAAGTCCTATCAAGGGTAAGCGACGAATGTGATGTTATCCTAGGGTTAAATTTCCTGAATAAACATCACTCCATATCAGTCTCAGTAGAGCTTAGCGGGACATTGTTTCGATTAGGTGACACACCTGCCAAAGACGCTCTGCCGCAAGATGTCTATCCCCAAACAAAGCAATCAACTAAACTGCGAGCAATGTCCTTGAAGGTAGATTCGCATAAGAAATGAGCATTCAGATATTAATGGTGCTTTACCAGCAAACACACTATGCATAGAGCAACAGTTAGAGGAGAAAGATGAAATAGACACTGCACATTGTTTTGTGCATAGGAGTATAGTTCCTGCGGCAGCTGTTCGTGGAGTACAGAAGGTACCGATGCATATAGATATTTTTGAGACAGAAAAGAAGGAGCTACAAAGGAGAATATTAAAAGTTGACATAAGTACCTTAGAGAAAGATGATTTCTGAATGGTCAGACGTAGACTATAGCGACAAACCAGCTACCTACACAACTGCATTGCGCAGGAAGATATCACACTTAAAAGGAAATGAACGAGATACGATAGCAACAGTGTTAGACAAGTTTCAGTATCCGTTTCGTTCACAGGGACCGTTACCAGCAACGAATACCACAAACAACAGGATTCCAACAAGAGATAACACCCCAATATCTAGGAGACCATGCAGAGTTCCTCGCCAGTTACAACTGTTACTGCGCGGGATTAGCCGACCGGTCTCAGGCGCTGCAGTCGTGGACTGTGCGGCTGGTCCCGGCGGAGGTTCGAGTCCTCCCTGGGGCATAGGTGTGTGTGTTTGTCCTTAGGCTAATTTAGGTTAAGTAGTGTGTAAGCTTAGGGACTGATGACCTTAGCAGTTAAGTCCCATAAGATTTCACACACACACACACACACACACACACACACAACCGTTACTTGATGAATTCAAAGATCAGCAATTAAAGAATGGTATAACAGAGTATTCGGATTGACATACGGCGTAAATGTCGCAATTGACCTAAAGAAATTTGCTGACAGTGCAAAATGTTGTAGATCGTGTTGTGATTACAGGAATTTAAATATCAAAATAATTTTTGAACCGTGTCCATTATCAAATATCGTGGATATTGTTGACCATCTCGGCAACTGTAAATATTTCTCCACAATTGACTTGGTGAGCATTTACCATGAAACAGGAGTTGAACCAGAAACACACAAATTAAATTCCTTTCTCTATCACTTCAAGTCATACCAATTCTTTAGGATGCCTTTTGAATAAAAAAATTCCCCCGTAACGTTCCAAAGATTGCTGTTTGGTGTGTTATGAGGGTTAAAAGCGCGAAAATGTATGATATACCTCGATGACATAAAAAAAACTTTCATAAGATATCCCGCAGCGTGCGATTCACTTACGAGAAGTTTTCCAACGATTCATGGACGCCATATTAACATTAAATTTTAGGAAAGTGTCGCTTCGCATTAGAGCAAGTACATAGTAAGGCCCCTTACCAGCGAACACAGAATCAAAACCTTGCCACGGGCAATAACCTCAGTTAACGATTTTCCACATCATAATCTATCAAAAAAGCACAGTAATTCCTAGGTCTCTCATATTATTATCGAAAATTTGTAAAAGACTATGCAGAAATAGGACTACCTCTCAAGCAGCTATTGGAAAAAGCTACTAAATTTCCCTGGGAAACAGAATGCAATACAGCATTTAAAACACTAAAATGCAAATTAACACATCTTGTGGTCGTGCGGTAGCGTTCTCGCCTCCCGCACCTGTGTTCCCGGGTTCGATTCCCGGCGGGGTCAGGGATTTTCTCTGTCTCGTTATGGCTGGGCGTTGTGTGTTGTCCATAGGTTAGTTAGGTTTAAGTAGTTCTAAGTTCTAGGGGACTGATGACCATAGATGTTAAGTCCCATAGTGCTCAGAGCCATTTAAACCATTTTTTTGCAGATTAACAGGTAGTCTTTTATCAATGTAGCCAGACTTCAGCAAGGAATTTGTTCTGTCCTGCAATGCTTCGGAACATGCAATTGGAACAATTTTGGTTCAAAACATTAATTGTGGAGAACACGCACTGCAGAAAATAGTTACTCAACAATGGAAATGGATTCACTGAGTGTCATCTATGGTATAAAATAATTCATATGCTATCTGTATGGGAATGAATTGAAGATAACTACAGACCATGCTGCTCTCAAGTGGTTTCTAGGGCTAAAGGCCCTTCAGCCAATTGACGTGTTCGTCTCCATGACTCTGCGAAATGGACTTTGAAGTTATTCATAAACACGGGAAGAAACATTCCAACGCAGATTGCCTTAGCAGAAAGATAATGGTATTAGCAGCAGCAGGTCGCGATGCAGAAGAATGGCAAAAAACACATGCTTCAGACGCAGACTGCATAAGACATGTGCCTGCAAGATGGGGTCCTGTGTCGAACAGCTAGACCAAGACCGAGAATCGTGGTTGAAAAACACCTTCGACAGGAAGTAATGCAAGAGGACCATGATGACATTCTTTCACATCATGATAGTCACAAAATTACTGGAAGACGCTTTGCTGAACGTATTTGATGTGAGAGGAGAAAGAAAAATGTAGCACATATGTGCGCAATTGCATAACGTGCGCTCAGAGAACAGACAATTGCCGTCAAAGTATGCCGTTACAAAAACTCTCAGAAGTGTAAAACCATTTCAAATAGTAGGAAACGACAATTATGGTACGTTCAACAAAATACCAGCCGGGAGTAGGTACGTATTAACAATTATAGATCATTTCTGAAGATATAGTAAGTCTCCCTGATCAGCCGGCTACGGCCAGTGACTGGGTTTTAAAATTCGGATCACCACAAGCACTTGTAACTGACCAAGGCAGTAACTTCATGTACAACATCGTGAAACCACTTTGCTGTCTGCTGAAAGTACGTAAATTGCTCACCACTCCATTACACGCTCCGTCACGGCGGCCTCGCGATGTGGTAGCGCGATATGCGGCTCCATGTAACGAATTGCGTGGGCCCTCCCTCCGGAGGTTCGAGCCCTCTCTCGGGCATGAGTGAGTGTGTTGTTCTTAGCATAAGGTAGTTTAAGTAGTGTGTAAGTCTAGGAACCTATGACCTCAGTAGTTTGGCCCCTTAGGAATTCACACACACGTTTGAACATTTGAACACGAAAGCCAGCAATGCGTAATGAGACAAATAGTTCGTTTAAAACGTCGCTGCACAGCACTAGGACCATAAGGCGGCACAGCCTTTATTTTACTTTTGTCAGGACCTGTCGTAGGCTTTGAAAACACAGCGATCATATGTGCACGATCCTGTTTTTTCTGGGAGAGGGCAAAATTGGCTTTTTTGTGACGTTGCAAACTGCTTGGACACCGCCTTATCTCCACACGTGTAACACATTGCGTTACTTGATGGGCAATCCTGACTTTCATGGTGCGCAAAACATCTAGGGCAAGACTTCACTAAATTTACAGGCCTGTTTATACATCTAGGTGGCTTTCCCAGCGGGTGTGTACAAGGTCGTTGTTGTGGCTGCTTGGGGCGGTCGCGAACAAGGGGACTCGACCCGACAAATGGAGGCCTAGTCAAAATTATCGGCCACTATGGAACCCGAGTCATACTGCTTTTCGATTTGCAGTACTTGAGGAAGGGATGGATTAGTCATGTGTCATGTGATGTGCGGCGTGAGGTCTCCAGAGTACATCGATGTTGTCGCCAGTAGTCGGCGGAAGGTGCACGTGCCCGTCGACCTGGGACCGGACCGCAGCGACGCACGGATGCACGCCAAGACCGTAGGATGCTACGCAGTGCCGTAGGGCACCGCACCGCCACTTCCCAGCAAATTAGGGACACTGTTGCTCCTGGGGTATCGGCGAGGACCATTCGCAACCGTCTCCATGAAGCTGGGCTACGGTCCTGTACACCGTTAGGCCGTCTTCCGCTCACGCCCCAACATCGTGCAGCCCGCCTCCAGTGGTGTCGCGACAGGCGTGAATGGAGGGACGAATGGAGACGTGTCGTCTTCAGCGATGAGAGTCGCTTCTGCCTTGGTGCCAATGATGGTCGTATGCGTGTTTGGCGCCGTGCAGGTGAGCGCCACAATCAGGACTGCATACGACCGAGGCACACAGGGCCAACACCCGGCATCATGGTGTGGGGAGCGATCTCCTACACCGGCCGTACACCTCTGGTGATCGTCGAGGGGACACTGAATAGTGCACGGTACATCCAAACCGTCATCGAACCCATCGTTCTACCATTCCTAGACCGGCAAGGGAACTTGCTGTTCCAACAGGACAATGCACGTCCGCATGTGTCCCGTGCCACCCAACGTGCTCTAGAAGGTGTAAGTCAACTACCCTGGCCAGCAAGATCTCTAGATCTGTCCCCCATTGAGCATGTATGGGACTGGATGAAGCGTCATCTCACGCTGTCTGCACGTCCAGCACGAACGCTGGTCCAACTGAGGCGTCAGGTGGAAATGGCATGGCAAGCCGTTCCACAGGACTACATCCAGCATCTCTACGATCGTCTCCATGTCAGAATAGCAGCTTGCATTGCTGCGAAAGGTGGATATACACTGTACTAGTGCCGACATTGTGCATGCTCTGTTGCCTGTGTCTATGTGCCTGTGGTTCTGTCAGTGTGATGAATTCACGGTGTTCTTATTTCAATTTCCAGGAGTGTATTTTACAAGGTTTTTGGCAGGTGCTAGACATCTTGAATCACGAGGTTCAGAGACTGTAAGTTCTTCCATAATTTCAGCCGTTTTGTCCACCTGTACACGTACTCTATAATTATGCAAAATCTTCCTTTACAGCTAGTAGACTACATCTTCTGTACTTGCTCTCAGGAGACAGACAGTTCCTCATAAAATGTTTGACATCACTTGTAACTGCCATTGTCGCCTTTCACTTACTCATGCCACGATTGTATTGCTTAACACGTGCCACATCCCTCAAAGAGTCTATGCGCTAGAGTTCAGTATTCATAGAGTCCTGTATACTAGGGAACATATCTTTTAACAGTACTCATATTACAATATCGATAAACACAAAAATTAAAGGTGCTAAGAGTGATCTGAATAATTAACGAGGAATTTCTTTGCTACCAACAACGTACAAGATCTTTTCCAGAGTGTTGTTAAACAGAGCTGAATCAGTCTCAGATCAACAATTAGGCGAATATCAAGCTGGTTTCACAACATCAACATCCTGTGCAGAGCAGATCCATAACCTGAAATCTGTTGTATCATACGCCACATCAAGATCAAAAATGTTTCTTGTGACCTTTATCGACTTTCAAAAAGCGTATGGCTCAATTGATCGAGAAACAATAAATAACAACCTTGGCGAATTTGGTCTAGATACGAAAACAATCAATCTGATAAACGCGGCTTTAAATTACACAATGTCAAAGGTGAAGCTCTGAGGCGAACTATCAGAACCATTTGAAATCTACACAATTGTGAGACAAGGTGACCTGCTCTCTCTATTGCTTTTCAACTGTGTCCTGGAAAAGATAGTTAGAGAGTGGAAAACAACAGTACCGCCAGGTTATGGGATTCAATTTGGACACAAAAGAAATGTCCTGAGTGAAAGCTGTTTAGCTTTTGCTCACGATCTGGCACTCATTGCAAGCAATATTGACGAAGATAAGGTTCAAGTGCCTAGCCTACAATCAATTGCTGCTAAGTCTGGCCTAAAAACAGCATTTTACAAAACTGAATTCATCACAAACATGAAACACGCTCCTCCTCATATTGAAATACAACAAGAGAAAATTAAGCAGTCTAAGAAATTTAAATATGTTGGAGAAATAATTACATCTGACGGTTCAGGAAATGCAGCTGCAGAATGTAGGTGTGGTCTCGCACACCACGCGAAACTTTCGAACTTACTGTCCAAGGCCAGTTGTGGTTCTCTCACTTCCCTCCTTAAATTGCCTACCCTAGAATGTTTTATTTTCGGTTGCGTTATCGCCTTCTGTGTTCATTGTTAGGTATCACAGTCTCCTAGAGCGTGCTTCGTGAACTGTGTAATTCTTTTCTTCAGTACGGTACCGTATAGCTTAAAATGTGTCGGCACGAAAGTGTCATTTTTAACTTTCCCGAGGTTGATGAAACTGTTAGTCGGCCTATGGAGGAAGGTGTCAGTGATATAGATCAAGAAATAAACCAAAAGAAAGGACGATTTTACATTAGCCAGCGATCACAGTTCTGCTACCGAACAAGAGTATCATTAAGAGGAAGAATTTCAGGAAAGTTGTGGTGGGGATGTGTATGTTTCTTCAATACACTTACAGTGTCTGTTAACATCGAATGCGTTCTGAGTGGTGATAAAAATGTAGTTACCAGCAAAGAATGTCAATTTGACAGACTTCCTTTTTGTACCTTTCGGGTGGAATTTTTATGCGCAATTATAGACCCTGGAATTTAGCTTTATTTGGAAATTTATTTCCTACAGAGATTGTATAATTTTTCAGAATGTAAAATTCAGTGCTCTAACAGTCTACTTGTATTTAAAGTAACTACACAGAATTACGTGCTTTTGAGTGATAAATCGTAAAATGCTACCGGCTTTGTTTAGTGCAATAAAATAAACTAGAAGTAGTTAATCAGCACTTACGTAATTGTGAAAATAAATGTTATATAGCATAAATTAAAAATTTCAAATGGTTTTTGCCTTAAATCTCGCTTTAAACACAGGGGTCCCTGAGATCTCGCCTCGTGGCATACGTTACAGAAAAGTCACATCGCGAGCACGTCTCCTCTTTTTCCCTACGATCATACATAGGAATCTTCAACTTTTGTAGTCCTGTCTTCCTCCGTTGGATGTAATATTACGGTATATTGATAATTTTTACTTATGGACCGTCTGATAGCAACTGAATAAAATACAAGTTTAGTGCCATACGGGTTTAGCCTCTATTTTCTTCATGGTGAAACGAGTATGGCACTAAAATTGTGTTTTATTCAGTTGCTGTCAGACGGTCCATAAGTAATAATTATCAAGATACCGTAATATTACACATAGGAATATCTGCGTCTTTTTCTTTGTTGCACAACATCACAACAACAGGTTCCTGTGTAGTTTCCGAAGTATTTACAATAAAACCATCGCATGTAATTTCATTCTCCATGACACAAAAATCATCGGCACCTGTACTTCCCTGTTCATTTGGCACAAGTAGAACGGCCTATTCAACAACCATTTCCACCCACTGAGGTAGATGCTAGTGCATTTAAAGCATGGTTAGACACTCCTGCACTTAAATCATTCATGTTGCTATGCAGCCACTTATTTGTTGTCGCCATCTCACAAACAGTCTGGCACTACACCTACTTCAGACTCCAGAATTCTACAGTATACTAGAGCTGATACTTCTACGTTAGTTTCTTTGATGTGCACAACGTTAGTAAACCACACCTAGCTCTACACAATGTCAATACTCTCTCTATTAATTATGTTAACCTTTCCATTCATAAGGTGTCAAAATGTTGTCTACTCCTCACATGATTTGCAGGTTTCACCTAATTAAAGGCAGTGTGGAAACAGGCACAAAAAATGGCTCTGAGCACTATGGGACTCAATATCTATCGTCATCAGTCCCCTAGAACTTAGAACTACTTAAACCTAACTAACCTAAGGACAACACACAACACCCAGCCACCACGAGGCAGAGAAAATCCCCGACCCCGCCGGGAATCGAACCCGGCAGGCCGGGCATGGGAAGCGAGAACGCTACCGCACGACCACGAGATGCGGGAAAAACAGGCACAAATCCGTTCTTTCCCCTTTTGACTCTCCTTCGCCCTCTTCTCTGCTCCCTCTCTTTTCATTCTTTCTCCCCATGACTCCTTCCTTGTTTCTTAAAATCTCCTCCACAAATCCTATTCACACTACGGAGACTTGTGAAAATCTATTTCCTTCTCTCTAGCCTGAAGTGCTTTCAGTCTCTTAGACAATTTTACAGTGTCCAGCAGCATCTTAACTACTTCATATTTCACAATTTGCCGGCCGCGGTGTTCTCGCGGTTCTAAGCGCGCAGTCCGGAACCGTGCGACTGCTACAGTCGCAGGTTCGAATCCTGCCTCAGGCATGGATGTGTGTGATGTCCTTAGGTTAGTTAGGTTTAAGTAGTTCTAAGTTCTAGGGGACTAATGACCACAGCAGTTGAGTTTCATAGTGCTCAGGGCCATTTGAAACATTTTCTCACAATTTCAAATTACACGTCCCTGGTAGGCTTTTGAGTTATCTGAAACCCCGCTCCAGGTGGTACTGACCATGACACGATTGCTCTTTATCTGTTACAAAATCACAAACAGCGAAGACTTGACGTACTACTATCACACCTTTTTAACTGCTTTAAATGGTAACATAACTATCCGCGTTCGCTGCTCAGCACCGTTCCCTGTTTCAAAGGGCGTAGACTAATACGTATTTACTATAGTTTTTGAACTGCGGCATTGTGTGAATCTCTTCACTAAACAAAAGAACGACAAAACAAAATCAAACAGTAGGAACGATATTTACTTGTAGCTTAACTCCTTTTCCAGAGTTGCTGCTAATAATTACTACGCTACACTAAAAACTATAATACTTGATAGAACTCAGCATTACGTCCCGAAACGCTGGACATGGATAAAACCTTGCATACTCATAGACAACGATCCAAACCTCTAACCCGGGGTTACACACATTGTATAACAAACAAAAGGCCAGGGAAAGCGCTAGATTGTTTGCGATTGAGGGTGGTTGCGCTGACTCACATTCTTCCATGCTTTATTTAATTTTTCCAACACAGTTTCAAAAAAAATTAAAATTTTCAGGTCTGACGCCAAGTTGTAACACGCGTCGTCGTTGGAGTGAGGTGGTCGTCAGATGTGAGAATCCGCCCATCTAGACCAGATCGGCGCCGGAAACTTCGTAAAACATAACCAGTCTAACTCTGAAACACAGACCTGCGTAAGAAACATGACATCTCCTTACGCAATGACACCAGGCCGTGACTCATAAAGCCAAAGCAAAACCGTTGAACATTGTCCTAAAACTTAATCAGAATGGAATTCAGTAAACATTAAATGTGATAGTGACGTGCACATTCGTCCAAAACCAGGAGTTCAAAATCAAGGAGATATATACTTAAGATTTTTCATCGTACCCAGTTAGTTGTGCGTCGAACTCAAACGCGGAAGCCTGTGTAGAACACCCGAATCATTATCGTATCGAGCAACTTAACCTCTTACCTTTGTTTACATTCCGCGCTGACCTGTCGCAGCTGTAGCGGAACATCGAAAGCTAAGTACTAATTAATTATGTGTGTATAGTGGTTTTACTTAGGAACTTTAGTAGTCTTCAACCGGTGTTCTCGGTGTTTTCTGGTGAAATGATTTCAGAAGAACATTTTAGGAACTGTTTTCAGTTTCGTTACACTGTCATTAGACGTTTGATTATCTTTCTGCATTAGTCTTTTGTTATATTCTCATTTGTTGTTGATTAATACTGTTAATAATAGTAGTTACTTCCCTTGTAGGATAAGTCTGTGATTATTGTAGTCAGGTTTTTAACATCTTCTTATTGTAGTAGCGGAACTTAGATAAGTAGTTTTCTTGTTTCAATAAGTGTAAAATTTTACCATGTGTGGGAAGTGTGGGCTTTGCCGTAGGTTCGTGAGTAGTGAATTGCGGTGTGAGACTTGTTCGAAGTATTTTCACTGGGGTGAATGCAGTTGGGAAGCCAGTGGACATTCTGATGATATCCTCTCCTGGAACTGCAGGTTATGCAGGAAGAGTAAGTTGATAGAGGAGCAGGAGCGTAACATCTGTGCCCTTCAGGTGTAGTTGAAAAACGCTCAGTAGGAGTGAGGTAGGATGAGGAGGGATAAGGGGGTGAGGGAGTGGGAGCTGGCTGTTGACAAGCGATCTGCTAGGAGAAGAAAATTTTCAGGTAGTTTTACTATAGGTGCTTGCAATAGATATGACCAACTCTCAGAGTATAGTGGAGAGGAATCTCTAGTACCTCTAGATGTAGGAAGTATGCAGTAGACCTCAGCAGTTACGGTGGCTAGGACAGTTGCAAAGTCGAAGAGGAAGAAGAAGCTTCTGCTGTTAGGTAGTTCTCATGGCAGAGGTGTAGGCCAGCGATTGCAGGAAGTGTTGGGGAGTGAGTACCACGTCACCAGCATTGTGAAGCTTAATGCAGGATTGGCTCAGGTGACTACTAACATAGGTGGGTTATGTAGGGATTTTACTAAAGAGGATCATGTAGTGATTGTGGGTGGAGTTAATAATAGTACTGATAGGGGAGTATAACATAGATGGTAACCTGGAAAAGATAGCCACTCAGACTGGCAACACGAATGTGCATTGCATGGAACTATTTCAGTCACGATCGGCCTCATCTTAATACAGCTGTCATGAGACTTGGGGGTGCGCTGATGACAGACAGCATGAGTTACATTTCAGTGGTGTCGGTAGGGTCTATCAGCAGGACAGGTTTCACTAGACATGACAGCATAGGTAGGGTCGGTGGGATCACTCATGGGAAAATTCCTGCAGTAGTGGGTGTTAGAGCTGCACCTTTTTTAGATTGAAGTCAGCTGATAGGTATTCCTGCTTAAGGGAAGTCTCTCTAACAAAGGAACCACTTTTCACAATACTTAGGTATCCGAGGAATGAGGGAATTAGTATATTTCATCAAAATATACAAGGTATTAGAGATAAAGTTAGTGAACTGCTTATAGATGTTGACTCTGAAATTATTGGTTTATCTTAACACTTCTTAAATAAGGAGATAATTCAGAGGCTTCCTTTACCAGGATACAGGTTGGCTGGCAGCTTTTCTAGGAGCTCTTTGCGGTGTGGGGGAGTAGCCATGTATGTGATAAACGGCATCCCATTTCAATCAATTGTTGTTTCAAAGTACTGCACTGAAAAGGTATTTGAATGTTGTGCATGTGGGGTTGAATTTAATGGAGCTAAACTTCTAACTGTTGTTATTCATAGATCCCCAGACTCCAACTTCACAACATTTTTGCTAAAGCTAGAGTAAATTCTTGGTTCACATGATAGGAAATACAAAAATTTAGTTATATGTGGTGACTTCAACATTAATTGTATAAGTGACTGTGCAAGGTAAAGGACGCTGGTAGACCTCCTTCATTCATATAATCTTATGTAAACCGTATTCTTTCCAACGAGAGTGCAAGGCAACAATAGAACAACCATTGACAACATTTTTGTTCATTCCCCTTTAATAGGGGAACTCTAAACTCTAAACTCTAAAAGATTTTTGTGTTGCAACACATGTTAAATATAGTTATCAACTGTTTAGGAAAGCTGATCCAGTTGCTGTAGAGACCTTTGTAGTCCTTATGAAGGAACAAGAGTGACAAGATGTTTATAGCGCTGACACAGTAGATGGTAAATATAATGCTTTTCTCAAGACTTTTCTCGTGCTCTTTGAAAGTTGCTCTCCGTTAGAACGTTCAAAACAGGGTACTAGCACAAACAGGCAGCCTTGGTGGCTGACTAGAGTGATAAGAATATCTTGTAGAACAAAGTGGCAATTACATCAAAACGTTAGAAACAGGCAAAATGTAAATGCTGCTGCCCATTACAAACTGAATTCTAAGGTGCTTAAAAATGTTGTTAGGAAGGCAAAAAGCATGTGGTATGCCGATACAATACCAATGTCTCAGGATAAAATTAAAACCATATGGTCAGTCGTAAAGGAAGTGGCTGGTCTAGAGAGACAGGTCGAGGATATAGAATCAGTGTGTAGTGGGAATGTCTGTGTTACTGGTAAGTCGCGTATATGTACAGTATTTAATAATCACTTTCTGAATACAGCAGGTGAACTAAATAGAAACCTAGTCCCAACAGGGAATCACATAGCGCTCTTAGAAAAAAGTGTACCGAGACTGTTACCTGAAATGCTACTCCATGATACTGACAAGAGGGAGATTGAGTTAATAATTAAATCACTAAAGGCCAAGAACTCTCTTGGATATTATGGGGTATCTAGCAGAATACTGAAGTATTGTTCTGTGTGTGTTAGCCCAGTACTTAGCCATATCTGTAACTTTTCCTTTAGGAGTGGAATATTGTTGACAATTTAGACCTAATTCTATGTCATAGGTGTTTGCTAAAGTTATAGAGAAGGTTGTATACACAAGGTTACTGGAGCATTTAAATTCACATAATTTGCTCTCAAATGTACAGTATGGTTTTAGAAATGGTTTAACAACTGAAAATGCTATATTCTCTTTTCTCTGTGAGGTTTTGGACGGACTAAATAAAAGGTTGCGAACACTAGGTGTTTTCTTTGATTTAACGAAGGCTTTTGACTGTGTTGACCACAGACTCTTACTGCAGAAGTTGGACCATTATGGAGTAAGGGGAGTAGCTTACAGTTGGTTCGCCTCTTACTTTAAGAACAGAAAGCAGAAGGTAATTCTCCGCAATATTGACAGTGGTA
This sequence comes from Schistocerca gregaria, assembly GCF_023897955.1. Taxonomy (NCBI): domain Eukaryota; kingdom Metazoa; phylum Arthropoda; class Insecta; order Orthoptera; family Acrididae; genus Schistocerca; species Schistocerca gregaria. Next base: position 602,129,889 of record NC_064923.1, on the reverse strand, counting down.
GTGATGTTCAGTCCCAATGAGGCACTGTTAAGTGGGGCGTTCCCCAAGGGTCAGTGCTGGGGCCACTGCTATTTCTTATTTATATAAATGATATGCCTTCTAGTATTACAGGTGCTTCAAAAATATTTCTGTTTGCTGATGACACCAGCTTGGTAGTGAAGGATCTTGTGTGTAATATTGAAACAGTATCCAATAACGTAGTTCATGAAGTAAGTTCGCGGCTTGTGGAAAATAATTTGATGCTAAATCACAGTAAGACTCAGGTTTTACAGTTTCTAACTCACAATTCAACAAGAACCGATATTTTGATAAGACAGAATGGGCATATTATAAGCGAGACGGAACAGTTGAAGTTCCTAGGCGTTCGGATAGATAGTAAGCTGTTGTGGAAAGCATACGTCCAGGATCTTGTTCAGAAACTAAATGCTGTTTTATTTACCATTAGAACAGTATCTGAAAAAAGTGACAGTTGAACAAGAAAAGTAGTCCACTTCGCATATTTTCATACACATATGTCGTATGGTATTATTTTATGGAGTAATTCTTCTGATTCAAAAAGGGTATTTTTGGCTCAAAAACGGGCTGTTCGAGCTATATGTGGTATAAGTTCGAGAACCTCTTGTCGACCCCTATTCAATAGTCTGGGAATTCTGACATTGCCCTTACAGTATATATTTTCTTTAACGTAGTTTGTTGTTAGCAATATTAGACTATTCCCAAGAGTTAGCAGCTTTCGCTCAGTTAATGCTAGGCAGAAGTCAAATCTGTATGTGGAATGCACTTCCTTGTCTCTTGTGCAGAAAGCAGTGCAGTATTCTGCTGCATCCATTTCCAATAAGCTACCACAAGACCTAAAAAACCTTAGCGGTAGCCCAAACTCTTTTAAGTCTAAACCGAAGAGTTTCCTCATGGCTCACTCCTTCTATTCTGTCGAGGAGCTCCTGGAAGAGCTAAAAAATTAAGCAAATTCCAGTGTTACATTGTTGACTTTCTTTATTTCAACTTAAGATTTATCCCCTGAATGTGTTTTTTATATTCCATTTTATCTGTTTCTACTATCGTGTTATAATTCCATGTACTGACTCGTTCGATGACCATGGAGACTTCTCCTTAATTTGGTTCCACGAAACAATAAATAAATAAATAATAATAAAAGTTACAAGATGTTAGTAGTAGTCGCCGGTCTCTTAACTACACCCACAGCTGTTTAATGTAGAACATTAAATTTTTAAACTTTTCTAAGCTTGACGTCATTTACAACCACGCCAGCAAGAATTTACGGTAAAATACGACTGAAGTAATCGGCACTAGCCGTAGCTTAAACTAGGTTTTCGGTTTGAGCGAGAACTGAACCCGTTTATAAATAAACACGCACTAGTCTGAAAAACGCCAACAGTAAATCCGAGCGTACAACAGTAACTTTAGTAGTAACAATTTAATAACTACGCACACATCCGTAAAATAAGCAGCACTGACAAGTACAAGACATGACCACGAAACGCAACCAACAAGGATCTCGTTCCTTAAAACCAGCTAAAACACAACAGCAGACTTCAAGCCTCACGGTCATCAGGACACATTATCGACCTAACACAAATGCACGGACGTGTGCTCAGCTCAAAATTTACTGAATAGTCATGACAAAAACATTCAAAGTAAACACAGAGCAATACAAGGAAAATAAGCAACTAAACACGCTCACGTTCAGCCATTTACGGAACAATTAATAGAGTCATGGCAAATTAACAAAGGGCATCCAGTTAAATTTAAGTGCCTGTAGCCTTAATTTAGTTGCTCATGATTCCACACAGTACACACGCGAGACTTTGTGACCGTTCCTCTCGAGTAACACGCAGATAATATTTTCTCTTTATTGATCTCAGTACTCTTATCATACTACTGAGATATGGAATCAGATTTCAAACAGATGCCACAAGGATCTCACAACAAATCCACTAATACAAGACAAACTATTCTTCCACATAAATGGACTACCAGAATATATTCGGCACGTGTGTGCCTAATCAACGGTGACATAGCGAAGCCACTCACAATGGAGCAATAACATATTCTGGAACAAGTGATGCATGATAGACCAGGAACACTCACCAGAAAATCACACTGACGACAACTCAGCATGTCGGTCCCTTCCGCAAGAAACTAACAGTAACCTTGTGTAACCAGAACAAGACAGAGGCTGGCCAGCGTTTCACATTTCAGAACACGTTAACAACCAATGCGACAGCAGCGAAAAACCATTCCAAAACACCTTCTCTGCCAGGCCCACACTGCGTAGGGTCTGACATGAACAAGCTCACTACGCCAATGCTGCAACCACAATTATGGAAATCGAACACAGGATATTAACCGATTGATGAATTTCGGACCTCAATAGACAGATGACAGTACTAAGCATCGGAAATAGACTATTCAGGACTAAACTTCCAAAAGTTTCGCACCCATAGCTAACGTTGAAATCTAATTAGGAGTGCCATGTCACGCTGTAAAATCTTTCCGAAAAGTCACAACGAATTCACTAGACATGGTGCCAAAACCTGCCGGCAACACACACACGCTCACTAGTACAAAACGTGAGACCGACATACAACTGAAAACTATTCCTACACGCTCTACGCACAGCAAACACAACATGTATTTCTAATCACTAACCAGGCATCGTTTGCTAAGGTCATCCCATTGGAGCTAATGCATTTAAGAACACGTAATTCATGATAGCTTAACAACACAAACACATACCACATTTAATGCGAATCACGGGGACGTCACCTTGTCGGCCTTTGCGAGAAACAGCTCTTTCTCAAGATTGAAAGTACGAATTCAAGCCGATGTTTCCAACATTTGACGAATAACTAACCGCGATCAAACAATAGGACAAAGTACTTGAAGCACTTTGACTAAGAGGAAGAAACAGTATGGAACTCCACAGTAGTGCCGACAACGGGTCAACGGAAAGTTCGTCACAAAAACGCCTCGGCGATGCAAAGGAAAAACCGTCACGAAAACCGAAATAGCCGTCAATACTGGTAGTTAGTTCGGCACTACTCCATCTCACTCGAGAGGGCTTACTTGATCTCTGGCCGCTGCAAGACTCCGGTCGCGGAAACAGCCGCCAGGGAGAGTCACTTCCACAGCAGTGTCATACACAGCTGGTAGCCGCGTTTCAAAAACGATGGAGGACAAGGCTACACGGCATGCTAACATTCCCCCTTAGACAGCCAAAGAATACTGTTTATGATTATCCTCCACATACTGAACATGCAAATACCATTATGTATTTGGTATAGAACCTACTGACCCTCCATGGCACCCACAACCGAGAAAATCTTAAGCAAAAGACTCCACTTACCCCACTGCCTATTGACTAAACTGCATGTCCAGTGTAGTCGAGTCATTTTCATTCACGAATGGTCGTTGTAGACATTGTCTACCCTGCTGCAAACCGAAGCGGAGAAAAGTGTGTAGTTCCTACTTCAGACACCAACTGAAGCGATTCGGTTCTAGAGGACCACTTCAGTGTGAAGTAGCGTCATGGGGGCATTGCGAGGTCATAGGAGGAGGCTACTGGTACCTTAGACAAAATTCATGGAATTCGGACATTTTATTAGCACTCGTTCGACTACACTGGTAGCGTGCTGGTGAAGACGGCGGCCACGCTCGTCTCGGCGTGTAGCGAGGACGGTGCGTGGAGGCAGTGAGTGAATAGCTGCTACACTATGATATTCTCACCCTAGTGGCTCGTCTCGGCGTGTAGCGAGGACGGTGCGTGGAGGCAGTGAATGAATAGCTGCTACACTATGATATTCTCACCTTAGTGGGTTCCGGCTTCCTTCCACTGCTCCGGCTAAACTAATAGCCTCTGCGGTAACACCCAAAAAATAGTGCCACCGTTAGAAAATGAAGAAATTAACCATTCAAATTGTAGTGCAAACTTTATATACATAGTAGAAACGGAGTATTTCCTTTAGTAACGTGTGCGGGACAAATGCATAAAGGCTCACATTGACTCACGAATGTCCAGTTGCAAAATTTCACAGTTGGTGGCACATCTTACTAATACTGACAACGAAATCTGGACTTCATGATCACAAACACTCTGTGATCACTGCAGAAGTTCATAGTCCAATTTGACATCAAAAATTGCACACAAATTTCGAAGTTCATAGTTCGTTATAAACAAGGCTCTCACGGTCGATAAAGAATTTATTACCCTAAGCATCTTGAAACTCTAACTCCTTATCATATTGAAAGTACCGAAATATTTGAAAGACTTCACCTCGCGGCCACAAATTATTCTCACACCCACGGACACATTCAGACGTCCTGCGGCTCCCTACTCACCCAAGCTCCAGCGATCTTGATACACTGACGAGTAACGACCGGAAAACCCATAACCACCGAAGGAAATCCCACAAAAGATCTCAAGCTCCTCGTTTACAACTACCTTGACGCTTGCTGCACTGTAACATGATCCTACTCAAATTTGTAAGCTCAAATTCGTTAATAAACTAGATTGTGGTTATTGAACATAGTAAATAGTAGGGCAATCGATTACGATGCTCATACTGAGTTTATAAAGTGTCTTGATATGGAATTAAATTTTTCATAAATACTAATAAATTTGTTTAATACTAAAAGTAACTTGTTGACGTGATTGTTGACATTTGGGCTTTCATTAGATGTAACACAAGATTAACTTGTTGGTTACGTTCAGTAGTTATAATTTTTAAATCTGTAATAATTATAAATTTGAATAACTATTTTAAAAATGCTTTAATCGGCAATGCATCTCATCGCCACCATTCATAATCTCTATTTAGCTTTCTCGTAGCACGTCTATAAGGTTTGTTACGTACTTTTCAATACATATCACGTTTCGTCTACATATTCTTAATTACTCCATCCTCCTGTTCTACCGAGCAGCTCCTAATGTAATAGTGTTCTGTTTTTTCGTAAGTCTTGCTTCCGTCATCAAGAGTCTCACACGCATCTTTGCACTCCTAACGTCAAAGTGACCGCCATATAACTGATTCATTGAATCTTTCCAATTCATTTGAATATCAACCTGGTCAGGAACATGAATACAAAGATTGGTACGCGGGCAGTATTTCGTGTTGCCTTGTTGTTGTGCTGACAGATCTCGTTGTGGCGATTCAGAAGTCGTAACTGCGAAGGTGTACCAACAACAAGAGGTTAACGCCAAGTGTAGCACTGTGGTGCCAACTCGCTGGTTGACACCTACTTCACTTTTCATAATATCTGTATATCTTCATGAGATTTCGCATTATGAATATCTTTTAATACCTACAAGATTCTACTTTGTTCCCAGCATCATCTTTTTCATGATATTCTTTACTGACATTACGATCTCAGAATTCTTTCTCTGACATGTGTAGGGTGGCGGTAAACTTAATGAAAAAGTAACCCCTTCATTCTGGTGAGACGATTTTTTCAAGGAACCCGCCGCCGAATATGCATGTAAACTAGAAGATAAACAACCACAGAGGGAAATGACATTGTAGGGTCCAGGTACAGGGAAAAGGCGCTTTTCTTGTAGCGGCAGGTCGCATTCACTGTGGAGCAGCGGCGAGCGCAGCTGTTTCAGCGTAACACAGAGATGAGGAGAGGCTGCTTGTGGCGTGGGGCGAAACGAAGCGAGCAGGACGGGCCCGCCGTTTTTAATCGCGGGGATATTTTTTGCATTACAGCCACACTTAATGAGTTTCTCCCTCCCAACTCAGCCGCCAGCACATTTTTTCTCTTCTACGTAAAACGTCCTCGAGCTAACCCGACGACATTCTGCCGTGCAGTGAAAACTTATGAAGAGTTGTTTCGCGGTTGAAAGTTCTCTGCTCAGCGTACATCAAGAAAGCTTCCCCTCTTTCTGTTTGACTGCTTGTCAAAAGAGTAAATAATATTTTCCAGGATCTGGGGCACGTTAAGACGATAAATGCTATTTTGCAGTTAGCGCACTAAAACTCTGAACGAGTTCTAAACAACGAGATGAAAGGGCGTGTACGAAACAAACAGCAACGTGTGTTTACGCACGAGTAGGCATCTGTGTGTACATCTACATACGAGGAGGAACTTCTGAGAAATACATAGTGTCCACCAGTGCACGAAACTGACATGTCTGTCTGCGTGGCCATGCTCCACAGCAGGCCCAACAATATTTGTTTTGTAAATAAAACCGCCTTTTCTTGCTGCACTGTATTATATTCATCCCAGACGCGTTTGGCCTTTATTTACTCCAAGGTATTTTCACTGGGATATAGAACGATACACTTTTATTTTGATAAGTGTTATTTTTAGATCTTCCAACAGTTTACGTTGCGTTTTTACTTAGAATATGTTGACATATGCGTTTCCTCTCATCTGGTCTGTAGGTCGCGGTACTTCATTTGTGAAACATAAGCACATTTTTATACTCCGAACTTTTCCTGTCACACTTGTCACCATATTTACCCTAATTTTTGTTATGCACTATTATTCTTTGACCACTAGTTATAAATATATGTTCGGACACTGTGCGTTTAGAGACGTAAATAGTTTGAGTTCGCTATGTTTTTCCTCCAGTTTGGTTTGTTTACCTACATGTTGCCAACCTAACGAGGTATGTGTTGAAAACTAATGTCTTTGTGTGTGTCTGTGTGTATGTATGTATGTATGTGAGGTGGGGGGGGGGGGGGGTTGTGTTCTTGGTTTAAGTTGTGGAATATTGAATATGAATGTAATTGCTGTTAGAGAGTGTTTGAAAGCTGTGGTGATTAGCTGATTTCGGTTTTTTTTTAATGTTCTGTGGAGGGCCTCATGGACAAGTGAGTGAAAAGGTATTGAGTTGGGTGACATTATCAGTATGATAATAATCCTTTTTTGAAGTGTTATTCTATTATTTTCTCTATTTACGTAAACAAGGGATTGTTTTTCTATGTGTACATGATCATTCAATTGGGTTTTCTTTCCTGCTTTGGTTTTCTGTATGTGGTAATTTTCTTGCAGTGCTAGGAGATGTTTTTTATTGTTATTCTAATTATTTTAATGCCTTCTTCTCTATTGGTTGGTTTGTGATTATGGTCTCTTAGGTGTTCTGTAAATGTGGAGTGTTTATCCTATACTTCCACGTTCTCATGCGTTCTTTGTATCTGACACCAAACGTTCTGCCTGTTTGTCGTATGCATCCGACATCACAAGTGTTACACTGTAGTTGATATATACCTTCTCTCTGGCATATGTCTTTTGTGAGCTTCGGCATGTATTTTCGTACATAACTGTAAGTTGTGTGTTCTATGTCTATCCCCTGCCTTTTGAAAACGTTGGTGCTTTTAAGTTGAGTTTGTATCTGTATGGCATTATCCACGATCTTGTGTTTTCTTTCATATTTTTCTGATTACTCTGTGTAGTTGCTGTGGTGATGAGTATTATATGTTTGGTTCTGTTATGTTGTTGTCTGTGGTATTGTGCTTTCTCCTTTTATGTTACTTTCAATTTTTTGTTTAGCTTTGTGACTGGGTTACTACTGTAACCATTGGTTTATACTATCTGCATTATTATGTCGAGTTCTTTTTCGTAGTTTACTTTGGTGACTGGCACTGAGTTGAGCCTATGCAGCATGTGTCGTAGTGCTTCTTGCTTTTGTAGGTGTCTGTGGTTCGAGGATTGGGAAATGGTAATGTCCGTTGCTGTGGGTTTATGGTAAATTTCATAGACATTCCTACTGTTTTGTTTTATGACTGTTGCATCCAGTAAGTTAATTTTGGTTCTTCTGTTCTCTTTCAACTATGAATTCCTTATTTTTATGTACCTTGTTGAGTTCAGCATGTGGTTGCTCAATTTTGATGGCAAATATATACGAAAAAACAGACAGAACTTCTGATGTCGGATACAAACAACACATGAGAACCTGCAAGTATTGGGCAAACGACTAAACATTTGAACAACACATAAGAGAACATAATCACAAACCAACCACTAGAGAAAGATGTGAAATTAATTAGACTCAAGAATAAAGAAACCCTCGTACCCCTGCAAGAAAATTACCACACGTAGAAAACCAATACAGAATATAAAATCACGCTGAATGATCAAGTATACATGACAAACAGTTCATCGTTTTCCACTAATAGATAAAATAATAGAATAACACTCTAAAAACATAATAATAATGCCACTTAACTGAACACCTCTTCACTCACTTGTCAATGAACCCTTTCACAGAACATTTAAATCGAAACCTCAAACCAGCGCATCACCAAAGCTTAAACACACTCTCTAATAGTTATTACATTCATTTTCAACACTCTACAACCAAATCACCAACCTCTCACCCCACCCACACGCGCACTCACACACACACACACACACTCTTTAGCTCTCTCTCTGTCTCTCTCTCATTCACAAATACACATACACACACACACACACACACGTCCGGAGACAGAGATTGGATTGGACTGTGTGGGGGAAGTGATCAAACAGTGAGGTTATCGGTCTCATTGGATTAGGGAAGGACGTCGGCTGTGCCCATTCAAAGGAACCATCCCGGCATTTGCCTGGAGCGATTTAGGGAAATAACGGAAAACCTAAATAAGAATGGGCGGAGGCGGGATTGAACCGTCGTCCTCCCGAATGCGAGTCCAGTGTGCTCGCCACTGCGCTACCTCGCTCGGTGCGTAGATATATCGTGAAAGATGTAAGTTTCCAACATATACTCCGTTAGGTTGACAAAACGTAGGTAAACAAACAAAACAGGAGGAAACACATAAATAACTCACAATACTTACATCTCTAAAGGCACAGTGTTCGAACAAATATCTACAATTAGTGCCAAAAGAATAATAGTGCACCATAAATATAAGGGCAAACTTTGTAACAGTGTGATAGAAAAAGTTCGGAATATAAAAATGTACTGTGTTTCGCAAATGAAGTGGTAGCGTGACCTCCAGACCAGATGAGAGGATGTGCAGAAGCCAACATGCTGTAAGTAAGAACTTATTTACATAAAAAAACGCGAGGTGAACTATTTGATAATCTAAAAATAACACATATTAAAGCGAAGTTCTATCGTTCTAAATCTCAATGAAGATGCCATACAGTAAATAGGAGTAAAACGCATCTGGGAAAAACAAATTACAGTTGCAGTAAGAAAAAGAGATGTTATTAACAAGTATAAAACTGAGTTTCCAACATAATCGTGTGTTTTCTGAATCGATCTTCACACTACAATAATCACACTTCACATTTTAAAGAAGCGAAAATTGCTTTCAGTAGTGGAAGAGGCAACAAACTGTTGTTTGTCGTCTGATTAGAATGAATCAGACTGCCTAAAGTCCACCAGTTTATTTTATTTTTTGCTTCATGAAACAGTAATAGCTACAATCTAAGACTGGTGGACTGAAGAGAAAACCTGTAACTTGCCGGCAGTGACCAACTAGTACTTCTTTTAGTTTTACGGCAATGTTGTCCTTTCTTTCATTCCTAGCACCAGGAATACTGTAGTCAGATGTAAGAAATTTATTCGTTTAAGATGAAGAGTATAATAGACAGTGAGTGTAAGAGTTAGAGAGGAAATGAATCATAGAACGAGAAGAGGAAATGGAAATGGCACACACCAAACCGCTTTTCCTTTACTACACAATTTGTCATATCTTGAAAGTAACGGAATGTAAAGTTTCTGTTTCTGCTAAGCAACACATATATTATTATTAATACTTTCGTACTCTCTTTCACTGTCCTTTCATTTTCTTGTAGATATGTAGAATACAGTTAATGTAATATCTATGTAAGACAGCTATACAGTTGAGACAGCAGTAAAATATCGGTAGTCGATTGTCCGACAGAATGCACAGTGACATAGAGCGAGCAAAAGAGAGTAAATTTATATATATATTCTACAAACCGACTTAAAGTGGATGGCAGAATATACTTAGTACGGTACGACGTGTTAAGGCACCTGCCCGTTCCAATTCCGCATGGAGAACGGGATTGCCTCTGTGTTAGCGGTCACTGCCGAAACGAAACTTTCGGATCTGCAGAATATGTTTACACGCTTCAATTTACACTGATGCTTGAAATTTTATAACTGGTGTCTACCTTCAGGCATGTGCCAGATCATTTATTGCGTTCTACTGTGCAATGAGGCAAAAAACTGTGAATATTTATTCCGCCCTGTTTTGAATACTTTCAGTGAATCATACGCACTTAAGAAATTTTCTTGGCTGGGATACACAAGTGATTTGCATACAGTCTCCTACTAAGATGACACCAATTTATTTCTTCATATGTGTCGCATCAGCGAGCTACGGTTTACACAACAACCACGTCTCTTTCGACTCAAACTCTGACATAATGCCTATAGCCGGATTGTCCACTACCGATTTTTTACTGCCCTCTTCCTTGTACAGCAGTATTACATACATATTAGATTAAATGTATTATGCGGATTTACATGAAAATAAAAGTAGTAAACTAGAGAATAATTATGTTAGTAGTAATAAATGTGTCACTTAGCATAAGCGAAACTATTATTAATAAAATGCAGTAATTTAAAAGAAAAAAATAAAGGAGACAAGAAAAAAAGGTAAATATCACACAGTATGAGCAACGTGCTCACGCGGTCTTCCGTGTGTCAATCTAACCAGCAGTCATTCGAACCATTCTTCCCTGTGTACCCTCAATATCCCCTGTTAGCCGTATTTGGTATGGGCCCCGCAAACGTGAAAAATATTTTAAGAAGGAGCACAAGTAATTTGCAAGTTGTCTTGTTTGTACGCTGACTGCATTTTCCCAGTATCCTGCCAAAGAGCCGACATCTAGCACCTGCATTACCAATGATAAGCGTATGATATCATTTCATTTTCCTATCCATACAAATGTTTAGTCTCAGATATCACTTATTAGTACGAAATGACTGAGCCTGACTGTGATTCACTTACGCTGTGGCCATAGCATACTACCTCTCTAGGTTTCTTTAAGATCTGAAACAAGTTATCGATCATTACACCATAAGTTGTCAGTCATTACTCCAGTCTCAAACCTTATCATTATTTTCCTGGATAACTTTGCACTTTTTTTTCTTTTTTGAAATACACCGAAGGAAAAAACCCAACACCAGAAAATAATTAATGTACAGTAATGGAATTTCGGGAATAGATTGGCTTGTCTAACATATATTTAGTGATTAACATTGCCAGATCACAGGTTAATGTAAGCGGGAGATAAGCCTTGCAAATGTGAAAAGCTGGCACATTAATAATCAGTATAACCGCCAGAATGTTGAATGCAAGCATGCAAACGTGCATGTGTCGTGTTGTATAGGTACTGGATGTCAGTTAGTGGATTGGAGATCCACTCATGTTGCTCTTGGTCAGTTAACACAGGAACTGTTAATGCTGGTAGAGGATGACGCTGTAGCTATAGTCGTATGATGTCTCATATGTTCGCGATTGGAGACAGGCCTGGTGATCGAGAAGGTATGCGGGCGGGCATTATCCTGTGGGAAAACAGCCCAACGAATGCTGTTCAGGAATGGCAACACAGCGGGGTAAAACACAAGACTTACGTACACGTTTGCAGTCACGGTGAGTGGAATAGCCATGAGAGTTCTCCTGCTGTCATACAAAATCACACTCCTAACCATAACTCCAGGTGTTAATCCAGTATGTCTATCACATAGGCAGGTTGACTGCAGGCCCTCAATTGGCCTCCTTCTAACCAACTCACGGCCATAACTGGCACTGAGGCAGAACCAGATTTTATCAGAAAACACAACAGACCTCCAGCCTCCCCTCCAATGAGCTGTCGCTGGACACCGGTGAAATCGCAAATGGTGGTGGTTTGGTGTCTGTGGAATGCAAGCTACAAGGCGTCTGGCTCCGAGCTGTCCCTGGAGTTACCGATTTATAATAGTATGTTGCATTAATATAGCGGCAACTGCTGTTCAGATGACTGCTGAAGATGAAGTACGATGCGCCAGAGCCATAAGCTAAAAATGATGGCCTTTCCTCTCGGTAATGCCACATTGCTCTCCAGAGCTTGCTCTTCTTGCTACAGTAGATTCTCGTGACCACCAATGCGCGTAATGATTTACAGTGACTACATTCCTGTCAAGTCTTTCTGCAGTATTGGAGAAGAAACACCTAGTTTAACGTAGCCCTACGAGTATTACACGACCTCGTTCAAACTCAGTGAGATGTTGATAATGCTATTTTTGTCGCCTTCAATGTATTCTTGACTAACATCAACTCAATCAATTCACCACCAGTCTCGAAGGTAACCAACGCTCACGACGGTTTCAGCCTGTATTTAAAACAAACCTGATTTGCAATTTCACAGTCGGCTGCTAACACCGCTGTTACGTGAATGGTGCGAAATTTCAACTGACATCGCATTTAAGATGAAGGAACACGCCTACCAACTTACGTTTATGTCACACACTCTCCATGGTATTAGGATTTTTTTATGTCGGTGTACTATTTAATTATAGATAATTAAATAATCTCCAAAATGTGTGACGTTACTATTAATATTTTCTGTTTGGTCAGTATTATAAAACATTATCAGTAAGGGTCCCACCACACTTTCTTGGCAATCGCCTCTAGTTAGTACTATTTCGTCAATGACACTCCATCCAAGATTACCTTCTGCATCCTCCAGACCCACAAATCCTCAACCGGGGAATAAAGAATATAAATTTGCGTCATCTTTTGCAAAGACAGATATGTTAGTCGTCTTGACATTTCATACAAATATGCCCTCACAGAGATCAATTTTTGAGAATCATCACTGAAATTTATGTCCTACTAAACATCCGTTGCAGAAATACTGTTAAGCGAGTTTATGGGATGCATAGGTAACGTCTTATGAATTCTTATGAATTGACTGTATATTATTTTTTACGTGAGTATACTTCAACTTTTCCTCCGATCAACTTCGACTCAGTACTGGATAGCAAAGCTTACTATTTCACGTAATAATCTATTTGTGAACGATATTGTTGTTATTAATCTGTAACTAATCGCAAATTTCTAAAGCAGTGAATTTACTGTGTTGATAGTTTGCTAATTGTAATCCTTTGACTTACGGAATACCGTGTGATCGTGTTTAGGTGGACTGGGATGGAATTCTTTAAACTGACATTTAATTTATACACAAGAGATTATCATGAGCAGAAATGTCCAAATGGCTCTGAGCCCTATGGGAAGTAACTGCTGAGGTCATCAGTCCCCTAGAACTTAGAACTACCTAAACGTAACCAACCTAAATACATCACACACATCCATGCCCGAGGCAGGATTCGAACCTGCGAGCGTAGCGGTCGCGCGGTCCCAGACTGTAGCGCCTATAACCGCTCGGTCACTTCAGCCGGCGTGCTGAAATGTGTTGAAACCAGTCCTTTCACAATATTCGTAATTCAAACATTCGTTCACAATAACAGTGAATAAAGTTTGCCCTAAGTCAAAAATTAATTTTTACTGCACAGTGCTTGTGAAATCCTGTTATTTCGTCTATAGGAGGTTCTTACATTTCTTAAACTGATGTCTCATCATCTGTAAACTTGAATAAGAGTTTTCGCACGTTCCAACGCTGTAGGAGTCAGAGCTGTGTTCGACGGTTTGTGTGACGTTATTGCGATGATGACAAATGCCTCGCACAACGACTGTCCAGTCCCCTGTAGACATTCTGCAAGGGCTTATGAATGTCTACGACGCTCTAGTTTTCCGCCAAAAGTAAATCGATGACATCTCTTTGCTTGGAACGCACTTCCGTTAGAGATGCCACTTAGAAAATTACATACAGCGCAGCCACCTATCGGAAATTCATGAAACTATAGACGTGAAGAGAGAATCATCCACCATATCCCACAACAAATTCCTCATTTACACCATATCCCACAACAAAGTCCTCATTCTTATATAGAAATTGGTGAAAAAATGTGTTTCGTTAGTTAAGGCTAATCCCTCGTACATTCGAAAACCTCTAGGAATAGGTTTGAAAGGTATGTAAAATGTGGAAGGGATATGTAGTATTTCAAAAATATTTACGTAACAGGGAACAAATTAAGAAAAACTAATGTATGAAAAGTAAAATCCACAAGGAGCTCACACCACTAGCAATCAGATACGTTGCACTGTCACAAAAATTGAATAAAGGAAGCAAATTTTAATTCATACTTACTCGCATTCACAGACCATCCTCCCAAAACGCTGCATTCTGTAAAGTTTTGAGATGAATGTCTTTCTTTCGCTTTCTTTTCAGCTTACGACTACATGTACGTATGTTTGTTAGTGTTTGTATGAAAACTGAATCATGCTATCATTGAGAAAGAAAAGCTTTAAATGTGTAAGAAAGAGCCTGAGACACACATACACTAATACTTACAATCCATTACTCATTCCTTGTTAAACATTTACTCACTCATTCCGTACTCCGCTCATTGAAATAATCAGCTTCTACTACGGAATCATGGCAGTTGATAATTGACTAATTGTTTAATCATTCAAACTCAGCGATGAAGACTGTATTCGTTCTGTTAGAAATTAATCCTTGCAGTAGATGCAGTCTACTGACTACTTCAATTTACAAACATATTATGCAAATGAAAAATGTGTAGTCTCAGAAATATACAACAAAAAAGACGCAGGACTTCCAGTGAAGCAGTTAAAATTTGTGGAATGCTTCATATATCAGGTCGAAGGAAATGGTTTTGACATGAATTAACGAAAGCTGAGAAACATAAAAGTGGATACTTATTTACACTACTTCAATATATTTTCTGACATTCATCCGCAGCAACCCTTACGAGGTAAGGCAACGGTCTAACTTACGTCACATTTTTGGATTGGCAGTCCCTCGGTGCGTACTCTCTGCACTTCGCAGCACCGAAAGCGGTAGCGGAAAATCGCAGCTAGTCTCCAAGTCTGAAAAAGGATAAAATGCAACATGCCACTTTTGCGCATTATGTTGAGATCAAGCAAAAGAGGAATTATTACCTGAAGTACTGCGGAAAGATGGTTTTGTCAGTATCACACAACTCTACCAAGTGGCACAGGAGCTGTTCTTCAAATAAAACATGCCTTTTTCCTGGTGTATTTATGTAGACTGAAGCAACAGATGAAAATTTGTACCTAGGCTGGGATTCCAATACGGGTTTAGTTCTCACTAGGCGAATACGCTAAACATTGCGCCCTCCTCTGGCGCCGGCCGCGGTGACCGAGCGGTTCTATGCGCTTCAGTACAGAAGCGCGCGGCTGCTACTGTCGCAGGTTCGAATCCTGCCTCGGGCATGGATGAGTGTGATGTCCTTAATTAGGTTTAAGTAGTTCTACGTTTAGGGGACTGATGACCTCAGCTGTTGAGTCCCACAGTGCTTAGAGCCATTTGAACCTTTTGAACCATCCTCGGGCAGTGTCTTTCCACAATTGAAGTTCGATTTCTAAAATTGATAAAAAATTTCATTCGTCGCTTTAGTCTGCATTATACACATTATAGATGTTTGGCACCTGAAAAGATTTCTGGAACCATTCAGTTTCTTTTTGAGATTGCAGGCATGTTTTATTTGTGAAATAGGATAATTTGTGCCAGTTACCATTGTAGGTGAATGGTTAATCTGTAAGATTAAAGAGGCAGAGGTTCGATTCCTTTACTCGCAACTCTCAGCCAGCACCAAAGTAGTGATAGAAATCATCTAGTCCTTAAACCAAAAATCAAGCTTGAGACATGACTACTAGCAAGTTAACTGGGATAGTATAAAGCATTTAGAAGACTCCAACAACATCTTGTGACTGGACTTCTGCTTTGCTTTATCGTTTGCACAAAGAAAACGTGATTGATGTTTATAATTAGCAAGAAACTCGCTGCTAACATCCATATGCAAGACTTTCGTCAAGGAAACGTTAAAAAGAGACAAACTGCAGGAAAATACATAAGTAGAAAAATACCAGGGAGGATTCAGAAAAGGACGCTCTCGAGTTACAAAAATACTCAACCTGCAGTCAATGATACAACAGGTGACAATGACTGGTAAGAAGTATACCGTTGTTCGTGTTGATTTTCAGAAGAACTAATTTATGACTCGATTAATATAACTGATTTCATGAAGATCCTGCAGGTTCTACGATTTGATGAGAAGACCTGTAATCTTATCCAGAAGACTTTCAATAACACGATATCTTGAGCACAATTCACAGGAATACTTTCAGGACAGTAGTAAGGCAGCGAGATGGTCTCTACCCTCTCCTCTTTAATTATGCACTGCAAAACCTTTTAAGAGAAAAACGAGAAGATTTACCTGTACAGGGACTTTCAAATGTATCTCTCTGAGACACAAACACAGCGGGTTCAGTTTTGATTGCCTGACAGCTGCTGACGACCTACACTTTTACCTCAGTCATTAGGAATTGCTGTAAATCATTTCAATGTTCTCAGCAAAAGCAGCAAATAGAAAAAGTACAAGTAATGGTGTCGCTTAGAAAACGCAGTTCGACACGAACTTCGATTGGCTTCCTTGCATACACATTGCACTAGAGCGTGGGGAATTCAAGAACGCCAATAGCGTCACATACGTGGGAGAATGTCTAGAACTCTAGCTTTCCAGAGGAATAACGTTATCAAATCGGCTAACCAATGCTATAATTGGCTTATCAAGTAACCAGGAGCACTTATAACAAAAAGTGGTAAAAGAGAAATGAAGCACTAGCTGTAAATCATCCGCCCTCGATCCCCAAATGATTCAGAGAGTCTAGTAGTCAGTAGGATGGGTCTAACAGACAAACTTTAAATACACGGGAGAGAGACGATGTGGAAGATATTGGAAACAGTCAAGGAAGGAGATGAAGTGGAAGATATTGGAAACAGTCAAGGAAGGAGATGAATATAAAAGACGAAGAAACCAAGAGCTCAAAGTAAAAAAATCACAGGATGAAGCGGCTACACTTCAATGGAAACGTCTACAGGATCCACCCGAGCAGGTTGACCTGTTAGATTCTTGGATACTGGCTCAACAGAAAGACCAAGTCACTTCTGTTGGTGATGGAAGTGATAAAATATCTTCATGGACTGCGAGGTACAGAAACAGATGTAAATTCTTCACGTATCTCCAGACACCGCATAAACAAATGAGATTCAAGGTGAAACCACCAAGAAAGACGACAGGAGTAGAAAGAAGAACACAACCGTGCGATGCACGACTACTGGGCGAATATAAAAATCCACTCCAAACACAATAGCTGCATGTCTTGCTCCTTGGAGGATCCATATGAAACAAGAAGAAGAGTACAGTAATACATTATTTCCACTGCAGGATAGCAGAGGAGCAAAAATATCAAAAACTAATTATTCAGTATACACAACAGCAGTAACACGATCACTGAGGTTCTGTTTTGATAATATTATAGAATTCTGGCAAAGTGAGGCTACACTTGACCCCCAACTATTTCAATCTACTTTAAAAATCTGCAAAAGGGAAATTAGCCACATCATTTACTCTCTTCCTAGCAGGATGCAGATGTCAACAGCAGATGAAAGACTGTGGACAACATTGTAAGTGGAAAATAAACAATGTGCTGTGCCCTTTGTTTTTAAGAATCATGGCCTTTTCTTTCTGTTAATTTCATGTTTCCTATAAATTAAAGAAATTAATGCAGTAAAACATTTGCCTAACGTGTGACCTGACGCGAATGACGCTGTCTTGTTGTTGCTTATTAGTTTACCGGCTATAATAAAGAACTTCCTAATCACTACAACAAAGGTGGCAACACTGATGTATTCCTTACTATTTCGCCCCTGAGAATCAAATCCTAGGAATGCAACGGAGCAGACCTTATAGGTACCTGAGGCAGCCCCCCCCCCCTCCCCATTGCTGAGCCACCACTGACCACACGCTCCAGGTACCCCCGCGCCACCATTGACAACACGATTCCAAGCGCCTCTTCCAGGACTTCAATCCTAGGAATGTAACAGAGATGATTTTACTGTGTGTTTATAGCTGGTACACGCTTCACTGTCAGCATAACCTTGATACCTCAGTTTTACTCACATATGTCCTTTTTTAGCTGTATCAGGGCGCGATACCAGATTGTGACACTAAACTCAGTATGAACACTGTTGAACAATTCAGTGTTACATGTTTCCAAAAGTTTTATTTTTTTATTTTATTTTTTGTTATGTACGATAAGTTTCAGTACTGTCTAATCATTACAGACTTAACATGACAAATTAATTATAATTGGAATATTATCTGATAACCATTATCGAAGAAAAATCCAGTAAAGCTGTGAAGACCGGCCGTGAGTCGTGCTTCAGTAGCTCTTGCCCGCAAAAGGCAGAGGTCCCGAGTTCGAGTCGCGCTCGGGCGCATAGTTTTAATCTGTCAGGATGTTTCATATCAGAGCACACTCCGCTGTAGAGTGAAAATCTCATTCTGGATACTATCTCCATTGCTCATTTCTGTGAGGATCTGCTTATTCTGGACACTTTAATTACATTCTTAAAATAGGCCTATCAGAGTTTTTTTTGTTTTTGTTTTTTTTTTTGTTTTGTAGTGTGCAGTGATGTGAGACTTTCTCATAGTCCAGTCTCTGTATGAATTTCTCTTTTCCTCCATCTCGAGATTTTTATTCCCTTTGTTGGCCATGGCATAATTTTTTAATATATTTTCTGGGTAACGATTTTAGAAAGCTACTTTCAAATATAGGCAGACATTTACTATGGATTAAACTTATTTTGACATTATTGGCTCTTTCTACACGTACCTCATCTCATACCAGCTTTTTTAACTTACCCTTAAGAAACTGTGTCCTCTTCTCATTAAGAAGCTCAATGCTTTTTATGTACCTGTCACGGGGATGTAAGACATAGTTTGTTTCCATTACACATATATCATCACTATATAATCCTTTAACTAGTGAGTATACATTAATCGTTCCAGTGTGAGCACTGTCTACAAAAACGTTAAGAATCAGCGACCTACCATCTTGCTGCATACAACTTGGAAAATAAAGCTGTGAAATTTGACTGACAATCGCTGCCAATTTTTCCCATCATTGTGTTTCAATAAATTTACATTGAAATCTCCAGAATCAACTAAATGTTTCTTCTCGTCTCAAAGGTAGCTCAACAAAGCATCTAGAATTCTCATGAATAGTTGAGAGTTTCCTGTAGAGGATATAAAGGTTGATACAATTACAAGAGGAATATTCTGCAGTAAAAACTCACAAGCACATGCTTCTATGTCCTGATCCACAAAAAAAAGTTAACTTTGCGTCCAACTATTACATATATTGCACCTCTTCCTTTTACCACGCGCACTCTACACAAAAAGGATGCTAGTTAGTAATCCATTATATTTAACTTTTCTATCCTTGTTGTAATATGGAATAAAGAGAGACACCAACATCTGTCACTTCAGAATTTTTCAGGACTTCTAGACATTCCAGTAGCTCATCAGCCTTGTTTTCCCGTCTCCTAGGATTCTGGTGAAAAGAACAAATTTTAGTTTTCTGTAAACCGTCAGATATATTGTGGCACTGTTTTGTTCTAACTCATTTCAAAACTGTCTGATGTTCACCTGACTTTAACCCAAAATCTGATTCTCTATGAACCCAGTAAGCAGCGGGATTAAATACTAAGATTCATAAAACCAAATAAATCAACGACAAACCCTCTTAAAATTATTGAATTAGTGAATATTATTCCTGTTGCTCCACATTAAAAAGTGGCCACTTACAGTTCATGAATTTCGCCGGTGTGTGTGACTCACACACGATACAGAATCATGTTCCCACGATGTCAAACACTCAGTTACATACATGTCAAACACATTGTTTCACCCACTCAAGTAGAAAAACTAATGGAACTGATATTGTTCTACATAAACGATATACCAGCAAACATAAACATCACTACGTAAGCATAACTTACAGAAAGATCTGTTTCCTTGCTAATAAAAAACTTCACCACCGTTATTTAGCTAATAACATGAACTACTTAAAAAGTTAGTGTTTACTGAGGCTCTAAATTTTTAGTTTGAAATAACTTTTCATATCTCCAAGAGGATTGCCAATATGAGGCTGAACTTCACATACTTGTCACCTACTGCCTTAATAAATTGTTGTGCAAAACTTCTGTCCCATTTACTGTAGAGGAAAGGTGCAATTTAATTTAATGTGGTGTACATAATATTTCATCGTCTGTAAGGTGACGAAATCTCTCGGCACGGTGGTAGGCTAGCTCATGTGAGTAGCATCTGTCACGGTGAAGTTAAGATTTACTGCATGCCTGCAGCTACCAGCTATCGTAAGTAATCTGCAGGGCGGATTTATGCCACCACGACACAAGGAGATAACTACGTCTGACATCTCTTTTTATTTTAGCCTGTTGCTGCGTATGTAACCTGGAAGCTCGTCGGAGGAACAGAGCTTATTTCTTCGGTTACTCCATCAGTGCTACCTGTCGTCTCTCCTAGGATTGGTAAGGGCAAATAGGGATGCTGCTTTAACAAAGGAGGAAATGAATATATTCCCAGTGGCGCGCTGGCAATCTCGGTACACACACCAGCACTCACCTTCATATACACTCCTGGAAATGGAAAAAAGAACACATTGACACCGGTGTGTCAGACCCACCTTACTTGCTCCAGACACTGCGAAAGGGCTGTACAAGCAATGATCACACGCACGGCACAGCGGACACACCAGGAACCGCGGTGTTGGCCGTCGAATGGCGCTAGCTGCGCAGCATTTGTGCACCGCCGCCGTCAGTGTCAGCCACTTTGCCGTGGCATACGGAGCTCCATCGCAGTCTTTAACACTGGTAGCATTCCGCGACAGCGTGGACGTGAACTGTATGTGCAGTTGACGGACTTTGAGCGAGGGCGTATAGTGGGCATGCGGGAGGCCGGGTGGACGTACCGCCGAATTGCTCAACACGTGGGGCGTGAGGTCTCCACAGTACATCGATGTTGTCGCCAGTGGTCGGCGGAAGGTCCACGTGCCCGTCGACCTGGGACCGGACCGCAGCGACGCACGGATGCACGCCAAGACCGTAGGATCCTACGCAGTGCCGTAGGGGACCGCACGGCCACTTCCCAGCAAATTAGGGACACTGTTGCTCCTGGGTTATCGGCGAGGACCATTCGCAACCGTATCCATGAAGCTGTGCTACGGTCCCGCACACCGTTAGGCCGTCTTCCGCTCACGCCCCAACATCGTGCAGCCCGCCTCCAGTGGTGTCGCGACAGGCGTGAATGGAGGGACGAATGGAGACGTGTCGTCTTCAGCGATGAGAGTCGCTTCTGCCTTGGTGCCAATGATGGTCGTATGCGTGTTTGGCGCCGTGCAGGTGAGCGCCACAATCAGGACTGCAAACGACCGAGGCACACAGGGCCCACACCCGGCATCATGGTGTGGGGAGCGATCTCCTACACTGGCCGTACACCTCTGGTGATCGTCGAGGGGACACTGAATAGTACACGTAACATCCAAACCGTCATCGAACCCATCGTTCTACCATTCCTAAACCGGCAAGGGAACTTGCTGTTCCAACAGGACAATGCACGTCCGCATGTATCCCGTGCCACCCAACGTGCTCTAGAAGGTGTAAGTCAACTACCCTGGCCAGCAAGATCTCCGGATCTGTCCCTCATTGAGCATGTTTGGGACTGGATGAAGCTTCGTGTCACGCGGTCTGCACGTCCAGCACGAACGCTGGTCCAACTGAGGCGCCTGGTGGAAATGGCATGGCAAGCCGTTCCACGGGACTACATCCAGCATCTCTACGATCGTCTCCATGGGAGAATAGCAGCCTGCATTGCTGCGAAAGGCGGATATACACTGTACTAGTGCCGACACTGTGCATGCTCTGTTGCCTGTGTCTATGTGCCTGTGGTTCTGTCAGTGTGATCATGTGATTTATCTGACCACAGGAATGTGTCAATAAAGTTTCCCTTTCCTGGGACAATGAATTCACGGTGTTCTTATTTCAATTTCCAGGAGTCTACAACGTGAATACGTATTACACAGATAATATTTGAGAGCTGTCCAGTAATACAAGCAGTGCGGACAGCTTTACCGATGAGAAGGTGGTTCATATGCACCAGGTGTGTAAATTCACCGAATGAAATGGCGTAGCAACAGCAGTTTCTGTTGCGATAGCAATCACGTCGTAGTTGTTGTTCCCCTGAAACATGAACGAATTTTCGTTAGTAAACCTATCCACAACGCAGAGTATCACTATTATAGTACACCTAACACTGTCAAAATGTCAAAATCGAAACAAAACCGAGCAGTACTGAGTGTAAGCTTGAGGGTGAAGTACAACGCGGACATTGTTGCTGTTAGTAGCTAGTACTATGAGCGAACGCAACATGGTTGTTTCCAAACAAGGCACACACCACATACCGTCAACGTTCACACTGTTTTGGAGGTAATAGAAACACAAAGGAAAACTGGCGCGTAAATGAGACTAAGTGCAATTAACATGTAACAAACCACCGAAAACTATCGGTTCATCATACTAAAATACTCAAGAAACATCGACGAAGAAGCTAAGAAATTTTGTTGGAGAAGATCAGATTCGCCTCGTATACTCCACCAGCCACTGCAGAGTATGAAGTGGACGGGTCGTCGTTTTTTATTTTCTTTCGTATTCCTTTAGTCTAAAAATAGAGAAAAGACAGCAATCTATATGTATCACCTCATTTCATATCACGTCTTGCTTACCGGCAATAATTCATTTTTTTATGCATTTCATTCATACTTTGTAAGGGTCCTGATAGCTATGACATTGCGTCCCCTTGAAACCAGTATCATCTCCAACCAATATCATCATCTCCTCATAACCCAAACTCGAGATACACAATGGCGGCAGCAGAACTCTCACACATCTTTCTTAGGTTAACTAAATTTATCCAACACTCTTTTAAGAATATAACGCTGCCCTTCTTCCAGGTTAAGTTCCCCTAACATATTTGTCAATCTTTCATGTACATCCAAGTGGACCACCTACCATTGTAAGACTGTATTTCTTGATTCTTACAAGTCTGTTGTCATGCTAACTAGATTAAAACTCCAAATACTGCTACGCTACATTATAACTGGTCACACTACTGTTCTGAATCGCAGTTTCCATTGCAGAAAAAAAACAGAAAAGTTCACATGGCGAGGCCACAAAGTTGGGATCACAGCGTTACTTCAAACTTTGTACACCTTTCGTTATCCATAAAAACAACATAATGTGCTAGTAGTAAGGAGCACTACTCTTGCAAATCCGAGAAAATTGCAAGAGAAGTTTTACGCTTGTGGTATGTGGATTACGTACAGTACTGGCCATTAAAATTGCTGCACCACGAAGATGACGTGTTACAGACACGAAATTTAACCGACAGTAAGAAGATTCTGTGATATGCAAATGATTAGCATTTCAGAACATTCACACAAGGTTGGCGCCGGTAGCGACACCTACAACGTGTTGACATGAGGAAAGTTTCCAACCGATTTCTCATACACAAACAGCAGTTGACCGGCGTTGCCTGGTGAAACGTTGTTGTGTGCCTCGTGTAACGAGGAGAAATGCGTACCATCACGTTTCCGACTTTGATAAAGGTCGGAGTGTAGCATATCGCGATTGCGGTTTATCGTATCGTGACATTGTTGCTCGCGTTGTTCGAGATCCAATGACTGTTAGCAGAAAGTGGAATCGGTGGGCTCAGGAGGGTAATACTGAACGCCGTGCTGGATCCCAATGGCCTCGTATCACTAGCAGTGGAGATGACAGGCATCTTATCGACATGGTTGTAACGGATCGTGCAGCCTCGTGTCGATCACTGAGTCAACAGATGGGGACGTTTGCAAGACAACAACCATCTGCACGAACAGTTCGACGACGTTTGCAGCAGCATGGACTACCAGCTCGGAGACCATGGCTGCGGTTGCCCTTAACGCTGCACCACAGACAGGAGCGACTGCGATGGTGTACTCAACGACGAATCTGGGTGCATGAATGGCAAAACTCATTTTTTCGGATGAATCCAGGTTCTGTTTACAGCAATCATGATGGTCGCATCCGTGTTTGGCGACATCGCGGTGAACGCACATTGGAAGCGTGTATTCGTCATCGCTATACTGGCGTGTCACCCGGCGTGAGGGTATGGGGTGCCATTGGTTACACGCGTCGTTCACCTCTTGTTCGCATTTACGGCACTCTGAACAGTGGACGTAGCATTTCAGGTGTGTTACGACCCGTGGCGCTACCCTTCATTCGATCCCTGCGAAACCCTATATTTCAGCAGGATAATGCACGACCGCATGCTACAGGTACTGTACGGCCCTTTCTGGATACAGGGAATGTTGGACTGCTGCCCTGACCAGTAAATTCTCCAGATCTCTCACCAATTGAAAACGTCTGGTCAATGGTGGCCGAGCAACTGGCTCGTCACAATACGCTAGTCACTACTCTTGATGAACTGTGGTATAGTGTTGAAGCTGCATGGGCAACTGTACCTGTACACGTCATCCAAGCTCTGTTTGACTCAATGCCCAGGCGTATCAATGCCGTTATTACGGCCAGAGGTGGTTCTTCTGGGTACTGATTTATCATGATCTAAGCAGCCAAATTGCACATGCCAGTTCTAGCATAATATATTTGTCCAATGAATATCCGTTTATCATCTGCATTTCTACTTGGTGTAGCAGTTTTAATGACCAAATAGTGTATCTTTGAGTAGGTGCTGGACGTTAGAGTTACTGGTGGTTAACTGGTTAGCGTTCGAGCATCGTAAGACGAGCGCATACGGCGCGACGGTTCGGCTGCCACTCAGATATCATTTTTGTTGTACTTATGTAAATTCTTTGATATTTTTAAAAAATTGCACCTCTTCTATTCGTTCTAGGCACATTAGCAACGTATGACCGCGACGCAGGGTAAGTGAGAAACAGGGCCTGCCTCTATGTTTGCAGCTCGAAGTGTCGATGTGCAAAGTAGTTCCGGGTACTTTATCAGATTTGGCAAGTCTTGACACGCATACATTTTCAGGAAAACTCTATGCGTTAGTTCGTTTACTTGTCAATTGCTGTAAATATGTTTGTTGTAATAACTAAATGTAATTAAAAATAGTAAGTACTCAAATAACATTAAATTCACTAAAATGTTATGCAAATACATGTGTTTTTTTAAATTGTATTACCTCTCAACCATCATATAAATTAAATGATATGACGAGTGATGAACGAAATATAGAATGAAAATTAAGATTGAGTGGGAGTCCAAACGTCGCCTGATACATGTTTTTGTCTAACGACATTCGAACGCTAACTTCTTCACCATCACGAATTCTGATGTATGGTATCTATTCACAAATACATCAGTCACAGAGCAGAAGCGTAAAACCAGTCTTGCGATTTTCTCGAATTTGCCAGAGTAGTGCCTCTTGCTACTCGCACATTGCATATTTTCAATGCCCTATTAAAAGTATAGAACGTCTGAAGTAAACCTGTGTTCCCATCGTCGTGGCCTCCCCTACGTAGTTATCCGCCCGCATTACCTGTCAATAACCTGAATTTTCGGTAATTTAATCAATATGCGTTCGCCACTTACCTTTGATTTGCCTTCTCCCTATTCGTTAATGTCGTTATGTCGTATTTATTCACATGAAGTTATCTCACAAGGAAGTCACCCAGCTATCAAGTGTCGCGAAGATGTACAACCGGTAACACATGTTGTTATATTTCCTTTTATCGGACGAAGCGCATTAAAAATTTTTCTGTATAATCTTCAGGTACTAATGAACAGTGAGCCGCGCAGTGTGGTAATATTACATTTGTAAACACAAGAAACTCTTCCACCTAGCTTTAAAATTAATTTAATTAAATCGCCTGCGGAACTTAAGAACTGACCTTTACGTTTAGTGCTTATTACTTGAATGATGATTAACAATGCCTCTCGGGGTAAACTGTTCTCGATGCTAACTTGTTCAGACGTTTTCTCTTCCAAATTTACAAATTACAGTGCATCGTGTTAACTGGGAATACATTACGGGAGAGATATGTCGGTAGCGTCAAGCGGACGCTGGTACACAGCGTTGTACTGTTTATATATGTGTTGCTGGCGAGCTATAACCGTAAATCTGTCGACAAGAACAGCGGAAAATTTGTAAATTGCGCGCTGCTGGTAAATACAGGTGCACGTTGCAGAGTAAAAATTACAGTGCCATTTCTTCGCCCGGAAATACGTTTTACAAAAGATATCTTCAAATTATACAAGGAGAATTTCATATTCAAGAGGGGAGACGTTGTAATAAGCAGCAAAACAAGAAATGAAACACCACTTAGCAATTCAATAAACGTACTTTCCTTTGCTTAGACAGATGTAATTTCATTACAAAACTATTGAAATCATGCAAAATGATAATTGAGCGTTGTGTCACAGACTGACTGATACAGCAGTTAATTTTCATTCAGTTATTGCAACTCTTACATGTTACTGAAATTTTGATCCAACAGCCGCTTTTGAAGCACAAAAAGATGGAATGCGTCTAGCATTAAACTATTTTGGTACTGTCGACAATCAAATCTGAAACGTGATTTTCAGTTTGATACCCAAACAATAACGACAGTCCGTGAAGCACTAAACCAGTCTTTGAACCGGTAATCACAAAAGTGCCCCAACTTAGTCTCGAGCCTTGGAAACTTTTACCAAAATACACTGACATTTATTATCTTGCGCCTCAGAAACATTTACCTAGTGTGAGGACCTCTTAATTGATGATCGAGATTGTCACAATATTGGGAAAGCTTTAGAAAGCGATAACCAGCACCCGTGGCGTTTAGAATTAACGAGGAGGAATTATGAGTGCATGCATCACGACCGTGAGAATTTTAGAGTGAGTGGAAGGGAGAGGATAAGAGCAATGTGACAGACACAGAAGAACAGCGCCAAACTCGTCTAGACGCTGATCTACATCGACACTCGCCAGGCAGAAATCCAGTTTCGCCTGAAGGTTCAGAATAATTTCAAGAAATTGTTGTAAGGCAATAAAAACTGCTTGGGTTTATAAAGAAGAAAATGCATTTACATGCAATCCGATGAGCTATTGTGCCACATTTGTTTGAATTGCTGGAAAGGTAATTAATTGGGCATTTTTTGAATACCTGAAATGGCAAAAAGAAACGCCGTGAATGTGCTGCTCATGTGTAAAAATGTATATTAAAATTTTTCAGAATCACTCCGGACAGTGCGTGATATGGGGGACAGTACGACATAGGGTTGCACCGTACCTGGAGCATTCTCTGTGCCAGTTGTATGTGCTGCATGACTAAATGTGACGTGCTGTCACAACAGGGCCGCGTCAAGCAGCCATAAGTACCGCTCTTCAGCCATGCAGTACCTGTCACTAGCCGCAGCCAACCGTTAGAAGTACTCCACACCAAGCGTCTGCCCAATGCAGGCCACCGAGCCTCCACTACTGCCACTTGCTGCCTCCACTAGCTGTAGGTCAGTGAAGTGTGCCTAGTCGTGATGCTGTCCTGAAGTGAACTGGTACTTCCCATCCTAGACCCTCTGCTTGCTGACTTCAGGCAACTGCACAATGCCATGTAGGAGTTCATAGAGCGTTGACGAACCGTGAGTAGCTTGAACAGTACCATTGTACTGCTGATATGGGCTATGTGTCCGGAGACAGAAAACGGCATCACGACGATGACTTCGGTTCTTGTATGAATTCAAAATAATTTATTTTTTCTTATTCTCACTGCCTATATAATTGCTCTACGTCTGAAAGACTAGTTAACCTTGCTGCTGCCCTGGTGTCTACAGTCATTCACGGGTAAAATTGTTACTTTTACGTTTCCACACACTCTTTTGAACAAATCAGTCGAGACCATATACAGTATACAGCAGAACCATTATTCAAAATTTTGGTAGTCGGAATATTGCCCACATGTGCAGCAACTGCTGATTGTGACACTGTGAAAGTCGACTGCAACAGTGATTCACACCAGGAGTAAAGCACATCTCCAGTGTCAATCCCATCCTTGTAACAAAGTAGAAGAATTTCTCTGGTAATCCATGGACGACATTGAGACAGGAGCCGGAAATGAAGTATTTGAATAATGATAACTGAAACCAACAGACAAATTGTAATCCTACATCGTGTATTCAAAACATACTGCCAGTTTCTACGCCAAAAAGTTTCATCTTCTGGCCCCTGTACATGGAAACATGCATAACATGATACAAGCGTATGAATGAATCAGACAACAAGAATCACCGTTTGTAACTAAAAAGATGTATAAATCACACCATAAAATTACGTAACTAAAATATACTACCGTCATAATTAAAAAAACAAAACTGAGCAACGAACTTTTATTGTATTTTTTAAAAAATTTTAATACAGTAATCACATACACCAGTAAAGCAATGTAACCGAGGGGAACTCACGCGTATAACGAATCACACCAGCAAAGCAATCGAAATGACATACATCCCAAACTGGAACACATCCTCTCAGTCCTTGAAAGAGCATGTAAGAAGCTACTTGAGTGTGAAGTTGTTGCTCTGATCACAAAAACTAACAATGGCTTGGATAGTGGTGCATTGACGACATACCCCGTCCAGCGTCACCTACAGGCTGAGGATGACACCACAGCCAGGTAGTACCACTGAGTTTTCAAGGCCAGTTCAGATGGAGTTTGCTTTGTTTTGCTGGAAGTATAGTCACTTCAAGTCTGTATGAATTTAGTGTGTCAGACTATATTCAGAAAGAGTGACTCATTGATTCCAGAACATCGGCACACATAACTTCCAGAAAGGAATGGTTTAAGATTTTACACCATATAATTTGAAACAAATGCGGGTAATTCTAATCTCAAAGGGTGGAGAGAGGCACGTGATAGTATCACTGGAAAAATTCTATAGCTGCCAAGTGGAACAACTCGCCACATACCTGAGTCGTGTGTTCCAGAACGGCTGGCACACATGCAAGGTTCAGCTATTCTTAGACGACACAGTCGGCAAGGGATACCTTACGAAGATTTTGGATCGACAGTCCTATTCCCAGTAACCGGTGCTGCACTGGGTCTACTCTGATGCCATAGTACTAGTAGCTAATTGTTATGACCAAGGAAGGCTTAGAGGGGCAGTGAGATTAATACTAAGTATCAGAAGGCTGCTGACCAGTGGGACAGCTCGTGCCATACAGGAATGACCAGCATAAAAGTAACTTATCCACTGTTATACTGGCCAGAGAAACCATTTTGGCTACTCCCAACATGGAACCAGACCTGTTTGAATGGTACTGTGAATCCAAATCCCATCTTCTCAATGAGCCAACTCACAGCAATCCATAAGCGGCGTATTTCTGAAGAACAGATGCTGCAGCATGTATTCAATACCGGGATAAGTATTGTTGTCTAGTAGTGATCATGAGCAACACAATATTCAGCACCTTAATATCTTTGACTCTTTTCAGTGTAGCCTTCATATACCTAAGACAGAGAGCCAATCACCCACAATTACCTCCAACCACGCCAGATACCAGCAGTCTGGGATACCTGTCGAGCATAGGCAAAAGTTACATAAGATATTACGTGACATGAGAATTTATTCAGAGTGAAAGATTTTTCCAGCGTTATATTCGTTTGTTCTATATTTATTGTGATTGTTAGTATTAGTATGTGTATCTACGGTGAAGATATTTTGTGGATGATGTTCCATATTCTTTGAATGTTCTGAGAGATTGAACCTTGAACTGTAATACAACAATGAGGTAAATGACATAGTACTCTAAGCGTCTTTTTCTGTTCGATGATTGATAAGGAATGTAAGCAGTTTTCAGCATGTTGAAGCGTTGCAAGCAGTAAGTGTATTAATGACACTCAGTATAATAGTTGTTCTTTCCTTTGTATGAATATGTGAACCTATTAAGCCAATGACGGATGTCCAGTGGGAGGGAAGAGCTTGTTAATATTTCACTGTTAGTTGATAAGCAGTTATTTTCATTTGAGGAAACTGTGGTTCATGTGTCAAAGAAAATCGAGTGGCCTGCTGGCATGTTTCTAAGATGCAGACGAAGAACCTTGCGGCTCAAACACACTACACTCAAAAGAAAATTATTGCATGCCTTTATCGGCATGGAAGTACACGTTGAGACTGCCGAATTACTCTAAGATACAGAGACGTGATCTGCGAGAGGAATGTAACGGGTAGGGTAGTCGGACGGGGAGGGGGCGGGGGGGGGGGGGCGGTAGATGGCTCCTAGTGTACCCACTATGCCATGACTGACAGCTTGTGCTGAATGGACTAAACACTTCTCCTTCAGGTAAAGCAATATCACCAGCCCGTTTTCACACTGTGAGGGGGGAGGGGGAGGGGGGGGGAGGCAGCGCCGACAGTTCTGAAGACACAGCAGAAGGGCATAGGAAACAGAATAGGAAACAGACAGTTGCAGGTTGCAGGCCAGCCGCTACACTTCCCGATTGCCACCTTGTTTTGTTGCACATGGTTGTAATTGGTGCCTCCGAACAATAAGTAAGCGCCAAAGCTGTATAAATAGCCATCATTTGTAGCCAAAGGCATGTCTTGGTGTGTACGTTATCACCGAGGAGAGGACCGTGCCAGGTGATAGGGAGACATGCTCCTGCAAGCAGCCATTACTTGGCCTCCACCACTGACAAGCCTATTGCTGATTCTCAGTCCGTTTCGAGGGACGTGATGCCTTCCAGCTGGTTGGCCACCTTCGAGATCACTTCAGCCCCAGCCAGCCTTCTCCATCCGAGAGTAGCTCGTCATGATCAGGACAGTGGCAACATTCCACAGTCTGCATTTGTGCAGGCAAAATGACGCTGTACGCCTCTGTTTGCAAGGGAGACACCACCGCTGGGGGCTTTCTTCTGCTATAAGAATTACGGCGCGTTTCTGTCAGCCAAATATTGCCAAGGCTGAGCACGTGCTGCTGCCGATGTCGCACACTATCATTCTGGCCAAGCCGCTGACTGGCCGCTGGCCACCTGTAACACCAACACCACCACGCTCACTGCTGCCAGCAAAGGCCAAGAGGCAGTGCCACTACGGTGCGACGCTATGAGCACTGTAGCTTGTTCTCTAGTAAAATGTGTACGACTTAATAGTCGCTTGTGGAGCCTCTTATTGGCCAACTTCCTGCCAACAACTGACTGCCTCAGCACAACCTGCCATTGCAGCGGTCAGCCATTCCAGTCCTTTACATAACTTATAAGACGTAAGTGAAGGGAAAGGAGACCCTATTGTGTATTCACCAGATACATTTTCAGCCAGAAATGTTGTTCTCGTTCCTCGCCAAGACAATAATTTGTCGTGATTTTCTGATTTGGTTAAGAAAGGCACAAATGTTGTTTTTGAGAAAGATGTATGTAAGATGTTCAAAAAGGGTGAGACAGTTTGTTGTGGGGCGGAGTCAGTTGGTATTGAAAACGTGTTCTCAGATGAGCATGGAACAGCTGTTAGAAGATTTGGTAGTGTGGAAGACTTAAGGCACTATAGGTTTGGTCATGATACAGTTTACACTAGACTTAAGATATGTTTACAGAGTGAAGCTCAAACCTGAAGCTGTTGAAGAGCATAAATCATGTGTGCTTCGTAAGGTGTCTAAATTCCCATTTCCTTAGGCTGAAAGATCACTTGCTTGGCTTGGTAGATAGATGTTTATGTGGCTCCATATTGCAGATGTCATACCGTGTGACAAAGTACATGTACAGTGTGTACCAGTCGGTAATTATACCAGGGCATTCTTTTCACAAGAATATACATGAAACATTTGATTTTTTTCTCGGTTTAAAAGTTGAGCACAGATTAGGGTTGGTGCAAAAATCAAAGTTATTAGAGCATTGTCTGTGAACTCCATCTTTGATTCATTCCTCACAAAGAGTGAGACTTTGCATTTGATGTCCGCTATAGTCTACAACAAAATGTTGCAGTAGAAAGCACATACTGACCAGTTTGTGGGGTGAAACAGTATAAGTTATTTGCTTTTTTGGCCTGCTAAGCAATATTGGGCAGATGTATGAAATACAGTCGCTTACACCATGTAAACCATGTTCCTCAGAATGAACTTAATGGTACCACACTCCAGGACTTGAGGGGGTGAAATATTTGTTCTTCGAGCCACTTAAGAGTGGTTGTAGAGTCCTTCTCCATAGACCAGATCGAAATAGAAGAAGAAAGTGGGATGACGCAGCTAAGGAAGTTGTTTCTGTAGCTTACAATAAGTGATGGAAGGTTACTCACAAATTAATAAAATAAATGGTTCAAATGGCTCTGAGCACTATGGGACATAACTTCTAAGGTCATCAGTCTCCTAGAACAACTTAAACCTAACTAACCTAAAGACATCACACACATCCATGCCCGAGGCAGGATTCGAACCTGAGACCGTAGCGGTCGCGTAGCTCCAGATTGTAGCTCCTAGAACTGCTCGGCCACCTCGGCCGGCACAAATTGATCCACAGTCATCCAAGAAAATGGTGGAAGGCAGCAGTGTTGTTTTTCTAGGGTATAAGTGCGTGGCAGACAGTAGCAGGGCACCAGCTGTAAACAGAGATTAATGTGTATTCGGACTGAGTGAGGTGCATGAGGCATAGGAAGTAGTAGAAGTCACCAGTGTTGGAAGTGGCAGTCTAGGAACCAGCCAAGCCCCAATCACTAGTAGACGTAGAGGAGGAAGAGATGCTGTCGGCGGACCCTAATGCCCTACCGACCCTTATGCTCCAGAAGAGGGACAGCGAGTCAGAAGACCAGTCCATATACTCCATCCCAAGGAATATCCGAAATATGTCCCCTACATGGTGATGCTTCTCAGTTTGAGGGAATTTCCTTTGTATACGGGTGTGATGTCATGTCTGGGTGGGACAGAGAGGACTGGATAAGGCCTGCAATAGAGGAAGTAAAATGTTTCCATATCAATGGTTTTTTAGATCAAGACCCATGAGTACAAGTGTTGCATGCAACAAATGGGTACTGAAGTAGAAAAGGAGGCTGTATAGTACTCATCGTGC
Source organism: Schistocerca gregaria (assembly GCF_023897955.1). Lineage (NCBI taxonomy): Eukaryota > Metazoa > Arthropoda > Insecta > Orthoptera > Acrididae > Schistocerca > Schistocerca gregaria. The sequence goes on along the minus strand of NC_064923.1, from coordinate 602,096,854 downwards.
TAGAGTCGTTGCTAAGGAATTTACTTAAACGTTTGTTAGAGATTATGATGGAATTTCTTTCCAATCTGTGAGGCGTGGCACCCTTAGAGTTACTCTGCCTATAGATCTTGATCTTAATATCTGATTGTACAGGATGAAAAGTATTTAAACCGGCAAACTCTGGGAGGTTGTAATGGACATCAAAACAAACATTTTTCCCTAGTGTCATTTTTTCCTATGAGGATTATTTAAATCGGTCGAGGCCGTATTACGGTCTTCAGTTGTTAGAGGCCGTATTACGCTCTTCACTTGTAGGCAACTCCTGTCCACCAGCGTTGTAGTGCGTTGTCTCTGTTTACTGATGGAGCGATACACCTGGAGTGAGTACACTGATATGGTTGGTGCGTACTACGTAGCGCACCACAACGGACGAACTGCACAGCGGGTTTATCAACAACAATATCCTAATCGCCGTATCCCGCATCATACGACCTTTGCTACTGTGTACCAACGTTCGCGTGAGACCGGGTCATTTAGCAGATTACCTGGACAGGGACGCCGTCACACGGGAAGAACTGCAATTTGAGGAAGTTGTCTTGCAGAATGTGAAGCAGGATCCTTCAATCAGCACTCGTGCAATTGCACGTAACATGGGGACGAATCAGGCTAATGTAAGAACAGACCTTCGAGAGCAGCTGTTACGTCCATTTCACTTACAGCGTGTACACAACCTGGAACCAGTTGATTATCCACCCAGAGCACAGTTTTCGCAGTGGTACCTGGAACAGTGTGAAATGCATCCTATATTTCCATCCTCTGAGTTGTTTACCGTTGAAGCAACGTTCGGGCGTGATGGAGTCTTCAACATGAACAATAAGCATTTTTGGAGTGAGGATAACCCACACGCCACAGTTACTAGTGCTCATCAAGTGCGGTTCTGCGTTAGTGTGTGGATCGGTGTTGTTGGGGACTGTTTGATTCGGCCGTATCTACTACCTAGGCCATTAAATGGCAGGCACTATTACAATTTTCTCTCTAGATCATTGCCAGAATTGCTGAAAGACGTCCCGCTCCCTACAAGAAAACGCATGTGGTTCCAACATCACGGGGAACCGGCACATTTCAGTCGTCGTCCTGGACCGACGGTTCCCAGGAAAGTGGATTGACAGAGGTGGTCCTGTACCACGGCCTGCTCGATCCCCAGATATGTCCCCTCTGGAACTTTTTTGTCTGAGGAGAGATGCGCAACCTTGTTTACGCAACTCCTGTTGCATCAGAAGAGGATCTGGTTGCCCGGATGGTAGCAGCAGCAGGAACAATTCAGGATGCTCCTGGGGTTTTTGCCCGTGTCAGACAGAACATGATCTAACGGTGTTACCATTGTTTACGTGTCAATGGAGGCATTTTTGTAAATCTACTGTACCTGAAATTGGGTTGTGTTAATGTGTTGTCTCTTGGTCATAAAAAAATGGAAAAGTATTTGTTGGTTTAATTAACTTGCCGCCAGAGAAATCTTCCTCTACTGGTTTAAATACTCCTCATAGAAGAAATGACATTAGGTAAAAATATTTATTTTGATGTCCCCTACAACCTCCCAGAGTTTGTTTAAATTCTTTTCACTCTGTAGACAGTTCTTCTATGTGGCCCTTGACGTAAATTAGTCTCTTGATACTTCCAGATGTGTTAGTATCAAACTGGAATGAAGGTACAGTATACAAAACGTCCAATACTATTTTTGGCATTAAAACGGTTAGGTAGACAGTGGAATGAAAAGACAAAACATGTACCATAAAGCCCATCTTATGTTGTACATTCTGATGAAAATTGAGCTCATTAAGAGGTCAGGTAAAAATCTGGCAACTGAGGCTTTGTATGTAGAGGATTTGCACTTCTTTTGAAATAACGATATGGTGTTAGAATTGTATCAGGCATTTACCGAGCATTTTGAAGCTAAACATCTAGGAGAAGCAAAGTCCTTTGTAGGCATCTGTGTAACTGGGAGAAAGGTCATTTCAAGCATGATCAGAAAGGCTGTATTGCAGATATGGTGAAACGTTCTGATCTGTTCCCTTGGACTCCAGAAGGAACGCCGATGGAGGCTCAGTTATGGCTTTGGGGTCATGGATTTCAGATCCCATGTTACGAACTTGTGGACTGTTTGCTGTAGATCAGGACTAATAAAAAACCTGATTTATCTTACGCAGCTACTGTTTTACGTCAATATACTGCAATTGTAGGTATACCAGTGACCATTTGAGGGAAGAAAAACAAGTCCTTCGCTATCTCAAAGGTAATATGAACCATGGGATTGTGTTCCACAAAGCGTTTTTAAAGATTTGCATGTAACTAATTTTGCTTACTCGGGTTTTGTAGTTTTCTAGATGATTTAACTCTCTGGTTGTCACAATATGGAAGTGTTATCTGTTTAGGCAAAATATAAATTTCTGTGAGAGTAAGAAACTAAAGAATGTTGCAACATCAAATACTGAAGCTGAATATGCAGATTTCCAACTTTCTACCAAAAAAGGCAATGTATTTCAGACATCAAACAATTAGCATAAAAATACTGTAACGATTTTTCATTAGATGCAGAGCTCTACTAGACTGTCTCAAAATCCTGTGGTGCATTTTAGACTGAAACGCGCTTGTGCTAAAGGAAATTACATTAGGCAGTTTTTAAAAGAAAGTGAAACTGTTGTTAAGTACTTGAAGTCAAAGGAAGTGCCTACATATGTACCTTATTTGCAACCTGAAACTGTCTCCAGTTTAAATTGTACTTTTGTTGTGTTGGTAACTTCGCTCTTCGTAATTGCTGCCTGGGAGGTGTGGACTTCATTTGTGAGGTTTTTCCATTTGTCTGTGTATATGATGTAATATGTTTCTGTGAATATAAGTATTACGAAGAATGTAACTGTTATTACCATGGTAAAAACCGGCACACGTTTTGTTGACGTATTACAATATGGCGTATACAGTCGCCAAGTACATACACATCACACCTTCTCAAATTCCTGTGGCAAATTAGGGCTTCTTTAAGAATTGAAATGAATTTTGTAATTTTCCCATTTTACGATGACATTAACACAACCCTACGTTACACGTTTCTAAGTATCAACTGCTCATCTTTGATATTTCACTTACATTTTGGTTTCTGTGAGTATTATAAATTCCACGGCAATACTTTTACTACATTATTGTTTAGTAGCATTTACCACTTACGGTAAAAGTATGCAAACGGCTCAGAGATAGTTATCCAGTTTTGCGATAGCGTGATGTGCAGACTCTCAATTTTTTGCGTGCGTTCTCTTAGCATGTGATTTGCAGCACTAATTTAAGACCTATATGGTCATACATACAGACAAATGATACCTTCGAAATTTTAACAATGTTCAAGAATTTGATATATGCACAGTCTATGGAAGATTTAATTATTATTCTAATATACTTTATTGCAGTTTAGTGTCAACTTAATTTAAAATAATTCCGGCGTCGTTCAACTTTCTAACATCTTCCGATCTTTTAAAACAGAAGAAGTACATGTTAAGTTCGATCTTAATAACTAATCCGAAAAACACATACGATAAACATAAATATCTATACGATCATAATTGTCGTTGCAGAGTATCAGGTCAGTTCAATTTGCTGTGTGAAGTTTCCGTAATTTGTTAAAGTAGATACATTACTAAGATAGGAATTATAAAGGTGTGTGGGCAAGCATGTTAGATCTCACTTCTATGTGCGATAATGTACATCAAGATGATAAAGTTACTGTGTTACAAAAAACAGTTACAAAGTTAAAGCAAAATGGAAAAAGGTTTTTTCAGTGTATAAAAGTAAGACCAGAATGGAAGAGAACCTTGTACACCAATCCTTCAGTCTTGTATATTAGTGCTTCTCTTGCTATTATTCCACCAGAGGACGTTTATTTTCGTGGCTTGGTAACACGTAAAACCTACGGATCAACTCTACTGCTACAATGATCTCTTCGTCACCAAGTTCGTCCAATCAGCCGGAGTAAACATCGAACCATGTAATTGTTTCCGTGTGTAAATGGCGTTACGTTTGTATAAAATATCTTTATAAAAGTTAAAAAGCTGTGTACCAGACAATCTTTTTTGTTCTTTGAGTAGTTTGTTTCCTTCAAGTGATTCGCGGAACTTTCATGCTCTGCTAGTATGCAAGAGGGTACCAAAAATTCTCGACATTATTTCTTTAACACGCCAACAGATGACAGCACAAGGCTCCACGCACAGGCACAGGGAGCACAGATCTTCACAAGTCCTGTTTACTTATACAAAGGGGGCTGTGAAGCTGGCGCTATTTTGACGAAGAGTGTTTTCACGTTTGCGATTACAGCACGAACAATAAGTTATATGATAAAGCCTACGCCAAATTCTTTGTGCAACTGGAATATTCGCCATGGAGGCGAATGACTTGTTTCGGTAAATTTACGATGCTGCTGCAGTTTGTCGTGCTTATTGAGTCCCGTAACACGTACTCTTCAATAGCGGGACGAGCAGTCGTCTGAAAATGTCGACACTATTCGGCAACCTGTGCATGAGGATAGTCGGAGAATAATCCAGAGCACTGCTGCCTACGTCGGTGTGTCGTGCGCAACGGTGGAGATTATCTTCACAAGTGATATGAATACGGGGCGCGTTGCTGCCAAGTTCGTCCCTCAGACTGCTGACCCTGGAGCGAAAAGAGTACCTCGCTGAACTCTGCCAACAGCTCCGTCAGCGTACCTTGGATGACTGTTCCTTCACGTTTAGGTTCATCATGGGTGACAGAACTCGGGGTAGGTGGTCGAAGCAACAGTCTTCACAGTAGAAGAAAAAAATGGTGCAGAAGGCTCTGAGCACTATGGGACTTAACATCTGTGGTCATCAGTCCCCTAGAACTTAGAACTACTTAAACCTAACTAAGGTAAGGACATCACACACATCCATGCCCGAGGCAGGATTCGAACCTGCGACCGTAGCAGTCACGCGGTTCCGGACTGAGCGACTTAACCGCGAGACCACCGCGCACGGCGCACTGTAGAAGAACCACTATCTCCATGACCGGAAGAGGTAAGACAAGTCTTCCGGACTACCAAGTGCATGCTCATCCTCATCCTTGACTAATTTCTTTATCGCGATATTATTGTCGTAAGTATGCTTGCATCATTAGTTATTTCATTGTATTGTTCCCAATAGCTCTGTCGTTATGAAGTAATACGAGACTCCGTAAGTTATCTTGCTTCATTTTATTATAGTAAACTGTGGATAGCAGCTGTTCCGTGAATGGTATTATTGAAGTAACGTAAAATTTGGTAGTATGCTTCATACATAGAATAAAGAGAAGCTACTCCAAGCCCAGTTTCAGTTTTTTTATAATTTTACAACTGTAATTTCTTTTACATTTAATTTTGTAGGTTCTTAGTTCGGTGTGTTTATCAAGAGTTTCTCTCTCTTCCCTACTGTATTTAAGAAATGAACAGAAGCGTGTATGTTGCCTTGTTCTGCGCTTATTGTTACGTACGATGTCAAACTAAAATGTCACAAAAATTGCCTCACGTATATTTATAATGTTTAAATTTTATCTGGATGTTTCTAAAGGTTCCAGTCTTAAGCAGGAAAACGGATATTTTTATATCATCTTATTTCATTTCGTTGTTAGAAAATTGTGTATAACAAATATTACAATGGTATTACTGAAGAACTTATAATTCGATAGTATCCGTTACGACTCTTGCACACAGAATAAAGACGAACTAATCCTTCCTTCCGTCCCTTCCTGCCATTTATGTTGATATCTCAGACACCATAAACCACGCACAGCGAGTAACTCTGCACACAAGTTTACCTTCCACTTGTTTGGCTCGAGGTGTCGCTAGTCGCTGTTCAGTGGTTCCTGACAACAGCAAATGGTGTGCTTGTGTGTTATGGTCTGTACTGTAGCCACTATCACGGCTACGGCTTTCAACCCTAGTAACATAGTAAACCATTTTACCACGGCACTCTTTCAACCACTGTCCACTTGCTGTTGATACTAATGTTTAAATCTTGTTTAATTTTCATTTGTGTATATCAGGCCAACCTCAGAAGCCCACGTAAACGACTGTAACCCAACATAGAATTAGTTAACGGATTAAGCACTGTAACTGTAACTTTTATTATGTTTCCATTCTGATTATATTCCACTGACAGTAACGAATTGTTGCTTTGTATTTAGTACTCGAACAGTTTTGTGGTAAACCCTTAGAATAGCAACACAGCCCAAACGTCGTATTAAACGAAATTTTTTTAAAAAATGCTAATAAGTAACTGCCGGTGAAGAAGCTTATTTCTTTCAGTTCTTTTTCTACATTCGCTGCATCTTGGATTACGAATTTATCTACAGAGACTACACAGTCAATAGCGACTTCTGCTATGAGGTGTCAAAGGAATCTGAGGGAGGATCGGATCTGTGGTGCGCGAAAAACTCGCTGCTTCAAGACTATACTACACGCTGTCAGCACACCCTCTTTAAACTTCAGTAGCTCACCAGAAGCGAGATCGGTTCCGCACTCACCCTAATTGCCAGATCTGGCTCCTGCGGAATTTGTCATCCTCCCGAAGGTGAAGATGCAGCTCAAGGATGGAGCTTTTCCCATCATTACGGAGATCGGGCAGAATCGCCGAAAGTATTTGACACACTACAAGAAAAGACTTCCAGGACACAACTCAACTGTGACAGAAACACTGAAAGTTTTATCGCGACACAAGGTGACTATTTTTGCAAGTGATAGTGTGTAAACTTAGAGAAGCAAATAAACTTCCACCCAAAGCTAGTCTAGAAAAACCCTTTCGATGCAATGTCGTTACCTCCATGTGCTGTTCTATCTTTTTTGTCCCTTGCTTCGAATGGTTTATGTATGTACCGAACGTAGAGGTATTATTTGGGAGTATGCGTTTCTTGAATACGGTGTGGAAATAATTAGAAGTTCATTCTCGTGCTGTATACTTTTTGTTTGGAAGTTTTCAAATCTATAGTTCTGCTGTCGCATAAAACATTCTTTTGTTCCACAAATACCATTAAGATACCGCCTCATTACCTCTTTCTTCAGCTAAGCTCTCCGATGAATTGCTCCTAGCGTACTGTGGTCTTTTCTGCAGACGAGTTGTTTGTGGTCCAACAATTTGTATTGTTTCTTACCGTACCTTACGTGTTTGTATACTGTTATATGTAAAACCCAAACATAACAATACCATACACTTTATTAGATAAAGATATAAAGACATTATGGCTTCGTTTCAGAGCCATCTTGTTAATAAGCAGGAAATATGGTACAGCCATGTGAAGGAAGTGCTATTTTAAAATTTATAAACAGATATCCTTTGTCCATTATATCAAACGACTTTGTGATCGGTATCTTGACATATTCGTAACTTGCTAAAAAACCACTGACTACCCCTGTGTTTATAACTTTTGTCACGTGTAGGAGTAGCTTTGTTATAGCACCTATGGATAGAAACACCGTGAAACCTAAATAAATCCATGCCTTGGAAACACAATGAAATCGACCATTTTTCATGTATACGATTACCATTGTACCTGCCTGATGGCATCGTTGTAGCGTAAACATACAAGGCGGCTGCAGTGTTAACCATTATGGATGCTCGTGCTGCGATACGGTTATTGCATTTGCAAGTTAAATCGGTGAAGCTCCATCGTGATGAAATGGTGATTGAGTACGGAAATAATTCGCCCCCATACGCGATGTAAAAAAGTGGAGCAGAGGTTTTTGCGTAAGCTCAAAATATTACCAGTCTCCGAGTGAGGACTCGAAACATATTCAAACCTCATGACATGAAGTTATGATGCTGTTTAGTCTTTGATCATACATCAGAAATTATGTCAAAACGTTATATCTGTGTGTAAGGGCCTGTGGCTTATTACGACTATGTCCCTTACTTGTGTTACTCCTTGGATTTAAGCTTAAAACGGAACTGCTTTCTCGATGTATTAGCAATAGTTACGAATCAGTTTCATGAAAGTAATTTTGTAGTCCACGCTAACGTAGTAATGCACATTTATACTGTGAAATTAAATGTAAAGTGTCAATCGACAGTGGCTACATAAAAATTTCCATACTCTATCAAGACAGCAGTCACTTCCAAAATGCAAATCCAACGCAAGGTTTTCTTTAAGTACATAGTTTAAATTAATCAACCATGGCCTGAAAACTACATTGTTACTTTTATGGCTACCGTGATTGTGAAAAATCTATTACTAAATCACATGGCCGTCTGATAAAAAAACCTAAAACTCATATTTTGACTGGGCGCTTGTGTAATGACTCAGTTGGACACTTTTTTTTTCCTTAGAAGTGAGGTGCCTATAGTTACAACTGAGCTAGGGCCCAGTGCAGCTCACTTTCTGGACTTTCACCTTGAATCTTTTATATTAAAACTATTCTGGCAGTCGTAATGGGATAATTATATGTTTTCTGATTTAAATAACCAGTTATCAGTACTGGCTTCTGCACACTCTTTCAACTTCAGCAGATACCAACAAAATGAGTCATGTGGTAGCTCCCTACATCTTTTTCGCTACCAAATGCCTTTGTCCACTATAAAACTTAGTTACATTTCTATATCTTACTAGAATGGCATTTCTGCCCAGACTGCCCATTGAGTAGCAACAGGTGAGATCATTTCTTTTACTAAAGGTCTGAAAAACTGTAATGTGTGGTTCTCGCAGATTAAACCGAACTACACATGAACGAGCAAAAGTAACTTTAAGTTACCACATTAAAAATACAGAACTTAAATCATTACAATGTGAACAATATCTTGGTCAGTATATTGCAAATGCTCGTGGCAAACTAAGTTTTTCTTCAACAGAACACATTTACTCATTATGCATAAAAATAGGATGGATTATGTGGGAAATACATCTTGCAACACACTTATTAGATTGTAAGAAATGCATCTACTGTCTTTTTCACAATTGATAAGTTAACAATGAAGTTATTATCTTACTTCATTACAGATGGAAAAACATGATGTACAGCTTCTGGTTTGGGAATCTTCGAGAGGTCCGAAGAAGCCATCCCCGTATTCGATGGGGTTCCAACTCGTCGCCCTCCCCTGGTTTGTACTCATACAATTTCATAGTTAAGATGCAATTTCGTAACCAATAAAGTTTCATTAAACAGTTATCATAACATTTAAAACGCGTTCTTCCACTCATAACGTAATACATAAAATCACATGATAATGTTTATACAGAAATTTTAAGCAAGATTAAGCAACGTTACATGTGTGTGTGTGTGTGTGTGTGTATGTGTGTAATATTTTTACGTAACACATTCACTATTTATTGTAGGACCTACATTTATAAAAGAAGAGGATTTGCCGCTTTTTCTGATCAACGCTAAAGAAATAGCGGAAAACGTAGACAGATTCAGCGATTAAGAGGAGAAAAATTGATTTATCATCAATCTATGCGGAGCAATGTAGTATTCTACGTTTTAACCCTGAGACGAAACAGAGGGACAGTTGATAGAAACTCTAACATACCTTTCTTTCGGAGAAAACAATACGTAAACCGCTGAAGAGCACAAAATGTGAAATGTGTTTTGAGATTATCATAAGACCTAGTAGAGGAATCATATCTCTTGCGACCAAATGTGACATTCGGAACGAGGAATATCATAATATGCGACACCTGAATGACAGCTCATTGTGTTTAGATCACTGTCAAGTGGTTCGATCTGGCATTAGTACAGTTTAAAATAGGAACAGCAGATCTACGATAGTGCAGAGTGTTTAGAAAACGGACAATAGAAGTAGTAGTTGTGAAAACAAAGTCACGAAGACGTGGATGTGAAAACAACTACAGGCTCCAGTGCAGAAGCCAAGACAGTTTAGACGACCTTTTTGTTTTGATGGCAAACGCCTCGTCCAGCAACACACCATGCTTTTATTCACTGTCAGGTCTCCATAGGGATTCTGCAATGCACTGGTTTTCCAGCAAAAAGGTACTCAGTGATAGCTCTTTGCTTTGGACGCGCCTCTGTTACAGACCCCATTTTGAAAGCTACAGCTAGCCGGTGTGGCCGTGCGGTTCTAGAAGCTTCAGTCTGGAACCGCGTTTTAAGTCTAGGAGACTGATGACCTCAGATGTTAAGTCCCATACTGCTGAGAGCCATTTGAACCAATTAATGTTCTTGTTGTGTAGTTGTTCATTCCCACTTGCCTCATTTACCAGTCCAACGCCCAGGAAGAACCACGTCCGGGAGTCGGTGGACCTTACTTCCGAAGCCTGGAGGGCGCGCGATCCTGCTGCAAGAAAGGGCTATATCTCAAACTGAGAGGCAGTGGTACAAACAGGTTGGATATGTATTCCAAAAGAAATATTTTTAGGGTACAGTAGCGAGCGTGCCATTAAAATTGTGGGACCAGTGAGGGCATTACTTAACATTTAACCTAGGGCTAGTCTGATTATATGCCTCGACAGCGAGATGGGGTCTGTCGTGTGCCAAGTAGACCGCTTTATGTCTATTCGCCCTCCCGTTCAAATGGAAACGAGATTAATTGCTGAAGAAAACGTCCACTTCAAGGTTCTGCTGGTCTGTGCGTCATTCTTCAAACCATTCTCAGAATAGCACGCACCTGTCAATATTATCAGTGCGGAATTTTAGTTTCTGGAATTTGATAGGGGTGGAAATTATCTGAGGACAGTATCCTGGACATTGAACCTTGGCTGATATCGCGTTCCCGTGCCACATTCTTTGTTGGGCTAGTTACATTTAGCTACTACGGCAGATGATCGTGTGTCCCCTGTTGCTATGAACGATCGTCTGGAACGTCTTCGGTCGTGAACACTACTTGTAGACTTGAAACGTTCCATTAACCCTTTCGCGGCTACGGGCATACATGTATGCCCGGCAGTTAGAAGACCAGACGGCTACGGGCGTAGATGTATGCCCAGCCGGCGGGAAGTCCAGGCGGCTACGGGCATACATCTACGCCCGGCAGGCGGGAATACCAGACGGCTAATGGCATACATATACGCCCGGGCTCGGGAACAGGTAAACGTTCACAATAGAGCGGCTGCTGGCTGTTGTCCACTTTTCAGACAACACTTTCATTGTCTGGTCTTCTTTGTAAAGTGAGAAAGCACTTTAGTTTTCCCCTCCCCTGCACACTTTCTGCTTACGAGTCTAACAATCGGCCAGTCCGTTTTTCGCTTCTGGTGAGACGACAGCGTTCGCGTGTGTAGACTTTGCCATGTCGGGACACAGTTTATCGGACAAGGAAATCATGGATATCCTCATGAATAGCAGTGACGAAGATTGTAGTGATACTTCGGAGCTTTCTTCCGATGAAGAGTTGGATGCTCCTGGACTTATTGCTGAATCCTCGGTATCACTAACAGAAGATTCTTCCTCTGAAGACGGAAAAGAAGATAGAGTAAGTGAAACTTCGTCAGGAAAAAGAAAGTATGACTGGACGGAGAGTCATCCTGTGACGAAACGACACCGTTTTGTGAACACATTTAGCGGGTTAAAGGTGGACTTCGAAGAGTCAGCAAGTCATTTAGATTTCTTTTTGTACTTCATGTCCATGGAATTTGTTTCTGCCATTTGTACACAGATCAATAATTATTATAAATTTATTACTGAAAAAATGACGACAGTGCCCAGTAGATTAGCACGCTGGAAGCATACAGAGCCATCAGAATTTTATTGTTTCCTAGCATGTTCTCTGCTTATGCCTAGAAGTAAAAAGTTAGAAGTGAATGAATATTGGTCGACAGATTCTTTGCTTCAGACACCAATATTTTCTAACATAATGGCCAGGGACCGGTACAAATTGATTCTGCGTTTATTGCACTTCTGTGACAATTCCACCGCGTCTCAAGATATTCTTGTAAAGATACGTCTCATTGTAGGTCACACAAGAAATAAATTCCGCGAGGCAGTAGTACCCTTTGAAAACCTAGTGATCGACGAAAGTTTGCTACTTTTCAAGGGAAGGCTCCGATTCAAGCAGTACATACCAAATAAACGTAGTCGTTTTGGCATTAAAATTTTCGTCCTTTGTGACGTAGAAACGAATTATATTCTGGATTATATTATCTACACTGGTGCTGCCACGGAAATAGAATCTGGAAATTCTGATTGGGGAAAATCAGGCGATGTTGTTGTGAGTTTGTTATTGCCATACCTCAACAAAGGTCATACCATTTATTTGGACAATTGGTACTCGAGCCCAGAATTATTTCTATGGCTCCACAAAAAATGTACAAACGCCGTCGGAACAGTACGAAAAAACAGGAAACATCTACCACCGTTACCAGACAAGCTGAAAAAAGGGGAAGTACAGTTCAAATCTTGTGGAACATTAATGGCACTAAAATGGATGGACAAGAAAGAAGTGTGGATGCTTTCGACCGTAAATGGACCAGAGTTTGTGGAGACACAGAAGAAAGAACATAGAACAGGCCAAAACAAATTGAAACCCACCTGTGTCGTCAGCTATAATAAGTCAATGGGTGCAGTGGATAAGACAGACATGCTATTATCTTCTGTACAGTGCATCCGAAAGACACTGAAGTGGTACAAGAAAGTATTCTTTCATTTGACTGACTTGTGTGTGCTGAACGCAAAAACTGTTTTTGAAATACAAAAGCAACAGAAGATACCACTAGCGAAATACCACTTGGAGCTAATCCGTCAATTGCTTGACAGATTTCATAGTCAAACGTGTAAAAGTGCGATCCCACGGACAACCAAAGAAGAAAGCCCTTTCCGACTGCAGAATAAAGAGGGACATTATCCAGGGTTCCTCGTAGCAACGGAGAAAAAGGAGATTCCCCAGAGACGCTGTGCAGTATGCACTGCTCATTCACAACGAAAAATGACACGCATAAGATGCAAAAAGTGCGATGTGGCTCTCTGCATGGTGCCATGTTTCGAAAATTACCACACGCTAAAGAAATATTAGCACGTTTTAGTAACTTTGTACGTTTCAAATAGATAAAAGTAAAAAATAAAAAAATAAAAATAAAAAGCAGATGATGATGATGAGTCCCATACTCCGTTTACCGAGCGTAGGGGAGCGACGCGGGAGACCCGCGCCGCCATACTAGGCAAGGTCCTAGTGGAGGTGGTTTGCCATTGCCTTCCTCCGACCGTAATGGGGATGATTGATGAAAAAGAAGACAGCGAGCTAGAAGAAGGTAGGCGTTTACTATCCAATTTCTTACTGTGGAGAATCGACTTTAGGTTTTAATTACAAACGAAGGCAAGGGCCTATCGCAAAATGAGTTATGCAGATATATTCCTTGTTTAACTTTTAGTCCGATTGCATGACAAAATTAGGTTTTAAATTTCTGTAATTATTATCTATTTAAGACCGTAGTAAGAATATTGTTCGAGATTTGGGCGTTTTCGCTACGCACAACTCTATTTAAAACTATATATCTTGAAATACATTCATGTGATGATAGTGGAATTTTAATATGTTTTAGGCACATACATCGACGGTGTAAATCTCTAGTTAGAGGATTTTGGAATTACTATTAAAAAAGTTCCTATCATTTTTCTAAACCAACCATTTTTCAGCCCATAATAAACATATAACTGAAAGTGTTGGCTATTTTCGAAGCTCTCTTTCGTTGTTATCAGAAACTATAACCAAAGTGACCATACAGAGTATAGTGTTTTTTTAAGGCGCTGCTGAACAGTGGTTCTGTGCACGCGGCAACACGCGGGAAGCCTGCGGCGGCCGTAGCCTGCAGCGGCCACAGGGCTGCGACAGCCGCCGCCGGCCAGGCGCGCAGTGCGCTCGTCCCTGTCACCCGGCCAGGCAGGCAGGACGCTCAGCCTTCCAGCCGCGAATGGGTTAAACAACCAATAATTCGGTGATTAGACTTACGTTGGTATGGATGTCGCCTGTGATATTATACTTCTAATTTTCGTTGACTTTTGCCTGCAACATGGATGAGAACCATTTCCGCCTACTACTGAAATGTGTGTATTTGTACATTGCTCTACGTGTTACTACACTCCATAAGTGAGTTTCACTATACTGCTGTGGTACCTGGCATCTCTTCACTCCTAGTTTCTAAACCCCCGTAAAATTTACGATTGCAGTAGCATGTAAAGCAGGACATATTGTATTTAATTTCTTATGCAACATATCACTGGGGATCTAATTACTGAAAGTAACTAATGCATAACGTATAAACTATGGCTTCCTTCGAACTAAATGTGGAATAGCAAACTTTACCAGTGTGTAGTAGCAACGCAACATTTTTCCCTCCTGTAGTGTAGTGGGGCTAATATCCTTCCGTCTGTCTCACAGACAACCGGCCATGTGGTACTGTACTGCACGCGACTAATCGTTTCGGTTGTTCGGTGGTGGTGGATCGTTCCTTTCGTTGTAGCTTTCGCCATCTTCAGTAACACCGAAATGGGCCTCTGGGACATAACTTTTCAATCACCCTGTCTATCTGAGTTTCATTACAGTGCCTTTTGTGTTATATGATTTAGAGATGAATGCATGTTACAGGCTTTCCCATTGTTCCGAAGTTAATTTCAGGCGAACAGAGCTAATAGAGGTAACAGTCAGAATAAATCATAATTGTTTTTATGTGACGAACCACTGGAGACAGCAGCTACTTTATATCAAAATACTCAGAAAAAATCCTTGAAGAGCGTCAGAAAGATTGTTAGCTGCGTTAGGGTTCACTCTATATGGGAATTATATTCTTGACATTATTTGCAAGAGAGTTGCCTTTAATGTAATAAAGCCTTTCAAACTTATGCGTGAGGTTTTAGTTACTCCTAAAGAAAATTTCTTTAAATATTGCTCGAACGTGGAGTGACAAATTGATAGCGAAATTTGTAACAGCTGAACCAATGTCAAAGAATAGGTCATATGTTCTCATAATGACATGTACAATTATCTAGTATATGTGGTCAATGACGAACGTAGGTTACCGGCTAGCGGGCAGCGGTTCTAGGGGTTAAGTCAGGAACCACGCTGCTGCTACGGTCACAGGTTCGAATCCTGCCTCGGCCATGGATATGTGTGATGTCCTTAGGTTAGTTACGTTTAAGTAGTTCTAAGTCAAGGGGACTAATGACCTCAGATGTTAAGTCCCATTGTGCTCAGAGCCATTTGAACCATTTTCTAGCTGCGGGCTATGCTACAGACCAACCTATTTCCGCAGTGAATTCTAGATGCGGGAGGGGGGTGACTATGAAATTATTGTCACACTCGAATCCCAAATCGATTCCGTGTTACGTCCTGAAGGTATTAATTCACTGTTAAGAACAGAAATAAAATCCCTTTTATACATCTCTAGTCCGTCACACATGTGAAATAGCCATAGGACAAAACGGGTTATTATGACTCACACTATTAGGACTTGCTGGATTACCAAGCACTCTAAAATTAGATATTCTGTGGCGCCACCCATAGCAACTATATTACAAACATCTAAGAAACTTGGGCGGAACTATAATAACTGCAGCAATATTCCACGCGTCTGGGCCTGAGCCAAAAAAGAATAGTGTAGAACCCGCCAACCCAATCTGCTACAAAAGGGCTCGTGGTCTTTCACGCACGGTTTGTTTTAACGGCCGGATTTAAAGGGCGGTCGCCGCTCCCGAGGTGATAGGATAAGCCCCATTAGCGGCCGCAGCCGACCGCAGCGCCGCTCCGCGGCCGACGCCCGCTAAAAGCGTCGACAAACAAGTGACAATCACCTCGCACGCGATTGCCGGCAGCGCCGCAGCGGCGGGCACTGCAATTAACACCGGGTTGACAGATTGTCAAAACACCTACGCACACTTGTTAGCGTGCGTAAAGGGCCGTGCGGGCGGTCCAATGCGGTGCGTCGCCATTAACTTCGAACGAAAAGCAACACAAACAGGGCGTCATGTTCGTCACTTTAACCCGCTCGTATTGGGCTGGGAGGATGGAAACGCAGTCTACTGTCCTGAGCGCATCCCGGAAATGTAACCTCCATGCATCACGCCATTGTGATATAGCAATTAGGACACTTTTGGAACTAATAAATTAATTAAACAGCAAAAGTTATCTATGTCGTGATACACCTGAAATTTGCTGATTGGCTCAGGATAACGGAACTAGGGAAATGACAGTATATGAAGAGACGTCTGATTTGGTTTACTTTTGATACTTATCATCTATTACAGCTATGGTATATTTTCGCTGTATTTTTCGTAACAGCACTTGGAAGTTTGTATATAAAGACAACTACAGATATACAGTGCATATCAATATTCACAGCGAAAATTACTGAATGCATTCCACATTGTTAGATGTGAGATTAACGTCTTCGATAGAGCCCCCATTCAACTCCACGTTAGTATAAAAATGCCGTACCAGGGCTGAAACAGTGCTCTACTATTAAACATCGGCGACTCTCTTCTCAAATTTGTTCTCCAGGCTCATGCTGGTTTTCGTCGCTAATATGCACTGTATTATAATACTTACGTGTCCTCAATCTACACTACTGCGCATAAAATTGAATAACGAGGTAACATGGCTAATAACGACACTTTACTTACTATCCGCATACGGTATTGCAGGCAGAATACACTATTAAAATTGTAAGTCGTTTGGACGCATATGTTGAACAAAAGTTAGTACACAGACATGCAATTTATGGCAACAACAATAGTTGTTTTGTAGTCGGACAGAACGTGGGGGATAGAGAAGGGTAAGTGATTCCATGATACCTTCAGCTCTGTGCCATTTTTATTCTTGATGTATACATGTTTATTTCTCAACATAGTCACCTTGACGACGAACACATTCCTCCCAACGAGAGATCAGTTTGTTGATTCCGTCACTGTAGGATATGGAACAGGGGTATCACCTCTACGTGGACCGCTTCATCATCAAAGTGAAGCAATCGAAGACGTTCTTTAACTTTTGGAAATACTCCACGCTATGTCACACACGTTGAGGTTAGCACCACCGTTTCATCTACGTCTACATCCGCACTCCGCAAACCACCGTGAGGTGCATGCCAGAGAGTACGTTCTATTCTAACAGTTATTAGACTTTCTTCCCGTTCCATTCACGTATGGAGCGTGGGAAGAATGATTGTTCGACTGCCTCTGTGCATGCAATGATCATTCTAATCTTATGCTCACGATCCCTATGTGAGCGATACTAGGGAGTTGTAGTATATTCATACAGTTATCATTTGCGGCCGTTTCTTGAAACTTTGTTAACAGACTTTCTCGGGATGGTTTAGGTCTACCTTCAAGAGTCTTCCAGTTTAGTTCGTTAAGTATGTCTCTCACGCTCTCCCACGGATAAGCAAACCTGTGACTTTTCTTGCTGTCCTTCTCCACATACGTTCAATAATCCCTGCTAGTCCTCTCTCGTACAATATTCTCTAACCGGTCTTATGAGTAATTCGTAAGGAATCTCCTTTGTAGATTGACTGCACTTTCCCAGTATTCAACCAATAAACCGTAGTCTAACACCTACTTTACCCACGACTGAACCTACCTGATCATTCTATTTGACATCCCTACAAAGTGTTACGCCTAGGTATTTGAATGAGTTGGCCGATTTCAACAGTGACTCAGTGATATTACGGTCACAGGATAATACATTTTTTCGTTTTGTGAAATGCACCATTTTACATTTCTAAACATTTAATGCAAGTTGCTAATATCTGCACCACTTTCAAAGCTTATCAAGATTTGGCTGAATATTAGTGCTCCTTCTTTCACATAGTACTTCATTATAGACAACTGCATCATCCTCAAAAAGCCTGATTTTACTATTAATATTGTCTACAAGGTCAGTAATATACCATATGAACAGCGGTGGTCCCGACATACTTCTCTGGGGCACACACCAAGTTACTTCTTTGTCTGACGATGACTCTCCATCCAAGATAATATGCTGCGTCCTGTGGGAAGAATGATTGTTCGAGTGCCTCTGTGCATGCAATGATTATTCTAATCTTATCCTCACGATCCCTATGTGAGCGATACTAGTCCTCAATTCAGTCACAAATTTCACTTCATACGGCATATGATTGTACTTTTGACAGTAATGGAAGGTGTGGTATTGAGTTAAATGCTTTTCGGAAGTCAGGAAATAAGATCGTGCTTTTGACAGTAACGGAAGGTGTGGTATTGAGTTACATTCTTGTCGGAAATCAGGAAATACAGCATCGACCTGACTGCCTTAGGCCAAAGCTGTCAGTATAGCATGATACTGAAGAGCGGATTGGGTTTCACATGATCGATGTTTTCCAAATCCCTGCTGGCTCGCATTCAGGAGGTCATTTTATTCAAGATACCTCATTACGTTTGAATTCAGAATGTGTTCTAAGAAACTACAACAAATCGATGTCACGGATATTTGACGGTAGTTTCGCGGGTCATCTATACTGCCCTTCTTCTAGATGCGTGTGACATTTGTCTTTTTCCAAGAAGCACACCCACACCTTTGTTCGAGGGAACTACGATATATTACAGAGATTAACCCAGCCATAAATTCAGTATCGAATCTGACAGGGATTCCATGTGGGTCCCCTGGAGCTCTGTCCAATTTTAACGATTTCAGCTGTTTCTCAATATTACTGACTCTAATACGCATTTATAGATATTTTCAATGGTACGAGGATTAAATTGGGACAATTCTCCAGCGTTTTCCTTTTTTAAGGAACATTTGAAAACGGAGTTAAGCATTTCAGCTTTTCCTTTGCTACCCTCAATTTCAGTTCCTGTCTCATTCTCACATACCGTCCGCCACACACCGTTGGTTGGCTTGCGGAGTATAAATGTAGATGTAGACACTAACTTCGGTGCCACTAAAAGCCTTTACATACGAGCAGAACGTCTTTGGGTTCTAAGAAAGATCACTTGACATTATTCTTCAACGGTAGTAACTGGTGGTGTCACGCAGCGCTTTCTTGGCAGCCAAACCCCTCTCATTCAGCAGATCTCTATATATAGCCTATACTTTGTTTTACAACTATTATGCAGTAATTTTTGTATACTATGGAGGTTCCCCCCCGTTATGAACTGTTCTACTTCGTACATATCCAGTGCATGGTCAACTGTTGTTTTGAACTTGAGCCCAAGTTCCTCTGCATGATCTTGTCTTGTGCTCAAACTTTCAAGTTCCTCATTGAGATGTGACACTACTGATTTCTCCTCTAGTTTACTGAACATATGTGTCTTTCTGCTCGTTTTACTTGTCCTTTGTATTTGGTAATAATTGCTTACACAAAAACGTCATGGTCCGTCATACCAGTTGCCATGTTGGCATCCTCAAAGAGGTCAGGTCTATTTGTTGCCATTAGACCCAATATATTTCCATCACGAGTGGGGACAGTAAAATTTCACAGAAAGTCTTATCACGCACAACACTAACAAAACTGTAATTCTTCTGATTTATTTTTTGGATGGTTGAAGTCTCCACCGATGATTACGATATGACTGGGGAACTTTATGCATACGTGTACTAAGGTTCTCTAAAGTTTTTGGTTACATCTTGAGGTGAGTGTTGTGGGGGTTGAAAGGATTCAACTATCTTTTCATGTCCACCCCTGGCATGAGTCTTGCCCAAAGAATCTCGTATGCAGCTTTAATTTCTGTCACGGTGGATTTTATTTTCTGGTCCGCTGCGACTGATACATCACTTCCATTTCCCATTTGCCTAATCATCTCCTAAAATCTCACTCCTATCAATTTGAGTTTTCAACAGCTTCCTGAACCTAGTAATATGTGAGCTTCGCTGCGTTTCATAAGCGCTTTAGTCCCTGGCACTTTGTTGCTAATGCTTCAGCATTTTACCAGTAGGAGTTTTATATTCTCACCTTTCGGAGGGAAGTCATTCGATCTTGCACTGATACTTCTGGGTTTCCTACAGCTATCGTTATCTGGATTGGATGGAGAGTCTCCTCATCTAAAACCACTTTTGTGCATCTCGCACACAGTCAGCAACCTGTGAAGCAGCCTCTGATGTGCAGTGCACACCTGACCCATTTAGTGGGATCATACAGTTTTCAACCCTGTGGTTCAAGTCCAGAAGCAGCGTATCTTTTCACAGAACCTTTCAAATCTGTGGTTCAGTACTTCCACTCGACCTGGAACCAAAGTACCACAATCAGTTCTGGGTCAATACTGCAAACTGTGAACTTCATTGAAACTCCATGTACCTTCTCTACCAATCTCTGGAACGATACAAGAATGAACTCGAGCCCAGACAACAGACATCACTTGTTACAAAGTGCGCTACTATCTGTGGTTGGTAGCAGCCTTTCCCTCAGTGGCTGCTGCAAATGCCTCTTCAGCATGTTCCATGAGGCCACCAGGCATACACATCGAGTGCACCTGATGCCCTTTCCTGTAACTTTCCTCGATTATGAGTACGAAGAACCCAACGTCGGACGTTATTGATGTCGATAGAATCATCACCATACATAGTTTCGTGTTTTCTATTGCGTTCGGTTGTAGACTCATTTTTTAAGATGGACAGAATTTTCAAGAAATACCGGATGAAATGTGTTTTCCGGCCTCCAGCACGAGTGCAATCAATGCTGGGCTCTGTTGAAGACAACCTCGGCCTGAGGAGACCAGGAATATACAAAATCCCGTACCAATGTGGGACGTCTCATATTGGCCAGACGTGTCGTACGGTCAAAGACAGATGGGAGGTTGGCTCAGCCAGATAAATCTGCGGTTGCTCAACACTGCCTTGCCGCGGGACACGGCATGAATTATGAAGAAACCAAGATCCTCTCGAATGCTTCCACATACTGGGACTCCATCATCAAGAGGCGGTCGATATACGTATAAGCAGTGACCTAATAAACAGAGACACGGGGTTTCACCTGAGCAAAATCTGGGAGGCGGCCTTGGCGGCACTAAAGAATCGTCAGCTACAGATTAGCAACCGCACCTAGTCAACGCAGATGGGAAGCCTTAGCGCAGATGCTTAAATCGCACGCCAACACCTCGCACGCGCGAACGGAGCCGGCGCTCGCGGCCGCATTTTACCGCTCCGCGGCGCGCTTCCGCAGACCGCGACCCGTTTCTCCAGCAGAGGGCTCTTGCATTCGACGCTGTCTACGATTGGTCTTCGATGACGGTATGACCCGCTGGCACCTGCGCTGTTCTAGAAAGCCAGCATATAAATTGGCGAGCTTCTCAGCGACGCGACAGTAGCACCTGAAGATGGCGGGCAGTTGTCTTGCTGAAATATTGTGTGCTTTCTACAATATTATCCGGCGTAATTCCCGGGAACCTATCAAGCAGATGCAGCGCCGGGAAAGCCTCAAACAGCACATGTAGACACATTTTCTGCGACTAGAAACTCGATTACAACACTCTGTTTTTCACGTAGATAGCTACGCAGTCCAGTCACATAAATGTGACCATCGCCTATGTTTGACATCAAACTGCAATCACCTCTCACAGATGTCAGATTTCAGCGATAGCTGTCGAGGATAAACGAAGCGTGTCAGATGAGACGGAGAAAATTGCAGTCGTCATCGAAATGCGGAAGCGGAGCGACTTATTTGACATTCAAAACGGGCATGATCGTAAGCCATTGAGCCAAGGATGGAAACATTTCAGAAAGAGCTATGTTTGTAAACTGTTCGCATGGCACCGTGGTTCAACTTCTTAGTGCATGAGACAACGGCGCCGAGGCAACTGTGATGCACAAGATCCATATATGACAGTGGAGAACGACGTCCGCGCCCGGTAGCTAAGTGGTCAACGCGACAGAATGTCAATCCTAAGGGCCGGGATTCGGTTCCCGGCTGGGTCCAGAGATTTTCTCCGCTCAGGGACCAGGTGTTGTGTTGTCCTCATCATCATCATCATTTCATCCCCATTGACGCGCAAGTAGCCGAAGTGGCGTCACATCGAAAGACTTGCACCCAGCGAACGGTCTACCCGACGGGTGGCCCTAGTTACACGACACTTACTTAGTGGATAACGACGGGGTTTACAGGCGAATAGACGTGCCACTGTTGAGTTTCTAACCACTCAGATGAATCATGAAGCTACCAGTATGTTTCCCCAACAACCATTCAGCGAGCTTTTCTACGTATGGACCTCCGCAACAGGCGCCTGGTTCATGCACCCATGCTGACAGCTGTTCATCTGTGACGAACACTGGCATTTGCACACCAGTACCGCAACTTGACATCCACTGAGTGGTGACAGGTGGGCTTTACCAATGAAGCACGTTTTATGCTCCGTCAGACAGATGGCCACTGGCATGTATGGGGTGAACCGTCCGAAAGCAAACACTTTGCAAGGCTCGATGCCGTAGCAGAGAGCATTGTGGTCTGAGGAATGTTTTTGTGACACTTCCTAGGTAACCACGTCATTCTGGAAGGCATAATGGATACGTGCAAGTGTGCATTTCTCCTTGGTGACCATGTCCACCGCTACATGATTAGAAGAGCATCAGGATGAGTATACCTTACTCCACTGGCCACCAAACTGCCCGGATTTAAACCCAATACGGACTATAGCGGACCATTTTGATCGGGCTGTTAGCTAAATGGATCCTCAGCCGAGAAACATAGCGCAGTTGGCCACGACACTGGAGTCGGCATGGCTCCACACCCCTGTCGGTACTTTCCACAAGCGCACTGACGGCCGTCCTGCACATTTCGGTGAGATTTGCGTTGCTAACGGTGGTTATTCAGGCTTTTTACAGGTGGAGCTATTAATGTGACTGGACAGTGTAGCTAATTACATATCATAATGTTACAGGGTACAGTTCAGAGCCCCCTAGCACCAGAGCATTGCAACTTGCTTCATCGAGCCTTGAAATTCGACCAAATAATGTGCATTGCATTAAATATCTGGCAACGGCCTTGCTGCAGTGGATACACCGGTTCCCGTGAGACAACCTAAGATAGCGCTGTCGGGCGTGGTCGGCACTTGGATCGGTGACCATCCGGGCCGCCATGCGCTATTGCTATTTTTCGGGGTGCACTCAGCCTCGTGATGCCAACTGAGGAGCTACTCGACCGAATAGTAGTGGCTTCGGTCAAAGAAAACAATCATAACGATCGGGAGAGCGGTCTGCAGACCACACGCCCCTCCTATCGGCATCCTCAGCTGAGAATGACACGGCGGTCGAATGGTCCCGATGGGCCACTTGTGGCCTGAAGACGGTGCATTTAATATCTCAACCGATGTTGAGAAAAGAATAAAAAGCTGCGAGGCATGACTTTTCAGCACGCACACGTAGACCATAGCCACCGGACTTAAAATGTGATAAGCGTAACTGCTGCTGTCGATTATATGTATCACAAATGATTGTGTTGTATTCTGAATGGACCCTGACAACATCATATCAGGCACTGGCTATGAGAGTTTTAATCTTACAATTTTCGTCAGCCTCAGGTGATATGCGTCCATCATGATACTTCCGGAACTCGTTCGGAAAGACCACTTGGCGCCATCCCGGGGTCTAGGGCTGTAATTGGGCACACTAATGTCAGCGCACCTGTTTTGGTTGTTCCATGAGGGAAGCCTTTACAAAGATAGCCGTGCTGACTGTTGGTGGTGCTCCAGACGCCTTTTCATTGTCACTATTGATACTGCCTTGTTGCCAACAAGCCAATTTCTAGTACAAGGTAATATTTCTAGACAATCCTACACTGTCACGTGAATACGAAGTCTGTCTGGAAAGTAAGGTCCGATCACTCTCCAAATGGTAACCACGGGAGAAAGCTGACGAGGTTTCGCAAAGATGTTTTGGACAGTGTTTCTAGCGTGCCCGTCAGTCGCGTAGTGTCTCTCTTTTCAGTTCTGAGCGCACAGTGAGCACATAGTGGTGCCTAAGAAATACCGCCTTCCGTCAAGTGTAAGTGACTATGAGAGATTTCATACAACCCACACAATTTAACTTTCGTGAATTTCCTTCTTCATGACAACTCTCGGCCACACACTGCAGAGGGACTGAAGATGTTACTGCAGCGTTTTAGATGGCAGTGTACGATCACCCACCGTACAGCCCGGACTAGGCTCCCTCTAATTTTCGTCTCTGCTCACATTAACCGCTGGCTACGGAGACAGAAGGTTGGCACAGACAACCAGCTGCAGTTACGAGTAGAGAACAGACAGAGAGCAGAGGCAGCTGCCTTCTATGAAGTGTGTTTGAAAGTTGGTACAATGCTACGACAGATTCCTCAGTTTAATCAGCGAATATGTAGAGAAGTAGCTGGAAGTTACTCGTTTTCACTGTGGTTTCCAATTCGCGATCGATCAGATATTACTCTATGAATAGCCCTCTTATTATTATGTCCTCCCTGACACAAGTCAACTCAACTGTTGAGAGCCTACATGGCGCTAAGCATGGTTGCCCTGAAACTGTAAATCCCACATTCACTTGACAGACGTGGGATACCAACTACTCTGAGCACAAATGTCCCAGAACCAAAACCTGTAGTCTCAATAGGTCATGATCCTGGTACTCAAAAAGTCCCACACCTTCTGACAGACATTCCTGATAGGTGAAACTGGGGTACGGTGGTTCTGGAGGTGTCTCCAAATGAAAGGACTGGAATCCCTGCATGGTTGCTACAGCGTTCAAAAGGTTTAGAGCAAAAAACAATTTTATGAAGACCAATATTTAACAAATACTATCTAAACAGTTGCCATTATTTTAATTAATTACCATCAAATAGACGTCAGGGTACAGACCTTCAACAAACAACCAGCACTGAGTGAATAGTCAGCTGTAGAGGTAAGTTCACAGAGAAGTTAACTGAACCTCTCAGACGTACCTGTTATTAATTATAAAGTCACGTGTCATGACGTTGAAACCAAGTACAGTTTTTGCCTTCCCCTTTCTTTTCCTTTTCTTCAAACAGCAAATGATAACATTTACAAAGAGGCAGGTAAGTCAACAGCCTACAATAAGCAAGTACACCCAATTAAGTCACTTAATGCAAGACACCTAAATGCACTGATGTTTAGCGGAAATTCTCGTACATAGCTAAGATTAGTGAGAGAGGACAAGTTATTTCTCTCACCGATTTTTCGCATATGGAAAATTATTAAAGATTTCATTACAATCTGAGGCACCTTGAGCAGGACTCTAGAAAGTTAACGGCCTCAGTAGATGTTTATGGTGCCTGGTAAGGTGATAAAAGCATGAAGTATTTTTATGATTCTTAGCTTGAAGAAACGGCTTGTTGGGAGCTGAAAGCAGTTGGCAGCCAGCCCATCCCTTTGTAAATCTTGCCAGATAGGTCCACAGCCGTACAGGGCAGACAGGGCAGCCCCATTGTCGAGACAGGTCTCCAGCAGAACAATGCAGCACTACCTGCTGCGGCGCCAGCGGAAGTCTGGACTGGGACGACAGTCTGATGGAATGCATCTACACAGTGTAATCGTAAACTGGACATTGTATGCAGAGCCATGCATAATAAACATTCACTTGTCTTCATGTTCGCCGATACTGCAAATAGGCCAGCGAACCACATACCCCGGTGCCTCAGTTGTGTAAGAAAAATCCGCCGGGAATGAGAAACGTTTGGAGATATAATCTTTATTACACCTCATAGTTAGGACTAACAAGCTCCAGGGCACAGGAGATTTGGATAAATATCTTTGAGACTGTGTCCGTTCCCTTGATGCTGTGGGAAGAGTCATGACTTCGGAAAAAAATCATCTCTTCCCCATTTGCAAAAAATTAAAAAAGCCAGTAATTGGCAGTTTCTTTTTTTTTCCCGAGAAACAGGTTTCTCAACTTTTGCGCTGGTCAGACATGAGTTTGTGCTGTCGTGTGGGAGGGGAGATTTAGCTCCTCTAAAGCCTTGTGACTGGCTGAAGATGGGGTGACGGCAATGTCGTTCGTGCACTTTTGGAAAAAACCGGAATTGTTTTTTTCTGGAGAGGTGCGAAGAACTCGGGTGGGGACTTTGGTCTGGGAAGCACTTCAAGTCGAAGCTCTGGTATGTGTGGTTGGTACTTGGGACCTGAGAATGACTTTACTTGCGAGTAGTTTAGACTGATGAATGAACCTGTGGTGAAGGTTTTACTGTACCGACAAATGCCTCGGACTACTATTCAGCCGAGGGCACCCTTATTAATTTTTGGTTTACTAGTCTTCACGTTTGGTATCCATGTGAGCTCTGATGTATAAGTGAGCCAAATTTTTCCTTGGTGCAACCAATGAGCGGGTGTGTGTCACACACTGAAATCTACCGTAATTTCAGGGCTGTAGTGCAGAGTAAATTGCGATCCGTCTGCCTGATCGCTAGACCGTGAGATTTTTGCATTTTCTTCATGGCCGCGATCGATTCACAGGTGCCGCCTCCACGTCTCACCTCCGGAGCACACATCTCGTCAGCTGATAGTTACGTCGCTGCACGAAGCAAACAGGGTAACGTACTGCCGCTCTGGCACTGTCAGTGCTTACATATCTCTTTCACCATTTGTTCTCAGCTGCACCTATGTAGAGAAACGTCAGTATATTTGATCAATCAAAGTCTGGACCGTGTCAGATCAATTCAGATTGCGGTATCCACATTTTTTGGGCCAGAGTACTTGACTCTCTCTTTCACCCAGGATCCTTGTCCACTGCAGTCTTAAATCACCTGTTAGTTGTTTACGGTATTGAATCAACAGCTTTTTAGCATAATTTATGTCCGTATTGGGAAAATAACCTACTGGCCATTAAAATTGCTACACAATGAAGGTGACGTGCTACAGACAAGAAATTTAACCGAAAGGAAGAGGATGCTGTGATATGCAAATGATTAGCTTATCAGAGCATTCAAACAAGGTTGGTGCCGGTGGCGACATCTACAACGTGCTGACACGAGGAAAGTTTCCAACTGATTTCTCATACACAAACAGCAGTTGACCGGCGTTGCCTGGTGAAACGTTGTTGTGATGCCTCGTGTAAGGAGGAGAAATGGGTACCATAACGTTTCCGACTTTGATAAATGTCGGATTTTAGCCTATCGCGATTGCGGTTTATCGTATCGTGACATTGCTGCTCTTGTTCGTCGAGATACAATGACTGTTAGCAGAATATGGAATCGGTGGGTTCAGGAGGGTAATACGGAACGCCGTGCTGGATCCCAAAGGCCTCGTATCACTAGCAGTTGAGATGACAGCATCTTATCCGCATGGCTGTAACGGATCGTGCAGCCACGTCTCGATCCCTCAGTCAACAGATGGGGACGTTTGCAAGGCAACAACCAACTGCACGAACAGTTCGACGACGTTTGCAGCAGCATGGACTATCAGCTCGAAGACCATAGCTGCGGTTACCCATGATGTTGCATCACAGACAGGAGAACCTGCGATGGTGTACTCAACGACGTACCTGGGTGCACGAATGGCAAAACGTCATATTTTTGGGTGAATCCAGGTTCTGTTTACAGCATCATGATGGTCACATCCGTGTTTGGCGACATCGCAGTGACCGCATTTTGAAAGCGTGTGTTCGTCATCACCATACTGGCGTATCAGCCGGCGTGATGGAATGCTGTGCCACTGGTTGCACGTCTCGGTCACCTCTTGCTTGCATTGACGGCATTTTGAACAGTGGACGTTACATTTCAGATGAGTTACGACCCGAGGCTCTACACTTCATTCGATCCTTGCGAAACCCTACATTTCAGCAGGATAATGCACGACCGCATGTGGCAAGTCCTGTTCGGGCCTTTCTGGATTCAAAAAATGATCGACTGCTGCCCTGGCCAGCACATTCTTCAGATCTCTCACCAACTGAAAACGTTTAGTTAATGGTGGCCGAGCAACTGGCTCGTCACAATTCGCCATTCACTACTCTTGATGAACTGTGGTATCGTGTTGAAGCTGCATGGGCAGCTGTACATGTACACAGCATCCAATCTCTGTTTGACTCAATGCCCAGGCGCATCAAGGCCGTTAATACGGCCAGATGTGGTTGTTTTGGGTACTGATTTCGCAGGATCTATGCACCCAAATTGCGTGAAAATCAAATCACATGTCAGTTATAGTATGATATATTTGTCCAATGAATACCCGTTTATCATCTGCATTTCTTCTT
The DNA here is from genome assembly GCF_023897955.1 of Schistocerca gregaria. Taxonomy (NCBI): domain Eukaryota; kingdom Metazoa; phylum Arthropoda; class Insecta; order Orthoptera; family Acrididae; genus Schistocerca; species Schistocerca gregaria. Next base: position 602,068,808 of record NC_064923.1, on the reverse strand, counting down.
GGTGTAGCAATTTTAGTGGCCAGTAGTGTAAATGTTGTTAGTACACTAAATTTTGCCTACATTCTCAGTCATTTAAACAGTCCCACCTGAGTTACCTTTCATTAGTTGTAAAAGTCTCCTGCCATTTCATTAAAATCAGAAGCTCAGATTTTTCTAAGCGTCAACAATGATATAAAGGGGACAAAATATAGCAGCTCTCGATAAACAGCTTTACCAGTTTACCTTATTAAACAATTAGGTACACTTTTTGGAGGGGGAGGGCGAGGAAATCAAGTCAGCAACCACCTACTGCACTGAGTAAGCTTAGCAAAATTTCTCATATACAGATGCGCTTAATTTCATTACATTGAAAAGAGAAGTACAGACTTTTATAAACAGCGAACAAAGATACTTTAAGGGAGACAAACAAGACAGCAGCTTTCGCTAAACAGCTTTACCAGATTTCCTTATTAAGCAACCAGAAACAACTATTTTGGATCAGTAACCACCGATGGCACTGGACAAGCTTAACAAAATTTCTCATATACTTCTGTCATTGATTCAAAACATCTTTTCATAATTTGAAACCCTTAAAACCAAATACAGGTCTTCATAAGGAACAAACAACTATCCTTAAAAAGGTGTGTGAGTTTGCGGCAGGGGGTGGGGGGGGGGGGGTGGGGGGGGGGGGGCAGGAGGTGGAAAAGCAACATAGCAGCCTTCAGTAAACAAGCAAAGAACCTCATCGAGCAGCAAGGTCTAGGATTTTTAGGCAACACCAGTGACCACCTAATGAACAATAACAGATACTTAATTTAGGATAATATCTCCTTACCAGCTGCCATTGCTCATAAATCACCTTTCACACATTGAAACGAAGTACAGGCTTTTTCATAAATAACAAACAAGTGCTGTATTTTTAAAATGGTGGCGTGACGGGGGGGGGGGGGGGAGGGGGGGGGATGGCAGGCAAGACAGCAGCACCATATAAACAGCTGTAGCATATAACAATGCTGCAGTGGGATTGATTATGCGTGAAGATAACAACAGGCAGAAGATGAAAGAGGAGTAGAGAATGCGAGAGGCAAAGGTAACTCACTTAGCTTGGACAGGAAGGGGCCATTTTTCCGCTCCGCCTCCGCTGGTGTCGAACCGGTCAACAACACCAAGTAGCCGCCGGCTCCGAACTACGCTAATATGCCCACTAACAGAAGCTACTTGGCGGGAAAGACTGACATCGCTTGTGAACCGAATGCTTCACCGTCTGAACGCATGTGAACCAAACGCTCCACCACCGTCAGGCTTGACCCTGTGTCACCGTAGCATTAAATACCTAGAGCTGCTCGCGCTTTCCTAAGCAAACTCCAGTTCCTCATCGATCTCACTGATCACGAAGGCTTCCGACATTGCGCCCTTATCGTTAGTGAGGGCTCCGCTAGCGAGGTCCAAAGTTAAGAGGAAAAGACGATCCTAGAGGGAGGAAATCGACTGAGTATCGAGTCCACACTGCTCATTCCAGCTCCGTAAAGAGTCATAACACGATGGTCTGACAAACAAGGAGCACTGAAACGTGAGTTCTCAACGAGAAACTCCCTGTTTAACCTTCCATATTACACTTAAAAAACAAAAGTGTATTAGCATGGGTGAGAAGGACTAAAAGATAAAGTGTTCTTTACCTTTATATCTAAGGAGTGTGTTCTGTTGAGCGTGTACGATAGAAAAGACACCAAATATATAAACGTATGCTCTTTGAGAGCCATGAAAGATGATAATGTCTGGATAAAAACGATACTTTAAGATCGTTAAAACACCATTATTGATTAGTAGTTTCTGCTCATTGATGAAGTCCGCTTCAGACAATAGAAGTTATTACTTAATTCCATGTCTATCAGCCACCAGGCGTTACGCATAATCGTAATACGTTGAGTTGAACTGCTCTTGTTATGTTCACACTGAAATGGGTCCTCATGATTACATTATTGTAAATTTCACGTGGTATTCTGGATAGCTGCACTGGGATATGTTCTACGAGGGACGGTATGGGGATGTTTCTGGCCAAAGGTTTACCTCACCGTCTTTGAAACAGTACATAGAGACACGTACCATGCGTAGACGAGCTCTTTCTAGTTCGACCAGAACGTTTTCGGCATGCCAAATTCAGTGGAGAGCCGTCATAAGAAGTGAAACGCGAGATCAGGCGCCAGTATACCTTGTCGAGTTCAAAGGGTGCTGTATTGGCTTGTCGGGGAGTGTGACAAGTCTCCGTAATATGGATTTTTCATAGCGCCACACTTCGGTTAGTATCGAACACGCTGCCCCCACAGTTAGGAATAAATGGATACAGCGAATGGAAGGGGGTCTTGTACAGCGGAGAGTAAAACACCCAGCGAGAGAATATAAAATGTTGGCCACTATTCTCTCCGAGTGTGTGTTATGGACAGGAGAGATTCGTCCACTGTGTTGGTTCGATACAGATGTCGGAGCGAGATGTCGCAGTGCTAAAGCACTGGGCTCGGGTACAGTAGTTCAGATCACCGTTTGGCCGTTCAATTTTTTGTTTTCGTGGTCGTCTCTGTATTGCTTAAGCCAAACGCAGGAATGGTTCCTTTGAACCATGGTGGCTCTGAGCACTATGGGACGTAACAGCTATGGTCATCAGTCCCCTAGAACTTAGAACTACTTAAACCTACCTAACCTAAGGACATCACACAACACCCAGCCATCACGAGGCAGAGAAAATCCCTGACCCCGCCGGGAATCGAACCCGGGAACACGGGCGTGGGAAGCGAGAACGCTACCGCACGACCACGAGATGCGGGCGTTCCTTTGAGCAGAACGGCGACAATGTCCTTCGGCATCCATTTCAAATCGCTCTCTATCTCTGGTCCGTTTGGGTTTCTTCCTTCCTTCGACGCAGGAGTGCCAAGTAGTGCTGTTGCAAGGGTATATCTCGGTCCATAGTGTTATTCTAAGCATATAACTCGGTCCAAGACTCCGGGTTGTATAGGACTGGTGGCAAGCATAGTCATATGTCTACTTTTAACGCTCGCTTGATTCCCTGGTAAAGGAGACCATCAGACAAGTACGTAGTGCAATGTTTGTAATGACAGTGATGAAATATTATCTGACATTGCTTGTGTCACCCACCGTATGCCGACATAAATTCGATATATTCTGGCCGTCATCCAACACTCTCAATGAAGTAGCCAGTACTAATTCTTGGTTCCTAGTGGCACAAGGCGATACCGTGACGATGTTAAAAACTTTCATGGATGATGGAGAAGGTTGAATGTATCAATCTGAGAAAAGGACTCTGATCGAAACGATAGGATCTAAATTTGTAAGCGGAAATTGTTCTGCTACCTCTGACAATGGAATATCTATACCAGTAATGTTGTTGCTAAGATTGTGAGGTAGGGAACTTTCAGAGGCGGCAGTAAGGACCAAAACAAGAACCAAATGTACGCTAAATATGGGCTTAGAGATTATGGATACTATAGGAGCAGTGAGCGCTTGCTCATCTTCGTTACTGTAAAGCACATATCTTCTACTGAACAAGTGCCTCTACTTCATAAAGTAAGCATTTTAGAGCCCATATTTATAGAATAATTTTCCTCTTTTAGTCCATACTACTTCCTCCAGAAATATGGAAACGAAACACCTTGCAGCAAAAGAGACTTATTTCGCAGTATCGAAGACGCACAAGAGCTGACAGCTCATATAGTATGCAGTTTTGAGCGTAGACATTCGGTTTCTGTTTCTTTCACACTATCATTTCTGACAGTTTCGTACCCCATAGTCGTAGCAACAACAGTACCGATGCATGTATTCCACTGCCAGAGGTTTCAGAGCAATTTTCGCTGACGAATTTCGACTCCGTCGTTTCCGGAGTAGGTTACCTTACCTCAAACTGATTCATGGACACTACTGTATGATCCCTGAAATTTTGTAACATAATCACTGAATCATTCTTTATCTGGTAACTCACGTACTTTAGAGATAATCAAGGATGTTAATGAATATAATATTTACGACAACAGCGTTGAAGTTTACAAGCGTACTGACGTGCTAAAACTTATCATTCAGAAACAGATAGGTTATCATACAGAGAAAATAAATTTGTAACAGTTGTTCAAATTGGCTCTAGCACCTTCTGCTAGCATTAGCTAATAGTAATATTTTCAGGAATCCAGATCGGCCACGTCTGCTATTTTAATGGTGAGTATGTTGTGCACTAACATCGAATGCCGAAATAATTGTTATTACTATTTTATTGTCATATATTCACATAAATAATATTGGAAACGGCACAAAATTTTTTACAACATTTAGACACTACCAGAAAAATGATAGGGAAGACTGCAGTCGAAGGAACAGAAAACAAGAAATTAGCGCGTTCCTCTACTATTTTCATATATCGATAATTCACTCTAAATTTCTTAAATGGGAACACTGTGTCTACAAGTTGGTTCCTTGAAACACCGACGGAATATCTGAAGAGTTATTCCGGAAATAACATGGGCTACGAGAGGTGGATAAGAAAGCAACGTTATGCAGTTCAAGTGCCTGCCATCCATTATTAATACTGAGTAAAATGTTAGAAGATTCTGCATTGGACAACAACGAATTCATTGAACTGTAACGGCTCGATACTAGGCACGTGCCGTAAAGTTAACCACGCGCTGCAGAGGGCCTACCCAGCGTTGCGTCACGGCCCTCTTTGGGTACTGACGCCCACTTACCGTTCAATGCCCGCCTGAAATTAAGTGCCTGCGGACTAGCAACATTTTCCACTTGGCACATGAGACGTCTGCAGCCCAGCATGACGAAAAACCCCCTTTAATGCAAATAAATAATGCCTGATCGGGCAGGCTGGGCCAGTTTCGCAGCAGAGAGTAATCTAGTCGTCAAGCGCCATAGTACCAATCTCCACCATGAGCTCACTTCTGCTCTGCCGTCATCGTGACAGGATCACCTGCGAAGGCGGTCCGGCAGCCACCTGATTAGTCAGGGTTCGAACTGATATCCTCCCAGACACCGAGCCACAGTGCCCTTGCCAGAGCCAGTCGCCAAAAGCCACCCGAGGGTCGAGGATCTCTCACTGGATACTTGAGCTGGTCACTTTCTACAGCCAGGCGGAACTCAGCGTCCATACTCAGCAGGCAGTACAGCTGCGACGATGGAGCTCTGTCGCTGTCCAAGACTGTCTACGATGCAGGGTCACATCAAGCCTGGCTGTTCTGAGCATGGCAGCGGCCGGTGACCTATGCAAGGCCTCACTGTAACTAAGTATGCCGCCGGCCTATGTGGCAGTGCGGTTCTAGGCGCTTCAGTCTGGATCCGCGTGACCACTACGGTCGCAGGTTCGAATCCTGCCTCGGGCATGGATGTGTGTGATGTTCTTAGTTTAGTCAGGTTTAAGTACACTCCTGGAAATGGAAAAAAGAACACATTGACACCGTTGTGTCAGACCCACCATACTTGCTCCGGACGCTGCGAGAGGGCTGTACAAGCAATGATCACACGCACGGCACAGCGGACACACCAGGAACCGCGGTGTTGGCCGTCGAATGGCGCTAGCTGCGCAGCATTTGTGCACCGCCGCCGTCAGTGTCAGCCAGTTTGCCGTGGCATACGGAGCTCCATCGCAGTCCTTAACACTGGTAGCATGCCGCGACAGCGTGGACGTGAACCGTATGTGCAGTTGACGGACTTTGAGTGAGGGCGTATAATGGGCATGCGGGAGGCCGGGTGGACGTACCGCCGAATTGCTCAACACGTGGGGCGTGAGGTCTCCACAGTACATCTATGTTGTCGCCAGTGGTCGGCGGAAGGTGCACGTGCCCGTCGACCTGGGACCGGACCGCAGCGACGCACGGATGCACGCCAAGACCGTAGGATCCTACGCAGTGCCGTAGCGGACCGCACCGCCACTTCCCAGCAAATTAGGGACACTGTTGCTCCTGGGGTATCGGCGAGGACCATTCGCAACCGTCTCCATGAAACTGGGCTACGGTCCCGCACACCGTTAGGCCGTCTTCCGCTCACGCTCCAACATCGTGCAGCCCGCCTCCAGTGGAGTCGCGACAGGCGTGAATGGAGGGACGAATGGAGACGTGTCGTCTTCAGCGATGAGAGTCGCTTCTGCCTTGGTGCCAATGATAGTCGTATGCGTGTTTGGCGCCGTGCAGGTGAGCGCCACATTCAGGACTGCATACGACCGAGGCCCACAGGGCCAACACCCGGCATCGTGGTGTGGGGAGCGATCTGCTACACTGGCCGTACACCTCTGGTGATCGTCGAGGGGACACTGAATGGTGCACGGTACATCCAAACCGTCATCGAACCCATCGTTCTACCATTCCTAGACCGGCAAGGGGACTTGCTGTTCCAGCAGGACAATGCACGTCCGCATGTATCCCGTGCCACCCAACGTGCTCTAGAAGGTGTAAGTCAACTACCCTGGCCAGAAAGATCTCCGGATCTGTCCCCCATTGAGCATGTTTGGGACTGGATGTAGTTTCGTCTCACGCGGTCTGCACGTCCAGCACGAACGCTGGTCCAACTGAGGCGCCAGGTGGAAACGGCATGGCAAGCCGTTCCACAGGACTACATCCAGCATCTCTACGATCGTCTCCATGGGAGAATAGCGGCCTGCATTGCTGCGAAAGGTGGATATACACTGTACTAGTGCCGACATTGTGCACTGTCGGTTGCCTGTGTCTATGTGCCTGTGGTTCTGTCAGTGTGATCATGTGATGTATCTGACCCCAGGAATGTGTCAATAAAGTTTCCCCTTCCTGGGACAATGAATTCACGGTGTTCTTATTTCAATTTCCAGGAGTGTAGTTCTAAGTTCTAGGGGACTGATGACCACAGATGTTAAGTCCCGTAGTGCTCAGAGCCAGCCACTGAGTATGCCGGTGAAGACTTATCTTCAGGCTGCCGCCAGTAGGGCTTGAACTTGAAATAAACTAATAAAAAACATCTACTGCCTTCGAACGGTTTATGATGCACTCCGAACCACCATATTCCCCAGGATATTCCCCAGGAAATTCCCACTTAAACGCACTGGATGTTCAGAATGCAAGCTGTACGTGTTCATATACGGCTTGTAGCAAATTTCTCTTGGCATGCACCTAGGAGAAACCAAACGTTCCCAACTAGTATATTCACGCCACGTATCACTCGAGGTGTGTATTATCTTACTCCATCGGTCCATGTTCATGTACGGCTACGTGTCCGCTGTACTAACAAATAGCGTACAGGATTACACCGGTTTTCAGTCCATATTTTTAGTAAACCCTCTTCAGCGGAATATCTTAGTATTTGTCCTCTTCGACAATCTGGCAGACATAAACATTGGCGGTGGTAATATCTTCTTGTTGTTATTGTTGTTGTGGTGTTTAGTCTGAAGACTGATTTGGTGCAACTTTCCAGGCTACCCTATCCTATGCAAACTCCTACATCTCCGAATAAGTGCTGCAACATTCATCCGTCTGAATCGACTTCCTGTACTCATGTCTTGGTCTTCTTCTACGATTTTTACCATCCCTCTCCCTCACTTCTCTCCAACACTAAATTCACGATCCCTTGAAGCCTCAGAATGACTCCTATAAATCGAGTCCTGCTCTTAGTCAAGCTGTGCCACAAATTTCTTGTCCCTGCAGTCCTACTAAGTGCCTCCTCATTAATTACGTGATCTACCCATCTTATGTTGGGAGTACTTCTCTAGTACCACAGTTCCAACGTTTCTATTATCTTCTTTTCTAAATTGTTTACCGTCCATGTATAACTTCCAAACATGGCTCCATTCTAGACAGGTACTTGGAGAAAAGGCTTCCTTTCATTTAAATTTATATCAGATGTTAAAAGATTTTTGTTCTGTAGAAGCGCTTTATTTCCGTTGCCATTCTACATTTTATACGCTCATTACTTCGGCCATCATTAGTTATTTTGACGGCAAAATAGCAAAACTCATATACCACTTTACGTGTCTATTTTTCAATCTAATCCCCACAGCATTACCTAATTTAATTAGATCGCATTCCATTATCATTTTTTTGCTCTTCTTGCTGTTCATCTTATAACCTTCTTCCAAGTCACTTAACATTCCATTCAACTGATCTTGTAATTCTTTCGTTGTCCCTGACAGAATTACAATGTCATCGGCAATCCTCAAAGATTTCCTTTCTACTGTGAACATCTGCTCCTGCTTCAAATGTTACTTGTCTTCCCTTTACTGCTTACTCTGTGTACAAATTTAATAGCGTTGGGGATAGGCAACAATTCTGTCTCACACCCTTCTCAGCCCCGCTTCCAATTTATGCCCCTGGACTCTTGTAACTGCCGTGTCGTCTCTATACAAGTTGTAAATAGCATTTGGCTCACTGTATTTTAACTTAGGTACTCTCATAATTTCAAAGAGAGTATTCAACTCAACACTGCCAAAAGTTTTCCATGTCTACAGTGCTATAAACGTAGCTTTGATTTTCCTTAACCTATAATGTAACAGAAGTCGTAGGGTTAATACCGGCTAGCAAGTTCCTATATTTCTCCGAAGTCGAAAATGATCTTCCCCGAGGTTGGCTTCTAAAAGTATTTCCATTCCTCTATAAAGACTTCGAGTTACTGTTTTGAAACGTTGACTTATTGAACTATTTGTTTGCTAATATTTACACCTGTCAGCACCTGCTTTCTTTCCAGTTGGAATTTTGACATTCTTCGTGAAGTCTGAGGGTATTTTGCCCGTCTCAGGTATCTTAAGCACAGACGGATAGTTCAATCATGGCAGGCTCTCAAAAAGCTGTCAGTAGTTTTGTCGTCTAGTTCAGGGGCCTTTCAGTGTTCTGTCAAAATCTTGTCGCTTTTTCATTTCACCTTCATGTACGTTGTATTGTCTTTGTTCGACATTGCTTTGAAGTTCGTCTCTGTCGTGTAGATCCTCTATATATTCCTTCCACCTTTCAACTTTCCCTTCTTTGCTTAGGACTGTTTTCTTATCTGAGCTCTTGTTTATGCAGCTCCTTCTCTCTTCTACAAAGGCTTCTTTCATTTTCCTGTAGGTGGTATCGATTTTTAGTCTTACGAAAAATGCTTCTAAATCCCTAGTCACTCGTGCTCAGCCATTTTGCGCTTCCTGCCAATCTCACCTTTAGTCGTTTGTATTCCCTTTCGCTTTATTTATTTGCTACACTTCTGGATTTTTTTCTGTCATCAATTAAATTCAATATTTTATATGATAAATAAGGTTTTCTACTAGGCTTTTTTGTTTAAATATTTGATCTCCTGCTCCCATCACTATTCCAATTCAGAGGACTACTATTTCGTATCACCAGTTCCAGTCAATCGTTGCCTGATGGTCCATCTGAAACGCTCAACAACATCTGGTTCTGTCAACTTGTTCGAGTCTCATCTCCTTAGTTTCTTCCACTTTTGCAAACTGTTTCAGTTTTGATCTTCCGTTCATAACTAATAAATTGTCGTAAGAGTCCACTTCTGTACATGTAAAAGTCTTACAATTTCAAATCTGCTTCCGAAACCTGTCTTACCAGTATATTATCAATCTAAAACATTTTAGTTGTTACTTCATGATTCTCTAAAGAAGTTTAACGATGATTAAAAGAAGCTCTGGGCCAAAATTCTACCAGGCGGCTTCCTATTTCATATCTTACCCCCAGTACATAATTACCTACTGTTTGTCCCTCTCCTTCTTTAATTATTATCGAATTACAAACTCCCACCACAGTTAATTTTTCGTATCCCGTAAATCTCTGAATAATTTCTTTTATCTCATTATACATTTGTTGAATCTCTTTATCAGCTGCAAAACTAGTTGTCATATAACCTTGGACTATTGTTGTGGGTGTGCGCTTAGCATCTATCTTAAATAAAACTATAGAGCCTAGAATAAATCTGAACACGGATGCAAACGAAATTGTTTGACTCTGTAACACTGATCAAAATGCGCATTGCACTTTGTATATGCATCGATTTCCATATATTCAAGTATATTTTTTACTGAGGTATAGTCACAGATGGGGTACCAGGAAATTAGCAAAACACGTTATTGCAACGAAAAGTAATTCAGTTTTTTTAAAATGAACGAATAATTACTCAAACGGAGACAAATGAAAACACTCTCCCATTCGACAGGAATGTAGTATTAGTTGGGTCAAATTTCCACTCTGTTCTCCTGAAAGCATCTGATACGGATACTTCTGCGATGAAATGCGTATTGTATGCTCGACGAATTGAACGACAGCAGTCTTCCACCATAATTTTCACTGTAGAAGCACAGAGACCATTTTCCCATTATATTGACGTCTTCATGGTACAACGTACCTTATTCGCCACTGACACCAACCAAACCTTTAGGGAAAAATATCAAAATGACACTTCGAGAAAGCGGATCTTCAAGCTCATAAAGCAGTTTATCTAAACAATGTAGCGATGTTTTTTTGTTAACTAAGAACTTTATAACAGTCTTTCTGAACAATATGCAAGGCTCCTTCACATTCAGGTTTTTTATACAGTATTGGAAACGAGCATGATTTTTCCAATGTCAGGTACAACAAATACACCTTCTACCAATTTCACTTCTACACTCCTGGAAATTGAAATAAGAACACCGTGAATTCATTGTCCCAGGAAGGGGAAACTTTATTGACACATTCCTGGGGTCAGATACATCACATGAACACACTGACAGAACCACAGGCACATAGACACAGGCAACAGAGCATGCACAATGTCGGCACTAGTACAGTGTATATCCACCTTTCGCAGCAATGCAGGCTGCTATTCTCCCATGGAGACGATCGTAGAGATGCTGGATGTAGTCATGTGGAACGGCTTGCCATGCCATTTCCATCTGGCGCCTCAGTTGGACCAGCGTTCGCGCTGGACGTGCAGACCGCGTGAGACGACGCTTCATCCAGTCCCAAACATGCTCAATGGGGGACAGATCCGGAGATCTTGCTGGCCAGGGTAGTTGACTTACACCTTCTAGAGCACGTTGGGTGGCACGGGATACATGCGAACGTGCATTGTCCTGTTGGAACAGCAAGTTCCCTTGCCGGTCTAGGAATGGTAGAACGATGGGTTCGATGACGGTTTGGATGTACCGTGCACTATTCAGAGTCCCCTCGACGATCATCAGAGGTGTACGGCCAGTGTAGGAGATCGCTCCCCACACCATGATGCCGGGTGTTGGCCCTGTGTGCCTCGGTCGTATGCAGTCCTCATTGTGGCGCTCACCTGCACGGCGCCAAACACGCATACGACCATTATTGGCACCAAGGCAGAAGCGACTCTCATCGCTGAAGACGACACGTCTCCATTCGTCCTTCCATTCACGCCTGTCGCGACACCACTGGAGGCGGGCTGCACGATGTTGGGGCGTGAGAGGAAGACGGCCTAACGGTGTCGGGACCGTAGCCCAGCTTCATGGAGACGGTTGCGAATGGTCCTCGCCGATACTCCAGGAGCAACAGTGTCCCCAATTTGCTGGGAAAAGGCGGTGCGGTCCCCTACGGCACTACGTAGGATCCTACGGTCTTGGCGTGCATCCGTGCGTCGCTGCGGTCCGGTCCCAGGTCGACGGGCACGTGCACCTTCCGCCGACTACTGGCGACAACATGGATGTACTGTGGAGACCTCACGCCCCACGTGTTGAGCAATTCGGCGGTATGTCCACCCGGCCTCCCGCATGCCCACTATACGCCCTCGCTCAAAGTCCGTCAACTGCACATACGGTTCACGTGCACACTGTCGCGGCATGCTACCAGTGTTAAAGAGTTCGATGGAGCTCCGTATGCCACGGCAAACTGGCTGACACTGCCGGCGGTGGTGCACAAACGCTGCGCAGCTAGCGCCATTCGACGGCCAACACCGAAGTTCCTGGTGTGTCTGCTGTTCCGTTCGTGTGATCATTGCTTGTACAGCCCTCTCGCAGTGTCCGGAGAAAGTATGGTGAGTCTGACACACCGGTGTCAATGTGTTCTTTTTTCCATTTCCAGGAGTTTATATAAGACAGAAATTCTCGCGAAAGAACTTGAAGCATTCCCGATGCTTCAATAAGGTTTTCACAAACTGTTTAATTAGTCTCAGACTAACGTAACTGCAGAGGAGGTAATATAATAGTTTTTCCTCGTAACGCTCCTCTTTCCTGGCTTATTTTTCTTTTTTTTCTGCAAATCTTTTAATGCTATCCCATATACACAGAAGATTCATATTGATTGAAATTTTATATGAAACATGTATCATTAAAACAATGACCATACACTTTCCAAAATACTGAGTATTAACTGCACAATATCGTGAGAGATTTCACTTGATTTGTGTAATATTAGAATTGAGCACAGTCAAAACCACAAGAAATAGAGACTTTCATTATAAATCTTCTTCTGCATCTTTGATTTGTGTAATTAACATTTGAAAGGTGTGACGACACACAGTGGTCGAAATGATATGAACGGTGAAAACGTCTTGAGTAGGACATTCATCTCAAAGAAACTTCCTGAAACGATATGTCATCGATGGACGTTTGCAAAAAGAGGAGAGGAAATAGTCTGAGAATATTTAATGACATTAGAAGCTAGCTAAGGGAAAGGTACAGCAAAGCGGAACATGGGGTGCGTCCTGTCGATAGCTGCCATACGGCAGGTGCACCAGTGGACAAGGAACAAGACAGTTGCTAATTTTATTTCTAAGAAAAATTAGTTTGCTTTTAATTATTCCGAGATAACAGCTTAGATTCAATGAAACAACGCACCGCAGTCCCAACTGGCAAGGGTGCGTAAATACACAGGTGATTGACAAAAATATGGATAGAAGTGCAGGCTTCAACATAAATGCCGATTATAGCAAAGCCTGCAGAGTACTCTGTTGTATCTAACCACGAACGGCACCTGGGCAATTTCCTCAATACGTCGCAAGCGTTATTTGTGTAGATGAGAGTGCCTTATGACCGGGCTGAGTGAATTCGAACGTTGGAAAATTTTTGGTGCACGAATGGTGGGTGCTTCCATAGCCAAGGCAGCCGAAGTGCTTGGTACTGCTAGAAGCAGCGTTTCGAAGATTTATACCGCATACGAAGCAAAGAAAGCTGAAAAACATAATACGTTTAGTCACAACGTGAACAGAAGTGCGCGTGTTAAGTGATTATGACAGACGGTTATTGAATATGCTATATTCTGTAATTCCATAACTATTCCTCAGTGATACAAATGCCCTTAATAGGGAAACGTTGCCCTGAAGCCATAAAACCTGGGCTAAGGAGCAGTGGAAGATAATTGTTTGGTCTGATAAGTCTTGTTTCAAACTGTTTTTAGCTTTTGGGCAAGTGTCCATCTCAGGAGTGAAAATTGGCGTGGGTTCGATAATGATTTGGGCTGCCACATGGTGGTATTCCTTGGGTCCCATGGTTCCTCTTGATGGTCGCATTATAGTACCAAGGATAATTTGATTATTTTCGTTTATAGAGGCCATCCATGGCACAATGTTTGTTTCCCAATGCAGATGTTGTGTTCCAAGACGACAGGACCCTTATTCATACAGTGTGCATAGTCCAGTACTGATTTTGCGAACTCGAGGATAAACTACTGGTCATCACAGTCATCAGATCTGAACTTTATTGTACTTTTGTAGTCTGCTATGTAGAGAGGGCTGCATCATCGCTATATCTTTCCATCTTCGATATCTGCACTGGCCTTTATTTGTAAAAAGAATTAGATAAGGCTTCCTTGAAAACCATAAAGCACTTGTATTTATTTATTCTGGGACGCCTGTATCATGTTTCCTACACCGTCTTAGGTATGGTAACGTTTCGTCCTTTTGGTGTTTACCCTATATGTAACGCATTCAGATTATTATTATGTCTCACGGACACTTCCTCTGTGCAAAAACTAAATCACCGCCCATCCTCTTGACTGAGCGGTATGTTAATAACTGGTCTATATATTACATCATATTAAATCAATCATATTGCATATATTATACAGAAATAAATGTCTCCTGTTCCTGGAACATTTTTTTAAAAAAAAACATGTTCTCCTATTTTGAGCGGATTCTTCTGCAGATTTTGGGCTGATTTCAGCGACTCATATTTTCCTCCAACTACAGACCTGCTAATCCAGGTTATATTAAATTACTCATTTGCATTTGTTCTTCTGCAACCAACCATTTAAGAGGGTCGGTCAAAAATTAATGCCTCCCATTTTTTTTCTACTTAAAAAAATTAAGTTAAGTGAAAAATTTGAATTTGGCGCCATTCCTCAAACCTTCTTCTGCAATCCACTGCAGTAGTAACTTTCTGTGTTAACAGGTGGCAGCACAGCAGAAGTTTGTAAGATGGCCGACATCGATGTTCGTTTGAGACAGCGTTGTGTGATTGAATTCTTGAATGCAGAAGGTGAAACGCCCATACGCATTCATGAAAGACTGAAGAAGGTGTATGGTGTTGTGACAGTGGATGTCAGCACTGTTAGACGATGGGTTCGTCGTTGTAAGGAAGCTGAAGGGCAAACACCGTTGACTGACGAAAAGCGGAGCGGCAGGCCGGTGAGTGCAGTGACTCCACACAACATTCAGCAAGTTGATGACATTATTCGTGGTGACCGTCGGGTGACTGCAGATGAAGTGTGTCGCATTATTTCTCTTAGTAAAGGCAGTGTGATCACGATTATTAAACAATTGGGGTACTCAAAAGTTTGTGCACCGTGGGTTCCAAGAATGTTAACCGATCAGAATAAAGAGGCAAGGAAAACAATAGCCTCCCAACACTTGCAGCGCTTCCGTTTGGAGGGAGATGAGTTTCTGAAAAAAATTGTGACCGGGGACGAAACATGTGTACATTTTTTTGAACCCGAATCAAAGAGGCAGTCAATGGAGTGGCGTCACACAAGCTCGCCGAGGAAGAAAAAATTCAAAACTGTGCGATCGGCAGGGAAAGTTATGGCAACAGTTTTCTGGGATACAGAGGGTGTGATTCTGGTTGATTTTTTGGAGCAGGGATGCACAATAAATTCTGTTCAATACGTCACAACCCTCAAAAAACTTAAAGCACGTCTTCAGCGAGTTCGCCCAACAAAATCAATGGCAGATGCTCTTCTTTTGCATGACAATGCAAGACCACACACCAGTCGTCACACCTCTGACGAGATTGTCAAAATTGGATGGGAAGTTTTGCCTCATCCCCCATACAGCCCTGACCTGGCACCATCAGACTTCCATCTGTTCGGGCCACTAAAAGAAGCTCATCCTGGGATTCATTTTGAAGATGAGGAGGCCGTCAAAACATCCGTGCGTCAATGGCTTAGGAAGCAGAGCTGTGATTTTTACCGTGCTGGGATACATGCCCTTGTTCAAAGATGGACCAAAACTGTAGAGATGGGCGGAGATTACATTGAAAAATGACAAAATGATCCTCAATGTTGTGGTTTTCAACCTATGTAATTGCATTTAAATTTCCTGACAATTAAACGTAGAAAAAAAATAGGAGGCATTACTTTTTGACTGACCCTCGTACAAAGATTTCGCAATGTCCTTTTCAGGGAATGTATGAAGACAACACGTATAAAAGGCTCCATTCACATTTATCATGACTCCACAGTTTAGCAGATAATCTTTTCCCCGATATACATGCACGTAGAAAGCTGTTAGCTGTTGTGTAAAATCGATTGATAGGATTTAGAGGAAGCTAGACTTACTTAGGGTCTGTCTCAAATGGATGTCAGAATTAAGGGTAGGCCCAATTGAAAGCTTGGGCAAAGGTGATAAGCCGACACTGTGTCTTCCCAGCACAGCTTCAATGGCTAATTGTGTAAATAAAGTACGCTTCTTTCGGTAGCAATTCTTGATCACTGTTGAATTGCCTATTTCACTTTTAACAGCCATAGATGAAAGGATTATTTGTCCAGGAGAATGAAAGTGCTGGCAGTGACGCTCGATGGTTGAACGACTTGATAAATACACTGACTGCTGTCTGTCTGAAGTAACTCCAAACTCGTACTAGATGTTTGTGTCTCTGTGAAGGGAGTTCCCAATAACAAGAGAAACCAACTTTACAGATGAATAGTAAATGTTAGAAAGCAGAATAAAATAAATTCTCTTATTTTTAAATTACCTGTGGCTGTAATCAGGCTTACAGCCAGTGCAGGTGCATTAACTTACTTCTTTAAACCTAAGGTACGTCGTTTCCATTTCAAGTCTGAGTTATTACCAACTGGCTCTGAGGACGATGGGACTTAATATCTGAGGTCATCAGTCCCTAGAACTTAGACCTACTTACACCTAATTAACGTAAGGACATCACACGCATCCATGCACGAGGCAGGATTCGAACCTGCGACCGTAGCGGTCGCGCGGTTCCAGACTGAAGCGCCTAGAACCGCTCGGCCACTCCGGTCGGCAGTTATTACCGTCACAAACAACTAACTCTGTCTAACTCTCGTATTCCATCCTTTAACCACATTATAACTGAAAGACCTGGTGCTGTATTTACAAAAACAGTGTTCTACACTGTTGTTGTTGTTGTTGTTGTTGTTGTTGTGGTCTTCATCCTGAGACTGGTTTGATGCAGCTCTCCATGCTACTCTATCCTGTGCAAGCTTCTTCATCTCCCATTACGTACTGCAGACTACATCCTTCTGAATCTGCTTAGTGTATTCATCTCTTGGTCGCCCTCTACAATTTTTACCCTCCACGCAGCCCTCCAATACTAAATTGGTGATCCGTTGATGCCTCAAAAGATGTCCTACCAACCGATCCCTTCTTCTAGTCTAGTTGTGCCCCAAACTCCTCCCCAATCCTATTCATTACCTCCTCATTAGTTGTGTGATCTACCCATCTAATCTTCAGCATTCTTCTGTAGCAGAAAGCATCTATTATCTTAAAGCTGCATGCCCTCGGGAAATATTACGGCCGTAGTTTCCCTTTGCTTTCAGCCGTTCGCAGTACCAGCACAGCAAAGCTTCTTTGGTTAGTGTTACAAGGCCAGATCAGTCAATCATCCAGACTGTTGCCAGTGCAAATACTGAAAAGGCTGCTGCTCCTCTTCAGGAACCGTACGTTTCTCTGACCTCGGTAATCTACAGTTTCATATACACTCAACAAGCCACTGCACTTAGAATGAAGGAAGGCACATCGCACCAATGTCACCGACTTTTGTCATAGTCTATTCCCTACCCAAGCCGAAGAGAAATACCTACGGACGTGTACTAGTTCCTCTTTTACTCTAACTATCTCCAATCGAGACATATGTGTTATTTTTGTTGATATCTAAATTTCAACAATGGACCTGACGTTTTCCTATTGCAGATTTCTAACTTGCAATGTAAACCGAACGTCATCCGGACAGAAACAAAAGCATGTTTTCCGGATTTTTCTATTTTCTTATTCGTTTGTATACTTGTTTTAATCACATTAGAATTTAATTCAAGAGTGTTAATTAAAAAGTAGCATTGATGTTAATATTAATAGTATAATAACGACATACTTTGCAAATACTTGTAAAATATGATTACCTTTCAGGTATCAAAATAATTGTACATAAAACTGTTGGGCAATTCATACATATTTGACATATAATACGTTTCTTGTGCTTTCTGTCAAATTTAACTGTTAGTTGACACATACTCAAATCGTCGAATCACTTATTTTCGAATTTTCTGCATCGTGGATAAATTTCTGCGGCCGCCGTTGGTACTGAGACAAACGGAAAACTGTCGGCACAGCATCTGCTTCTAGATCAACACAGATGCTCCGGAAGCGACCGCATGCTGCGTGGCGAAGGGTACCCTGTACCACTACTTGTCATTTACCTTTCTGTTCCACGCGCAAATAGAGCGAGGGAAAAACGACTACCTGTGAGCCTCCGTATGAGCCGCAATTTCTCGTAACTTATCTTCGTGGTTCTTACTCGCGATATATGTTGGTGGCAGCAGAATCGTTTGGCAGTGAGCTACGAATGCCAGTTATCTAAATTTTCTCAAGAGTGTTTCGTGAAAAAAAACATTACTTCCTCTGCAGGGATTTCCATTCGAGATCCCAAAGCACCGGAAACTACTCTATCTGCCCACTCTGAAATGCTTCCATGTCTTCCTTTTATCCGTCCTGGAACGAATCTCTAACATTCGAGCAGTACTCAAGAATAGCTCGCACCAGGGTCCTGTATGCGGTCTGCTTTCCAGGTGAATCACTCTTTTTTAAAATTCTCCCAATAAACCGAAATCGACCATCTGTTTTCTCTACCACAGTTTCCACATGCTCGTTCCGCCTCATGTAGCTTAGAAACGTTACGCCCAGATATTTAAGCAACGTTATGTGTCAAGCAGGACGCTAGTAATAGTGTATCCGAATACAACAGGTTTCTTCTTCCTACTCCTTCGCATTAACTTACATTTTTCCGTATTGAGGACTAGTTGCCATTCGTCACACCAATTGGAAATTTTGTCTAAGTCGTCTTGTATCTATCGACAGGCTCTCAACTTCGACACCTTGCCGTTCACAACTGCATTATCAGCAAACAACCGCAGATTGCTGTCCACTTTGTCCACCAAATAATTTATGTATATAGAGAACAACAGGGGTCCTATCACAGCAGGACGTCTGAACCCATGCTTCTAGAATATTAATCTCATTTTCTACTGATATTTTGCAAAATTCATGGATTTAAGTAAAATTCCATAACATGTTTGGGATATGCCGCTCGGAATATACAAAAAAATGATGACCACATAGCGTTCACTATTTCAGGTCCCAGCTGGTTGACCTCCTTCGGTTTCTTTAAAAATTTATCCTACGTCTTGCCTACGAAATACTATTTTTGACATGTTTCTATTCTGATTTCACCTAGTCTGTTCTTTATTTGATTCAGCTTCGATGTGAGATTTGCATTCCACGGTTGCGTCTCAGCCTCTTTATCTTGAATGACATTCATTAGATGGAGGGTGATCTTTCATTAGATCGTCTAACGACGTGTTGACGTCGGCCTGACCTCCACAAACAGAATTTACACTCGTCGTTAAAAACGACGACAGACTGTCACTCGATTTCCCAGTTGATTATGTTTCTACACCACACAAGTCTCTGTGGTCTGCGGCAGTAATTCAGTTGGTGGTGACTCCCGGCGTGTAACTTTTGCCTGGATTTTAACTGTTGTCATCCGTCTATTTCCAGGATGCGGCCGAACAAACCGCCGATCATCTCGTTGTACAATCTTTTGTCGTGCACCAGTACCTACTCCTTTTGCCAGAATGTTGTAATGAGTCCATTTCCCCACCAATCCATAAGCTGTCTGCAACGTGCCGTCGGGCTTCACTATTTAAATGTCAATGTTTACACAAAATGTTAATCGTACGTCAATCGGACACGCAGCGCTATGCCAGAAGACACAAAACTGAGGCACACGTTGTGGGAATACAGTACTGTGCTTCCGCGTGTGCATTTTTTAAGTCAAATGAAGTCATATGATGTTAACAAGGTTGACGGTGGAGTTGTCAGTAATTCTATAATTTATTTCGCTTACGTAATATGTAACTGCCCCCCCCCCCCCCCCCATGAACCATGGACCTTGCCGTTGGTGGGGAGGCTTGCGTGCCTCAGCGATACAGATGGCCGTACCGTAGGTGCAACCACAACGGAGGGGTATCTGTTGAGAGGCCAGACAAACGTGTGGTTCCTGAAGAGGGGCAGCAGCCTTTTCTGTAGTTGCAGGGGCAACAGTCTGGATGATTGACTGATCTGGCCTTGCAACATTAACCAAAACGGCCTTGCTGTGCTGGTACTGCGAACGGCTGAAAGCAAGGGGAAACTACAGCCGTCATTTTTCCCGAGGACATGCAGCTTTACTGTATGATTAAATGATGATGGCATCCTCTTGAGTAAAATATTCCGGAGGTAAAATAGTCCCCCATTCGGATCTCCGGGCGGGGACTACTCAGGAGGATGTCGTTATCAGGAGAAAGAAAACTGGCGTTCTACGGATCGGAGCGTGGAATGTCAGATCCCTTAATCGGGCAGGTAGGTTAGAACATTTAAAAAGGGAAATGGATAGGTTAAAGTTAGATATAGTGGGAATTAGTGAAATTCGGTGGCAGGAGGAACAAGACTTCTGATCAGGTGACTACAGCGTTATAAACACAAAATCAAATAGGGGTAATGCAGGAGTAGGTTTAATAATGAATAGGAAAATAGGAATGCGGGTAAGCTACTACAAACAGCATAGTGAACGCATTATTGTGGCCAAGATAGATACGAAGCCCACACCTACTACAGAAGTACAAGTTTATATGCCAACTAGCTCTGCAGATGATGAAGAAATTGAAGAAATGTACGATGAAATAAAAGAAATTATTCAGATAGTGAAGGGAGACGAAAATTTAATAGTAATGGGTGACTGGAATTCGGCAGTAGGAAAAGGTAGAGAAGGAAACATAGTAGGTGAATATGGATTGGGGCTAAGAAATGAAAGAGGAAGCCGCCTAGTAGAATTTTGCACAGAGCACAACTTAATCATAGCTAACACTTGGATTAATAATCATGAAAGAAGGTTGTATACGTGGAAGAACCCTGGAGATACTAAAAGGTATCAAATAGATTATATAATGATAAGAGAGAGATTTAGTAACCAGGTTTTAAGTTGTAAGACATTTCCAGGGGCAGATGTGGACTCGGACCACAATCTATTGGTTATGACCTGTAGATTAAAACTGAAGAAACTGCAAAAATGTGGGAAATTAAGGAGATAGGACCTGGATAAACTGAAAGAACCAGAGGTTGTACAGAGTTTCAGGGAGAGCATAAGGGGACACTTGACAGGAATAGGGGAAAGAAATACCGTAGAAGAAGAATGGGTAGCTCTGAGGGATGAAGTAGTGAAGGCAGCAGAGGATAAAGTAGGTAAAAAGACGAGGGCTGCTAGAAATCCTTGGGTAACAGAAGAAATATTGAATTTAATTGATGAAAGGAGAAAATATAAAAATGCAGTAAATGAAGCAGGCAAAAAGGAATACAGACGTCTCAAAAATGAGATCGACAGGAAGTGCAAAATGGCTAAACAGGGATGGCTATAGGACAAATGTAAGGATGTAGAAGCTTATCTCACTAGGGGTAAGATAGATACTGCCTACAGGAAAATTAAAGAGACCTTTGGAGAGTAGAGAACCACGTGTATAAATATCAAGAGCTCAGATGGCAACCCAGTTCTAAGCAAAGAAGGGAAGGCAGAAAGGTGGAAGGAGTATATAGAAGGTTTATACAAGGGTGATGTACTTGAGGACAACATTATGGAAATGGAAGAGGATGTAGATGAATACGAAATGGGAGATACGATACTGCGTGAAGAGTTCGACAGAGCACTGAAAGACCTGAGTCGAAACAAGGCCCCCGGAGTAGACAACATTCCATTAGAACTACTGACGGCCTTGGGAGAGATAGTCATGACCAATCTCTACCAGCTGGTGAGCAAGTTGTATGAGACAGGCGAAATACCCTCAGACTTCAACAAGAATATAATAATTCCAATCCCAAAGAAAGCAGGTGCTGACAGATGTGAAAATTACCGAACTATCAGTTTAATAAGTCACAGCTGCAAAATACTAACGCGAATTCTTTACAGACGAATGGAAAAACTGGTAGATGCGGACCTCGGGAAGGATCGGTTTGGATTCCGTAGGAATGTTGGAACACGTGAGGCAATACTGACCTTACGACTTATCTTAGAAGAAAGATTAAGAAAAGGCAAACCTACGTTTCTAGCATTTGTAGACTTAGAGAAAGCTTTTGACAATGTTGACTGGAATACTCTTTTTCAAATTCTAAAGGTGGCAGGGGTGAAATACAGGGAGCGAAAGGCTATTTACAATTTGTACAGAAACCAGATGGCAGTCATAAAAGTCGAGGGGCATGAAAGGGAAGCAGTGGTTGGGAAAGGAGTGAGACAGGGTTGTAGCCTCTCCCCGATGTTATTCAATCGGTATATTGAGCAAGCAGTAAAGGAAACAAAAGAAAAATTTGGAGTAGGTATTAAAATTCATGGAGACGAAGTAAAAACTTTGAGGTTCGCCGATGACATTGTAATTCTGTCAGAGACGGCAAAGGACTTGGAAGAGCAGTTGAACGGAATGGACAGTGTCTTGAAAGGAGGATATAAGATGAACATCAACAAAAGCAAAACAAGGATAATGGAATGTAGTCAAATTAAATCGGGTGATGCTGAGGGAATTAGATTAGGAAATGAGACACTTCAAGTAGTAAAGGTTTTGCTATTTAGGAAGTCAAATAACTGATGATGGTCGAAGTAGAGAGGATATAAAATGTAGACTGGCAATGACAAGGAAAGCGTTTCTGAAGAAGAGAAATTTGTTAACATCGAATATAGATTTATGTATCAGGAAGTCGTTTCTGAAAGTATTTGTTTGGAGTGTAGCCATGTATGGAAGTGAAACATGGACAATAACTAGTTTGGACAAGAAGAGAATAGAAGCTTTCGAAATGTGGTGCTACAGAAGAATACTGAAGATAAGGTGGATAGATCACGTAACTAATGAGGAGGTATTGAATAGGATTGGGGAGAAGAGAAGCTTGTGGCACAACTTGACTAGAAGAAGGGATCGGTTGGTAGGACATGTTTTGAGGCATCAAGGGATCACAAATTTAGCGTTGGAGGTCAGCGTGGAGAGTAAAAATCGTAGAGGGAGACCGAGAGATGAGTACACTAAGCAGATTCAGAAGGATGTAGGTTGCAGTAGGTACTGGGAGATGAAGCAGCTTGCACAGGATAGAGTAGCATGGAGAGCTGCATCAAACCAGTCTCAGGACTGAAGACAACAACAACAACAACATGTAACTTGAAACAGCCACATGAAAGCCTTCACACACTCACTCATTAGGCATGCACAAGTATGACGTCATAAATTTATAGTACAACATAATACCGAAATACTTATGCAGCTAGTGCAGTACCGTGGAAAGCTTATGGTGACACTTAAATACCAAGTACTATTTCGTTAAGCGAAAATATGATCACTCGAACAGGAGCTGTACAGTCAAATAGCATTACTGAACCTAAATGATGCTACACAAAATTACCATTTCATTTCATCGCAACAGGTAATTCCTTCTGCCACAATTCTAGTAGGGTACATCACCAAAGATCTTATTTTATCTTTGTGGGTATGAATGTCATTAAATCTCTGAACTACGGTTTTATCATAGCCAAAAGTTTCTTCTGAAAATTTAAATCGTTTAAGAAACGTCAAAAACTTCACAAAACTTTCAGCACTTACGTATGTTGCCAGACAAACGTATCGTCGAAGTGTGTATGACAATTTAGGTGGCGAAGCGGCATTTTCCTCTCGCACAGTGCCCCCAGTACACCACTGTAGGTAATATTCAGTGGCATTAAAGGAATTTCTCCATCCTCACAACATACTACCTCTTCATTTACAACGAGCCAGCTCTCTTCCGCTGAGCACCACCATTACACGACACACCTGTTCTCAGACCTCACCACCCGCTGATCAACAACAAACCATGTATCTGTAGGAGGCGCTTACTAATGTTATCTAAATACAAATACTTTCTTTCGTACATGCATTCTACTGTTGGCGTACCGTTTAAATGTTTAACGCATGTGTAAATGTGTCATTAAAATAACTGAAAAAGTTACAAATTTGCAAAGACAATACAAAAACATAAATGTTCACCACGCCACTAACAGGATGACTGCTCCTGAGTTTTGTAATACTTTGGTGCATATAACCAAATGCTTCTCATTAACTTACACGATAAATTCAGAAAGAATGGGCATAGAAATGAGTTGTGCGCCTATGTCTCGAAATTGCTGTATCATTACCTGCTATCCCCTAAAGACAACTATATGTGCAATTTGTCAATGTGATGCTCCCATGTCCCTCATACTAGTGATTCAACCTTTCACCAATTCCAGAAGCACTCACCATCATATTATCAGGTCTGAAAGCTGGCTCAACGTGGACGTCATCGGGCATGCTGTGTTCTGGTTTCAACCTGAAGAGCACCAGTAACGTTAGACACACCCATTAGTCACCATGTACTCAGACCTTCTTTTCCTTGTATTCAGAATAGGCTAGCATAGGAATGAAATTGTACTTGACTTGTTCCACAGGCGTGGAAGTGCTAGAGTACATGTTTTCTAACGTTCGCTCGAACTGTTCATGGTGTAACACTTTCTATCTCTGTCAGTGTAATATATCGATGTATGAATATATATATATATATATATATATATATATATATATATATATATATATATATATGTATGTATGGGAAACCCTGCCAGGATAGAAAACTATTTGCCCAAAAAACTTCTGAGATTAATTTACGTGACAGGAGTCTATATGAAAGCAATAGTAGTAGACTTTGTGTCCTGTATAAGATTGCAATATACCTTGACTATACGCCCTTAATGTTCAATGCCATTAGTTATCCGAATCGAATTACTATGTGTATGTTAATGGGTTACATTATTTCCATCATGTTGAGTCATGGCCACATGGCTGACTTTAAGTAATATTCAGTTCTGCTGATGTTCTGGAAAAGCTTTGTCCCGTACTTATCCACTGCTCTTCCTCTGCTGTCCAAGAGCTCTGTTTCATCGTTGGCTGCAGTTGACCTCTGTGTTAGTTTTGTTGAGTTGTGATACGATTATAAACTGAATCTCTTTCATCTAATCTTTCTTCTCGTACTTCTCCGTGATCCTAACACTTAACCTCTCTCTGTTACACGAGCAACAATTCCGACTACCAGCAGGAAGTGAGAGTCCATATACATTTGCAGCCAGATTCATCAGTAGAATTCATGATCTTCTCCAGTTTTGGTTCACTTTCCACAAAATGGACTGTAGTAATTTTTATTTCAGATAATATACACTCCTGGAAATGGAAAAAAGAACACATTGACACCGGTGTGTCAGACCCACCATACTTGCTCCGGACACTGCGAGAGGGCTGTACAAGCAATGATCACACGTACGGCACAGCGGACACACCAGGAACCGCGGTGTTGGCCGTCGAATGGCGCTAGTTGCGCAGCATTTGTGCACCGCCGCCGTCAGTGTCAGCCAGTTTGCCGTGGCATACGGAGCTCCATCGCAGTCTTTAACACTGGTAGCATGCCGCGACAGCGTGGACGTGAACCGTATGTGCAGTTGACGGACTTTGAGCGAGGACGTATAGTGGGCATGCGGGAGGCCGGGTGGACGTACCGCCGAATTGCTCAACACATGGGGCGTGAGGTCACCACAGTACATCGATGTTGTCGCCAGTGGTCGGCGGAAGGTGCACGTGCCCGCCGACCTGGGACCGGACCGCAGCGACGCACGGATGCACGCCAAGACCGTAGGATCCTACGCAGTGCCGTAGGGGACCGCACCGCCACTTCCCAGCAAATTAGGGACACTGTTGCTCCTGGGGTATCGGCGACGACCATTCGCAGCCGTCTCCATGAAGCTGGGCTACGGTCCCGCACACCGTTAGGCGGTCTTCCGCTCACGCCCCAACATCGTGCAGCCCGCCTCCAGTGGTGTCGCGACAGGCGTGAATGGAAGGACGAATGGAGACGTGTCGTCTTCAGCGATGAGAGTCGCTTCAGCCTTGGTGCGAATGATGGTCGTATGCGTGTTTGGCGCCGTGCAGGTGAGCGCCACAATGAGGACTGCATACGACCGAGGCACACAGGGCCAACACCCGGCATCATGGTGTGGGGAGCGATCTCCTACACTGGCCGTACACCTCTGGTGATCGTCGAGGGGACACTGAATAGTGCACGGTACATCCAAACCGTCATCGAACCCATCGTTCTACCATTCCTAGACCGGCAAGGGAACTTGCTGTTCCAACAGGGCAATGCACGTCCGCATGTATCCCGTGCCACCCAACATGCTCTAGAAGATGTAAGTCAACTACCCTGGCCAGCAAGATCTCCGGATGTGTCCCCCCTTGAGCATGTTTGGGACTGGATGAAGCGTCGTCTCACGCGGTCTGCACGTCCCGCACGAACGCTGGTCCAACTGAGGCGCCAGGTGGAAATGGTATGGCAAGCCGTTCCACAGGACTTCATCCAGCATCTCTACGATCGTCGAATAGCAGCCTGCATTGCTGCGAAAGGTGGATATACACTGTACTAGTGCCGACATTGTGCATGCTCTGTTGCCTGTGTCTATGTGCCTGTGGTTCTGTCAGGGTGATCATGTGATGTATCTGACCCCAGGAATGTGTCAATAAAGTTTCCCCTTCCTGGGACAATGAATTCACGGTGTTCTTATTTCAATTTCCAGGAGTGTACATACTGAATATTAGTCACTATTATAAAAGGTACCGTAAGTGATCCCAGTCTCGTTTTAATCACAGAATGTATAATAAAAAACATAGATAATAGTTTTGTAAAAGAGTGCATCTACTGTCCCAGTAAAGTGTAATTAGAAAATTCCAACCATATCTTTGTATAGTAAATCATACGACTATTCCTAATGTCACCAAATATCATGAAAATGATGTTAAATTCACAAAATCTCACGTTGTGGATTGTAAGCAATTATTTCTCAAAGACTCATTTAATTAAAGTGAAGTAAAAAAGCTTTAATGCACAATACGACAGAAAGTAGTCTTTCGAAGGCAGTTCATGATATTTTGCAGAGTGTAGACCAAGGTGTAGGTGCAGATTTGTAGTGTTCACCTTACTCATCAGCAGACTCGTGGTCTGAAATCTTCGAATCTCCGTTATTTAAATATAGGGAGAAAAAAATATTGTTGTTTAAAAAACTGAAGAAATTCACATACAAACTGTGTAAACGTTAGACCGACTGGTGCAAACTTAACTACAGCTACAGCTATATTATTACTCTCTATTTCACAATTAAGTGCCTGATTGCAGGTTCATCGACTCCTCTCATCGAGATATTTAAATTTTTTTTTCGAAATTAAGGATCTCGCTTTTGATAACGGAGAAGGTTCTTTCTATATTCTACTGTGATAAAAGCAAATGAAAAAGAGATATACAGTAGAAAGGTAATTAGAATTGAGTTTATCTTCACAAAAGAAATGTTTCGCAAAACAGCAGTGGATTTCTCCTACCACTATCATTTCCACCCTTCCCTCCTCCGTTTGCGAACAGTCTGTGGTAGACTCACTCGGGGTACACACATAATTATCTTTACATCTGTCGATTTTCCATTATGAATGACGCATTGAGGTTAATATACCAGGCGTTCGTACCTCTTTTTCTGCTTCTTGCTTCAGTCTCAGTGCTCTTCCAAGACTGGCATCTTTATGATACATAATAAATAATGCCGTGGAAAGTAGTGTATGTGTGCATAACGTAACAACAAAAGATCTCGGTAGCTTTTGGATCAATTTTATCTCTCTTTAAATGTAATAGATGTATAAGGAGGTATTTCCAGACTCAAGGTATTTCTTTTTTTCTCTAGGTAAAACCTGTCACATTAAATATATTCTTTGCAGCCTTCTCCACTCCAATTATCTACATTTATACGATACTCAGGTGTTCTCCACGTAGTTTACTGATCGCAAGTTCTTTGATAATATTTTTCAGTTCTGTAACTCTTGATCGTTTTTATTCAGGGTGGATCTCTTTTGGTTTCTATAATTTCTGTTCACCAATCTCAAAAATTTCAAAATAGGTGATCTACTTCCCTTGTTTTTCAATTCGAGAGATCTGCTCTTTATTTTTCAAAATAAAACTTTGTTTTTTGGTAGCGTAGTTGGCCCCCATTAAAAATGAGTCGTACTCCATGGTGTTATTTGTCTTGAGGTCATTTTACTGTTTTGGCGAACCGTTTTCATTAAACCTACTTTTTTCTCCTCTGGTGATCTATACGGCGATTTATTAAAATTTGAATAACGTTTTTTCATTTCTTCGTAGATTCGTTAGAATATAGTTGCTTATTCTCTTGGTTGATAGGTTTTTCCTCAATATCTGTCTGTTTGACGACTGCTACCTCCATACCTGGTTTTTTTCATGCTTCGCGTTTCTGTATCTTTCGTTTTTCGAAAATTTACAACATATTCCAATAAACAGTTTCTAATCAAATTAATGTCTTTAATTTTTGCCTATACGTTGTTAGAGGCGGAGAGGGTGGGACGGTAATTTCAATAATAGGTATGAACTTAAGCGTGAACTACTATTTACTGTGATAAAAATAAGGGACACAGAAAGTTTGCAAAGCATAATTGAATGTGGATTGGGAAGAGCAGTCATGTTATATCAATGAAAAGGAAAATCGGGCACAGGAAATCAAGAAGACTGCAATAGCAAAGTGTTTATTGAACTAATCTTGAAAGTAAAGAGCAAGAGATCATAAATCTCTAGGTACAAAATTAACATTTTCTCTTAGTGTGTTCATTAAGCTTCGTTAGCAAGAGTGGCAATATAATTCCATGTAGCATACCTGGAGATTAATGAAGCTAGTTATGATAATATTACCACCACTTTACAAGTGGGTCTCATAAAGCAGTTTAAAGTACCATACGATTTTGTATTTAATCATACAGAGGTACAAAAATCATTCCTCTAAAATTGGTTTAATGGGGAATTGTGGTAACTCTATTGCTATTTTCAAAAATGGCCCACAGACGTTAGTTTAATGGAAGCAAGTGACAATGATTAATAAAACACATATTTTGTAATTATTATAATTATTTAAAAATGACTACTTCTGAAAGTATTAATACATTATATTGAAACATGAAAAAAAATGTGTTTCTTTTTAGACTCTTGATTGTAACGGAAATCAACTGTCTTTTTTTACTTTTCTATGCGCTGCTGGCTGCAGTATGATCGTACAGTACACTATAAAAATTTGAACTAGATTTAACCCTAAGAGTTCCAACAATATGAAAAATATATAATTGCAAACCTTTACATAAAATTAACCTTTACTGCGGAAATAAGCAACGAATTAAAGAAGAAATTGGAGAAAGTAAACAATAAGTTGTTTTAAGGAGATGATTGCATTTGGAAATATAAATTTAAAATTTTTCATAAAATTCATTTTTGTTATCGTAGTAAACAGAGAATACAGTATGAAATTGGCTAAAGAGAAACAATCAGTTGTTTTAATGGGGTGGTTTCACTTCGGAACCACTGGGAAATACAATTTTGAAACACCCATCATTCCATAAGATATATTTAAAATTATTTTCGCGTTTTTCCATAAACAGAACCCTATCTCTCGAAATGTCCCTGAAATCACACTGTCTAAAATACATTATAATGTCTAAATAACAAACAACAATAAATTCTGTATCAAGGCTACATACTGTACCTGCAATTTTATTTCGGTAACACTCACAAGAGTAGTAGTAAAAACTGAAATGTACGTTACTGTAACACTATATCTATTTCCTTTTTCTGTCAGTGATCTCCTCAGTATGGCAACTACAAAAAACCTGCATATCAGAATCTCCTACCACCACGAAGCACTATATCCAAGCTTACTGTTGGTTTGAACGCTATAAGTGTCTCCTAAAATCCACCACATTCGTAGAAGCACTTCAGGGTACCAGTAGAAGTCTCTGCCTTGCAGTAGCATTAGTGGCTTCACGTGAAAGGCACCGATGCTTAGAAAAATTATGAAGATGGTAGTTTCAGCCAGAAACAACTGGGACTCCAATGGTTAAACAGAGCAGTCATTTAGGAAATTGGAGACTAGACATCCACTGCAGCTCCGTGTCTTACATATTGAGCAGATACTCACCGTAAGGTGCGTAGTATGTAGTAAGAAAACTTGATGGAGAACAGAAAACTCTAGAGATTTTGTGAATTAACTGAAATATGTGAGATGTGATGGCTGGGATAATGTTGGACGGAATACTGCCAGCAATAACAGTAAGCTTATATATGCAAGATATTTATCTAGCAAACAGCTTGAATATGAGAGTGATTAACCACCTTATTTTAACGAGCACTGTTTACTGTACAAAAACTAAACAGTATTTGGTGTAATAAGACATGTAAAATTGTTACTATCAAAGAGTTATCAATGACCGAATGAACTGAAGCGTTCTACTACAGTTTTAAAAAGTGAATAAGATTAAATTATCAATTTAACTGTGAGCTGAGATGGGGAGTGAAAATTATAATAGCTGGAAAACAGAGAAATGTGATACCTAAGATAACAATTAGTCGAATCATAGAGTTCGCTTTGTACATATATGTCATAGGAATGCTATACGTTTCTCTATTGAAGGTTAAGAAGAGAAGGAAAACAGGATGAGGGCTTTTAGGAAGCTGGAGACAACAGGGATTCACAAGACACTATTGAACTGATGTAGAAAATAAATATTTAATTAAAAAATGTAGCATTTCACACAAAGGAATAAATTATGTTTTCATATGCGGACAATTTTAGATAATACTTTCATCTGTCCTTCAACCAAATTTGCTGACTACGTAATTTCTACAAATTAATGACGATATAGAACATTCCGTTTATTCTAAGACGAACAAGGTAGAAACTTGTGTAGGTGGTCCGAAGCAACGGGACGGCGGTTGATACATGTAAGTATTATCTAGTCTTTCTTTTGTAATTTGCTGATGGTCATTACATGCTATATTCCGGTACACAATAGTGCAAGGAGGAAAGTCAGTATAGGGTTTAGTGTGAAATCTGTAAGATATATTACCTTCCAGGACCGCCATATATGATTACACTGCAACGCCAGTTGTGCGTTAAATACACAGACTGAAATACTGAACGTAAAAGGCCCATCTATCACTTAAATGTTTACTACAATAAGCTGGTGCTATCAGTGATAGCTAAAAAATGTGTTCGTCCCTAGGGGGCACTGCTGGAGATAAATCAAGCGCGAGCAATATCCGAAAAACCTGGCGGTCAGTTGTTTCAGATAGGCAATCGGTTGTGTGTTCACGTAATAACTATTTGGCGCCTAGGGTGGAGGAGGGGATTGTGAAGAATGGCCATAATACTCTTCCAGCCAATGGCTAGTGGCCTCTCCCGGACGTCTCCAATAAGCTTAATGGCTTGAAATACGAGAAGATGACACAGTGCTGAGACAACATTGCGACTGGTACTACGTTGCATTTTGTGAAGAATGTCATAGGACTCTTACGTCTATTACAGAATGAAGAAGACGCCATCACTGCACGTCCTGGACAATGCCAACAGCGTAGGGTATACATTCAATTTCCTCATTACTTCTACAACGCCAGTGTCAGCTTATGGTCTCCGTTTATTGGAGGTGTTTGTATACTCAAAAGGTGCTGTCCCTTCGTATTTTCAAACGACCCAAGAAACTGGTGGAGGTACCAAACATCATACGAATGCACTATAAATGGCAGTTACCGCTGAAGTATTAGTGATACAGAACGCAATATATACTATTACAGTCTGCAACGTGCAGCATTACAAATTAAGGTAGAACAGAATTCTGTGGGAAGAACTGATTTGAGTTTCACTGCGCCGGGTGGAATATATTAGTTATAGAAATGAGATGCTATAATCTCTGGTCACGATTTCCAAACACTCTCAAAAACTCGAAGCTCTTCCTAAGTTGACGTCGGCGTGTCATGAAAAAATAGCACAGGACAAAATGTTACGAGTTATTTACATCTGTTTTATTTCTTAGCTTGTTTCAATGTTCCTGTTTAACATTAGTTTCTTTCTTTACAATTTCAGACTAATGCTTATATTAAATGAGTAGTTACAGCGCCTTAATTAACTCAAGCTATATCATTCTACTACCCTGGTTTGAATATCAACCGTGGGCAAAAATTGCTGTCACCTTCGGGAGATCGATGACGACGGCAGTCAACTTCAACATGAGAAGCATCTAAGAAGGATCCCGAAAATGGTGTATTGTAGCACCGGAACTGGATGCATATGAATATATCCATTAAATACTTACAATGTATACGATAAAAGAATTTAATACAATTCCGAGAACAGAAAGCTTTATGAGACCAACCAACTCCAACGTGATACTGGATGTCTTTCCCTCATGTTTGGTATTTGAATATTATGTATTAATTCTCGAGGACACCAGGGAAACACAGGAAATGAAAATGTTTCAATTCTTGATGTTCGGATTACGAAACACTTCCCAAGATACAATTTAAAAAAAACTCTGAAATCAGTAACTAGTGATTTTATCTCATTCTCATCTATTTTGCAAATCCTCAACCTTTTGGTATATCTCGATTCACTTCACTAGCTGTGTGACTGTACCTCTCTTCATCAGAAATAGCAATTTGTCCTATCAACGAAAATTCCAAATACAAGAAATGTGTACTAAATTGCCTAAAAGTGTAATTTTTTTAAATTCTTTCTGTCTAACTAGGTGTCTTGACCTTTCTGGGGTCTGAGCTTTTCCATGAACACTATTACGCACGTTCTCAGTTTTAACAGTGTCTACCCTTACCCATGTGAGCAGAGTACAGGCAGTTCATAATAGCCATTCATCTCTGCCAGCCCTTTCTCTAGCACATCGTACATGACACGCTTTTCCACTGACCGTGGATTATGTCGAGCGAAAGACGGAGTATCCCAGGAAAACGTACCGCACCTTGGTGCGACGAAATTCGTCACCTATCCAACTGTAAAGATTCATGTGTAAGCTTAAGACATCCGTGACGTTTTCCTTGCCGTATTGTTCCTTGTTATCCATGTTAACGATTTCACAGATACTTACTAATTTTAAAAGAATAATTACAAATATAGTTACAACAGGTCTGTTGTTATAGTTTTTCACGTCAAACATCGTTAATAAAAATAAAATTTAAGATAAATATAACTACTCCATCTGTTACGTTACTGAAGCATTGGTCGCACAAACGCAAAACAGGTTACTTCGTCACTGAGGTTTAGCAAATAGCAGCTACTGTGTCGACATGATTAATACCTGCCACACAAAGTGATTCGCCCTGAGTCTTGTTGACACCCTTAGCGAACGCAAGCCTCATAAGAAACTGCAATCGTTTTATATCGAAGGACATATTTAAACCACTGGGTATCAGCTGTATGCAAGGAATGTTTATGTCTTCATTCGGCAATAGATTGTTCGAGGCAAGATCTGTTGCGTTGCATATGTAATAACGACTACTAATAAATAAATAAGAGTTAACATTAGTGATTTTGTCAAATTCTCTAGATTTCACTTGAACTGCGATGTTGGACCTATCTCCAAGACAGGTTTTGTGGCTGCAATTTATTGTCGCTTTAGGAATTACAGTGAGTTTACCACGATATATTTCGTTTGTCAGGCATTTAATTTTTCATTGATTTTCTTCGCTTTTTCGGCTGAATACAGAAATTTGATGAAAGTCAGCCAAGAACACTGAGGTAAATCTCTGAAGTCGTTTTCGAGATGTTTGGCAACAATGTTTCTCCTTTATATTTCATATACACTGATCAGACACATCATTTGGTCACTGCCCCCGCGGCTTTGGGTTGAAGGCACGTGATGCCGTAACAAACGTATGTAAGCGGAGGAGACACGGACGGAGGGATCACCCTATCGAAGGTATGGGCTGTAAATGGGGAAATCCATTGAGATATATCATTATAACGCAAGGTCAGTGAACGAGTATCTCGTTAACGGCGAAGCTGGTCGAATGTTTACGTGCTACTCTCGTGAGCTCTCCGGAAGAGATAGAAGGACATTGAAACTACAACTAGCTGCTAAATGGTTGGACATTCACGTATCTTCACAAAACGTGTGTTTCTGAGGCTTATTTGCTAATTAAAGTAGGATAAATGGTGATCTGCAGCATTTCTACGGGAAGAGCGCTATGCTGGTGCACACGTAAGTATTTGGAATCTCACCGTTTATCGTACATTACTGAACATTGAGCTCCGCAGCAAACCACCCCTTCGTGTTCACATGTTGAATCGTCAATTACGATAGGAGTGGGCACAGAATCATCCCCCCTGTGAAACTCTACATTTTAGCAGGATAATGCACGACAGCATGTTGCAGGTCCTCTGCTGGCCTTTCTGGATACAGAAATTATTCGACTGCTGCCCTGGCCAGCACATTCTCCAGATCTCTCACCAATTGAAAACATCTGGTCAATGGTGGTTGAGCATTTGCCTCGTCACAATACTCTTGATGAACTGTGGTATCGTGTTGAAGCTGAATGGGCAGCTGTACCTGTACACGCCATTCAAGCTCTGTTTGACCCAATAACCAGGCGTATCAAGGCCGTTATTACGGCCACAGGTGGTTGGTTTGGGTACTAATTTCTCAGGATTTATGCACCCAAATTGTTTGAAAATGTAAGCACATGTCAGTTCTAGTATAATTTATTTGTCCAACTAATACCAACTAATACCCGTTCTTCTTGGTGCAGCAATTTTAATGTCTAGTAGCGTAAATACTAATTACCTTGTGCCTTGAGCTGCACAGTCATCCACGTTTAAATAATTTTCCTAATATAAGTATCATGATCTACTTTCGAAGAGTCCATATTTCTTCACGAGTGGCGAAGATTAAAAAGATCCAAATTGAAATTTTGGAAGAAACAAAAAGAAACACAAATGCCGCTGGTGCAACGTATGCCGCCACGGGTCCTTCAAGAGTTTGATGTTGGACTTTCTTTGGGCTGAGGTACGCATTTGTTTGGACTGTTTCGTTTAGAACACGTTGACATTGTAGCCTGACTGGTAAGCAGTTACATCGTACTGCTAGGAAGGAAAACTTTTCATTACTGCTAATAGACACTACGACTGTGTTAAACAATTACATTGTAATTGATTATGTTATGGCGTGTCTACAAGAAAGATTCTGGTGATATTTACAGATTCTTGGCTCCAGGTTACACTCTAACGATATACAGTCCTGGAAATGGAAAAAAGAACACATTGACACCGGTGTGTCAGACCCACCATACTTGCTCCGGACACTGCGTGAGGGCTGTACAAACAATGATCACACGCACGGCACAGCGGACACACCAGGAACCGCAGTGTTAGCCGTCGAATGGCGCTAGCTGCGCAGCATTTGTGCACCGCCGCCGTCAGTGTCAGCCAGTTTGCATACGGAGCTCCATCGCAGTCTTTAACACTGGTAGCATGCCGCGACAGCGTGGACGTGAACCGTATGTGCAGTTGACGGACTTTGAGCGAGGGCGTATAGTGGGCATGCGGGAGGCCGGGTGGACGTACCGCCGAATTGCTCAACACGTGGGGCGTCAGGTCTCCACTGTACATCCATGTTGTCCCCAGTGGTCGGCGGAAGGTGCACGTGCCCGTCGACCTGGGACCGGACCGCAGCGACGCACGGATGCACGCCAAGACCGTAGGATCCTACGCAGTGCCGTAGGGGACCGCACCGCCACTTCCCAGAAAATTAGGGACACTGTTGCTCCTGGGGTATCGGCGATGACCATTCGCAACCGTCTCCATGAAGCTGGGCTACGGTCCCGCACACCGTTAGGCGGTCTTCCGCTCACGCCCCAAAATCGTGCAGCCCGCCTCCAGTGGTGTCGCGACAGGCGTGAATGGAGGGACGAATGGAGACGTGCGTCTTCAGCGATGAGAGTCGCTTCTGCCTTGGTGCCAATGATGGTCGTATGCGTGTTTGGCGCCGTGCAGGTGACCGCCACAATCAGGACTGCATACGACCGAGGCACACAGGGCCAACACCCGGCATCATGGTGTGGGGAGCGATCTCCTACATTGGCCGTACACCTCTGGTGATCGTCGAGGGGACACTGAATGGTGCACGGTACATCCACACCGTCATCGAACCCATCGTTCTACCATTCCTAGATCGGCAAGGGAACTTGCTGTTCCAACAGGACAATGCACGTCCGCATGTATCCCGTGCCACCCAACGTGCTCTAGAAGGTGTAAGTCAACTACCCTGGCCAGCAAGATCTCCGGATCTGTCCCCCATTGAGCATATTTGGGACTGGATGAAGCGTCGTCTCACGCGGTCTGCACGTCCAGCACGAACGCTGGTCCAACTGAGACGCGAGGTGGAAATGGCATGGCAAGCCGTTCCACAGGACTACATCCAGCATCTCTCCGATCGTCTCCATGGGAAAATAGCAGCCTGCATTGCTGCGAAAGGTGGATATACACTGTACTAGTGCCGACATTGTGCATGCTCTGTTGCCTGTGTCTATGTGCCTGTGGTTCTGTCAGTGTGATCATGTGATGTATCTGACCCCAGGAATGTGTCAATAAAGTTTCCCATTCCTGGGACAATGAATTGACTGTGTTCTTATTTCAATTTCCAGGAGTGTACATCTCAATTATGGACCGGCACGATGCAACTGTCACACTGCAAAGGCTCTATTTGCAAATAGATTTATCGATTTTCTAAGTGGAAACGTATCTATAACTTGATGACTGTCTTCATGAAACAGAATCCATTACAAGGACCGACGAGAAACTTAAAAACTTCGTAGTATGTGAACAGTACAATTTGGTGAAGCTGTGCTACAATGCACTGAGGACACTCCCAGCTGCACAGCACGATACATAACAAGGAACTAAATATTTCCAACACTCTGCATGGGCGTCTTCCATGAGACAGTACATGTCGTATCAGGCGATGACTTTCCTCAATGCGAGGAATTCTCTCAGCGGTATCTGTATCAAATTGCCAATATCTCTGTACAACTACTATTTTGTTCACTGATGAGGCAGCCCCCAAAAGAAATACAAAATTCTGTAGCCACAGAAGGCTTGTCTGTATATGGGAAAATCACAACTCAGCTCGAGTATTCCACCATAAATAGAGACGTACTATAAATGTACGGGCCAGTCATATTGTGACGACAATCTTCTATCTGACACGCCCGTTGCAGGAAATTACCCTTCCTTTTCTAGTACTACTGGAAATGTTTCAGAATGTCCCTCTAGCAGTCAGGCAACGATTGTATTGCCAGCATGACAGGTTTAACCACACTTTGCCGTTGAAGTTAGATAATATGTAGACGACATTTTTCCCTGTTTTGTTGTACTGGGAGCGTTTGGCCAGTACAGTGGCCACGACTTTTTCCTGACTTCAATCCAATGGATTTCTTTTTTTTTGGGGGGGGGGGGGGGCGGAAGCGTTACGTTTATGAGACACCAATAGCCACTGCACAGTAGCCAGTCGCCCTTTTCACAGAAGCTATAGCCATTATTCCTGAAACACTTGGTGGTTTTGGGAGTGTTACATAGTCATCAGCGCGCAGCTGACGTTTATTAAAGTAAACGAACGACAGTTTCGACATCATCAAAATGATAGTCATCACTCTTCAGTTTGATCATCGTCTCTGAATATTATCTGTGTCAAAACTTTCGTGGACTCCTAAAGTTACACGCTCTACATCTTACATTTTTTCGCATAAAAATAATTTATTATTACCTCCCTTAAAGAGTCCACATTTCTGGGTATATAGCTTTTTTCCATCTTATACACTGAAGTGCCAAAGAAACTGGTAAAGGCATGCGTATTCAAATACAGATATATGTAAACATGTAGAACACAGCGCTACGTTCGCAAACGCCTATGTAAGATAACAAGTGTCTGGTGCAGTTATTAGAGCCGTTACTGTTGCTACAATGGCAGGATATGAAGGTTTAAGTGTGTCTGAACGTGGTGCTATACTCGGCGCACGACCGATGGGACACAGCGTCTCCGAGGAACCGAGGAAGTAGTGATCTTCCCGTACGACGATTGCACGAGTGTACCATGAATATCAGGAATCCTGTAAAACATCAAATCTCTGACATCGCTGCGTCCGGAGAAAGATCTTGGAAGAACGGGTCTACCGACGACTGAAGTGAATCGTTCAACGTGACAGAAGTGCAACCCTTCCGCAAATTACTGCAGATTTCAATGCTGGTCCAACAATAAGTGGCAGCGTGCGAACCAATCAACGAAAAAAACATGATCGATATTGGCTTTGAAAGCCAAGGGCCCACACGTATACCCTTGACAGCTGCACGACATGAAGCTATACGCCTCGCCTGTGCCCGTCAACATCGACAATGGACTGCTGTGACTGGAAACATGTTGCGTGGTCAGACGAGTCTCATGAATCCATGGATCCTGTATGTCAGCATGGGACTGTTAAGTTGGTGGAGGCTCTGTAATGGGGTGGGACGTGTGCAGCTGGAGTGATGTGGGACCCCTGATACATCTAGAGACGACTCTGACAGGTGACACGTACGTAAGCATCCCTCCTGATCACATGCAATTCCAGCAGGACAATGCTACACCCCACACCGCTAGAATCGCTACAGGGTGCCACCAGGTACACTCTTCTGAGTTCAGAGACTTCCGCTTGCCACCAAACTCCCCAGATATGAACATTATTGAACATATCTGGGATGCCTTGCAACGTGCCGTTCAGAAGAGATCTCAATCCCCTCCCACACATACGGATTTATGGACACTCCTGCAGGATTCAAGGCGTCAGATCCCTCCAGTCGAGTCCATTCCACGTCAGGTTGCGCCTACACGATATTTGGCATTTGCACCATGTTCATTGGCTGTTCATTGTATAATGGAGTGGCTGGTCACTATTTCTTGGTTATAGCTTCTGCTAGCGAAACGGCCCTATCATGAATATCGCTTTTACAGCAAACATGCACAGTCCCAAGACCCAACTGTAAAACTGCATCAAGAAAATTGTTACGCATCATTGTGTAAGGTTCGCATCATGCTTATCTCAGAAAATTCACAAAGCACTTGCACGCTCCAATTATGTTATTTGTTTTGTGTTCAGAACAGAAACCGGGAAAATATAACTATATGCGACCAATATTGAACCTACTATTTCTCTTAGGGAAAGCCACATATACTGATATTGTGGAAACGACAACGCCAAGAAAGAGACGTTGAGAATTCAGAATTCAGTACGGTGCGAAGCCGCCACGTGCTAGATTCAGAGATCCTACATGTGAAGACATGCAAACATAGAGGGCGCGGATTGGCTCATGGGGATCATGCGGTTTGTAGGCCCGTCCACCAAACACTGATAGTGATTGTAGGCGGACCAGAACGAAAACATTACCGAGCGAACGTATCTCGGTACCCTTTGTCCTTAGAGGGACTCTTGCACATGGCTCGTCACATTTGGCCGTTCATTTTCATGCAGAAATGTGGCATGTGGAGCTGCCTGCAGGAAGTTCAGTGCCTCGGGCTCTAAAAAACCGCTGATGAAGAGGCCGCTGTTCCAGCCTGCTCTCAATACGAACGAGACAAGATCGCATGTTATGGGCAATGGTGTCCCAAACCATCGCAGTCGACGATTGTCTCCTATGCTGCTCAAAAATGCAGTATGCTCGAATGCGTTCACAATAGTAGCCTCTGAAACGTATGCGGGCTTCACTGTACGACTAGCTAGACCGGTACTCCTCCGAAAACTCTACATTTTTGCCACTCAGCATACCAGTGGCGGACTTCACGAACCCCTCGCAGTGTGAGGCACTGCTGATTCCTCGTTATTGGTACTGGACGCAACGGCATGCTTGACACCAGTCTACACCTCATCACATGGCGTCGAACTGTTGACTCACACGTGTCCACACTAGTTCCAGTGCCCCAGCGTCGAGCCAACTACATGGACTTCGTTGATAATTCGATTACACCTTGCACACTAGATGGCGGTCATTCTGCGTTGCGAATACATTGTGTGATCCACTACCCGCTAGTTACTGTGTGCGATCCTCTTCCGGCCACTGGTTCGACAAAGGCACTGCTGTCGTAGCAGCGTGCCACGTTCGAGCCGTATTGTCACGGTGCGACAAACCCGTTTCTAGGAGGGTCATCATCACACCCCGTTCAAACTCGCTGACATAGTCATATTGTGTTCTTTGGCGTCGACGAGGGATGCCGACAATTGCTTCTCAGTTAGCACTTGATTCGAAGGCTCTGCACCGACTGCGCATGACGTAATATTGACCCACCAGGTCACACAAAAGAACGGGTTATTGTGCCTACATGAACTTTATCTCTCTGAAATAATAATCACTTACTACGGTTCGGCTGCTCTACAAATCATTCGTTTTAGGACTGATTCAAACATTCCTCTGGGTGTTGTAATTTTCATAAACAGTACATATCACAAAATCGTCTGATGATTTTGACTGTAATATACTCTGATATTCTGAAGCTTTTAAGGATATTAAATTTAGGGAGTGGTAAGTCCCCTAAAACTTGTAAAGGAACCCAAGTGCAACAATAAGAGATGAATGTTATTGAAGGAACATCGATACGCAGCAAGGGACTTCAGACGGCAATCGCAATAAAGACACTTCGACTGTCAAAATTTTATGTGTAAACAGTCGAAGTATTCTTAATAAGTTCCAAAATCTACTGCCCTCGAGGAAAGTTCTCGCCCTCAAATTACTCTTGGAACCGAGAGATGTCTGAAACCCGAAGTGAAAAAGCCAGAGAGTCTGAAATGTTTAGCGAGTCGTGCAACGTATGTTGGAAAGAAAGATTAGAGTCCATAAGAGGGGCAAAAGATTCCGGAATAGTCTCCCATTCGGATATCCGGAAATGGTGGAGGTGAACATGAGAAAAGTTTGAATAACCAACGAAAGGGTAAGGTTCTTCGAGTCGGGGCGTGGAACATCAGAAGCTTGAACGTGGTAGGAAAACTAGAAAATCTGTAAAGGGAGATGCAAAGGCTCAATCTAGATATAGTAGGTGTCAGTGAAGTGAAGTGAAGTGGAAAGAAGAAAAGGATTTCTGCTCATATGAATATAGGTTAATATCAACAGCAGCATAAAGTGGCATAACGAGAGTAGGATTCGTTGTAAATAGGAAGGTAGGACAGAGAGTGTGTTAAAGTGAACAGTTCAGTGTTAGGGTTGGCCTTATCGGAAACGACAGCAAACCAACACCGACAACGATAGTTGAAATATACATACCAACATCGCAAGCTGAAGATGATGAGATAGAGAAAGTGTATGGGGATATTGAAGGATAATACAGTGCGGAAACGGAGACGAAAATTTAATAGCCATGAGGGACTGGAATGCTGTTTGTAGAGGAAAGAGTAGAAGAAAAGGTTATAGGAGAATATGGACTTGGGAAAGGAAATGAGAGAAAGACTAATTGAGTTCTGAAATAAATTTCAGCTTGTAATAGCGAATACTCTGTTCAAGAACCACGAAAGGAGGGGGTACACTTGGAAAAGGCCAGGAGATAGGAGAAGATTTCATTTCTATCACATCATGGCCAGACAGAAATTTCGAAATCATATATTGAATTGTAAGGCGTATTAGAGAGTAGATATAGACCCAGATCATAATGTAGCAGTGGAAAAGTGTAGGCTGAAATTCAAGAGATTTGTTAGGAAGAATCAATACACAAAGAAGTGGGATACGAAAGTGCCAAGGAACGACAGTACACGCTTGAAGTTCTCTCAGGCTATAGATACAGCAGTAACGAATAGCTCCGTAGGCAGTACAGTTGAAGAGGAAAGGGTGTCTCTAAAAAAGGATATTCACAGAAGTTGGAAAGAAAAAGCATAGGTACAAAGAAGGTAACTGAGAAGAAGCCATGAGTAACAGAAGAAATACTTCAGTTTATCAATGAAAGGAGGGTAATTCAGGGATACAAAAAAAAAGGCGCCAAGGAATCAAATAAATATGATATTTAGGGAAGCTAAGATGGAATGGCCTCACGAAAAATGTGAAGAATAGAAAAATAAATGATTGTTGAAAGGACAGACTCAGCATAGAGGAAAATAAAAAAACCTTCAGTGAAACTAAATGCAAGAGTGGTAACATAAGGAGTGAAACGGTAACTCCACTGTTAAACGCAGAGGAGAGAGCGGATGAGATGAAAGAGTACACTGAAGATCTCTATGAGGAGGAGGCTCTGTCAGACTTGATAGAAGAAGAAACAGGAGTCGATTTAGAAGACATTGGGGATCCTGTATTAGAATGAGAATTTAAGAAGCTTTGGTGGACTTAAAAATAAATAAGGCAGAAGAGATAGGTAACATTTCATCAGAATTTCTAAAATCGTTGGGGGGGAGTGCCAACAAAACAGCTATTCAAGGCGGTTTTAAACTGTATGAGTGCGAGAATTATCTTACAATGAGCTTAACTGCTCATACACCAAAGTTGCTGACACAAAATAATATACAGAAGAATGAAAAGAAAATTGAGGATGTGTTTGATGACGATCAGTTCGGCTTTAGAAAAGGTAAAGGCATGAGAGAGGCAATTCTGACGCTTCGGTTAATAGTGGAAGCAAGACTAAAGAAATATCAAGACACGTGAATAGGATTTGTCGACCCGAATGAAGCGTTCGACAGTGTAAAATGGAGCGAAATGTTCGAAATTATGAGAAGAGCGGGGGTAGTTAGAGGGAGAGACTGGTAATGTTACTATGTGCAAAAGCCAAGAGGGATTAACCCGAGAGGATAACCAAGAGCGAAGTTCTCGAATTAAAAAGAGCGTAAGACAGGGATGTAGTCTTTCGTCCCTACTGTTCAATATGTACATCAAGGAAAGTTTCAGGAGTGGAATTAAAACTCAAGGTGCAATAATGTCAGTGGTACGATTCGCTGACGACATTGCTACTCTGAATGAAAGTGAAGAAGAATTACATGATCTGCTGAATGGAGTGAACAGTGTAATGATTAGAGAATAAGGACTGCGAGTAAATCGAAGGAAGACGATTGTAATCAGAAGTAGGAGAAATGAGAATAGTGAGAAACGTAACGTCGGAATCGATGGTCGCGATGTAGATGAAATTAAAGATTTCTGCTACATAGACATGACAGACGGAGGAAGGAGGACATCAATAGCAGACTAGCTCTGGCAAAAGGGTATTCGTAGCTAAGTGAAGTATACTAGTACCTAACATGGGCCTTAATTTGAGGAAAACATTTCTGAGAATGTATGTTTGAAGCACAGTACTGTATGGTAGTGAAACATGGTCTGTGCGGAAATCGAGATGGAAGAGAATCGAATCATTTGAGATGTGGTACTACAGACAAATATTGATAATTAGGTGGACTGATAAAGTAAGGAATGAATAGGTTCTGCCCAGAATAGGAGAGGAAAGGAGTATGTGGAAATCATTGACAAGAGAAAGGGACAAGATGATAGGACATGTTTTAAGACATCAGGGAATGACTTCAATGGTACTTAGAGACAGCTGTAGAGGGCATTAACTTTAGAGGAGGAAAGAGATCGGAACACATCCAGCAAATAATTGAGGATGTAGGTTGCAAGTGTTCCTCTGAGATGAAGAAGTTGGCACAGGGGAGGAATTCGTGGCGTGTCGTATCAAAGCAGTCAGAAGACTGAAGGCTCAGAAAAACTAAAGAGTATGATGTCATTATAGCAACTGTTGTTACGAAAGTTAATAAATCAGTAAGAAGGCTGGGAGAGTGTTTCTTCTAGATGGAGTAGATAAGCGGTTGTTAGCAATAGACAGTGAACTGAAATCATTTAGTTCCAGTAAGAGGGACGTAAAGGAATTATGGGCAAAGTTTAGGCGTATTATAAGTCATGGTCTGAAGAGTTAGGTGCCTAGTAAGTGTATAAAGGATGAAAAATACCCACTATGATCTAATAACTGAAATCGGAAAAGCTGTGGAAGCACAGGCTGCTGCACTGTCGGTTCAAAAGACAACGCACAAATGACAAGAGGCATAAGTCTGTGAAGAGATCTATATGCGAAGCATACAACCGTCACACCCTAGCAAAAGATATGGCAGAGAATCGAAGAAAACTCTAGTCCTAAGTAAAATCGCTAAGCGGGTCTAAGGCTTCCGTTCAATCCCGTGTTGTGCAGTACTGTGCGGCAGTTAAGATAACGAAACGAAAGGCGAAGTTTTAAATTTCACATTCAAGAAATCGTTCATAAAGGAGAATCGTACAAACATACCGTCATTTGACCATCAGACAGACTCCCGTATGGACGACATAGCGTCCCTGGCGCAGAGAAACAACTGTAAGACTTGAAAGCAAATAAATTTCCAGTTCCGGAAGGAAAACCAATTCGGTTATACTATGTGTACATTAGCCCTTTACCTAACCTGCATTTATCGTGAATCTCCCTCCCAGCACTAAGTCCTAGGTGACTAGAAAACAGCGCATATGACAACAGGACATAAGATAGGTAGAACAATGAGCCCGTAAAATTACAGAACAATATCCCTAACTTCGGTTATCTGCAGTAGCCTCGAACATATTCTCATTTCAGTATAATAACTTCCTTGAGACTCAGAAGCTTAGGTCCACGCATCAGCATTGTTTTAGAAAGCATCGCTCGTGTGAAACTCAGCTTGCCTTATTATCACATGATATATTGCTGACTGTGGATGAAGGGCAACAAGCAGATTCAATATTTCTTTATTTCCGGGAGGCGTTTGACACGATGCTCCAATGCAGGCTGTTAACGAAGGTACTGACATA
The DNA here is from genome assembly GCF_023897955.1 of Schistocerca gregaria. NCBI lineage: Eukaryota > Metazoa > Arthropoda > Insecta > Orthoptera > Acrididae > Schistocerca > Schistocerca gregaria. Next base: position 602,024,422 of record NC_064923.1, on the reverse strand, counting down.
TGGAGTAAGTTCATAGATATATAGTGGCTCGTAGACGTCTTAAGTAACACAACCCAGTATCAATCAGAGACAATGGTATCGTCAGGAATGCCCCAGCAAAGTGTGAAAGTACCGCTGTTGTTCTCAATGTAGGTAAATGATTTGGTGGACAGGATAAGCAGCAAAGTGCAGTTATTTCCTGAGGATTCTGTGCTGTACTATAAGATGTCGAAGTTGAGTGACGGTAAAATGATACAATACGGTTGCAACATAATTTGTAGATGGTGTTATGAATGGCAGCTGGCTCTAAATGTGGAAAAATGTAACATAATGCGGACTAGTTAAAGGAAAAAAAACTATAATTTTGGGTTACGCTAATGTGTCCTGCTTAACAGAGTCACGAAGTTTCAATGTCTATGTGAATGAAATGAAACGAGCATGTGAGAACTGTAGTGGGGAAGGCGAATAGTCGACTTCGGATTATTAGAATTTTAGGAAAGGATGGTTCACCTGTAGAGGAGGGCCCATGTAGGACGCTGGTGCGACCTATTCTTGAGTACTGCTCGAGTGTTTGGGTTCCGTACCAGGTCAGATTGAAGAAAGGCGTCAAAGCAATTAAGAGACGGTATGCTCCCTTTGTTACCGGTAGCTTCAAGCAACACGCAAGTGTTACGGAGATGCTTCCGCAACTCCAATGGGAATCCCTGGAGAGAATGCAAAGTTCTTTTCCAAGAATACTATCCAGTAAATTTAGAGAACCGGCATTTGAGGCCGACCGTCGATCGATTCTGCTGCCGCAACATAGAATGCGATTAACGACCAGGAAGTGTTTTTCTATTACTTCTTCATCATCAATCTTCTGACTGGTCTGATGCGGCCCGCCACGAGTTCCTCTCCTGTGTCAACCTCTTCATCTCAGAGTAGCACTTGCAACCTACGTCCTCAATTATTTGTTTGACGTATTCCAATGTCTGTTTCCCTCTACAGTTTTTGCCCTCTACAGTTCCCTCTAGTACCATGGAAGTCATTCCCTCATGTGTTAACAGATGTTCTTTCATCCCTTCCTTTCTACTTACCAATGTTTTCCACGCATTCCTTTCCTCTCCGATTCTGCGCAGAACATCCTCATTCCTTACCTTATCAGTCCACCAAATTTTCAACATTCGTCTGTAGCACAACATCTCGAATGCTTCGATTCTCTTCTCTTCCGGTTTTCCCACAGTCCATGTTTCACTGTCCTACAATGCTGTACTCCAGACGTGCATCCTCTGAAATTTCTTCCTAAAATTAAGGCCGATATTTCATATTAGTAGACTTCCCTTGGCCAGGAATGCCCCTTTTTCCATCTATAGTCTGCTTTTGATGTCCTCCTTGCTCCGTCCATCATTGGGTATTTTCTGCCTAGGTAGAAGAATTCCTTAACTTCATCTACTTCGTGACCATCAATACTAATGCTACGTTTCTCGCTGTTCTCACTTCTACTACCTCTCATTACCTTCATCTTTCGTCGATTTACTAACAATCCTTATTGTGTACTTACTCGACCATTCCGTTCAGCAGGTCATGTAAATCCTCTTCACTTTCACTAAGGATAGCAATGTCATCAGCGAATCATTTGATTGATATCCTTTCACCTTGAATTTTAATTCCACTCCAGAACATTCCTTTTATTTCAATCAATGCTTCCTCGATGTACAGATTATTGAACAGTAGAGGCAAAAGGCTACATCCCTGTCTTGCACCCTCTTTGTTACGAAAACTTCGTTCTCGAACGTCCACTCTTATTATTCCCTCTTGGTTGTTGCACATAATGTATGTGACCCATCTCTCCCTATAGCTTACCCCTACTTTTTCTGAATTTCGATGATTTTGCCCCATTTTATATTGTCGAATGCTTTTTCCAGGTCGACAAATTTTATGAACGTGTCTTGATTTTTCTTTAGTCTTGCTTCCATTATTAACCGCAGACTGATCGTCATCTAGCGCGTCCTCAATTTTTTTATCCATTATTCTGCATAACATTCTTGTATGCAACTTGGATCCATGAGTTGTTACGCTGATTGTGCGGTAATTTTCGCACTTGTCAGCTCTTGCTGGCTTCGGAATTGTGTAGATGATGCTTATCCGAAAGTCAGATGGTATCTCACCGGACTCATACATTTTACACACCAACATGAATAGTCGTTTTGTTGCCACTACTCCCAATGATTTTAGAAATTCTGATGGAATGTTGTCTATAGCTTCTACCTTATTTGACCTTATGTCCTCTTTTAAATTCCTATTCTAATACTGGATCCCCTATCTCTTCTAAATCGACTCCTGTTTCTTCTTCTATCACACCAGATAAATTTTCCCCCTAATAGACCCATTCATTGTGTTCTTTTCACCAATCCGCTCTCTCCTCCGCATTTGACAATGGAATTCCAGTTTCACTCTTAATGTTACCACTCTTGCTGTTAATGTCACCGAAGGTTGCTTTCATTTTTCTGTGTGCTGAGTCTGTCCTTCCAACACTTATTTCTCTTTCGATGTCTTCACATATTTCCTGCAGACATTTCGTCTTAGCTTCCCTGCACTTCCTATTTATTTCATTCCTTAATGACTTGTTTTTCTGTATTCCTGAGTTTCACGGAAAGTTTTTGTACTTCCTCCTTTCATCAATCAACTGAAGTATTTCTTCTGTTACCCATGGTTTCTTCGCAGTTACCTTCTTTGTACCCATCTTCTCCTTCCCAATTTCTGTGGTGGCCCTTTTCAGAGATGTCCATTCCTCTTTAACTGTACTGCCTGCTGATCTATTCCTTATTGCTGTATCTATAGCCTTATAGAACTTCAAGCGTATCTCGTCATTGCTTAGCACTTCTGTATCCCACTTCTTTGTGTATTGATACTTCCTGACTAATGTCTTACATTTGAGCCTACTCTTCATCACCACTATTTTGTGATCTGAGGCTATCTGCTCATGGATACGCCTTACAATCCAGTATCTGATTTCGGGAACCTCTGTCTGACCTCTGTCTGACCACGATGTAATCGAAATGAGATCTTCCCGTATCCCCCTGCTTTTACCAAGTATACCTCCTCCTCTTGTGACTCTTGAACAGGTTATTCGCTATTGCTAGCTGAAACTCTTTATAGAACTCAAGTAGTATTTCTTCTCTCTCGTTCCTTGTCGCAAGCCCATATCCTTCTGTAACCTTTTGCGCTACTCCTTCCCCTAAACTGCGTTCAGGTCCCCCTTGATTATTAGATTTACGTACCCCTTTACATTCTATATTACCCTTTCAATATTCTCATACACTTTCTCTATCTCTGCATCTGCAGCTTGCGACGTCATCAAGTTTACCTGAACGATTGTTGTCAATGTTGTTTTGATGTCGATTCTGATAAGTAAAACTACGTCATTGAACTGTTCACAGTAACACACTGTCTGCTCTATCTTCCTATTCATAACGAATCCTACTCCTTTTACACCACTTTGAAACTTCACTGACCCCCTACTATATCTAGATTGAGCCTTGCATTTCCCTTTTCAGATTTTCTAGTTTCTCTACCTCATTCTTGCCTCGACATTCCACGACCCGACTTGTAGAACGTTATCCTACCGTTTATCGTTTATTCTTTTTCTCATGGTAACATCCCCCTTGGCAGCCCCCTTCCGGAGATCCGAATGGGGGACTATTCCTTAATCTTTTGCCAACGGAGAGACCATCATGACAGTTATTGAATTACAGGCCACATGTCCTGTGGATACACGTAACGTGTCTTTAATGCAGTGGTTTCCATTGCCTTCTGCATCCTCATGCCGTTGATCGCCGCTGATTCTTCCACCTTTTGGGGCAGTTTCCCACCCCTAGGGCAAGAGAATGCCCTGAACCTATGTCCGCTCCTTCGCTCTCTTTGACAAGGCCGTTGGCAGAGTGAGGGTGACTTCTTATGCCGGAAGTCTTCGGCCGCCATTGCTGATTATTTGTCAGAATTTAAGCAGCGGTGGAATTCGAACCCGGGATTGAAGACGTGTTGATTATAAATGAAAGCCGCCACTCTTTTTTTGTGTGTGTGTTTGGTTGCTGCGGACGTCACATGACATCCATTCAGGTTCGTTTATTGATCCTTCCACTGAGTTTTTTTAAGAGGTTCAAAATTGGTTCAAATGGCTTTGAGCACTATGCGAGGTTATCAGTCACCTAGAACTTAGAACTAATTAAACATAACTAACCTAAGGACATCACACACATCCATGCCCGAAGCAGCATTCGAAACGGCGACCTTAGCGGTCACTCGGCTCGAGACTGTAGCGCCTAGAACCGCACTGCCACTCCGGCCGGCAATTTCAGAGGCAAATCGGCTGTCTGACCGAACACACTGAGCTGCCGTGCCGACATCCTAGACCACGGGTGCATACAACGAAGGTGGGATACGAGAAATTAGGGCTCATAGGGAAACATGTAGACAGTCGTTTCTCCCTTCCTGTATTTGTGAGTGGAACATGAACGTAAATGACTGGTAGCCGTACAGGGCGTTCTCTGCCATGCACCATGCTGTGGCTTGCACAGTATCTGTGCAGAAGTAGATGTAGCTGCGAACAGTGTGGGACAACTTTGTAGACTGTCTCCTGTGTCTTTCATCAGTAAACTTAACAAGAAGTAAAGAAATCTGAGAGTAACAAAGGAAGAATTTGTAGCACATCTGTGAAATCAGAAACAAGTATTTTAAAATTTCTCCAGTGCAATAATTGCTACATTTCTTTTTTTTCCCACTACAACACTGGGCAGTACACAACATTTCATTCTCGGATTTCAGTGTCGTCAATCACGTAGCGCAATCGCCCAGAAAGTATCAAATTTTCTCGCCTGCGTTTGTCTCATTCCTTTCCTTCCTTTCCTTCCTCAATTTTGAAGGGAATCACGATTGATGAAACAAGTTTGGTATTAGTGAATTACCTTGTTATCTTCCCAAGTTTGAAAGTGTGCTGAAAAATCAATGGAATATATTCTTAACTCTCAGACTCTGAATCATGAATCTCCGTAACATTACTAAACGCCAGCTCGGACATTTGCTTTCACCTTCAAGCACTTCCTATGAAAGAACAATTTCAATATGACAGCGAGTTTATCAGCAAATGGAAAGAAAGATTCGATTGGTGTTGTTGGTTGCAAGACACCGAAAGAACTGGCTTAGTTGCCTGATCGAAAAGGGCTTTCTATCTCGACGCACAATGACTTCTTCTTGTGAGTGTGTGATAGTATGGGAACCATCGAGCTTAACATTTTTGTCCAAAACGTTTGATTACCATCGACAGTGCCAGGTGCCCTCACTCCACGAGACTCTACGGAGAGGTCTGGAATTTGGCCCTGGATCTTGATGCAAAGTCTGGGGATCAGGAACCATAAGCCACCACATCTTCCGTTGGCTGGTGAAATACGAACTGTGAAAACTACTTCCATAACTGGGATTCGAACCAGCTACCCCCGAGTCGTGCACCATTAGTGGCCTGCACTGCTGAGCTCGGTAGGATAATCAACACTAGCACTAGTTTCAAATCTCTTTTGAAATACTGCAAGTTTTCCTTAATTTCGTGTTAGACCGTTTATCAGAATGTAAAAACTCTCCCTATTTAGAAAGTCAACCCCTGTCTTCACAAGCTTCAGTAACGTGGTACTTTGCCCGTCATCTAAGCCTATTTTGGGCAACACAGTACCCAAACTTCATCAATCAGTTTTTCCCTCTCTATTCGCCAGCCACCACTGTTAGGTTTCAGAGACGCTCATCATCCTGGCCACGTATCTGAAACCATTACAAACATTCAATGCATTGTGTGCCAAATACTACTTGGTTTATTACATTTTTTAATTTACTTGTTATGTGTAATTCATGGTTCTCACATCACTGCATTTTCAATGTTCTTAAATTATTTATTATTGTTACAAACGTAAGATTACAATTTAAATTTTTAAAAATGTATCGTTATTTTCAACGGTGAGCTACAGTCACTTCCTGTTATTTTATTAGCTTATCAACCGCTGCTTCGCTCTCGTAGTTTGTATGGTCTGCACAGATTTTTTTTTCTACAGCTGAATTCTTGTGTTGTTTGGAAATCGCAACACCTTCTAAGCTTTTCCCTCTGATTACGGCCATAGAAGTATGGTCCTTTCCGAATGTACCTCTGACCATAAAGCGATTCTGATCGCTTTCTAGTCAGAGGCACTTTGTTTATGGTCAGACCTCTACGTTCCTGTGGCGCTATTTTCGTAGAAACTTTCAGCCCCCAAAACAAACTTCTTTATATCTAAACGATAAGGGTAATACCAGTTTTCACAGCTTTAACTTTAACATTTTTTTAATATAACGAAATATTTTCTTAATAATTTTCGTATCCTATTTCACGCCCATGGTTGCTGAACTTTAAAAAAAAGTGGAACACGTATTTTTATAGATTTAGCTTTGAAGATGTTTTCATAATTGTTCTGGCGTAAGGTCAAGAGCCCGCACGTCGGCTTGGAACCTTACAGCAGAGATGGCTGTGATACGACGCCAGCCAATAGTACGCTGCTAGGGCGACACCAAGACAGGAGCGGCGTCTACACGAAACGAACATAAGCGCCGCGCCCCCTAGGCGCTGCCAGAGTGGGAGACAAGCCGTCATACTAACGCTACAGCACTGACTTAGGAACTGTTGTCTTTTGCTTACATTGAAATTGAATATACCAAAGGCCATTGACTATTTGCATATCGCTATGTGCTTGCAACACACCTCTGTGTATATGCGAAGTTAATTATTGTCAATTTAACTTACTGTAGTAAACTCAAATAATATTATTTGCTTGAATTGTTGCCTAGCGATCCAAGAAAATATCTTTCTAGGCACTCTATATTAGACGAGTGCACAGGATGAGATGAACAAGAGTTTTCATAATTTTTTTGTCGTCTGTTTCACTTCCTTATGGGGTTGAATTTCTGAAAACACGAACATGTAATTTTTATTTCAGTCTGAGGAGTCAAATGCCAGTTTCCACAGATGCAGCTTTAAAATGCTTTAATAATTCTTTAATGATGATTTATTTTCAACAAAACTTTCACTGACTATTTCATCCGCTTAATGACTGAATTTTCTGAAGTGCTGGAAGACATATCTTTTTATTTCTGGCTGAGAAACCAAAAACCTTTTTTCATATGTCTAACTTCAAAACTGACGTAATAACGAGATATTTTCAGAAGGCCTTCCATCATCTATTTCTCTCTCTTAGGAGTGGAATTTCGGACACATTCTTAAGCGATACCTACAGTATAAGATCCACACTGTCTCAAACTTCAAGTTAACATCCTTAGATGACTGTGCTGGCCGATGATGAGTCATTCGACCACGCTGGTCCTATTTCACTCCCTTTGGGGCTGAATTTCCAAATTCAGTGCAAAACGTAGTTGACATTTCTAAAGTATAATCCAAATACCAATTTTCAAAGATTTCAAAAATGTTTTCACAATGAAATATCGTCCTGTAACATTTCATCCCCTATTTCATCTTATTATGAGTTGAATTTACTAAAACAGTGAAATGCGTATTTTTTCCAACAGAGAAGTGAAACACAAATTTTCATAGATTTATGATAGTAACTGATTACGTAAATAAATAGTTCAGTAAAAGCTTTCCTCCCCTATCTCACCCTCGTTGGAGTTGTGTTTCCAAAAGCAGTGAAACACTTATTTTTGTATTTCTTACGAAGAAGTCATCAACTGTTCTTCATAGAGATAGCTTTAAAAATAGTTTAGAAGTTGTTTTTAATGATATATTTTAAAAATCACCATCTATTTCATCTCACATGGCTTAAATTTACAAAAGTGCTTAAAAACGCATTTCTTTATTTCTGACCAAGAAAGAACATACCAATTTGACTAAGCCTAGCTTCAAAATTGTCTTAATTACGACTTCCTACAAACATATTTCATACCCCGTTTCATTCCCATAGTTGTAGAATTTCGAAAAATCACTACTTAAACGACGCATACTGTGTAAGATCAACACCCTCCCTAAATTTCAAATTTCTGTTCCTAGCGATTTGACTGGGCGATGATGATTCAGTCAATCAGAACGTTGCCTATCTGGCGTTGATTTGGCCCAAACTGATACAATTGCACAATTATGCGAAATATTGTTAGTGCGTGAAATAATCTTAGAAATCAATGCGGGACGTGCTGCGGACCTACCCGTTAGGACAGTACGGCGAAGTTTGACGTTAATCGGATATGGCAGCAGACGACCGACGTGAGTGTCCTTGCTAACAGCACGACATCGCTTACAGCGCCTCTCCTGGGACCGTGACCACTTCTGTGAGACCCTAGACGAATGGAAAACCTTGCCCTGATCGGATGAGTCAAGTAGGTAAGTGATGATGTGTGGTGCAGACCCCACGAAACCTTGCACCCATGTTCTCAATAAGACATCGTGCAAGATGGTAATGGCGCCATATTTGTATGTTTACATAGAACTGACAGGGGCCTCTGGTGCAACTGAGCCAGTCATTGACTGGAAATGATTGTGTTCGGTTACTTGAAGGCAATTTTCAGCCATTCATGCACATCACGTTCCCAAACAACGATGAAGTTTTTATGGATGGCAGTGCGCCATTTCAACGTGCTACAGTTGTTCGACATTGGTTCTGGGCAATCCGGCCGAATGATTTGGCCACCCTAACGAGAGTCCCATAGAACATTTACGGTACATAATCCAGAAATCAGTTCGAGCTTTGTGCACCGGCAACACTTTAGCTATGACGCTCGGTTACAGAGGCAGCATAGCTCAATTTCTGCAGCGAACTTTTGTTGAGTCCATGCCACGTCGAGTTTCTGCACTAGGAACGGCAAATGGAGGTTAGGCACGCTATAAAGAGGTATCCCTCGCCTTTTGTTACGTCTGCGTATATTTACAACTGTTACCGGAGTTTGTCATCTTTGCAAAAAATTTCTGTCGGCACAAAAAAATTATTTTCTGCCACAGTTACAAACTTACGCTCTGAATGTACCATTAGGAATACATTGGGATACACCCATAAGAAAGTAAGTATATTTCCAAAAACTTCAACAGAAGAATACCCCAGCCACTATTACCTGATGTTCTGAGTATGAATTAGATGTAATCAGTATACGTCATCAAAGAGTAGAGAATATTTCTAGTATGTTTCTAGTATACACCCACACACGTGTTGTTGGGCTACAATTACTTACGGAGCAAGTCGTACTAGAATCACAAGAGGTCTTTCTCTTTTATCTCATTATCTTCGAACGATGATCACAGCGTAAGGAATAGCTTTGTACGGAATTTTAAAAACCGTATTTTCCAATTTGTTTGCCGACTTGGTGGTTTGGGGGGGGGGGGGGGCGGGGGAGAGGGAAGTGGGGGAGGAGGGGAACGTTGAAATCTGTAAGCTGCAGCCCTGCATAGACCCTTGCAAAGCGGCCCATTGGCAGCAAAATCTGCAATGCAAACCAGTAGGGAGGGCTGCATAAACTTCGACAGAGCAGACTCCCTTATAAGAGGAAGCAGACACCCTTTGCGTCCAATATCTACTACTTCACATAGATTTCGGAGTCGTGGTTTTGCGTTCAGTGAGTGTATTCGGGATTCCGTCCAGAAGTTACTGCTCAGTATTCGCTGACTTCTGCCGACTGTATTTACGCTGTATACTGTGTCCGTGCAAAACCCTGTGACGTGTTTGTTGCGTGCAGATAGAAGTGCATCGCTCTAGACCTCGTTTCTGGAGTTGACGTTAAACTCCTGGCAGAATTTCATACATGTAATGAACGTGCGGGGCATACGTAGAGTGCTCTTGGGTCATCAGGCCGTAACGGAAGGAATTTTACACTTCTTTGAATCTCCCCACCAGACCAAGTCCTTGTGAGCTATCTGTCAGAGATACCCGATATAAGAAAGGGGGCACATGTTTTGTAGAGAACATAGTACTCAATCTATATGAGAATAATCAACAAAGGGAAATGGAAGTAGTGCTTTTAAATGAAGATTATGCTAAGCGTAAGACGGTATAGCGAGAGAAATTACAATTTCATAAAGTTTGTAAAACATTTGTGGAAGAAAACAATCGTCCCAAAGTGAGAAAGCGCTGTAATTACTGTACTTTATAAGGAGCTGGACTGACGAGAAACAAAAAACCAAAAAAGTATGACTCTACTCACACTAATGTGGAACACATCCGTTAAAACTATGACATAATATGTAGAAAAATCGTTAGGCTTGAATCAAGTAAAAGAGCAGGCTGGCTTTTGAAACGAATACAGCAACATCGACCGTTTGGAAACTCGTGAAGGAAATCATTGGATTATCGAGCAATGAGTATGAATTGCAACTTCATTCTGGTATGAGCTCATTTTTCGAATTTTTTGACCAAGATTAACATCATCTGTACTAGCAGTCCTTGAGAAACAACCTTCGTTAGTATACTGAAGAATATTCACGTTAATACTATAGCTTATTTCAAACGCCATCATGAAAGTGGGAGATACCAGCATCAGACAGTAGATTCCTTACTACCAAACCTATTCCCATAAGATACCGAGGACAATTTTAATTCCTCGAGTGGGAAAAATGCGAATGAACAAGTCAATGAAACATACCCGATCGGTTTTTACTTTGATAATGAAATCTTTTTGTCTTAACAACGAATGAAAGAGCGTACTAGAATAACTACCAAATTTGATTTTGAAATCAATCGTAACAGGACCACAATTATGTCTAAGTCAGTGTGAAGATAATGGTACACAGCAACGATGAAGTCATAGAAACAATGGAAGAGCTTTTGTGTTTAGGTCATATGCAGAAAATGATCGGATGTATCCGAAAGTGGTTGGATTCTTAGTGGTAAGGTATTACACTACCTATACAAAGAAGTGTGTTTCGGCACCGGTTAGTCACAGGACTTTTGTCTGTCATTATCGCTTCATTCACGTATACCAATGTTTTTTGACGTGAAAGATGCCTTGTTGCACCGTGGTTCGTACTCCACTTTAAACTGTGAGTTTCTCTATAATTCGTTGTGTAAGTCAATTCAAAGGTCGAAGAAAGGCACAGGCAACGTCAGACAGGAGCATCCCTAGTAAACCATTGTGGTGTTCAAATAGTCTTCAGTCTGATCACAGCTTCATTTACCTGAATGACGTGGAAGCATTTGGCTAAAGAACGTAATCGATGGAAAAGTCAAAAGATGACTTAATCCGGCATAGAATATTCAGTGACACGATGGTGGTGATGACCACGCTGGCAAAAATAAGAAACATATGAGCTTACGTGTTTGTGATAACTTTAGTGCCTTATTGTCATTAGACGTAGCAAAACACAGTTCGTCTTCATCGTAAGGCACGTCTGTTATATACAACAGCAATACAGCAATTATTAGTACTATATACTACTACTATTATTATTATTAGTATTAGTAATATTTACCTTGTCGTCAAGGTTGTCGTTTTTGCTGCTGCGGACACAACCGCCTTACAATAGAAACCAACTGAGGGAGTATTTAGGAGTGGCGAAGCTCATTGCAGTATGCGCTGCTGGGATAAACCGAGGTAGTGCAGTGTGTTCATATAGTGAGGTATTTGTGCCAATTATTTTGCTTACAGTTTTCAAAGCTACGAGGGCTATTCGGAAAGTAAGGAACGATAGGTCGTGAAATGGAAACCACAGTGAAAATCAAAACCGTTTTATTTGCAACAGTTAGCTACAACTTCCAGCTACTTATCTCCATAGTCGCCGATCCGACTTAGCCGTTTGTCATAGCGTTTTACCAACTTTCGTGTACCCTCGTTATAGAAGGCAGCCACCAGTGCTTTCCGCCAATTCTCTACGCTGGCCTACAGGTCGTTGTCTGTGCTAAAATGTTTTCTTCATAGCCGGCAGTTCATGTGAGCAGAGATGAAACTCAGAGGGAGACTCATACGAGCTGTATTGTGGGTAATCAAACATTTACAATTGAAAACGATGCAGGAGCATCTTCATTGCCTCTGCAGAATGCAGCTGAGAACTGTCTTGAAGAAGAAAACGCGTGACAGTTGTGTAATGTTTGCTGCATGGTTTCAGGCGAAATTCCTTACCATGCACTCGTACTTGGCGTGAGACACTATCGTTCTACGTATCTTTATGTGCTCCCTGTGTGCTCAGAACTAAAAAGAACGAAGTGATGCGATCGACGGGCATAGTAGAGACACTTCCCAACGCACCTGTGCAAGACTTCATCGGATTTTCGCTGTGGTTTCCAATTTGCGACCGGTCGTTCCTTACTTTCCGAATAACATTCATATCTTGACTAGACAGAGAAAGCAGACCGTGGTACCTGCAAAGGGGCCGTTCTTGAGATATGAGGAAGCTAAAGGAGTTGTGGAACGACGCTCAATCTATGTACCTTCTCGCACTTACCAACGCAGCTGGATGACCGTCATTTACGTAAATGTCTTCCGATCCATCAGCAAAACCTCACACAGCTAATCAATAGCTCAGCTACTACTACGATATTAAAATGAACGTGAGCACGAACATTTTGGTCAGGGACAAAATGAAGCAGCATCACCTATTTCTGTTCCGCATAGAAGTATTTGTAATCAGCGTGTCACAGCTCAACTCACAAGCTTTAAGTTCAACTATCCAAGAGTCATAAGACTGGTTATCGCAATTTCTATCCCGTTGTCTTTACACTTAAAATCACACCGCACTGATACTGTAAGATACTTGTTGTTACTTGTGACGAAAAGGGGGTAGATTAGTGTTTAACGAGATTTAAATAAATCGCGGAAAACTTAAATCTGGATGTCCGGACGGGGATTTGAAGCTTTTTCTTAATTGTGATTGATTCTAGTCGCATACCGTCGATTAAAAAACCAATCTAAAACCCATACTTTCGCTTTATTTACGTGTATTAAATTATATTTATTTATGTTTGTGGTCAGATTCAGATCTTCATCGCAGGGGGGAAATCTGTATTTCGTAATATGGTTCTAACGGTGGCACCTATGTGTACACAACTGGGCTGTCTGTTAACATTTATTATTTGTTTATTCACTCAACATTATGGCCTATTACGGAGTAGTCTAAACAAGGCCACAGTTTCCACCTGTAATTATGTTTCTACGTTCACTTAAAGCTGACAAATAAAGCTTCGGTTTAAAATAATATACAAATTGCTATTAGTAGCCGGCCGCTGAGGCCGAGCGGTTCTAGGCGCTTGAGTCCAGAACCGCGCGGCCTCTGCGGCCGCAGGTTCGAATCCTTTCTCGGGCATTGATATGTGTGATGTCCTTAGGTTAGTTAGGCTTGAGTAGTTCTAACTTCTAGGAGACTGATGACTTCAGACGTTAAGTCCCATAGTGGCAAATGGCTCTGAGCACTATGGGACATAACATCAGAGGTCATCGGTCCCCTAGAACTTAGAACTCTTTAGACATAACTAACCTAAGAACATCACACACATCCATGGCCGATGCAGGATTACAACCTGCGATCGTAGCGGTCGTGCGGTTCCAGACTGTAGCGCCTAGAACCGCTCGGTCACACCGGCCGGCGTCCCATAGTGCTCAGAGTCATTTGAATCATTGACTATTAGTAGTACTAATATTATCACTATCACCACCTTAACCCGCTGGCCACGAAAATTGCAGCACAGTGAAAGCGGCGTGCAACATACGTCAAAATGTCATGAGGTGTACCACTTGCTTGCATATGCAAATGATTATCAATCCAGCAATGAAAAGTGGGTATTATTTAGACACAGAGATCCGAAGAAATACACTCTGTACAGGCAAAAAGAAAAGATTATAATTTCAGATAAATTGTAAGATTCGTTCAAGAGAAAGTGCTTCACTAATTGCACAAGTCTATAACAAGCAGTTAATCGGCTTGGCATTGATTGATGAAGTTGTTGGATGTCTCTCTGAGGAATGTCGTGCCCAATGCTTACAGCATAGCACTACGTCGGAGATGTTCTCTGCCCCGGCATATGATTTGGGACATAAGGGCTCGTATAGAGGCATATAGCCAGTTCTTTTCCCCTCGTTATATTTACTACAGGAACAGGAAAATGTCTAGTAGTGGTACTGAACACTCCCCGCCACACACCATCCGGTGACTTATGAAGAACGTATGTCAATGTAGATGTTCTGTGCTCTCCTAACTATTTAAGTGCTGGGCTGGTTCTCTTGATAAGGATGCGGCATGAATCTTACCCCATCCTTCCCACGTGCGGGCTTGGCTTGTGATTCCTCTCTAACCAATTCGTCTTCGCACTTTAAACGCTAACCTTCCTGAGAGCTGAACATGACGCTGTCCTAGAAGGTTAGGATTGCTACACACCATGGAACGTAGCTAGGTCCCGTTATACTAATAGAGCAATAACAAGCTCATATGAAATTCCACGAGAACACAGTGATAATCCAACTGTGTATTTCTGTAACATGTCCATACGTGACGCGTTGCTTAAAACAATGGTGTCATATTTGGGCGATCGAAGACTCAAACTCCTACCTCATTATTAAAATTTAGTGTTCCATTGTTCTCCTAGACTGTTCATGGCAAATTCCCGGATGGTTTCTTTGGAAACTACTCTGAATATTTCTTTTTTTCCCCCATCGTTCGTCAATCCGAGTTCGTGTTCCGTTATTAGAGGTATCGCCTTCGATGGAACGTTGGAATCTAATCTTCATTTTTTTCTTTAATAACTGCCTGTAGTAATATTACTGTCAAATATTTGTATATGAGATATATGATCTGTTCAAGATATCGTGTGACTACGAGCACTCTACGCCAGTTCGTTTAATTTTAGATAGCATTAAGCTCAAAACATAAAGGCACTTACCTCGTGAACTCTTACGGGGGTTAATGGCCTTCTGCGCAAATAACAGTTGTTCCCAAACAAGTGAATGTACATTCATGAGTATTACGGATGAAGTGTTTCTCTGCTCATGAGGAATAAATCTCTGCTGATATCAAAAGCTGGATACGTAGCAATGTTACCCACAAAAGCCTGTCCGCTCTTTCAGTTAAACATGTTTGTAGGACGCTTTTTATTCGAAGAAGAGGAAAAAAGTAACAGCAAACAATACTTGTATTCATAGCTTTGTGAACTAAACCCCTTTTATGATATGAAAGACAAAACAATATGAGCAGAATGCGGAAATAAACTCAGATACGTGGTGTATTGTTAACGCAAGCTACTGGAATATTTGGAAATACAGGGAATAAAACCTCGCCCGCTTCGCTGTAGTTTCTCAAATCATGTTTCCAATAATTCCGCAACAACGAAATCAGTTGTTTAAGCGATCGAGTTTGCAGGTGATGGATCAGGAGAAGAGGAGGCTGTTGTGGTATTACAGTAACGTGAGAGCCAGTCAGCTATGTCACAGATATAGGAGAGCTCCATATATCTGTACAGATCACAAAATTAATTGTTTACTTCCGCTTCTGTTTTTCACACACCAGATGAACGAACGTGATTGTACACATTTAAATACTCTGAAAGCTAAAACGCAAGCTAAATGTACCATTCTCCGTTATGTTCCCAAAGAAATTTAACTGAAGATTGCTCTTAGTAGAGAGAGGATTACGCTTGGCGTCATGGACGAATGGTTTAATTACATTCAGCGGTGTATCACCTTCAAAGTATGTTGCCAATGGAATTAGTAGCTACGAAATAATAAATTTAAAAGTCATGCCCGATGTGGCAATATTTCACTCATCTAATTGTTCATGACGTCATATCTCCTCAACTTTGTGTTCTACAATGAAATAATTTAGCAATTACATCAGTGCCATTTGTGGGTACTGTTTGCTAAATGTCACTAACAAAGTTACTAGTAAAGAAGTAATAAATTATAACGTAATGCTTCGTATGGTACATTTACTGAATGAACAGAGGAAAAACAGGACCCCACCAACTTCCCCTACAGCCCCTCCTTTGACACGGCTCAATATTGCGCTACAACTCATGAACCGCGCCTCACGGAGATGCACTGAGATACCTCACTGAGAGAATCCCAGGGTGCCGCTGACAGCTACAGCACCAAGAAGAATCGCTTCTCGGCTTTTTTCAAGATCAATGTGTATTTCTTTTTTATCTGATAAGGAATAAGAATGAGGAAGGGAACTTTATTTAATTTCTATAGCAATAACTGAGACCACCAGTAACTTTAATCTTTACACAGTTCAGTGCACCTTTGACCCACACGCACATCAACTCCTACTCATTTATTTTGCGATGGTTCCTCGACCAAAGAACCAACGGTATTGTAGACGTATAATAAGATCTTCCCATGACTGTTGTACACCTCACATATTTAAAAGGTGCAATAAATGGTTCAAATGGCTCTGAGCACTATGGGACTTAACTGCTGTGCTCATCAGTCCCCTAGAACTTAGAACTACTTAAAGCTAACTAACCTATGGACATCACACACTTCCATGCCCGAGGCAGGATTCGAACCTGCGACCGTAGCAGTCGCACGGTTCCAGACTATAGGGCCTTTAACCGCTCGGCCACTCCGGCCGGTGAAAGGTGCGATAATTAATAATGTCACTGTCATTAAAACTCTCAAGTCCTTCGACTTTGGACACTTTGCATCCTGGATACCGTACTACAGCCACAGTTACCCATCCATTACTATGCTGATTAACATCATTATTATACAAAGTAAAATTCAGTACACAACCACAAAAAACATCATTTTTAGGGGTTCTCAGAGAGAAAGAATTTCGTGCAGTGTTGAACTTACGTGTAAAGCTTATTGAAAATACCGGATGGTTACAATCTAGGAATTCACGTGTTGTGGCTTACGGTACTTTCTCAATCCCACACCCACCCCTTTGGAAGATAGATAGGTGGTTTTTCTTCCCAAGTTATTGTTGCCTGACAGTAAGGTAAATGTGAACCAAATTTGGTTGCAATCGGCCCAGAGGTTCAAGAAAAGACATGCTAACGCACACACACAAACACACACACACACGCACAAACGTGTGCGCACAACACAGATACACACATCAATTATGATACTATGTATGGACGTTGATGTGTTCTTCCTACCAATTTCTTTTTCTTCATAAACTGAAGCGTCAAAGAATACATGCGTATTCAAATACAGAGATATGTAAACATGCAGAATACGGCGCTGCGTCAGCAACGCCAGTATAAGGTGACAAGTGTCTGGCGCAGTTGTTAGATCGGTTACTGCTGCTACAATGAGATGTTATCAAGATCTAAGTGAGTTTGAACGTGGTGTTATAGTCAGCGCACGACCGATGGGACACAGCATCTCCGAGGTTGCGACGAAGTGGGGATTTTCCTGTACGATCATTTCACGAATGAAATCAGGAACCCGGTGAAACATCAAATCTCCGATATCGCAACGCCTGGAAAAGATTCTGCAAGAACGGGACCAACGATGACTGCAGAGAATCGTTCAACGTGATAGAAGTGCAGCCTTTCCGCAAATTGCAGCAAATTTCAATTTTGGTGCATTAACAAATGTCAGCATGCGAACCATTCAACGAAATATAATCGATATGGACTTTAAGAACCGAAGGCACACTCGCCTACCCTTGACGACACAATGCCTTACGCTTTGCCTAGGCCAGCCAACACCGACATTTGACTGTTGATGACTGGAAACATGTTACCTGGTCGGACGAGTCTCGATTCAAATTATATTGAGCTGATGGACGTGTACGGGTATGGAGACTACATCATGATTCCATGGACCGTGTGCGTCAGCAGGGAACTTTCAAGCTGGCGGAGGCCCTGTAATTGTGTGTGGCGTGTGCAGCTAACGTGATGGGACCCCTGATACGCCTAGATAGGACTCAACGGGTGACACGTACGTAAGCATCCTGTCTGATCACCTGCATCCGTTCTTGTCCATCGTGCATTCCGACGAACCTGGGCAACTCTAGCAGGACAATGCGACACCCCATACGTCCAGAATCGCTACAGAGTGGCTCCAGGAACACTCTTCTGAGTTTAAACACTTCCACTGGACTCCAAACTCCTGAGACATGAACATTATTGAGGATATCTCGTATGCCTTGCAATGTGCTGCTCAGAAGCGATCTCCACCCCCTCGTATTCTTACGGATTTATGGACAGCCCCGCAGGATTCATGGTGTTAGTTACCTCCAGCACTACTTCTGACATCCTTCGAGTGTATGCCACGTTGTGCTGCGGCACTTCCGCGTGCTGGCGCGCGGCCTACACGACATTAGGCAGGTGTACCAGTTTCTTTGGCTCTTCAGTAGAAATGCTCGTAAGAAATTATTTTCTACACGTAAATAAAAAGCTTTAAAGTTTTTGTTATGACTACTTGTCCCAAGCCTACGTTTTATACACGCTAGGTATTTTATACTAATTACGACATCGTCGACAGTAATTAACAGTGATCTTAAGTAAATGTGTAATACCCCAATGGTATTAAGTAACTATCTAACAAAATTCATAAATATGAGGCTTTTGGACAAGCTACTGAAGTCTACGAGCAACTGATTCCTAAAGCGGACATGTTACGACGAAATAAATTAAATTTAAAATATTAAGGCGGACAGGTAAATCAACTGACAACTACACTTATCACTATTCGTATTTCCTATCACTATACGACATAATGCAAATACAGCGACTTGTGATGATGCTGAAGGACAACAATAAATCTGTAGCAAGGAAAACTATGAAAAGCGAAAATAAATGTAACTTCCACACTCTTTCAAAAGAAAACACAATTTTTCGTAATGAGACAGGCTTGTGAACTGTTTATGTCTAAAATTGTAAGTTTTCTGAGTCTGACTTATAAATGTTTGTGAAATGTGTTATACACTTAACTATGTAGTTGGCTAAAGATCACATACCTTCGTAAAAGACTAAAAAGGGAAATTAGTCACTACAATAATGCTGCACCATCAGATTAACAATTTTGCCACCTTATACAGGTAGGTGCACTGACTACATAAGACGATTTAGTAATCACGTAAAGGTACTACTTGCAATCAGAACTCGTTAATTGTGGTGCACTCCGAAAAACGCTGCAGGAACATTAGTAGCTGGTATTTGAAGAGCCAATATTCAAAATGTAAGTGATATCTCGGTAACAGAGCCTCCATGTTTTTAAATTAACAGTTATCTTACATTTACTCAATTTTTTTTCAATGATAACTCGTCTCTTACTTAAACGTGGAGTGTTACTGCAGTGCAGGGTCCTTTATGGAGTGCAAAAAAAATTTTCTTCCCTGATTTAACGATTCGCTGTATTTACAGAGAGCATACAACAACAGACTATACATCATCAAACAGAAATGAATTGTGAACAAAGTCACCATAGCTTAATAATACCTAGCTTAAGCATGAACTCTTACAATTACGATTTCTGTTCAACAGAACATCTCTTAGAGGGGTACCGTGGAGTTTCGAATATCGTCCAGAAAAAATAATGTTGCACGATTAAATTTTTGTGTGTTCACAGGAACATATCGAAATACTTGCTCCACCATACTGAAGCAAGCCCTTACAGCAGACAAAACAAAATTTTGCAGAACAGGTCTACTCTGGAGTACCCTACGATAATTAAATTTCTGAATTTAGAGGGGACAGCACTGTAACACTCTGTGGGGACACAAGCTCTATAGACTTCCGTCCCAAAGAATATCGCTAATAAAACAGTACCTCTGGAAAATGGGCAGTGTGTTCTGAGACGCCAAGCGTTTAAGTTGTATCTATCTGTATTATGTGTATAAATAAATATTGTGTGTGTGAATCGGTAATGCTGACAGCCATTACACATCATGAACATCATGTTCGTTACCTAAATCATATAAATCCATGTTGAGTCATAAGAAGTGTACGGCAGCAATGCATTGTCATATGATTAACAGCTGGTAGGTGGTTTAGTTGGCGCATACACTCCAAATACAGTGGTGTGCAAAACTTCGAGAATAAAAGTAGCTCTCGCAGAATACGTCACAGCGAAGTAACGTACATAGATGAATCTTGCGTCATACATAGCGAAAACTGCTACAGTGTAGTACAGAAAGTAACTGATAGAAATATGCAGTGATACGATCAGAAATGACACATTTACCAGAAAAATATAATTACACTGAATTCATTATGTTTCCATGATGGAGCTCTGGACATTAGGGAAAAGCGCTACCCGGTTCTTTATGGAGCGTATGATCATCACAGACGTACGTGCATGCTCTGGTACGTGCTCCCACTCTGGCCACAAGGTTGATAAGGAGTTCTAGTTCTAGAAGGCTCCATTCCCCAGCAGTGCGGTTCACAACTGCTTGCCACGTTAGCAAAGCGTTTTCCGTTGAGTACTTACTCTCAAACCAGCAGTTCATACTAGCAAACCAATTCCGCCTTTACCTGATATTGCTCATGCCCCAAGAAACTGGGGGGAAGCATTACACTGTTTAAAAAATAATAGCTCGATAATGTTCTAGGGTCGAACCGAACACGTTTGTTTTTCATGTCAGCATCTAACACCTCTAGTTGTGAATCTGCAGTCCAATAGAATTGCGACTCAATGAGATAAACAAACGTATTAAACGAAAGAGAAATGAATGATTAATAAAGGGGATTATATTCTATCTACTGCAATTCATGTACACGACAGAAAGTAATGCTGAATAATTTTTATTCCTGAAGGTGTATCTCAACTAAACGGAGAGTGGTCGTACGATGTCCAGTTAAACTTAGAGAATAACCTTAGAAAAAGCTGTAAAAGTGAATGGAGAGCATCATGAGAATGGTAGCCGAATACTGAAGTTAAGTAGTTCAAAACATACATGGTGGTGTCTGTTGCTTCTACACTCCTGGAAAATGAAATAAGAACACTGTGAATTCATTGTTCCAGGAAGGGGAAACTTTATTGACACATTCCTGGGGTCAGATACATCACATGATCACACTGACAGAACCACAGGCACATAGACACAGGCAACAGAGCATGCTCAATATCGGCACTAGTACAGTGTATATCCACCTTTCGCAGCAATGCAGGCTGCTATTCTCCCGTGGAGACGATCGTAGAGATGCTGGATGTAGTCCTGTGGAACGGCTTGCCATGCCATTTCCACCTGGCACCTCAGTTGGACCAGTGTTCGTGCTGGACGTGCAGACCGCGTGAGACGACGCTTCATCCAGTCCCAAACATGCTCAATGGGGGACAGATCCGGAGATCTTGCTGGCCAGGGTAGTTGACTTACACCTTCTAGAGCACGTTGGGTGGCACGGGATACATGCGGACGTGCATTGTCCTGTTGGAACAGCAAGTTCCCTTGCCGGTCTAGGAATGGTAGAACGATGGGTTCGATGACGGTTTGGATGTTACGTGTACTATTCAGTGTCCCCTCGACGATCACCAGAGGTGTACGGCCAGTGTAGGAGATCGCCCCCCACACCATGATGCCGGGTGTTGGCCCTGTGTGCCTCGGTCGTATGCAGTCCTCATTGTGGCGCTCACCTGCACGGCGCCAAACACGCAAACGACCATCATTGGCACCAAGGCAGAAGCGACTCTCATCGCTGAAGACGCACGTCTCCATTCGTCCCTCCATTCACGCCTGTCGCGACACCACTGGAGGCGGGCTGCACGATGTTGGGGCGTGGGCGGAAGACGGCCTAACGGTGTGCGGGACCGTAGCCCAGCTTCATGGAGACGGTTGCAAATGGTCCTCGCTGATACCCCAGGAGCAACAGTGTCCCTAATTTGCTGGGAAGTGGCGCTGCGGTCCCCTACGGCACTGCGTAGGATCCTACGGTCTTGGCGTGCATCCGTGCGTCGCTGCGGTCCGGTCCCAGGTCGACGGGCACGTGCACCTTCCGCCGACCACTGGCGACAACATCGATGTACTGTGGAGACCTCACGCCCCACGTGTTGAGCAATTCGGCGGTACGTCCACCCGGCCTCCCGCATGCCCACTATACGCCCTCGCTCAAAGTCCGTCAACTGCACATACGGTTCACGTACATGCTGTCGCGGCATGCTACGAGTGTTAAAGACTGCGATGGAGCTCCGTATGCCACGGCAAACTGGCTGACACTGACGGCGGCGGTGCACAAATGCTGCGCAGCTAGCGCCTTTCGACGGCCAACACCGCGGTTCCTGGTGTGTCCGCTGTGCCGTGCGTGTGATCATTGCTTGTACAGCCCTCTCGCATTGTCCGGAGGAAGTATGATGGGTCTGACACACTGGTGTCAATGTGTTCTTTTTTCCATTTCCAGGAGTGTATATCGTGTCTCCCTACCACTTTTGCGCAACGACGCTCTGAGCGTGTTTTTTAAGGAATTAACTAGTTTGAACCTAGGACCTGTTGCTGGTAAGGAGACGCCAGACCACACATGACATGTAGAATTCACAAGAGTTCAGTGAGACTAACGATGATATAACCAAATACTTAATGATCTCAGCGTCAGCTCCACTGCACTACCTGTAAAAGAATCTTAATACTAACTAAATTTAGTGGAAGGGGTGCAAGGCTTTCCTATTTTTAGTTAGCTGGTAAAACGTCGAAAAAGCAGTTACGTTTACCACTGAAAATTTTATTCTACTCACAAAACATCGTTTATAAATTGCACTATTGATAAAAGGAAATGTTGTAATACAGAATGGTAAAAACCAACTGCGTTCAACAAAAATGTGAACGAATATTCCCTGAGTGGGTTTCCAAGTTCTACAATGGATCGAAGGATGACCTATGCCATATCACATCTATAATCTAGGTTTACATTAAGTTTCACAAGAGAGAAAACTATCAAAATGGTCTACAGTGACCCTCAATTATCTTTAATTACTTATCTAACTTGTCGTAAATTACAGTGGCTGATGAGGCTTCTCAATAATTAGTTAACAGAGAAATCATCGCGTTTCAGATTTTTACTTCAAGTGGCAAATGTGAACACCATGAGCTTTAATTTACGATCGACACTAGTATTACGCAAAAAGGTGGTGTAACAGATGAGACTTCTGCAGTTCTGAGTGAAGCTTTATGCGCTGTTATGCGGCATCGCGTGCGTTCATTACCTTGTCGGTGTTCGTCAGGGGGCGGCGACCGGCGCAGCAGCCATCCAGCTCTCCTTCTCGGAACTAACCCTCTCCTAACTTCTACTTACTACAATTTACCGAAGTTGGTTTAAAAAAAAACTATCTGGCTGTGTTTTCATCTGACCAATCAGGGTCTCAATGTTAACCTTAAGCTCCGCCTACAAAAATTCTGTCCATCCAATGAGAAACATTATACTTTTCGTGGTGGGGCAATGTTTTTAAAGTTTGCAACTTAACAAGACACGAAAAAGTTTCACGCTAAAACTTGCAGCTGGTGTGGTCCTTTTAGCGTTATCGTAAGATCTATACTGTTTTTCTGGAGGGCTCTAGCTTTTAATATGGGCTAGTGGGTGGTCCCTGACGTAACAGAGACGCGAAAAAGTCTCACGCTAAAACGTGCGGGTGGTGTGCCTTAGTGGTTAGCTGGCGCCATGGGTGTCCAGTCCGTCACTTATTGTAGGGCCTTCTAGCTTAACACGGCTCTGCTCTCAGCTTCTGTTCTTGTTTCTCCCCTCGGAACTGCGTCTGCCTCACGGTGGGAAGGTATGACATGCATTTATGCATTCTTGTGTTAGTCTGTGGTATTCCATTTGCTTACTCGTTACTTGTATTACTTTGGTTAATTTAATGTCACGATTTATTCGGAGCTATGTGACATACTACTGGATTTGCTTATCATATCAGGGTTTTCATGGAAGGTGTTGGATTTGCCTGACACCTTACATATCACCACCCTTCGAATTTAATTTTTGGCTGAATTTAGGCAATGATTGAATCGTTGTCTAAGTCAGTCAAAAATTTTCTAATTTATTTAAATTTTTTTTCGTACTGTTCAGCCATATTATTCTGTTCTATGCTAGTTTGTATTAATAATTTATATTTTTATATTCTTCCACATTATGATTAAAAATGACAAGAGAATCCTTTAATCCTATTATTAATTTTTAATTCTTTTCTTTCTTTATTTAAGTGCGAAGTTTGTTTTTTAAGAAGTTCGTTATCGAAAGTGAGGAGTCTTTCACATCGATTTTCTTAGAAATATTGTTTTTATAAATGTAGTAATTAAGTAAAATCTATTCCTAGCACATTTTCTAAATATCATGTACAAGTATAATGTTTTTGTTTCTAGACACTCATTTCAACATTGTTACACTAACAAATAAGAATTATTTCCAAAAATTGCTTTGACAAAGAAATATACCTACACAAATATTGAGATATTATCCTAAAAATTGGTACAAATGTTAAAAAAAGGTAAACATCCAACAAGGTAATTTTTTATTTTTTGTTTTTATAAAATAAGTAAAATATAGTTATTCTTTTATTTTTATGAGGATAAATTAAGTGGCATATTGTTTCTTTATATACTGTCCATTTCAGAACTAATGACTTATTTTTATCGATAGTCTATTTTTTACTTAAGTCCATAGTCAATGACTCTTATTTTGCAGTTTATTAGCTGTCTGGTGTGCTTAACGTATTTAGCTTTTCACATGTTTTCTTTGCACAATTCCTACATCACATAATTTGATTTCACACATTCACACAATCCTATGACTGTTTAAGCATGAGGTTGGCGACTGTTTTTGCATGAAGGTCATGGAATTAAGCGAGATGGATGTGGGCAAGTATTTGATGTACACCTTCGTTCGTCGTTCCTTGTTCGCTTTGCAAGGGTGTATCGCTTCTGTAGAGGTCCCATAATGGAATGGAGCTGTGAGTGTAGAATCTCGTGGTTTACTGGCTTTGTATGCGTGAAAGTCATTGTTATGTGTCGCTGAAAGCGTTCGTTTTTCGTTGTAATACTTCTCAGACGACTAGTTTACAATAGGATAGGGATTTGGGTAGGTATGTCGTCTATTCTTCACCCATCTTCTTTCTTGCTCTCAATCTTGCGTATCTTCAACTTCTGTTCTTCCTGCTTTTTCTCTGCTTGTTACTTGCTTCTTAGTTCTTCTCTGGGCAGGATATCTAAATATTTATTGATAACTAGTCGCTTTGAAGTTCTCGTCCTAGTAACAGTTTGATAAGTTGTTTGGGCATGTCATTTTTACTTTGTGGAAGTTTTCTTCAGTTTCGTGCATCACCGTGCTGTTTAATAGCAGTAGTGTGACTTTTACACTTTTTTTTTTTTTGCCAGCAGTGGCTTGCCCAAGCGGTCTTCTCGTCAGGCTGGTTTTTGCTCGCTCTGCTGAGTCGGGGGCGATCGGGGGTTTACGAGCGGTGAAAATCCGGTATCTGCTTGTCTGTCCCTGCAACCAGCCCCTTCTGACGTTCGGCATCCCATCGCATATCTGCAGGGCTCTGTCACTGTCCATCCCAGCAGGGTTCCACCTAGCAGGCAAATTTATTGCCCACTGTCGCTACAAGGGCTTTCTGTTGGTCTCACTGTCCTCGTGTCTTTTTAATTACATCCTTTCTTTCTTGATACTTCTCGCATTGCAACTTGTGGGTAGTTGCATCTCTTCCTTGCTGGAGTTTTTACAATGGTTCTTACAAAAAGTTTTACTTATAATCATCTAACATATATCTAGTACCTACTTGTTTTACGCCTTCTTAAAAAGCTTTACAAATTTCGGCGCCCTTTCCATGTTATAATTCTAAGATATTTGGAGTCTTAACGTCTACTCAAGAATTCTCAAATTCGTTTTTTATTTTTGTGTAGTGTCGTGGTGTGTAGCATTTTAGTATTTCCTGCTGTTAGACTATCTACGCTTTATCCATTCACCTTAATCTATGGTACTGTTGGTGCTATTATTGAAACTACTTTCTTTTTCCCACCTTCCTCTCTCTTCATTCTTCTTGCTTCTGACGATTTTATCTGCAACATAATCTTGAAATATTGTGCTGATTATTTACCAGCAATAAAATTAATCTTCAAACTTGTACTGAGAGTGTTTAATACTGCCAGTCTTAGGTAAAAATACCTCTGCTTTATCTTGTAAAATACCCTCTAATTCTCTTTTACTGTGTTCCGAAATACCTTGAACTTCTTGCAATTTTTCGTCGATTTCTTTATGGACTTCCAACATGAGTTGTGGCGATTCCTTCTTTTGTGCATACCATTCTAATTCTTCATCCACTTTATCTCCTGTCATTCTTAATTGTTTGTTTATAACTGGTATTCCTTCTAATTTTAGCTTTTGCTCCAAGAGAAGTGTGACATTCCCGAATGTTACGCTACCTTTCCACATATCTACTATCGCTTGTCTCTCATTTAAAAAATCTGCACCTATAATCAAATCTACAGTTAGTTTAGGTATAATCACGAAGTTGGCTTCGATCGTTTGGCCCTGGCACGAAAGACTTAACCTTGTTTGTCTCGTAACTTCTGAAGCATTGTTTCTAATAGGACCTCTTATTTTAATCTTACGTGTTTTCAAAACTGGCAATTCCTCATTGGCATTACACTGCATGAATAAATTTTCTGAGATCGCAGTCAGTTCACTTGCGCTATCAATTACAATATTGACTGGGATATGCTTTACCATGGCCTTCACAATTGGTTGAATTTGGAAGGGTTGGTTCTGTTCTTCTTCTTCTTGCATCAAGGAATCCTCCACTGAATCATACATGAGTCTTTTTAGGAATTTCCCTTGTGAATTCGAACATTCTGTAGGATGAGCTTCGACTGCTACTTCTCTCTCTTTTATTTCCTCTTCTCTATTTCTTCCTTCATTTACGCTTTCTTCTACATCCTCCACGTTTTCCTCATCCTCGTCTGTCTTCTCCTTCTTCGTCGCTACTTCCACATTATCGAATCTAAATGCGCTAATTATCGCTTCATAACTTCCTTCATTATATACGTTGGGTTGTGTGCCCACTTGTAACTTATTTTCAACTTCTGTCGACTGCGCATTATCCTCATTGAATTCGCTTTCTCTGGCTTCCATCTCAAATAGCTCTACAATACTCATTACTTCGTCCTTTCCTCCTACATTCGTTGTGCATGCCTCTGGTAATTCATCTTCTTCGTCAGTATTCTCCCAATTAATTTCGTCCCAACACGATATTGTTATGTTATTGTCTTCGTTTTCATCTGGTCCCTGCGGATTTGTTTCTTCCTTCTTCTCTTCTCGTGATAAGATTTTTACTTCTCTGTTCAATGTGCTACAATTGTCCTGGGTCGGTGCGTCATTCCCTTTGGCATGGGCGCTTAGCTGTCAATTCGAACGTTTATCAGGGTTTGGTGGTCTCACCTCCACCTCTTCTACCTGTATTCGCTTTTTTTGTTCAGCTTGTTGATGGTGGTTTCTTTGTTGATAATTTGTCGGTCTATTGGTTCTCCAGTACCCGTTCCGGTTGTCGTTATTCCCTCTGTAATAGTTGCTGCCGTTCCTGAGTGAATTATAGTTATTACCATATTCTCTTCTAAATCGAAAACCGGTTCTTTGTTGAAATCTATTGTCGTTTCTTAGTGCGAAGTTATCACGTGGTTCGTAATTATTGTTTCTTCGTACTGTGTCTTGTGGATTCCACTGCTTTTTGCTTTCGTTTTCACGTGCGCTTCGTCTTTTTCTTGCGTCATCTTCCAAAAATATGAACTCTAGTTCCCTTAGAATACCTTTAAATGCTTCGACGTCATTGCCTCTGCGACCTACTAATGATTGCTGGTATTTCATTGGTAGCTTCATCGCGCATAATTTAATCAACTCTCCGTCACTCTATGGTACATCTAAGTATTGATTTTTTCGTCATTACTTCGAAAAATGTCACGGGACTCTTCTCTCCAGAATTTTCAAAATATGGGTTCTGTAATAATTCGTACTTCACTCTGTTCTGTCCTTCGCTGGACCAACATCGTGAGAGAAACTTCTCTCTGAAATCTTCGTACGATCGGCATGTCGCTGCAACATTCTGCATGGTTTCTACGACTGTTCCCGACATGTGTGCACATATAAAGTCTGCAACAACTCTGTTCGCAATTTCTGAAATTGTCACTTCGTTTGCGCTTCTATTTTGACTATGCGATTATTATATATTTTCAGCGCTGCTCTTGTGATACGTTTGTGTAACACACTGTTTTCAACAATTTCACGCGCTGTACCTGCTGCTTGTCTAGTAATTTCGTTTATCTGTTTCTTTAGTTTCTTAACTTCTCCCTGGGTGTTGTTACGTAATGTTTTGATCTCGTCCTGAGTGTCATTACGCAATGTTTGTACGTCCGCTTGTACCTTGTCAATGTCTGTTCTCAATTGATTGTGACCTGTTATTAAGTTTCCTATCACTTTTCGAGATTATTTTGCCTTGTCTTCAATATGACTTAGGTGTAACTGAACTTTTTTGTTTTGTTCTTTAATCTCACGCATTTGTCTCGTGGTTTCTGCATTCTGAATTTGAATTTGGTTCGCAATTTCTTTATTCTACCTTGTCATGGTTTCCGTAATTTGTTTTAATAATTCCGCCAGATTGGTGGGTCCTATTGCCTTTTCTTCCGACGTCCTACGCTCTGTGTTTTCGCCCAATTGTCGGTTTGCCACCGATTGCATTGAACTGTGCTGTGACACGTTTCTGCTCGCATTCCTTATACTCTGTGGTGAGGGAAATCTGATTACTTGTACTATGGGTTCTACGTATTCAAGACGCAGGTTAGAATTCTCATCGCCTGTCTCTCTTCTTTCCTGCTCCTCTGTCGTATGCTGAACAAGGTTTTCTGTGCCTTGGTGTACATTCTCCTCGTTATGGTGCGTTATCTGTCCTATATCTCGCGATCCTGCATCGTCTGTTGTACTGTCCTCTATTCTCTGTCCATTTTTATGCTGGGTCTCTACCTCAATTCGGTCAAGGTCTCGATCTGTCATTGCTAACCTTTCCGAATTCCTTATTTTCTGTTTTAAAAGCAATTCACGCGAACGGCTTCGAGTCAACATGCGCTCATACGATCTCACACGTTTCACAGAATTTTTGTTCACACTACTTGATAAACAATTCACTTACTTGTTTGGTGATAACCAACTTGATAACGATGTATCCGCCACCTGTGCGCTTACATTGGAGAGAAAACTTAACTCTAGCAATATTAAAATTCATTACTTATTTATGCTATTGTCTCTGCCAGACTAATTTCTATTTAATACTTTTACTATCTATCGCTGCAGCTACTGTTTTCGACTATGTATAATGTTAGAAAAAAAATTTTTTGCTACGAGATTTTTTCTGCAGGATATTTTTCTATCCTAATTAGGTATGTGGTCGACCTTCAATCATGGTACTTTACTATCATGGCAGGGTCGCCATTTTCTAAACATTCATAGTGGTGTCTTTTTGTTCTATATCGTGTCTCCCTACCACTTTTGCGCAACGACGCTCTGAGCGTGTTTTTTAGGGAATTAACTAGTTTGAACCTGGGACCTGTTGCTGGTAAGGAGACGCCAGACCACACATGACATGTAGAATTCACAAGAGTTCTGTGAGACTAGCGATGATATAACCAAATACTTAATTATCTCAGCGTAAGCTCCACTGCACTACCTGTAAAAGAATCTTAATACTAACTAAATTTAGTGGAAGGGGTTCAAGGCTTTCCTAGTTTAATTAGCTGGTAAAATAACGTCGAAAAAGCAGTTACGTTTAGCATTGGAAATTATATTCTACTCGCAAAACATCGTTTATAAATTGCACTATTGATAAAAGGAAATGTTTTAATACAGAATGGTAAAAACCAACTGCGTTCAACAAAAATGTGAACGAATATTCCCTGAGTGGGTTTCCAAGTTCTACAATGGATCGAAGGATGACCTATGCCATATCACATCTATAATCTAGGTTTACATTAAGTTTCACGAGAGAGGAAACTATCAAAATGGTCTACAGTGACCCTCAATTATCTTTAATTACTTATCTAACTTGTCGTAAATTACAGTGGCTGATGTGGCTTCTCAATAATTATATAACAGAGAAATCATCGCGTTTCAGATTTTTACTTCAAGCGGCAAATGTGAACACCATGAGCTTTAATTTACGATCGACACTAGTATTACGCAAAGGGGGTGTAACAGATGAGACTTCTGCAGTTCTGAGTAAAGCTTTATGTGCTTTTATGCGGCATCGCGTGCGTTCATTACCTTGTCGGTGTTCGTCAGGGGGCAGCGGCCGGCGCAGCAGCCATCCAGTTCGCCGTCTCGGAACTAACCCTCTCCTAACTTCTACTTACTACAATTTACCGAAGTTGGTTTAAAAAAAAACCATCTGGCTGTGTTTTCATCTGACCAATTAGGATCTCAATGTTAACCTTAAGCTCCGCCTACAAAAATTCTGTCCATCCAATGAGAAACGTTATACTTTTCGTGGTGGGGCAATGTTTTTAAAGTTTGCAACTTAACAAGAAGCGAAAAAGTCTCACTCTAAAACTTGCAGCTGGTGTGGTCCTTTTAGCGTTATCGTAAGATCTATACTGTTTTTCTGGAGGGCTCTAGCTTTTAATATGGGCTAGTGGGTGGTCCCTGACGTAACAGAGACGCGAAAAAGTCTCACGCTAAAACGTGCGGGTGGTGTGCCTTAGTGGTTAGCTGGCGCCATGGGTGTCCAGTCCGTCACTTATTGTAGGGCCTTCTAGCTTAACACGGCTCTGCTCTCAGCTTCTGTTCTTGTTTCTCCCCTCGGAACTGCGTCTGCCTCACGGTGGGAAGGTATGACATGCATTTATGCATTCTTGTGTTAGTCTGTGGTATTCCATTTGCTTACTCGTTACTTGTATTACTTTGGTTAATTTAATGTCACGATTTATTCGCAGCTATGTGACATACTACTGGATTTTCTTATCATGTCAGGGTTTTCATTGAAGGTGTTGGGTTTGCCTGACACCTTACAGAGTCACCCAAGATCCGCAAAAACTAAGTTCATTTCGTGGCCACAATACACCAAATATTCGCCAGCTCAGAGAAAATCAAAGTTCAACATGATGATTTACAAATAAACACATGCAATATAACGAGTAGAAACTAATCCTATGACTATTATACATTCCATAATGCAATCTGAAAAAATTGGAGTACCGTATTGGCCGTTCACCGCCCAGAATCAATCACCTACACGACCGAATAGATCACGTCTCTTCTGGCAAGTCAGCCTTCTTCAAGAACTCAACATAAAGTAGCTCTTAGGTTAAAGTATCGTAGTGGCCGTACGTCGATCTAAATCTATCACCTACGCAAAGACATACACCTCGTCACCATAGTTCTACAGACATGATTTAACTCCACCTGATCACTTTCCATTATTCTTGTGCATGTGCGCTCATGTTAAATTCAAATGGTTCAAATGGCTCTAAGCACTATGGGACTTAACATCTCAGGTCATCAGTCACTATACCTAGAACTACTTAAGGCTAACTAACCTAAGGACATCACACAGATCCATGCCCGAGGCAGGATTCGAACTTGCGACCGTAGCAGCTGCGTGGTTTCGGACTAAAGCGCCTAGAACTACTAAACCACAGCGGCCGGTTCTCATGTTAAATGACAACGGATTAGGTCTGCTTGATAGAGCATCTTTTGGCCCTGATTTCAGTAATTTTGTCAGCTAACACATACGACTGACACATTTAACTGACCACTTCTTAAAAGGCTGTGAGTACCGGGCGTGAGTCGAGCTTCGGTAGCTCTGATAGTAGAGCATTTGCCCGCGAAAGGCAAAGGTCCCGAGTTCGAGTCTCGGTCGGGCACACAGTTTTTATCTGTCAGGAAGTTTCAAGTCCCATGATTCTTTATTCGCAAATTCAGTCACAAGTCAAATAAATAACTGGATAATTAGTAACATAATCATTAAATAACTATAAAATTATGAACAGGTATAAGGTGTTCATGCTGCATATATTCGCTGTGTTACTGTGGAGAATAAGATATTGTGACAGACATAACAAAAAAATATAAAAGACATCTGTAAGTCAGCCTATAAGATATAGACAGATAAATAGCTATAGTGCAATGCTGTTAACTGAGATAGAGTTTGTTGAATTCGAATAAATAGTTTAAAAGTTGTTGATGCAGAGGTTCATTATGAAAATGTTTACTCATTGTAATACATTAATATCTGTAGTGTTAAATATATTGAAAGTACTGGTGTGTTATTGCATGTGCCTTATTTTCCTGAGATCGCTGATGTGTTCATATTTGCTGTTACATGTAACTGTGAATAGATCGAAGGGTAGTAACTTTTCTACCTTTGAGGATGTCCCTAAGTCCGCCTTTTGCTGGTGCATTCTGCATTCTGCTAAGTGAGCAACCAATGTCCAGCTCCCCCTTCTGGGAAATTTTCCATTTCCGGATATACTGTTCGTCTTCGTACCTGGCTGGCCTGTACCAATTGCTTAGTTGGACCAACCGCAGAAAGTCCTCGGCTCTAGTGCTGCATAGCTTCACAAAGAAATTCAGCTCATCCCGTACCACTTCTAGGTGGCCCATCAACTCGCCTACTTCAGTGTATCGCTACACGTTGGTCGGTCATTGATGCGTGTGAATGTGCTGTAACACATCTTCCCAACGCATCTCTCAAGTGTTCCATGGTATTTAACTCTGGGAGGACGGGTAGGCAGTCCACTTGACGAATACCGTATTGCTCCAAGAGCTCCACCCTCCTCCCCCCCCCCCCCTCACCCCTCTCTGTGTACTTAGATGTGGCTGGGCATTGCAATCCATAAAAATGAAGTCAGGGCCGAATTCACCCCTGAAAAGACGCACATGGCGAAGGAATAACCGTCAGAATAACGTAGACTAGTGTGTACACATGTGCCTGGCTGCATTAAGTGTCCTGCCCTCCCGTCATATAAACGTATGTTCAGCATTGTGGAACATAATCAGTTAAATTGTCCAGAGGTATAATGCTGCATGTCAGTGTCAACGTTGCTATGACACACCTCTTCCCTCGTGCGACTTCACCGGCGCATTCGATCCAATTTTGAGGATGACAATGTGCGATCACATCAAACCCCATCGAGCATGTGTAGGACACATTGCGGGGACGTAATGCAGCATTTCCTCGTGCACCAAGGGCCGTTCAGCAGTTGTCAATCACGCTGCTGAGCAATGGAACGCCCTACCACGAGAACTCTCTACTAACCTCATGACTAGCATGAGCAGAGCGTGCACTCCAATCCATCGTGATCACATACCCTATTAACAACAATGTCCCTCTCTTGTAGTGTCCAGGGGCCCATCATGAGTCACGGTGAGTGGCTTCATCGTAGTAATTGCATTTTAATGAAAGTGTCGTTTCTGTTCATCTCACTGCGTGTTCTTTCTGTTGCCTCTTGTACTATACTGTAGCAGTTCTGGTCCAAGTTTCATCGATCTGTTTTACTTGGCAGTGATACATAATTCGAAAGTTCTTTTCGCCCTTCACTTATACACATCAGATTATGTTCATATAGTTTTAATGACAAAAAACCAAGTCGCTGTCCATCTCTCTGTGGAAAATTGGGAATCCCAAGAGTAATGAAGGATCTCTTTCTCACCGACCAGCATATCAAAATCGAGGCGATATTTGAAAAAAATGAAACACCTGCATGGATTATTTTCAACATCTTCCACGACGTTTTGAACAAAACAAATGTTGCCGCTCGCCGGACTACACGAATCCTCACATCCATTCAAGAAGTCTGCCAAACCGAGGTAGCAACAGAAGTACTATAGACTAGTCAGCTGAATTCAGATGACTTGTTTGGCCACTTAATTGGTGCTGATGAATATTGGTTTCGTGAAAAATAAGGAAAGGAAGCAGTGGAAACACGTGGTTTCACGATCGCCGCAAAAGATGAAAACCCAACTTTCATTGGGGAAATTGAGTGCTTTTTGGAACTTCCATGATGTGACGTTAGTAGATTGTCTTCGAAGCGCCTATTTACACGATACTTTTAAGCGCTAAATAGAATTCGCTATGTCGTACAGTGGGCCTAAATTTTCTATACCCTCCCGGCTTTTGCACTTTACAAGGACGGGGATGGAGAAGAAAAGAAGATACTATACGCAATATGAAGGGGAAATCGTGTGAGGCTTTATCGACAATATGAATTAAAAACGTGTTTTTTGTTTCAAAAGTAATGATTATCACAAGAGCAACAAACACGATACGGGGCTAAAAGAAATACTGTCTACGTTTAAAGGGTGTAAGCCTCGGATAACTGTGCAGGAAATTAAAATGACATAAAAACACTGCTTACACAGTACTGTCGCAAAAGGTAAGTCACTCGGACCTGAAAGAAAAGTGGTGCAGGTAGTGAAGATGGTTACTAAATAGGAAGCAGAGTTTTCGACAGCCTTCGGCTCACGAGTAGCATGAAATATCCGAGCAGCCAGTAACGTCTTGAAAAAAAAATCTGAATAGACGTTATCTTTCTGATGTAGGAACAGTCATACCTACTTTCGTTTATGTAGCACAACTCAATGGTGTTGTGGTTTTTTCTCCATTAGTGTATAACAAATAATAATCCAGATCCGAGGCGTATTTACTCCACTTTTACTACAGTCCTTGTCTCGCTACGCACTCGTCGTGTTAGCTCATTGTTTGCATGCCACAGAAGATCCTCTCACGCCACTTCGTGCCAAATCACCTCTCAAACTCCCGTCTAAAACTTTTCATTGTAGAGAGTCTCCCCTCCAGTTCTTAACATCCTAATCAATTCTACAGTTCTTAAGGAGGAATTTGTTACACATGTAATAGTTTAGTATGTAAGTATACGGAAATAACAAGGCTTTAAAATATAGGACATTTACGATAATATTTCTACTTATATAAAGATACAGAATACTAAAACAACATTTACACTCGTTTGAAGCAAGGAATGTACATAACACAGGTATTACAGGTTATCTACAAGACGAAAAGAGGTTACATAAGGTGTCACACAATAAATACGAGAGCTAAGTGTTGTGTGCCCAGAACCAGAAGTGTACAACCATCCACAATTAGTCTAATTACGCTGCGACGCATAACCTTTCAAATTTCAAATACATGCTACACAGCATTAATGGAACACCACTGGACCAGATCATCCATACAAAGGACCTAAACACAACAGACCAGACACCTAAGGAGCTGAAGCAGGCGTACTTTAATTTGGCGGCCGTTACAGAGAGATACTACGGACATTTAAGGAGGTATGGCCTGCAGAGGTCTTTGTAACTGTTCCATTTCCAAATAAGACATCCCCGCTTTTGTGTAAGTGTTTAAATAAATAAAATATCCCCTGCACTAGACAGTCGTTCGCTCTGGAACATCTTTTTGTCGTGGAAGTGGACACTGAATGGGCATGGAACATTCTGAGGACAGACGAAGCTAGTTCCAAGGATATACAAACACGCAGAATTACAGAATATGGGCAATAGAAAATCCTCACGCACCTCAGTCAGTACCACATCATTCTGCAAAGGCGATTGTGTGGTGAGTGTTAACAGTGGCGTCTATCGTAGGGCCATGTGTCTTTTTTTTTTTTTTTTTTTTTCAAGGAAATGAGTCCTGTGGGTCCTATTACCCGTACAGACACTTTCAACGGTATCAGAATCATTCGGTCACCAACGTCATTTCAACTCTTCAACAGTGTAGATGTGTGGGTAGGATCATTTTTATACAAAGTCGTGCTCCTCCGCGCTGCTGCTGAGGCATGTTAGAATTATCAGCCGTCATTTCCCTGCAGCTTGGCCGCCCAGGTCACTTGATCTTCATCCACGTGACGTCTGGCTATTGGGTTATCTGAGAGATATTGTGTTCAGTGCACTAAATACGAATGTAGCTGAGCTGAAAGCACGCATTGCCCAAAGCATTCTTAGCGTGGTCCCAAGACATTCAGATCTGTTGGGGACATGCTCTTCCCTGACCAGCTTGTGGCATAAAACGGTGGATAGTATACTGAACATCTCTGTCATTTCTGTCATTTTGTTTATCTCGATGTTTATTGCTCCCGGACAGCTAAAGACCAATGATATATTCCTTTTTACGCAGTTCCTGTCCTCAGGACGATTAAAATTCGGTTTTTACCCATCCGATGTGGTACGACTTTGCTGTGCCGGTTGGGCTTACGTAACTAACAGTACAGCAACTGTTGCCTGCCGAATTTGTGCAATAATGCTCATTGAACGGTATGGATGGCGTGAATTCCAGCTCAAACACTATTCGTCCTCTTGCAATTAATCTGTTATTTGTAGCATACCATATATACGTCAATATGCTTACAGCTCCATGTATTGGTGAAATTTTCGTTAAATTTTGTTTTCTTCCACGATGTTTAGTCCTGTTTAAATAGTATGCTGTTGAGGTTTGACGTCATTCTGAGTAGTGGTTCTGTTTTTACAGTCTTTTGATATTGGAACTTCAAGGACACACTGCATATAAATATGTATTTTGTCAGAAAGGGAGAACGTCGTACCTGCACAACGGAGTACATCAGTCTAGTGACTTATTTGTAGAAGCACATCATAGAATGCGCATCTAGGGACTGCCATAAACATTTCCCGCCATTTTCTAAAGTGTTTTGTTGTTACTAGATATGAATCATTTGTAAACCTTTAGAGATCTACATATGTAAATACTTTACAGTGTGTAAGTGTATGCTATTCGGAATACATTGTTAATTCTTCTGTTACAGAATTTTATGGCAAGTAAAATTATAAATTTTTTAAACTAGTTATGAAACGTGTGGACTGTCGAGCCACAGTTCTCCGGACTTTCTGGTACCTTGAAACAGTCTGTTACAATGGAACAGGTGATATTTGCAAATTACCTTAGTTTCGTTAATGTCTTAACAACATTACGTGTCTTGAAAATAGAAATTTGAGTTAGTTTCCAGTAGCATCAGATTAAGAATGATTTGACTTGTAAGAGGTTTTTGTGAATACTTCCGTTAAATTTGACTTTACTTACTGATAATTTTTATCTAGCAGATTAATAAAGTTACAGACACACAACCAGATTACAGTACTGACAAGATTCTCTCACCTGCAGCACATTTAAATTTGAATAGAGTATTCGTTCCTAGATACCATGACCATGTTGTATCTTGGAACATGGCTCATATATATATATGGTTTATATGGCTCTGAGCACTATGCGACTTAACTTCTGAGGTCATCAGTCGCCTAGAACGTAGAACTAATTAAACCTAACTAACCTAAGGACATCACACACGTACATACCCGAGGCTGGATTAGAAACCTGCGACCGTAGCGGTCGCGCGGTTCCAAACTGTAGCGCCTAGAACCGCTCGGCCACCCCAGCCGGCTGCTCCGTCATTAAAGACGTTGTCACTGAGCTGTAAGGTTACTTATATACTCGTTGTTACTGGCTGTCAATAGAAGCAGAACTACCGTGTATTCAAGTCTGACAGCCTGTAAGCTTGTGTCTCAGTGGTATTGTGGTTGCAGGACACTTGAAGACAGGAGTTGTGCTGTTAAGTGCTGACTGGATAACGCTCTGTACACAGAACGGCTCTAAACGTTATGCTCAAAATTGTACCGGTGATTCAAAATGCTAAACTCCGTAAATTGCGAGTGAATATATTTATCGAAAAAACAGTTTAAAAAAGTAGTTTAACCCTTATAACAGCACTTATTGATTTCCTAAGTCTCAGCCTCTACTCTCAATACATACAGCAGAACAAAATTCATTGCCAGAATTGAGTTGATTTATGAGTTGTTTGGTCTTATTGCTTCCACAAGTAGTTCATGATAGCGATGATCAATAAATTTTGTGTAAAGAACTTCGGCCAAGGGTCTGGTTGTTGGACGGTCCAGTTTTTCCTAGGTGTTAATCCACAACTAAAAATTTCTTCCAGTTATAAAGTGATGCTTTTCTCTGAATATTCGTTCGCCTTTCAGAGCACTAAACCATGCCGCAGGTTCCTGTAAAGAGTAGTACTTAGCCTTCGACAGTCAGGAATGTACTATAAACAGTAGACAATCTGATTGGAAACATCGCATCTTTCGAGAGAGATGAGAGCGTTAGGAAGAACCGTCTTAGATTTCAATGCTTTGCGGGATCAAACCTGTAACATCAACTGGAGTGTTTGCTATTAGTAACAGTTATGTTTATGATGAGTGTAACATTACTCACCCACATGAAAAAATTAAATTAAATTATGCAGAAAAGGGCGGAAGGATCGAATGTTTATTTATATTGTTTATTTATTTCTCAAGTAAAGACCTGCTGCCTGTTTTGAGAATTTACAAAAGGATAAAATAAATTTTTTAAAAAAAATGTGAAATGTACTGACGTATATGCACAATTTTGTTTATGATAATAAGATAAGTAATAGGTTGTGGATGTATTTAAAATTAAAATTATAAGTGTATTTAATGGAAGACCTGAGAGAAGACAATTTGATTTAGATATGATGTGTAAGTTCTTCTCTTTATACGTTGTATGTGTATGATATATCTGTTACTTATGTTGTCTTGACTATGGTAATAATTATGTGTCGATTAATTAGGGTACAATGTGTTTCCGAACATAAGGTAACAGTGGAGGTTGGGACTTGATTTAGTAGCTCATAGTCAGTTTTATCAGGTGCAACAGCTCGGTAACACTTCGAGCCAGTCACACCTGATGCAGAGAAACAAGAAGAAACTTCACATCTTCAGACAGTGTTACATGCTATGAAATCGTATAACAACCAACTACATCGATGGAACAGTAGAGGTTAGTGTCACATCAATGTTGAGTTTAACTCTATTAGTGACGGAGTACAGGGCTCAGCAACAAAGAATGTGGAAGAAGAGCAGCGGCGACCATATCAGAGGAATAATACCACATTCACGTCAATAGATTTATGAAAATCGTGGGAACCCTGGATGATTTGACAATGATTTGAATTTCGCTACTTCATCGTGCCGAACACAAATACGTAGATGACTAAGCAAGACAGTCTGTCGTCACTTAAAGAAGAGTACCTAGTTTCATTCCAAGTCGTTGCAAACTCAAGTTGCATCTGCGTTATAAAGTATTACGATTATTTTCACTGTAATCATTTCCTCATTAGAGACTAAATAAGTTAGATCAAAAGTTTTGACAAATTACTTAACGCTTCCTTTGCTTTCCACATCGCAAATTGGTCACCCAAATGTTTATGCATTTTCTACAAACACTGTCCTTAACTAACGGCACCTCTGCTGAGCTACATTCGGTCACTGTGTGTAGCATGACACGCCATATTTCATCAAAGATACTTTGGAGGTCAGCCTACATGTGTCTTTGATTTTCAGTGTTCATCGAACCAAAAGGTCGTATTATTAGCCCTGTGGATGCTACAATGCATTATAATGATAGATCTCCGTTAAGATGAAAAGGAGAATGAAGATGAAGCGGTACTAGCAGTACACTTCGTTTACGAAAGTCACTTGATAGCCTCATGAATGACGGTTGTTGATAGATAATGAATTCTTTTGTTAATTAGAAGTCACTATTAACGTAACACTTTCTTTTTATTTTTTGTTCACCTCAACTGTAGGAGATATGAATGGAGCAAACAAGTGCTTTAATTCAATAAATATCGTGCTGGATCACACTTCCTGATCCTTTCCATGACCCTCCTACTAAATGTGAGAACTTAATGATGAGAGAAAGGAATAAGAACTAGCCGGATGTAGGTGGCTTTAATGGTAGGTAGTAGGCAGTAGGTTTCTCAGTGCAGAAATTAGCAAGGCTCAAAGCAGGAATGGCCTGAGTTGCTTGAGACAGGTCAGTTCGGTAGAGTAGACAAGGCATCGGTCGGCTCTCAGACAATGTGAGCGAGCGATACGAACAAGGGACGCCGAATCCGAGCAGAAGCCCTCTGGAGTGTTACTGTTAGCTGGAGCGCGCTGGAGAGAGAACAAGTCGGGGAGGCGCTGCCTCTGCCGTGGGGTAAGAAGTGGTAAAAATGCGATATTCTACTTCATACGTTTCTAGGCGTTGCCGTTAGCTACAGTTTAGGTGAACAAGGCAGTAATTGTTCTACTTTTGGCAAGTGGTTCAAATGGCTCTGAGCACTATGGGACTTAGCGTCTGAAATCATCAGTCCAATAGAACTTAGAACTACTTAAATCTAACTAACGTAAGGACATCACAAACAGCCATGCGGAGGCAGGATTCGAACGAGCGGCCGTAGCGGTCGCGCGGTTCCAGACTGTAGCGCCTAGAACCGCTCGGCCACTCCGGCCGGTAATTTAGGCAGATTCAGAGCTTTTCTAATGGCTTTGTACTAGTATGACCAAATAGTTCTTGGAGAATTAAAACGAATAGCAATACAGTTTTTCGCTATAATATAAATGATTTCAATTTGTGGTATAAATTTTGTGGGGAGAAATTAATATTTTATTGCATTTACTTTGTGATCGATATCGGGCCGCATGTTGGCGTGCTTTCCACGTGACACCTTCAGTGTCCACATGAATACATTCTGTGAGCAAGTAAGGATAGGAGAAGCAGTAGATTAAGGATTATTTTGTGAGTTTTGATGTGTTTCTTCATATGTTGTGTTCCCTCCACGTATCGTGCAGAGACAGAACAAACGCAGCACTATTAGTAGTATTCCGCTGTCGCAATGTTTTTTCTTGCTAAAACATTAAGATAAAGTTTCCGAAATGAGAAGGGCGCGTTTTCTGCAAGTTTTGTAAATATCCGGGTGGTTTTCTTTGTGTGAACACTGACAGTTGTTGCTCACACCACGTGCTATGTGAGACAGTTTCCTGCCTTAGTAGAGATATGGGAACTATACTTAATCACTCCGCAAATTCATTAGTGCAATTCATAGTGTAACCTTTTTCTTTTGTCGCCTAATTTTTGTACGTTTGGCGATAGCTTTGTCTCCGAGTCCCCCTCGTTTAAGGTACTGGACGGTCTGACCCCGTGTTCAGTTTCCGTTCTTCTTTGTTTGGATAAATACTCAGTCTTTAATTAGTTCGAATGAATCCCATATCGGTCGTGTTAAAACCAGAACAATCGCCCTAATATTTCCGACGAGAAAGCGTCCCTGCTAACTTCCGCCAACTAGTGTTCGAATTGGCCGAGCCGAGGCGGCGCAGATCAAGGGAATTGCTGTAGTAACGTAGTTTAATTCGGTTAACATACTAATAAGTCCTTTTGGTGTGGTCTTTGATTTTGCTTGTGAAACTCTCAACTTGCAGCCAGTTGCGTAGACTTTCTGGTTTCTCGCATTTGCGTTTTGCGGAACCAAAAGAATAGCTGTGCCTTGAGTAAGTTTGTTTGTGTATGTATGTGCACGCATGTGTGTGTGTGTGTGTGTGTGTGTCTTTGAAGGGGGGGGGGGAGGCAAGTTTTAAACGAAGTTATCGGGTTGGTTAAAGAGAGAACAGAATGTTAATCTCACACACTCCCTCTTAGTGTGGCTCACAGTAATGAGGAATAAGAGACAATTTCCTAAGTTCATTTAGATTTGCAAATAGTTAAATTAATGTGTGTAGAGTCAAATGCGTGTAGAATGAACTAAACAAGAGTATTGTCTAAAGAATAAATGTACAATCTATCTCCATATAAATTATGAAGTGCTATTCGAAAATGAGACCCCCTTTCCTAACTAAACCCACTTAACAAACAACCAATAAGCAATGAGAGATAGTTACTGCCCCCATAAAAGGTGTTCAGTTATAGTAATTCTCAGAAGCATTATTCAGAAAGTAGCTAATACCCCTAGGCCAGGCATCCTTGTAGCACGCGGTTACTGTCTCTCTCCACCCCTCCCATATACGTTAGTTTGGTGTAGAGGAATAGTTATCCGTTGCACACATTTCTTCTTTAAGAGTAATCGAATTTAACTTCATACGAGTTGCCTGGCACCCGTAATCTCAGTTACGGTACAGGAGATACTTTGTGGGGAAGTAGCATAAAAAAACAAAAGTAGAATCATCCAATGAAGATACAAGCGTTTGATGCATGTCTGGCAAACTAAAAATTAAGAAACAACCGGCTAGAAGGTAACCGTGCAGAGAAAATTGAGAGTTATGGTTGTCCACAAGTTTTCTGTGTCAACAGGGTCTATTAAATAATATTTCAAACAGTAGCCCACCTCCCGATAAACCAGTTCTTGCATATAATCCAATCACAATGCGTTCTGGAATATACTATACACACATCAAAAAGCGTCAATTATGTACAATCAGAAATGTGATTCGGATGACTAGATAAAACTATATCCAACCATTAACGTCCACGGCTTTGCCAATGGGAGATGAACAGTATTGCGGATAACAGCGATCAAATTTTTGCTCCAAACGTCCGTATGAAACAACACCATCAGCAGCGTTTGTCAGGATCCAGCAAAACTAAAAATGAAATAATCGAGTGGTATTGTTGGCCGGGAGGCCCCACCCGGGGAAGTTGGGCTGGCGAGTGCAGATCTGTTTTCAGTCGTTGTCACATTGGGAGGCTTGCGATCCGGTGATGAGGATGAAATGATGATGAAGACAACGCAACATCTAGTTCACTAGCGGAGAAAATCTCCAACCCAGCCGGGAATCCAAACCGTGCCCGCTGGGTGGGAGGCAAGCACTTTACCACTCAGCTAAGCAGGCAATGGGGCCCAATACAATCTCACTTGGCATTTGTCTGCTATACCATTCAACAATATAGCCTGCCTAAGTGCGTTCAACATGGCGTCGAACGCATGTGCGACCATCACTGTAGGACAAGTGGAACTCGTCCGGACACGTATATTTTTCCATTCAGCAAGCCAGTGTAGACATTCACGTGACCACTGCACTCTACGGCGTTGGTGGGTTCCGCTCATGCAAGACGACGCAATGATGTGCGTGTCACCAGTCCAGCCCCCTGAAGAAGCGTACACGTTCACAACCGTTACAGTCCTCCAACGTTGCGCCAACACGAAGCTGTTCTTTCTGTTACGGCAGAGTGTACAAGGTTGCGGTTTTCTCGCGCTGTTGTCACATTGTGTCATTCAGTAGGCTGTCGGCGCTGTGCACGGCCCTCTTCTCTCCACTGGTTCTACATATGTCTCACTGTCGAAAAAAACGTGCTCAGTACAGGCCGCGCTGTCCCGGAATGACAGGCCCGCTTCCCGGAGGCCAATAATTGTCCCGTTCTAAATAAGTCACTTGCTTGTGTTCCACCTTGTATTTTCAGCCAGACGTAATGGTACTTGGTTACACGCACGGATACTAGAATACACGATAGGGGTCAGGAGCAAGCGTGCTGTGGGCTGTTACGTCTCCGTGAGCCGTCTCCGCACACCACGCTGTATTGAAGCTTATAGGCACAGGGCGCACACGTGTTCAGCTCATACCTAGGTATGAATGCAATCGTAATTTTCTATGTGTTAGGGTATTATTATTATTATTATTAATCTTAAAGCAGTAATCACACCAATCTTTAAACATGGAAACAGAAAAGATTGTAACAACTACAGAGGTGTCGCTTTAATCAGCGTTGTGGGTAAAATCTTCTCAGGTATTGTTGAAAGGAAAGTGCGAGTATTAGTTGAGGACCAATTGGATGAAAATCAGTGTGGGTTTAGGCCTCTTAGAGGTTGTCAGGACCAGATGTTTAGCTTACGGCAAATAATAGAGAAGTGTTATGAATGGAACAGGAAATTGTATCTATGCGTTATAGATCTAGAAAAGGCATATGACCGGGTTCTTAGGAGGAATTTATTGTCTATTCTACGAGATTATGGAATAGGAGGAAAACGTTTGCAAGCAATTAAAGGTCTTTACATGGATAGTCAGGCAGCAGTTAGAGTAGACGGTAAATTGAGTTAATGGTTCAGAGTAGTTTCAGGAGTATGACAAGGCTGCAACCTGTCTCCACTGTTGTTCATATTATATATGGATCATATGTTGAAAACAATAGACTGGCTGGGTGAGGTTAAGATAGGTGAACACAAAATAAGCAGTCTTGCATATGCGGATGACTTAGTTGTGATGGCAGATTCGATTGAAAGTTTGCAAAGTAATATTTCAGAGCTAGATCAGAAATGTAAGGACTATGGTATGAAGATTAGCATCTCCAAAACGAAATCAATGACAGTGGGAAAGAGCTATAAGGGAACTGAGTGTCAAATAGGAGGAACAAAGTTAGAACAGGTGGACAGTTTCAAGTACTTAGGATGCATATTCTCACAGGATGGAAACATAGTGAAAGAACTGGAAGCGAGGTGTAACAAAGCTAATGCAGTGAGTGCTCCGCCACGATCTACTCTCTTCTGCAAGAAGGAAGTCAGTACCAAGACTAAGTTATCTGTGCACCGTTCAATCTTTCGACCAACTTTGTTGTATGGGAGCGAAAGCTGGGTGGATTCAGGGTACCTTATCAGTAAGGTTGAGGTTACGGATATGAAAGCAGCTAGGATGATCGCAGGTATTAGTAGATGGGAACAATGGCACGAGGGTGTCCACAATGAGGAAATCAAAGAAAAACTGGGAATGAACTCTATAGATGTAGCAGTCAGGGCGAATAGGCTTAGATGGTGGGATCATGTTACACGCATGGGAGAAGCAAACTTACCCAAGAGACTCATGGGTTCAGCAGTAGAGAGTAGAAGGAGTCAGGGAAGACAAAGGAGAAGGTACCTGGTTTGGTTAAGAAAGATTTTGAAGTAATAGGCTTAATATCAGAAGAGGCACCAATGTTAGCACGGAATAGGGGATCATGGAGGAATTTTATAAGGTGGACTATGCTCCAGACTGAACGCTGAAAGGCATAATCAGTATTAAATGATGATGATGATGATCTTTATATTAGTTAGATTATTTTTGTCTGTGGTCAAGCTTCTGAGGCATGTCAAGGACCTTGGAGGGCATCTCTTGATTTTTTTCCCCTAGGAAAGAGGCTCACATAGGAACGGATCACCACATAGGCTTGGACAACATAAACCTGTAGTGTGGAGAAATCCTCTGCGAGGACATT
Organism: Schistocerca gregaria; assembly: GCF_023897955.1. Classification (NCBI taxonomy): domain Eukaryota; kingdom Metazoa; phylum Arthropoda; class Insecta; order Orthoptera; family Acrididae; genus Schistocerca; species Schistocerca gregaria. Next base: position 601,979,524 of record NC_064923.1, on the reverse strand, counting down.
TAAAACTCTCTAACTGTATTAACAGGCTTTATTTTTCTGTTCTGGAAAGTTATCTTAAAATTGTTCTAATTTTTTCCGTTTTTTATCCTTATTCACTCTGTTTTCTTACTACCATTGCATTTCTGCCTTTGTTGACAGCTTTCATTCTGATAAAAGTGCGTGTGCTTGCAAAACACATTACAGCAAATCCCTGAAGAGGATAATGCTTTATAAGATCGGTGACGTAATTCCAGAGCCTTTGAAATACGTCCAATTGACCACTTAGTACACCGTTCTTTCATAACACTTGTTGTTGACAGTAATAATAATAGCCCTGAATCATTTTTGAACATGTTTTATTTTCTGAAACTCATCGCTAAATCGTCTTTTGCCTAACGTCTTTTATTTCTGTTTCCATAATTTATAATTGTTAGCATAATGACATATTTTTGCCTTCAGAGCAGTGTTTATTTACACGGTTAACGTTTTATTCAGTAGTAATTTCTTCACTAGTTGATAATATATTTGCATGTGTAATATCTTCCACTTCTGCTTGGCAGCTTCGTTTTTGTGACCGAGTATGCGTTAGGCTCATTTCTGCGCCCTACATCAGCACCGGGGAATGGTAGATTTAGTGCTGGAGCAGCATCTGTTTTCAACTTGCATTTCGAAGCAATGTTCAGCAGCTTACTCTTCAACTGTTTTTCATGATCCGAATTAGTAAAAAGTATTGTGCAGATACGAGCATTTTCAACAGAAAACGTTACAAGCATTTACCAGTTTTCGCTTCGTCTCATCTTAGGAGATATACAAACTTCCTTGTAACTTATTGTTTGTCTGCTGTGGTTAGTACAACTGGCTATCGCACAGCGAACCAATATTTGCTCTATTAAATCCCTCAATACACTGATGATCACGGCAAAGCTCTGTACTCAAATGATAGTCACTAATGACAATTCGCACTGTCGTAAGCAACCTTACTTTCACTCGTAAACTCAATATCAACACCATTTGTTAGGGAAACTGAGAGCTATTTCGCGCTGGTTGGATTCACTCTGACGTCAGGACGCGGCTTATTACTGCGCATACACCTTGTGATCCCTACCGTGTATTCCAGTATCCGTGGTTACATATTTCCACTTCGTACGACGTCTCCACACCTACTGAGCGTTGCGAAACACTGCCCTGCCTGGTCATACAGAAGAGGACGATATTGTCATCTCTCTGCCATTTAAATCACTTACAACGGTACTTATGTTCTAGACGTTCTCTAATCGTGGCGCGTTGCAGGCCATTGCTTCTGAGTGTTTCAATTTATGAATATATTTTTGTGGACCTACGTGTATACCAGCGACAACAGTACCGTAATATCTAATCTCAGGACAGTTCCGCAGGTTCTAATTTATCGATTTTGTCTGTAAAGATCTGGAACTTTTTGTGGAGTGCCTTTTGGCTGCAGCGACAATGATAATCACTAATTTCTTCAAATCTGGAAATCGACGGGGAAATACAAATGTGATTATTTATTAATCGTATCAGTGTCTACATAGTGTTTCAGTAGGAATACTAAATATTTTAGGAGGTGGTAATTTAGACGAATTGCAATAAAAATGCCATTAACATGTGTCCAATTTTTACTGATGGAGATTTAGAAACTTCCTTGTAACTTAACTGAGTACGGAAATATATCTGTTAGTATGTAAACCAAATAAACTTAAAACAAAGGCAAATGATGATATTCACAGTTTATTTTAAAAATTCCACCTTCAACTTGAATGCAGTTTTTTACTTCTCTTCATGACATCAATTGTACCTCTTCTGAGGGCGTCCTTGCGCTCTTTACGAGGGCCGCACTACTCAGAATCCGAACGATCAAATCGACTCTTGTGGTTACTTTTTCGTTGTGGACTTCACCTTTCACCATATCCACAGGAAAAAGTCCAAAGGGGTAAGGTGCGGGATCCTTGACGGCGAAGAAACGTGCCTCTATCTACCGTTCCTACTTTCGGGGAGTTTAGGTTTAGATGATGCTTCACCTGCCGACTCCAAAGTGCAGGAGCCCCGTCACACTGCATGAACGTATGCATTGTTGTAGCCAAAGGAATCGCTTCCAATGACGACGGAGACTCTTGTTCAAGAAAGTGTAGATAACGGAGTCCTGCAAGACGATGTGGTGACATAAGAGGACAAATCGACCGATTGTCTATCAAAACATACCAGACATTTACAGAGAAGCAGTCCTAGAAATGTTTCTCCACTTCGGCATGTGGGTTTTTCTTCAACCATTTTGTGACTTACAGTGTTGCTGATCTCGTCACAAGTGAAAATGGATTCATCATTGAAGCGTAAAAACCAGGTTAATTGGTGATTATCAAATATCCAATGACAAAATTCCAGTTGTTTATATTCATCTTCTTCTAGAGGATGTTGAATGAGCTGTGAATCATACTGTTGGAACCCGTGCATACTTAATGTCTGCCACACACTTGCATGTGGAACACCGGTACGTGCATAAATTCTTGTTAAAGGACTACGTCCCTCCGTCTGAATAATGTCTCCTACTTCACCCACTGTATGTTATTCACAGGTTCGGATGCAATATTCCTATTTGGCACTGTACCAGTGTCAAGCAGTGTATTGAACACATGGGGAACACTCTTGAATCTGGTAGTCTCCTGTTAGAAAATCAAATGCCGTATTCTCTACAAGCAGCAGCAACGTTTCAATTACAAAACCCATACACAAACACCTTATCAGCATACCAAGCAAGCACAAATACATGCGGCTGGTTTACACGTTACAGTACAGTAGACTTCGCCAACAAATCGCAATGTAAACTAAAGCACAACTTCTCAACGGGAACATCAACACTCTACTGTTGACATTAGATAAATACTCCCTTAGCAACCAATGTGCCAACACACGAAACGCAATGCATCGAACTCAGCTTTATCTCTGTACTTGACAAATATTGGACACATGTTAGAACGCACTTTAATTGCAATTCGTCTATACTACCACCTCTTAAAATACACTCCTGGAAATTGAAATAAGAACACCGTGAATTCATTATCCAAGGAAGGGGAAACTTTATTGACACATTCCTGGGGTCAGATACATCACATTATCACACTGACAGAACCACAGGCACATAAAACACAGGCAACAGAGCATGCACAATGTCGGCACTAGTACAGTGTATATCCACCTTTCGCAGCAATGCAGGCTGCTATTCTCCCATGGAGACGATCGTAAAGATGCTGGATGTAGTCCTGTGGAACGGCTTGCCATGCCATTTCCACCTAGCGCCTCAGTTGGACCAGCGTTCGTGCTGACGTGCAGACCGCGTGAGACGACGCTTCATCCAGTCCCAAACATGCTCAATGGGGGACAGATCCGGAGATTTTGCTGGCCAGGGTAGTTGACTAACACCTTCTAGAGCACGTTGGGTGGCACGGGATAAATGCAGACGTGCATTGTCCTGTTGGAACAGCAAGTTCCCTTGCCGGTCTAGGAATGGTAGAACGATGGGTTCGATGACGGTTTGGATGTACCGTGCACTATTCAGTGTCCCCTCGACGATCACCAGAGGTGTACGGCCAGTGTAGGAGATCGCTCCCCACACCATGATGCCGGGTGTTGGCCCTGTGTGCCTCGGTCGTATACAGTCCTGATTGTGGCGCTCACCTGCACGGCGCCAACCCGCATACGACTATCATTGGCACCAAGGCAGAAGCGACTCTCATCGCTGAAGACGACACTTCTCCATTCGTCCCTCCATTCACGCCTGTCGCGACACCACTGGAGGCGGGCTGCACGATGTTGGGGCGTGAGCGGAAGACGGCCTAACGGTGTGCGGGACCGTAGCCCAGCTTCATGGAGACGGTTGCGAATGGTCCTCGCCGATACCCCAGGAGCAACAGTGTCCCTAATTTGCTGGGAAGTGGCGGTGCGGTCCCCTACGGCACTGCGTAGGATCCTACGGTCTTGGCGTGCATCCGTGCGTCGCTGCGGTCCGGTCCCAGGTCGACGGGCACGTGCACCTTCCGCCGACCACTGGCAAAAAATCGATGTACTGTGGAGACCTCACGCCCCACGTGTTGAGTAATTCGGCGGTACGTCCACCCGGCCTCCCGCATGCCCACTATACGCCCTCGCTCAAAGTCCGTCAGCTGCACATACGGTTCACGTCCACGCTGTCGCGGCATGCTGCCAGTGTTAAAGACTGCGATGGAGCTCCGTATGCCACGCAAACTAGCTGACACTGACGGCGGCGGTGCACAAATGCTGCGCAGCTAGCGCCATTCGACGCACAACACCGCGGTTCCTGGTGTGTCCGCTGTGCCGTGCGTGTGGTCATTGCTTTTACAGCCCTCACGCAGTGTCCGGAGGAAGTATGGTGGGTCTGACACACCGGTGTCAATGTGTTCTTTTTTCCATTTCCAGGAGTGTATTTATCATTCCTCCTGAAGCACTGTATATTTCAGCAACTCTTCTTTTACATGTGCCTCTGTCCCGTTTCGGAGCAGAGTCTGTAACGTTCCATTTGTAACGTTCTTTCAAAGAATTAATACTTTACGATTACGTTGAATGACTTTCTGATCTGTGGAATGAGTACCGAACTAGAATTTCACATTGCGTGTTGTAACTGCAAGTGGTGTGCTTACTCTGTGTTATTGTTGGAAAAACTTTACACGAATCGATTGGGCAATGCAACTGCCAGTACGAATAAAGAAATACTGTGACTGCAAAAGACATTTAGCCCCTTACGAACTAAATCATCTCAGCCTGTTCAAAACTCATAACTTTGATGCCTGTGCACATAAAAAATAAATTACGTCTAAGGCAGCAACGGTGAACCGCGATATGTTCTGGTCTCTCATTAAAAAAAAAAAAAAATGTACAGGCTCAGCAGTGTGCAGTTCCGGCCATAACACTTGAAATGCACATGAAATTCATTTCGTTAATAAACATTTAAGAAAATCCAAATGCTTTGAAAAGTGTATGACCTGAACCGGATGGCGGTACTGATTATGCTGAATTACTTAACACTCAGTTTCTTAGGAAAATTATATTTCAAGTTAACTTCGTCTTTTCAAAAACATCTGACAATTGAAGTTACATTACTCACAATTGGTTTACAAACAATGAGATTTAAACAGCAAGTATTATCTACCTTCTTTAATCCCACATCAATGCAAATCATCAACTTGCACATAGCACTTTTAACAAATCTTAAAAGCACTACAAAAATGAAAAAATTAACTAGCCTTTTTATCAGATCCATTTACGTACATTCTGGCGTTACTCAACAATTACAAATTATCAGCCAACTCATCTATACTAACGCCATGACAAAGTCAGAAATCATAATAATTGAACATATTTACCTTATTTACATGAAGACTTCTGCTTCCATGTTCAACAATATTGACATATCTACATTAATCTAACTCTTGGTGGCTTCATACAGCACACCCCAAAGATTGCCTACTCCACCGTCTTTCGCTCACAGACAGCTGCCTACAACTATGCGACCAGCGCCCTCTTACTCCAGCACAGCAGAATCTTTGGCTCTGCGGTCGGGCAGTCAGCGATCTGGCATTATCGACCCTATCAGCGACATTCATAGTTTTTAGTATACTCGTATCTTTTTAATTTATTAATATACACTACTTGCCATTAAAATTCCTACACCACGAAGATGACGTGCTACAGACGCAAAATTTAACCAACAGGAAGAAGATGCTGTGATATGCAAATGATTAGCTTTCCAGAGCATATACACAAGGTTGGCGCCAGTGGCGACACCTACAACGTTCTGACATGAGGAAAGTTTCCAACCGCTTTCTCATACACAAACAGCAGTTGACCGGCGTGGCCTGGTGAAACGTTGTTGTGAGGTTTCGTGTAAGGAGGAGAAATGCGTACCATCACGTTTCCGACTTTGATTCATGTCGGATTGTAGCCTATCGCGATTGCGGTTTATCGTATCGCCACATTGCTGCCCGCGTTGGTCGAGACCCAATGGCTGTTAGCGGAATATGGAATCGGTGGGTTCAGGATTTTAATACGGAACGCTATGCTGGATCCCAACGGCCTTGTATCACTAGCAGTTGAGATGACAGGCATCTTATCCGCATGGCTGTAACGGATCATGCAGCCACGTCTCGATCGATGAGTCAACAGAGGGAGACGTTTGCAAGACAACAACCATATGCACGAACAGTTCGACGACGTTTGCAGCAGCATGGACTATCAGCTCGGGGACCATGACTGCGGTTACCCTTCACGCTCAATCACAGACAGGAGCGCCTGCGATGGTGTACTCAACGACGAACCTGGGTGCACGAATGGCATAACGTCATTTTTCGGATGAATCCAGGTTCTGTTTACAGCATCGTGATGGTTGCATCCGTGTTTGGCGACATCGCAGTGAACGCACATCGGAAGTATCTATTCCTCATCGCCATACTGGCGTATCACCCGGCGTGATGGTATGGGGTGCCATTTGTTACACGTGTCGGTCACGTCTTGTATGCATTGACGGCATTTTGAACTGTGGACGTAACGTTTCATATGTGTTACGACCCGTGGCTCTATCCTTCATTCGATCCCTGCGAAACCCTACATTTCAGCAGGATAATGCATGTTGCAGGTCCTGTACGGGCTTTTCTGGAAACAGAAAATGTTCGACTGCTGCCCTGGCCAGCACATTCTCCAGATCTCTCCCCAACTGAAAACGTCTGGTCAATGGTGGCCCAGCAACTGATTCGTCACAATACGCCTGCCACTACTCTTGATGAACTGTGGTATCGTGTTCAAGCTGCATAGGCAACTGTACCTGTACACGCTATACAAGCTCTGTTTGACTCAATGCCCAGGCGTATCAAGGCCGTTATTACGGCCAGAGGTGGTGGTTCTGGGTACTGGTTTCCCAGGATCTATGCACCCAAACTGCGTGAAAATGTAATCACATGTCAATTGTAGTATAATATTTTTGTCTAATGAATACCCGTTTATCATCTGCATTTCTTCTTGGTGTAGCAATTTTAATGGCCAGTAGTGTTTTTATCTTATTCCGGTGCCACATACAAGTGTGCCCCAGTATACTCCTTTCAAGTCGGTTTTATTATTTAAGAATTTGGCACTGTTAGTTGAAGTGATGGCCCGATTTCCCTCGCGTCGTTACCGCGTAACCCTCCGCTACGGAATATGTGCAGCCCAACTAACTGTCTGTAGCGTTTTAGGCATGTGAACGCGAGCGAAAGTGTTTGAAACAATTAGGAATCATGTGCGAATAACTGAGGCGGGACTTGGGTACCAGCTCGGTTTTCATCTCCAAGACGTGGGAAGTGCCCCAAAAATCCACATGTAGGCTTGCCGGCACGCCGATTTTCACCGTTAATCCACCTGACAGATTCGATATGGGGCCGGCTCACATTCCTATTCTGGAAGTGGCGTCACCACACGGCTGGTCTGGTTATATTTTTAACAATTACTTAAAATTAATAACGTTGTTCGTATGATAGTGCCTTGTGAAAGAGACGAAACAAAAAAAGATTAATCGCTTCAAGTGGTACACTGAACTAAAAGAAGGCTCGGCAGAATGTAAATCTGCAGCTCGGGCATTTAACGAATTCTTATATTTGTATAAAATAAATATAATTTTATTTTGTGCTCCATTCTGAAGAGAATAGTACGGGTACCCCCCGTTACGGCACAATGGGAATGCCAGATTCAAGCAGGTTACAGATATTAGAAAAATCTATGACTGATCATTTCATTGGTACTGTGATTTATCAGAAACAACCGCGTCGGAGGAACATCTGGGTCTGAGCTTTCTAGCAGAGGTAGAAACCACCACTTCAGTTGTAAGGTTCTTTTTATTTAGAGCTCGACAGTTTCCGGGCTCCTGTACGCCCGTCATCAGGTGTTATAACTTCGTGCTGTGACGCGAGAGCTGCGATGGACTCGTCCATTGAGGCGCTCGTGGTCACAGCACATGGTTATAACACCTGATGATGGGATATAAGAGCCCGAAACCGGTCGTGTTCTAAATGGAAAGAACCTTAGAAATGAAGCGGTATTTTCAATCTCTTCTAATGATTTTTAGATTAAATCAAAGAAAAAAAATTTACTTCTCTGTCGACTGCATGAGATCAGGTAGGATTGCATTCTTACTAGTATATCACATAAAAGCCATAAAACCTTATCGTCAGCTGATACGCACAGTAGCAGTTTTGGATGATGCTCCGCTGTTTGAAAATCAAGCTATAAGCGGAAATGAAGATCTGCCGTGTTGGCAATACTGCAAACTAAAGCACTTTGATGTAATACAACGGGAAAATAATAAGTGACTCCACCTATCGATTCATACGTGAATTTCCCAAGTAATGCGCATGTCCCAGTACATAACTGTAATATTTGGATGCACAGAAGCCATTACCATAAGCCTTCAAAGCTTTCTGCACAGAATGCGTTCCCCGATACCGGCGCCAGATGGAAGTCCTTTGTTCAGGCAGAGAGCTTTCTCTCCACAAAGCTGCAAAGTTGGAGCGTATTTCGAGTTAATCTAATTTAATTGCGAGTCCTACTGATCGGAGTGAATACAAAAATTACCGTACTCTGCTCGGGTCGAAAAATTAATTAACGAGATCGGTTGCGGATTGCGAAAGCAATGAATGCGAAAGCACCAGCGAGGTATTTCTCTTCCAGAGAATCATTGTTGGAACACGCCTCGGACCGATTACGCTGTTACCTACATTGGGCCATGTTTCCCAATTTTAAGTTGACTTGCTTGGGCCTAAAATACTGATTACCTCGTTGAAACATATTGAAGCACTAAAAATGCCTTGTATAAATTAAAAAGAAATGAAGAAACGCTAAAAAAATATTGTTTGGAATACACTGCTTGGACTTGCGCCGAATAAACCTGTGTAAGTTCCATATTATGTCATCAATACAACTGTTCGAAAACTTGAGGTGGTGATATTGTTGTTTCTGTCGTCGCTGTTGCAAGACTTAACAGATCATAATTGCGCAGCGGCGTCGAAATATATCCGGTCAGCATTAAAAATTACGCATGCTCGTGTAGCGCTTGCAGTTGGATGAAACTGGCAATCATATTGCTTCTTACCAAGAACCGAACACATGCAGTAACCGTAAGCGTTGTGGCCAATGCTTTAGCTGGCAGACACTCCTGTTGTTGAGAGCTGAATTAAATGTCTGCAATACCCTTCGTCGGCTCAAAAATCGGAGATACTTGTTTATCTAGTTTTAATCTAACAGCTGATCCAGCACTAGCAGCTGGATTCCAGGCTGTGTGTAAGTGAAATGCTGTATCCCTGTTGATGAAATTGTCTGCCGTACAGTTGTGTGTAGTTTCTTTAAAAACCCAATCCCAGAACGATGTTATTGAGAATAAAACTTAAATTTTCTCTTAAAACATGCCGTGTACCATGTCCAGGCGCTGCTCAGCAATCGCTGATGTATGAGGTAGTCCCAGGTAAGTATGTCTGTGGTGGTCAACATAACGCTTTGCGCGGGTTTGCATGTCTGCCCAATGTACGATTTCCCATACTGGAATGGGATCTTATACACACAGCGTTTTCTGTGGCTAAGATCATTTTTCACTGGGCGCAACAAGTTCCTGAATTTTGCCGGTGGACGAAAATCGCAGTGTCGTTTCTGTAAGGTGTTCTTTCTATTCCTGTCGACACGGAAAATACAGCAAGAAGGCTGTCGCAATGGGTGCCTCTGCCTCCTCATTTACATCACTACCTTGAACTCGCTCCAAACGGAATGCATTGCGTTTGTGATTAACTGAATAATCGCTCAGACGGAACTGTATTCTTAGGTGTTAACAGCTCACCTGACAGGCTGTCGGCATCCGAGACCAAGTGTACTCCGGTTATGAGGAAGCGTTAGGGCTGGGAGAAGCCGACCAGTTATAACCGATACTGATACCGATATTTTAGTCCTGAATAACCGGTTTTTCTAAGTATTTGTTTGGTCACGCTTATAACAGGTGTATTTTTTTTACATTTTGCATACTAAATATAGGGTAAAGTACCTAAATATCAAATAAGCATAGCAGCGGAGCAAAATTTTTTTCATTTTTAGTTAATGTTTCCTAATAAAGATGTAATCTTTATGTGCAAAATTTGCATTTGTTTCAGTTACTGTAGAAAATGGGAAAATCAGTCAGTGCTATTTCAATAACAATGCCTACAGAAACGAACACTTAAAACATATCATAAGAAGTGGTACAGCATTACTGAGAAAATAATGTTTCTGCAGGCCGTCGTAGCTTAAGGTACGTTTGAATATGCAGTGTCCAAGACTTCCCCTCACCTCCCCCCCCCCCCCTCCCCACTCTACGCTCTATACGGTAGTTTCTCGACGTCATAGCAATGAAAGACAATGATTCATTTGTTTAATAAGATCGGAGATTTGTGTGCCATTTCTACGAAATAATAAAAGAGGAAGGAAATTATTGTAACAGTAATAAATTAAAAACTTGACATTTCATTCATAGTATACAATAAAAACAGAAAGTAGCTTGTCTTCTGCCTATGTCTAAATAATATGCCCTTATCTGCTTCTAACATGAAGCCAGAATTTTTCAAACTTAGCTTCCACCATTTAGCACTGACTGTTAGAAATGCCGAAATAGTGGTATGATCCCCGTTTACAACACGATTTTGTGCAGGCCATCAAAAAATTAGAATCAGTAACAGACTACTGGTTATTTCTCTGTAGTATTCAAACTTTTCGAGAAGAGTGGCGAAAGACTTTAATTGGCTTCTTTGAATTAAATTTTGTTTCTATGTATTCTGAGAGTGAGAGAGTCAAAATTTTCCAATTCTACGTTTATCACAGGAAATAATAGGAATAAAAATCGGAAATCGGTTATTTCAGAAACCGGTTATTTCGAGAATTTTTAACCAATAGATTAAACTGGGATGGAAAAGAACCCGACGAAACTGGAAAGTGGTTTTTTTAGCGATAACTGACATCACTAGGATGCATAAGAAACTACCGCATATTTAACTGCAATCGTAACTCCGTGTGAGTCGATTTACGGTAGACACATAGACACAATGTCTCAGAGTTCCGTTGGCTTTTCTTCTAACTACGGCATCCAGGAATGGTAAACTGCTACCTGTTTCCACGTCCACTGTGAAATTAGTATTGGGATAGAGCGAGTTCAAATGCTCGAAAAACATATGAAATATATTTGTTTTGTGGGGCAACACCACAAATGTATAATCAGTACACTGCCAGAAGCTGAAATTTAGAGTTAGCCGATCGCAATGCTTTTTCCTCATGATCTTCCATCAAACAGTTGGCGACCACGGGAAACACAGTACTTTCCATCGAGTCACCGTACACCTTTTCAAATACTAGTTATTAAATAAAAAATAGTTTGGAGTAAGCACATGTTTAAACCATCATTGTCACAAATCTACTACTAATAAACCCCAGCGAGCCCTGTAAAAACATTTATGCTCGCTGGTATACAGAGCACGTATAGTCTTCGATCCCGAAAGCCTTCGAGCTGAACTGCAACACCTAAGAACGGCGTTGACACAGAAAAATTGTTCTTACACGTGATAAGAGATGGACTCCGATCGATGCGAGTTCATTATAGCGGTGCAGGCGCACTCACTACAGCAACCTTCTTGCGGCATTTTCGAAGTAGATGGTTCAAATGGCTCTAAACACTATGGGACTTGACATCTGAAGTCATCAGTCCCCTAGACGTAGAACTACTTATACTTAAATAACCTAAGGACATCACACACATCCATGCTCGAGGCAGGATTCGTACCTGCTACCGTAACAGCAGCGTGGTGCCGACTGAAGCGCCTAGAACCGCTCGGCCACAGTGATCGGCTCGATTTTCGAGGCATGTCTTCTAGAATAGAAATAATCCTGAAGTAACACGATATTAAAAGCGCTTTTTGTCCAGTGAAAATCTTGAAACATTTTGATTTAATGTCCGAGCAGTCAAGGTAAATAGCTGAGACGTTCCAGAGTTGGTGGTCCTGTCACCCCTCATGACGAGATTAATTAACAGAAAGTATGATTGTTTCAAAATTTACGTATAGTTCAGATACTCATACCTGTAATCTCGTGATAAGTCTGACCTTGCCTCTAAAACTGCCTCGAACATGACCGTGAACATCACATTTTGTTGGTTGGCCAGTCAGTGTGCTCCCTGCCGCCGTTGGATAAGCAGCTGCAGCAGCAAGTCGTATAACCCTAGCTTACTTATTTGTTAGATAGTTTAATTAATTTCTTTGCGTGTTTTTGGGTACTTGCATTGTTTAATTCATATATTTCGGGCGTATTATAGTATTTGACAGTTGTAGCATCGCGCTTTAGTGTTTACTTCGTAGATTCTTATTTAAATTGCGTGTGAGTTTCGTATCGGAGGTTCAATTTCGAGTTTTAGTTACTGTAATCGTAAATTCAGCAGATTGTAGCGCAGTCGTTAGGCATTTGTACAGGTTAGTTGATACATTCTTTGCGTGTTCCGCTTGCGTTATCTAGGCACGGACTCGTGTTTCGGTAACTGTTGTTAAACATCGATTAGAATGGACAGGGACTGCGATTGCTGAGTTCGGATGAGGGCTGACTTGGCATCCCTTCGCTCACAGCTGCAATCGGCGCTGACTTCGATCGCGCAACTTGAGGCTGTTGCCAATGGGCACCACTGTGGGGAGCCGGACTCGGGTATCACGGGGATGTCAACCTCGTCCCGTCTGTCCCCGGATCGGTCCGCCGCTGTGGTTGCCCCGGTTGCTGCCCGCAGTGGGGCTGAGCCCTCGCCTGTGGTTGATTGGGAGGTCGTTCCAAGGCGTGGCAGGCAGCGAAAGGCGTCCCCGGAGGCTGATCAGAAAGCCTCCCCGGTGCGTCTGACAAACCAGTTTCAGGCACTGTCTCTGGCTGAGCCAGATGCAGCCGCCTGCCCTGTTTCAGAGGATCATTCTCAGCCTTCAAGGTCCGGGCAATCACAGAGGGTGGGCTTACTGGTAGTTGGGAGCTCCAATGTTAGGCGCGTAATGGAACCCCTTAGGGATACGGCGGCTAAGGAGGGGAAGAAATCCAGTGTGCACTCCGTGTGCATTCCGGGAGGAGTCATTCCTGATGTGGAAAGGGTCCTTCCGGGTGCCATGAAGAGCACAGGGTGCAGCCAGCTGCAGGTGGTGGCACATGTCGGCACTAATGACGTGTGTCGCTTTGGATCTGAGGAAATTCTCTCTGGATTCCAGCGGCTATCTGATTTGGTGAAGGCTGCCGGTCTTGCTTACGAGATGAAGGCAGAGCTCACCATCTGCAGCATCGTTGACAGAACCGACTGCGGACCTTTGGTGCAGAGCCGGGAGGAGGGTCTGAATCAGAGGCTCAGACGGTTTTGCGACCGTATTGGCTGCAGATTCCTAGACTTGCGCCATAGGGTGGTGGGGTTTCGGGTTCCGCTGAATAGGTCAGGAGTTCACTACACTCAGCTGGCGGCTACAAGGGTAGCGGAGGCTGTGTCGCGTGGACTGGGCGGTTTTTTAGGTTAGAAGGCCTCGGGAAAGTGCGGGATGGGCTGCAATGTCAAAGGGTGCTTGGCAATTACAGGACGTGCTTGGATCAAGGAACAGTCGGAATTTTAGTTGTAAATTGTTGTAGTTGCGCTGGAAAAGTCCCTGAGCTTCAAGCGCTAATAGAAAGCACAGAAGCTGATATCGTTATAGGTACAGAAAGCTGGCTAAAGACTGAAATAAGTTCTGCAGAAATTTTTACGAAGTCTCAGACGGTGTTCAGGAAAGATAGATTAGGCAGAATTGGTGGTGGAGTGTTTGTGTCTGTCAGTAGTGGTTTATCTTGTAGTGAAGTCGAAGTAGATACTCCGTGCGAATTGGTGTGGGTGGAGGTTATACTTAACAGCCGAATTAAGTTAATAATTGGCTCCTTCTACCGACCCCCAGACTCCGATGATACAGTTGCGGAACAGTTCAGAGAAAGTTTGAGTCTCGTAACAAATATATAACCCACTCATACGGTTATAGTTGGTGGGGACTTCAACCTACCCTCGGTATGTTGGCAAAAATACTTGTTCAAAACCGGTGGTAGGCAGAAAACGTCTTCCAAGATTGTCCTAAACGCATTCTCCGAAAATTATTTCGAGCAGTTAGTCCACGAACCCACGCGAATTGTAAATGGTTGTGAAAACACACTTGACCTCTTGGCCACAAACAATCCAGAGCTGATAGAGAGCATCATGACTGATACAGGGATTAGTGATCACAAGGTCATTGTAGCTAGGCTCAATACCATTTCTTCCAAATCCATCAGAAACAAACGCAAAATAATTTTATTTGAAAAAGCGGATAAAGTGCCACTAGAAGCCTTCCTAAAAGATAATTTCCATTCCTTCCGAACTGACTATGCGAATGTAGACGAGATGTGGCTCAAATTCAAAGATATAGTAGCAACAGCAATTGAGATATTCATACCTCATAAAATGGTAAGAGATGGAACGGATCCCCCGTGGTACACAAAAAAGGTCCGAACGCTGTTGCAGAGGCAACGGAAAAAGCATGCGAAATTCAGAAGAACGCGAAATCCTGAAGATGGGCTAAAATTTACAGACGAACGAAATTTGGCACGTACTTCGATGCGAGATGCCTTTAATAGGTTCCACAACGAAACATTGTCTCGAAATTTGGTAGAAAATCCGAAGAAATTCTGGTCGTATGTAAAGTACACAAGCGGCAAGACGCAGTCAATACCTTCGTTGCGCAGTGCCGATGGTAGTGTTATCGACGACTGTGCCGCTAAAGCGGAGTTATTGAACGCAGTTTTCCGAAATTCCTTCACCAGGGAAGACGAATGGAATATTCCAGAATTTGAAACACGAACATCTGCTAGCATGAGTTTCTTAGAAGTAGATACCTTAGGGGTTGCGAAGCAACTCAAATCGCTTGATACGGGCAAGTCTTCAGGTCCAGATTGTATACCGATTAGGTTCCTTTCAGATTACGCTGATACTATAGCTCCCTACTTAGCACTCATATACAACCGCTCGCTCACCGATAGATCTGTACCTACAGATTGGAAAATTGCGCAGGTCGCACCAGTGTTCAAGAAGGGTAGTAGGAGTAATCCATTTAACTACAGACCTATATCATTGACGTCGGTTTGCAGTAGGGTTTTGGAGCATATACTGTATTCATACATTATGAATCACGTCGAAGGGAACGATCTATTGACACGTAATCAGCATGGCTTCAGAAAACATCGCTCTTGTGCAACGCAGCTAGCTCTTTATTCGCACGAAGTAATGGCCGCTATCGACAGGGGATCTCAAGTTGATTCCGTATTTCTAGATTTCCGGAAAGCTTTTGACACCGTTCCTCACAAGCGACTTCTAATCAAGCTGCGGAGCTATGGGGTATCGTCTCAGTTGTGCGACTGGATTCGTGATTTCCTGTCAGGAAGGTCGCAGTTCGTAGTAATAGACGGCAAATCATCGAGTAAAATTGAAGTGATATCAGGTGTTCCCCAGGGAAGCGTCCTGGGACCTCTACTGTTCCTGATCTATATAAATGACCTGGGTGACAATCTGAGCAGTTCTCTTAGATTGTTCGCAGATGATGCTGTAATTTACCGTCTAGTAATGTCATCCGAAGACCAGTATCAGCTGCAAAGCGATTTAGAAAAGATTGCTGTATGGTGTGTCAGGTGGCAGTTGACGCTAAATAACGAAAAGTGTGAGATGATCCACATGAGTTCCAAAAGAAATCCGTTGGAATTCGATTACTCGATAAATAGTACAATTCTCAAGGCTGTCAATTCAACTAAGTACCTGGGTGTTAAAATTACGAACAACTTCAGTTGGAAGGACCACATAGATAATATTGTCGGGAAGGCGAGCCAAAGGTTGCGTTTCATTGGCAGGACACTTAGAAGATGCAACAAGAGACAGCTTACACTACACTCGTTCGTCCTCTGTTAGAATATTGCTGCGCGGTGTGGGATCCTTACCAGGTGGGATTGACGGAGGACATCGAGAGGGTGCAAAGAAGGGCAGCTCGTTTTGTATTATCGCGTTATAGGGGACAGAGTGTGGCAGATATGATACACGAGTTGGGATGGAAGTCATTACAGCATAGACGTTTTTCGTCGCGGCGAGACCTTTTTACGAAATTTCAGTCACAAACTTTCTCTTCCGAATGCGAAAATATTTTGTTGAGCCCAACCTACATAGGTAGGAATGATCCTCAAAATAAAATAAGAGAAATCAGAGCTCGAACAGAAAGGTTTAGGTGTTCGTTTTTCCCGCTCGCTGTTCGGGAGTGGAATAGTAGAGAGATAGTATGATTGTGGTTCGATGAACCCTCTGCCAAGCACTTAAATGTGAATTGCAGAGTAGTCATGTAGATGTAGATGTAGATTTCCCAAACGAGAACAGTTGTTTCAGTTTCTGTGTTAAAAACTATTTATGGACGGAGAATGAGCTACAGAAGTAAATTAGATACTGCATATTGAACTAAAGTCTGTATATTGCTTCACGAACAAATTCGAAACAATATGACACGATATGGGAGTAGCCAATAATCCACAATTCCTGATTACAAATAGTTACAGCAACCTGTACACTCAAATCACATGCATGAATTACAGAAGTAAATATTAAGGAGATTTCATCCAGCGTTTCGAGAGAAACACACATAGTATTTATGGGGAACGCACCGAAGGAAGGCATACATATAACCATGAGAGTCAGACGAGGAAACAAGGACTTGAGCGCCTCAGAGCGTCGGTTATCGCCAGTACTCTCTATGTACCATAGTCAGTGGACTGCCACAGGTCCAGGAACGGGGACGTGTCGTCGCCACGATCCATAACATCTTGTAGACTTGCATTTACCAGTCTCTTCCGATAAACTGTAACCGACCGATCGTGACCAGGAACTGCTTTAGAGTGGGTCTTCGAAGCGTATCCCCCTCCCCCTCTCCATCGGTTTCAGCACCTCAGACCGAATGCACTAGTGTAGCTACACTGGAGAAAAATAGACCTTTACTGCCATCCTAAGGAGGCAGTGCTTTCATCCTGCAGTGATGCATTGAATTTCACGCTGGTCGTTCTGAAAAAGAGAAAAAGACGTCCTGCTGAGAAAATACAGCGTCTCCCTTCGCGGGACCGTTGCTGTGCAACGAGTCTGAATGTTAGGGATAGACTCCATCTTTTCAACAGACACTCCGCTTTGGAACTATGTTACTAATTTGGTTGCCAGAAAGCTGAAAATTATGTGGACTTTACCCCAATAACTCTTTGTGTTGGGAAGCCGTTTCTCGCTCCCAAATTGAAGGAATTTATTAATCATGGTCAAAACAGCATTACGCGTTTATAAAACTAAACTAAAACTCTTCCTGAACAGGCCATGAAGGCCCACCGGTACCGACCGGCCGCCGTGTCATCCTCAGCTCACAGGCGTCACTGGATGCGGATATGGAGGGGCATGTGGTCAGTACACCGCTCTCCAATCCGTTTGTCTGTTTCCGAGACCGGATCCGCTACTTCTCGATCAAGTAGCTTCTCAGTTTGCCTCACAAGGGCTGCGTGCACATCGCTTGCCAACAGCGCTTGGCAGACCGCATGGTCACCCATCCAAGTGCTGGCCCAGCCCGAGAGGGCTATAACGTCGGTGATCTGACAAGAAACGGTGTTACCACTGCGGCAAAGACGTATCGCGTTTATAGGCTCATTAATTATGCATGCTATCCTCCCATGACTACCGCCAACTCTTTCGTCTTCTCCTATGTTCAGGTTATACTTTTGGGTCTAAAATTACCCAAATATTTCCTGATTCTTTCTTTGTCAGGCGGAGCTAAGCAGGTTTAGGGGGTTTGATGAGGGTATATGTTTTAGAAAAGTACCTCATATAGACTGTGACTGATCAAAGACGTCCTAAGCTCTAGAAAAAGCAATGCATGCCTATATAAGACCCCATGCCAGTGTCGAAAATTTTATGTTGGGGAGATATGTCGCAGTGTGATAGAGCGTTGTGTTAAAATCCATCAACATTCATGCCTGTTCCATTCAGATAAATCAGTGGTAGTTCAACACTGATTCAACATGGGACATCACATGTTTTACGAGAAGAATGAAATTATGTCTTCACCGTTGCCGTTCTCGGAATGAGTTTTTGAAAGGAACCACTTACCCGCACAGCAGATAACCTTATCAACAGAAATAAAAGCCTGCAACTTTGCACTGCCTGTAAATCAGA
Organism: Schistocerca gregaria; assembly: GCF_023897955.1. NCBI lineage: Eukaryota > Metazoa > Arthropoda > Insecta > Orthoptera > Acrididae > Schistocerca > Schistocerca gregaria. Next base: position 601,961,250 of record NC_064923.1, on the reverse strand, counting down.
CCCGGCTACATTAATATGGAACTGGAGGAACCAGAACCTGCAATTCATGAAACGACGAAGAGCACTGCAGAGGGTTAACTCCTCTTTTAACGACGGAGAGTATGGCAGCACAGTAAGTGCCCTTGCATGTGCACTCCATCAATATGACTGCCGGTTTCATCCAGCTACGAGTATCTCTTGTGACCCGACTCTGGTATGGGTATTAATGTTTGATTGCACGTGACATGTGTGAAGTTGATGTTTCAAAAGTTATTCTGATCTTTTATGTATGTACTTATATCATAATTTTTGTAACACTGATTCATTTGTTATTTCAATTCTTTTGTAAAGCCCATATTACTACAAATGTTATCTGCACTGTTATGTTTTTAATGATGTATTTTGTACCTTTGTTATTATATTCTTATGTTATAAAATTGTAATTGACACCAGTTGATCAAATTAAATAATTTGTAAGTTACATTTCACTGCACACGTTTCTGTTGGTCATAGTATATGGACAATATGTGAGAAGTAGGGACTGATAGTGTTTGCACGAGTGTTAATAATTCAGCAAGGGACTGGATAACAGCATTGCTGGTTCTAAGCACATTTCAAACAAATTCTTTGTGAGTGGACAAGTGGTGGTTTATGGACTTGCTATATTGCCCACAAGACTTTTCAATGGTGATTGTGCACCTGCACAGTCGCAACAGTTGGCTGCTAGCCATATCTAGAAGGACTAAAATAGGTCTACACCTTTGATGACTCAACAATACCATTATTTCTACAAGGACTGCAGTGGGTCTGCACCTCTGGTCGCCCACCAATACCGTAATCTCTACCAGGACTGCAATGGGTCTACTCTGTGTTCACCTACCTACCAATATTCTTCACAACTTCGACTGACTTTGCTGTAGGTTTGCTCTGTTGTGGCCCATTACCTGTCTGCATGTCAAGAGTCAGCACTATCTTTCCGTTGTAAGGACAACACTACTTCTTCAAGACTGCATGGAAATCCACTACTTCAGTGTGCATTTTCTATTACTACTCAGACTTTGAGAAAAACACTGCAATTTTACTTTGATGAATGATCAGGAATGTCTTTATGGACTGTGTGAAAATTTTATCTTTTGACCAACATTGTATCGATAAGTGTGTGCATTTCATTTCTTCGTTATTTTAATTATGAAAAAAATTTTCAAATGTGTATTGGCCACTGCCCAAAACAATTTGTAAATTTTTTTTGGGGAGCATGGGGGCTACGTAAGTAAGCTGTTTAGGTTTTTTTATTGGTAACGCCGCCGCCACGTAGCGCTCTGTATGAAAATCACTGGCTATGCCGTGTGTAGTTTGTGGCTGGTTTGCATTGTTGTCTGCGATTGTAGTGTTGGGCAGCGGCAGCTGGATGCTAACAGCGCGTAGCGTTGCGCAGTTGGAGGTGAGCCGCCAGCAGTGATGGATGTGGGAAGAGAGATGGCGGAGTTTTGAAATTTGTAAGACTGGATGTCATGAACTGCTATATACATCACGACTTTTGAACACTATTGAGATAAATACATTGTTTGTTCTCTATCTAAATATTTCATTTGCTAACTATGCCTATCAGTAGTTAGTGCCTTCAGTTGTTTGAATGTTTTATTTAGTTGGCAGCAGTGGCGCTCGCTGTATTTCAGTAGTTGGAGCAACCAAGATTTTTGTCAGGTAAGTGATTTGTGAAACGTATAGGTTAATGTTAGTCAGGGCTATTCTTTGTAGGGATTTTTGAAAGTCAGATTCCGTTGCGCTAAAATTATTGTGTGTCAGTTTAAGCACAGTCATGTATAATTCATCAAAGGGGACGTTTCACCTTAAATGAGAGAAATAGCGCATTAAATCATTATATTGTCACCAGGATTTCCATAAGCTGAGCCCGCCGGTGTGGCCGAGCGGTTCTAGGCGCTTCAGTCTGGAACCGCGCGACCGCTAGGTTCGCAGGTTCGAATCCGGCCTCGTGTATGGATGTGTGTGAAGTCCTTAGGTTAGTTAGGTTTAAGTGGTTCTATGTTCAATGGGACTGAGGATCTCAGATGTTAAGTCCAATAGTGCTCAGAGCCATTTGAACCAATTTATTAGCTGACAGCTGGGTACAACTGACACGCCATTTGGGAGTAAATACGTATTCAAAAGGCTAATGCAATATTGATGCTACCATTCTCTTCCATCATTGCTGTTCGTTTCACTTCCACATAATTGTCACATCCTGTCCTCGTCTCTATGCCCTCCTTATACTTCTTCTTAGACTGTCCGATTCTTTCTGTAGCAGAACAGTTCCTTTGCGAATGATAGTGCTGTTAGTGTTTCTGGGGACATGATGAATAAACTTTATTTTTGTCCTTCCTATTTCCTTTCATTATCTTCTTTCTCTCATGACTTCCATTAACATTTCCCATTGGTCTTTCTTTCATTTCTTCTTGTTCATGTCATTTTCAACCATAGAAACATTCCAGTAGCTTCATCTAGATTCGTTTAAAATTTATCCGGAGTCCAAGTTTCAATTCCATTGAGCAGTGTACTCCGTACAAAACGTATATAACGGATTTTCTGTGATCTAGCAGTATATTCACATGTTTGCTGGGTAACTTTTTTATTAATAGTAAGCGCTTGGTTTGCCAATACAGTCTTTCTCTTCATTTCCGTTAAGCACCTAGTGATTTCTATAAATATACTACGGAGGTAACTACATTGTTTCACCTCACCAGTTCTCAGATTGTCAGTTTTTACGTCGATTTTAATTTCGTATATATTTTTGTGCACTACTACGTATTAGATTCACGTTCCGTTTTTCCACTTTCATAGTTTCAGAATGCCTGATGGGACTTGTCACATTTTATCCCTTTCCTTTTTGGAATCTGAACTTATTACTATCTTATCAGGAACACACACCGTCAGGTGGCTTGCGGAGTATGGATGTAGATGTAGATGTAGATGTAGAAATCACATTCTATGTGACCTTCTGTTATTAACTTTTCTTGCATTTGTCTTCTCCTTCGTGATCTGAACAGTTTTCTACGTTGAACACATTAAGTAAAAACGGAAATAGGTCATTCTAGTCTGACTCCTTTTCAAATCCTTGCCTCTTCCTCTACCTCATCGGTTAATTTTGTACTTTTGTTCTGATAGAATCGAATTATATTTCTCTTGTTCTTCCAGTGCAGTTTTTGATGAAAAAAAAGATATGAAATATTTATTATGCAAAAATGTGAATGAATGGATGAAAAAATGGGGGGGGAAGAAATGGCTTTAAATATTTATGTTATTTACACTTTCAGTACGAACTTTGTTGTAGAACCCGTTATTTAGGTGTGGTAATAAAAATTCATTTAGACAGAATTAAGCACATTTAAAATTACGTGAACCTTAGCAACCCTCTCATGCTGATAAATTCAAACTAACTGATTAATAATGTTTATTTGAAACTTATTTAAATTATTTTTTTCTTTATTTCGGCCTTGGCACACATTTTCTAGATGCCGTGCGTATTTAAATATTTACTTAATTCTTTCCCGGCGTTAGCTATGGAACACAAGACTGTCTCTGTTAGCATAAAATGGTTAAATGTTGCCAAGCTGACCTGAACGTTTGATTATCATTGACAAAACACACTTCACTATACGTTTAAGTTATTTGCTTCAGCAATGGAAAGAACCAACAGATTAACAACTTCAACGTTAATTATCCGCCTATGAATGCACAAATGTAAAACCAATAATAAATTCAGTCAGCCTCAGGATCGCTGTAAAAGAAAAATATTTCGTAATTCACTGCTAATTTTACCTGATCTCGAATTACGGGTTTGGTTAATTTTATAGCGGAACAATTTTTTCAATGTGCCGCCGCTGCAAATCCTTCGGTCGCGGCACAGCCCAGCAACACCAACGATAATCGCTAAAAGTGCTGAAAATTCTTTAAAGAAATATTATAGATGACGTGGGCAAGCTAATTTACATTAATAATACACTATTTTGATAAATTATAATGTATTTAGACCATAACAATAATTGAAATAACACACCTGTACAATTTCTCCTCTAATGGCGGCTAAAGATAGATACAGACAAACGAAGTCTACTCATTCATATAATGCTACGTCACAGGTTCCTCTCTCTCTCAGCTCTAGAGGAAGACGACAAAGAATACACATTATTTAGCGATATTTATATTATTGCTGATTGTGAATGTCTGTTTGTAATCTTACATTATTTTCCTCTGTGGCTATATTTTACATTTTTTCATCGGAGATGTTAGCATATTTCGTAATTACATTATAAGTATAGAAATATTACAATCTTAAATACATCGAGAATATTATTACAGAAAACATTACAGAATAACCAACGTCCTTTACACAAAATTAAATAACGTTATTTGTTAAACAATTACAGTACATTCGAATTGCTTCATAGTGGGGTACATAGTACAATTAAATGTCATTTCATTTTATTAGTGTTATGTGTGCTGCCAGGTAACGTTACAAGTTCTACATTCTTCCTAGATCTAAAGAGTAGACCTAAATTCGCGTTGTTAAAAGCTTTCCCTAAATTAATAACAGTAAGAGTAGTCTATGTAATCACACCTATCCTTCTCTCTAGTAACATGTGAAAAGCCAAAATTGCTGCTCTTGTTTGTCTTTTCTAATTTCAACCTGTTCTTCTCCAATATACTTACATAATTTTCCTTTTTTCCTTCCCTGAAATATATTGATAGATATTTTGAAGCCATGTGATAACGTTGCCCTCTGCCTTTCTCCAAACCTACTCAAGGGTGCGATTGCATCACGAGATAAGCCCCTTGGGGGCTTATCTCCACGAAGCCCTGACTTGGGGACGATGAGATGCTCGCTGTCAATCCATTCAGGACAAGCTCTTAATCTGATCTGTCCACCGTAAAAGTGCTGGACCCCTGTCTTCGGACGTCGAATTTTCCTTCTATTATTGTTCTTTCCATTGCCTCTTTCCTTGTACTAATGTGACCAAAATATTTTAACGAACTGTCGTTGACAAGGGTCGACAATGTTGTTCTGATGCCGAGCTGCCTCAAGATCAATTCATGAGTCTGATGTGGTGTCGATGGTGTCTGAAGCTATTTTCTATAGCACCACATTTCCAGAGCATCAGCTCTCTGACGATCCGTCGTCACATCGTCCAGGTTTCTGCTACGTTCAAGTTTCTCTGCATAGGTCACCATAGGAAAGATTAAAGGTCGAACGAGGGTGAGCTCTGTCTTGGCGGTAAGGGGGTATCCTTCCAGATTCGATAAGTTTACTGTAGCATTTCTCACAATCGAAATGCGCATCTGTATCTCAGGTTCGCAGCCTCCAACATCAGTGACGACAGATCCCAAATATTCGTATTCAGCAAAATTTGTGATATCAGGCCTGTTTTCCTTAGGGCGATCTACAATAATCACTTTCTTCTTTGTATTGTATTTTCTGCTTCTTTCAGCCAACCATGGTTTGATGCTTTCCAGTTGATGGTCGTCTGTTGCAGTTATCATCTGCATACCTGAGACTGTGAATTTTTCTATTACCTAAAAAGATGCCGCGATACTAGTCTTCAAAAACGTCCCTCATAATGCGCTCACTATGTTTGTCAAACAACAGCGAAGCGAGCATTATTTTCTTACGCTGGCTTTAGTAGAAAACATAACTGAAAAGGTGATACTGATTCTTGCTGTCACAGTGTTCGGAAAGTACAGTTCTGAATTAAGTATACCATGTGATACGACGATACACCCCCACGAGAATAATCGATAGCTTTGACCATTTCACCTTGTCGAAAGCTTTTTTTAATCCACAAAGCATATGAAATCTTCATATTACATTAACTCGCCTTTCCGTGCCGCCGGATGTTTAGGATCTGCTCACGGGTTCCTTTGCGTGCAATAAACCCAGTTCGTTCATCCGATATTTCTGGAAGCTGCTACCACTGTTAATGATCTACAACTGGTGCACTCAACTGTCTTTCATATCTAAGGTATGGTAAAGTTTCTACGTTGTGTGAAGTCTTTGGGCCTGATTCCTCTATCAAAATAATAATTTAATACCCCGAAAGCTGGCGTTTCGTGTATTTATCTAAAATAATTAGCAATTGAAGACGGGTGTCATCAATGCCGGTTGCTACTCAGTCTTTGAGACTCCGTAGGACGTTTCCATATTTATTTCTCGTAACTGGGCATTCATTTCACTTTCACACACATTGATGTTTTCCATTAGATTATTTTCTTACTATAAGTCTTTATCACCGCAGAGTTATGCAATGAATTCTTTGCAACAGGCACGTGCCTCATCTTTGTCACTAATATTCCCCCTTCATTTGCAAAAAAGCACACGCCTCACCTTTTTTTTCAGTACATGCGGTCTGCAGCATCTTGTCAAGGTTCACGTGGCTTCAAACCTCCCCCCCCCCCCCCCCTCCCTGGGGCGTGGGTATGGATGTGTGTGAGTTGTCCTTAGGGTAAGTTAGCTTAAGTTAAGTTAGATAAAGTAGTGCGTAAGCCTAGGGTCCGATGACCTCAGCAGTTAGGTCCGATAGTCCTTACCACAAATTTGCATTCGTTTTTCAGTAATATTTTTGCTACTACAGAATTTGTACTCAATTTTTTATAAACGTAAACGTATTTTCCCTTTTTCTGATCTCCCTCCATCTGTTCTACTATGCCTTTGTTCCATTATTCTTATCTTCTCCGTATTTGTTTGTTATGCGATTTTCAGTTCGTTTGTGGTTATCTACGTAGTTTTCCTTACTGAATTTATTCCTTTCCTGGCTTAGGTTTACTGTGGAAAAGTAATACAGTGCACAGGGGCTGTCTTAATACCCATGTGCATCATTTTTATTCCCCGAGTAAACCTTTTCTCACAGGGGACTTGTGACTTAACGTTTTTTAATCGCCCTTCTACTTTTCTTTTTTATGTGATGTTACTTGTTAAGTGAATGCTATTAGCTAGTCGTAAATAAGAAAACAAACCACCTTCTATAGGAAACTTACTTAATACAAGACAGAAGCGCTTTTGTCGCGACTGAGGAACGTCGCAGCACTGCACGAAAAGAGATATATTATCAATTACTTTATCATGACTGCCACGAGGCCCTCCAGCTGCGCTAATGGATTACTAAACTTCTGTTGTACGTATACAACCTTTAGAATTATTTGTTTTGCTTGCGGCAATCGTAAGAGTCAGCAGTAGGTTATGTATATTAGTGAAACTTCAACTAATGTTACACGTTGCTTAATTTCAGTACCCATTACCTCCAGTGACTAGTCATTTCTAGGAGTACCGTGAAACATGGTGCTAGCGGGTGATGGTATTTACAGGTTATTAGTTGCAGACCTCAGCACTTCGTGTCCTCTAGCAATTATCAGGAGGTTAATGCGCGTTCCTCGAGGTTACAAGGAGAACGAGAAGCTACTGAAGCTCTTCCCTCGACCCGAACTCTATCAGGAAATGAATCGTTCTCAGTGATTTGGCCAAGGGACGGAAGTTGTAGCCGCTTAGAGCCGCTCGTCCGTTCTAGACTGCGGGGACTAACGCCGCGTAATCCCGCGACAAAGAATGGCCCGGCAGAGCCCCCAGTTTATTGTTCCGGGTGCGAGAACTACAGCGCTGGCACTGGGCAGCTGCTGTCGGCTAGTTTGGCAACCCGCCTAACACTCTCGCTCGTAGGCATACCTTACAACACGGGGCTGCACAGCCGGATGGAACAGCGGGAGGAGTCGTGTCTTGCCAAAAATTTATTCTATTCTTCCTTTTACATGTTTGTTGCTGAAAGAAGCCATTACTTACTTATTTATTTATTCGTTATTGGCAAGTGTTTCTAAATTCTAGGAATCACTTGAAGGTTTCTTGCATGCCCTTGTTCATCAGGTGTACCTGCAAAAGGAAATATATAAAAGAACATGAATGGCAGTAAGGAAAAAACGATTACAGAGCTATATAACAGCTACGTATTGTGAGAATGTGCTTTAGTCGTAGTCCATGGCGAAATTCCTGTAACCTCTATGGTTGACAGCGTCTCTGCAATGAAAACCAAACAAATTAAAGAAACGTGACCATGAGTCACCAATGCAGCACATTCTCACACTTTCTAAGCATTTTATTGTGCTATAACTTTTTCTTCCTATGCTCACCAAAAGCGTAATGCAGAAATGATTATTGCATTATGTAATCCTCATGTTACCTCTCAATTCCCATGGACTGTAAATCACGCCCTGTCAGTATAGTCGCATCAAATTTTTACAGTATGTTTGTGTTGCAGCCAGCAGCTCAATTTCAGTACCCATTACCTTCAGTGACTAGTCATTTCTAGGAGTACCGTGAAACATCGTGCTAGAGGGAGATGGTATTTACAGGTTATTAGTTGCATTAATCTGACTCACGCGGCTGTCGTCGTCTCGTTTTCCCACCCACACACCCACAGTAATAATGTCAATAGTCTTAAAAAAAAGGTCTACAAGGTCTTGTCGCATGACAGTCAAGGATACTAGGACGCTCTAGGATACGAAAATAAATTTAGAGTTGCAATCTTTAACATACTGACAAATTCGAAGATTAAAATAATTATCAACGGAGAAACAATATATTTGTTTCCTATCAAGTGCTGAGTAAAACAAGGTTGCACATTCACTATGACACTATTCGCCATGTCGCCTGACATATTACTATGGGAAATCTCCTCATTCTGTAGGGGTATAAACGTGAGAAAATCACACACAATTTGTAAAGCCTATGCAGATGGTCTGTACATTACAGAAGTCCAAGATTTGAATAAGTTAAAGGAGGATTTAAATCTATATAAAAGAGCATCGGGAGTCGGAGGAAATGGTGGGTTCCGGCTCACTGGCTCAATTGTGGAAAAGGTGGGTTCTGGCTCACTGCCTCAATTCCTGCCTCAACCTCCAGATTCGTCACAAATTAAGGCAGTTGTCCGGAACCTGCCTTTTCCTCCTTCTGCACTTCAACTCTTCAGGTCTAACTGACCCCATTTTCATTTAAAATAATATACTTTTTACGAAGGTGCAATTCAGAAAAAAGAATTTTATTGTTTTTTTATAAAAGGCGCATGTAATAAAATAGATATTTATTAACTTCCCATAAAAGGTGAATGTAAGAAAATGAATAATTGAATTAAGGTTCAAGAAAATGTTAAACATAAATGTTATAAAGCATTTCAAAATTTTGGTAGCAGCAGGGGAAAAAATTCAAATAATGAATTCCAGATCATGAAATTGATTATACTTACGTTTAATTTTCTTCATCTTCTTATATCTCAATTTCATCTGTCCACTTTCAAAACATTGAACATCCCAGTCCGTAATTAATTATCTGGTAAAAATTTTAAAATCATTATTAAGCTCAATACAAGTTTTTTCTACATAACCTGTATTTAAATATGCACATCCAGGACATTATATAAAACGCGTACCTCTAGCTCAGTTAGAAATTTTATCTCTTTCAAGACCCTTTGCTTGTTGAGCTTCTCGATTAGGGTCTTCAGTATATAGAAAAAATTTCTTTAGATTTTTTTTTAATTCATCAGTCTACTGACTGGTTTGATACGGCCCACCACGAATTCCTTTCCTGTGCTAACCTCTTCATCTCAGAGTAGCACTTGCAACCTACGACCTCAATTATTTGCTGGATGTATTCCAATATCTGTCTTCCTCTACAGTTTTTGCCCTCTACAACTCCCTCTAGTACCATGGAAGTCATTCCCTCATGTCTTAGCAGATGTCCTATCATCCTGTCCCTTCTCCTTATCAGTGTTTTCCACATATTCCATTCCTCTCCGATTCTGCATAGATCCTCCTCATTCCTTACCTTATCAGTCCACCTAATTTTCAACATTCGTCTATAGCACCACATCTCAAATGCTTCGATTCTCTTCTGTTCCGGTTTTCTCACAGTCCATGTTCCACTACCATACATTGCTGTACTCCAGACGTACATCCTCAGAAATTTCTTCCTCAAATTAAGGCCGCTATTTGATATTAGTAGACTTCTCTTGGCCAGAAATGCCTTTTATGCCATAGCGAGTCTGCTTTTGATGTCGTCCTTGCTCTTTCCGTCATTGGTTATTTTACTGCCTAGGTAGCAGAATTCCTTAACTTCATTGACTTCGTGACCATCAATCCTGATATTAAGTTTCTCGCTGTTCTCATTTCTACTACCTCTCATTACCTTCGTCTTTCTCCGATTTACTCTCAAACCATACTGTGTACTCATTAGACTGTTCATTCCGTTCAGCAGATCATTTAATTCTTCTTCACTTTCACTCAGGATAGCAATGTCACGAGCGAAACGTATCATTGATATCCTTTCACCTTGTATTTTAATTCCACTCCTAAACCTTTCTTTTATTTCCATCATTGCTTCCTCGATGTACAGATTGAAGAGTAGGGGCGAAAGGCTACAGCCTTGTCTTACACCCTTCTTAATACGAGCACTTCGTTCATGATCGTCCACACTTATTATTCCCTCTTGCTTGTTGTACGTATTGCATATGACCCGTCTCTCCCTATAGCTTACCCCTACTTTTTTCAGTATCTCGAACAGCTTGCACCATTTTATATTATCGAACGCTTTTTCCAGGTCGACAAATTCTATGAACGTGTCTTGATTTTTCTTTAGCCTGGCTTCCATTACTAGCCGTAACGTCAGAATTGCATCTCTCGTGCCTTTACTTTTTCTAAAGCCAAACTTATCGTCACTTATCGCATTCACAATTGTCTTTTCCATTCTTCTGAATATTATTCTTGTAAGCAGCTTCGATGCATGAGCTGTTAAGCTGATTGTGCGATAATTCTCGCACTTGTCGGCTCTTGCCGTCTTCGGAATTGTGTGGATGATGCTTTTCCGAAAGTCAGATGGTATGTCGCCCGACTCATATATTCTACACATCAACGTGAATGGTCGTTTTGTTGCCACTTCCCCTAATGATTTTAGAAATTCTGATGGAATGTTATCTATCCCTTCTGCCTTATTTGACTGTAAGTCCTCCAAAGCTCTTTTAAATTCCGATTCTAATACTGGATCCCCTATCTCTTCTAAATCGACTCCTGTTTCTCCTTCTATCACATCAGACAAATCTTCACCCTCATAGAGGCTTTCAATGTATTCTTTCCACCTATCTGCTCTTTCCTCTGCATTTAACAGTGGAATTCCAGTTGCACTCTTAATGTTACCACCGTTGCTTTTAATGTCACCAAAGGTTGTTTTGACTTTCCTGTATGCTGAGTCTGTCCTTCCGACAATCATATATTTTCGATGTCTTCACATTTTTCCTGCAGCCATTTCGTCTTAGCATCCCTGCACTTCCTATTTATTTCATTCCTCAGTGACTTGTATTTCTGTATTCCTGATTTTCCCGGAACATGTTTGTACGTCCTCCTTTCATCAATCAACTGAAGTATTTCCTCTGTTACCCATGGTTTCTTTGCAGCTAACTTCTTTGTACCTACATTTTCCTTCCCAACTTCTGTGATGGCCCTTTTTAGAGATGTCCATTCAAAAATGGCTCTGAGCACTATGGGACTAAACTGCTGTGGTCATTAGTCCCCTAGAACTTAGAACTACTTAAACCTAACTAACCTGCGACCGTAGGTACCGGACTGCGGGCCTAGAACCGCGAGACCACCGCTGCCGGCGATGTCCATTCCTCTTCAACTGTACTGCCTACTGCACTATTCCTTATTGCTGTGTCTATAGAGTTAGAGAACTTCAAACGTATCTCGTCATTCCCTAGAACTTCTGTATCCCACTTCATTGCGTATTGATTCTTCCTGGCTAATGTCTTGAACATCAACCTACTCTTCATCACTACTATATTGTCATCTGAGTCTGTATCTGCTCGTGGGTACCCCTTACAATCCCGTATTTGATTTCGGAATCTGTGTCTGACCATGATGTAATCTAATTGAAATCTTCCTGTATCTACCGGCCTTTTCCAAGTATAACTCCTCCTCTTGTGATTCTTGGACAGGGTATTCGCTTTTACTAGCTGACACTTGTTACAGAACTCAGTTAGGCCCTCTACTATTTCATTCCTTGTCCCAAGCCCATATTCTCCTATAACCTTTTCTTCTACTCCTTCCACTACAACTCCATTCCAGTCGCCCATGACTATCAGATGTTCATCCCGCTTTACATACTGCATTACCCTTTCAAGATCCTCATACACTTTCTCTATCTGTTCATCTTCAGCACGCGACGTCGGCATGTATACCTGATCAATCGTTGTCGGTGTTGGTCTGCTGTCGATTCTGATTAGAATATCCCGGTCACTGAACTGTTCACAATAACAGACCCTCTGCCCTACCTTCCTATTCATAACGAATCCTACACCTGTCATACCATTTTCTGCTGCTGTTGATATTACCCGATACTCATCTGACCAGAAATCCTTGTCTTCCTTCCACTTCACTTCACTGACCCCTACTATATCTAGTATATCTAGATTAAGCCTTTGCATTTCCCTTTTCAGATATTATAGTTTCCCTACCACGTTCAAGCTTCTGACATTCCACGCCCCGAGTCGTAGAACGTTATCCTTTCGTTGATTATTCAATCTTTTTCTCATGGTAACCTCCCCCTTGGCAGTCCCCTCCTGGAGATCCGAATGTGGGACTATTCCGGAATTTTTTGCCAATGGAGAGATCATCATCACACTTCTTCAACTACAGGCCACATGTCCTGTGGATACACGTTACGTGTCTTTAGATTCTTATAATTTGTAATGTCCATATGGTAGTGAATCTATTACATTTTCGAGAACATCTTATATTATCTTGAGGACTCAATACTTTCTTGTTTACTTTAACTATGTAAATTACATCTCTTTCAGTTTAAACCATATTGATTTTTCTGTAATGTCATCTTTTGTTAAACAGACAATCTTTTGTAAACAATCTTACTAGACTTTTGACTACACGTTTTGGAATTACTTTTGATTTTTCCTCGATTTTTTTGCCAACTTTATAAGTGTACACTTAGCTCTCAAACCCCAAAATTATTCCATTATATTTCCATTAGATTTACCTTTAATTTTTTGTAAATGTTTCTGGTTTACTTGTGTAATTGCATAAATATTATATGTTGGATAATCACTTGTATCAAAGTAATCAGTCATTGATTTGATGTCTTTATAAAAATCCTTAGTTTCTATACAGTAGAAATAACTTTCCATATCTTGATAACACAACTCAAAATTTTTCCATATTTTGGTTTCATTATGCTATAGTAAAAATCATACATCAACTCTCTAGTTACATCAAGTATGCTCATCCTGATATATATGGGTGTATTATATGTGTTTTGTCTTGTTCATATGATTGACCACAAGATTTTCATTAAAAATGGTTATTCCTCTATAGTTTGGTTTTGCTATTAATTTGTCACATTTTTCTCCATCTGATACTAATTTTATATCCACTCTGTTTCTTATGTTTTCCATTGTCTTACCAAACACAGAATTGTAGAGCGATCTGTAGAAATTTTTCAAAAATGATCTTTTGCTTTAGTTCACATTTGTGAATTCAACTAATAAGATTATTTAAATTTTAAGACCGTGGATATTTTTGTGAGTTTCATTCCAAGAGAGATATACTGTTCAAGTTTTCTATAATGAACTACATAATTATGCTTGTCAATCAGAGTAGTCATCAACTTGCTTTCTTTAGTGTTAGGCAGAATTTTATTTTCAGATACAAGTGATTAATATCTATGTAAATCATGTAATTCATTTGGATATTCTAAATCAGCTTCAAAAATTCATCCATTTTAGCAGTAGCTGACATTTCACTTACTTTTCTACAGTTGAAAGAATGTGGTTCATCGCATTCAGATCCTCTATATGGTAAATATAGACTCATAGCATATCCATATAAATTGTTTGCATATAAAGAAGCTTAATAATGTGATATCTTAATCATATTGCCAGCACTCAGATATTTCTTGTTTGTCATTACATTACTCTTGCAGCATTGTGATATTCCTCCTCTTATTCCCTTTTCAATCATCAGAATCATACCATAATCATGTAAGAAATCAAGTGGCTGTTGAGTCATTTTCAACATCGCATTCCAACACAAACGAGGAGCTGTAAGATACCAAGTAAGGTCTAAATTATAAGCTTGTACACAAGTTTTGCTAAGATTTTCAAACACATCAGCCAATAACAAAACATCAGTTTCCAAACACCAGTCATTATATTCACCAAGATTTTTCTTATTGTATATTTGTAATCTTCATCACTTATTTCACAGTCATTCAGTTTATTGTAAAAGTTTTCTTTTGTTCGTAATTGTGTCTCTTCAAATTTCTTCCAAGAATCCACGTAATCATATGGTAGACACCTTTTCTGATCACTAAATTAAATAATTCTGCTTTGAAAAATTCTTAATATTTTTCATTTGCTCTCTTGAAGAAGCCATAAATTTAAATGTGTCAATAAATCTCACTTTCAGACCTTCTGTCCTTTTACCAAAACTAACATATCTATCTTCATTGTTAGGTACTAAATCTTTTTCTTTCTTATCATACCCAAGTTCTTTCACAAACCCATGAGAATCATATCCAGATAAATTATGTAAATAAATTGGAACAACGTTCAAATGTTTTACCTGTAAATTACATTCATTACATAATGGATATATATTTCAATCAAACGATCGTAATGTCGAACCTTTTTGTAGTTTCTTGTATAATGACATCTACACAGTGAACAAACCATCTACACAGTGAACAAACTTCAGCTTTACCATGGACTCGTTTCTTTAGTTTCAGAATAAATTCTTCCAATTTTTTCAACTTATTTTTTATGCATTCAATAAGTTGCTTATCAAAATTTGGTCGTCTATAAACAGGACCATCTTTGTAAAACCCATTAGCACACTTGATGTAATGACAGAATTCTTGTTTCATTTTTTTGATATTTCATTGTATATGAATTTTCTGGATTGAGTTGACAGTCTTCCATCTATAACAGTAAACTTTCAAAATCACAAATGGAACTTTCTGTGTGTGTTGATAATATTTAAAATTAACATATGAACCTTTCTCTAGCATTTATACTTTTAGTGGTTTGCTAGTGAAACAATTTGGTTTGTGATTATCTAATTTTTCTTTGCCTGTGAAAAGGAATAAACCAAAATCACGAATAAATATTGCTTCTTCGTCTTTAATAATTTGACTGGAAATAGTCTAGTAATTATTTTATGTAACAACAGTTTTAATTCCTTTCTTTCTTGAAATAAAGTTGGTTTATATGTTTCTCTTTGTTACATTTCGAAATTTTTAATGGATGCACTTGGTACTTTTCATCAACGAATAGACATTGATAGATACGTTAATTGTGCAGTCCATTCCTAAACCAGTCTTATCAATTTTTTTTATGAAATGAGTGATGCCTATTCCGATTTTCTTCAGTACCTGTCGCATTGACTGATTAGTCTATATTCACTTAAAAGTTTTTCTTTACCATAGAAATCATTGGCTAAAAATCGGTCATTGTTCCTAAAATTGCCTTATTTGCTCAGAGTGTCGTTCCAGTAGTCGTCTCATCCTACCATCCAATTAAATTCTTCATATTCCAGTGAAAGGAAACGCGTGATATTTTGCCGGCGTTTTTACAGTTGTCGTCGGTAAAGTCTGAAGACGTGTGCAGTTTTCTGACAAAATAGGATTATGATGGAAGAAAGAATTACTGTAGCTCCCAAATGCAAACCAAGATGCCATTAAAGTGATCCTGCTCTATGGAAGAAAACCAAGGAAAAATATAAATGGTAAGAAAGATGTCACATTTGTGCAGTGTGTTTACACGACTGATTTAGGCTCTCGTGTCAATGATCAGTGAATGTATAAAGGTTGAGAAAACGACGGGCCACAGTACGATGCAAAAAGACAATCTGTAAAGTCTTTTGGGGTAGCGTTCTCGCTCCCCACACACCAGTTACCGGGTTCGATTCCCGGCGGGCTCAGAGATTTTCTCTGCCTCGTGATGTCTGAGTGTTTTGTATACAACCCTTAGGTTAGTTAGGTTTAAGTAGTTCTAAGTTCTAGAGGACTGACGACCATAGATGTTAAGTCCCATAGTGCTCAGAGCCATTTTTTGTAAAGTCTTTTATTGAACTTTTTAAGTGCTGTGAAAGTCACTATTGTCGAGGAAAATCGTTACAAAGAAAATATTTTCCCGGAAACTTAAGCACTGAGAAGTGACACAGGATGTATAACGCAAAGGTTTGTCATGATATGAGATGAAGCGATGGTTCTTTCGCAACATTTTCACAACGGGTTACAACATCGGTTTTGTTCTACGTGCATTGAACTTAAGGGAAAAATTGAGCACGCAAAGGATACGTAAGAAAAGAATTCGATGATTAAAGGGAAAAATTGAGCACGCAAAGGATACGAAAGAAAAGAATTCGATGATTATCCAGTTTAGGAATCAGAAGTCAGAAGCTAAAGCTTTTTACGCAAAGGTGCAAGAAAAAAGGCATGATATGATCACAATGTCATTTGACTGTCAGAAAAATCTGGTTAATTCTAGAATACCGGATCAAATTGCGTACTACAGTCGTCAGATATATACCTATAATTCTGCAGTTGTGATGGGCCATTCACATACTGCATTGACAACACAAAATGTAATAACATATACGTGGATGGAACTTGAATACGAAAAGGGATCAAATGAGATATCCTTCGCAATATTTGACAGACTTTCTAAATGTGATTTATCGAACTACTCAAGTTTGCGACTTTGTGCTGATGGCTGCGGAGGACAGAAAAGAAACTCTGCAGTGATAATGATGTGCTGCTATTTTCTCTCAAAAGTAAGTCCTCCAAATATGAAGCATATTGAACTGATATTTCCCATTCCAGGACACTCCTTTCTGCCATTGGACAGAGTATTAGGAAAAACAAAGGACATTAAGACCAGGACAGTAATTAGAAACCCAAAAGAGCATGAAGATATTTTCGCATCGCATGCTCAGGTTTCTAAATTGGGTGTGGATTGCACAATGCGAGACTGGAAGAAGACTGCTGGCAATATGATGAAAAAATCAAGTAGCTGTCATTTCAAATTTTCTTCAGCAAAGCGGTTCATCTTGTGTAAAACGTCTGAAGGAAGCGTGACAGTACAAGGAGAACTGAATTACAATGTAGACTGTTATTCAGGAAGGTTCATGATAAAGAAAGGTAAACGTTTGATGAACATGAAGGTTCAACAAGTTGTGTCCTCAGGAGTGCCCTTGAACATAGCCAAGATTAAGGATGTAGAGCATTTGCTACAAAAACATTTTGGATTGGAGTGAAAGGTTAATGAAGAACTGGCTTTCTACAAGAATTTGTTAGCATCCAATACTGGAGAAACTAATTACTCCCCTGAAGAGACTATCAACGAATTTTGTGAAACTCATGAGGATTTGACAGACTTAGTTATTTGAATTCTGCTCTATGAATAATTATGTAGAAACATTATTGTTCACAATGAACTGTGTTTTTTATGTTGTAATAAATGAGTATAAACCAGATGCATCAGCACTATCACAAATGCACAAAAAATGAATATTCCTGGGTACATAAACTACGCACTAGCTGTGTGCTGCAACAAAACTTGTCTAATCCTGGACATAAAGCAACATAGCCTATTTCTTGATGGACAACTGTAAGGGATATTTTTATGTTTTGTTACCCTTTCTGAGTTTTTATCTACAGGATACAATGTTGATTTTATAGCCCAAAGAGAATATTTTTGATCCTTATTTTTCACATTAATACATGCTTTTTTTTACTTTTTCTTTCATTTGATAACACAATGTAAGATGGTCTTCTCAGTGGAAAATATCTGGTAATTCCTAATTATGAACCAACAATATTTTGTAATGACCATCCAGATCCATGCACTTGAAAATCATCCATACTTGATAAAATGTATTGTCTACCAATAAAATATTTTTAATTAATTCTCTTTTATAAGTGAGCATATAAGTTCTGTGTTTGGAAACCATATTCCATAATATTTCTGCTCCTTGGCATTTGGTACAACAATATCTTAAATTTATTTCAATCCACGATGTATTCTTAAGCTGTCTTTTACAATTTCTCATAATTTTCGGTTTTACTGCACTCAAGAAATGATTATGTTCAACTGAATTGATGTTATTTTCAAAATTTATTGTTTGAATCTGGTTAAAAATACAGTATCGACTGCATAATCTCTAACCGTTTTCTTGGCTCTTGGTTTCTCAAATAAATAAGCTTAAAAGGGAATTAGTTTTCTTCATTAGTTCGATTTTTTGTTTTGCAAACATGTTGGTAGAAAATGGAAATATTTTTTCAATGATTTACCTTCAGTTGTCTCTTTCACAAACACATCAGTAGAAAATTGAAATATTTTTTTCGATGGTTTTCATTAATTTTCTGGTTTGCAAACACATCCGTAGAAATAGAAATATTTTTCAATGGTTAATCTTTGGTTTTCAGTTTCACAAACACATTGGTAGGAAATGAAAATATTTTTTTATGATTGACCATAGTTAGTGTGGAAAATTTCATCATAATTATCAGTGTTATGATCAGGTAATTGTTGCCAAACATTCGACTTGAGGGGGAACCCACTTTCACTGTATGATGCCTATAATAAATGCCATTAGGTCAGCTATCGTTAATTTACTATATCCTTTTAAATTCTTTGTCTTACAGTAATAATGTCATTGAACAACTGTGTAGTTATCCTTTTGACCTTCCCAAACATCGTGAAGTTGAGGAACTGTGAATTGCTCAATTTTCCCTTTCAGTTTAAAGGAAATAATACTCATTACGTTTGTAAAAATTATCTTTTCAAATCTGATAAATGACAGAATCGTTATTTAATACATAGTTAATAAGTATGAGTCACTTCTAATTGCTAATTCTTCACATATTCTAAAGTGTACTACTTACGTTTATTATTATGATTATCTTGATGTGAAATATCATAAAAACAAATTAAATTATATATCATGTCAGCCTCAGTTGCATATAGAAGCCTATCTTTACCTAGATTTCAGCCAAAATAATTTGGCATTCTTCAGAAGCTATTGACACTAAACTATTGCATGCCAAAGTTTGGCCATGTCAAGTATAAAACTATAGCACCATAGTACCTGTCCATAAATCCACATTACTTAGCTGAAGTGATACAGCAAGACCCAATGCACAGACGAGGTTGGTAGGCTGCGACAGTTTCAAAATGTAGAAATAACTGTAACAGATGAAAATGGTAATCTGATTGACATCAATGGAGCTAGTGTAAAAGTTGTTTTAGAAATCGCTTCATAATTTTTTTTCTTAATAATCAGCAGTAGCTAAATCACTATTTGTCTGCATCATAAACAAACTTGCAAGTTATCAGTTTTGCTCATTCCCTGTGAATGGGAAGACTAAAAATAATTATATGTACCCAACATGGATATTGAAACTAATGTAAATATTGGTGATAATTGGCTTCATTCTAATCATGCCCAATTACAAAAGAATTTCAGCATTATTGGAAGTGATGGCACATATTATCCAATTAATCGATAGTTATGTGACAAAACGTTTTGATTTAGTAACCATAATATATATTGGCCACGATATCTTGGTAGATGATTGTTGCAGTGTCTATGTGTTTATAGGTTGCATTTTTTCATGACTTGTCAAGCCAATGGGAGCCAGGCATCTCTTGCCACAATTGTCACAAGTTTATCTGGCTGCTGAGGCAGGAGCAGTGGTAGCATTGCCAAGCTTTTTCTGACTTAATCTTTCTAACAAGCCTTCATCATGATTCGAAATTCCAGATGATATATCATCACGCCACTCTGGTTTCATGCTAGCCTGTGCCTCCCATCCCTTTGTGTCGATTCCAGAGCTCTCCATATCTCGTTTACAGGAGTCCTTGAACCTCAATACAGGACGTCCTACAGGTCTTTTGGCTATAGAGATCTCGCCACGCATCACCTCACGTGGTAATCTGTCAGAATCCAAACGGTGGACGTGTCCCAGGCAGCGGAGTCGTCTCTGCTTCAAGATAGCTGTAATACTGTTGCAGTTAGTTTTAGATAGCACTGCTTCGTTGCTCACTCGGTCCTTCCACGTTACTCCGAGGATAGATCTCAATCACCGATGTGGAAAGCATTAAGGCGACGTTCTTGTTTACCATAGATAGTCCATGTTTCTGGTGCATACAAAAGGATGCTGAGGACGCAACTTCGATACACAAGAATTTTGGTGGTCAGAGAGAGTTCGTTGTTTTCCCAACACATGTAGACAGTTGGCCAAAAGTAGTCACAGCTTTTCCAATGCGAGCATTAATTTCCTTGTCAACAGACATGTTTGATTCTATAGTCGATCCAAAATAGCAGACGTTATTTACGACTTGCAGAGTAGTGCCATCTAGTGTGATATTGAGCTTTGTGTTAGTACCCTGAACCATAATTACGGCCTTACTGCTGTTTACACTCATCAAGAGTAGGTGTCATGAGTGACTAAATCTTGATACTAGCTCTTGCAGCTCTTCTGCGGAGTTCGCAACAATTGCAGTGTCATCAGCATACAGGAGTTCATGAGCGACTATCTCATAGCGCTTTGTCTTACTCTTCAGAAGACTGACATTGAAAAGCCTTCCATCTTTCCTAGTATGCAGATGTACTCCTACATTGCAATTCTCTAAAGACACTTGGAGCAGACTCGAGAGGAAAATTCAAAAAAAGTGTAGGTGCCAACACACAGCCTTGTCCTACGCCACTGTTCATACTGAATGGTTTAGATGTTCTGCCATCGGAGATTATAGAGCCACGCATATTGTCATGAAAAGATCTTATTAAAGACAGCAAAGTTGGGGACATCCAATTTTTTCCAATATACTGTAGAGTTACTCCCTACTGACGGTGTCAAAGGCTTTGTTGAGGTCAACAAAAGCCACATATAACGGCACTCTGTGTTCGCAACACTTCTCTTGTAGTTGGCGCAAGGTGAATATCGTGTCACTTGTGGATCTGCCAGTTCTAAATCCACACTGTGACTGAGGGTAGATCCGAGCAGCCAAGGTTCCAGTCTCTTCAGGATTATCCCTGCATACGCCTTTCCAGCAATGCGCAAGAGAGATATTCCTCTATAGTTGTTACAGTTACCTCTGTCGCCTTTTCCCTTATAGATTGTTATTATATTTGCATCTCGCATGTCTTGAGGTACTGTGCCTTCTTCCCAGCACTGCAGTGAGATTTGATACAATATCGGCAAAACATAGTCAAGTTTGATGATTTCTGCTGGTAAGTTATCACGGCCTGTACTCTAGCCTACCTTTAGACTTTTAAGTGCGAGTTTTAATTCTTCAAAAGTGGGAGGATCATCAAGCTCAGACATAACTGAGTAAGTTGGTAAAGTACCTAGAGCATCTGAAGAAATGTTGACCTCTTCAGAGTATAGTTTAGCACAGTGCTGCAGCCATCTATCTAGCTGCTGGTTTTTATTGTCGATGGGGTCTCCATCTAGATCATCTATTGCAGCGAACTTCCTGCTTGTTGGTCCAATGGCTTTTTTGATGCCTTGATACATGGCACTATAATCTCTGCAGATATGAATAGTTTTACAAATGTTGGTCCAATATCTATTAGCGCAATGGCGAGAAACTCGTTGTAGATCTTCTTTGCAGGGCTTGTATTTAGCTATTGCTCGTTGGTCTTTAGGATTATTCAAAACCTGTATATGAGCATTACGTTTCTTGTCTATATATGGACACAACTCACTTTCACATTCAGTAAACCAGTCACTTTGAGTCCTACCCTGCATCCAAAATGTTCCGATAGCTGTCTATTTTCTTTAGCTAGATGCCACAAATTTTCGGCTCTCTGTGCAGTTATAAATTGCTCAGGATTCAGTTTCATCTCAATTTCTTCACAGAAGTTTTTGTATAGGGCATCATCTTGAATGGCTTTGGTGTTGATCTTCACTATTCGACAAAAACTTTCAGCTGAGTGAATCTTCTTTGGTGCGAACTGTGATTTGGTCATAACTAAAGAGTGATCAGTACCACATTCAGCACTGTGATAAATGCCGGAATTAAGGACATGACGTAGGTCGCTTCTTCTGGTTATGATGAAGTCGAGCTGATGCCAATAGCCTGAAGGTGGGTGTTTCCATGTTACTTTGTGCACGTTTCTGTTCTGGAAGTAAGTGTAAGTGATGCAGAGAGAAAGACAGGTGCAAAGTTCCAGCACTCGCTGACCGTTCTCATTCATATTTCCAATGCCGTATGGGTCACTGCAGTCGGCCCAGTTGTTCCGTTTATTCCCAACTCTGGCATTAACGTCTCCCAGTAACATGAGTTTATCTGATCCACGAACATTTTACAGGCATTTCTGCAGGTCTTCATAGAACTTGTCTTTGACTTCAGGTGGCGCTCTCATAGTGGGAACATAATCAGAGATTAACGTGACTGAGCCTGATGTTGTCTTTAATCTCAAAGTTTTTAATCGTTCAGACATAGATTTTGGGTTGTTCGCAGCAGCTGAGAAGACTGTTTCGCACTGCAAAGCCAACTCCGTGTTCACGTCTTTCTCTAGTTTCTCTCCCTTTCCAGAACAAGATGTAATTATCTTCACGCAGGCTGCCTTCCCCAGAGAGACGAGTTTCCTGTATAGCAGCCACATCAACGTGAAGAAGCAGGTGTTCTCTGTCAATTATGGCTGTTTTTCTGACTGTAGGGGCAGCATCTGTAGTAGAGTCATATCTGGGTAACATAGTTCTGACATTCCTTGTGCAAATCGGGTTATTGAATAGTTGGTTTTGCTCATATGAGCTACTTTAAAGTTGTTTTTTCCAGGTGCGTCAGTAACCCACCTTGTATCAAGCACTGCGAGATGGTTGCTGCTCCATATACCCATAGAAGTGCAAGGTGGGGGACGGACTGGCACCTTATTGGCTTGGGGCTGCCCAGCTTGAGGCCCAGTCAGTTAGCTGCAATGGGCTACCCCACCGACTAGAGTCATCCCTGGCTCCCTCACTCACGGCAATGCTTGAAACCGGTAAATACGACTCGCCGTGTTGTTATCCTCACCTTTGCAGACGCAGGCGGAGTGTCCTCGCCACAGGCACTACATCGCCTGGTTCGTATTTAAAAGCCACGAATTTGCCCAGCGTTCATAGCTTTCTCTCGACCCAAACAACTGGAGACTTCATCTAGAAGTTTGTGGGTGGCATCCATGGGGCCCCGAGCTGAGTCTGATATTGCTTCCACTTACTTGTGTCAGACTCCTCCTGTTTCCTTTCCTGTCGGCCTCCGTTGGCCAACTCTTGTTTTTCGACCCGAATGGTATTAGGTTTCCAGGCCTGAAGGTGTTTTGAGTTTCCTATCTCTCTCACCCCAGTTTGAAGCGGTTTGATGCACGACCCTAGCCCAAGGTTGTGGGTGAAGCCCCAACAGCAGCTGCGACGGAGGAGGAGATCTCTGGTACGGTGCATATGCTTGGCAGCGGATCTGGAGTACCGTAGGCGACAGTAGGGTTCAACCTGAACAAGTTGAAAACTCTTGCAACCCACTCAACCCCACACGTAGTGACCTGTCGCTCCTGTGGAAATAGTAACCATAAAGGTGGGATATAATGTTATGTCCAGAATAGATCATCCTCTTATTTCCTCATCAGTGTTACTGCATTTGCATTCATCCCTTGCTGATAAAATATGCATGGAAGGGCATATACTTAATAGTTGAAAAATAAAGGGCAAGAAAAATGAAATGCTTTATCCATTAGGAATTCTTGGTGTTTTTTTTAAGATTATAAGCAAATTATGTGGAGGGAGATTTAACAGTAAATTTTACATCGTCATCAAGTGCTGGAGATTCTGTTCTTCGATGATCTGATTATAATGATGCAGGAATTGAAACAAAAGACTCTCTTCCAACAAAAGGAAAAATTGTTGCAGAATCCATGGAAATTCGTGTACCAGTTGTTAATGATGCAGACTGCTAGTTAGAACAAAGCGAAAACATACTGAAAAATCCGATGCCTCCAATATCTTTTTATGAACTTCAAACCCCAGAAGTTGCAGTACTGAGTGGTAAGAATAATTTTGAACTAAATATTATTAATTACTATAAGTCAGTAGAATTTGATATACCAAATTTCGTATTTGTTACATCTCAGACAAATTGTAAGAATAATCAGTCGTCTTCATTATCCGATCAAATCATCCTACAGAATGTATACCTGAAAAATGGAAGAAACGAAATTTTCGCACACGAGATGTGGAACATCAATCCTCTAAATAATTTTCTCAAAACCTACAATGAATTTCTCGGTTTTGGAAAAGTTACACAACCGAAAGCAAGTCTTGATATTAGTTAATATAATTTTGTAACAAATTATCTGATTTAAATAATTAATATGACTCGCAGAAAGAATATTGTGACATCACAGAAGAATCTTACATACGATGCTCAACACAGGATACTTACTGAAAATTTTTAATTATTAGATTTTACTTCTTCATAGATGAATGAAAATTTTTTAAAAAATGCTAGAAGTGTTAATTTGATGCTTATGTACATTTATGAAATTGTTAATAAAGATAAAGTAAAAAATTTTAAAAAATGTTTTATGGCGGAATTGGTTTCAATTTCATATGGTCAACTGACTACTGTGCTTGTAGCCTTGTTTATGGCTACATATACCCCGTATTTGTAAGCCTAGACGAAAGGTTTCTCAGCCTAATTTGTTTTATCTCACAGTGCGGTATTATGCAGGATACCCTAAAACACAGAAAACAACGATGCCAGACCGACAGAGGTCTTGTGCGACAGATACAGACAAGAGTCCAAAACAGTGCTCATGGACTACACAAATGTACCATTCACACATTGCTGCATGCGATTATGCCAAATGCAGAAGAGCTACATAAAAGCAAGAGCCATCAATCCCAGAGAGAAGACTGCAAAGAAAATGTATGCCGCAGGCAGACCCTGAAAGTCATGATGAACGAAAAACACCATTGGTTGTTATAACTGACCACACTACCGGTTTCAAGATTTGCAACAACATCTTTGTGTGCAGCATACATATCTAAGAACTCAAATATAATTATAAATTGTAAGCAAATTTATACTATTACATAAAAGGTAATTTCAAGTCTTATGCTTAAAGTTTACTACAGTAGTTAATAATAGATGAACTAAACATTCTTAGTCTAGATTTTCCCATCCTGAAAATATTTTCAACACTTGGAAAAATCCAAAAGAACGAAAGCTAACAGAGAAGGTGCTCCATCTAATTATTGTGATAATATTGCCAGGTAAATCTAACTGATATACTGGCCGTTCATTGCTTGTAGAAGTAGTGAGTGTGTGGGTTTTATTTTGTCAAGTTGCAAGGTGAATTGATCCAGCAAATACCCTTTCGCTTCTGTAAAAAATAATTTTCACGTCACACTACTACAGAAGTCAGACAGATGACCTTAATATACCAACAATAACTGCTTGAAAAAAATTTAGCAACAAAGATCTTTTGGAGTCGTCCGCTGTAAGGAAAAGACACAAAAATATTCCATATTCTTGCGGAACTAGTGGATCACTTGGGTACTGGAGTACTGCTAGTTAGTATAAGAAAATCATTAAACGAACAAAAATATTATTTATTGCAAAAAAATTCTGAGAAATCAAGTGAAAAGTTTTCTTATAAGTTAATAAATTTCCGGGTTCTTTTCGGAACAGTACATTGCCTTTTATGGATAGGAATGCTATTAATTTACAAAGTATGCAAAGGTTCTTTTCTCCCATTTCTTTAAGAATGTTATTTACCCGGAAGAATGGCTGAGAATCACGCCTACACAACTTGAATGACTTTTTTTTAGGTATGGTCAAGGCTGTCCTGTTAGAAATGTAATGGAGTGTACTGTTATGGAGGACAGATGGAAATCGCAGACGCTGTAGCGGAAAATACCATGAGCTATGACGACTGCTGCCTGCGTCACTCACTGCTGACAAATAACACAACTATCTCTTTCTATCTCGATTGACTTTTTCCAGTCAAACTCTCCCTATGTTTTGATGAATTCAAGGACTACTATCCACCCCTAGGCTAACTATTGACATGGTACACCGGTCAGATAACCAGTCCACCGCGATGCCACTCTAATTAGTACTCTGTCCGTGTGCACACCGCACAATGAGTGTGGAAGCCTACACATTGAACAACACTTAATCGAGAGCAACTCAATGTAGAGTATCACTCTGATTCACTAACGACATAGGTGATTCTCCCAGTGAAGTACAATTCCTCACTCTTTGCGTACACGTATGTTGCACTCGCTCTTGTTATATGTTCCCACTCCAAAAGCGACAATGGAACGAAACCTTTTTCTGGAAACGTTGGCAGGTTATATCATTCGCTGTCTTCCCTCACTCCTTTTATGTCAGAAATATTCCAACAATCAAAGGTGCTCTTTTAAATGGGAGAATGACGTTTCGTTCAAATCGACCAATGCAGAAAGATGTAGCATCTCTGTTATGCGTAAACTGCCCTCCTGTGACAACTCCATAACTACACAGTCAGTCCTTCAAAAATTGTGTCTTCTGGGCGCTCCCACATCATGTAGCGGAATTTGCTTCTAAGTCGAACACGAGGTTGTTATCCTTCCGCTCTGCCAAAAACTGTCCTCTCTCTAGGTGGTCGTTCTGGCTAAGTAGGTGTGCGCCTACCCACCCTTCTGAAGGGAGGAGCCTCCCAGCAGGCTGGCCGCCTCCCTAGAATGAAAATTCCTATGGCCCTCATGTTGTGTACACCAGCCTCGATTTTTTCATCCTTGGTGCGCACTTGCGATTTACTTATTAGATTAGAATATCACTTACATGAATTCATACACAATTAACTCTACCTTATCGAGTTTGGATTAGATTGAAGCATCTTGATGTGCAGAATACGACTGTGAGGACGGAATATGGAGGAAATGAATGTCAGGAGACCACGCCACCATACAAAGTATCTATAAGAAAAAGAAACAACTCTGGAGGGTGAAAGCAATTTCGAAGGTATATCTCATAATGTAATTAATGGAGGAAGTAATTTAAGATCGTAGGTATAAAGCAGGATAATATAGGCATGCCGCTTACTTACCTATCTCAAATAAGACGCGGAAGGCGCAGTTTGCTAAAGTAGACATTCCTCCAGTGGCCACCAGGAAAGAGTGACTGTGCAGGTAAATAATAACTATCACATGGATGCTGTGTCACACTGTACACTGGGTTGCTCTCATGCATTAAAGTTAACTGTACAAGCAATCAATGTTTCAAAATATTTTGATGCTTCAAGTCCAATTGACTATTCAACATGTTCTGTTTACTACCTTTTCTGTAACTAAAAATTTTCTCTTCCTCCAGTACATTTAAAATGTGTCCATTTTCTTTTCTATGTATAATTACAATATTTTCAGCAACACCTGTGATACTATGCCATCTTTCTGTAGGAGCGAGGTTAATGCAAATTTGTAATTTCTTAAACTAAGGTTCCTGGAACATTTTACTAAAAGACCTGCCGGTTTACCCTACGTATTTTTCGGAAAATCATCTCATTTAATACATTAAACAACCGCTACATTGTATTTGTTACAGGAAAACACTTTCTTTAGGTCTACGTCGTGCACTTTGGTTAGAAGAGCCAAACATGCGCGAATGATGTTCTTGCATATCATAGAATAGTCAGTTTGCTTCGAGATGGAACGTAAATATGGTAGTCTACTAAAAATACTTCTTCATTCGCCTGATCAGATGGCTGAACTGTTATAACACTCCGCTTGGATCCCATTTGAGGGCCATCCTTATTCTTTTTCAATATACACTTATTGACTGAATTAATAAATTCTGCCTCAAATACATTTTTTAAGCAGTATATTTTACTTTGGACCTCATGTATAAGATTTTCTGAATCCATTGAAGAATAACTTTATACACGTGATCAGGAGCGACGCCTGCCACACATGCAGTGAACCATAATCTCTGGTGCACAGGATTCAGTGTCGAATGGTTGCAAAACTTCATAAAACTAGTGAACTAATACTCATCCTGATAAATTAAACTGCGACCGACCATTTTGAGTTACTAGCAATCATGCCACCAGACTTTTAGCCACTCCCTACTTGCAAGAGATCTGTCACTACATGGCTAAACGCCCATACAACGCACTCCATGTATCAGAATGAGGAAATCTGTTTACGAGCTTATTCATGGGACTACATGACAAATCAAGAAAAATGTCAAAATGTGAGGTAACCTTTCACGAAATTTTTAATCATCGCATTACTTTCAGTTTTCTCGTGTTGAGAAATCAGAGGGAGCAATTTGACTGACTTGGTAAAAAATTTGTAAAGCAAAGATCGCATTTATTATTTCTTTATTTAGATACAAAAGGTTCCTCCTGACTTTGCTGTCATATTCAGGTGTTCAGAAGTTTCTGTTATGAAGTGTCTTCATTTCATAACATAAATTTTAAGAGACCTGAAGATGACAGTAAAATCTGTCGACACTGGTTGTTTACAAATAAAGAATTTGTTATGTGATCTCGACTTTGGAAAGTTCTTACCATTGCATTGAACACCGTCTCTAAACGAGCAAGGTCAACAAATTGTTTGTCAATGTCAACAATCCGAAGGCTCCTACCAAGATTACAACACAGTGACACAGTGCATCCCCAGCTGGGAAGCAAGAAAGTTTCAACAAATGGATGAAGGAGGTATCCATCTGCACAGGGTCGGCCTCCCAGTAACACCCTGACGGTATGAACAAATAATTTTCAATTTCCATTGTTAAATTAACTATGTAATGTAAAATTAAAAGTTTATTACATGTGTACAGTTTACCTTTCTTCTGTTATCCATTCCACTCACCTAATACACTCCACACACAAAATCTCCCTTAACACAGATGTTATTTCTAAAATCTGTTGTATCGATAGCGACAGATTTTTTTCCCCAAAAATACGTGACGTGACGTGAAGCACAATTAATTGATCCCTGCTTTTTATAATTTACCGCGGTTATGTTTCATCATGAATCATGGCCATTGCCAAGATGGGATTGTTCATGTACCTCAATGATACAGACAGTCATTACCTTAAATGCAACCAAATTAAGACATGGTTCCTGAACAGCTCCAGCAACCTTTCCAGAACTTGCACTGGCAACAGTGTGACTGTTTATTCTGGGATTGTGGTATTAGATAACGTGGCCTTGCTGTGCTGGTACAGCGAACGACTGAAAGCATGTGCAAGCTGTAGACAAGATTTTCTGCTGAGATCATGCAGTTATACTGTGTAACTTTATATAGACTCCAACCACTTGGGTAAAATACGGGGAAGATAAAACACTCCTTCCTTTGGACTTCCGGACGAGGACAGCTCAAAAGTATGTTGTCCTCATGAAAAATAAAACTGGCGTTTTTTAGGTCAGAGTGAGGAATGTTAGATTTCTTTTGTAGGTAAGACAGAGAATTTAAAATGGGAAGGGGACACGTTGACTTTAGATATACGAGATGAGAGGAGGGGAAGGACGTCTGGTCAAAACGGTACAGGATTATCAATACAAAATCAAACAGGTGTAATGCAACAGCACTCCTACTACTGTATAAAAAATGTGAATGTGTTAAGTTACTATTAACAGCACAATGAACCCGTTATTGTACCCAAGACAGTCTCGAGAAGCTTATAAGCAACATAGGACTGCATACGATCAAGAAATAGAAAGAATTAGTGCTGATATGAAGGTAATTATTCAGTATTTAAGAGAGATGAAAATGTAATGCTGGTGGGTGACTGAAATTAGATAGTAGGGAAAGTTCTCGAAGTGACTGCCTAACCCTCAAGCTTCAGAGCAACGTTATAACTGTACTGGTGTCGAAGCGTCCTACAGATACATTTGCAAGTCCTCAACAGAGGTGCGTGGGTGACTTGCCGAACTGGGGATCTTACAAGGACCCTTTGCGGTGTTATTCACGCACGTGTTAATGTTGCCTCGACCCGTGATCACGCCACAAGGCGGCGCGAAACAAGACGGCTGAAAAGCATAATCACCCTTAGCTGCTTCGCATCACGTTCAAATTTCATCGAATGGACTTCAATGATACTTAGTGATAGCACGCTGTGCAACAGAGACGAAATTGCTCTCATGTTACGCTCGAAAGTGGTCAGATCCCGTTAAATTGGGCTGCAACCTTACGGTGTCAGAGTGTGAGGTAAACACCCGGCGGATGGCAGCAGTGTCGAACGTTGTCCTGTCGCTCATCCCACTGCGAAGCGTCGTTTTCGAACGCGAAACGCGTGGGAATCAACGTCCTAAGGGACGGGGTGGTTCCATTGACGTCTTTTAATGCCATCCCCTGAAGCCTTTTGTGTCGATTCTGAGAATCTGAAATATATCCCTCTATCATCATAAGAAAACCGCGTGATTTCAACGTTGGGTGTCACGGTTCTGACCTCCATCGTAGAGACTTCAAAAGAAGGGGTTAAATGTGGGGAACCCTAACGTGTGACACGTCTACGGTGGCATTGGGCAGATCTGTGATGATTTGGTGCTAGCGTGACATCATGAATCCACTTAACACCTCACATGAATTGCTCATCTGTGGCCTTCTTTCCCGCATATGACGGCGCCCAACTGAAATTGAGGATGAGTTCGCAGGGCGTCATGCCTTTGCATGACTACAGAGAAATTTTGTAGACAAATTTGAGCCAAATTTCATGGTTAGTGTGTTTCAATGGGAGACAACTAGGGGTTTAAGTGATACTTGAATAATGTTGCGCAATGCAGTACGACAGGATGGACGGGTAAAATGAATGCGGGGTTGGCTGGTAGAATTCCACACAGAACATAAAGTTTATCATCGCTAAGGCTAGGTTTAGGAACTATGCAAGATAGCTGTATTCGTGGAAGGATACTGTTAGGTTAAGTGGTTATATAGAGGTAAGGCAGAAGTTTAGAAACTAGATTTTAAACTAATATAGTTCCAGGAGTAGAAGTGAACGCTGCCCTTACGTTATTGGTTATAAAATGAAAAAATCGCAAAAGGATAGAAAATGGAGGCACGATATGGAAACAATGAAGGAACCATACGTTTGTGATAGATCCATAGGAATCCTTAAGCACCGTTGGACACAAACACGGAAGAGGAATGAAACCTGATAGTTTTGAAACAGGAAACATGAAAGTCAGTAGAGGAACACATAGGTAAAAGAAGAAAGCCTAATAGATATCTTTGGATAGCGTAAGAGATAGTGAGTTTATCTGAAGAAAGGAAAAATCCTAAAAAATGTAGCAGATGACGGATGCTAATGGAATAAAACTACCAAGAGACAGAAAGTGCAGTGTGCAGAATGGCTAAATCAAAAATGGATACGAGACTAAAGATATACTGTACAATCACACATGATTAGGGAACGGCAGATACCACCTAGATAAAAATTAAAGAGACTTTATTAGAAAAGGGAATCAGCTCTATGAATATCATACGCTCCAATTGCAAGTCAGTACTAAACAACGAAAGGAAAGCTGAAAAGTCGAGGGAATATAAGGGGTGGGTCTTTCTTTAAGAAAACAATTTCTGGAAAATATTACTGAAAGAGAAGTTGAGATGGCAGATACAATATTGCGAGAAGAATCGGACAAAGCAATGAAATATCAAGGTGAAACAATCCCCGTGAAGTAGGTGACGTTCCCTTAAATAGTAGCAAGTAATTATTCTCAACCGATACAAAACAGTTACATGTTTTCACCTGTTATTGTCCTTCAAACTAGTCACCGGTGTGGTGTAGAACTCGTTGCCAGCGATGTGGAAATCGTAGTATACCGTTAGCAGAGCCTGTTCTGTTCATGGAGAGAATGGAGCGGTCTAAAATTGAGGCGATTCTCGTGTACGACTGTGGTGGTGTTATCCTAACCTAATACGTTCCTCCATGGCAGACCGTAAATGCACAGTATTACTGTTCGTTTTTGGAGCATCACCTGCGACGAGCTTTGCGAAAGAAGCGGCGACACTTTCTGCGCAACACACCCAACATTTTACACGAAATGCGTGGGTGCATACAGCGCAAGCTGTGGGTTCTCTGTTCAGTCTGTGGGACTGGGAAATACTGTACCCTCCTTCATACTTAAGTCCTTGTGACTTTTACATAATTCCTAAGATGGTGTTCGCTTCAGAACTGCTCCAGAGATTCAACAGGCAGTAGACCGCTCTATTCGCACCATCATCAGAACAGGCTCTGCTAAGGATACAGGCTCTGCTAAGGATACACTACTCCTACGCCTTCCACATCGCTGGCAATGGGCTCTACACAACGCTGGTGACGACTTTGAAGGACAGTAAATCTTTTGTATCGGTTTTGAATAAGTAGTTGCCAGTATTTAAGTTCCAACCCTCGTATGTTTAGGTACAGAAACAATGGGCTGCAATGGGCAAGTTTTTTCTGAGTTTGTAACAATCTTAATAACTTTCTTTGTAAGTACCATAATGATCTAAACATGAGTGCTATTTCCCCAAAGTAAAAGCACGTAGGATACAATACCGTGAAAAAAAAGCAAAATAGGCTAATCGTACATAGGCCAAGGGTACATGACATTTTAAATTTTTTAACAAGTACAGTACTCTAGACAACCTTGCACTATCATACTTAATGTGTGGATCTGAGGCCAATTTACTTCTCTTCTAGTGGCTAATCCCGTAAATTATATGGAATTTTACTAGTTTTTCTGTGTGGAGGAGGAATACATTAGCTTGAAACCAGATTGATGTCTGTGATAGGATGTCCTTAATTATAATTAGATTGGTATTGCAGTGTCAACAGACACTGAAGAATGTGGTGGCATCGGCTCAGAGAATGAACTGAGCATTTATATAAAACAAAAAATCGTCTATAATTACATGGTGACCCTCCATCCTTAATTTCAGCTATTAGTAACCTCTCCTTTATAATAAACCCAATTTGCTTACGGTTATAAGAAATGTTTTAAAATGTTACCTACTTTGTTGTTAATGATTCCATAATGAAGTAGTGTGTTGAGAAGTATATCATGCTCTGCACAGTTGAAGGCTTTTGTAAGACCATAAAAATTAGCCTGAGTAAAGCTTCTCTCCTAATAAGCAGTAAGCACTATTTTAATCAAAGAATCAATTGAATGAACAGTAGATTTGCCCTTCCTAATGCTGAGCAGCAGAGTGCATGTTATTGTATTCCAAATAATAACACTACTTGTAATAGATGACTGATTCTAAAACTTTGGAAAACACTGGTGTCAATTTCTGTTTCTCTTCTTATAAATAGGCACAAATATTGATAATTCCAACATCCTTGGAAATACACTTTTACTTCAACATTTATTTATGGAAAAAGTAAGAGGAAATACTATACAACCAACTGTTGCTGTTGTTGTTGTCTTCAGTCCTGAGACTGGTTTGATGCAGCTTTCCATGCTACTCTATCCTGTGCAAGCTTCTTCATCTCCCAGTACCTACTGCAACCTACATCCTTCTGAATCTGCTTAGTGTATCCATCTCTTGGTCTCCCTCTACGATTTTTACCCTCCACGCTGCCCTCCAATACTAAATGGGTGATCCCTTGATGGCTCAGAACATGTCCTACCAAACGATCCCTTCTTCTAGTCAAGCTGTGCCACAAACTTCTCTTCTCCCCAATCCTATTCAATACTTCCTCATTAGTTATGTGATCTACCCATCTAATCTTCAGCATTCTCCTGTAGCACCACATTTCGAAAGCTTCTATTCTCTTCTTGTCTAAACTATTTATCGTCCATGTTTCACTTCCATACATGGCTACACTCCATACAAATACTTTCAGAAACGACTTCCTGACACTTAAATCTATACTCGATGTTAACAAATTTCTCTTCTTCAGAAACGCTTTCCTTGCCATTGCCAGTCTACATTGTCTATCCTCTCTACTTCGACCATCATCAGTTATTTTGCTCCCCAAAATAGCAAAACTCCTTTACTACTTTAAGAGTCTCATTTCCTAATCTAATTCCCTCAGCATCACCCAACTTAATTAGACTACATTCCATTATTCTCGTTTTGCTTTTGTTGATGTTCATCTTATATCCTCCTTTCAAGACAAGGTCCATTCCATTCAACTGCTCTTCCAAGTCCTTTGCTGTCTCTGACAGAATTACAATGTCATCGGCGAACCTCAAAGTTTTTATTTCTTCTCGATGGATTTTAATACCTACTCCGAATTTTTCTTTTGTTTCCTTTACTGCTTGCTCAATGTACAGATTGAATGACATCGGGGAGAGGCTGCAACCCTGTCTTACTCCCTTCCCAACCACTGCTTCCCTTTCGTGTCCCTCGACTATTATAACTGCCATCGGGTTTATGTACAAATTGCAAATAGCCTTTCGTTCCCTGTATTTTACCCCTGCTACCTTGAGAATTTGAAAGAGGGTATTCCAGTCAACATTGTCAAAAGCTTCCTCTAAGTCTACAAATGCTAGAAACATAGGTTTGCGTTTCCTTAATCTTTCTTCTAAGATAAGTCGTAAGGTCAGTATTGCCTCACATGTTCCAGTATTTCTGCGGAATCCAAACTGATCTTCCCCGAGGTCGGCTTCCACTAGTTTTTCCATTCGTCTGTAAAGAATTCGAGTTAGTATTTTGCAGCTGTGGCTTATTAAACTGATTGTTCGGTAATTTTCACAACTGTCAACCCCTGCTTTCTTTGGGATTGGAATTATTATATTTCTCTTGAAGACTGAGGGTATTTTGCCTGTTTCATACATCTTGCTCATCGGATGGTAGAGTTTTGTAAGCACTGGCTCTCCCGAGGCCATCAGTAGTTCCAATGGAATGTTGTCTACTCCGGGGGCCTTGCTTCGACTCAGGTCTTTCAGTGCTCTGTCAAACTCTTCACGCAGTATCGTATCTCCCATTTGATCTTCATCTACATCCTCTTCCAATTCCATATATTGTCCAGAAGTACATCGCCCTTATATAGACCCTCTATATACTCCTTCCACCTTTCTGCTTTCCCTTCTTTGCTTAGAACTGGGTTTCCATCTGAACTCTTGATATTCATACAAGTGGTTCTCTTTTCTCCAAAGGTCTCTTTAATTTTCCTGTAGGCTGTATCTATCTTACCCCTAGTGAGATAAGCCTCTACATCCTTACATTTGTCCTCGACCCACCCCTGCTTAGCCATTTTGCATTTCCTGTCGATATCATTTTTGAGACGTCTGTATTCCTTTTTGCCTGCTTCATTTACTGCATTTTTATATTTTCTCCTTTCATCAATTAAATTCAATATTTCTTCTGTTACCCAAGGATTTCTACTAGCCCTCGTCTTTTTACCTACTTGATCCTCTGCTGCCTTCACTACTTCATCCCTCAAAACTACCCATTCTTCTTCTACTGTATTTCTTTCCCTTGTTTCTGTCAATTGTTCCGTTATGCTCTCCCTGAAACTCTGAACAACTTCTGGTTCTTTCAGTTTATGCAGGTCCTATGTCTTAAATTCCCACCTTTTTGCAGTTTCTTCAGTTTTAATCTACAGTTCATAACCAATACATTGTGGCCAGAGTCCACATCTGCCCCTGGAAATGTCTTACAATTTAAAACCTGGTTCCTAAATCTCTGTCTTACCATTATATAATCTATCTGATACCTTTTAGTATCTTCAGGGTCCTTCCATGTATACAACCTCCTTTCATGATTCTGAAACCAAGTGTTAGCTATGATTAAGTTGTGCTCTGTGCAAAATTCTACTAGGCGGCTTCCTCTTTCATTTCTTACCCCCAATCCATATTCACCTACTACGTTTCCTTCTCTCCCTTTTCCTACACTTGAATTCAAATCACCTATGACTATTAAATTTTCTATCTGAATAATTTCTTTTATTTCATCATATATTTCTTCAATTTCCTTTTCATCTGCAGAGCTAGTTGGCATATAAACTTGTACTACTGTAGTAGGTGTGGGCTTCGTATCTATCTTGGCCACAATAATGCGTTCACTATGCTGTTTGTAGTAGCTTACCCGTATTCCTATTTTCCTATTCATTATTAAACCTACTCCTGCATTACCCCTATTTTATTTTGTGTTTATAACCCTGTAGTCACCTGACCAGAAGTCTTGTTCCTCCTGCCACCGAACTTCACTAATTCCCACTATATCTAACCTTAACCTATCCATTTCCCTATTTAAATTTTCTAACCTACCTGCCCGATTAGGGGATCTGACATTCTACGCTCCGATCCGTAGAACGCCAGCTTTCTGTCTCCTGATAACGGCATCCCCTTCAGTAGTCCCCGCCCGGAGATCCGAATGGGGGACTATTTTACCTCCGGAATATTTTACCCAAGAGGACGCATCATCATTTAATCATACAGTAAAGCTGCATGCCCTCGGGAAAAATTACGACCGTAGTTTCCCCTTGCTTTCAGCCGTTCGCAGTACCAGCAAAGCAAGGCCGTTTTGGTTATTGTTACAAGGCCAGATCAGTCAATCGTCCAGACTGTTGCCCTTGCACCTACTGAAAAGGCTGCTGCCCCTCTTCAGTAACCACACGTTTGTCTGGCCTCTCAACAGATACCCCTCCGTTGTGGTTGTACCTACGGTACAGCTAATCTGTATCGCTGAGGCACGCAAGCCTCCCCACCAACGACAAGGTCCATGGTTCATGGGGGGGAGGGGGTGGGGGTGGGGGGGTACAACCAACTATCTATTAAAAAAAAATTCTAGGGAGATCATATATATCTACACCATAAGAAGGTGTAACATTATTTAGAATAGTTAAGACAACATATAGTTTTACTTTGGAGAAAAAAACTGTTTTTCAATGCATAGCTCACATTGTGGCATTTTATAATATCAGATACCGTTACATGAGGCCTAACAATGCTTTCAAAAGCTTCGTAAGACACTCTGCATAAAAGATATTAAATTCAAATTTTTTTTTTTTTTTTTTTTTTTTTTTTTTTTTTTTTTTTTTTTTTTTTTTGCTGCTGTGTTCGTTACACTCCATATTTTTGTAGGTATTTTTGGATGACGCTATGCTAAACATGTCACTTTCTTTCTTTGCCTCATTGAGTGCTCGCTTATAATCCTTTCATATTCTTAAGTGATTTTAACATAGCCATATCTGTTTCGTGCAGTCTATAAAAATCTAAATAAATTAACGATCTGATTTTCGTACTGGCTAGTTGAGAAGTATACCATGTATGCTTATGCCTACGCTTATTTGTGCTGGATTTATTTTACATTTATACCGAGGAAAGTTTGTCTCACAAATATTTGAAAAAGCATGAGAAAAAACTATCAGCAGAACACTGACGCGATGTCAGGTAACATATGATCACGTCTACTGCGGACTCCCATGGTGAACAACGTGTACTGAATGGTGAGCTCCGAAACACTTGCGCCTGCTCTAGCATTGTATTCTGTCGCCAGATATCTAACAGATAATCACCTATCCTGTTTTATAGAACATGCGACCTCCGAACTCCACTTCTGTGATAAAAGACACCGAAAAAGTCCAGAGTAGGTAACCTCGTTTTGTATTATCTCGAACTAGGCGAGAAAAGGTCACTGATATGATAGGTGAGTTTGGGTGGCAATTATTAAAATAAAGACAGTTTTCGTTGCGGCGAGATATTTTCACGAAATTTCATTTACCAACTTTCTCCTCGAAATGTGTAAATGTTTTATTGTTGCCATCCACCATAGGGACAAATGATCATGTTAATAAAATAAGCGAAGTTCGAGACTGAACAAAACGAATCAAGTGTTAATATGTCCCATGAGTTGTCAGACAGTGGAACGGTAGAGAAAGGTGATTCGAAGAAAACGCCGCCAGCCAGTCACATGTGAATTGCAGAGCAGCGTTGTGGATAATTGGAAGAACCTTTCTCCAGGGACTTAAGTGTGAACTGCAAAGTAATAATTTAGATGCAGAAGAGTGAACGCCCAACACCTTGTCTCCTATTACTCAGTTCTCCACCGGCTACCACTCTCCATAGAGGCTCAGGACAGCATCGAACGAAAGCCGAACAGCTTCGCCCTTTGCATGATGGTCGTTCCCACACGCCTGTCCACAACACTCTGTCCTTATCAGTTTCGCTTGTGTCAATGGATTTCCCCATTTGCGCCCTATTCCATCGCTCATACGTTTCCCCATTCGTCTCTGCTTGACTTACACAGCGTGTCCCATGAGGAATATTAAATAATCAGAGATATGACAGGAACGACATTTGAGAGGTGAAAGTCTAGTAAACATGAGCTCTAAACCCATGCATACTACAAGGAATGTGCCCAGACAGCCAGTAACAATAGTACTTTATCACTAATACAGAAAATACTATATGACGTTTGGTACTAGATATCAGCTAAAACAGTTTCGAAGGAAGGCAATTAAAACTTCATTCTGATTTGATGAGAGTTTATCACTAAGACAATCAGAGTTCTTGAAGATACTTGCTGGAAACACAGTATGTCAGAGACCACAAAGAAACCATACCATAGGCAAAGTCTATGTAGGGTGCACTAGCGATGATGTCTTATGATCTGATCGGCGGTGCTGCACCGACGAGGACCCTCGCGGACTTGCAATGTCGAGACTGGAACTCACATTGGTTGCCGAGCTACTAGTGCCTGCTGTAGCCGTCGTATGTGGTGCCCTTGCATAATGCGGCAGCTGACGCCAGCAAGGTGAACTGTGGTTGTGTTGCAGGCGTCTTGACTGGGTGGCAACCCAGAGCACCCTGTTGTGTGGTGTGCAGCTGGAATGTCAGGTACTGGCCATGTACTACAGCAAGGTCTTTGTTTTTCATTCTACGTGGTCGTATCGAGAAGAACAAGAAAACATGTACAGTAAAGTGCATACAACAAGGTCTACGAGCATGTTTTCATCTTTGCTACAGTTATACACTTATCCCAGAGGGCCTTGTATACTTTACGTATCGCTTCTTTAATGTTAATGTACAATCTACAGAAGTGTAGCATCATGGGGCACTCTTTTATACCTGTCTGGCTCTCAGAATTAATTATCATTTGTACATTATTTTATAAAAAAGTACATGTAATGTGAATACAATACAAAGTAGTAACAAAACGTAAATAGTGAAACCAGCAATAGCTGTTGTAGCAATAAGCGCAGTTTGTATTACTTTACAAAATTTAGCACAGTAAAGAAAAGTTACAGGCAGATAGATTTAATTACTGGTTACTGGCAGCACTGGACGTGATAGTAGAGGAAGAAGGACATAGAGGATCGTGGTAGAACACAAGTAATGTGTTGAGCGAAAGTTACGAGGTTGACAGGAAGAAGTGCTTCAACTTCTATGAAAACCAACAGGACCTCGTATTGTGCACAGAATTCAGGAACTGCACCAACATAAGAATACGCCCGTTATTTTCTTTTACGCGTGGGCAAACTTGGGACAGTTGATTAATATGACAATTAAAAGTATTACTTGTCACTAATTGTGAATATTACACTTACGTTTTTGTTTATTACCGATGAATTTAGTTAGTACAAACTAGCCTCCAGAGCTGGACAATGTTATAAATCATTCAAAAGACAAAACTTAAATTTACTGAAAGGTTCAGTGATTAATCGTAAATGCTTTTTGTGTGGGGCTAACAATTAGTAAGAAACAAATATAATTTTAAAACTACTACCTCTGACAAAATATCGCCATAACTTGTAAAACAGGATTAAAAATGTAAAAATTTCTATATACTTTCTTCTTAGTGACATGTATATTTATTATCTTCCTTGTCTGTTGCTTACACGGGTTGCACCCAGAAATCCGTATGATGAAGTATTCATTTGAGGCTTGAAAGTTCCACAGAACATGTCTGGCTGAGCTCCTCTATTTTGTTCGTTGTGCCACAGTAACTGCAGACAAACAGCTT
Organism: Schistocerca gregaria; assembly: GCF_023897955.1. Lineage (NCBI taxonomy): Eukaryota > Metazoa > Arthropoda > Insecta > Orthoptera > Acrididae > Schistocerca > Schistocerca gregaria. The sequence continues at coordinate 601,921,315 of NC_064923.1, read as the reverse complement.
TGTCTGTGAAAGTACTTCATTGTGTTTCCTTTAATGTAACTAACACCGCTGAAAAAATACGGCACACTGTGAGCTAAAATGCAATCGCAAGATGTTTTGTTCATAAGTAGGTAGCATTTGCAGTTCTCATTTTAGAGGAAAAATGAAAACTTCAGCAGTGCTCACCTACGACGTATATGCTAGCGACAAACGAAATGTAATTAAAATTTATGAATATGACACATTTTTGGCACTTGACTATGACGAAAGCTGTCGAAATATGCCACAAGGATAATCCAGATGAAACACCAAACTAAAAACCTGTAATACTGGTAATTACTATTTTTCTTGTTGTTCTCTTTTTAAATTCATTCCGAAATCCGTTTCGCTTTGTATCCAACCAATAATGACTCACGCATTATGCTAAGTGCAACCACGAATGACTCGGTTATAGGATACTACATCACAATTTTTGGTTTCTTTTTTATTCTGTTAGTGACCAAGAAAGCCGCAATTCATTGTAATAAGTGCTGGATTTCGTCAATGAATGAACATGTTTACGACTAATTGTGAAGATACTACCATTGTTAGTTGAACATCAGTAAAATAATACAGCAGCATTTCGATGGTTTTTCGACGCCCAGCCTACAAAGTAAATGATCTCTTGTATTCATGTGTTTCTGTTCATTGCTACAAAGGAGCCACTTATGCTCTAAAAAGAACACCCTGCTTTCCAATGAACGAACTCTTCTTTAAACCATTACACAATTACTTTGTATCTTTACTATCTGCTTTCGAAAGAACTCATTATTTAGACTGACACTGATGTGATCTGGCAATGGCAGAACTATCAGAGATAGTTGCTTCTAGCGGTGATGGAGGCGGATTTTGGTCACGATGGAGAGGAGAGGTATCGCAGCGTAGTTCCAGTGTATGAGAATAATACTGTAGGTGAATTTATAAACCTTTCTGATGAAGAGAGGCACTGTATATGCTGGTCATATAACCAGATGACAGTATGAAATCCGATACTCTGAGAAATATTTATGTAACTTTCGATGAATGGAAATACTGTTGACGCTGATCAAATTATCAGACGGGGATATAAAACCAGTAGGGAACCAAAACTTTCCGGGCTGAGCCGGCTGTGTGCAGGTACCCTATTTTGTTGCATCTGCTGTTTCAGTGTTCCGCTTGCGACGCAGTACGCATCTTTATCATGACCGTAATCCGGATGTTCATGCACAATTCCTGATCGCATATTTAGTAACATTAATATTCGAACTACAGACCACAACCCTTCTCTTTTGATTTCGTTCTGAATATTTAGAACGGATTTCGGAGAGGAAATTCCACTTTTAGATTATGTATAAACGTCGCTTTATTTTTGTTTTCCGCCACATTGTTTCAACGCAAAGAATCGAAAAATATGCTAAATTTGATTTACTATTTTCCAGGAAGAATCTTACAAAGTATTAGGAATGATTAGTGTTGATGAGTAGCTGCTATTTAGTATCATGTTCATTCTCATAATGTCGCTGCAGATACCAGGATTACTTCATTTCTCAAATGTAAGCATAAAAACTAGAATATGAGCACTCCTTCCAACAATATTACTTTATACGAAACTAGCGTAATCTTTAAAACACTTGGTACAGAAGCATGGCAGAATTACTGTATTGCTTAATGGTGGAAATAACTTATATTGGATGTTTGTAGATGTAAGAGTGGATATACAGGGTCTTTGAAATTCCCGTTACAAGCTCATTGGACTTGTAGAAGGCAGGGGGTACATAATATTCCGGATAAGAACCCATGCCCGGACACGTACCGTTTTACAAGGCAGTGAGTGCATGAAATTCTGAAGAAGAGCCCATATGCCTGGAAATGTACCGTTTATTTTCAACGACGGCTTCAGTTCAGATGTGTAGCGCCTTACGTCTGCTGAAGGCAAGACAAAAACCGAGCGGTTCTAGGCGCTTCAGTCCTGAATCGCGCCGCTGCTACAGTCTCAGGTTCGAATCCTGCCTCAGGCATGGATGTGTGTGTTAGTTAGGTTTAAGTAGTTCTGAATCTAGGGTACTGATGACCTCAGATGTTAAGTCCCACAGTACTCAGAGCCATTTGGACCCTTTGAAAGACAAAAGTATCAGAGTTGCTTATTATGGTATGCAGTAGGATAGACAGGATGACATGTTCTACGTCAGACGGTCACCTGACGTGATTTCAGCATGATGGTGGGCCACATCACGTCTCACGTGCAGTTCGGAAATGTCTCAACAGATGATACGATGAAACGTGGATAGGCCGAGTGGATCCAACTGGGTGGCCACCGCGATCGCCAGATTTAACTCTTATAGACTGTTCCTTGTGGTGACACATCCAAGATTAATTTACGAGACTCCTAAAGGAACAGAAGATGGTCTGTTGGCTCGAGCTCTGATCGCTGCACTGGAAATTTAGAAGAGATACCGGTGGCATGGAGAGTGTGAAACAGAATATGCGTCAAACCTAATAGAATTCCTCGAGCAGAAGTGGATGATTGTATGTAAATGAAGTGTGGATCACTGCTATCAGCTGCAGCGGAACATTAACCGGAATCAGCAGCGACGAGCGAGAACGTGTACCGGACCGGGATTCGAACCCGGGATGTCCTGCTTGTTGGGCTGATGCGGTAATTTCTATACGCTTCAGGGCCGATTTACACTCCTACCAAGCAGCACCTATTAGCAGTCCCTGTGTCCCGGATGGCCTACTGGTTACCACACCTGCCTGGTAAACAGGAGGTCCCGGGTTCGAAACCGGGTGCGGTAACCATTTTCGCTCGTCGCTGCTGATTCCGCTTAATGTTCCGCTGCAGCTGATTGCAGTGAATCCCTTCCCTTACATACAGTGTTTCACAGCAGCGGTATCTGCGTGGTGTCTGTTCATTCGAAGGAACAGACACCGCGCTTTCATATAAGAAGTGGATGAACTAAACATCTGAATCGATCGTAGAACAAAAACGGTACGTTTTCGGACATGGGTTCCTATTCAAAACATCATGCACTCATTACCCTCCACATGCCCTAGAAGTTTATAAAGCGAATTTCCCAATACCCTGTATGTACTGGATGTCGCCGAAATATTGCGAAAAATTTCTAGGGATTGTAGATGGTGTGCTGAGGAACAAATCGAGGATAGGAACTGGTGTTCTGAAACTTGACGCCGGCGTGTCTCTCTAGGCCAACTGTTCGGCAGCAAACGTGACTTTGTACGTCGATGGACCATAGGCGGAATGTCTTGCAATGTTATCTGTTATTCAGTGATTGTGACTTATTCCATGATCGCCAGTGGAAGAGAGGAACATGCTGCTGCGCACAAAGGCCTTCTCTCTAGCGAATCCAGTGCTCTGTAGCATCAGAGGATGACGGCCTGGAACACGGGTTTCCATCATCAGTTAATCTTTTCCGGTATACGGGAGAAAAATGAATACGGTAGGGCAGCGTCACGTATTGGTGAAAAGTTTATTGTGGAAGTGGCTATGAATGTTATGCTATGACTTCATCTACAAGAATATGAGAACTAACTGGGCTCAAATGGTTCAAGTGGCTCTGAGCACTATGAGACTTAATTTCTGAGGTCATCAGTCGCCTAAAACGTAGAACTAATTAAACATAACTAACCTAAGGACATCACACATATCCATGCCCGAGGCAAGATTTGAACCTGCGATCGTAGCGGTCGCTCGGTTCCAGACTGTAGCGCCTAGAACCGCACGGCCACTCAGGCCGGCGATCGAACTGGGGCATGGTAAGTTGTTGGTCTTTGCAGTTTTTATTAGTATGTTCGCGACTTACACTCATAGTACCATTGTGTATGTGACAACGTAGCTAATTGTTTCTAATCTGGCCAGAACCGATAATTCTCAGGTAAGAATGAGACGAAAATACGATTATATGGCATAGAAGAGAACCATATGTTTAAAGCATTGTAAGCCTCAGTGTTACATGCTGGTGGAAACATGATTCTATTTTATTATCTCAGGTGGATGCGATTTGCAAATCAGGCCAAAAAAACATACTGTTTCCCACATGGCGATGCGCTACGCCTATTACCGTCTCTACATTTGTGCGCTTAGGATTAGATAGAGATACATAAATTAGAATCAGAGCTGTAATTGAAAGTATACAACTCCCCGCCTTTAAAAAATTTCAGCATTGTTAATTTCCTTAACCAACAACAATACCAACGTGCTCTTTCAGTCACACAAGACGTTACAGTTTAATCACCGTGTAATGTGAGAAACGCTTGTGATAAAAAAGAATTCGAATTTTAATAAGAGTCTGACCTAAAATTTCTGATATGAAACCAAAGAAAAATCTCCGAGAACAAGTGAAATATTTGTGCATTTTTTAGAATACGCGCTATTTTTGGTCCAGGAACTCTGCTTACGCTACAGACAGTTTTGCATTTCGTTTTCGCTCAGTTTGACGATCTTCATTAGAATCGCCCTAACAGTTTCAATTTATTACCCAGTCCCACAATCCTGCTTATAACTTGTGAGCTAGTACACGTAATTAACTGTTGCTTTGATAGCAAATCCTACTACAAACATAATAAAACCCCAGTGGACATCTTTGTTTGCTCGAATATGTGCCACAAGGGAAGCGAGCAAGTAATGTTATACACTACGACGAAAGCTGACAAGGTGGAGGCAGCGTTCAGCGTCTCTTTGGCGAAACGATATCAGAAGCCATCGGAAGAGAAGCGTAATCCTCGGATCTGCGCCTGACGGGTGAATTAGCTCCCAGTTGGTTCTGCCGTCTGCTCATCCCACAGGATATTCTATCCTCTCCACTTCGCGGTGCTCTCGCATGTCATACAGAACTGTCAGGGGATTTACGTTACCACTTCCTGTGCAGATAGATTTGCAGGCTGTTTCCACACAAACTGCAGACTCTGCATGCTACAGAATTTCACCTCTATGCCATCACTTCTGGATTACGTAACCTTACGTATTTTGGTTCAAAATTTTTACGGCTGGGATATTTTTACCACAGCTAAATCACTTCTACGAAAGAGGTTTTTAGAGATGTTATAGTGGCGTTTCGATGAACATAAGTAAAGTTTTGCAGATTTTAATTTTTGGCGAGATGTGCAAGAATGGTCCACCAGAGACAGACTGGTGTCCGTAAAAGGCAAACACTAGACCAAAATAGTATGTAAGGTGCTTGAAGTATGATAATAGCCATGATACCTCTGCTCAACATCTAATACGCCTGGTGCTGAACATAGAACAGGATATGAAAATTATTAGAATAAAGAATACAGGAAAACTTTACAGGAAAACTTTCGTACACAAAGAGTCCTTGCAATTAAAAAGAAAAGTAATAAATTACCAAATAGATACAAGGAATAATTCACTGATCATGTTAGTCAGTAAAACAATAATATAAAAGGATGAATAACATAACAAGATTAAATATTTACATACTAATTCTTCCCACCACAAACACACAGAAAAAAAGAAAATTGCGATTCCCTCCACTCAAAACTCCCCCCTTTACATAGGGAAACCATGCCGCACAGTAACATATACACTCATATAAGAAGAAAACTAACATCAAACTTGAAACAATCACAACATATCTAAACAAAAGTCGATCGAAAACCTCACAGCGACATTGGCAGTGTATGCACAAAACACTCATAACCAACACATAGTGAAAGTGAAGTGTTGAAGTGAATATCTGGACATGCTGTTGCACGCAGTCAACCAAGTACAGCTCCAGACGACGCATATAGATTAAAAACATTTCCAAATCGTATGTAGAACCAAACTAAGATTTAATCCAATTAAAGGTGCTGTCCAAACCATTGTTTCTTTCGTGGCATTAAGAGAATAGCAGAAAAATGTAATATAGAAACGTAACTAGAAATATCATAGTATGAAACTTTTATTTACAGGAAAATCACCTGTGATATAGATCGCGAAAAATCCCTCGCAGATAAAAAGAAGTGAAACCCGAATGGTAGAAAGCAAGCATTCTTTCGTTTACATGAAGGCGCTGTGTCTGTTCTTTCGGCCATGTCTGAAAGAAGAGACACCACGTGGAATTCGCAGTTGTGATACATACTATAGATACTGAAAGAGGAGAAGGGAGAAAGGAAAGAATGGGGGACGAGCTGATGGTAGGCGCTGCATAGGGGTTTGGTGCAAAATTGGCGCGTGCCAGTGAAAATGTGTGCTGGATCGGGACTACAGCCATGGATTTCCTCGTTACTAGGCAACTGCGTTAACCACTGCACCGTCCTGACACTATCTGTCGCGAAAGCCAGGACTATCTCTGTTATGGTTGGCAGGAGAGCCAACCGTGTTCCTTAAAGGAGGCCGAAATGCACGCGTCTCAGCTCACGCAGGCTGGCGTGAGGTCTGGAACATGACAAGGGAATTAGAATTGAGAAAAACGGACGTAGCTGGTGGAATACTTAACTTTAATCCATTAATGGAGAACGTCGCTCTTTATGGTACATGATTCACAGCATCAATAGCAACAGATAATGGCGCCTTGCTAGGTCGTAGCAATTAACGTAGCTGAAGGCTATGCTAACTATTGTCTCGGCAAATGAGAGCGTAGAAGTCAGTGACCCAACGCTAGCAAAGTCGGCTGTACAACTGGGGAGAGTGCTAGGAAGTCTCTCTAGACCTGCCGCGTGGCGGCGCTCGGCGTGCAATCATTGATAGTGGCGACACCCGGGTCCGACGTATACAACCGGACCGCGGCCGATTTAAAGGCTACCACCTAGCAAGTGTGGTGTCTGGCGGTGACACCACAATCTCCACTTGTGTTCTCCCACACGAACTCGGCAGTGTCGCAACACCTCAGCGGTGTCACCCCACGGAGGGATGCCAGCGAGCAGGGGTGCCCTTTGGCTAGCACGAAGTGATCTCGTGATGGCTGCAGGAGTGTACTTCGCCCCACTGCAAATTCTACGATGACCGTTGATGACGAATCAAAATGGTGAGATCGGTCCACCCCCTTTCTGCTGGCCCGGTAGGTCTCAGCACCTGGTGCCTCCTGAATGTTGAGCAGGAGTAGGGACTCCAACGCACCCTGTTGCTGGTTGCTGTCTCGAAGTTCAGTGCTGGCAACACTCTGCGTTGTGGTACTGTTAAAAGAGAGCCGGTTTCTCCATCAGTACATGCTAGGTTCAACAATATAAAATGGTGCAAGCTGTTCGAGATTCTGAAAAAAGTTGGGGTAAGCTATAGGGAGAGACGGGTCATATACAATATATACAACAATCAAGAGGGAATAATAAGAGTGGACGATCAAGAATGAAGTGCTCGTATTAAGAAGGGAGTAAGACAAGGCTGTAGCCTTTCGCCCCTACTCTTCAATCTGTACATCGAGGAAGCAATGATGGAAATAAAAGAAAGGTTCAGGAGTGGAATTAAAATACAAGGTGAAAGGATATCAATGATAAGATTCGCTGATGACATTGCTATCCTGAGTGGAAGTGAAGAAGAATTAAATGATCTGCTGAACGGAATGAACAGTCTAATGAGTACACAGTATGGTTTGAGAGTAAATCGGAGAAAGACGAAGGTAATGAGAAGTAGCAGAAATGAGAACAGCGAGAAACTTAACATCAGGATTGATGGTCACGAAGTCAATGAACTTAAGGAATTCTGCTACCTAGGCAGTAAAATAACCAATGACGGACGGAGCAAGGAGGACATCAAAAGCAGACTCGGTATGGCAAAAAAGGCATTTCTGGACAAGAGAAGTCTACTAATATCAAATACCGGCCTTAATTTGAGGAAGAAATTTCTGAGGATGTACGTCTGGACTACAGCATTCTATGGTAGTGAAACATGGACTGTGGGAACACGGGAACAGAAGAGAATCGAAGCATTTGAGATGTGGTGCTATAGACGAATGTTGAAAATTAGGTGGACTGATAAGGTAAGGAATGAGGAGGTTATACGAAGAATCGGAGAGGGAAGGAATATGTGGAAAACACTGATAAGGAGAAGGGACAGGATGATAGGACATCTGCTAAGACATGAGGGAATGACTTCCATGGTACTAGAGAGAGCTGTAGAGGGTAAAAACTATAGAGGAAGACAGAGATTGGAATACGTCAAGCAAATAATTGAGGACGTAGGTTGCAAGTGCTACTGTGAGATGAAGAGGTTAGCACAGGGAAGGAATTCGTGGCGGGCCGCATCAAACCAGTCAGTAGACTGATGACAAAAAAAAAAAAAAAACATGCTAGGCAGCGAGAAGCATGGGGTACATAAGGTGAGGACCATCATGTCGTGTACATCTTCCGCTGCTTCATAGCCTGTGGTGGACAATGTAGGACATATTATCATAATCATATGATCAGGAACTCTTATTGTTAATGCAATCGATCCTAACGATCAACTGGGGAGAGCTCGAATACTGTAGTATTTCAATGGGGCTAGGGCGAGGCTGTCAGGCGGGGCTCGGTTCATAATGGCCGCACTTTTACTCCTTATTCTGACGCATTAATTTAACTGCTGTATCTGCATTTTGTTAACTGCTGTATCAGGTCCTCCTACATGTCCTTGTGTATCAGATGCAGTTTCTGTCACGTCTTGCAAGCTAACGAATATGCTTGTCTCACTTCTTTTTGGTTTCTGTCGCGGTATTCTTTCTTCTGAATGCCTGTTCTCACTCAGCAAACGGTGTCAAATGGTTCAAATGGCTCTGAGCACTATGGGACTCAAGTGCTGTGGTCATTAGTCCCCTAGAACTTAGAACGACTTAAACCTGACTAACTTAAAGACATCACACACATCCATGCCCGAGGCAGGATTCGAACCTGCGACCGTAGCCAAACGGTGTCGTACTGTATCAAAGGACTGACACACTCGCGACATACCGATACGCTTCTTGCTTCAGCTTTTGTCTCTGGCTTAACCTGACATCGCTTGTGACAATGCGAATGAGTTTCAATAAGAATATCTGATTCCCTACCCTACATTATTGTGTGGCGTGACAGATCCCTCCTCTTTAAGAAATTCGTCCTCAGTTTTGTCTTTTCTACTTATTACTAATTAGCCTATGTCTGCTTTGTATTTAAAAATCTACTGTAAGAATTTTTCTGGGCCATAAAAGCATGTTGTTACTAGAAGTGTATGTAACGAATTGGTATTTTTAACAGCGTGTTAAACCCCTGCTGAGACCTTAGTACCGCTTTTTAATGCACTGTTATGTATTTTATTACATTTTTTATTGGAGTGTTCAATCCCTAGTGACCCGATGTATGTATATTAATATAATTGTGTAAGATGCAAGTGACGGTACTGAAGGAGCCGATTTTTTTCTTTTTTCACGGGGGCCACTTTTTAAAACCAATAGCCATTATATAGTCAGAAATAAGAAGGAGGTACTGCATTGATTTTGATTACCACAGAGAACTCTTTTGTTCCCATTTTAATAGCGATGCTATAAACAGCTTGACATCGTGTAACTTTGACTCTGGAGACAGAACGTGAGACGTAAGAAAACAAAATTTGTCAAGGAAAATATGTTCATTGTGTGTGTAGGCATCAGTACTGATCAAAGTACATAGCTTCACGAAACTGTTATTTGGCTTCTTAAAGTCATCGTAAGTATCATTGATGATTCTTCCGTTTTAAGGGAATGATGCTCGTTCTCATGCAGTTTTATCACAGTGAACCGTACAGGTATAATTTAACTGTCAACGGCGACTACAGTGGGGTAGTTTGTCGGGCTGCTTTAATTTACTCGCTTCCTCGGCCTATAGTGTAGTTCAACCTGGAAAAGCTGTTTAAAAAACAGACTGCACTATACGTATCAGTAATATGGATAAAACGTTGTGATTCCTGCTGCTATGAGGATTCTTTCTCATAGGTCCAAATGAATCAATCGAATAAAAGAAGTTCTACGTAAAACGTTTGTGCTGTATTACTACTTGAACACTAAACAAGCTGCTACCATGTCCAGCCTTGATGTAAAATCAAACAGTTGATCATAGCTAACATTATCACATTCACGTACATTGCACTTCCTCTCAATAGTAGCTAACATAAGCATTAAGCATGCAACCTTATGTCTAAAGAACTGCAACCTACAACATTCAACAAACGCTTCGAAAATTCAACGCTAGTTGTCAGTTTTGGAATGTTCGGTCAGTATTGCACTGTTCACCAGCACTAAGTATTTTGAAGTTCGGAATTATGACCACATAACAAGCTCTACGGAATTTTGTCACCCATCAGAAGAAAGTCTGGAGGTTCCCAATAATTATCGAAACTTCTGGAATCATTGATGATTCAAACTTTCGGTCATTTTACACCCTGCCAGACGTGGCATGTCGACACAGCGGGGATAGGAGAGGGCGTCCGTTTTGCACTGGTTGTTACCGCGAGTCTGCCAACGTCTTCCCTCGTACAGGCCGCTGCCGGACTATGCGAGTGTCGCTTGGATGGCCTCATAGTCGCCGAGCAGCGGGACGCCTACCAGCGCCCGACACGCGCCTCCACTGGGCGGAACACAGCAGACACGCCAGCGACAAAAGAAGTGCATAAAGCCGCCACATATGTCGCAGCTCTGCCGAGGAATGCCGGTCATGCAAGGCCTTGGCACTATTAGGGCAGCACCTACCGTCGCTTTCGTGACACCAGGTCGCGCCGTCGTGGGAAGCGACATCGACAGCTGGCATTACCGCTTCCGTGTAATATGGAGGCCGTGGGTTCACACTGGACCAGATCGCCGGAAGTGAGCGTACACCTCGGTCTGCTGTAGGTTGCTGGAGTAACAAAGAGTTTACATGCACTCCATTAGTCTTGCTGCAGCCACCTTCACCTCCGACGGAAGTCCTCTGCCCTGGCCAACACATCGAACGCAGAATGCTGTAACGTCCTTCGGATCTCCGGTCTTGGCTAACACTCAGCGGTAGAACAGTGAGATTGTTATTTATTACGTATCGGTATCGACGTTACAAACAGAACATTGATTAACTGAACTCACGAATTCTGCGCGATATTTACTTCACCAAATGTCGTAGTTAAATCGTTTATAATCGATGGTTTATCAGTTGCTATTATAATATTAATGATAAGTTCAAATTAGTTCAAGCGACACCAAATTCCCTATAGACTGGTTGTAATCTCAAATCTATAATATAAATTGTAAAACTTGAATGATAAATGCGTGAATTGACATTATATGCTCGTTTATTACACAACATTAGTCACTTCCTAACAGAGCCGTGAGTAAGAAGCTTTCCCAGGTGTTGAGGGGACTTATAAATTATATGCTTCGTAACTATCGCCAAGTTCCATAGTCCATTAGTTATTAAGAATGAAATTGTCTATCTGTGTTCACTTCCTAAATAGTGTTAACTTCAGGTTATCTAATTAAAAGGAACTTCTGTCTAATATATGTAAGCCCTCAATCCGAATTCTAAATAACGTAGCGTTTGAAGTGAAAGTATCGTTTCACTGCGTCATAGTAGATCGCAATAATCAATTCTGAAAAAAAAACCAATCTAATTGCGCCTATATATACGAGCATTCAAAAGTATGACCTGCTTCGGCTAACTCTCGTGACGTAGTGACAATGGATTGAATTATCCTTAGCCATTACTCACGAATCTCAAAGACAACTCACACGTTCTTTGGGAACGTTGGTTCTACATTGCGAAATTTAATTATAATAGTTTCGCCATTTAGTATGATTTTGAATTTTGAGTTGGATTTGACTGGAATCCTATCTTCCTTTCGTATGTTAATAAATTACTAAGTATTATATTCCTGATTCAGTTACTGGTTTATATCCAAATAATAGAGTGAACTGGAACTTTGTTTGCTTGTTCATTTTTCATGAAATTTGGAACTTGTTTTCCGGAAATCTTTGAGAATTTTCGGGCTAATTTTTGATTTTCATTTCTCGTCCGAGGAAGTGGCATTACAATGCCCAGGTGGGAGTGCCACTGCCGTCGTGACCGTTACACGAAATCTTCTACATTCTTCGGTAGCTGTCGTTAACCCCTCTCAACTGCTGCATTTTGGCTTCTAGAGTGGCATATGCGGCATCCATCTTGATGTACCATTATGTTAGCGGCATTAAATTACAACATTTTAATAACCATTGGTCCACACTCTGCAGTACCTGACTCACGTCTCCCTGACAAGAATGTGTGCAAATTTCTCTCGTCTTCAGAAGACCTGAGCATTCCCTCTTCTGACTGACTGGTACAGTACCGCTCATTAATTCCCATAAATCATGATTGTTATTTGATATATCAAACGTGGACACATACATTACCTTATTTCTCCAAAAATATAATCGTATACACTTAAACATATGTAATAGAAATAGAAAGATTGTATTTTACTCTGATCAAAATAGGCTCAGTTACATATAATAAATGCCTCACAAACTCGAGGCAAGCGGTCGATAAGTTTTTATACGTATTGCAAGTCCGCATGATCGCACAAATCCTTAAGAGTACTCAAGAGATGTTCCTTGCTTGCTCTGTGAACTGTCCGCTTCTTGCTAGAGAATTTCAGTACAATTACAATCAGTGCTTTGAGACGACCACACAGAATCTTTCACTCATCATGCTTCCTAGCCTATTCGAATTCTTCTTCTTCGTCATGAGCTTCAGAACACACACCCTTCCAAGCTGGCATAGATTAATATCCTTTTTACTCTTGCAATAGATACTAGTATGTTCATGTTGTTCATTTTCACCAACTCTGCGGAAATCGTTGTGAACCTATTTCTCTTAGTAGTAATTCTGATAGATTTGTCATCAGTTATAGTTATTATATGAGGTAGACTTAGAAGTGGTTCGTCACACAAGTAAACAAACATACCAGTTCGGGTAGTTATTTTCCATGTACACAACACTCTTCTGGATAATATTGCACGTTGTACATGAGAACAAACACATATATCCGGACATGTTCATCATTGTTATACTATTCCTTTGCTTCTCAACCATAGCCGCGTTATTACACCTACAGGGAATTAGACGCCAATTACTGTTTTCTAGGGATGAAGGATATAGTTCACTCCCCCTACAGACAAACCATACTGTTTCGCAGATTGGGGCATAGGTAAAGCTACTTGTCTGATTGCCGCAACTGCAACACTTTTGTCTGTCAAATGTCACCTCTTGGGTCTATAATAAGGATGCGGACACTATCAACTGTAACTAAGAAGCTGAAGTACCATGACCATATAGTATGTATCGAACTAGTGCTAGGCGTACACTGCGGTCATCATAACACTACAGGGAACAACATCAACGTATGGAAAGGGCATTTACTCGTCGCACAGATAAACAAACATGCCAGTATGGGTAACTATTTTATATGCGCGTCACACGTTGTACATGAGAGCAAACACGCATAACTGGACATGTTTATCAGTGTTATACCATTATTTCGCCTCTAAACAATAAAATTGTAAATTTGTGGTAAGGTCTTATAGGACCAAACTGCGAAGCCCATCGGTCCCTAAGCATACTACTTAATTTAACTTAAACTAACTTACGCTAATGACAACACACACACCCATTCCGGAGGGAGGACTCGAACCTCTGACAGGAGACTACCCCGCGCGGCTTTCTCAGCAAAAGCCATGTTATTATACGGTATCTACAGGAAATTAGGTATGAGTTATTAGGTATATTGAAATTAGTGCGAGCTAGTGTACATACCATAGCCAATCATCCATACAGATTTTCGCAGACAGTACGGTTATGTTTCTCGTTGACCAGTCTCAGATTCCCTTGTTGACCAATCCCAAATTTAAATTTACTTAAATCGTTCAAAGAATATGGAAGTCCCCATAAGTAAATAAGCTGTAAATAACTTCATTGTTACATGTCTTAAGGACAGTAAGAAAATAATGTTTCTACGATCCTTGCACTGGCTATTTTACACTAAACACAGCATACCACGTATGTTACTCACTGCACGATTACAGATGATTCAAACACACACTCATTATAAATAAAAAAATTCTACCTTCATTCACTGCACGGATGCATGCAAGGATGTCGGGACGGACATTGCATCGTTGTTCTTAACGACACAGACACTGCAATATCATATTTATCTGCCGATACCAGGCAGAGGCTCCGAAGCAAAATGTCTTCCCCTGTATGGGAATTACAATGTATATTGTGTGTACGAGTACAGGTTGTGACACACAGCAGCGACAGCATATGCAAATTAGGGTCCGGCTGTGATTCGTGCATGAATACCTGAAGCCATTTAAGTGAAAGCTCGCGTAAAGCGGAAATTCGGAGCCGATTCCTGATGCGGTATGAAATTTCAATGTACTTTTTTCCTCATACAACTAATGGTTGTCTGTGTTCGGAACTGTGAATACATTATGTGTGTCTCCAAAATTAATTCAACTGTGAAACTGACAACCGTTCAACAGTTAACCATTGCTGTTCTGAACTGCTCTACAGAATTTTATATCAATTGGTATATGTCAAATGACTTCATAAATCCACTGATTTTTGCATAACGTATACGATCTGCATAACATACGAGCGAAATAGGTGGCAATCAGCCAGTGAGCACAGATAGAACGTTTGGCACTCATCCGACAGCGGGAACGCATTCTGCAGATCTGAGACGCGTCTTAAGCTTACAACATCAATGAATATCGCTACACCACACAGAATTCTCTTAGAATGTCATCCGTAGTTTGTGTAGCATAGTCTATTTGCAGCCCAACCTACAACTTCCGAACCAGTCGCAGATATCGATAGTTTTCTTCTTTGGAGGCAGCAGGAAATATGTTGACAATGCGTCGGTACTTAGAGTCTACATCAGGGGATTTTGGCACCGTATCTGTAGATACAGATGACCTATATTTTTTGAAGAAATTATCTAACCAGAAGCGAATTGTATAGCTTCATCTTTGTGCCTTGGTTTCTGCGTGTTAATTTAATATTTGTTAGACACAGTTCTCGCGTTTTCAGTAGCGTCGGAAAGAAAACCGATTTTGTGGCACATTACAAGAACTTAATCAGGAGCGAATTATGTAGTCCAGTCTGTGTGTAGTGGTAATTCAGTTTTCAAATCTCTGCCTGTCAATCTAATTTATTGGACACTGTTCTCACGTTTTCCTTCGTGTCTACAGATAGAGTTCTGAAGAGTGTGTCGATTGTCATTGATTGTCTGTGTAGCGCAGTTTTACACAGCCTTTGGTATGGACAGAGACTGTGATGGCTGTGTGCGGATGAGAGCCGAGTTGATGACACTTCACTCTAAGCTCCAGGCTGATGGTTTCGGTTACACAGCTTGAAGGTGAAGTCGATGGGAGCCACTGTTGTGGGCCGGCCGTGTGGATCCGACGGCCGTCCAGCAAGTCTGAGTCAACCAATAGGCCCGCACAAGTGACCACACTGAGATTAAATACTCACGCACGGTCGAATGGAAGGGCCGGCCGCGGTGGTCTCACGGTTATAGGCGCTCAGTCTTGAGCCGCGCGGCTGCTACGGTCGCAGGTTCGAATCCTGCCTCGGGCATGGATGTGTGTGATGTCCTTAGGTTAGTAAGGTTTAAGTAGTTCTAAGTTCTAAAGGGATTGATGACCTAATATCTTAAGTCCCATAGTGCTCAGAGACATTTGAACCATTTTGAATCGAATGGAAGGTCTCCTAGGGGCGTAGCAGGCGGTGGAAGACTTTCCAGGTGGCCGCACGTAATGCCTCCCCCGTCAGTCTGAAAAAAAATTTACAGGTGCTGTCTGTGGCTGACACTGTCCCTCAGTCGCTTGTCATGATTCCGAAGGTACCTCTCAGCCTGCAAGATCCAGACAGTCACAGAGAGTGGGGCTATTGGTTGTTGGGAGCTCCAATGTTATTTAAGTTTTGGATCTCTTTAGGGAGTTGGCTGCTAAGGAGGGGTACATACCGGGTGGAATCACTGTAGACGTTGAAAGACTCCTTCCTGATGCCACGAAGAGCACATAGTGCCGCCAACTTCAGTTCATTGATCATGTCGGTACCAATGATGTGTGTCTCTTTTGATCGGAAGAGATTCTCCCTGATTTCAAGCGGCTAACAGAAGTAAAGGCTGCCAGTCTTCCTTGCGAGATGAAAGCAGAGCTCACAATAAGTCGGCAGGACCGTTTGCGAGGCGTTGGTACAGAGCCCGGAGAAGGGTCTGAATCAGAGGCTCAGGCGGTTCTGCGACGACGCAGGCTGCAGATTCCAATACTTGCGCTATAGTGTAGTGGGGTTTCGAGTTGCACTGAACAGGTCTGAAGTCCACTACATGTAGGAGACAGATACTTACGTAGGAGGGGCTCTGCGGAGTGGACTGTGCTGTTTGGTGGGTCAGAGAGTCTAGAGGAAATACGAAAAGGGCTTCAGTCTCAAAGGGTTCATGTCGGACATAGGAAGAACGTAGAAACAGTCGTAAATCGACGTAGCTGTGTTGGGAAATTACCAGAGCTCCAAGCTAACAGTAGGGACTGATGCTCAAGTCGTTATAGGCACTGAAAGCTGAGACAAGTTCAGCCGAAGTTTTTGCTAATATACAAACGGTTTTCCGAAAGGATAGACTAAATATAGTTGGTGGTGGATGTTTATGCTCTCAGAGTACCTCATCTTGTAGCGAAATTGAAGTAGATACTCCCTGTGAGTTAGTACGGGTAGAGGTCGTTCTTGGCAACCGGAATAAAATAATTATTAGATCCTTTTACCTACCTCCCAACTCAGAGGATACAATTTCTGAAAGTTTCAAAGACAACTTGAGTTTAATTTCAAACACGTACCAGACTAATACTATTATAGTTGGTGTCTACTTTAATTTATCCTTCATATATTGGTGAAAACACATGTTTAAACTCGGAGGTACGCATAAAACATCATCCGAAATTGTATTAAACGCACTCTCTAAAGATTATTTCGAGTATCTAGTTCATGAGCCCACGCGATTAGTAAACGGTTGTGAAAACACATTTGACCTCGTAGTAACTAATAATCCTGAGCTAATAACGAGCATCAAAACGGATACAGTGATTAATAAGCACAGGGTTGTCGTAGCGAGGTTGAATACTGCAACCCCTAAATCCTCTAAAAATTAATGAAACGTTTACCTAGTTACAGAAGCAAATAAAATTTCACTTGACGTCTCCCTGAGACACAATCTCCTCTTCTTCGCAATTAACAGTGTAAGTGTAGAAGAATTCGCCGCAGCCATAAAGGGTTTGCTTGGTCCTCTTACTGTGCAGACCATAGACCTCTAATGACTCCTGTTACACGAGAGGGGAGTGGGAGAGAGGGGGAATTGTGGTGCTTGACTCCGATTGGCCGATCTCCCTTTAACCTCCCACTTCTCTTACTCTATCGCTGGACTCTGGTGTAGCTGATGTAGCTGTCTTGTGGAATAAAGTATTCTGAACAATATTCATGGTGTTATCTAGTTCATCAATCCTGACCTATGAAATACCGAAGAGACTTTAATGATACAAAACCATTAACACTGACTCGAAATGAAAGTTAAAATTTATAATTTAACGTTTATTAGTGTCCTATCTCGTGTTAGCTAGTTTTTATGATAATTTATTTTTTTTCAGTTAGGGACAGTTTATCCTACACTTCTGATACGAGTGCTATTCAATGATTTAATTAACTTGCATTAAAAATCGACTTCATTTTAATTTAGTTACACCAGATCGGAAGAAATCTACATCTATATCTACATTCAGAATACCATTTTGAAGTGCAGGCAGACGGTACATCCCACTGTACCAATTGTTACAGTTTGTTTCGTTCCACTCTCATATGAAGGGGGGGGGGGGGGGGGACTATTGTATAAACGCCTATCAGCATGCTGTAATTAACCAAATCTTGTGCCGGCCGAAGTGGCCAAGCGGTTCTAGGCGCTACGGTCGCAGGTTCGAATCCACCCTCGGGCTTGGATGTGTGCGAAGTCCTTGGGTTTGTTGGGCTTCAGTAGCTCTAAGTTCCTGGGCACTGATGACATCTGAAGTTGGATGCGCGTGACCGCTACGGTGGCAGGTTCGAATCCTGCCTCGGGCTTGGATGTATGTGATGTCCTTAGGTTAGTTAGGTTTAAATAGTTCTACGTTCTGGGAGACTGATGACCTCATAAGTTAAGTCCCATAGTGCTCAGAGCCATTTAAACCAAATCTTGTCCTCACGGTCCCTATGGGAGCGAAATATAGGGGGTTGTAGTATCCTCCTAAATTCACCATTGAAGGTTGGTCGTCAAACGGTTTTAGGTGATTTCATCGGGATAGTGCCAGTTGAGTTTATTCAACATCTCTGTGACACCCTCCTGCGGGTCAAACAAACCTGTGACCATTCGTTCTGCCCTCTTCTATACAGGGTGAGTCACCTAACATTACCGCTGGATATATTTCGTAAACCACATAAAATACTGACGAATCAATTCCATAGACCGAACGTGAGGAGAGGGGCTAGTGTAATTGGTTAATACAAACCATTAAAAAATGCAAGGAGGTATGTTTTTTAACACAAACCTACGTTTTTTTTTAATGGAACGCCGTTAGTTTTGTTGTTAGCACATCTGAACACATATACAAATTCGTAATCAGTGCCGTTTGTTGCACTGTAAAATGTTAATTACATCCGAAGATATTGTAACCTAAATTTGACGCTTGAGCACCACTCATCCGCTGGTCGATCGTGTGATGGACCTTAGGTACAGAAGAGACTGGAACAGCACATTACGTCTACATGCTAACACCTTTTTATTGGTCTTTTTCACTGACGCACATGTACATTACCATGAGGGAAGAGGTACACGTTCGACGGGCTTTTCATAGGACGTGGAGGACGCATAAATTGGCCACCCCGTTCTCCTGATCTTACACCTCTGGACTTCTTTCTGTGGGGTACGTTAAAGGAGAATGTGTACCGTGATGTGTCTACAATGCCAGAGGATATGAAACAACGTGTTGTGGCAGCCTGCGCCGACATTACACCAGATGTTCTGCGGCGTGTACGACATTCATTACGCCAGAGATTGCAATTGTGTGCAGCGAATGATGGCCACCACATTGAACATCTATTGGCCTGACATGGCGGGACACACTCTATTCCACTCCGTGTGCATGTACCTCACCCTCATGGTAATGTACAAGTGCTTCAGTGAAAAAGACCAATAAAAAGGTGTTAGCATGTGGACGTAATGTGTTGTTCCTGTCCCTTCTGTACATATGGTCCGTACCGTTCCCTTTGGATCCCTGCGTAATTCGGTGCTCTCCGATACACACGATCGAACAACGGAGGAGTGGTACTCAAGCGTCAACTTTAGGTTACAATATCTCCGGATGTAATTAACATTTTACAATGCAACAAACAGCAACGATTACGTATTTGTTTATATGTTCAGATGTGGTATCAAAACTAACGGGGTTCCATTTAAAAAAACGTAGGTTTGTGTTAAAAACATACTTCCGTGCATTTTTAATGGTTTGTATTAACCAATTACATTATCCCCCCTCCTCACGTTCGGTCTATGGAATTGATTCGTCAGCATTTGATGTGGTTTACGAAATATATCCAGCATTAACGTTAGGTGACTCAACCTGTATACTTTCAATATTCCCTGCTAGTTCTAGTTGGTTCAAATCTTACACGCTTGAGCTATATTCTGGGATACGTACAGCGAGTATTTTGTACACAATCTCGCTAGTATTCTATCAATAAACGGAAGTCTGCTATCTGCTTCACCCACAACTGAATCCATGCGATCGTACCATTTCTTGTCGCTACAAAGTATTACACCCATGCATTTGAATGCCTTTACTGATCATAACTGTGAGTCACTGACAATTTATTCACAGGTTGCTACGATTTTTCGTTTTGTTAAGTGCGAAGTTTTAATTTATGGACATTTAAAGCAATTTTGCATTGTTATTATAGTCTGATTGGATATTAGTGCAGCCTCGTACAGACTGTGCAACACTGTAGGCAATTTCACCAACTGTGAAAAGTCTTGTGTTATTATTAACACTATCCGCAAGGTGATTAATCAGTATAGGACATTAAAAGTGAGAGACCGAAACCACATCCCAGTGGTATCCGCGAAGTTCCTTCTACATCTCTCGATGACTCTCCAACATGGATATCTTGCTGTGTGCTCCCTACCAAGAAATCCTCCACGCAGTCACAATTTTTGCTTGATACCCTATCCGATCGTAGTTTTGATAAGAAGCGGGCGTGGTACTAAGTCAAGTGATTTGTGGAAATTGAGTAGTACTGCACTTACCTGGCTGTCTTGTCATGTGAGAAAAGTGCTAGCTGGTTTCGATGATCTACTTTTGCTCTTGATATGCTACTCTCAATTTCACTTCCTTTCTAGTCCATGAGTGCCAAGACCCTAACATTGGTGCAATTAACAGCACTTTAAAGCGATTAGAATTTCTTTGGAATTTGGGAAAGATCTTTCTACAGTATTTCGCTACTGTAGCCACCGAAGGCTCCACGCATTGCTCTCTTGACTGTCAGATAGGTTCCACTGAATATCTTTCTATCAATAGCCCTACTTTTACTTTATACGTATTATTCAGTGGTCCCTCTTTCTTTAGTAGTTCCTTTACAGTGACTGTAGCGCAGAGGATCTATCCTATCATGAACTGTCCTGCTGGGTAGATATCTACGTAGTGCAGGGTCAACTACTCTTTTTAAAGTTGAGCCGTAATCCATCTACATGCTCCTATTCTGAGACAGAGATTTCATGCACCTCATAGAGATGTGACAATACTGCTTCTCTGTCTAGCTTGGTCAACATATAAATTTTTGTACTTGTTTTAGTAGCACCTTTGTAGTTTGATATTCATTGTTGGAATAATTGCCTCAAGGACCCCAGTTTCGGTATGAACGTCCTCAAAGGGGTCAGGTCTGTTTGTTGCCATTTGGAATGTTTCCATCGTGAGTGGGGTACCGAACTCTCTGTACTACGTGGTTTTCAAAGGAGGCACTTAGAAACACTTCACAAGATGTTTCGTCACGCCATCTACTGACAAAACTACAATTATCCCAGCTGATTGTTGGATGATTTATGTTCCTTCCAATGATTACAGTATGATTAGGGAACATACGTGCAAGTGAAATGAGGTTTTACATTACGAGGTGAGTCTGGTGGTCCCCACAAGGACCTTATTGCAATTGTACGTCCTTTCTTGATACTGGGTCTTGCCCAGAGAGTCTCACATGCAGCATCAATTACTATCTCGGTGTATTTGAGTTTCTTGTCTTCTGCGACAAATAGACCACCTCCAAATCCCATTTCCCTATTCTTTCCCTATCCTTTCGATAAAAGCTTTAGTTTTCCCCAAAGACGGCTTTCTCTGTCTAGAGTTATCTGAACTTCATTGTTTTCATTGTTTTCAGAAGCGTTCAGACTGGAATGTTGTTACGAATTCTTTGGCAGTTAACAGACAGGATGATATGCAACAGTTGTCATTATCTGGGTTACATTTAGAGTCACCTAATCTAAAAAGCCTTTGTGTGCACTCCTAAAACCTTTCAGCAACCGCATCAGCAGCCTGTGTTGTGTTGTACAAACGTGGCCAACTTAAAGGAATATTACAGTCCTCAAGGAACGACGTTACAGCTCTCAAGACCCCCCCCCTCCCCCCATGAACCATGGACCTTGCCGTTGCTGGGGAGTCTTGCGTGCCTCAACGATACAGATAGCCTATAGCGTAGGTGCAACCACAACGAAGGGGTATCTGTTGAGAGGCCAGACAAACATGTGGTTCCTGAAGAGGGGCAGCAGCCTTTTCAGTAATTGCAGGAGCAACAGTCTGCCTGATTGACTGATCTGGCCTTGTAACATTAGCCAAAATGGCCTTGCTGTGCTGGTACTGCGAATGGCTGAAAGAAAGTGGAAACTACAGCCGTAATTTTTCCCGAGGGCATGCAGCTTTACTGTATGATTAAATGATGATGCCGTCCTCTTGGGTAATATATTCCGGACGTAAGATAGTCCCCCATTCGCATCTTTGTGCGGCGACTACTCAAGAAGACGTCATCATCAAAAGAAAAAAAAACTGGCGTTCTACGGATCGGAGAGTGGAATGTCAGATCCCTTAATCGGGCAGGTAGGTTAGAAAATTTAAAAAGGGAGATGGGTAGGTTAAATTTAGATATAGTGGGAATTAGTGACGTTCGGTGACAGGAGGAACAAGACTTTTGGTCAGGTAAATACAGGGTTATAAATACAAAGTCAAATAGGTGTAATGCAGGAGTATGTTTAATAATGAATAAAAAATAGGAATGCGAGTAAGCTACTACAAACAGCATAGTGAACGCATTATTGTGGCCAAGATAGATACGAAGCCCACGCCTACTACAGCAGTACAAGTTTATATGCCAACTAGCTCTGCAGATGACGAAGAAATTGAAGAAATGTATGATGAAATAAAAGAAATTATTCAAATAGTGAAGGGAGACGAAAATTTAATAGTCATGGGTGACTGGAATTCGGTAGCAGGAAAAGGGAGAGAGGGTAACGTAGTAGGTGAATATGGATTGGGGGTAAGAAATGAAAGAGGAAGACGCCTGGTAGAATTTTGCGCAGAGCATAACTTAATCATGGCTAATACTTGGTTTAAGAATCATAAAAGAAGGTTGTATACATGGAAGAATCCTGGAGATACTAAAAGGTATCAGATAGATTATATAATGGTAAGACAGAGATTTAGGAACCAAATTTTAAATTGTAATAGGTTTCCAGAGGCAGATGTGCACTTTGACCACAATCTATTGGTTATGAACTGTAGATTAAAACTGAAGAAACTACAAAAAGGTGGGAACTTAAGGACATGGGACCTGGATAAAGTGAAAGAACCAGAGATTGTACAGAGTTTCAGGGAGAGTATAGGGGGGCAATTGACAGGAATGGGGGACAAAACTACAGTAGAAGAAGAATAGGTAGCTTTGAGGGATGAAATAGTGAAGGCAGCAAAGGATCAAATAGGTAAAAAGACGAGGCCTAGTAGAAACCGTTGGGTAACAGAAGAAATATTGAATTTAATTGATGAAAGGAGAAAATATAAAAATACAGTAAATGAAGCAGGCAAAAAGAAATACAAACGGCTCAAAAATGATATCGACAGGAAGTGCAAAGTGGCTACGCAGGGATGGCTAGAGGACAAATGTAAGGATGTAGAGACTTATCTCACTAGGGGTAAGATAGATACTGCCTACAGGAAAATTAAAGAGACCTTTAGAGAAAAGAGAACCACTTGCATGAATATCAAGAGCTCAGATGGAAACCCAGTTATAAACAAAGAAGGGAAAGCAGAAAGGTGGAAGGAGTATATTGAGGGCCTATACAAGGGCGATGTACTAGAGGACAATGGAAATGGAAAAGGATGTAGATGAAGATGAAATAGGAGATACGTTATTGCGTTAAGAGTTTGACAGAGCACTGAAAGACCTGAGTCGAAGCAAGCCCCCGGAGTAGACAACATTCCATTAGAACTACTGACGGCCTTGGGAGAGCCAGTCGAGACAAAACTCTACCATCTGGTGAGCAAGATGTATGAGACAGGCGAAATACCCTCAGACGTCAAGAAGAATATAATAATCCCAATCCCAAAGAAAGCAGGTGTAGACAGATGTGAAAATTACAGACCTATCAGTTTAATAAGTCACAGCTGCAAAATAGTAACGCGAATTCTTTACAGACGAATGGAAAAACTAGTAGAAGCCGACTTCGGGAAAGATCAGTTTGGATTCCGTAGAAATACTGGAACACATGAGGCAATACTGACCCTACGACGTACCTTAGAAGAAAGATTAAGGAAAGGCAAACCTCCGTTTCTAGGACTTGTAGACTTAGAGAAAGCTTTTGACAATGTTGATTGGAATACTCTCTATCAAATTCTGAAGGTGGCAGGGGTAACATCGAATATAGATTTATGTATCAGGAAGTCGTTTCTGAAAGTATTTGTTTGGAGTGTAGCCATGTATGGAAGTGAAACATGGGCGATAACTAGTTCGGACAAGAAGAGAATAGAAGCTTTCGAAATGTGGTGCTACAGAAGAATGCTGAAGATAAGGTGGATAGATCACGTAACTAATGAGGAGGTATTGAATAGGATTGGGGAGAAGAGAATTTTGTGGCACAACTTTACTAGAAGGAGGGATCGGTTGGTAGGACAAGTCTTGAGGCATCAAGGGATCACAAATTTAGCATTGGAGGGCAGCGTGGAGGGTAAAAATCGTAGAGGGAGACCAAGATGTAGTTTGCAGTAGGTACTGGGAGATGAAGAAGCTTGCACAAGATAGAGTAGCATGGAGAGCTGCATCAAACCTGTCTCAGGACTGAAGACAACAACAACAACAACAACAGAAACCAGATGGCAATTATAAGAGTCGAGGGGTATGAAAGGTTAGCAGTGGTTGGGAAGGGAGTGACACAGGATTGTAGCCTATCCCTGACGTTATTCAATCTGTATATTGAGCAAGCAATAAAGGAAACAAAAGAAAAGTTCGGAGTAGGTATTAAAGTCCATGGAGAACAAATAAAAAATTTGAGGTTCGCCTATGGCATTGTAATTCTGTCAGAGACAGCAAAGGACTTGGAAGAGCAGTTGAACGGAATGGACAGTGTCTTGAAAGGAGGATATAAGATGAACATCAACAAAAGCAAAACGAGGATAATGGAATGTAGTCCAATTAAATCGGGTGATGCTGAGGGAATTAGATTAGGAGTTTTGTTATTTAGGAAGTAAAATAACTAATGATGGTCGAAGTAGAGAGGATATAAAACGTAGACTGGCAATCGCAAGGAAAGCGTTTCTTAAGAAGAGAAATTTGTTAACATCGAGTATTGATTTAAGTGTCAGGAAGTCGTTTCTGAAAATATTTGTATGGAGTGTAGCCATGTATGGAAGTGAAACGTGGACGATAAATAGCTTAGACAAGAAGAAGACAGAAGCTTTTGAAATGTGGTGCTACAGAAGAATGCTGAAGTTTAGATGGGTTGATCACATAACTAATGAGGAGGTAATGAGTAGAATTGGGGAGAAGAGGAACTTGTGGCACAACTTGACTAGAAGAAGGGATCGGTTGTTAGGACATGTTGTGAGACATCGAGGGATCACCAATTTAGTGTAGGAGGGCAGCGTGGAGGGTAAAAATCGTAGAGGGAGACCAAGAGATGAATACACCAAGCAGATTCAGAAGGATGTAGGTTGCAGTAGATACTGGGAGATGAAGAAGTTGCGCAGGATAGAGTAGCATGGAAAGCTGCATCAAACCAGTCTCAGCACTGAATACCACAACAACAACAACAAAGCTCTCATCCCAATGACGTAAGTGTAGGAAGTAACAGAATAGCTTGCACAGAACCTTCAGAATCTCTAGTTCAAGTATTCAACTAGACTCGAAAACATGGGGCTGTGATGCGTTCTGGGAACAATGCTGTAGATTGTAAGCTTCGTTGTAACTCCATGAGCAATTCTGGTGTTCTCAAACTTCTCTGTTAGTCACTGGAATGTTCCAATTGTGATTTCGGAGCCTGGATGACAGGTGGCATCCCCGTTCCAAGGTGTTCCACAATCTGCATTTTTTAGCAACCTTTTCCCTCAATGGCTGCAGGAATACCCGCTTCAACATGCTGAATGAAGCCTGCAGGCATACACGCTGAGTGTGCCTGGCATTCCTTTCCATCCCTTGAAGCGATTTCCCTAAAAGGTATCATTTTTCACTGTACATTTGAATTGCCGCCGATTAATACACCCCCATCCATTTGCATTCGCTGCCCCTTGACACAGAACGTAGCTGGTTTCGCAAGAGTTGAAGCTAGTCTCACAGGCTGAGTATCGGTTTCAGTGGGAGACAGCTCGTCAAACTCCTTGGTTAGTTTGATGTTTGCAACATCCCAAGTTATTCTTGATCTGTGTCTCCCCAGTGCAGAACTCCTAGTCCTGCTACTGATACGCCACTCCTATTCAAGCGCTCGAATAATGATGGGTCTTGTATTCTCTGCAGGAGAGACCATATCCTAAGCAGAGGGTAATACCAGAGGTAATTTTGGTATCTCTCCTAATAGCTTGAGGTTTCTAATAGCTTGATATTAAGCAGCTAATATCAAGCCAGAGTGATGTTCAGCTGCCTAAAATAGCGACAAACGTATCTCCTACCCGAGAACAGAAAACATAGTAGGGCTGCATTATGCTTCTTCTTCATGTGGATTACTTACGGCTGGTGCCACTTCCCTGTCCCCAGGCGCCATCTTCTTCTGCCTTGACTATCCTCAACAATCGTATTGCCTCTTTCTATTGCTGAACACTTATCTTGCGCTGGAATGGTATCCATCATACTATCGTATTTGGTGTCCTGTCGTCAATCGTCATATTCACATGGGTGAACCTCATGTCATCACAGATACCCCTGTCCTTTGTGGATATCTGTCATTTCTTATCCTGTCCATCCTAGTAGAGCTTGAGCTTCGTCTTAAGTAATCATTCTGTGTGGCAAGCACTTAATACTTATTTTACTGCTAAAATTCCAGGATTATGCTCCGTACAAAACTACATTCTGAATTATTCGCACATACATTCTCTTCGTCGTTGTTCCTCTCATTTTTTTGTTCCATAGAATAGAGTTCCTTACCCATGTCACGGCTCACCCTTCGTTTACCATACTAGTGATTTCATCATTGCTTGTGCCCTGTTCATTATGTAGTACTTCATTAAATAATACCCAGACCTGCAAGTATTTCTCCGCCTGCCTTCAAATTATTTACTTTTTCTCTGCCAACAGTCAGTAAACACGCTTCCTCATGCCAACAACTGTACCACGTTGGTAACACTATTTACCACCCGATCACCAAAGTTAAGCAAATGGAGACCGTGCTAGTACTTGGATGGGTGACTGTCCCGGGATAAATGGGTGCCATTGGTTTTAAGTATATGCAAGTCGCTGCAGTGGAGTCTAGTCTTTCAACTTGTACCAGGCCGCGGTGCCACATAACATCAAATCTTCAGGCTGGCCTTATTGTATTCATGTTTAAGCTGTCTTATCTTACATCTCTGATCATCTTCATCTTCTTGTAAAAGCTAGTCATCTGCCAAATACTGGCTAAATATTTTGATCTCTTCTGTCGTCACTCATGTCACGTCTGGAGGAGTGCTCTTAGATACAATTTAAAGACGTTCTGTGACAGCTCATATCCTTGCCGCATAACCTTGTTCACCTGGAATTCTTCTGTTCAGTTATTCTCATTTCATACTCTCGCTGTGTTATTTTTATCTATTTCATAACAGCCTTTACCAATCTTTGATCTAATTCTATCTCTTTCAACTTATCCCACACTTTTCTGGTGGTTCCATGACCATATTCTTTTTCTAGGTCAATCAATGCAACATGCGTCTTCAGTCCAGCCTCTGAGCGTCTTCCACCTCTTAGTTCCATTGTGAAGATGTTTCCCATTGTTTATCTTCCTGCTCGAAACGCAGCTTGCTGTTGGTGCTAAGTTGTTTCTTTCTCTACTAGATCTTTCAGTATCTTTGAGTATAGTCTTCCAAGGAAAGTGATAATTGCCTATTCCCTATAATTGTTTGGGTCATTATGTGACCCTTTCTTTTGCAACGGTCTTGCGTTACATATTTTCCGTTCCAAAGTAATATCTTTTCCATTCCGTATACTTTCAAATAGCCTCCTCAACATCTCCAACAATTTCGGTGGTCCAAGCTTTAACAGCACAGGATATATTGATCTATATCCAGGTGCTTTCTACGTCCAACAATTCCTCAGAGCCTGTTGAAGAACTTTTATATCCAAACACATACCTTCTCCTGTTGCATCCACTCCTCACATATATGAGGGAATTCAGGCCAATTTTCGTGGAATAACTTATTAAAGTACGTTGTCCACTCCTCATGACAAATATTATTATGATGTAACTTGTCACTAGTTGAAACATGCATTGAACTGATTGTTCTCCATGCCCCAGAGCTATGAATCCCACCAATCGGCCTCTCTAAATATTTTCATCTTCCTTCCCACAACTTGCTTTTCGTTTTAACATTGCTCTCTATTTAGTGTCCTATATCTATCTCTCCACTGACTGTCATTCACATTCAGGAACGTCAAACGAGCTTTTTTTTTCCTTTCAGTCCTCTCTGCTACTGCCGCATCCCACCACACCCTCATTTCATCTTCTTCTTATATCCTCCAAAAGCTTCTTTCTCTGATTCATCTGTGGTCTTCGTTATATGCTCATAATCCCATCCTACTGTTCTCCCTGCACTCTCCAATTTGTTTGCCAGTTCCTTTTGTTATATGTACTTCCCTTAAACTATCCAAGGTATACAGTATGATGTCAAGCTGGTCAACATGTTGCAATCTCTTCTATTGGGCACTTCTGCTGAATGTATAGCGAATATAGATTTTACATTCCACCAGATGTTGATCACTTCCACAATCTGCCCTTCGGTTAATTCTGACACCCTGAAACTTTAAACTTGCCTTTCGCCGCAAGGTTCGGTAATCAATAACTCATTTCCATCCTCTTATATAGTTACATCATGTGAACTTTTGACATACTTGTGGTCAATGAACGTATTTTCCACTCATAATTCATGCTGCTCAGATAAATTCACCACATTTTCCGATGTTCACTCCTAACATCTTCCTCATGCATCCCAACTGCCTTACTATTTCTCTCTCTGCCTACTCTCCTATTGAAATCCACGGCCAGTATCAGTTGATGGCCACATCGAACAGCTTCTATTGCCTCTACCAGCATCTGTTCTAATTGTTCATTTACCTTCAACGGCGAGTCTTCATTAGGGGCATACGCTCCCACTGTAACTATATACATGGCTCTAGCTATCAGATTCAGCGTTATCAATCTTTCATGCTTAAACCGCGGTTACATATTTTGACAACCGTTGGCTTAGAATGATGGCTGCAACTGCTCTCGTCTTAGGGTGCTTTTGTCAACGCCACTTAAATGAAGAGCAAGCTCCAGCAGATATTCGCAACCAGTAACTTTCTTCTTTGTTTCGAAAAGCACAGCTACATCAGTGTTGTGCGGTCTTACACTCATTAGAGCCTCTTCTTGTTTATTAAGGACGCGCTGTATATTCTACACATCAAAGTAAATTTTCATTTTCGCTGTCGAATTCTTTTAAAACCATGCTGTCTTTGTTTGTTGATGGGAAGGTGGTCCATCGCACAATCCCCAATTTGAAGGAACAGAATTGTCACAAGTGTTTTCTTCATCTTGAAAGATTTGTTTCCCCACACCTCAGAGTCCTTCCTTCCCTTTGGTGAAGAAGATGAGAAAGGAATAATTAAAGCTAGGAGTAGAGACTGAGCTATTTAATTCACAAATGGCTCTGGTGGATTAAGAAAGGGAAGAAAATGACATGTCGCTGAAGAATACACGTCGTGTGGCTCCTCAGCCAAGGCCTGTTCGGCATGAGCGATCCTACTACCACCTAGGCTACCACCGGCATAGCACCCACATTCATCAATGCACGCAAATCTCCTTGCTTGCACGGACAATGCTTCTTGAAGATGGTGGCGCCTGCATTATGCTTGGTTCAACATTTTACAGAACTGAAAACGAATAACTTACGACTTGTGCAGTATTTTAATGCATGGTAAACAAATAACTTGAAACTGAGCATGCTAATTCTCCTTTAATTTACAAGTCTGTTATGCTACAAGTACTATCAATGTCCTTTTGGTATTAAGTAATTTACAGCCATAAAAGAGGTATCAATTAGGACAAAAGAAAATATGGTGCAAGTTCTACTGTTTCCCACAAAAAGTTTTGAGATTATGGCTGCTAAGAAAATTCGACAGCATAAGTTATGTAGAACACTAGTAATTTACGAAAATCTGCATCTACATCTCCATGTGTACTCTGCAAATCACATTTAAGTGACTGGCAGAGGGTTCATCGAACCACCTCCACAATTCTCTATTATTCCTATCTCTTACAGCGAGCGAAAAGAATGAACTCCTACATCTTTACGTACGAGCTCTGATTTCCAATATTTTGTCGTGGTGATAGTTCCTCCCTATGAAGGTCGGTGTCAACAAAATACTTTAGCATTCGGAGGAGAAATTTGGTGATTGGAATTTCGTGAGAAGATTCTGTCGCAACGAAAAACATTTTTCTTTTAATGATGTCCAGCCCAAATGCTGTAACATTTCTTTGACACTCTCTCCCATATTTCGCGACATTACAAAACGTGCTGCCTTTCTTTGAACTTTTTCGATGTACTCCGTCAGTCCGATCTGGTAAGGATCTCACACCGCACAGCAGTATTCTAAGAAAGGACGGACAAGCGTAGTGTAGGCAGTCTCATTAGTAGGTCTGTTACATTTTCTTAGTGTCCTGCCAATAAAACGCACTCTTTGGTTAGCCTTCCCCACAACATTTTCTATGCGTTCCCCCCAATTTCAGTTGTTTTCAATTGTAATACCCAGGCATTTAGTTGAATTTACGGCCTCCAGATTATACTGATTTAATGTGCAACCGAAGTTTAACGAGTTCCTTTTAATACTCCTGTGGATGACCTCATACTTTTCGTTATTTAGGGTCAACAGCCACTTTTCACACCATTCAGATGTCTTTTCTAAATCGTTTTGCAGTTAGCTTTGATCTTCCGATGACTTCATTAGTCAATAAAGGAAAGCGTCATCTACCAACAACTGAAGACGGATGCTCAGATTGTCTCCAAAGTCGTTTATATAGACAAGGAACAGCAAAGCGCCTATAACACTACTTTGGGGAACGCCACAGACCGCTTCTGTTTTACTCTATGACCTTCTTTGAGTTACTAAGAGCTGTGACCTCTC
This sequence comes from Schistocerca gregaria, assembly GCF_023897955.1. Classification (NCBI taxonomy): domain Eukaryota; kingdom Metazoa; phylum Arthropoda; class Insecta; order Orthoptera; family Acrididae; genus Schistocerca; species Schistocerca gregaria. The sequence goes on along the minus strand of NC_064923.1, from coordinate 601,890,484 downwards.
TGACAGGAAATCACAATTCCAGTCACGTAACTGAGACAATATACCATATTCCATAAGCATGCAATTTCACTACGAGTGTCGAAAGCCTTCCGGAAATTCAGAAATACGGAATCGATGTGAAATCCCTTGTGAATAGCACTCAGCACTTCATGTGACTAAAGAGGTAGTTGTTTTTCAGAGGAATGATGTTTTCTAAACCCATGTTGACTGTGTGCCAATAGACCGTTTATTTCGAGGTAATTCATAATGTTCGAACACAATATATGTTACAAAATCGTGCTGCATATCGACGTTAAAGATATGGGCCTGTAATGTAGTGGATTACTCTTAGTACCTTTTTTGAATATTGGTGTGACCTGTGCAACTTTCCAGTCTTTGCGTACGGAACTTTCGTAGAGCAAACGGTTGTATATGATTGTTAAGTATGGAGCTAATGCATCAGCATACTGCGAAAGGAACCTAATTGGTTCAAAATGGCTCTGAGCACTATGAGACTTAACCTCTAAGGTCATCAGTACCCTATAACTTAGAACTACCTAAACCTAACCAACCTATGGACGTCACACACATCCATGCCCGAGGCAGGATTCTAACCTGCGACCGTAGCGGACGCTCGGTTCCAGACTGTAGTGCCAAGAATCGCTCAGCCACTCTGGCCGGCTAATTTATTTGGTATAAATGTCTTAATTACTGCCGATACTATTTCTTTGAATTTAAGTCACATTTGGTGTACACTTATATTATTAATTTGGGATCTATCAGGAAGGCGCCAAGTGAATTTTTATATGCATTTTTGAATAGATATATTTTTCGCATATTTTTCGCGGATTTGCGGATTACAATACTCAATCTCGATACGACAACCATGTGTTCACTAATCCCTGAATCGATTTTGACGCTCGTTATTAACTCAGGATTATTTGTTGCTAAGTGTTCAAGAGTGTTTTCACAGCCGTTTACTATTTGCGTGGAGTCATGAACTAGCTGCTCGAAATAATTTCCAGAGAATGCGTTTAACAAAATTTCGGATGATATTTTATGCGTACCTCCGGAATTAAACATGTATTTTCGCCAACATATCGACGGTAAATTAAAAGTCACTGACAACTATTATCGTATGAGACGGGTACGTGTTTGAAATCAAACTTAAGTTTTCTTTGAACCTTTCAGCAACTCTGTCATCTGAATTGGGAAGTCGGTAAAAGGATCCAGTTATTATGTTATTCCGGTTTTCAATAATGACCTCTGCCCATACTAACTCGCAGGAAGTATCTGCTTCAATTTCGCTACAATTTAAGCTACTTCTGACAGCAATAAACACGCCACTGCCAACCGTGTTTAGTCTATCCTTTCGGAACAACGTTAGGTTCTTTCCAAAAACTACGGCTGAGTTTGTATCTCGCTTTGGCCAGCTTTCAGTGAGTATAATGATTTGAGCATCAGTGCTTTCTGTTAACGCTTGGAGCTCTGGAACTTCCCTAACACAGTGTTCAGGCTGCAACCTTTGTGACTGAAGCCCTTCTTAAGTTTTTCTGGTACCCTCCAACCTGAAAAACCGACCATTCCACGCCACACAGCCCCTGCTACCCGTGTACCCGCCTCCTGCTATAGTGTCACCTGACCTATTCAACAGAACCCGAAACCCAACCACCCGTTGGCGCAAATCGAGGAATCTGCAGCCGACACGGTCGCAGAACCACCTGAGCACCTGATTCGGCCCTCCACTCGGCTCTGCACTACAAGTCCGCAATCGGTCCTGTCGAATATGCAGCAAATTGTCAGCTCTGCGTTCATCTTGCAAGCAAGACTGGCAGCCTTTACCACTATGTTTTTTTGTCATCAGTCTACTGACTGGTTTGAAGCGGCCCGCCACGAATTCCTTTCCTGTGCTAACCTCTTCATCTCAGAGTAGCACTTGCAACCTACGTCCTCAATTATTTGCTTGACGTATTCCAATCTCTGTCTTCCTCTACAGTTTTTGCCCCCTACAGCTCCCTCTAGTACCTTGGAAGTCATTCCCTCATGTCTTAGCAGATGTCCTATCACCCTGTCCCTTCTTCTTTATCAGTGTTTTCCACATATTCCTTTCCACTCCGATTCTGCGTAGAATCTCCTCATTCCTTACCTTATCATTCCACCTAATTTTTAACATTCGTCTATAGCACCACATCTCAAATGCTTCGATTCTCTTCTGTTCCGGTTTTTCCACAGTCCATGTTTCACTAACATACAATGCTGTACTCCAGATGTACATCCTCAAAAATTTCTTCCTCAAATTAAGGCCGGTATTTGAAATCAGTACACTTCTCATGGCCAGAAATGCCTTTTTTGCCATACCGAGTCTGCTTTTGATGTCCTCCTTGCTCCGTCCGTCATTGGTTATTTTACTGCCTAGGTAGCAGAATTCCTTAACTTCATTCACTTCGTGACCATCAATCCTGATGTTAAGTTTCTCGCTGTTCTCATTTCTACTACTTCTCATTACCTTCGTCTTTCTCCGATTTACTCTCAAACCATACTGTGTACTCATTAGACTGTTCATTCCGTTCAGCACATCATTTAATCCTTCTTCACTTTCACTCAGAACAGCAATGCCATCAGCGAATCTTATCACTGATATCCTTTCACCTTGTATTTTAATTCCACTCCTGAAGCTTTCTTTTAATTCCATCATTGCTTCCTCGATGTACAGATTGAAGAGTAGGGGAGAAAGGCTATACCCTTGTCTTACACTCTTCTTAATACGAGCACTTCGTTCTTGATCGTCCACTCTTATTATTCCCTCTTGGTTGTTGTACATATTGTATATGACCCGTCTCTCCCTATAGCTTACCCCTACTTTTTCAGAATCTTGAACAGCTTGCACCATTTTATATTGTCGAACGCTTTTTCCAGGTCGACAAATCCTATCAACGTGTCTTGATTTTTCTTTAGCCTTGCTTCCATTATTAGCACTAACGTCAGAATTGCCTCTCTCGTGCCTTTACTTGTCATAAAGCAAAACTGATCGTCACCTAGCGCATTCTCTATTTTCCTTTCCATTCTTCTGTATATTATTCTTGTAAGCAGCTTCGATGCATGAGCTGCTAATCTGATTGTGCGATAATTCTCGCACTTGTCAGCTCTTGCCGTCTTTGGAATTGTGGGGATGATGCTTTTCCGAAAGTCAGATGGTATGTCGCCAGACTCATATATTCTACGCACCAACGTGAATAGTTGTTTTGTTGACACTTCCCCTAATGATTTTAGAAATTCTGATGGAATGTTATTTATCCCTTCTGCCTTATTTGACCGTAAGTCCTCCTAAGCTCTTTTAAATTCCGATACTAATACTGGATCCCCTATCTCTTCTAAATCGACTCTTGTTTCTTCTTCTATCACATCAGACAAATATTCACCCTCACAGAGCCTTTCAATGTATTCTTTCCACCTATCTGCTCTCTTCTCTGCACTTAACAGTGGAATTCCCGTGGCACTCTTAATGTTACCACCGTTGCTTTTAATGTCACCAAAGAGTGTTTAGACTTTCCTCTATGCTGAGTCTGTCCTTCCGACAATCATATCTTTTTCGATGTCTTCACGTTTTTCCTGCAGCTATTTCGTCTTAGCTTCCCTGCACTTCCTATTTACTTCATTTCTCAGCGACTTGTATTTCTGTATTCCTGATTTTCCCGGAACATGTTTGTACTTCTTCCTTGCATTAGTCAACTAAAGTATTTCTTCTGTTACCCATGGTTTCTTCGCAGCTACCGTCTTTGTACCTATGTTTTCCTTCCCAACTTCTGTGATGGCCCTTTTCAGAGACATCCATTCCTCTTCAACTGTGTTGCCTACTGCGCTATTAATTATTGCTGTATCTATAGCGTTAGAGAACTTCAAACATATCTCGTCATTCCTTAGCATTTCCGTATCCCACTTCTTAGCATATTGATTCTTCCTGTCTAATGTCTTGAAGTTCAGCCTACTCTTCATCACTACTATATTGTGATCTGAGCCTATATCTGCTCCTGGGTACGCCTTACAATCCAGTATCTGATTTCGGAATCTCTGTCTGACCATGTTGTAATCTAATTGAAATCTTCCCGTATCTCCCGGCCTTTTACAAGTATACCTCCTCCTCTTGTGATTCTTGAACAGGGTATTCGCTATTACTAGCTGAAACTTGTTACAGAACTCAATTAGTCTTTCTCCTCTTTCATTCCTTGTCCCAAGCCTATATTTTCCTGTAACCTTTTCTTCTACTCCTTCCCCTACAACTGCATTCCAGTCGCCCATGACTATTAGATTTTCGTCCCCCTTTACATACTGCATTACCCTTTCAATATCCTTATACACTTTCTCTATCTGTTCATCTTCAGCTTGCGACGTCGGCATGTATACCTGAACTATCGTTGTCGGTGTTGGTCTGCTGTCGATTCTGATTAGAGCAACCCGGTCACTGAACTGTTCACAGTAACAGATCCTCTGCCCTACCTTCCTATTCATAACGAATCCTACACCTGTTATACTATTTTCTGTAGCTACTGATATTACCCGATACTCATCTGTCCAGAAATCCTTGTCTTCCTTCCACTTCACTTCACTGACCCCTACTATATCTAGATTAAGCCTTTGCATTTCCCTTTTCAGATTTTCTAGTTTCCCTACCACATTCAAGCTTCTGGCATTCCACGCCCCGACTCGTAGAACATTATCCTTTCGTTGATTATTCAATCTTTTTCTCATGGTAACCTCCCCCTTGGCAGTCCCCTTCCGGAGATCCGAATGGGGGACTAATCCGGAATCTTTTGCCAATGTAGAGATCATCATGACACTTCTTCAACTACAGGCCACATGTCCTGTGGATACACGTTACGTGTCTTTAATGCAGTGGTTTCCATTGCCTTCTGCATCCTCATGTCGTTGATCATTGCTGATTCTTCCGCCTTTATGGGGCAATTTCCTACGCCTAGGACAAGAGAGTGCCCTGAACCTCTATCCGCTCCTCCGCCCTTTTTGACAAGGCCGTTGGCAGAATGAAGCTGACTTCTTATGCCGGAAGTCTTCGGCCGCCAATCCTGATTATTTATCAAAGTTTAGGCAGTGGCGGGGATCGAACCCCGAACCTAAGACGTTTTGATTATGAATCAAAGACGCTACCCCTAAACCACGGGTACCACTTTGTTAGCCGTTCGAAACCAGAGAGAACCTTTTCTGATCCAAAGTGACACACATCATTGGTACAGACGTGTGCAACGACCTGGGCTGCACCCTGTGCTCATCATGGCATCCGCGAGGACCCTTTCCACATCTGCAATGACTCCACCCGATATGCACATGGAGTGCACATTGTTTTCCTTATCCTTCTTGTCAGCAAAGTCCCTATGGGACCCCATAACGCGCCTAACGTTGAAGCTACCAGCAACCAATAATCTCACCCTCTGTGACTGCCCGGATCTTGCAGGCTTAGTGGTTTTCTCTGAAACAGGAAAAGGCGACAGTATCTGGCTCAGCGACAGTGTCAGCCACAGACAGCACCTGGAACTTGTTTGTCAGACAAACCTGGGAGGCCTTACGTGAGGCCGCCTGGGAAGTCTTTCGCCTACTGCTTTGCCCTGGGCGACCTACCACTCGACCCCAGGAGAGGGGTCAGCCTTAGTGTGAGCAGTAACTGGGTTGGCCACCGGTGAGGACCGATCGGTGAACCTTGACGTGCTGGACGTCCGTTGGATCCCCATGGCCAGACCACAACAGTGGTGCCCATCCACTGCAGCCTCAAGCTGTGTAAACGAAGCCATCACAGCCTGAAGTTGAGAGCAAAGTGTCACCAACTCGGCTCACATCCGCACACAACAGTCACAGCCCCTGTCCATATTAAAGACCGTGGATAACTAAGCTACGCAGATAAATGGACTATCGGCACATACTTCGCAACTACAACGTAGACCCTGACGAAAACGCACGAACTGTGTCTAGTAATATGGAGATATTCAAATACCTAACTTCCGAAGCACTCGGGTGAAACTAAATAATTTGCCCCTGATTAAGATCTTGTAATAAGTCACGAAATTTGTTTACTTTCCAACGCAAAGGAAAACGCGAGAATAGTGGCTATTAGCTGTTAAATTAACTGGAAAAAACTCAAGAAACTAAACTATTAAAGCACACAGATGATATAATAAATTTCGATCCTCGTTGTGAACTCGCAAATGTCACAAAAGCGGTTTCATCCCTGTTGCTGCGTCTGTTTCGGTAGGCTTTGAAACCATCGAGATCTTCTTAAGAAGATAGTTTTTTCACGTAAATATGCAGGATGAGTCACTAACTATTGCCACGTAGAATAACTCTCAAAGTATGGTAGGAGCTGAAATGTTTGCGCGACAAATGAGCACACAATGGTAAGCGCCATCGCCGTGTATTTTGCGGTAGATGGCTAATGACACCACCTGTGGGATGCACAATGCAGTAAACTTACTATTAGTTCCAAATTCACTCAACAAATGTCAGGGAGGAGCTTAATGGTAAGCTCAATTGTTCATCTGTTGCGGAAACATAATGGTAAGTGACAGAGAGAATGGCAGAAAGTAAAAGCATCTCCGAGATTATGGCAACAGTGAACATGGCAGAAGACGAGGAATATACTTCCAATTGTACTAATATCTTCGAGAGGGATCCAAAATACATTCCTGACGATTCAGATGGCTCAGAGGTATGTTATTTTGTAAATATACTGTCTTTAGTACTTTCCACGAACATAATGGAAAGTGCATGTACATCCCATTATGTTCCTGAAGTATAATTGAAAATTACGTTCGCCGATAAGTACCAGATGTGTACAGTCCAGATCAATGATGCGAGATCATCAAGAAGTCGGCTTGTATATAATATGAAAAGAGAGGATTTCTATCAAATACGACACTCTAAAGAACCGTTTGTCTTCCGAAAGAAGACATTTGATGATCGATATGTAAATCTAAGGAAGTACAGGGTGTTTCAAAAATGACCGGTATATTTGAAACGGCAATACAAACTAACCGAGCAGCGATAGACATACACCGTTTGTTGCAATATGCTTGGGACAACAGTACATTTTCAGGCAGACAAACTTTCGAAATTACAGTAGTTACAATTGTCAACAACAGATGGTGCTACGGTCTGGGAAACTCTATAGTACGATATTTTCCACATATCCACCATGCGTAGCAATAATATGGCGTAGTCTCTGAATGAAATTACCCGAAACCTTTGACAACGTGTCTGGCGGAATGGCTTCACATGCAGATGAGATGTACTGCTTCAGCTGTTCAATTGTTTCTGGATTCTGGCGGTACCCCTGGTCTTTCAAGTGTCCCCACAGAAAGAAGTCACAGGGGTTCATGGCTGGCGAATAGGGAGGCCAATCCACGCCGCCTCCTGTATGTTTCGGATAGCCCAAAGCAATCACACGTTCATCGAAATATTCATTCAGGAAATTGAAGACGTCGGCCTGCGATGTGGCTGGGTACCATATTGCATAAACCACGAGGTGTTCGCAGTGTCGTCTAAGGCAGTTTGTACCACCACAAATTCACGAAGAATGTCCATATAGCGTGATGCAGTAATCGTTTCTGATCTGAAAAATGGGCCAATGATTCCTTTGGAAGAAATGGCTGCCCAGACCAGTACTTTATGAGGTTGCAGGGACGATGGGACCGCAACATGGGGCTTTTCGGTTCCCTATATGCGCCAGTTCTGTTTATTGACGAAGCCGTCCGTAAAAATAAGCTTCGTCAGTAAACCAAACGCTGCCCACATGCATATCGCCGTCATCAATCCTGTGCACTATATCGTTAGCGAATGTCTCTCGTGCAGCAATGGTAGCGGCGCTGAGAGATTGCCGCGTTTGAATTTTGTATGGATAGAGGTGTAAACTCTGGCGCATGAGACGATACGTGGACGTTGGCGTCATTTGTACGGCAGCTGCAACACGGCGAACGGAAACCCGAGGCCGCTGTTGGATCACCTGCTGCACTAGCTGTGCGTTGCCCTCTGTGGTTGCCGTACGCGGTCGCCCTACCTTTCCAACACGTTCATCCATCATGTTCCCAGTCCGTTGAAATTTTTCAAACACATCCTTTATTGTATCGCTTTTCGGTCCTTTGGTTACATTAAACCTCCGTTGAAAACTTCGTCTTGTTGCAACAACACTGTGTTCTAGTCGGTGGAATTCCAACACCAGAAAAATCCTCTGTTCTAAGGAATAAACCATGTTGTCCACAGCACACTTGCACGTTGTGAACAGCACACGCTTACAGCAGAAAGACGACGTACAGATTGGCGCACCCACGGTCTGCGTTGTCTTCTATATTTTTCACATCACTTGCAGCGCCATCTGTTGTTGAAAATTGTAACTACTGTAATTTCGAAAGTTTGTCCGCCTGAAAATGTACTGTTGTCCCAAGCATATTGCAACAAACGGTGTATTTCTATCGCTGCTCGTTTAGTTTTTATTGCCGTTTCAAATATCGGTCATTTTTGAAACACCCTGTATGTAGATGCAAAGTGACCTCCGAATATCCATCATCTTTATTTATCAGCGAGACTTTTTGTCATGACATTTGGCATGAAATAAACTTCAGGAAACGTGGAAGGCTAGGACCAGTTCCTACGCTTTGACTTAAATACAATGGACCAGGCTTATTGAAAAGGATAAAGTTGCTGACGTCCTGTCGCTCCTAAATTACATATCTCCTGTTCACAATGGATTTTTCCTGTCACTAAAGACAACAGTTTAGATAAAAAAGACATTAGTAATGAGAGTGATGAATGATTTTGCAGTTTCAGTAAAGTGTCGAAGACTTACTGTAAAATTTAATATGTAATGTTCTATCACTATGTGTTGTTAATTGTGTTTGGTAATGTAATAATTTTTGCATATTTCATTTAATATTGCATGTGACGACGTGGGCCATAATATGACGTTGGTTTGTTGTTGCTACTTGAGGTCGCGTTAGAGATATGAAGAGCAGCTTTGCATTTTAAATGGGATACTATAATTTGGTCCTTATTTTATATCTAGATGAATCCAGTGATGTGTAACACTAAGGTTTTTGAAGGCCAACGAAGGTCAAAATGGTGGCATGAACGTCCATTTATAGAAGGTGTTCGAAGTAATGACCGTTCGTATCAGTGCAGTGTTGCAACCTTCTTATCATCGATTGAGCGATATTAATTTTTACTTCGGTACTTATCGAAGCACATGCTCTGACAAATCTCTCTCGCATATCGTGCAAACAGAAAATATTCGCCGAATAAGACGTATCCATCTAACGTGCCATTGACATGTAAACACCATTCCGCGGTTTCGCAGTACAACACTAATATGAACGGTAAGACTAGCATCGTCGAATCAAGCAAATCTGAATGATGTATTCCTTCGATGTACAAGTCGATATGCTTCTGATTTACGGAATATGCCAACGAAATTCAGTGAGACCTAGAGATTTATGCGCTGAAAGATATTCTCAACGTACTCACCTTACACGTCATACATTTAAATATGTGTATGTCAGATTGAGAACATCTCGACCTTTAACGCATCGGTAACATATGCGGAAATGGAAAGGTAATAACGAGGAAACGGAAATTGGTACTGTTAGCCGCTGTGGTTCGAGATCCTTGTGTTAGTTCGCGTCAAATTTCAAGGGAATCTGCCATGAGCTAGTGTAGTGTTGTTGGTGTTCTGCAGCGCCATAAATATGAACCTTATCATATCAATATCCACCAAAAATTAACTGGTACGTATTGTATGCATCGTATTGAATTCTGGCGATGGGCTCAACTTCAGATTCAGAAGGATGGCACGTTTATTAATTTGATTTTGTTTACTGACAAGGCTACATTCACGAACCACAGAAATGTTAATTTGCATAACATGCATTTTTGGGCAAGTGAAAATCCATATTGGCTGCTGCAAGTTGCACACCAAAAACCGTGGTCGGTTTGTGTATGTTGTGGGATTCAGGAGGACAGAATGATGGGCTCCTATTTCATCGAAGCAAATATTAATGTTAGGCAGTACACCACATTCCTCAAAGAGACATTAGGTCTGTTATTGGAAGAAATACCTTTAGGAACAAGGAACAGAATGAGGTACCAGAACAATTGGTGTTCGGCTAGAAATGAATTGCAGAGACAATTCCCAAATCGATGGATTGGACGCGGAGGAGATGTATCGTGGCCGGCTCGTTCGTCAGACTTGACGCATCTGGATTCGTAAAAGTCATTGTTTGTAAACATGATCCAGCTACACCTGAAGTTATGCGAAAAAGAATTATCAGAGCATGTGCTTCGATAAGTGTTGATGTGATAAAGAATACCACTCAATCCATGATAAAAAGATTGCAGCACTGCATTGATACCAATGGTAGCCCTGCGCCTGTATACGGACGTTTGAGTCACAGCTCCCGTACAAGATAAGTAATTTTAGTAGTAATAAACTGTTTCTAACACTTTAAACTAATTTATTACGTTAATTATAGTGCTCTTCAAGCGTACCATTAAAAGTTTATGTCTTACTCGCGTATTTTCACAGTAATCACGCAAGTTCGTTTTGTTTACATATCGCGGCCAGGCCGAACATATGAGCTTTCAGATTAAACTTCATACCGCAATTTTAAGTGCATTTACTGACAGGTTAGTGTGCTAAATACATTTCCTTCCCCTTTATATCTGTAGAGTATCGTCATCTCTTAAGTAATTTCCAGTAATAAACTTCTGAACCATTGTTTACATTGTCGCGAGTAGGCCTAATTTTTCGTACACATAATTTCATTGTTCTCCGGTAACTTAATTCTCTTTCAGTCACTAAAATCGATTTGTACCATGAGTGTTAAGTGCCTGACATGCCGTAGAATCGTTAGCTCCGGGGTCTGGTGTGATGGATGTAGTAACTTTTTTCATTGGGGCGATTGTAATGGCGTGGGAACTGGGAAAATGAGCGAGACTCATCAGTGGTTCTGTAGGCTATGCAGTAGAGATAGAAAGATTGTGGAACAGGAGGGGAAAATTGCTGCCCTTCAGGCTGAGTTAGATGAGACTAGGCGAGAGCTGGGCAGATTAAGGGGGGAGAAGGGTAAACAGGGGTGGGAAGTGGCAACAGGCATAAGGAACAGGCCAAGAAATTCTTCTGACAGCTTTGTTATTAATGTACAAAATGGGTTTGACCTGTTGCCTCAGTCAGAAACTGATGAGCCTCTTGCAGAAGTAAATGTAGACAGGGCTCAACAAGCTTTCAGGAGCAAATTGAATAAGAAGGTAGGGAAGCCTGCAAAGAGAAAGAAAGTCTTGTTGCTAGGTGGTTCGCATGCTAGGGGTGTGGGCCAACTTGTGCTGGATGAATTAGGGTCAGAATACCAGGTCACAAGTTTCTTCAAACCTAGTGCTGGACTAGTGCAGGTTACAGAGGATTTAGGTTCACTATGTAGAGGCTTTACTATGGAAGATACCGTGGTTATTGTGGGTGGGCCAGGCAACAGTAGTGACAGAGATCCGGGGTATAGCATAGAGTGTGACCTGGCAAATATTGCATCAGCATCGAGTCATACCAGTGTTGGGTTTGTGTCTGTTCTGGAGCGCCACGACCAGCCTCATTTGAGCTCTTCTGTCAAGAGAGTTAATTTGGAGTTGGAACGGCTACTTGAATCCGATGCAGGGTCAAACATTGGTGTGGTTCCTGTTGATTCACTCTGTAGGTGGGATTATACTAGACATGGCCTACACCTCAACAAGAAGGGGCATGGTAAACTGGCTAGACTGATAGCAGGTAAATTTAAAGTGGGGAGATCAGTGTCCAGTGGGAAACTCAGCCAGTCAAGTACTTAAGATTTTAAAAAAAGTTCAAGATACTCACAAAATTAAATGAAAAATAATGTTAGTATATTTCATCAAAATATTGGGGGATTGAAGAATAAAATTGTTGAGTTTGTGCTTTGTTTAGAAGATATATAAACTGAAATTGTAATAGATGTACTATGCCTGTCTGAGCATCACATTGTCACTGATATGCAAAAGGTTAGCATCAATGGGTAAAAATTAGCTGCACATGTAAGTAGAGATAATATGATAAGAGGAGGAGTTGCCATATATGTCAAAAGCTTCCACAGTGCAAAAAATTTAGAAACTAAAAAATTTGTGTAGAGCAACATATGGAAGCATGTGCCACTGAACTAAAACTAAGCGATGTCACTTTCATAATTGAAACAGTGTATAGGTCCCCCTGAGCGAATTTCCAGCTATTTCTAGAAAACTTGGATGATTTGTTGTGCTATCTGTCAGACAGGGGGAAGCAAATTATCATTAGTGGGGATTTCAATGTTGATTCCCTGAAAGAGTGTAATAGGAAGAATGACCTTGTAGTATTAGTTCTTTCAAGTTGTGCTCCCTTATTGATTTTCCTACTCGGATAACAAAGAACAGCAGGACATTGATAGATAACTTTTTATAGACCTAGATAAGTTTAAGGACATAAATGCTTATCCTGTTGAGAATGGTCTTTCAGATCATGGTGCACAGCTAGTTACAGTACATGACATAGCTCCATCAGTATATCAAATCAGAATTTCAAAGCAGTGCGTTCAATTAACAATATAAATACTGCAAACTTTAGGGAAAGCCTAAAGCAGCTGGACTGGGATAAAGTGTATATGAAACCCGATGCAAACTTGAAATATAACTTACTTCACAATACATTTTTAAGGGTATTTGAAAATTGTTTCCCAAGAAAATAGTTAAACATAATTCCAAGAAAATATATAAAAAACCTTAGCTAACTAAAGGAATAAGAATATCTTGCAACTGTAAGAAAGTACTGTATCTAACAGCAAGGGGGAGTACTGACCCTGAAATTGTTCAATATTATAAAAACTATCGTGCAGTACTAAGAAAAGTTATTAAAAAGTCCAGCAGCATGTGTATCATGACTGAGATCAGTAACTCTCATGATAAAATTAAAGCAATTTGGAATATTATTGAAAGGGGAACAGGGCAACCAAGAGCACAGCAAGACCTTAGTGCCATTAAACTGAATGACAAGTGTACTAACAAACAATCAGAAATTGGAAATATTTTCAATAATCATTTTTTAAATGTTGTGGAGAAAATAGGATCTAGATCTTCACTAGGAGAGGCAACGCTTCTAATACCAGAGGCCATACCTGTGCAGTTTGAAACAACTGTATTGCCACCAACCTCTCCCTCTGAAATCAGTAAAATAATAAACTCACTGAAAAGTAAAAGCTCTTTCGGCATTGATGGCATTTCCAGCAAGATACTTAAAGCTTGTTAACCACACATCATTAGGATTCTCAGCCACGTATGTAATAGCCCTTTGGAACGGGGCGTTTTCCCCAATAGACTGAAATATGCCATTGTAAAACCATTGCATAAAAAGGGGGATACGTCGGATGTCAACAACTATCGCCCAATCTCTCTTCTGACAGCTCTATCTAAACCTTTTGAGAAAGTAATGTATTCAAGAGTAGCCTCCCATATTTGTAAAAATAAGGTACTAACAAAATGTCAGTTTGCTTTACAGAAAGGCTTTTCAACAGAAAATGCTATATACGCTTTCACTGATCAAATATTAAATTCTCTGAATAACCAGACATCACCCATTGGTATTTTTTGTGATCTCTCAAAGGCCTTTTATTGTGTAAATCATGGAATTCTTTTAGATAAGCTAAATCGTTATGGTTTGAGGGGGGCAGTGCACAAATGGTTTAATTCAGAATGCAGAAAGTTGAAATAAGTGGTTCGTGTAATGTTAAAACAACAGCTGATTCCTGAAACTGGGGGGCTATCAAGTACGGGGTCCCACAGGGCTCGGTCTTAGGTCCTGTACTGTTCTTGATATACATTAATGACTTACCATTCCACATTGATGAAGATGCAAAGTTAGTTCTTTTTGCTGATGATACAAGTATAGTAATAACATCCAAAGACCAAGAACTAAGTGATGTAATTGTAAATGACGTTTTTCACAAAATTATTAAGTGGTTCTCAGTAAACGGACTCTCTTTAAATTTTGGTAAAACACAGTATGTACAGTTCCGTACAGTAAATGGCACAACTCCAGTAATAAATATAGACTTTGAACAGAAGTCTGTAGCTAAGATAGAGTTTTCAAAATTTTTAGGTGTGTCCATTGATGAGAGGCTAAACTGGAAGCTACACATTGATGGTCTGCTGAAACGTCTGAGTTCAGCTACGTATGCTATTAGGGTTATTGCAAAATTTGGTGATAAAAATCTCGGTAAATTAGCTTACTCTGCCTACTTTCATTCACTGCCTTCGTATGGCATCATATTTTGGGGTAATTCATCGTTGAGTAGAGAAGTATTCATTGCTCAAAAACGTGTAATCAGAATAATTGCTGGAGCCTACCCACAGTCATCTTGCAGACATCTATTTAAGGATCTAGGGATCTTCACAGTAACCTCACAGTATATATATTCACTTATGAAATTTGTTGTTAATAATCCAACCAAGTTCAAAAGTAATAGCAGCGTGCATAGCTATAACACCAGGAGAAAGGATTATCTTCACTATGCAGGGTTAAATCTGACTTTGGCACAGAAAGGGGTAAATTATGCTGCCACAAAAGTCTTTGGTCACCTACCTAACAGCATTAAAAGCCTGACAGATAGTCAAGCAACATTTAAAAATAAATTAAAAGAATTTCTAGATGACAACTCCTTCTACTCATTGACTGAATTTTTAGATAAATTAAGGGAGGGAAAAAAACTAACTTAAACATTAGTGTCATGCAATATTTTGTGTGATGTAATATCGTATACAGACATCTTTCATTAACCTGACACGTTCCACGTCATTACGAAGTATCGTATTCATGATGCATGGAACAATTATTAATCTAATCTAATCTAATCTCTAATCTAATGGTCATCACTTCGAACACCTTCTGTAAATGGACGTTTATGCCACCTTTAGAGACCTCCGTTGACGTTTAAAGACAGTACTGTTACAAATCATTGGATTCGTCTCGATAGTCGCTATAAGAGAATAAATATCAAACTATACCATTAAAAAAAATAAAAAAAATGAAAAAGTTGACCTTCATTTCTCTGAAGCGTCCCCATCTAGCAACAAAAAACCAACGTCATATTATGGCCCCCGTTGTCCCATGTAACTTTTCTCCCAGAAACTTTTCAGCTCCTATTATACTTTCGGAGTTATTCTTGGTGGAACTAGTTAGTAACTCACCATATATAATGAGACTTGAGAGCTATTAGCGGTGAACTAGCATATTGTGGCCAAAGTTTCTGAACGCACAATTCATTTCACAATTGAAGATTATATGAAAAACACTTTTAAATATTACGTCGTATATTTCGCAAAAACGAAGTTCAGTGGAGAGCGCAACAAACTCACATCCAACTGAGCAGCTAACACACAAGGCGAACAGTACACACTATTACCTATATTCAGTTCATTTAGTACAAGGTACGGAACAACTGGCGCCCTATGGAAGGCGCTTCAAAAATTAACGCGTCTATATTTAACGTATTTCAACACAACTGCGCTCTCTGATTCATAGGAATGATTCAATATTTTACAGAGTGGAAGAGAAAAAAGACATAAAAGGTGAAGAAACCCACATGGTTAGAATGTTTGCAAGATGATGACGACTGCTTTAATAAAAACAGAACTTGGCCATTGGAACCGCCAAGGGATAAAAAAACAAATTTGTGGAGAAGGCAACGAAAAATTAATAATCACAGCAACCTGAATTAGTCACATATCTGAGCTTGGAAAGGGGGCTACTGATAAAATATCTGAATCAGGTTATTTCACTGGAAATTAAAGGAACAGAACTGAGCGAGATTTTATTAGCATATAATAAAGTATTTGATCAAAAACCATGTGTATTCAAACTTATATGTTATACACCCCCCCCCCCCCCAAAGAGCCTTTTTGTTACCTCTCTGCCCTTATTTTGTGGTCAAAGAGGCGAGTTGTTTCAAAGGAAGTTAGAAAAATATTAGACTGGGAAATTATCAAACCATCTTCAAGTCCATTTTGTAGCCCTTTCATTATCTTTGATCCAAGCTACGGAGAACCTCAAGATATAAAGAAATATTTCCATTGATAGTCTGAGCCAGCCGAAATGGCCGAGGGGTTCTCGACGCTACAGTCTGGAACCGCGCGACCGCTCCGGCCGCAGGTTCGAATCGTGTCGCGGGCATGGATGTGTGTGATGTCCTTAGGTATCTTAGGTTTAAGTAGTTCTAAGTTTTAGGGGTCTGATGACCTCAGAAGTTAAGTCCCATAGTGCTCAGACCCTGTTGAACCTTTTTTTATTGTCTGAAGGTGCAATGACAACACATTGTCTACATATATACGTGGCTATTTACAGAAAAGTTTCTCCCCGTTTCCATGCAGTTAGCATATATGTCAAGTAAGTATTGTTAGGAGAAACAAGGATTAAACCTGATGTGAAGAGCAACTCATATATATGGTAGAGCACTTGCCCGCGAAAGGCAAAGGTCCCGAGCTCGAGTCTCGGTCGGGCACACAGAGTTAATCTGCCAGGAAGTTTCATATCATCGAACACTCCGCTGTAGAGTGAAAATCTCATTCTGAACTCATATATATTTAGTAACATATAATTATTTACAGAGGCTCATAACAACCTGCAGATGCTAGTTCAAGGGAATACGGATGCAAACAGCTAATATTCGATATATTTATTCCTTGATGAAATCTGTCATAAGTAATAAATCTCTTTTCCAAGCGAACAGTTCAGTCGACGGAATCAATATTACAAATAAGAATAACCCTCATCAAGAATTAAAATCCATTACTTTGTCGTAGAGATATATCTATTTCGAGGACGAAACAATTTCTATAACTTGCTAGCAGCCATATAGTGACTACTAATAAAGCTGAATTTAAGGAGATCACAGAGGATTATTGCTGACCAACTCCTTCTAATCTACTGAATTTCTTCGTAGAGTCATATGGATTGCATATAATATTTATAACTTTGAATAATATGATAATAACATTAAATGTGGTTTCTGAAAATCTTCAGGGCAGTAATGCGATCAGTGTAAACGTCTGCTGTAAACCGATTGTTTCTTTGATTATCCTTGGTTATAATAGCTCAAGAGCTCTCGTATGCACCTCAGAGCATTGTACACTTATATCTTTTGTGTGAAATTTGCTATTACCTTTAAAATGAGAATACGTTCAAAATAATTTTGACTTGGTACACATCCGGGAGGACCATTTCACTTTAGATGTGTGGAAGACATGTTAGTGTATATCTTTTTCTTTGTAAATACATATTGCTTATTCTTGTTTATGATGCACTACATCCTTCTTGATTTCCTCATAATGAATCTATGAAAAAATATACATCTAATCTAAACTAATTATCTGTTTCTTTGAGCCTTTGGACGCAGAACACTGCATATGACTCGCAAAGGTTTTGTTTCTCTAACTGATAGTGAGAAACTCATCATAAAAGTTAGTGGGAAACAAAATTATGATACAAAACGTGGCTATTGTAACATCGCAATGAAATGAACAGAAAACCAAATTAATGATTACATTTCGAGACCAGTATGTTGTTGGTGCTTCGTATTATATATCACCACATCATTCCGAAATATTACCTTATGCCAAAGAATATGTTCGTAGAGGCCTCTGATTTGCGTCTGACTTAGCAGGTAGTGCGACCTATGTCAACAAGTCACTGTTGTTGCCACGTGAAATAGGCGCTATTTCTTACTGGCAATCTACGACGTACAAAGTTATTTGACAGGGTGGTTAGAAACGTTACGTTCTGTTCTGTTATGGCTGCGCTGACATAGATCGCATGGCGTCGTTAGATACTCTTATTACACCGTAGGAATAGATCTGCAGAAATACGACGTAGGAGGTATTGAAGCTTTGCATCGAAAGAGAAGGTGGTGTGCTGGATCTGGCAATATCATTCCCCGACAGTGCGAATCGGCAGTATACATAAAATTGCCATCTATAACAGTCTTCACCTGTTTAGAGCACTCGAAACGTTTTCCAGTCTATACTTCTTTTACATGTGGGAATAGGTGACAGTGTGAGGTATTACTTATTTCTTGCTGCTAAGAAACTAAACCTGTAGTCTCGATGGCTAACGCACATTGTATGACACAGATCGTGTTTGAACCAATATTGTAGTATGTAATCATACGATAACTGTTCGACGTTAAATACATTTGATACAGGTCAAATACTCTGTTCCAGTAACTAACCAACTAATTTCTTACAACTGAAATCACTATTATATCACACGAGCAGATGTGCTATTTCACATATGAATAAAGAGCGGGTATTTCTCGAGCAACTGACGCTCTGACATTCAGAATTTATTCTTAACCGCTCAAGAAAAACAAATCATGTATACATATACCTATACACTGTATCACTGCGATCGGAGTACTAATGAATTTTTCTATCCTGTGTTACGTTATCGGTCCACTATAAGTCTTTAAGATACGAATTTTTACTTTATCCGAGCGTGAGATGACCATAGTGTTATCACCAAGATACGCTGGTATCTGTGTTAGCGTGCAACACCGCATCCCCACCGGATTCATAACGCGTACTTCGTTACTCGTGGACTTCCCTGCCCTTCCACACTCAGCTATAATCAGCATAACTGCAGTTTCTTAATAGCCCTTTGGTGGTCTCTGAAAGTGCCAAAACGGATATGAGGTGATTACTCTATGTAAACGTCGGGGTCGAGTTTACGACGGATACGTTGCTCGTTGTGGGGCAATTGGCCAATGGCGACGAAGTTAATAGGGCACAAGATATTCCTTAGTATAATTTTCGTAGTCTGCAATTTGCGGAATTGGTCGCAGGTGAGAAATTACAAAGAAAGAAACCAAGGAACCAGTATTCCTTTACTCATTAATCCACTTTCTTACACATTTCGGCGTTAGCCGTCATCATAATCTGTCTATAAAAAATAGACACATACGTAATACAAACTTATAGAGGTACTTAGGCTAGAATGTAGCAACCAGAAGGTAGGTCAAATAATTACAGAAATGACACATCTTGCAAAATGGAATTCTAATATATCTGAAGACTAGAAACACCAACGTTTTACAAAAGATACCTACCTAGGTTCCGATAAGAACCTGAGGACTTCGTACGTACATGGTTGACTTGCTACGAAGGAATACAGCAAATTGCAGACTACATAAATTATTAACCATGGTCGCCCCCTTCTAGGGTGTCATTATGCCACTACTTCGACTCTGTAGTATGTCGTGTGCGGGAAAGTGATGACGGCCGTTGGACAGATACTGCGAGTGGCTCAAGCCATATCCCACTGGTTGCGGAGTAAACTTGCCGTGTCTTTTTCAAACGCACATTTGCAGTATTGTCACTAATCGTTCCTGAGATATCACAGAAAACAGAATTCTGAATGATGGGGAGAAAATTGAATCGCCGTACTTCCGAATGTGAGTGGTGTGTGTGCGTCATTTCTTTTGGTGCCAGAAATAGATGTCACTGCCATGATCATTACTAGAGAAGAAACTGGAATATTTGCACTTGGTGGTGAAATCGAAAGACTTGTCATTCTAAGATCAAATTGCTAAGGTCAAAAATAATGACTATCACAAACGAAAAAAAGGCCATTCCACAATGAAACACAGTGTAGCGTTGATAAATAAGAATAAATATAGAGATTGGCCGCCGTAGATGAGGGGCTGGGAGCACAAGTGGAAGAAGTGACCTTTCACTGGAAGATGACCTAAAATGTTAATTTCTTCTGTGTAGAAGAAGTACAAGCAATTTACTGCAGAGAATCACGCTCTGTGGTGGTAAATTTTAAACTCTAAGCCAGTGGCAGTACAGCATTTAAAGTACAGCTAGTTAATTATAATGACGATGGAAGGATAATTTATGCTATCTTTAATGAAGGGTCACATTTGTTTTTTTTAGAAGTACAGAAATAGAAGAATGGGTCGGCTTTGAAGAGTACTGATAGTAATATTTAATGCATGTTTGAGTAGTTGATATTCTGAAATCCCCTTAGTTTGTCCTGAGGCAAAATCAGCATGGTGACACAACAGATCGTAAGGTTCTGGAACCTCGGCATACTTATATAGAGTCTGATTAAGATTTTGGTCTCTCTGAAAAGAGATACCACAGAGGGAAATGATTGTGATTATATAGATACTGATTGTGAGGAGAATATAGTATTTGACTATGAATGATCTCTCATATCGTTTAGAACTACACCAATATACTCGTATTTTAGTTTTATAATTTAATATTATTTGCTGTTTACTTATTGTTTTTGGACTTGTTATATTAATAGCGCTTTAATTATTCACACATCTGTTTTTAAAATGACATGTACTGTACTATGTATATTATGTGTGTTATACCAAAAATTTTCAAAATACTGCACAGAAAATAAAACGCTTTTACACTCTATCTGTTTCATTCCAAAACGTTTAAAGATGCAAGAGGTGTAAGTAATTTTAGTATACCATAAAAAATATTGCAGTAGCCTTGCAATCTCTAACCATATCTACAACTTTACACAGACTAACTGAATGTTAGGAAACAATATCGTGTGTAGTAAGTCACATAATTCATAGATAGCCATTTAATTCCGACAGTCATTTGCTCAGTCTACTTCAGCAAGCACCTGTACCATTTTTACTCTCACAGTCAGCCCCTCAAATAGTAACAAGAAAATTAGACAATTCCTTGGCATGACAAAGACTGAATGCATTAATAGCAGAATATTCGACAGCTGTGCCTTGTGACAATAATAACATGTTAATTTTACATCTACTTTCATATAGCAAAAGACCTAAGTCCTCTCTTTCAAGGATGATGGAGAACTGGGGAAAATATAAAGCGAACACTTAAGACATGAGATGGTGAGGGACCCAACAAAGATGGGTAATAGATATCAATATTGGCTGTGACTCCCACGAGGAAATATAACGGGACTGAAGATTTCTTCAGATCCCTCTGAAAACTCACGGTGCTAACATTTTGGAAGAGTAAACCAGTTCTGTGCTCACTGAGGACTTAACAATAGAAATAAGCAGCCATTAGATAAGCACCCAACCCACAACACCTCTAGCCCGACCATATCTATAGTTGAGTACTACCACCTTGCTGTCCAAATAATTGTTAAACATTGAAGTGTTAGTGAAATATTAATGTGATAACGCATAGGTTTATCAAAACACATTAAAATCAGATCACTGAATGTGAAATGAAATGGGGTACTGTATTCCAAAAGATATTAACGCAGCCCAATACATATGTATAAATTCAACTTGTAAATTTATTAGCAATTAAATATTAAGAAACAATTACAAAATGGTTATTGTACAATTCTGGGTGGTTTTATTGATATTACTTAAATAAATCCGTCGATAGAGCAGAACAAAGCATGCAGAGTGATAAAAGAAACTTCTGAATACTAAGTAATTTCACAGTTTCTAAGAAGTAAGTCGCAGTTCTAATGATTTGCAATGTTCTCAAAAAATCCACAAAAAACTCACTTAAAGGATCAAGGTAATCTACTCACCACTATCAGTTCAACTCTTCACTCGTGGGATACCATAATGCTCTGTGTGGCAACACAGTAATCGCACAAAGTTCGTAATTCGGGTACACTGAGCAACGTAAGGCATGCAGCTTGATTACCACCCATTGCTACCAAGCTTACCGACCAACACCACCTGATAAATGACAGCAACGTATGTTCCGTTCGCTTTACTCACAACTTGCTCACATGATCACCCACTAGAGTCAAGATCCCCACCTCATCGAAATAATTGAATTTTACATTACTTGGTATTCAATATATATATTTAATAAACATTCACAAATGTACACATATTTACATCCTGTCCCATATTTAAATACCAACGTTTCAATCTTTTATCTATTAATTTGAGCTCATTTTGAGATGAAGTCACAGAAACTAGTCACCTGCATGTCTCTATTTGGATTGAAGTTGTGGCGTTATATATGTCACAAAGCACATGTCTTATCTCTTATTAAATTTAACAAATTGTGTTTATACAGATTATTATTTCAGTGTGAATATGCTAAAGCCAGTTGATAGCTTACATGTTGGAAAATCTTTGTTTTTG
This sequence comes from Schistocerca gregaria, assembly GCF_023897955.1. Taxonomy (NCBI): domain Eukaryota; kingdom Metazoa; phylum Arthropoda; class Insecta; order Orthoptera; family Acrididae; genus Schistocerca; species Schistocerca gregaria. The sequence continues at coordinate 601,868,318 of NC_064923.1, read as the reverse complement.
CACAGCTGAATTAAAAATTACAAATAATTCGTTTCTAAATTTGAATTTGTGCATGTCACACATTCATGTTTGTTCACATTGTTGCTGAAGTCATCATCTCTATGTTGGTGTCACACGAATTAGTAGATTTCTACCAATGGTTATTACTTTCTTATGAATAAATATTTAAACTAAAATAATTTCTAAATAGGACTTCATACATTGTGGCAATTTTGTTGAGTTCTAGGACTCTGCCGATTTTAACGACGTCGATATACTCCCTGTAGCTCAGCTACACGCAGTTTTCACTTTTTAATAAATTTTCGATAACTCCAGTACAGTACTTTCAGTAGCCAGGCCAGCCTGGCGTCATCCCCCGCTCCAACTGGGCGTGCTAGCCTTGAACTTTCCCAGTAGACCTACGGCACTCTGGTCTCACAATGGTCGGCCTTTGGCCGCCTCGTTCACGCTGCGGCGACGTCCATCCCTCCTGACTCATTTTGCTCGGCCATAAGCTCTCCGCTGCTCGCCTCAATACTGCGTGAAGCGACAAGCTATTCACATTGCCTCCCAGCCTGCACAGCTGAGTCTGTTAACCTGTCCTTGCTGATAGCGCTGTACTCGGAGGTAGTCGATTCGAGCCTTTTCGTTGTTGAGGGGGAAATACAGAAAACTAGGTATCACTGAAGTAGGATCCAGTTAATGTTGTGATTTACAAGATGTTAAGGATGAAAAGCAATCAGTATATACGACAGAGAGTCACTGGGGAAATAGCTGTTCCGGCGTAAAGCCAAGCACCGGCACGCACGTTAGAGCAGAGAGGGCTGTGAAGAAGATGTCAGCCAATTTCACACTGACCGACCTCTGTCCTGGACGACAAAGCGACGCAAGTGTCTTCTACGCAAAGAGGACATAAGGGCCGCACCAACTGGCCGCTGCCCAGTTAGCCGAGTTCTACAGCAGCATTCAGATTAGGCACTTCTGTAGCAGCGACTTGAGTAGCAGCGACATAGAAATTGTAAATACGGAAGAGACTGTTTAATTTGTCTGTCGCCCCTTGTTTTCGACACGTCTATGTATTTCTCAAAGTTAAGTATTGTGCTTTATCTTATTGTAATAAAAATTCATTAATACGATTTACTGGAATTGTTTGTTTAGCGATCCGAGTAAGAAGGTTTCCTAGACACTCTATGTCCGACGAGTAGGCAGGATACCATATCGGATCCCACCCTCGTCACCCTTTCACGAGTGTACCGTGGATATCAGGAATCCGGTGAATCCGGTGGCCGGAAAAAGATCCTGTAAGAACGGGACCAATGATGACTGAAGAGAATCGTTCAACGTGACAGAAGTGCAACCCTTCCGCAAATTGCTGCAGATTTCACTGGTTGGTCGTCAGCAAGTGTCAGCGTACGAACTATTCAACGAAGCAACATCGATATAGACATTTGGAACTGAAGGCCCACTCGTTTACGCTTGATGACTGCTCGACACAGAGCTTTTCGCCTCGCCTGGGCCCGTCAACACCAACATTGGACCGTTGATGACGTGGTCAGATGAGTTTCGTTTCAAATTGTGTCGAGCGGATGGATGTGTACAGAAATGGAAACACCCTCATGCGCCTATGGGCCCTGCATGTCAGCAGGGGACTGTTCGAGCAGGTGAAGGCTCTGTAATGGTGTGCGGGGTGATAAGTGACCACTGATGCGTCCACATACGACTACGACAGGTGAAACGTACGTAAGGATCCTCTCTGATCACCTACACCCACTTATGTTCACTGAGCATTCCGACGGACTTGGACAGTACCAGCAGGATTATGCGACATCCCACACGTCCACAATTGCTACATAGGGGACCCCACACGTCCAGAATTGCTACATAGGGGCTCCAGGAAGACTCCTCTGAGTTTAAACACTTTCGCTGGCCACCAAACTTCCTAGACATGGACATTATTAGAATAGCTCAGATACCTTGCAACATACTACTCAGAATATATTCTCGTACTCTTACGGACATTGAGTATCTGGCCTTTATCTGCAGTGTGTAAGTTAAGTTGTCGCTAACGTGCCGCCGCTGATACTGCTTGTCAGTCAAGTACAATGTCAGAGCTGACCTGAGAATGGCCAGATCTTCAAATCTTGGATAAAAATTCCTGCCTGTTCGGCCAATGTAACTGCTCTTAGAAAACTCGCTTTTATAGCGCCTAGTACTATATGTTCCGGAATAGAGAAAAGGATATTTTTTGAAGAATTCACCCTTCTTTAATCTACTTCTGAAACTTTTTGATATGAATAATGCTGCAGCTATGTTGGTGGACATCAGTTTTTTCCAAGTCCTTTCTGATACGTGTCTATGATGCGGAATCTTACAAAACCTTTTCTTTCTTTTTCTTTCTACTGCGTTCATAGTGATTCCCTTCCATGCCGTCCCCTCTTCGCTAGAGTTTTCTTATTCAATTTTTCAATCATAGGCACCTGATACCCTTCACGTGCGGTAATTTACATGATTGTACCGAACTCCCTTTCGTAGAGGGGAACATTATTTAATCTGTTTAGGAGTGATCGAAAGGCAGCAGTTTTATTTTTAAATGGATGGTTCTATGCTACACTCCGAACTAAATCAGTAGTTGGCTCTTTTCTATAGACATCTAATCCTCCTTCCCTCCATTTAAGGTGATCTTTAAGTCTAAATACGGTAAGGTCACGTTAATCTGCTGAACAGCTAAAGAAATGTTTTTAAGGAATGCATTAATTTTGTTATGTAAATCGTCACTCTTTTCCTTGCTGCCTCCATTCGTTATCTCATATTTCAGACTTAAGAATCCACTCCCATTAGTATGTAGCAGAATATTTTTGTTATTACAGTTTATACCAGATCACGGTACTTTAACTGTTCCGAAACCGACCGTGCGTACACAATAAAAGATTGTGGATGAAGCAACTGACCTGCAGCTTCTCCATTTTTCAAAGTAGCGGAAGTGTTGCAGCTGTGTCAGGCCAACCCAGGTGACTTCTTAAGCTATCTGATCATCATTAAAGAATGATGGATGAATCACTATGGCCCCGAGACAAGAAGGATACTGTCCTAGGAAAGAAACAATAGGATTCATCAACCCGATCATCGTAGGGCAAGGTAATAGTAATTGTTTTATTGAGACAGTCATTGTGTGGTGATAATACGAGAGTGTGCTAGTAAAGGATTAACCTTCATATGAACAGATGAGGTTACGACTAGCCATCAGGATGAAACGTCCTACTATCCGAAGTGGCACTTATGTTCCATGACAGTACACCAGCTTATGCTCATGACACAGCCGTAGATGCTGTTAGTTTGAGCTATGAATTTTTACTGCACCCCCCCCCCCCCCTCCAGCCCCTCCCCCTTACGGTATTCTCCTGACATGACACCCAGTGACTGTTTCCGCGTTCAATGCGTGAAGAAACCAATGGGGACGGCTATTTCCAGAATAATGAGATGGTTTCCGAGGTAGAATGTCAGGTTACCTGCCGAAAGGCGGGTTTCTTCAGCCAAGGTCTCCTCCACCGTTGATAAGAGTTTGTCAGGCTCAAGCTTACGTTATGACATCCCCTCAAAACGAGATGTGAGTATAGATACATATATACAAGGTGATTTACCTAAGCTGTTCACCTCAGACATTTCCGAAATGTGTTAACGAGGTGGCCACACCGCAGTCAGACTTTTGTAATTTTTTTTACCTATATAGTACGTTAAGTATATACCTAAAATCTTCTCTCATTCACCCGGAACCTCTACTGGAAATATCACTTCACAACCCAAACACAGCCCCCAAATACTATACCCAGTGTTGAACCCTGTCTAGAACAGTTCCGACCGCCTACTCAAAGGGATCCTCCTCCCCTCCCCCAAAACCATCCCTTGCAGACATTTCAGGATTTCCTCACATCCAGTGTTGCCTCCCAGTCCTTCCTGAAGAACATTCCGACAACCCCCAACATCACCCCAGCTGAATCCCGTGTCATTAAGGAGCTGAAAACAGTCCGCTCTATCGTCATCCTCGCAGCGCATAAAGGCTCCACAACTGTGGTACTTGATCGTGGGGAGTATGTGGCAGAAGAACTGCGTCAACCATCCGACACCTCAACCTACAAAGCTGTTACCCTGGATCCCATTCCCTCCATCCAGATTGAGCTGCAGAAAATCCTAAAAATCCAAGGTCCTTCACAATGCCTCACAACGGCTTCCATACACTTCCTAACTCCACCTGAGCCACTTACCCCTACCTTCTACCTATTACCCAAAATCCACAAAGAGAACCATCCTGGCCATCCCATTGTAGCAGGCTTCAAAGCCCGAACATAACGTATCTCAGCTCTGGTAGACCAACACCTCCAACCTATCACCCACAGACTCTCATCCTACATCAAACACACAAACCACTTCCTAGAACACCTCAAATCCATTCCCACTCCTCTCCCACCTGAAACCTTTCTTGTCACCATAGATGCTACATCCCTTTACACAAACATCCCACATACCAATGGTCTCTCTGTCCTTGAGCACTACCTCTCCCAACGCCCACCCGAAGATCTTCCAAAAACCTCGTTCCTTATCACACTTACCAACTTCATCCTCACCCATAATTACTTCACTTATGAAGGCCAGACCTACAAAAAAATCAGGGGAACGGCCATGGGAACAAGGATGGCTCCGTCCTGTGCCAACTTCTTCATGGGCCACATGGAGGAGGGTTTCCTGATGACCCAACAGCTGCTTCCCCTGATCTGGTATAGGTTTATAGCTGACATCTTTGTGGTCTGGACTCATGGTGAAGAAACACTCCTTAATTTCCTCCATAATCTCAACTCCTTTTCGAATCTGAATTTCATCTGGTCCTTCTCCAAAACCCAAGCCACCTTCCTGGATGTTGACCTTCATCTTGTTGAAGCTCACATCCACACCTCTGTCAATATCATACACACAAACAAACAAGAGTACCTTCACTTTGATAGCTGCCATCCATTCCACATCAAACGCTCCCTTCCCTATAGCCTAGGTATTCGTGACAAACGTATCTGCTCCAATGACGAATCCCTCAACAATTACACCAGTATCCTGACCAGTGCTTTCCTCTCCCGCAACTATCCTGCAGACGTTGTCCACAAACAGATCTCCCAAGCAATACATTCCTCCTTGTCCAACAACAATGCTCCTACCCCCAGACCACACAGAAGCATCCTTCTTGTCAACCAATATCATCCTGGCCTCAAATACATCAGCTAATTATTCTGCCAGGGATATGACTTTCTCAAGTCAACCGCTGAAGTGAGATCATCCCTTGACAAACCACCCAGAGTTGCCTTTCGTCGCCCCCCCCCCCTAACCTCCGTAACATCCTTGTTAAACCCTACAATATTCCCAGACTACCTTCTCTACCCAGCGGTTCTTACCCCTGTAACCGACCCCACTGCAAAACATGCCCCATGCATTCCCCCACAACCACCTACTCCATCCCTGCTACTGGTAAAACACACAAAATTCAAGGCAGGGCCACGTGTGAAACTACAAATGTAATTTATCAGCTGACATGCCTGCACTGCACAGCCTTTTACATCGGTATGACAACAACTAAACTGGCTGAGCGCATGAACGGACACAGACGAACTGTCCGCCTAGGAGATGTCCAATACCCAGTAGAAGTGCATGCCCTCCAGCATAATTCTAGGGACCTAGGATCCTGCTACACCGTATGTGCCATTTGGCTTCTCCCACCGAACACAAGTCCCTCTGAACTGCGGAGATGGGAACTTGCACTCCAACACATCCTTTCATCCCGCCATCCCCCTGGACTGAACCTACGTTAAACAGCCTCACTCCCATTTACTCTTCAGTCTTTTCTTCTTTCCCTTTCCTCTTTAGCCATTCACGCATCTTTTCATCCTACATAGTTGTGTTTATCTTTATACTATATACCTCTTTACTTCTGTATGCGTCCTCTTTGGTTTGAAGCTGGCACAGTACTTACAGTAGAATATCCGTCCATCCTGGCTACCATCCCAGTTTTCCTTTCCCTGTTACTTCATAACTTGGGTTGTGAGTAACTGAACCCACTTTCGGTTCTTCCCTGTCTTCCCCCTCTCTCTTCCCTGATGAAGGAACATTTGTTCCGAAAGCTAGGAACGTAAATTTTCGGTCAAATTTTCGGTTCTGTGTTTTGTGTATCTATCGGCTGTACTGAGCTGAGGTACGTACTGGCCAGTCCCTCTATCTCTTTGTTAGTATTTGTTTCACATCTTTATATGAGATTTTCCATTAATCATTTAAAATAAGAAGCCATCATATTAGCTCTATCCAAGCCCAACTAATTCTGAACAAAATATACTTTGGAATTTTTGAACTTGTTTATAGTACCTTAAATCATGTTAAACTTCCCAATGGTCAGCGTGGTTCTACGGTAGCTTGGGATCAATTCCGACCAATATATATCTTTCATAATAGAATACTATATAGATTTCCAACGCTTCCATACGTATAACTTCGTCCATTCGACTAGCACACCTACGTTTGGCACGAAAATTGTAAGAGGGACGCATCGATAGAATTATAAACCATTTTATTAATCAAAAGTTAAATACATTTCGAGGTTTACACCGTCTTTGCAATTCTATAAATCACAATAGCTCTCACCGCTCAGGATCACAAACAAAAGAGCGTAGATACATATTTCTCACCCAGGGGGAAGACTATGGACTAAGAATCTAAAAGAAAACTACAGCTCCTGCACGATAATCTGAGTGACCGCGTGACACGATACTGAATACAAATAACAGTTACACAAACAGCAGAAGAAGAAAAATAATTAATCACATTATCTAATGAATCAAAAGTAACGTGAGAAAAAATTGTGGGAGCACAGAAAACACGTCTATCCAACGAAATAATCAGAATAGCCGACATAAAAGCGAATACAACATCCGAAAACGATACAAAAAATAAATCAAAGCTGTCCTTGACTAAAGAATATCGCTACATACTGCAAATAGTCTCTTGACTAGAAATGTTCGTTGAGATACTGTACAAAATCGACTTTAAAGGAAAAACGCTCTGAGACGTAGCTAACTCATCCAGACAATGTGAATATCTTCAGGGTTCATGAGCGATGCTGATGGCACGTATTGCACACAATCTTGTGATTTTCCACACTCAAAGGTGGATCACATGTTACACAGTTGTTTTTCTTCACTCTTCTCAGTTCAAAGCTGGAGTCTATGCAGATGTGGCGCACTTTAGGCTGAGAGGGCAGAGTTGGGATATGGTTTCTTCGCCCGCGTTAGGAATTTCTAGATGAGGGGTGGAGTAGCTCTTCCTTTTGTTTCGGGAATCGTTCAAAGATGTTTGTAGACCCAACGCGTTTTATATTCTCCTCTTCACGTGCTGATGTTGCCTTACAATATCTTTTATTTCAATCAGCCTTTCTAAGGCAAAGTATCTGCAAGGAAGAATATGAAATTCACCCTAGGCAAGCCACTCTTGACCATTCCTGTCTTAGACACGAGCTGGCGTTTCGATGACACCGAGATCTATTGGACGTTGCCCCCAGAGGACGAGATTGTGGCTAAGGAATGGGAAGCTGCTGAGGAACTCTTCTTGCTTGAACCATTCCCGCGTTCTGCACATTTTCCAGGACAGTATATCTTGGACGAATAGTTTTGCCTTCTTCTTTTTCCCAATAGACGCTTCCTTTTCAATTTGGGTCACTGTTGAGTGGTTCCTCATCCCAATCTCATGCAGAGTGGATAGTGCCTTCGGAAACGACGTCTTCTTGTTCGACGTTGTGGTCTTCGTCAAATCATCAGATGGTGATATGTCAAGATCGGATTGCATTGCATCCATAACTCTCAGTTTTCTGTAACTCGTCAGGACCAAAAAGAATATTGAAGTTATGGAATATGTACCGAGAACCACCTACAACCAAAAAGTTCTTTTCAACAAACATCCAATCAGATATTCGTCGCACATTACTAAACGAATCGATGAGTCCATTTTGTTTGTGAGTACGAGACGTTCGTCGTTTCGACGAATCAACATTTACGTGCACACCTATACCTTCGCCGTTTTGACGCTACAATTCGGGACGAAATATGGTCTACTTGGTCGAAGAGCGGCGTAGGTCACTACTGCAGGCGGAGTCAGAGACAGAAGTAGACTCTCCATACGCTGCTGCGAGCACGGCGTGCCCTCCTGTGCGCAACAAGGGTAAGTGACTACCAATAGCATCCTAGGGTTAAAAAAGGTTCTACTAACATCTCTGTGAAGCACGAAATACATAAAGAAGAGGAATGTAATTTATAACACTTTTTAATTTAAACAATTTTATTAACAATGTTTTATAAAAGATCGAAACCGAATAATCTACAGTACTGGCCATTAAAATTGCTACACCACGAAGATGACGTGCTACAGACGCGAAATTTAAGCGACAGGAAGAAGATGCTGTGATATGCAAATGATTAGCTTTTCAGAGCATTCACACAAGATTGGCGCCGGAGGCGTCACCGACAATGTGCTGACATGAGGAATGTTTGCAACCGATTTCTCATACACAAACAGCAGTTGACGGGCCTTGCCTGGTGAAACGATGTTGTGATGCCTCGTCTAAGGAGGCGAAATGCGTGCCATCACGTTTCCGACTTCAATAAAGGTCAGGTTGTATCCTATCGCAATTGCGGTTTATCGTATCGCAACATTGCTGCTCGCGTTGGTCGAGAGCCAATGACTGTTAACAGAATATGGAATCGATGGGTACCGGAGAGTAATACGGAACGCCGTGCTGGATCCCAACGGCCTCTTATCACTAGCAGTCGAGCTGACAGGCATCTTACCCGCATCCTGTAACGGATAGTGCAGCCACGTCTCGATCCCTGAGTCAACAGATAGGGACGTTTGCAACACAACAACCATCTGCACGAACAGTTCGACGGCGTTTGCAGCAGCATGGACTTTTAGCTCGGAGACCACTGCTGCGGTTACCCTTGACGCTGCATCACAGACAGGAGCGCCAGCGATGGTGTACTCGACGAAGAACCTGGGTGCACCAATGGCAAAACGTCATTTTTTCGGATGAATCCAGGTTCCCTTTACAGCATCATGATGGTCGCATCCGTGTTTTGCGACATCACGGTGAACGCACACTGGAAGTGTGTATTCGTCATCGCCATACTGGCGTATCACCAGGCGTGATGGTATGGTATGCCCTTGGTTACACGTCTTTGTCACCTCTTGTTCACATGGACGGCACTTTGAACAGTGGACGTTACATTTCAGATGTGTTACGACCCGTGGCTCTATCCTTCATTCGATCCCTGCGAAACCCTACATTTCAGCAGGATAATGCACGACCGCATGCTACAGGTCCTGTACAGGCCTTTCTGAATACAGGAAATGTTCGACTGCTGCCCTGGCCAGCATAATCTCCAGGTCTCTCACCAATTGAAAACATCTGGTCAATGGTGGCCGAGCAACTGGCTCGTCACAATACGCCAGTCACTATTCTTGATAAACTGTGGTATCGTGTTGAAGCTGCATGGGCAGCTGTACCTGTACACGCCATCCAAGCTCTGTTTGACTCAATGCCCAGGCGTATCAAGGCCGTTATTATGGCCAGAGGTGGTTGTTCTGGGTACTGGTTTCTCAGGTTCAAAAAATGGTTCAAATGGCTCTGAGCACTATGGGACTCAACTGCTGTGGTCATCAGTCCCCTAGAACTTAGAACTACTTAAACCTAACTAACCTAAGGACATCACACACATCCATGCCCGAGGCAGGATTCGAACCTGCGACCGTAGCAGTCGTACGGTTCCGGACTGCGCGCCTAGAACCGCGAGACCACCGCGGCCGGCTGATTTCTCAGGATCTATGCACCCAAATTGCGTGAAAATGTAATCACATGTCAGTTGTAGTATAATATATTTGGCAATGAATACCCGTTTATCATCTGCATTTCTTCTTGGTGTAGCAATTCTAATGGCCAGTAGTGTATATTTGCAATGGAAACAGAATTTTTATGGCAACGTGTAATTACAAACAAGAAGACATGCATTTTTCAGAATTGATGGATTTTACATTTAAATGACGTAGGTATTCAAACTGAACAAAAAAAAGACTCGAACGAGGATTTCTTCTTCTTTTTCTGTAATTTACATTTCACGGAGATTCTCATGTCCTTGCAATATCACGCATTAGATGGACGTCAGAATTTGACAAGAGACTTGCAAGTTTCCCTCAGATACCGATAGTGGTCGTGTGGATTCCAGTGGACCCTATTGTGCACGCCCATTGGACCACACCATCAGCAGCTTTGGAAAATGAGCGCCCTCTGCTGTCACTATAGAGGACAGCAGGGGGTAGCCACACGTCCCACTTTTATTTGGAGCCTCTCCTTTCGTGAGGCTAAGCAGACGCCACCTAGTCGCGGCTCCGGCACAATTGTTAGTGCTTTAGGTCAGTCAGATTTTTCCTTCGACACACAGAGATGGACTCTACTTCTTGTTACATTATTTATAATGAGTCTTCATATGCTTGGAGAAATCCAAGTTAAGTACATCTTCTGTTTACTGTGTTAAATTGTTCGCTTATAGTTTCTGCTTCATTGCCCTGAAACACACAGTAACTGGAGTACGTAAGAACAATAATGATTGATGAAGTATGTGAGAATACGGCCATCACGAACACTGGCTAATATTGCTGTAATATTCTTCATGCTAGTGTTTCTAGCGCTGCCATTCATAAATAGTGAACCATGCTGTATTGTGAGTAAAAAGCCTAGTTATAATGACAGTCTAACAAACTCGTGTGACACTCACTGCTGTGTGGTCACCGTGTGATAGTCCAACTGCACTACAGCCCTTAGCACTGAGAAACCCAGCTATGCCATTAATGTTCGTTTTTAGGCATTTATCTACTTCCTTGACGAATCAGGTATTATATTATCGCATTCCAAGTATTAGTAAATGATGAAGAGGTATGAATGATTGTGAAATAAATATAAAAACAGCTAAATGTCGCCGATTCCGTGACATAAGCATATATTTCTGTTGTTGTTCGTTATTGTTATGATGGGCACTTTCATTGTCATGTAACAATTCTGTATGAAGTGTAAAGACTAGCAAGTTCTTACATTTCAGTCAATTTTCTAATACACCAATATATATGTAAATGTAAATGCCTTCGCCTCGAAATCAAATGTCATGAAATTTTTTTGTTGTTCGATCCTCAGACGAACGTTTTTTTAATAAACACACAGCCATTTCACTTTGTTGTTGTTTATTTAATTACGACCAAGGTTTCGGCCTTTCATGCCATTTTGAAGTGACTGAATTTATGTCATTAACATATATTTCAGTATATGAAGCTCAAAACTGGCCATAAATTAAGACCTGCCCCCACTATCATTTATTGATCTTCTTACAAGACGATGATTTTACATCTGGCATTTGGTGGCGGGCGAATACATTTTTTTAAATTTATGACCAATTTTAGACTTGATGTACTGCAATACATGTTAACGACGTGAACTCTATCACTTAAAAATTTCAGAAATTGTAGACACCTGGCTGGTAACTGAAAAAAAGGACTATACAGTCAAATAGTCAAATGGAGGTGCGTTCATTTAAAAATTCCGTAATTTGTTCCTTCTGATGTGGGAAACGGTTTTATTTGTTTCGAAGTTTTATTATCGCGTCTGGATTCTTTTCTCTTCAGCTATAGTGGTGGTGACTTGTTTTGCACGTTAAATAATGCAGGTATTACATTTCATACAAGTTTACTACGTCCCACATTCTCTAATTTGACTGGAAGTGTAATGAAGGAAATTTCACGTTCCTTGGCAGATATATAATGTCTTTCTGTAGAGTGGCAGATCTTCTGCTGTTTGCTATCCAGAATGGCGTTCCGAAAGGAAAACGACATTCTTCATTATACAGGAGTTATGTTGCACACTTCCAGATGTTGCAGAGGGATCTTAGTAGATCAACTGTTATATAGGAATCCATGACCGGAAACGTCATCCAGCGACGGTACAGACTGTCGAAGGCATACGTGCCGGCGCTTGTAAATGTATGGATGTACGGTGAGTAAGTGATGATGTTACGAACTTTCTAGGCTGGTGGACCACGGTAAATGTGTTAATTTGATGTAAGGGTCCCCGTACTGATAACGAACGAGTCGAAAGTCTTAAGTGAAACCGTCCTGATATCTCTGACAGTGGAACACATGTACCGGTACTGTAGTAGCTAAGATTGTAATGTGGGCAACTTTCAGAGGTAGTAACATGGAACAAAACAAGGAGAAATGTCTAGTAAATAGCGCTATAAACTCATATCTTAAGAGCTATGAGCAATTTTTCATTAGAAGAGAAGTGCATCACTGTAGCGAAGATGAACAAGTACTCATAGCTCTTAAATAATGCATTTTAGAGCCGATGTGACAGGAAATTTTTTTCATTGTTTTGGTCCATACTATCATCTTTGAAAGTTCCCTAAATCTTGCCTACAACCTTACAACAACACTACCAGTAAATGTATTCCACCATCAGAGGTATTATTATGGTTTTCGCTTATAACTTTCGACTCGTTCGTTCCTGCAACAGAGACCCTTACATCAGATCAGTACACTTTTCCTTTCCGTCATTATAGAAAGTTTGTAACATCAGCACGAAATCCCTGTGCACAAACACATTTCCAGGGGCGGCGCCTATAGCTTTGACGCTGTGTAGCGCCGTTGGATGATGTTTCCGATTATGCGTTTCTGCGGAAAACCTCACCTGCTACGTTCCCTCTACAACCTCTATAAGAGTGCAACATTAATTGTGAAACACGCTGTGTATCTGTAGGTTACAATAGAACGGTAAATCAACTGCCCTGTAACGCACCGTTTCAGAACCGATAGTGTCCTTATGAAACTAAAGAAAGACAGATTTGTCATTTTGGACTGTATGCCTGTTTTTAAGGCACTACATACGCTCTCTAGTGTAAAAACTTACAAATCACTGTAAACGATATTGTTCGCACTCACATTCAGAGGTCCAGCTTTCTGTCTGCTTGGAGTGCTGCTGTCGAACTGTATATTATACAGCGAGCAGGTGTGTCGTGATTGTATGCGTTATGCTCTGGTATAACCTTACCGTTTTTGATTGGGCTCGTTATCCCGTAGACTTGCAAGCGGAGTAAACACATCCGCTAAATGTAGAACCAGCTAGTCGTCAGCGTACAGGCGCCAGGCAGAACGTGTCTATTGCATTACATCCAGCCAGCGTCTTGCTTACTGTACGAAGCTAACGCGGGTGGGCGGCGCCGCCACACTGTGTCGAGTTTCCGGGCCAGCGGGCACGTAAATACTGCCGAGATCGTCGCGCGCCGCTGCCTCCGCGCGCCGCTTCATCAAGGCAACGAAATTGTGCTGGAATTTAATTTCCGTCAGCCAACATGGCCACTGCGTCACGGCACGGCTGCGACTGGTCCGCTCCGTATGTAGAGCCAATTATTCCAGCACACAGGGCACTTCCCAGATGGTATCCTTTCCCGTACGAAAGCTGAAGGGCGTGGAGCAAGACAATAAGAAATTTGCTAACGAAGTGTAGCGTTTACTTCAAAATATTCAGCTGCTCCAAGTACTCACAACAACTTCATTCAATTTGCTCAGCTGTCTTCTCAAATAATTTGGTTTGTGAGCCTTATAAAGTTTTTCTGCGCGTCTTATCACGTTCTGATATCTGAGGTAAAATAAATTAGTTCTCCATACAGGAGTCCCTGAATATCGTAATACACTTCAAACAAATCAGTGCAGACGTGGTAGAGCAAAATGACGCAGTGGTAATATGGGACTTTCATTTGGAGGAACGCAGTCATATCCCCGTTCGACTATCCAGATTTAGGTTTTCCGTTGTTTACATAAGCTGAATAAGCCGAAAGCCTGTAAGGTTCTATGGTTTCATGCTGATTTTCTTGGTGGTTCGTTATGGATTATCCTTCACAGTAAGACATTCTTCATCACTTTAAATCCCCCATTTCATTTCTGCATTGTACGGCAGCTTATTACATTACTATTAAACTAGGCCCTGTCTCAAGTCAACAAGTAATTCTGTAATACGGTAGAAACAAAATATTTAAGATTTTATATTTATGGGGTCCACAATCTCCAGATATTTAATAATGGTACACGATAAAAAAAATCGCATTACAGCCTACTACGGCCATATTAACGTTTATTAAACGCCAAAAATAATTAAATAGCGAATAACAAAGTCAGCACAAGCTTTAATACGTAGAAACAAATAACACAATTCTGCTCTTCTACAAGTCCATGTCACAAAATCGATTTAATGTATGTAACCCGATACTGCCAACTGGCGGAACTTACGAGTTATGAGGACACTTTCGTATCATGAAGGATAGTAAACATTAACCGACATTTCACTTAAGTAAGTTTATTACTACACATCGACAAAAATGAATGTTGGAAATAGTGTAGGTGAAGTAGAGTATAGTACAGCTATAGTAGACAATATTTCTTGTGTACGCTTTTCTGCAGCATTATCAAATTGCAAGAAATGCATACTGGTGTAAGAAGATCCAACGGAGCTGCTTTGTTTCATTTATTTTTAATTTTCTATTTGCTACTACTTCTTTCGAGCGATGGCTCATTATGAAGCGATACCTAGATACAATCTAGCTATTACCAGCATGTATATGTTTTACCTACAAATGTAATATTTTTGTTGGTATTATCATTTTTAACTACATTACAAGATATTAAATCTTATTTTTCAAACATGAGCGGCATTTGTTTTGTCATATTTCAGTCTAGACGATACAAATCGATTTATGTGTCATGTTTGATGATAAATTTGATGCTAGAGTATAGTTTATTATTTATGGCGAACTTCATTAATGTCATTGGTATTTCTGTTAAACTGAGTGAAGGCATCATCAACGTAGTGTAGGTAATAAATTACCTTATGAGCCAATTGGATTTGTTCTCTGCGAAATTTATTTGCTGAATGGTATAGTAAAATATTTGCCAGGGATCCTGCAATGTAGCTTTCAATAGCCAACCCATCATTCTGGTTGTATATATATGGCCTTCGAGAGAGCGAAGTAATTGTGTGACAGCACTAATTTTAGTAGAATGATGAGTTCATATATTTCTGGTTGGCAAATATCTCCAAATTTTAGTAGGTTATTTGCGATGGTGTTCATGATTTCATGATTTATCATTTTTGTACATTGGTTAGTGACATATAATGAGATTAACTGGCATTTCGGCGAGTTAAATCTTATTTATTTGGTCCATAGTTTTTAGTAAGTCAGAATGCTACAGTTCTAACATGAATCAGTGGTTCGCTTTCAGTTTATTTATGTTTGTGGAATCACAAATATTTCATTTACTAGAAAGCATAAAATCACATTTTTAACTGCCTCTTGTACAAGTATCTGGAATTCACCCTACAAAAATTCTTTTGGATTTGAAATATAGTCTTTTTTGTTGATAGCAACATCTGTATGGATTTTGTCTGGTTCTATCACCACGGACACTGTAAGTGTAAATAATGGTTGATTTTAAAGTTAATAGTTTCACTGCTATTATTTATACAATTTTTATTCCCCTGTAGTTGCTTGTTAATTAAATCTGTGATGTAGCTTCTTACATGTTTCTGTTTCATCGTTGGTGACTTTTTTGTGCCTAACTTAGTTTTATTGACATTTATAAAGTTAATAAACGTTGGAGTTATTTGGTGGCTCAGTCCTTTAAACAACAGTTCGACTTCTTTGGTGACAAAAACCATGTCAGCACGACTTGTCACTCGTTCATAAAAGCTCTGACACGTAAACTGATATTGTAACAGTCATGCGCTAAGATGAAAAATCAAAAGTAGATCACATTAAAAAAAAAAGAAGACTTCATACTCTTACATGATAACTGAAAGTTATAATACAACCAAAAATTGTACATTTATATGTAGAAAAACATGTGTGTATGCCGATAATATTTTGATTTTATCTAGGTACCGCTTGAGAATAAGGCAGCACTTAACACCAGCAGTAGGGAATAAACAGATAAAAAAAGGAGTTCTGGTTGATCTCATAGCAAGTGCTGCATTACATATAATCGTAGATACACATCCATGTGCGCTACCATCAGTATTTCCATCGAGGTTGTACTCAACAACTGTCCTGGAGTGCCCAGAGCATGACTTTCCTCTACTCTATCACAGCCAAGACTGAGGTCCAGCTATGTGGTTTCAGCACGCTAGTGTCTGCTTCGCAGTTAACAGGACGATTTTGAACTAAGTCAATCAGCATTCGCCAAATTCCCCGTTACAAGTGAGCCCATCTTCCTTTGTTGCAAATACTGAATTAATAAGTAATAGTTAAAAATTATACCTATCGCTGTAACAAGAGCGTTTTTTGGAATCCTAACGCATTCGAGTAATTTTGAACCATAGTCTCTTCCCACATTTTCTCTATTCATTTAAAATCTCCTTACTCTCGCTCGAGGATGGGGAAAAGGGGCGAGGGGCAAGAGCGAAGCTCGATCAATAAATATTACTTATACGAAGAAAATCGCTTCTGGAATGCCGGCCGGAATGGCTAGCTGCTTCGAGGCGCTACTGTCTGAAGCCGCGTTACCGCTACGGTCGCAGGTTCGAATCCTGCCTCGGGCATGGATGTGTGTGATGTCCTTAGGTTGGTTAGGTTTAAGTACTCTTAGTTCTAAATTCTAGGGGACTGATGACCTCAGAAGTTAAGTCTCATAGTGCTCAGAGCCATTTGAACTTCTGGAATGTGACGCCAAACATTTCCCTAGCTGGTCAGATGGTCAGAATATCCCACTCCTACCCCCCTCCCACCCCGCCACCACCTTTACCGCCTCACCAATGACCAATGAAACAAAGGAAAGAGACCAAAAAATCTTTGAGATTACGCATTACAAGCTAGCTGTTGACAGCTCTCTACCTTACATTTAGTTTTATATGAAAACAGACCTTTTACTTACCTAATCCATACTCATTTGCTGTCTGTCATGATCTAGTCTTTGAGAGGGCATTAAATCCCAAGTCCTTTTTAATCCAGTGAAAATAATTTTGATCATGAGTTCACCTTTGCTCCTGTAGTATCGTTGACTACTGAACAGCGTCAACCTAGATTCTGATGGAGCGTTATACACTAACTCTTTTACATCTTTTTGTATGAAGACAGGGAAATCCTTTTAAATCTCTCACCGTCAAATAGCAGCCTACAGCACCCTTTTGATGACCTACATAAAGTGGGGTACTGTTTGAACTTATGGAAAGTTGCTATTTTGCTGAATTTAAATGCCATATGAAATGGTGGTAGTGGTAGTAATATTATAACACCTAGACTTATAATACGTAAATGCACAATGATTTCAGTGGTGCTTGTGATGAGTGTGTGTATGTGTGTTCCCTTTTTTTGTGCGTGCGCGAGCGTGTGTGTGTGTGTGTGTGTGTGTGTGTGTGTGTGTGTGTGTGTGTGTGTGTGTGTGCGGAAGAGTAAGATGAGCGTACCACAAGTGAGTATTTGAATACCATTACTGATCGCAATATTTATGAATGACCAATTATATAACGTTTGGCGCTCTACGTGATTCACGTACGACGATGTTGGGTACAGTGGAGTCGCAACGCAAGAAACTTGGCGTATTCGCGAAAGTTGACTATATACTGGGTGAGGGCAAATAGAAGTAACCTGAACAAGAGGACACGATTAGACATGAAGGGACGCATGTAACTACACACCGTTACGCGCACAACATATGTACGCCTGCCACGCGAATAATACCGGTTCACAGTGAAGTGTGACTGCCCCTGTGTCGTTGGAGCAGTCCAAAGGGGACGATGGTACTCACAGTGGAGCACCAGATTTTCGTTGTAGGAAGTTACATGACAACAGAGTTCTGAAAACAGTGTGGTCAGTCGTCTGCTGAGAAGTTTAATAGTGTCAAAGCGCAAGTAGAGATTCCCATGCAATGCTTAGTCTGAAAATGGTGTCGGACAGGGTATGTTTTGGTTCATAAACGTGCCTTCACGCCAGAAATTATCGCTGCAGCTCACCAGAAAATGCTGCAGAGTCCTACCAAATCAAACCTCATCTGTCGCTAAAGACCGCCATATCACGTGAATAATGCAGACTAAAACACCGCCTAGACCTGCACATAAATCCCTATCGAGTGCTGTTCATACATTAAAACCAGCAGATGCTCCTCAGCGCCTCCAGTTTTGTGAGTGGCTATTCAGTGAGATAGCAACGAATGGCTTGGAAATGGATATGTCCTCTATGTCTGATGAAGCATTGTTTCTCCTGAGTGGTTATGTCAACTCACAGAATGACAGGTTCTTGGCAGCTGAGAATCTGCATAACTTCCACGAAACACCATTGCGTCATCAGGAGGCTAGGGTTTGGTGCACGGTGTCTGCACTTTGCATTACTGGTTTCATGCTCTTTTATCAGTTGCTGACTTCAGTGTGTTACATTTCCAACATTTTGAAACCATTTGTGGTAGTATAAAAGTAGGAGGAAAAGATTTACAGTTACTTCCAACAGATAGAGGAATTGCCCATACAGCTGGCAGGACCTTGGATCACGTTTACACATTCTTTACGCCTGACAGGGCTGTTAGCAGAGGGCAGTCTGGTCGCGGCCCCAGCCAGTCACCTGGGTCACCTGATCTGTCTGCATGCGATTAATTTTCGTGGGGAGCCTGAGGTCTGAGGTGTGTCGTAATTACCCTCGTAAGTGCCAAGTGATAAATGGTTGTCATTTTCAACATCTATTATGGTCACGTTAGTACTGTATTTCTTTTCGTTTGCTGTTTTCTTTTTCTTTTTTAGACTGGAAATTTGTTCTCCAGGCCACTTTTATTTGTCCCCCCCCCCCATGTATTATGTAAAGAGTGTTCCATTCAATATTTATATATCTGAAATACGCCAATAACAACACCAGACACACACACATACACACAATTTTCTGCCAGGAAATTACAAGTTAAGCAGTGGAACTGAAAAATTCTATATCTGCACCATGTATGCTTCAAGGCACAAAGAAAGTTGAAATTAAATATTTTAAGCATCAAAATTATTCTGTGATGTTTTTCACGTGCCACAATGTTAATTCAATGTCCAAAAAGTGTGCAAAACATAAAATGATATGTTGATATCAAGTGTCACAATGTCGTTGCACAGACACACACACACACACACACACACACACACACACACACACACACACACATTCACACACACATGGGCAGACATATGGACACTATAGCCAAAAGACAAAAGAACTGTCCAAATACCATTTCAGGAGGGAAGGAAGCATGTGTTATGATGAGACTTTCATTGTGATGTGACACTTAAACAGTATATTTTCGCTGCCATTACGAGGCTTACATACCACGCAGCAGTATAAATCACAGAGATATAACACATCCACAATAATGGAGGAACCAGACCGGGATAGTAGGTCTACATATCATATAATCCTTACCGCCGGAATAAAATTATTTATCCCAACTGGTAACGATTTCGAGTACACAAACATACACACACAGGTTTATTCGCGTTATAAGCAATTATAATTACAGTTATCTCATTGTGAACGAAAATTCAACCAAAATTAAATTGTTTTATTCCTCAAATTGTTTAAGATTTCGAGCAGAAAATACTCAAGCTAATACTGTTCTAACTTAATCTTTCTATATGATTAAAGAACATACATATGGCTTGCATGTTTGCACAACTGATAAACCTTATAATTTAAGCAGTACATGGCAATGACTAAAATTTGATTATCAACAACATTTTGCACATGCTATATATATATTCAAATTAAATATTTCCACTTCTGAATTGTCTGTATTACTTATTGAAATACACATGGCTTGCTTACTGGCACCACTGAAATAAACTGTAGGTTAGTAAACAAGCGTAGTTCGAACTTTGTATCATATTCTAATACCACCCATCAAAGTTCGTCGAAGTGGAACAAACTTGCTTCTATAGGATAGAAAAATCAAGAGAGCGCTACCCCTGATTTAATTTATAAACTGTAGTTGTTGACAATAGTTACGTATGTAAACAATAATATTCCCACTTCTAAATTCGTCAAGTCACATCACTGAAACTGCTATCACGGTCAGCCAAAAATTTCATTGCCTTTGTGGTAGAGTGTTAACACGATTTTTGAACTTTGTTACAGATTGATACGTATTACTTCGATGGGATAGCGAACTGACCAGTAATAATATACATTTTTACAAGTGAGAAATAGGGGTTTCCATGCTTTAAAAGTCAACTAAACATTAAAGCGACTCAAACCTGGAGTATTAATTCTGTCTTGCAGTGCAAACATTTTAAACCTTAAACTAGTAAAGCAATCAAGCAAAGCAGTGATAGTTGCCACAAGGAAATAGGCATTCACAACTGATATAGTATTCTAAAACCAGAAGCTAACAGTGTAGGTACCATAACTTGACAAGGCATGCGCCAAAGCTAGTCAGTCGGTGTCAGTTACTGGATAGTGAAACTGTACTGTAACACTGGTAACAGAGTGTGTGTGTGTGTGTGTGTGTGTGTGTGTGTGTGTGTGTGTGTGTGTGTGTGTGCAGTGGCAGTCAACTATGTGGGATGTCAGCTACTGGGAGGTGTCAGCTACAGCGCTTGCCTTCCATGTTACAGCATTACTGTAACAAGTTGCCCCTCCATATTGCAAAAAGTTGTTCTAAGTTACTGTGCACTATAAAAGGTTACTCTCCAAGGTATAGCAATATGGTAATATGCTGCCACATGTTACAGTTATTTCCAGTGCAACCATATTCCAAGGTAACTTTTTACTCTAATTGGGTGGGACATTGATTGTTAACCGGTAACAGTTAGTACCCTGTACGTACATTTATCTTGACTCAGCAAAATATGACATGATTGTAGATTTCTTTAAAGTGCATATCCAGATTTCAGCAATGCTAATCATGACGACGACTAAGCAAGTGGAGACTTGTTCGACCGCAAACTATTGCAAGAAGTTGATTCATTTTACAACAAACTGGTAACCAGTTTTCCTCCATGTTACAAGAAACACCCCTTCGGAATCAAAATTAAAATCAATGCTCTTCAGCAGTCAGTGGTAGTACTATACTAGTAATGAAAACTATTTTCATTGGGTGAAGAAAGATTTGGGTTTTAATGTCCTGTGAATCACGATATCATTAGGTATGGAGTACAAATGTGGGAGACTGCGATGAATACACGCACTTCAGCTTATTGCTCAGATGAAATAGGAGGGGCTCATTAGCATTATCAGAGCATTAAACTAGAGAAGTGGAATGAGGTTTCATAATGTCTGAAAAAATCTTGACGCCATTTAATATTTTGGAACTATGTGTCAGTAGTATCTCCTCATTCTATTCAGCCTAGATGCAATATAGAAAATTAGAAAATTATCGTTAGTACGCCGACTGTTCAATTCAGACACTGCCGCTCATAGTCAGTACTATAATAGGCCACTGCGGGCTGTTCACGTTGGTGATTCTTAATTGCTCCTTCTTCCTAGTGAGCCATGTGATCAAGTAGGGCAACAGACTTTCTTATTGAAGCACCATCATCTCATGACGCCTTTCTTTTCATCATGAATGTAATGCCTTCATACGGCTTCCTGTACGTCTTTAACTTTATTATTAGCTACTTACGTTTCTGTTCACCTCCTTAACTACAAAAACATGTAAAGAAATCTTCGAGTCGTTGTAAAAATCTGTTTATATGCATTGATTTTTGAACTCTGATGCAGAATAGTATATGCTACTTGTTTGAATTCATTTATTTCTTTTAGCAACTATATTTAGTACATTTCTACATGCTGACAAATTTGCTGCTCACCAACTTTATTTAATTAGCATTTATTGTCATATCCTTATTTTCCTTTACTGTGAACTGATACTTTTCCCTTAGTCGTTGCCTTCTTGAAGTTGAAATCTTCTTTCAGTTTATCTTCTTCCCAAGTGCCATAACTTTCCAGCTTATCTATGTTAATTATTCCCCCCCCCCCCCTCCCCCGTTTATGTTTGTATGATGCTCAATTTTCAAGTCGCGTAACTTGTTCCTACCTTTGATACGAATACCCACTCTTAAAGAAATTCTAATGATATTAACTAAATAAATTACGGTACTTGTTTTGGCACCTAAAATCTCTGGAGCTGTATATCACATCACAAAAACCACCTTGAAATTCAAATAGTAGCCTCAGTGGTCTGTATTTACTCCATAATTTTACTATTTGTCTACGACGGACGCTCCGAAACTGCAGTCGACCTTCTAAGATCTACTGTTGCTAACAAGTTGATATTAGCCTTTCCCATGGAAAGGATTGGAAAGTCAAAGTTGTAGGGATAGTGCATAGAAGCTATTTTTCTAAGGAAATTTATGTTCTAAAAGGAGACTGAGCGCATGTGTTGCGACAGTAAAAAGCAAGTTCTTTCACGCTGTTTGCATGTCACAATTTTACGAGACCATTTATTGTCATTTCCTGTTAGGGAAGAGGCCATAAAACTGACGCTACGGCCATCCCAGTAGATCGTAACTGTGTATGTTTCAAAGGACGCGATCAGCTACAAATCGACAATGTGTGAAAAATTGTTTGGATCAATCATGAATTTAAAGTGCATCGTATGGAAAACTCCATATATTATAAAAGAGCAGGACAAGATATATTTCACGTCAAGAATTAATTTATGCAATACGGCATTGTATTTAATAGATGTTGCTCACATTTCAAAGTGGAAATGTGGCCATTTAATATATGTTAAAACTGTCATACTGATTTGGTCCGCCAATTTGTCACTGCACATCATGCTCACATTCCAGAATTTACGCACGAAATAAAGTGTAAGTCATCTGCACAAACCGAAGCAGATACATGAGAATAGGCTTGGACTACAAAATGTAAGATCTTACATATGTGCTTTGGATATGAGGATACAGAGTAATCTGAAGTATGAACGGATGAAACATTCCACCATTTCCATAATGCTTGGCGCCGCCGGCCGGTGTGGCCGTGCGGTTCTAGGCGCTCCAGTCTGGAACCTCGTGACCGCTACGCTCGCAGGTTCGAATCCTACCTCGGGCATGGATGTGTGTGATGTTCTTAGGTTAGTTAGGTTTAAGTAGTTCTAAGTATTGGGGGACTGATGACCACAGATGTTAAGTCCAATAGTGCTCAGAGTCATCTGAACCAATACTTGGCGCCCTCTAACTTTATTATATTGCAAAACCTAAGGAAATTTCTGTCTCGAAAATATAATGAATCCAATGAATACGTTGCGGGAAGTCTACATTAGCGCACATCTAGGATCTCACTACTGAAGTGTAAACTATCACTGGAAAAATATGGTCAGCGTGTACTTACGAGAAAACGAAGAGACGACCGATCTTAATTTTTTTTTCTTTTTAGAGTTAGTGCGGTAGGTTAAGCGGACGGTAAGCTGTTATCGAGCGGAAATGTAATTTTGAACATCGAAGTCTTTTTATTAGGCATGAACCTGTTGGAGGTGGTATGTCGTTGACTTTCACCAATCTTGAAATGACTTACCAGACCAGTAGGTGGTACAGTGGCTTATAAGCAGTAGTCTCCACCACTCTTCATCTTTCACTGCACAGGGTACGTACAGAAATACATTTTCTGATAAACGAAGGGGCCTGTTGCACGAAGCTTGCAGACATAAGTTTGACTGCACTATCGTTTTTGTTTCTGAGTGATAGCTCTTTAAGTGAACAGTAAAAATGCATGAAAATGTAAATAACGACACGTATCTCCTTTGAAAACTGATGTGAAATTTATGTAGCTGCACTGTGTTATGGTTGTGATTTCACTAGCTACGGAGTGCTGTAAATATTCTCAAAGACAAAAATGGCAAATAATTTACAGATCTCTACACACACGAAATCTAAACTGAATGTTCTAAGTCCAGTCACTTATACTTTTGAATAATTTTGTGTACCTTCGCTTAACGTGCATTATCTTAAAAATGTGCATGAAAGTCATGTAATATACAAAAGATTGCCAAAATATTGAAGGCATAGAATAGAACTACGTAGGCTTATTAGGATATCGATAGCAACTGAGGTTTGTTGTGGGTGTAATAATAAACTTTGTACCTCGCTGTTGCCTCTGTTAACTTTGGGTTTTTGTTTTAGCGTGTAACACAAAGCACACAGCACCGAATTTCTCTCACGGGGAGACCCGTTGCTGTACAAGTTCTGAGTTTTGACGCAACAGAAGCAACGTGCGATGTACTGCAAGAAGACGAAGACCCAGAGTGGTATTACGCAGCGTTCCCCGTGTTCTCCTGGTATGGCTGACGGAATTACTACTGAGCCCTTTCCACGCCTCGCATAGTACCCACTCCTCAAAACACAGCTGCAGCCAGGTCATCCGGAAAGAGCAGCATTTGCGGTACATATTTCTTCTGACGAGTGATGGCACCAGTGAGGTTGTTCATTCTCTGACACGGAGTTGCCAAAACATGGAATTGGCTCTGCGACGTTGCTTGGAAATCGAGGTATGTATATCATTCCCTCGCAATGGAAATCAAATAGAGATCTCAACTAATATAACCGAAAATCGTGTTTTGGCAGTCACAAAGAAAAAAGAAAGCCCTCTAACATTGAAATGTTTCTAGAATCGTCAGAAACAACAAATACCATTTCGATCCTGCAACCACTATAAATGAAGACACAAAGGAATTCATCAGGTTACCTTCCATTCAGAAAGCTGTTGCACCCAGCGACTGTTATATTGACTTGTAAATAATAGGTTTCAGCTATCAGTCGTAATTTTTAAATTTTATTGGCAGATCTAGATTTCAGCTAGAAACTAGCCATTATCAATGCACTATCATTTTTTATCAATGCATGTAATGCCTGTTGGTCGTGCTTCATCCACAGTTCATTGCATACTACCATCTTTCAGCTTGTTTTAGGCAAACAAAAGCCTTAAACACGAAATGCTGGTGCAATGAATTACCCAGAATCAGCTGGTCTCCATGTCTTTTTTGCCGGTCACCTCCAGTTTTGTGTATAAATAAATGACATAAATAAGATGTGATAATAAATGTCAACTATCTCAAAACATTAATGAATAGAGACTAGATGCTGCCGGTCACCTCCAGTTTTGTGTATAAATAAATGACAAGAATAAGATGTGATAATAAATGTCAACTATCTCAAAACATTAATGAATAGAGACTAGATGCTGCTGGAGTTGTCGAACCAATAGTTGTGCTGTCCACCTTTCGACCTTATAAACACTCTCACTTAAATATTGCCTACCTTTCAGAGCCTGTAGCTTTCGTGTTCTCGTGCTTTCTCTTCCTTATCTTATGCCTTTTCTTTCGTTTTTCTTCAGTGAGGACGATGTTACCTTCGACCTCTTCTAGACAAATTACACCAAAGTTTTTCAAGTCTTCCGGTTTTACTGTCATACTGTCCATCTCGGTAACTGTAAGCTCCTTCGTAACATCTGATGCTGTTTCCGTAATTCCGGAAAATCACTGCTATCTACTGTAATTACACCCATGTTATTGCCCATTACATTAACTGTCTTCCTGAAAACGAAATAAATCTTCTAAAAACTTGCTCAGTGAGTGCAATATTAGTATTATAAACAAAATTGGCAGCTATGTTTGTAAGACGTTTCAAATCGATCAACAGGCATAACATGCATTGATCAAAAATGGTAGTGCATTGAGAATGACTAGTTTCTAGCTGAAATTTAGATCTGCCAATAAAATTTAAAAAGGACGACTGAGAGCTGAAATCTATTATTTACATAAAGGACTTAATGACATCAGCAGCGAGTGGTCATTAATTAATATCGATGTGGAAAGCGGAAAATTTGTGCCCCACCGGTTTTCGAACCCGGGTCTCCTCCTATTTATAATCCTCTACGTCAGCTGCCAAAGTTAATAAAGAGAGTCCCATGATCATCTGACAGCGTAACCGAAATTTCTGCACCAATGTGATATCAAGATACATGTTCAACACAAGTCTTGCATTTTACAAGTCTAATAAATCTATTTCCTGTGTCGATAGTCTTTATACAACGATCCTATACCCTCTCCCCTATTTATAAAAGTAGCGTTCTCTTTTTTTCCCTTTAATTACAAGTGTGTTACCATGCCTACTAAGCTTTGTGAAATTGCTTCAACCTCGGCTGTTTGTCTTAATGTCAGACTCGTGAATAGAAGGAATAACCTTAATACTTTGAGCACTAAAGTAGAGTAACCTCAACTCTCTGTCTAATGTTCACTGCGTTTGTAGCTGAGTAAATATTATTAGATTGGTGCATGAGCTGGTAATGTTTTTGTTTGGCATGTTCATATTCCGGTAGCTATCTGTATATTCATCGACTGTCATTTTTAATTTGTAGTCCGCTGTTTCTATTTCAGTTTCCATAGTGTCATGTTGTCAATTGGAGATAGTGAGTGTAGCTGTGGACGGCAGAAAATGGAATGCTAAGTGGAGAAATCGGATGCTTTCCGACATGTTCTTCTGTTTGAGTACAGTAAGGGGTGACTAGCGGAAGCAGCCAGAAACTTTTGCATTCTGTATGGAGGTAATTCTATTGGACAGCGTGTGTTAAGATAATGGTCTTGTGGTTTTAAGTAGGATTGTTTTGACATTAGTGACTCTCCACTTTTAGGAGGACTTTTGTGGTTTGATAAAGATAGTTTAAAAGCATTAATTTACAATTATCCACTCCATTGTGCTCGAGAACTGACAAATGTAATGAATTGTAGTCATTCTTCCATCCTCAGTCATTTGCAATCAACGAAGGACGTTCAAAAATCGGCTGTGTGGGTACCGCATGCTCTAAACCAAAATCACAAAATCAGCGGGTCCCTATATCTGCATTCTCTCTTTGCTCTTCGTCAGTTTTCTCGTGAACAACACCGACCCTTCACATCCTGTGTCAATGTGCTTATTAAGGAAAGGAAGGAGTTTTTGAGCCCAAAGAAAAGCAGTAAATTACCGTACAAACACATGCGAGCTTCCACAAAAGAGCTACGGTCGCAGGTTCGAATTCTGCCTCGGGCATGGATGTGTGTGATGTCCTTAGGTTAGTTAGGTATAAGTAGTTCTAAGTTCTAGGTGACTGATGACCAAAGATGTTAAGTCCCATAGTGCTCAGAGCCATCCACTAAAGATAATGTCATACAACTGTTGGAACACCAACGGTATGGTGCACTACGCGTTGCTCCCAAAGATATAAACATCAGTCTGACATTTATTTTCTATAACTGATCCCTCTTGCAGTCACAATCGAAGAACAATGACCGGGAAGACTGCGTAAACTGATGCTACTCCACGATAAAGCCCGCCGTGTTCTGCTACACTGGCATAAACAACGTATGGGAGTTCTGTTGGGAAGTCATTCCACATCTACATTATTCAACAGGTGTTGCGCATTCAGGTTTTCGCTTTTCTCGCACTCAGTTCAGTAAATTTCAGAGAACCTCCTTGCCGGATGAAAATGACATTTGAACTTGCCACATGATTTCCACAGTTGTTAGGTTAAAATGGTTCAAATGGCTCTGAGCACTATGGGGCTTAACTTATAAGGTCATCAGTCCCCTAGAACTTAGAACTAGTGAAACCTAACTAACCTAAGGACATCACACACATCAATGTCCGAGGCAGGATTCGAACCTGCGCCCGTAGCGGACGCGCGGTTCCAGACTGTAGCGCCTAGAACCACCCGGCCACCTCGGCCGGCGAATGTTAGGTACTTGAAATGGTAACACAACAAAATATTAACAGTCAGAATATTAAACAAATACACCTTACTACCTACCTTCAATTGTCATTGTAATAATCAATGTTTTCGACTAAAGCACAGTGTCAGCATTTGCCACGGCACCACGAGTCAATATTAACTTAAGATGAGAATATTCCGCCTTAAAATCAGTCATTCTACATTCTAATACATGTCACTATGTCCTCAAAGGACGAATTTTCAAGGTAACTCTGCTTTCTAATATTATTACAGTTAATGAAACGCAGTTATTGCATTTTGTGCCAGAATTAAACTAACAAGGTCCTAAGTGACTTCATTTCCGTACATTACTTTACGAACTTTGTGAAGTAAAAATGAAGTTAACGTTGTCATTAGACTGAATTTACTCTATTCTTAAGACATTTAGTGAGAACATTTGAACAAACGAGATTTAAACAAGCGTTTTTGCGAGGCGAGACATAAAATATATGTCTCCTCACTTTCTTACTTTAATAAGTAAACAGCAATTTTAAGATATTGTTAAGCACAGTAATGATAGGTACTTGAAATGGTAACACTCTAAGATATTAACAGTCAATATATGAAACCAAAAGCACTTTTCGTAATAATGTTTAACACATGCCTGGCTGCCTATACATGAATAATGAAATAAACTGTCTGTAGCCTGCCTTCTCAGAAGAAACAGTGGAGTTGAGAGTTTGGTGCAAAAATACCTTCACAGTTTCTTCATGCACCACGTTAATTAGATAAATCGAAAACCCCATAACGTCTCCCTGTGAGAAGTATTCCCGAAGGAAGATGGTACTGTAGCGTCGCTACCTAGAGTTAAGTGAAACTTGGAAGAATTTGCCATAAATCTCTATACATCTGCCTTAGCTACCGCTGGCCGAGAACCACAGTATGGGGACAGTTAGGTTATAGCGAAATGACAGTGTGATGGGTTATTTGTACTCTGAAAACCGTGCATCACAATGCGGTAATATCCAGAGTGGACAGGAAGTTGTCACCACAACAAGGCTAGAGCTATGTCACGAGCTACGTGACTGGGCGCTGAGCAACAATGCAACAAATGCGTCCTGGAGCAGACAGATTCGTTAGGATCCCAGGAGTACTACAATGAATCCAGGCCTAGGCCCAGAGGCAACAGGATTAGGTGCCATCAGCTGTAACCATGGGTTCGAAACTGGGTTGAGGAAACTGCCTCAGCCGACCGGAGTGGCCGTGCGGTTCTAGGCGCTACAGTCAGGAACCGAGCGACCGCTCCTATCGCAGGTTGGAATCCTGCCTCGAGCATGGATGTGTGTGATATCATTAGGTTAGTTAGGTGTAATTAGTTCTAAGTTCTAGGTGACTGATGACCTCAGAAGTTCAGTCGCATAGTGCTCAGAGCCATTTGAACCTTTTTTGCAACTGACTCCCGCACGAATTCCACCCTGTGGGACTTGGAGCCGGAGCATGACAGACCTGCCATCTGCACCATTCAACTCCAGACTCGTGGCAGGAAGCAGTGGGTTATGTCCCGTGCACGGACGTTAACCCTCATTACCGCAGAAGATGCAAACCATACCTGAGTCACCTGATCGTCGGTGTTGAAGCAAGAAGGAGGATCACGCCACTGACGTCAGAGCCTTGACTACTGGCAGACCACTGGCTTTGTGACTGGCCTGATGTCAGCGTCGGAGACGGACAGCGCGTGTACCATCGCACTTGGCTATCTGATGACCATCACCTGCCCCCGTTGCTGGAATAGAGTGTCTGCCTCACACTGCGAAATGAGTAACTGAAAAATAATGAAGTGATCTTCTCGATCACTAGTCCGTCACTAGGCATCAACGGCCCAGCTGCCCAACACTCGGCAAAAACTTCGGCCCCCCTGCCCCCCCCCCCCCTCCAAATCCCACCTCCACCCACCCGCCACTGACTAGAGGTCGCATAACCGTCAATAGTGTGGTGTCAGGAGTGCTGCTGTCACCGCCCCTGTAGTGCGACGTACACGCTGCAGCCTCTAGTGTCATCATTGTGGACTGAGTGGAGCTGGTCTTGTGTTTTGTGACAGATGTGTGGTCGATAATTAAAGGATATCATAACTGCACTGTTACTTTTTTGAGACCAGAAGAAGCGGCTGATGTCACTCAACTTTGTCGTAGTTGTAAGGATCGTCGATAGAACTCGCGCAGTGTGCACAGTTTGATGTACCTGGGCATGTAGCAATTGTCTATTTTAGGTTTCATCATTTTAGTTATATGGCAAGACAATGCAACAATTCTAGGTGGCTCACGATTAGACATAAAGAATTAATATGGATGGCCGCTGTGGATGAGCGGTTCTAGGCGCTTCAGTGCGGAACCGTGCTGCTGCTACGGTCGCAGGTTCGAATCCTGCCTCGAGTATGAATATGTGTGATGTCCTTAAGCTAGTTTGGTTTAAGTAGTTCTAAGTGTAGGGGACTGATGACCTCATAGTGGTTAAAGCCATTTGAACCACTTTTTATAATTAGTATTTTGGCGTTGTCAGCTAACCATTATTCGGTTATTATTATTGTCGGGCTTTTAATATATGGGTAAGAGTAGTGTCACTGGTCCGGAAACTGTTCAACTGTTAGCTAATGAAGTAACACAGTTGAGATAAGAAAGTTCATCTGCAAATAATGAACTAACAGCGAGGGCTGAGGAGCTGAGATTACTAAAATCTCTGAGTCTAGGAATAGATCCAGCTTTTGTAATGCGTCTCACATCCTGAGTCCTCACTGTTTACCTCTTATGAGATAGTAGCGTGGTACGATTTTGCAACAGGAATTGCTCATTCATATATGGCACATGCCACTATGGACTGCATAATATTGCGGTACTCCTGTGGCCAGTAGATCCAAGATCTGTCCCCCATTAGAACAGTGTTGGAGCAGCTCAGTCATTACCTTCGTCTCAGTACCGTTTTCCGGTAGGTTATTTGAGGATGTATCATCGTTTGTGGGAGATCTCCGTCGTCTACTGAGCTAGGGGTTAGGTTGGACATATTATTGTTGCATATATCGAGTTACACCTTTCAGGAGAAGCAAGGTTGCAAAGGCAAGAAACAAGGCGGAGATTTTCCAGCCGCAAAGATACAAGAAGCAGAGTAGGGTGCGGTTTTCCTGTGAACAATTAAGTGTGATTCCTGAGACGTGAAATGAAGCTATAGAGAATAGTTTAGACGGAATTAGAAAAATTATTGTGCATATGCACGAATTAACACAGACTAATGTGGTGAACAAGGTATTGTTACAAGAAGCTGAGTAAAGGCCACTTGATGGTTTCATAAGGGACTTAGTACCGAGGACCAGTTACAACAGTTGTGGCCCAGCTTGCATCAGGGAGGATACAACAGCTTTGTGACATCGTTTATAAATGAATTAACAATTATGCAAGAAGTCATTCTATATCTGCAAGCCCTCTCACAAAATGCCCATAATAGTTTATGAGGTCCTGAAAAGACTAATTCTTTGCTTGTCCAGACGCTGTAAAATCTTGCACTGCTTGAATGAAAAGTGATTTGGTTCTCACACTAACCATAGCAATTACACGTCCCATGTGATTTACTTCCTTCAATGCAAAAGGACACTTTCCAGACTCAGTATTAAATGTGCAACCTGTTATATCCTCAGTCACTGCCTCTGTTCTTCATATCTCTTGACCAAACAATTATGTCATCTAAATACGCTAGACATTGACGAGGCTTTGATCCCTTCAGCACTCCATCTAACTAACACTGAAATGTTATTGGTGCATTTTTCAAACCAAACGGAATCCTCCTAAACTGATAATGGCCCTAAGATAGTAAAAATCTTTTGTCTGTTATGTGGAATCATCTCCAACTGAACGTACCCACACCTCAAATCCATCGTCGAGAAAATCGGCACTACCAAAGATTATGGTTTCTGTAATGTTTGGATGGGCTAAGCATCTGTGGTCATCTGGCTGGAAAATCTCCGCCTTGTTTCTTGCCTCTGCGACCTTGCTTCTCCTGAAAGGCGTAATCTCGATATTTGCAACAATAATATGTACAACCTAACCCCTAATTCAGTAGCCGACGGAGTTCTTCCTAAAACGATGATACATCCTCAAACAAGCTAACGGAAAAAGGCTACTGACACTGAAACGAACGTAATGATCGAGCTGGTCTAACACTGTTCTAGTGGGGGACAAAAACAAATAGAACTTAACTGCTGTAGTCACCACTCCCCTTGAACTTAGAACTACATAAACCTAACTAACCTAAGGACATCACACACATCCATGACCGAGGCATGATTCGAACCTACGACCGTAGTTGTCTCGCGGTTCCAGACTGTAACGCCTAGAACCGCTCGGCCACTCCGGCCGGCTAATGTGGGACAGACCTTTGATCTACTGGCCACAGGAGTACCGCAATATCATGCAGACAGTCCATTGTAACACGTGCTATATATTAATGAGTAGTTTCCTGTAGAAGAATAGTACCACGCTACTGTCGCATAAGAGGATATACGTGACACACCATTGTGTCATCAGAGTTCCCGTAATCACTGCGAACATATCCGCAAACATATAACCGATGGTTCCACATATGATGACGCTACGTGTAACACAACTGTTCTTCTGCAAACAGAAGAATGGGATCTCTCCTAAGGTCGCCGTTATCCGTGCTGCTACAGAAGAACGATTCATCACAGGACACAGAGCGATGACAGGCAGCTCATACTTCCCAGTCACAACATCTCTCCAAACGCCTCCATTTGTGTTGTTATGTTAATCGTAACCTACCTACAGCGTGTTACTTTTCCAGTCCGACAGCTGCCAGCCTCCTAGCAATGGCGCAGGATTACACGGAATGTTACACGAAGTTCATCACTCGTTCTCCATTGGCAGACGCAGTTATGAACGGGTTTTGTGTGAATGACGCTGAACCTTCGTGATCAAAGTCTTGATGCCAGGAAACCTGCCCTCACATTCCTAATAAGTGCAACACCACGCCTCTGTCGTATCTAAATGTCCCACATAACTGGATAGCGCACGATTCGATCAGCTGGGACAATGGACGCAAAACTTAAGGCTTCTTTCAAACTTTGTCGCAGCACCTCCGTATCGTTCACAGTGATCACTCATCATCTTGCAGTTTTCTAGTCCCTTATATAGCCTACTAGACCCAGAATAGCCTGTTGTTGTTGTGGTATTCAGTCCTGAGACTGGTTTGATGCAGCTCTCCATGCTACTCTATCCTGTGCAAGCTTCTTCATCTCCCAGTACCTACTGCAACCTACATCCTTCTGAATCTGCTTAGTGTACTTATCTCTCGGTCTCCCTCTACGATTTTTACCCTCCACACTGCCCTCCAATGCTAAATTTGTGATCCCTTGATGCCTCAAAACATGTCCTACCAACCGATCCCTTCTTCTAGTCAAGTTGTGCCACAAACTTCTCTTCTCCCCAATC
Organism: Schistocerca gregaria; assembly: GCF_023897955.1. NCBI lineage: Eukaryota > Metazoa > Arthropoda > Insecta > Orthoptera > Acrididae > Schistocerca > Schistocerca gregaria. The sequence goes on along the minus strand of NC_064923.1, from coordinate 601,835,050 downwards.
CTATTCAATACCTCCTCATTAGTTACGTGATCTATCCACCTTATCTTCAGTATTCTTCTGCAGCACCACATTTCTATTCTCTTCTTGTCCAAACTAGTTATCGTCCATGTTTCACTTCCATACATGGCTACACTCCAAACAAATATTTTCAGAAATGACTTCCTGACACTTAAATCTATATTCGATGTTTACAAATATCTCATCTTCAGAAACGCTTTCCTTGCCATTGCCAGTCTACATTTTATATCCTCTCTACTTCGACCATCATCAGTTATTTTACTTCCTAAATAACAAAACTCCTAATCTAATTCCCTCAGCATCACCCGATTTAATTGGACTACATTCCATTATCCTCGTTTTGCTTTTGTTGATGTTCATCTTATATCCTCCTTTCAAGACACTGTCCATTCCGTTCAACTGCTCTTCCAAGTCCTTTGCCGTCTCTGACAGAATTACAATGTCATCGGCGAACCTCAAAGTTTTTACTTCGTCTCCATGAATTTTAATACCTACTCCAAATTTTTCTTTTGTTTCCTTTACTGCTTGCTCAATATACAGATTGAATAACATCGGGGAGAGTCTACAACCCTGTCTCACTCCTTTCCCAACCACTGCATCCCTTTCATGCCCCTCGACTCTTATGACTGCCATCTGGTTTCTGTACAAATTGTAAATAGCCTTTCGCTCCCTGTATTTTACACCTGACACCTTTAGAATTTGAAAAAGAGTATTCCAGTCAACATTGTCAAAAGCTTTCTCTAAGTCTACAAATGCTAGAAACGTAGGTTTGCCTTTTCTTAATCTTTCTTCTAAGATAAGTCGTAAGGTCAGTATTGCCTCACGTGTTCCAACATTTCGACGGAATCCAAACTGATCCTCCCCGAGGTCCGCATCTACCAGTTTTTCCATTCGTCTGTAAAGAATTCGCGTTAGTATTTTGCAGCTGTGACTTATTAAACTGATAGTTCGGTAATTTTCACATCTGTCAGCACCTGCTTTCTTTGGGATTGGAATTATTATATTCTTCTTGAAGTCTGAGGGTATTTCGCCTGTCTCATACATCTTGCTCACCAGCTGGTAGAGTTTTGTCATGACTGGCTCTCCCAAAGCCGTCAGTAGTTCTAATGGAATGTTGTCTACTCCGGGGGCCTTGTTTCGACTCAGGTCTTTCAGTGCTCTGTCAAACTCTTCACGCAGTATCGTATCATCCATTTCGTCTTCATCTACATCCTCTTCCATTTCCATAATATTGTCCTCAAGTACATCACCCTTGTATAAACCTTCTATATACTCCTTCCACCTTTCTGCCTTCCCTTCTTTGCTTAGAACTGGGTTGCCATCTGAGCTCTTGATATTCATACACGTGGTTCTCTTCTCTCCAAAGGTCTCTTTAATTTTCCTGTAGGCAGTATCTATCTTACCCCTAGTGAGATAAGCTTCTACATCCTTACATTTGTCCTCTAGCCATCCCTGTTTAGCCATTTTGCACTTCCTGTCGATCTCATTTTTGAGACGTTTGTATTCCTTTTTGCCTGCTTCATTTACTGCATTTTTATATTTTCTCCTTTCATCAATTAAATTCAATATTTCTTCTGTTACCCAAGGATTTCTAGCAGCCCTCGTCTTTTTACCTACTTTATCCTCTGCTGCCTTCATTACTTCATCCCTCAGAGCTACCCATTCTTCTTCTACTGTATTTCTTTCCCCTATTCCTGTCAATTGTTCCCTAATGCTCTCCCTGAAACTCTGTACAACCTCTGGTTCTTTCAGTTTATCCAGGTCCCATCTCCTTAATTTCCCACATTTTTGCAGTTTCTTCAGTTTTAATCTACAGGTCATAACCAATAGATTGTGGTCAGAGTCCACATCTGCCCCTGGAAATGTCTTACAACTTAAAACCTGGTTCCTAAATCTCTGTCTTACCATTATATAATCTGTCTGATACCTTTTAGTATCTCCAGGGTTCTTCCACGTATACAACCTTCTTTCATGATTCTTAAACCAAGTGTTACCTATGACTAAGTTGTGCTCTGTACAAAATTCTACTAGGCGACTTCCTCTTTCATATCTTAGCCCCAATCCATATTCACCTACTATGTTTCCTTCTCTCCCTTTTCCTACACTCGAATTCCAGTCACCCATTACTATTAAATTTTCGTCTCCCTTCACTATCTGAATAATTTCTTTTATTTCATCGTACATTTCTTCAATTTCTTCGTCATCTGCAGAGCTAGTTGGCATATAAACTTGTACTATTGTAGTAGGTGTGGGCTTCGTATCTATCTTTGCCACAATAATGCGTTCATTATGCTGTTTGTAGTAGCTTACCCGCATTCCTATTTTCCTATTCATTATTAAACCTACTCCTGCATTACCCCTATTTGATTTTGTGTTTATAACCCTGTAATCACCTGACCAGAAGTCTTGTTCCTCCTGCCACCGAACTTCACTAATTCCCACTATATCTAACTTTAACCTATCCATTTCCCTTTTTAAATTTTCTAACCTACCTGCCCGATTAAGGGATCTGACATTCCACGCTCCGATCCGTAGAACGCCAGTTTTCTTTCCCTTGATAACGACATCCTCCTGAGTAGTCCCCGCCGAAAATCCGAATGGGGGACTATTTTACCTCCGGAATATTTTACCCAAGAGGATGCCATCATCATTTAATCATACAGTAAAGCTGCATGTCCTCGGGAAAAATTACGGCTGTAGTTTCCCCTTGCTTTCAGCCGTTCGCAGTACCAGCACAGCAACGCCATTTTTGTTAATGTTGCAAGGCCAGATCAGTCAATCATCCAGACTGTTGCCCCCGCAACTACTGAAAAGGCTGCTGCCCCTCTTCAGGAACCACACGTTTGTCTGTCCTCTCAACAGATACCCCTCCGTTGTGGTTGCACCTACGGTACGGCTATCTGTATCGTTGAGGCACGCAAGCCTCCCCACCAACGGCAAGGTCCATGGTTCATGGGCCTACTAGACCCAAAATTGAAAATACACATGTGCTCCGCGGTATGAGGAAACATTGTCGAACATGATCGTTTTGATAGCCCTTGTGTTATGATGTGGGGAAACATACAGGTGGATGTGACTGCTGACCTCCAACTCTTTGGACACAGTACAGTCACCGGTCAACGTTAATGTGCGTCTTTTCAGCCAGGCTTTCGGGCCTGAATTAATTTTTATGAATTTTAATGAGGGACCAAACTGAACAGTGCGAGTGAAAGACCTCTTGGGACGGGAGGTTATTCGGCGAATTGACTGAGCTGCCGTTGCCTCGACTTAAACCCCAGGAGCGCGTGTAGGATGCGTCGGATTGACACGCACACTCGCCGATGACCATCCAGCAGTTGTGAACCGCTCTGGGGGAGGAATCGATCGCCCTACCACAAGAACTCAACCTTCTGTCCAGCGATGGAAGGTCCCAGAGCGTGTATTGCTGTCCGCGGTGGTCGCACATCGCATTAAGAACCATGTCCCATCTGTTGCAGTATCCAGGCGTCATCAAAAATAGCCATGACTTAATTCTCATTATTACCTTAGAATTAAAGTGTCATTTCCGTTCGTCTCACTGTGTAGTCACATTTTTTTCAGTTACTTTCTGTATTATACTGTAGCAGTTCTCTCTGTGTATGGCTCATCGTCGAGCTCTGTTGCTTGGCAGTGACACATGATGCGAAACTTGCTGTAGTTCGTAAATTATGCACACCAGTGTATTGTACAAGTGACTGATGGTTCGCGATACAGTGTCAAATATGTTAGCTGATTTTTATCTCAAAAAGAAGAAATTCCGTAACTTAACATACAAAGAAAAATGGTGTTTCCTTTAGGTTCATAGTAGGAATCTTCTAAGTCATGTTCTTTCTATCTCATCAGAATCTGCCTCCCTGAAGACTCTGCACACAAATGTAAATAATCTGCCTCTGGCGAATGGTTGGATTATCAATTTTTTCTAGGAAATGAACCAACAGTGTTCATAAAAGCAATACGCCTAATATTTAGGGCACAAACTAAAATGTGTGTGTACAACAGCATTTACTAGATAGCGCTACAGTGCTTAGAAAGCCCTATTCACTACGGTACTGTACAAATTGTGTCGGATCCAAATTAAGTTACGCTGATATACACCAGCAGGAAGCTTAATAGAAATACATGTTGCTATCTGCACGCTTAAGTAGCGCTTGCATAAACATTTCACGCGCAGCACGCAACTTTGCCGTATGCATAAGCACTGAGCACCTCAGCTTCACATGCGAAACGTGCATTTAGTTGAGATTTATTAACGGAGCAGCCAGCTATTAATAAAGGCGTCATATTGTTTATTCTGCATACATAAACATTTAAATTATGGCCATGGCGCGGAGAGCTTAACTTAAAGCAAGCCACATATTCGGCTGTACGTAAAAATCGTTACAGCTGACAAAACGTACCGTATTTACAGTGCATAATTACCCTTGTGTAGAGTCCGTGCGTTTTAATTGGGGTATCAAGTACCCAGTTTCTGGAGGGCACGTGTCTGCTGTGCCGCATGGACAGGAAAGTAAACTACACAGAAACGATAAAAGACAAGTAAAACATCTTTCCAAGAAAATGGGAAAGACAGTCACGGTGTTTAAAATTTCGATGCCCAAGCTGAGAGATACAATGATGGAGACGAAAATAAATATACACAGCCACAAAAAATTTGCTTCAAACTTTTAGAGGTTTTCAGCTCACCCAAGATTTATTGTTGCAACTGTGCACATGGGGTACATAGAAAAATTATATTTGCAGATCAATAGCACAAGCGGTTCTGCCAGCCTGCACAGGCAACTGCATTGAACGCTGCCAAGATGCCGTACAGAAGATACCACCGTCGTTCCAAACAAACAGTCCACAAAACCATCGAAAACATCGAATTTGCTACAACAGCTGGAGACAAGAAGAATCGTATACCATTCAAGTCTGTTGCTGCCCAGGCCCTGTTGGACGGACCATCTGTTTCTTGTGGATGCCGACTTAATTTTAGTTTAGATATTAATGATTCATTTGGTCATGGTAACGGATGGTTTACTATAGCCATTGTCCGTGGAGGTTCTGGAGTACCCATGGGGTGCAGCCTCCGCAGGTGGCAGTGATGGTGGTGATTTTGGCATATAATCGGTCTTACAGAGGCGAATATTGTCGTGGGATACGCAATCCCAGGACTACTCGACTTGTCGCACTCGTCCCATCAAATCTGACATGTGCTCGATTGGAGACAAATCCGGCAATCGTGCTGACCTTGGACGTTGCTGTATGGTTTCCAGAGCACGTTCAGTTTCTCACGCACTGTGTGGAGAGCATTTTCCTCATGGAAAACGTTCTTGTTGCAAGAACGGCAAAAGGAAGGATCTAACATCATCCTGCTTTTAGCGAATGTCGTATAGTGTTCCATACAGAAACACTGAAGGTGAACGAAATTTGTACTTCGTCGCACCCCAGACCAAAAGGCCTGCGGTGGAACCAGTGTGCCTCGGACGAATGCACTCTACAAGACAGGCTCACCACTTTTACATCGTACCCGTAATTGACCACTACTTGCCTAAAGGTAGAAACTGCTTTTATCACTGAAGATCAGGACGTGCCGTTTCAGCTTCAAAGTGACCTCTGACGGCACCAGACGAGCTATGCACATCGATGCTGTGGCGTACGTGGAAGACGGGCAAGTGGTGTGCGTTCACATAATCTCACTGCTAATAATAACCGGTGCGCAACAGTTCGTCTGGTCGCGTCGGGGCTCAAAAGCCCCTTATCTGTGCAGAGGTTGCTGTACGATCTCCTGTTGCTGCGCTTGCAAGACACCGATAGAGACGGGTATCTTCGCCACGTTGACGTCCAGTATATACACTCCTGGAAATGGAAAAAATAACACATTGACACCGGTGTGTCAGACCCACCATACTTGCTCCGGACACTGCGAGAGGGCTGTACAAGCAATGATCACACGCACGGCACAGCGGACACACCAGGAACCGCGGTGTTGGCCGTCGAATGGCGCTAGCTGCGCATCATTTGTGCACCGCCGCCGTCAGTGTCAGCCAGTTTGCAGTGGCATACGGAGCTCCATCGCAGTCTTTAACACTGGTAGCATGCCGCGACAGCGTGGACGTGAACCGTATGTGCAGATGACGGACTTTGAGCGAGGGCGTATAGTGGGCATGCGGGAGGCCGGATGGACGTACCGCCGAATTGCTCAACACGTGGGGCGTGAGGTCTACACAGTACATCGATGTTGTCGCCAGTGGTCGGCGGAAGGTGCACGTGCCCGTCGACCTGGGACCGGACCGCAGCGATGCACGGATGCACGCCAAGACCGTAGGATCCTACGCAGTGCCGTAGGGGACCGCACCGCCACTTCCCAGCAAATTAGGGACACTGTTGCTCCTGGGGTATCGACGAGGACCATTCGCAACCACCTCCATGAAGCTGGGCTACGGTCCCGCACACCGTTAGGCCGTCTTCCGCTCACGCCCCAACATCGTGCAGCCCGCCTCCAGTGGTGTCGCGACAGGCGTGAATGGAGGGACGAATGGAGACGTGTCGTCTTCAGCGATGAGAGTCGCTTCTGCCTTGGTGCCAATGATGGTCGTATGCGTGTCTGGCGCCGTGCAGGTGAGCGCCACAATCAGGACTGCATACGACCGAGGCACAAAGGGCCAACACCCGGCATCATGGTATGGGGAGCGATCTCCTACACTGGCCGTACACCTCTGGTGATCGTCGAGGGGACACTGAATAGTGCACGGTACATCCAAACCGTCATCGAACCCATCGTTCTACCATTCCTAGACCGGCAAGGGAACTTGCTGTTCCAACAGGACAATGCACGTCCGCATGTATCCCGTGCCACCCAACGTGCTCTAGAAGGTGTAAGTCAACTACCCTGGCCAGCAAGATCTCCGGATCTGTCCCCCATTGAGCATGTTTGGGACTGGATGAAGCGTCGTCTCACGCGGTCTGCACGTCCAACACGAACGCTGGTCCAACTGAGTCGCCAGGTGGAAATGGCATGGCAAGCCGTTCCACAGGACTACATCCAGCATCTCTACGATCGTCTCCATGGGAGAATAGCAGCCTGCATTGCTGCGAAAGGTGGATATACACTGTACTAGTGCCGACATTGTGCATGCTCTGTTGCCTGTGTCTATGTGCCTGATGTTGTGTCAGTGTGATAATGTGATGTATCTGACCCCAGGAATGTGTCAATAAAGTTTCCCCTTCCTGGGACAATGAATTCACGGTGTTCTTATTTCAATTTCCAGGAGTGTATGTATAAGCATGTTAACATGACCTATGATACCAGCAACTCTGCGTAACTAATACAGCACTTGGTGCGGCAATTCTCCGTAAGGACCAACCCGCCACTCGGAAGTCCACAATTTGGCCCCTTTTAAATTTGCTCGGATTGCTGCAGGAGGCACGAGTGCGTGTCCGTGGCACTATTGCTACATGCCTCAAACGTTTGCACCACTCTGAGCTTTGTGGCTGTAAGTAATACCCACTAAAGGGTAGACACAGAGTGCGCACTGGTGCCGTTGCCCCTACGTCATCTGTTGGTGGTCGACGTTGAAACCGTTAGCAGTACATCTATTATCCCCAAGGTGGAATACCTTGCCAGTGAGTCAAAATCGATGCCGCCTTCCTAGGTGTAAATTTTTTTTTTTTTTCCGCGGTGTGTTTCATTTAGGAACAGGGTGTCGAAAATGCCTACTGTGTGAAAGTATCCAGGAGATCACTGGGTGTGATACAGAGTGTTTCAGTCCTTCATTATTCTGATCAATGGGACAATAAATGTTGGAAACGAGCATATTTATTCTTCAGCGTACAGCCAGTATAGACAAAGCGGGCTGTCCCGTGTTGGATAGTGCTTGTATGCCGTATTCTGTATGAGTGAAAGAGCTATAAGAAATTTGGTACCAATTCTACAGTTAGTCATTTATTTTTCTTACGTGCTAAAATAATAGTTTGGAGAGCATAAGTCAATTAAAACACCGATAAAGCAGAAAAAAACAACTTTTAAATCAAGTTTCCGAACCAAAGAACAAAAAATTTAAAATACCTTCCGGAAATACGAACTAAATAAACAAAATATAAGCTTTACTTAAATTTCTGAAAAGAATAAAATTAAACTGGACCAATATCTAAGTAAAATTATAACCCGGTTTTATTACCTCTTCGGGTTTTGTTGAATAATACACAAAGAAAATATGAAACTTCGAAATGTAGGCTTAACTCAAATGCTAATACACTTATTTACAGAGCAATGTGTACTACATTAAAAGTTATTACAATCTCAATAACTTATGTTTACGAGAGCACAAACTCACGCTTCTCGCCTAGGCCTGCCAACGTGTTGAGTGTAGATGAATCTGTGTAGAGTTTTAAGTTACCACCTCTCCTCCCCTTGCCTGCTTTACCACTACTGAGTATATACTCCACCAACAGGACTCCTGTCATTTATCTTCAGGCTAAGTGCAAATGAGCTGGTGAGAACTAGTGCCCCCCCCACCCCCGCCATGAAGAATATCTCTGCAAGCATTTATCTGCAACTGGCCGTGACCAAAATGTAGAGGGCCTGGAGGAAAGAGGGAACAAATATGCATCTAGCTGGCAGGTGCATGGTTTCATTTCTAAGCCGCAAAATAGTCCGTTAAAATGTTTCTGATTTCTTTTTGTACGAGAAGAACATCTCAGATCCCTAGGAAAAACGTCTTACGACATCCGATAGCTGTTAATGTGCATCATTTCCCTGTCGAAGCTTGTGTTGAGCCTTGATCCACGTAAAACTAAAAAGCCTGACGTCGGCACCAATTTTTCCAATTTTCGTGGACGGTGCACATCAGGTTTCCATACACTCGAACATGTAGATTTTACCTGAAATACGTGTATGCTGTAGTTCTATGTTTTACATTATGTGCACCAGGATGGCGTAGTATTTCTTCTTGAAGCACAAAGCTATTATCTGTTTATGAATGCTTCCACACTTTCTAGATACTCGTGTATGAGTCATATAGCATAGCAGGAGAACCCCTATGAATTTTCTGGTAGGCGTAAAATTTACACCCTCCCATAAAAATAAGTAAAATTCTTCCTGTACGCTGTAGAAAGGTGAAGAATCACACCGAAATTTCTTAATGTATAAAACGTGCTTATTTATTTAATATTGGAGTGCAGCTGCTATCATTAGTGAAAACAGTCTGACATCTAAATGCTAATCATAAGAATTTCTAATAGATTTGGAATTTGTATGATACAGGATAAACAATTCAGACAAGAAGAGAACAGAAGCTTTAGAAATGTGATGCTACCGAAGAGTCCATAGGACTAGATAGATAGATCGGATAACTTATCGAATTTGAGAGAAGAAATGCATTTATGGAACAAAAAAAAGGGTCGCTTGAAACCAGACATCGTAAGGCATTAAGAAATCATTGATTTAATGGAGAGAAGTATAGTGGAGAGAAGTATAAGGAGAGAGAAGTATGAGGGGGATGGGGTTGTAAAAACTGTACAGGATGATTAAAAAATAAAGGACATCAATTGTTTATTACAGATAAACTATGGAAAATGAAATGATTGTGTGGGATTGATGGGCGGGAGGCCGCGTCTGGGGAAGCCTAGCCACCGCGGTGCACGTCTTATTTCAGGTGAAGCCACATTGCGCGACTTGCGTGTAAGTGATGATGAAATGACGATCAGGACAACAGAACATCCATTCCACGAGCAATGGATTTCCAATGTCTAACGATCATTCTTTATGTCGAATGAAATATTTCTGTATTTTGTATAAGGCTAAAGACAGTATAATAAAATAAAAAGCTCTTGCTCTTCTACTACAGAAGCGTTGATAAGAATTCACACAGTTACTTTATATACCAAAAAAGCTAAAAGCGCGGTCTTAATTCTTCTTTCTCAATAGTTTTGGTTTTATTCCGAGTTATAATATTTGCTTCAGTTCTCTGTCTTCCGGAACTGTGATAGCGTCAGGAGAACGGTTTCAGTGTCATTCTGGGAGCAAAGGCGATTCCGACGTTACTAATAAGTATTTATTGTGGGCTGTGGGAGGAACACCCGTCAATTTAGCAACGTTTTGTATCTATAGTGTTTCTGAATGAATCACAATCTGGTAACAGTTCCATTTCTAGAAAGAATTCTTTGACCTCTATACAAGGTGTAAACGTTATAAGGCGCCAAAAGTATACAGATTGTATATCTCGGTGTGCTTGACAAAAAAGTCTAATGACATTTTCTTGTATCATGTATTTTATTTTTGTATTATTAAAACGTAATGTTCGTAGGATAGATAGTATACGCATTTCTGTTTACTTAGTCAACCGACAGTACACGGCGTACTGAGCTTATTGCCTAGAATGGCGGGGCGACCATAGAAAGGCAACGAGCCGACCAGAGGATTGAAATTGGTTGGTTGGTTTGCGGAAGGAGACCAGACAGCGAGGTCATCAGTCTCATCGGATTAGGGTGGGACGGGGAAGAAAGTCGGCCGTGCCCTTTGAAAGGAACCATCCCGGTATTTGCCTAGAGCGATTTAGGGAAATCACGGAAAACCTGAATCAGGATGGCCGGACGAGGCATTGAACCGTCGTCCTCCCGAATGCGAGTCCAGTGTCTAACCAATGCGCCACCTCGCTCGGTAGGGAGGATTGAAATCATTAGACACGTACAACGACGTGGTGTGATAATCAGGTGGTACCGAAAATAGGAATATAAACGGTTTTTGGGTTGTCAAGAATGTGTAATTCGCTTTACGTGAATTGAATACAACGAGTCTGTTTCTCAACAAGTCGATAACGAAGGTCGTAGTAGTAATGACAAGCTAATATCAAACACCATGTATTTCCATTTGTAAAAATTCAGTCACCAAGTAGATAGTTGTGCATTAATTACAATCAACTGCTTCACCTTTTCACTGCAATGCCATAACGAATACTAATTTCACATTATTTTCCTTCTGTACAACAACATCGTAACGAAAAGAAAACCTACTACTTCGATTCCTCTTACACCAATTCTACACTAAATGTTCGAAATAACCACCATTCGCTTCTACACATGCTTCATTACGGCGAACCCAGTTTCGTAGCACTCGTTCACACACATGCACATTGGCTTTTATGGTATTGGCAGCATCAAAAATCTTCTGCGTCAATTCGTCCACATTATTTACTGGCTCAGCATAAACGAGTTCCTTCATATGGCCCCAAAAGTAAAAATCCAGTGGATTTAAATCAGGGCTGCGTGCTGGCCATCGACGTGGACCCGAACGCCCGATCCATCGTCCTGGAAATCGACTATCCAAAAATCTGCTTAATCTGTTACCAATGTGGGGTGGAGCACCATTGTGGTGGAATCATATGTTATGACGTATGCCTAACGGAATGTCTTCTAACGACGGTGGTAAGAATGTTTCCTCTAGAAACGCTCGGTAATACACTCCTGGAAATTGAAATAAGAACACCGTGAATTCATTGTCCCAGGAAGGGGAAACTTTATTGACACATTCCTGGGGTCAGATACATCACATGATCACACTGACAGAACCACAGGCACATAGAAACAGGCAACAGAGCATGCACAATGTCGGCACTAGTACAGTGTATATCCACCTTTCGCAGCAATGCAGGCTGCTATTCTCCCATGGAGACGATCGTAGAGATGCTGGATGTAGTCCTGTGGAACGGCTTGCCATGCCATTTCCACCTGGCGACTCAGTTGTACCAGCGTTCGTGCTGGACGTGCAGACCGCGTGAGACGATGCTTCATCCAGTCCCAAACATGCTCAATGGGGGACAGATCCGGAGATCTTGCTGGCCAGGGTAGTTGACTTACACCTTCTAGAGCACGTTGGGTGGCACGGGATACATGCGGATGTGCATTGTCCTGTTGGAACAGCAAGTTCCCTTGCCGGTCTAGGAATGGTAGAACGATGGGTTCGATGACGGTTTGGATGTACCGTGCACTATTCAGTGTCCCCTAGACGATCACCAGAGGTGTACGGCCAGTGTAGGAGATCGCTCCCCACACCATGATGCCGGGTGTTGGCCCTTTGTGCCTCGGTCGTATGCAGTCCTGATTGTGGCGCTCACGTGCACGGCGCCAGACACGCATACGACCATCATTGGCACCAAGGCAGAAGCGACTCTCATCGCTGAAGACGACACGTCTCCATTCGTCCCTCCATTCACGCCTGTCGCGACACCACTGGAGGCGGGCTGCACAATGTTGGGGCGTGAGCGGAAGACGGCCTAACGGTGTGCGGGACCGTAGCCCAGCTTCATGGAAACTGTTGCGAATGGTCCTCGCCGATACCCCTGGAGCAACAGTGTCCCTAATTTGCTGGGAAGTGGCGGTGCGGTCCCCTACGGCACTGCGTAGGATCCTACGGTCTTGGCGTGCATCCGTGCGTCGCTGCGGTCCGGTCCCAGGTCGACGGGCACGTGCACCTTCCGCCGACCACTGGCGACAACATCGATGTACTGTGTAGACCTCACGCCCCACGTGTTGAGCAATTCGGCAGTACGTCCACCCGGCCTACCGCATGCCCACTATACGCCCTCGCTCAAAGTCCGTCAACTGCACATACGGTTCAAGTCCACGCTGTCGCGGCATGCTACCAGTGTTAAAGACTGCGATGGAGCTCCGTATGCCACGGCAAACTGGCTGACACTGACGGCGGCGGTGCACAAATGCTGCGCAGCTAGCGCCATTCGACGGCCAACACCGCGGTTCCTGGTGTGTCCGCTGTGCCGTGCGTGTGATCATTGCTTGTACAGCCCTCTCGCAGTGTCCGGAGCAAGTATGGTGGGTCTGACACACCGGTGTCAATGTGTTCTTTTTTCCATTTCCAGGAGTGTATTTACCAGTCAAACGTGCAGGTGAAACATAGTGTAGTTATCGAGCATACCCGCCCACACATTTACGGAAAATCGTTGCTCAAAATGTGTTGCCACCACGTGGCGAGGATTGCGTACACTCCACTTGTGCATGTTATGGAATTTAGTTATTCCGTCGCGAGTGAAACACGCTTCATCTGTGACGAGTATTTTGTTGACAGAATCATGCTGCGCACTGTGTAACAAAAACCAGTCTGAGAATGGACGTCGTGGAGGGAAATCGTGTTCTTCCAATGCTTGTATGCGTTGAATGTGTTATGGCCGCAGACCCTCCTCTTGCTAAGTGCGATGAACGACAGCGTGCGATATACCCACGTGACGGGCGATGCTCCTAGTACTCTGCGAAGGATCCTCCTAGATACGCTCCAGAATTCTTTCCTCAGCTTCCAATGTACGATCGGCGAGTTGTGGGCCTCTGTCTTCTGCGCGGGGCAGTAAAGAGCCAGTATCTCTCAATCTAAGGAAATTAAATACGTACACGTCAGTTGTATTCTGTCATGATGTAACAAAAACGGAAAGCATATCAGAACAGCAGATACGTTTCGCATACGGACGAAAATTTACAAAGGTGCAGAAAATTACTGTACTTTATTAAGATGTAACTGCATAATAATCGCATACAAGTAGAGAATTACAATGACACAAACCTTTGGTGTACAGCAGCAAATGTCTTTCTCGCAGTAAGTCGTCTTTGTGGGAAGCGTTCTCGATAAATTCGTACAGCTGCCCTCGCAATACCATTTGCCTCGCCATAAATTAAATGCATATCGCATAGTTCAGCTATAGTAAATCTGCTTTCCATCCCAACAGTTAACAGAGTTGCAGTAACATCTGCACAGGTTACTCGCCTACTGTCGTTGCTCGGTGTATTAGAATGACGCACCCACTCAGGCCGCAGTTGCCTGTGTGTTTACGATTTACGCTCACGATGTCAATACGCGCAGCGGGCAATAACAGGAACCAATTGCTTACGTCCGTGCACGGCCAAGTATCTACTTTTCCAAAACCATTATCCTGAGACGAACTGTTTTTTTTCTGCGACAACCGTAGGAAATACGCAAATATGTTACAAAACTTTTGGTCAAGCATTGCGAGATGTGCCATCTGCATAATTTTGGCGCCTTATACCGTTTACGCCCTGTATAATTTTTGCGGTTTGTATTTACTGTCTTATGGTTCAAATGGCTCTGAGCACTATGCGACTTAACTTCTGAGCTCATCAGTCCCCTAGAACTTAAAACTAATGAAACCTAACTAACCTAAGGACATCACACACATCCATGCCCGAGGCAGGATTCGAACCTGCGACCGTAGCGGTCACGCGGTTCCAGACTGAAGCGCCTAGAACCGCACGGCCACACCGGCCGGCTTACTGTTTTATGTATGAATTTTACCAACATATACTCAAATCCATTTTCTCGTGAATTAGAATTTTGTTCCTCCGCTCACCTCACTTGAATACACAAAATCATTTTGAGCAACTGTAAAATTTATGGCTAATTTGCCTATTTTGAGTCTTGCCAAATCCGAATCATGTTATTCATTTATTTTGTGACATTGTGTACCTCCTTTTTTTTACATGGGAATCTTAAGACCTAAATATTAGATATGGAATTCAACAAAATACGTTGCATTTTCTAACGAGAGAGCTTTGATTTTACCACATATCTCACCGTATCCAGGTCGTGTGTATGTTTATTCGCACACAGTTATTCCAGCGAAATGATGCGTTATATGGAAGTTGCAATGTTGCACAATGCGATTTACACTTGGGGGAGCGATATTTGTTTTATACTGTGTGTGTGGTCTAAGATTCGAAGCGTGTGAAAAATACATTTCTCGTCTCCGTTGCTTGCCCAGAGCTTGTCCCTATAGGAAGCGCCCTTTTTGTCTGTCCTCCGATTGGCTGACATTCTACAACAGAGACGCCAGTATGTCTTGACACACAAAGTTGCTGTGGGAGACTGATAGGGGACGCTTGCGATGTAAGACATGCATAGAAACAGTATGTAGTTTCAGTTAAGTAATGTAATCAAAAAAGACAATGATGGTGAACACACTGTAAGTGGAGATAGACGAGCACAGCGCAGGTGACAGCTGTAAATAGCAGCCCGCATCTCGTGGTCGTGCGGTAGCGTTCTCGTTTCCCACGCCCGGGTTCCCGGGTTCGATTCCCGGCGAGGTCAGGGATTTTCTCTGCCTCGTGATGGCTGGGTGTTCTGTGATGTCTTTAGGTTAGTTAGGTTTAAGTAGTTCTAAGTTCTAGGGGACTGATGACCATCGATGTTAAGTCCCATAGTGCTCCGAGCCATTTGACCCATTTGTAAATAGCACTGCTTTCTATATCATACTTGGCTAAAAATATTGAACATTAGCGGCAAAAATTCTTGTGATCACCAAATATGTGTTGGAATTCTCAAAGGTGCTTGAATGTATAAGTACATTGCCATTATCTAGGCAGCGTACTAACCATATGCAGCAAACCTCGTAGCAGCTACGGTTAACGCCGTAAACGGTCGTAGGATCGTGCACTGGCTTCAGCATAAGGGAGACGTCTATGGATGACGCAATCATAGTGGAAAGATCATTCGAGACCTGCAACACCCGCATGGGATGCCTGTCTCTTGCAACCAACCCACGCCACGTGTTCAAAAGTAATGACAAGAGGTGGTGTTGCACAGTCTAACAAGACACTATGCTAAACTCTAACATGCACAAAACATCGGATTAGGGCACTCTGTGACACTTATGACCACATTTGTTTGCCGCTGTATTATCACTTGACTTAGCTTATTCATTTGTGGTTTTCATAGTAGGGACTATGGTTCCACCAAGCTTTGTGTGTTTCAAAGGGTGAAGAGATTGTGATTGAACGCATTATCGTATCTTAATCATAAAGACTGAAATAGCACAATAGTTAAAATTTTGACGTGCTTTCTAATCGAAGGAGGTCATGTCTGGCTATGTGAGATGTCCTTTGCAATTAACCTCATTTGTGCAACCAAGATTCTGTTAAACAATACACAAACCTAAAAATACAACGTTACTAATTTGTTTGGAGTAGCAGGTGATCGACTAACTCCAGCCAGGTGCGCTATGCCGCTGACACAAAAACTGAAATTGACCAATAAAACACAATTCGACTCAATTATTAGCTCCGTAAATATGACAAGGAATCTACAGAACGTTCATATTAACGATGTAACTATTAAATTTGTGTTAGTATAGGTTTCCGCTTATTATATTATGTATCGTTGAAAATGATACTTATTTTACAGCCAGTTGGCCAGCGTCAGCGATTTATTCCTTTTCTTCTCTTCAAGTTGCTGCTATACAATTGTATCACATCATTTCATTCATACACACAAAGACACACAACACACAAAGACACATACACACACACACACACACACACACACACACACACACACACACACACACACAGAGAGAGAGAGAGAGAGAGAGAGAGAGAGAGAGAGAGAGAGAGAGTTGTTTTATTTTTGAAACAATGGATAGCACTTTCCGATCAGTAAATTAAAAATTCTTAAAATCCCCCTGCTCCTACCGTTGTTCTCAGGAGCTTTCCCTTTGTTGTAAGGCAAATTCCAGAACTGGAAACTCTCTACCAGTGGTTGGAACCGGGAAAGCTTTTGGCCCACTGACAGTTTGGCAGGTGTTTGCTGAAAACGAACCATGTGCCATTAACTCCCAGTCTTAAACTGCCTCTCCTGTCCAGTAGAGCTGTGAATGATAAATACAAAATAAAGTTGTCACATGTTTAAAACAAGCAAAGAATTAAACCTTTATTGTGTCATATTTCTTTTCTTCACACATCTACATGTTGCTAGACTCACACAATACATTCGGCGTAACAGTCAGAATATTGTATTAAAACTTATACATCTCACAAGACAGGACACCCTTTACTGACTCTGCCTCAAGGAAACATTTTCTTATTGCACAATGATACGCTTATACCACACAAATATTTAATTTATAAACGCAAATGAATTATCAGTTCCCTTGCTTGGTTCCAGAACACGTTACTTCATAAAACAAAGCTACATTTTGTATCATAATAGAAGTTGTACATTACTTATAAATACCATTACACACGCTTGAATGAGTGCACCGTTTTAACATTGCGACAGCTTGTGAGTACCGACACGATGTTAAACTCGGAAAATATCGAAATACGATAATTTATTAAATACGCATTAACAACAGTTATTTAGTTAACAACTGATGTTACAAATATAGGAATCCTCTTAAATGTCTATATTACGCAGTAAATAAATATTTTAATTACACTGCCTCCCCCCATGAACCACGGACCTTGCCGTTGGTGGGGAGGCTTGCGTGCCTCAGCGATACAGATAGCCGTACTCTAGGTGCAACCACAACGGAGGGGTATCTGTTGAGAAGCCAGAGAAACGTGTGGTTCCTGAAGAGGAGCAGCAGTCTTCTCAGTAGTTGCAAGGGCAACAGTCTGGATGTTTGACTGATCTGGCCTTGTAGCAATAACCAAAACGGCCTTGCTGTGCTGGTACTGCGAACGGCTAAAATCAAGGGTAAACTACGGCCGTAATTTTTCCCGAGGGCATGCAGCTTTACTGTATGGTTAAATGATGATGGCGTCCTCTTGGGTAAAATATTCCGGAGGTAAAATAGTCCCCCATTCGGATCTCCGGGCGGGGACTACTCAAGATTATTACTATTTATTTATTAATATTACAGAGTGACCCATAACCTTGACAAATACAGTGGGTCGTTTGCTACTACAAACTAGGCAGTTTTCAGAATTTTAGTACTTTCCTTGTCTTTTTATATAATTACATTGCTAATCAACAAAGAAAAAACAAGAAACCCAAGGTACATAAAGTACAATTGGGAAAAAACTACTATTTTCTTAAGAAGGATATAATAAATGAAAGAAAAGGTTTAGATAGCAAAGAGGTCACTTTATCATCCTACACTATGTGATAAAAAGTATCCAGACACCTGGTTGAAAATAACTTACAAGTTCAGGGCACCATCCATTGGTAATGCTGGAATTCAGTATGCTGATGGCTCACCGTTAGCCTTGAAGAAAGCTTCCACATACGTTCAGTCAGATTTCTTGCGGAATGGCAGCCTATTGATCACGGAGTGGTGCGCTGAGAAGAGGTTTCGATGTCAGTGGGAGAGGCGTGGCACGACGTCAGCGTTCCAAATCATCCAAAAGGTGTTCTATAGGATTGAGGTCTGGATTCTCTGCAGGACAGTCCATTACAGGGATGTTATTGTCGTGTAAGCCACAGACCGTGCATCATTAACATGTGCTGGAGCGCGTTGAAAGATTCAATCGCTATCTCCGAATTGCTGTTCAACAGTGGGGAAGAGATAAGGTGCTTAAAACATCAATGTAGCCCTGTTCTGTGATAGTTCCACGCAAAACAACGAGGGGTGCAAGTTCCTTCCAAGAAAAACATGATCATACCATAACACCACTGCCTCCGAATTTTAGTGTTGGCACTACACACGCTGCCACATGACGTTTACCGGGCATTCGCAATACCCACACCCTGCATTCGGATCGCCACATCGTGTACCGTGACTCGTCCCTCCACACAACGTTTTATCACTGTTCAATCGTCCAGTGTTTACGCTCCTCACACCAAGAGAGGCGTCGTTCGGCATTTACCGGCGTGATGTGTGGCTTATAACCAGCCGCTCGACCATGATATCCAAGGTTTCCCGCCTAACTGTCATAGTACTGAAGCAGTTTGGAATTCTTGTGTGACCCTCCTCAACTGTCGGCGGTCTCTGTCAGTCAACAGACGAGGTCGGCCTGTATGCATTTGTGCTGTTCGTGCCCCTTCACGTTTCCACTTCACTATCATATCGTAAACAGTGGACCTAGGGATGTTTAGGAGTGTGGAAAACTCGCGTACAGACGTATGGCACAAGTGATACCAAATCACCGGACCGCGTTCGAAGTCCATGACTTCCGCTGGGCGCCACATTCTGCTCTATCTATGTCCAATGACTATTGAGGCCCTCCCGCCGGAGGTTCGAGTCCTCCCTCGTGCACGGGTGTGTGTGTTGTTCTTAGCATAAATTAATTTAAGTAGTGTGTAAGTCTAGCGACCGATGATCTCAGCAGTTTTGTCCCTTAGGACTTCACACACATTTGAAAATTTGACTACTGAGGTCGCTGATAAGGAGTACCTGTCAGTACGTGGCTACACAATGCACCTAATATGAAAAACGTATGTTTTTTGGGGTGTACGGATACTTTTGATCACATAATGTATTTCAAGTTGGTGGGCTTCGGTAAATACTTCCAGCCTGTTTCATCTGAATTAACATATTCTATTCTACTATAGCTACTAATGTATGTATGTATGTATGTTGTGTAATACCTCTACGTGATTTTTCTATAAAGTATGACAATACTATTTGCTACTACAATTGCTTCGTGCACTTAACCGCGACGTAAGTGCGAGAGAAGAAACGGGAGGTGACCCTAAGCCTCGTCTCCCTGAAGAGCGCTTCTTTTTACGTATTCACGTATAATGCATCTGTACGTTTATAGGCAATTTTTAAGGTTGACATGTTTTACAGTTTTCATCTTATACATTTCACATTGTCTGAAAATAAAATAATTGCTGGATTTTATTGCACAAACAGGAAAATTCGTTATTTTATTTCTACTACTAACTTATATCTAGATAGCATGTTTGTATTACTTGTAGTATTGCTGCAGTCGTGTGATCAGCTACTATGCCGTATATGTATCTGGTGATGTAGGGGTGCTCACAAGTTTTTCTAGGCCTTTTTGTTCATCCGTTTCCATTTCAGTGTTTAAATCTTTGTTGTGCGATCTATAATATTGAGGTGTACGGTGTGTTTCGGGTTGACTTCATGTATATTCCCGTTGCTGCTTGTAAGTCTTTTTTAGCGCTCTTGATATTTCATCAGTGATGCGGTTAAGCATGCTGCAGTAATATGGGTCTCTTAAAGCTTGCCCTACTTCTTCGGTTTCTGACTTCGGCCTTACGAATGTGTGTGTGCCCTGTGGTGTCACCGCCAGACACCACACTTGCTAGGTGGTAGCCTTTAAATCGGCCGCGGTCCGGTAGTAGACGTCGGACCCGCGTGTCGCCACTATCAGTGATCGCAGACCGAGCGCCGCCACACGGCAGGTCTAGAAAGACTTCCTAGCACTCGCCCCAGTGGTACAGCCGACTTTGCTAGCGATGGTTCACTGACTTCTACGCTCTCATTTGCCGAGACGATAGTTAGCATACCCTTCAGCTACGTTATTTGCTACGACCTAGCAAGGCGACATTATCTGTTGCTCTTGGTACTGTGAATCATGTAATGTCAAGACCGATGTCCGTCATTAATGGATTAAAGTATTCCACCAGCTACGTCCGTTTTTCTCAAATCTAATTCCCTTGTCATGTTCCAGACCTCACGCCAGCCTGCGTGAGCTAAAACGCGTGCATTTCGGCCTCCTTCAGTAACCCCTGTGTTGGCTCTCCTGCCAACCACAACATACCCCATTTTAATCTTACGTATTCGTGGGATTCACGTTACCCACATTCACGGATATCACCATGGCTAAAGCCAAAGCAGTGCAGGGTTTTGAGGTAGGGGCCATGACCCATCAGGATGTGTAGCTTATCACGACTTGGGTCAACGTGTCTGAGGCTCAACCGTTCCCGTCTGTTCGGGAAGAAGGAGAAAACACGACTGCCTTTGTCAGATGTCTCCCATGCTTTTTTGCCGTGTCCCAACCTCCCAAAGATTTAATTGGCGTTTTTCAGTAATATGCTCCCCTGTTACCTCATATATCGTATACAGTCTTCCCCTTTGGAGCCAGTATGCTGCTGCTCTGTGTCTAATGGTCATATCAGTAGGGTACGTTGCAAGTACAACGCGTAGGGCTTCCATTGACATGGTGCCAAATGCCACTGACATTCTGAGCATACACCTCTTTGTCCACACCTAACAATGGTTTTTCGGGTCGTGGTCGTGGTATTAAGAGTAGTTAGGACGTCCAAACCCATACAATCGCCGAAAACCTCCTACTACCTGCTGAAATTCGTATGGTCGGTGTGGAAGAAGCAAAAACTTTCCGCTATCTAAAGAGACAATATGAAGGCGACTCAGTGACATGGCTGACAACGTTTGCGATCAGATAAGTCAGCATGTGAGACGAAATGAACTGTTTAGTATTCAGTCTGATGAATCAACCGAGGTAGCAAACATATCTTAGACCTTATCTTTTGTGAGGTATGGATATGAAAGACAATACGTTGTTTTGCGAAACAGTGCCGTGATATGCCACAGGACATTGCCTTTTTGATGTTTCCTTCACAACATGTTCTTGTTACAAAAAGTACGCAGGAAAGTCTTTGTCACATTCTTTGAAAAGCCGTAGAAATGGCCAATTTAACTAAAAGCCGACAGTTACAGAACTGGCTGTTTGGTCTACTATGCGATGAAAGGGGTGAAATTGAGAATCTCTTCTTCATCGTACAGAAGATAGATGGTTATAGTGAGAGAAAGTGTTCACCCCGACATTGATATTGTGAAATGCATTAATAATTTTTCCTACATAAAACAAACGCTATTCTCATAAATTTTACAGGATAATGCGTGTATTTTATTGTTGACTTGCTCAGATGATCTATTTTCACATTTAAATGACTTGAATGTGATTTTAGAAGGAAGTGACAAATACATTTTATTAGTGACGAAGTTCCTACTTTCATTGAGATGCTTGATATCTGTATTATTTTCTAAGGATAATGCATGTATGTTATTGTTGGTTTGCTCAGCTTATGTATTTTCACATTGAAATGACTTGAATATGAATTTACAAGGAAGTGACACAAACATTTTGTTAGTGACAAAGTTAAAAATGTTTTACATCTGTATTATTCGCCTTCAAAACAAAAATTTGGATATGTTCCCCCTCACTTCGGATTATACTGAGATTTCATGAATATGGACTTGTGTGAGTTGAAAGCTCAGTAGACGGAGTATTACCAGGAAGATAAAAATGATTTCACGAAGAAATGGGTACAGTGTACCTTTAGTGAAACTGATGTAGCCGATTCTAAGTTTCCAGCTGAGGTACACAACCAGTTCTCCGGAAAATGTCTGCCAACAAAACGCTACAACTACAATTTACATCTGATGATTTAGTTACGTTTTGACTTGCTCGTAGAAATGAATATGTTAATTTAGTCAGAGAAAAATTGAAAAAAATTAGTCCATTTGCCTAGTTTTTTGTCTCTGTGGAAAGGGATTTTTGTCTACGGTTACACTGCAAACGACAGGGTGTATCGAAAGCCATTATCCAGTTTAAAAAGAAATCATAAATAGTGTGTTGTGTGGGATAAGTGCGTGAGCAATGTATTATTGGAAAGAGCTAATTCCCGAGATTTACATGGCTCCCGCTAGGTAGCAGCAGTGTGTGCCCACTTCAATTCGAGTAAAAATGGTGTCAGGACAACAGAAAGCGGTTTGTTTCCTACGTTTTGTGCAATGCGAGTCAGAAATACTGTTCAGAGAGGTTGTTTGTGTAAACATAAATCTCAGGGTCGCAACCGAGTGTCTGACTCAGGCATCGAACGCATCCATCATAGTTTCACCAGGAGTCCGTTCGCCGTGCAGCACGACAGCTCAACATGCCCCGATGTCCGTCTGGCGTGTGTTGTGTCCACATGAAACCATAAAAAATTCAGCTACTGCAAGCTCTTCGTGAAGATGACAAACAAGAATGTGTGAAGTTCTGTATTTTCGTTCTAGGCAAGATGGAGGATGACAGATTTCCTCCACACTTAGTGTTCGGTGACGAGCCGACATTCCATTTAAATGGAAAGGTGAACCGTCATATCGTAAGAACATGAAAAAACACATGAAGTTGTACAGCATGAGAGGGACTCTCCAAAATTTTATGTGTCTTGTGCTGTTTAACAGGGAGAGGTGAATGGTCCATTTTTCTTTGTCGAGAACACTGTTACAGGAAACACGTATCTTGATATACTTGTGAAAATTCTTTTCCAACACTTGGAGACTGATTCGAACGACTTCATTTACCAACAGGAAACAGCATCGCCACTCTGGCATCTGGAATTGAGGAAGTTTTAAATCAAAGGATTACTGAACGATGGATATGTCACACAGGAGCAAATGATTCAGCCTTACATTACCGGCTTCCGAGGACACCGGACCTGACTGTATGTGATTATTTCTTGTGGGGGTTTATAAAAGTCACTGTTTACGTGCCTCCGTTACCAACAACAATGAATTAACTTGGATGTTACGTAACAGCAGATGTGGAAGCTACAATTCAAGACATGCTCTGAATACTGCATTGACATATGCCGTGAATCTCCAGCAGGGCATACTGAAAACCTATGAAAAGGAATGAAAAGAAACTGTCTTAATTTCCCGCTCTTTAAAAAACAAAATTCATTGTATATGAAACTTCCTGGCAGATTAAAACTGTGTGCCCGACGGAGACTCGAACTCAGGACCTTGGCCTTTCGCGGGCAAGTGCTCTACCAACTGAGCTACCGAAGCACGACTCACGTCCGGTACCCACAGGTTTACTTCTGCCAGTACCTCGTCTCCTACCTTCCAAACTTTACAGAAGCCATGTCTCCGCAATATCCTTTCTTTCAGGAGTGCTAGTTCTGCATGGTTCGCAGGAGAGCTTCTCTAAAGTTTGGAAGGTAGGAGACGAGGTACTGGCAGAATTAAAGCTGTGGGTACTTCGGCAGCTCAGTTGGTAGAGCACTTGCCCGCGAAAGGCAAAGGTCCCGAGTTCGAGTCTCGGTCGGGCACACAGTTTTAATCTGCCGGGAAGTTTCATATCAGCGCACACTCCGCTGCAGAGTGAAAATCTCATTCTGGATTCATTGTATATGTTTATTAGTTTTAGAAATATCTACTTGCCAAACCTAATGATTCTGTTTGATACATACTGTATATACAAGAAACGTCTTTTATCACGCGGAAACAAATTAAAAAGAAAGTTCTGCACGATGAGATATCTTGTGAAGAAAGCGCACAGGAGACGCTTAGAAGGACCAGGTGCGTCATCATTGTATAAACACAAATATCTACATTATGGGCTGCAATACCATAAATGTATAGGACGCATCGAGGAAGCCTTTTTGTTGATGGAAGTATGTTTAATACTACTTTCATGTCATATTCGTAACTATAAAGTGTCTCCTGTGACTCATTGTCAACCCAGATATAAGTTGCGAGTGGGGAATCATTAATGTCCATATAGAATACAGTTAGGAAAAAAGAGCTTCCTAGGTTTCCCTTTTAAAGATGTAACATGATTCTGGGCTGCAGGACGACCTTCTTAATAACTCGGGAGCGGCCTGAGCCTGGCGTGGAATAGAAGCAGAACTTCGTCAGAGACGTCGTCAGCGAGGGCACTCGACGCCTTCGCTAAATCCCCCACTCCCTGCCTCACTCATCCGGAAGTTTTAAATTGCCTCTCTGGTGTTTACTTCCACTAGGCGCGCAGACAGATTGCCTCTTATAGTTGCGATGTAATACTTCAGCGCTGTTACTGTCGCAGCTCTCACTTTCACTTCCACTAACGAGCCCTAACTCAGAACACACACTTACTGATCACTGGACATAAATTTTATGGCAGTCCAAAGAGGAGGGATGACGTCGGTTTTCTTGCTGTTGACTGGAAGGGGCGTCTGCGGCTGGATTATAGAGGCAGATGCTCTTGGAAGCTCAAGCTAAGAGATTTACAGGAAATGTTCGTTCACAGTTCCAAGATGATAGGAGACGCGTCTTGCGCCACTCAAGTTATATTTAGAAACAGAACAGAAAAAAAAACGGCGGAGAGATTATACGAAGTAAAATATTTATTTACGTGCGGTAGGATGCGATAAGGCTACCTCCTCTTATAGGGTAAAGCGCAGTGCGCTAGTTTCCGATATATGAATGTGGGCCAAACCCGGATCGAATTGTGCGACGGGTTAACGACCGCTGCTGAGCACCGATCACCCTGAGTCTCGTTTCTTGGCGGTTTTCCGATATCGCTTAAGCACATGCTAGTCTGTTCCCTGTCTTCCATATCAGGAAGCACAATGCTCAAACAGTTAAAACACGGCAACACACAGAAAAAAAGTTTGCACAATTTACAGGCAGGTGGCGAACACAACATCCAACCCTTACGTAACCGTTAATTGCGCCGACATGAAGGCCATCTGGCAGCATATTTCAGTAAAATGAAGTTGGCCAAAACTTCATAGTAGCGGAGCCCATACTGGATGGCGTAAATGTTAATGGAAAGAAGAAAAAAATCAACGTGCTGCTTCTCAAGTCGTATATGAAAGACAAATGTATAGATTGGGTTTGGCTGGACCTTTTGCAGAAGACCGGTGGCATTAATGTCTAAACATGTCATAGAATTCACAGTATTGGTCACACTGTACAAGGGCACTTTAATAAGTAATGCACACCATTTTTTTCTGAAAGCAGGTTGATTTCATTCAGGATTACAGTACACCGTATTATTCCCCACGCCTTTGGCTGCAGAACTTCATTTTCCAACATAATCTCCGTTCAATGTTGTGGTCTCACGCAACCTTGCTGGCAAGGACCTTAAACTACGCCTGCATGGTACTGCTCTATTGCCCGACAATGGAGCCAACGTTTTACTTCGCCAGTAATCTTCCCGTCATCCAAGAAGTGCTTCCTTCATTGGGCCAAAAAGATGGAAGTCGGGAGCTACGAAATTCTTGCTTCAGGCTGAATCAGGAAGAACCCTCCATTGCAGTTTTGTGAGCCCCCTCGTGTGTACAGACTAGGGTGGAACCTCCCGTTGTTATGAAAAGGAGTAGTTCGTTTGCATTTTTGTGGTGATGAAAGTACTGACGTTGTTTCTTCAATTTCCTAAGGGTAACACAATACACTTTGGAGTTAATCGTTGCAACATGAGGGAGGACATCAAACAGTGACAGAAGTAAGTCGCCACGACTTTACCGACTGAGTATACGGCTTTCAACTTTTACTGCGGGAAAGAGGTAGTGTGACCCCGCTCCATCGACTGCCAGTTTGTTTCCGATTCAAAGTAATGAATTTATGTTTCATCCCCTATGACGAAATTCGACAAAAATTTGTCAGGATCAGCATTCTAACAAGCAAGCAAGTTTTCAGTTTCGCTTTATTGCTCTTTATGGATTCCTGTCAAGCGACGAGGAACCCAGCGGTCACTCAGCTTTCAGTATCCCAATTGGTGGACGAATTTGTCAGCAATACCAACAGACACGTCCGGCTGTGCAGCGAGCTGTTTGATTGTAATCCATCGATAACCTCGAATGAGAATGTCCGCACGTTCCAGCATTGCAAGAGTCACAGCCGTGCGCAGCCGCCAACACGCGGAAGATCAGACAGCTTGTTCCGATAAAGATAAACGCCTCTCACGATGACTAACCGTGCTTTAGTTCACTGCCAGAGGTCGGTAGATATTCTGCAAGCACCTAGCAACAGCTGCATGTTCCGGTTTTTCTCCAAAAGAAACTTAGTGACAGCTTTATACCTAGAAATCACCTACGTTGAAAACGCCATTTTTAAGGCTATGTATAGAGCTGCCACCTACTGGAACTCCATGAAGTTATAGGGGATGAACTGGGAATATTCCACAATAAATTCCACTTTTTTTTTCGAGCGAAATTGGCTCTACTTATTGATTACTCGAACAGATCCTGCATAAATTCTACAGGAGCAAAATAAAAATAAGGGATTTCATAATTCGTAATGAATGAACATCAACCTGTCACACACAAGCGGAAAAGCAAGTCAGCCTATCACTCCATGTGGAGGCAATTCGGAGTACACGTAATCGTCTAATGGATCGGTTAACATTTTTCCTGCCAAAACTATTACCAATATACAGATCAGTGCATGTCAATACTTGTATTTGTTTTGATTTATGAAAAGAACGCAAACGGGGCTCTTTGAGTCCCATCCACATGTCTTTATCCTACCTGACCAAGGTATTTACTTGATGCATTAAGAGTATCACTTTACATTAACTACAACAACAGGACATCACTTCATGGAAACCAAAACACTCACAATACCTTTCTTTCACGTCAGCGCGATCCGTAAACTTTTATGGCGAAATGAACAGCATAGTGTGTGGTTGACTGTTCACTGTGGGCTTAGATACTGACCTATCACAACCAAAGAGATTCCTGTGCTACAGCAGAAGTACAAGGACTTCCCGATAGTGTGCCAGTGTTTTATGACTATAGGAATTGGAAAGGACTTTTAAGTCCCGTCGGACAGGAAAGAGAAAGTAATGTGCGTGATATCACTGGTAATTTAATTCCGAATAGACCAACTGAGGTTTAGGCAGGTTCTCCCCGAGTAAGGGCTCAGTGTCAGCCTGTGAATCACAGCACCACTTCATTCGGTGCAGCTTCAGAAGGGAATTTTGAAACACCACTCTCAGATACAGTGAGAAAATGCAAAGTGCGACACTGAATCATCACGTATTATAGATGCTTAGCGGCAGTTGCCATTGTAAACATATCGTCTGAAATACAAGTGGCACGTTTTGTATGGCTAACCAAAGACACTTACACCTGCTGGAAGGTAGGCGCTTTATTAATTTTTGTGTGGTGACTGGTTAGTGTGTTTAAGTCATGGAGCAGCCGCATGGAGTCAGAAGTGGAACAGAAATCTAACAAGTTGTGTTAAGCTGCTCGTTCTTGAGAAGAAATAGGAGGAACAGTGCTATACGTAATGCCTTCATCTTCCTCTTCTTCTCCTTTATCTTCCATCTATATAATCAACTTATTGTTTACTTCCTTCACACAGTGACCTAAACACTGAAGTGTGTCATAGAGCATTTGTATGTGAGTGTTTTGTGGTTCAAATGGCTCTGAGCACTATGGGACCTAACATCTATGGTCATCAGTCCCATACAACGTAGAACTACTTAAACCTAACTAACCTAAGCACATCACACAACACCCAGCCATCACGAGGCAGAGAAAATCCCTAACCCCGTCGAGAATCGAACCCGGGAACCCGGGCGTGGGAAGCGAGAACGCTACCGCACGACCACGAGATGAGGGCTGAGTGTTTTGTGTCTGCCAAACTTTTGTTATGAATTATTTTTTATCCACGCTGTCATTAAATGTTTTTATAATAAAAACTATAATTGTAAAATACATTTTTGTTAATGCTGTCTGCAAATAAGTTATTTCCTCAGGTAATATGCTTGATCCTTCCTACCAACTCCTTGGTTTCAACACCACCAATATCCACGCGTTTTTCATATGACGCATTGTCAATGGAGGGAAACAGGGGCTTCATTCTTCGGGCCAATCTTTAGAAAATTGAATTAAAAAGCAAATTATTTATTTTGTTTTGTTATTGACTTATAATAACAACATACCTTTTAAAGACGTAGTAATGTGTAAGTAGGGTCCAGAACTTGGAAATATATTTGAGCCCTCTCTTAGCAATATCAACGCACTTTCAGTAACATGTACTATCGACGGGAGGGGGAGGGGTTCATTATGCCCAACAAAAGAATAATTATAAAGCTAAATTTGTTTTTTACTTTTGTTGACTTTTAATCACAACATATATTTCAAAGACATGCGGATATGCAAATAAGGTTCTGAACCTGAAAATAATGAATGTTACCTTCGTAGGGATAGCGACATGTACTTCAACACTTAAATTTTTGAATTAAATTAAACTGTTAATATTTAAAGCATTTATGAAATCTGGTAGAAAAGGTCATGGAAAACAATAAATATTTTCTCAAAATTTTAAAATATAGAGTAACTGACTAGAGGGCAACATCTTGGTAGGGTGACGGTTAAAGTGTCTGTGTTTCGAAGAGTGAAATGACTACTCCTGTAAGTTACAAAAAAACTTGAAATTATTTAACAACTTCAGAAGCATGAGTTAGATCAAAAATGGTTCAAAGGGCTCTGACCACTATGGGACTTAACATCGGAGGTCATCAGTCCCCTAGACTTAGAACTACTTAAACCTAACTAATCTAAGGACATCACACACATCCATTCCCGACGCAGAATTCAAACCCGCGACCGTTGCGGTCGCGAGTTTCCAGACTGAAGCGCCTAGAGCCGCTAGGGCACACCGGCCAGCTGAGTTAGTTCGTTCAGTGTTTTACAAAACCAGGAATGTAGGAACCAGAATCATTTAAGGGCTAAAGGTTTAACTTCAGCCAATTGTATTCTGTGCAGTACTTTCAGTGATGCAGTTCAGGGAATCCGGCATAGTTGGAAAGTCAGTGTTGAAACAGTTTCATGAACATTTTATGATTTCAGCCACACATTCCTTCAGTTTAAAATTAAAGTGCACTCTTTGCACGAGTTTTCGTTGAGAATAAACATTCCAAAACTAAAAATGTTTGTAGGAAAAGGAAAGGTCGTTAGAGATGCACCACAGGCTCTCATGAAGGAAACATCCGTAAGGAAATCGGTTGCATTCTTTTCAAAAGAATTTTTCCGGCATTTAAGATTTATTGAAACTGCTGAAAAACCAATTCAAGCTTCTGCGACTTTTACAGGACATGAATTTGATGATGGCCACTCCATGGGCAGTTAAATACCCATTTAAAAGCTACATATCCATAACTATTTCCCTCATAAAGTTGATTCCTGACTTACCTTGCTGCACAACTTGTGTCTACGTGATAAAGAAATTTATTTTCTGAATATCAGTACCGTCCTCAGCGGGAGAAGTTTTCTTCTTGTCATCTTATCTTTATGGGCATCAGGATTCATTTTTGTCCAATTAATGAATACATTAATGCTAGCCTTTGGTTAGTAACATTGTTTCTATCCCAAAGAATTTAATGCTAACTGATATTTAGGCGGTGCATTTATTGCGTGTTTTCAAAGAACACTCCTCTCTAAAGTATATTAAATCCTTATTTAAGTGCCATGCATTCTAATTATCCTTACTAGAAAAATATTTGACTCAGAAGTACTGCTGCTGGACTGGGAACCAACCAGTGTTCCCACAGGAACTTTTCAAACACTTGCCATACCACTAGATAGATGGTGCTGACCTCAGAGTTTAACGCGAATGCTGTTTAAACGCCCGCCCGGGAGCTAACTTTAATTATCGTCCTAGTTCGAGACCAACGTGGTGGGCGGGGAAATCAAATGCAGCCTATGACCTCTGGCAGTCGCTCAGAGAACGTCATTAGTAGTACGTCACCCCAATTACTGGGCAGCCACTGCGTGGCCACACGTAATCCCGGGCCGCTAAATGCCAGACCGACGCGGTAAGCCCGCCGAACGCGATTTCCAGAGCCCGCTAAATTGAAATACCGCGACCGCCGCTTAATTCGACAAACGACAGAAGGAACAGAATTTTAATTGCACACGGCGTTGCGCGGAAAATTAATATTTCGGCTCCGGTGTGGCTATTACCGGATAAATATATCAGCTGCTGGCATATGTGCTTGCGGAGCAGTACACTCCACATTACTTACACTAAGCTCACCAACGCGATTTTATCCCAAACATCTAAAATTGTGTTTACTGGGAGGAAATATTGGTGTTAATCCGTAATCAAGTTCAAAAGAGGAGAGAAATTGAGAAATTTTGAACAATGTTTGTATATTTCATTACGTCTCACGTCGTAGATTCATTTCCTTCAAACATTTTCAGGGGCTTCTTATACTCCAGTGAAGGGCTGTACTTCCGAAATCAAAATGAACCACTAAAGAAACTTGTTATTAATGCCGTAGCTTGCATATTCACACAGCCGATTAACTCATAAAAACTGATATAAAGTTATTCTCTAGTAACAGTAACCAGAATGCAAGCGTGTCCTCCTAACGCGAGTCTGTTGCGATGAACATATCATCCAGGAAGAGAGCTAATGCTATGAAATTAATTAAAGAATATGAGTGTCTATCATTTTTCACTGAACTGTCCAATAGAAATGTACACTGAAGAACGTAAGAAAGTTGTACACCTGCCTAATATCGTGTAGGGAACCCTCGAACACGCAGATGTGCAACAATATCATGTGGCACGGACTCGATAAATGTCTGAAGAAGTTCAGGTGAAATCGAGCGGTTCTAGGTGCTACAGTCTGGAACCGCGGGACCGATACGTCGCAGGTTCGAATCCTGCCTCGGGCATGGGTGTGTGTGATGTCCTTAGGGTAGTTACGTTTAAGTAGTTCTAAGTTCTAGCGGACTGATGACCTCAGAAGTAAAGTCCCATAGTGCTCAGAGCCATATGAACCATTTTTAGAAATCCTGCTGGGCTGTTCACAAATCCGTAAGAGTACGAGAGGTCGGAGATCTCTACTGAACAGCACACTGCAAGGCATCCGAGATATCCTGAATAATGTCCATATAGGGGGAGTTTGGTGGCCAGCGGATATTTTTAAACTCAGAAGAGTGTTCCTGGAGCCACTCTGTAGAAATTATGGATGTGTGGGGTGTTAGATGGCCCTGCTGGAATTTACCAAGTCGTCAGAATGCATAATGCGCATAAAGGGATGCAGGTCATCAGACAGGATGCTTACGTATGTGTCACCTATCAGAGTGATGTCTAGACGTATGAGAGGCCCCATATCACTCGAACTTTACACGCCCCACACCATTAAAGAGACTCCACCAGTTTGAACAGTCCCTTGCTGACATGCAGAGTCAACGGATTCATGAAGTTCTCTCCATACCCGTACACGTCCATCCACTCGATACATCTTGAAACGAGACTCTTCCAAGCAGGCAACATGTTTCCAGTCTTCAGCAATCCAATGTCGATGAAGACGGGCAAAAGCGAGGCGTAAAGCTTTATGTCATGCAATCATCAAGGGTACACGAGTGGGTCTTCGGCTCCGAAAGTCCATGTCGTTGATGTTTCGTTCACGCGCTGACACTTGCTGGTGGCCCAGCGTTGAAATCTACAGCACTTTGCGAGAGGATTGCACTTCTGTCACGTTGAACGATTCGCTACAGCCGTCGAAGGTCCTATCCTCGCGGGATCTTTTTATGGCCGCATCGATGTTGGAGATTTGATACTCACGGCACACTCATGAAGCGATCATACAGGAACATCCCCATTTCACTACTGCCTTGGCGATTCTGTGTCCCATCGCTCGTGCGACCACTATAACACTACACTGAAACTCACATAAATCTTGGCAATCTGCCATTGTAAAAGCAGCAACCGATGTAAAAACTGCACCAGACACTTATTGTTTGTCATAGGCTTTGCCGACGGCAGCGCCGCATTCTACCTGTTTACACCTCTCTTTATTTGAATACTAATACCTATACTATTTCTTTGTCGCTTCAGTGTAACTATTTACTTGGTAGTGCTCTATACTACACACTTAAAAGTTTGGATTCATGAGCGTGGGCATCAGAGATGCGAACACAGTGAATGTAAACGCCAGACTCATAATCAGTTTGCGTCGACAAAGACCAGAGCAGAATACTCAGTACCAGTATGAGAACCCTAGATCGTCGTATGCCAGGCACAGAGTTTCAGTATTAAACAACAAGGAAAACCAGCAGAATAGGCGAGTCGATGTAACGGTTCTGGTATGCAGCGTAAGTACTCTACTCTACGACAAGTTCTTGTTAATGTAATTCGGGGGCTCGCAAACTCTTCCTCTGCTTAAACACTATGACAATCCTGGTACTTTGTTTATTTTGAAGGTTAATAAGATATTAAAAACAGAGAAAAAGTTGTATGGTTCAGTGATTAATTTAGATCGTAATTTATAACACAGGTAGCGTAACAAAATGTCGAATAAATGTAAATGTCATATTATTATCAGTTTTTTGCACTTTCTGTGGAACCCAAGTGTTCCACGTAAAACAGTTCGGAAAACGTTACATCTGATTATTTTCTTAGCTTTTCTTACCAGCATCAATAAACTAATTCACTAGTATTGGGGGTGTACTTTCTCGGTTACAGAAGATGTAGGCCATACTAAGCTTAAATAAGTCCAGCATAGTGCTAGAAGCTCGGACACTTATGGTCAATATTGTCTGGCAATGATTCTCGCGATATTGTTGTTTGTATTGAAACATCTTCCCCGCAGTGATTCGTTCCTTTTCAGATGATATGCCTTCTTCTATGGAATGTAAGAGGTCTAATTTTAAGGCTTCATTTGGTAAGCTCGAGCTCTGTGCTAGCAACACGTCGAGCAGCTTTTCCTGCCAGTAGAATGTAGGTTGTGTTAGATTTAAGACAGTTGTTCCAGTGACAGAAGCTGGCAGACAGATGTCGTACCCGGTATGGCACAGGTCGCGCAATTGATTAGCATCCTGCTGTTCTGTAACTTCCTCGTTGCCACGCCTCTTTGCTTCCTTTGCTGATAGCAATTTGCCATCACCATCTCTGGAGTAATAGCGAATAAGCCAGATGCATGGCCATACTCTGAAAAATACGGTGTGGCGACAATACTTCTCTCTGATATACGACAACTTACTTCATATTCCTGCACACTAGAGTGAACCATTCTAATCGGGCAGACCATAAGACTTTCTCTTCAGCAACCCCCTAACTGCTCTGCTGGCATTATCAACTATCGAAACAAAGTGAATCATACTGTAAGGAACAACGAAATGCATTGCCCCCGCCACAAACAGTAAAAATTAAGGCACACATTCAGAAAATTAATTGCTTTCACTTTTGTCTACCTGTAACACCTCGGTTCAGTTTACAGTGATAAAATCTATAGAAAGAATAAGTTAAAATTAAAAATAGAATTCTTAGTGGGGGAAATAGTGTAGAATCAGAGTTCGATAATTGCAGATCAAAATTATTGTATATCAGCAAGTAGGTTAACGTCTAATTACAGCAAAGCCACGGAAGCTCCGTCATGGAGAAGGCAGTGACGTTAAACTCTTGTGACGAAAAACCTATCAAAAGGCCTGATCGTCATTATTGCCGCCTATTTTCCTTGATTATTTCGCTAAAGGGCGAGGAACCCATGTCGGTCAGTGAGACAGTAATTAGATTGGACTTTACCATGTTAAGATTCACGGTAAACTGTTACGGAGATTAAAAGTGATGTAGTGTACGATCTCTGACTGTTGGTAGCAACTGAGTGTTAGGGGGATCTTAGGACTTTAGTGCTAGATTGTAACTTTATGGACATATAAACGACAGAAACTCAAATTATCTGCTGATACGAGTGAATTCAGAGGTAGCGGTATTCAGATATTAAAGTGTGGACTTTTGAAAGTGTGGTGTGCCGTTAGTTGGGAATCTGGACGTAAAGCGCGTGCATATCGGCATTAGCGGACTGTTTAACTTCCTCCAGGCTAGGAACCTTTTAAATATACCATCACCGTATTAATCCTTCAACAGAGAGTGAAAGTGAAATGCAAGAGTGTTGTACTTATTTCATTTACCTAGTACTAATCAGTGAAGGTTTTAAGGAACCAAAGCTATTCAGCGGTATGTCAGCACAATCTATAGGAAAGCGTAGGCATTAACAAACACGCTAACTGAAGTGAACGTTTACGTGTTTTACGGACCGCTTAATATGAACTTTTCCGACTCTCCGACGTCCGCACTCCCTCCGAAAGGTGGCGCAGGCTGTTTTAATCACAAAAGGGGAGAGTCTTAGCTTGGCAAATTACTAAATAAAAGCGATATTTACAAGACTCGCAGTAATAGCAAAACACAAGGCCCGCACCTCATCGGAGAGTCGTCGCTGTCACGTCGGGAAGTAAAGCCGGAAAACCTACCGGCGATACGCGTCTACGAGCAGACGTCGACGTGGAGTACCTAAAAAGGGAACCACAAGAGAGTTGGGGATGCTTCACCCCTTACAAAATGCGTGTACATTCGTCACTGTCCTAGTCAAACGGCTTGACAGTACCCTACATCGTACATTTTAATTTACAACTTTATTAACAAATAATGGAAACGGACCAAAAACACAGCGTTTCATAATAGGAACACAAACACGTGGTGCAATCGACACATATCAAAAGAATTACACACAAAATAAACTACACGGACGAAGAAGGAAATCGCAACGCCGAGAAGAAAGTGCGCGACAAAACGAAAGTTGTCAGGCGCGTTTCTACGTCTGAAAGTTGATATCTGTTCAACTTGTCGGAAAAGAGCGACGCTAGTAGTGTCACTATGACTCTGTAAATCAGGTTTTATTTACGTAGAATGCGAAACGATCGTGAGCGTTGGTTATCGTTGAAACTTGACTTAGTAAGTTCACGTTAAAGCGATAAAGGCTACATTATCAGCACCTCACATAATTTCAACGAACTCGTGTATTAAGGCTACGGGAAGGTGGATGTTCTTTCCGCGATACTGCAGAAATACACTACCGGCCATTAAAATTGCTACACCAAGAAGAAATGCACATGATAAACGGGTATACATTGGAGAAATATATTATACTAGAACTGACATGTGATAACATTTTCACGCAATTTTGGTGCATAGATCCTGAGAAATCAGTACCCAGAACCACCACCTGTGCCATAATCATGGCCTTGATACGCCTGGGCATTGAGTCAAACAGAGCTTGGATGGCGTGTACAGGTACAGCTGCCCATGCAGCTTCAACACGACACCACAGTTCATCAAGAGTATTGAGTGGCGTACTGTGACGAGACAGTTGCTCATCCATCATTGACCAGACGTTTTCAATTGCTGAGAGATCTGGAGAATGTGCTGGCCAGGGCAGCAGTTGAACATTTTCTGTATCCAGAAAGGCCCGTACAGAACCTGCAACATGCGGTCGTGCATTATCCTGCTGAAATATAGGGTTTTGCAGGGATCGAATGAACGGTAGAGCCACGGGTCGTAACACATCTGAAATGCAACGTCCACCATTCAAAGACCCGTCAATGAGAACAAGAGGTGACCGAGACGTGTAACCATTAGCACCCCATACTATCACGCTTGGTGATACGTCAGTATGGCGATGACGAATACACGCTTCAGATACACGTTCACCGCGATGTAGTCAAACACGGATGCGAACATCATGATGCTGTAAACAGAACCTGGATTCATCCGAAAAAGTAACGTTTTGCCATTCGTGCACCCAGGTTCGTCGTTGAGTACACCATCGGAGGCGCTCCTGTCTGTGATGCAGCGTCAAGGGTAACCGCAGGCAACGCGAGCAGCAATGTCGCGATACGATAAACCACAATCGCGATAGGCTACGAACCGACTTTTATCAAAGTCGGAAACGTGATGTTACGATTTTCTTCTTCTTACACGAGGCATCACAACGACGTTTCACCACGCAACGCCGGTCAACTGCTGTTTGTGTATGAGAAATCGGTTGGAAAATTTTCTCATGTCAGCACGTTGTAGGTGTCGCCACCAACGCCAAGCGTGTGTGAATGATCTGAAAAGCTAATCTTTTGCATATGACAGCATCTTCTTCCTGTGGTTAACTTTCGCGTCCGTAGCACGTCATCTTCGTGGTGTAGCAATTCAAATGGTCAGTAGTGGACTTGGCAGGAATGCAGCCAGCGTTGTGACAGCGGTGGTCACAGTCGCTAGAAGAATGGTGCCCTACCGAGAGGAAACACCATTGCGTTCGGCATATGGCTCTGGTGCACCGTATTTCATCTGCAGCAATAATCTGAGAAACATTTGGCGCCACAGTGACACAACGAACTTTAAAAATCGCTTTCTTCAAGGGCAGCTCTGAGTCAGACGCCCTGTAGCGTGCATTCCACTGACTCCAAAATAGTCGTCAATTGCGACTCCAGTGGTATCAAGCGAAAAGACATTGTAGGACAGGGTGAAGCACTGTAGTGTTTTCTGATGAAAACTGTTGCTGCCTGGGGGCCACTGATGGCCGTGTCTAGGTTAGAACCAGGCCTGCTGAGTGTCTGCAACTAACCTGGCTACTTTCTAGGCCCACTCGTCACACATCTTGAGTTATCATCTGGGATGCGATTTCTGTGACAGCAGGAGCACTCTCGTCGTTATCCCACAGATATTGACTGAAAATCTGTTAGTCAGTTTGGTAATTCGACCGGTTGTGCTACCATTCATGAAGAGTATTTCAGAGAATGTTATCCAACAGGACAACGTTCGCCCACTTATCTTTCTTGTAACACAACGTGATGTACACAATGTCAGTGTGTTGCCTTGACCTGCTCGATTACCATATCTGTCTTCATTTGAGCACTTTTCGGTACATATGGGACATAATCGGACAACAAATCCAGCGATTTCCACAAACAGCGTTGACAGTCCCTAATGGAACTGGGATAGAACTCCGTCCCACAAACTGACATCTGGCACCGGCACAACGCAGTGCATGCACGTTTGCATGCTTGTATTCAACATTCTAGCTGTTACACCGTGTATTGGTGTACCAGTATTTCAAATTGGCAATAGACTATCTCGCGCTTACTTTAAGCAATCAGATTTTGCCGTGTTAATGACTTACATATGTTACCTACATAAATGTACTTCAGAAATTTCATTACTCTACGTTAATTATTTTTGGTGTTTCGATATTTTCCATGATATGTATTTCCTTTATTATCGACATAATATTTCACAACCATATCGTAGTGCTTGTGTTTCTATGATGTCGTCTGTAAAGTACTTCAGCCATGCATACGTGTCTCAACCAACTAGCACTATTACACCTACGATGTACAAGAAACATATTAGCAATTTGGAATTACGATTACAGTCCAGCTGCGAAATGTGTTGGTGAAAACAGATGTCATTTAGTTACACCGTGATATGCTCTAAGTGCATACGGCACGTTTTGTATTTCCTCATAATTAACTTTCGATCTCTGCCCTTTCTTCTTCGAGTTGACACCCTGCACTTGCTATGACACTGGTAGCTGCATTGGAGCTCCTACCTCTCCTCTCGACAAGTCAAACAAATTACTGAACTGTATCTATCAACACTAAGTTGTAACTGCATACGAAAAGCTCTACTGAACATGTGGAGACGTCGAACCACTGATTGATACAGTCCATGATACTGGTTCAGCAATTTCTTTGTCTTGCAAATTCTTCGCAAATTTCTGAACTGCGTCTCCGTTTATTCCCAGTTTAGACTTCACCAAACCAAAAGGTGACGACATCGTTCTTAGTGTGAGAGCACAATATTACTGTACAGTTTAGAATAATTTGCAAACGTCAATGGGAGACAGACGTTCCAACCATTAAGTGTGCATTTACATAACAACTAAACATTATTTAGATTATGTGATGAACCGTCTCTGTACTTCCATTTGATTGATGGTGGAAAAGGTTAATTCAAAGCATACTAACGTCCAATAAATAGCATAGCCGTTTCATCCGATCGGACACAAATTATTACTCTGATCTGGGGTTATTGTATTGGGAACACGGAATTTTAAGGATCAGTTGTTCACCATGACCTTAACTACTGTATTCGAATGCAGTTATGGGATTGAAATCATTGCGACGTAACGTGAAAGGTGATATATCCTAGTCTGTTAGATGGTCACCCTGGTGCTCACTTGTGAGAATATCAAGATCTACCATTTCAAATAGTTACGACGCTTTCAAAAATATTTTTATTGGTTAAGCTGTGGGTGCTGCACGCACGGTATAAGGTTGCTGACTTATTGCTCCGTGTCTTGTTCCCTTGTCC
Source organism: Schistocerca gregaria (assembly GCF_023897955.1). Classification (NCBI taxonomy): domain Eukaryota; kingdom Metazoa; phylum Arthropoda; class Insecta; order Orthoptera; family Acrididae; genus Schistocerca; species Schistocerca gregaria. The sequence continues at coordinate 601,796,454 of NC_064923.1, read as the reverse complement.
TTCATGATCAGTTTTTGGCTGTTGCTCTTCTCCATGACCCGACAGAACATGGTCACGTGCTTGCCTCAGTACCTCACCTTTAACCCTCTCATACGTCGCATCCTCCAATGAGGACACTTAAATTTCTGCTTATTTCTGTCATCTTTGACATCTGAGGTGACCATAAAAGCACAGGTACCTCATATGAGGACTAATAATAGTTGCAAGAATGGCTCCTAGATGGCAGCGTTGGCATTGGCGCGCGGGAACCTTAGCTTCGTCCCTCCAATCTTGGTGTAGACACGGAGTTGTTTTGTGAAAGTTTGACATTTTTCTGTGAGAAATGTACTGCAGTCCCTGGAGAAGTATCTGTCTTATTAAATTTCTTAAAACCTATTACATATTATTTGACACATTTTGCAGATATCCGAATCGTATAAATGTTTATTTTCATAAAAATTACTTTATCGATCAAGATGACTTTACGCTACTGTCTTCGGTACGTACGGAAAATTTGTTTTATAGTACCGTATTTTACTGTACGTAGCACACGGTCACATAGTCAGTTTTGATATATACTAACGTAGACAGCAGCTGCAGCCACTATCGGAAAATTAGTTTGATTTGCATACACGATTTTATAGTTACTTTCCAAAAAGTGAGTAAATCTATACTATTCCTTTAGGATGACAGACAGATTACATTCATCAGCGAAGATATTCGAGGACAGTATAATTCGTTCAAATAAAGAACGAAGTAAGAACTTTCGGCCGATTATAAGTGATGCTGAAATACTAAAAAATTTGGAAGCTGAGTCAGAAGATTATTTGGGTTGGAGTGATGACTCTGACAACGACCCATCATTTGAAGTTGACCTCATCACTGATACTCGTAATATATCTTCAGAAACAAGTGATACTGACTGTGAAAATATTCCCAGCAATGAAACAACTGAAACAAGTCATACTGAGGTTGAAAGTGAAATTCGAAGAGAATCTTATGAACCAAGAATATAAAAAAAAATGTAAAAAGTAATGTGATCTGTTTCAGTGAAGTGGAGAACTCAGACATTGTGCAGCCATTTACTGGAAAAGTAAAAGTGCGCTTTACTGTAGAAAGTCTTCTTGATTTCTTTATGGAGCTATTACCAGAGAAACTCATAGCTGAATTAGTTGAGCAGATCAAGTTATTTGCACATCAGAACGGAAAAGAATATTTCTCAACTTCTGTTTCTGAACTGAAGATATATTTTGGAATAACACTCACAATGACTTACCTGAGATATCCGAGAATACGACAGTACAGGGCTGAGGAAACTGTCTTCCGACTGAACATGATTGAAGATGCTATGTCGTGCAGGAGATATGAAGAACTGCGTCGTTTCCTACCTTTCAATAATGTTTCTACAATTCCTCCGGACAATACTGACAAAGCTATCAGATTAAGACCAATTTTGAAAGTCCTGCATGATGACTATCACAAGGCTCTCGAACCTGAAAAATTTCACAGTTTTGATTCTGTTCAAAGGGAGATCATCTTTGAAGTAGTATCTTCCAAAAAAGCCCAAGAAATGGGCATACAAAATGTGGGTGCGTGCAGGTGTGTCTGGTTATGTGTATTGATTCGAACAATTTCAAGAGACAGGAGGAGGACGCAGTAAAATCTTTGAATGTGGTGCAGCAGGATATGCTGTGCTCCGTCCGTGTCACGACATTCATGGAAAGAACAACAAAGTGTATGCTGACAATCGCTTCAATAGCATTACCTTGGTGCTAAAAGTTAAAAAGCTAAACATATGGTACGTTGGTACCATTCGCAATAACCGACTGGAGGGAGAAATAAAAAAAACTGAAGTCGGCAAAAGAAATATATAAAAGGGCCTTGGCAGTTCTTCAGTAGTGACATCAACAGAAGGCGTTAATGTCACGAGATGGATTGACAATTTACTTGACACAGTTGTATCGTCATGTGCTGGAAGAGAACCTGAAGGGGTTGGTACACTATTTTGTCGAAAGGAAAAGAAGTTTATAGAGATCAAAAGATCCAAGTGTATTGGAATTTATAATAAGCACATGGGAGGAGTTGACCTAATGGATCATTTGGTGGCCCTCTATAGAAATGACACCAGAAATTTGAGGATTTTCTACCACATACTAAATGTGACTAGTAAATGCATGGATACTCTGGATGATGAGTGAAAAAGAAAATATGGATCGGTTGGCATTCAAAAGTAGAGTTGCCTCTGGGGTAATGTAGACAGCGAAAGCAGAGATTATACGAAAGAGGAGAAGCAGGCCTTCAGATGAAAGCCCATTGCTGTCAGTACAATAAAAAAAGATAGCCTGTCGATGGATGATCACACTGGCCAGCCAGGTCAGATGGTTCCAATGACAGCAGGTGTCACGTTCGAACTGCCGTCGGAAAACCCGTTACAGTTGTGAAAAGTGTTAAGTTGCTGTGTGCCCTGAGTGCATGAAAAAATTACACCGTAGACAAAATAAAAAATAGTTCACACTCTTCGTGCATTCTTTGATATTGCTGATAAATGTTATAGTAGTGTACACTCTTTATGTATTTTCTGATATTACTAATAAATGTTCTATGTAAAATGTAGTAGTTCTCGTGCTCTTTACCCTCATGTGAGGACACCTCCATAATGGTGTGTAAAACTATATTTTTAGATAAATAGTGATGAACTCTGTGTAAAATAGGTCTTAAGGAACCAAATAATGTATTAGAATTTTTTTCAATGTCGGGTTGACAATTTGTGCATGAGAGGGTTAAAAGTTGCAGGCACCACCAGACATAGTCTACACTTTGTCAGTCTGCATAGCAAGCCTTCGTGTGTTGCAAACTGTGACTGCATGATAAATACTTCACAGTCATCGTCACCAGCCTCTGCGTTATGCCTTTCAATAACACTCCTGTCCAATATTTGTAATGCTCTGGCTTTTCTACTTAACCCATAGGCAGTGCCGTGTTCTCTGCTTGGTTGATGTACTATCTCAAATTCAAACTCTAAATTTCAGAGCCCAATCTGTCAGTCTATTTGATGGATCTTTTAATCCTACTAACCACATGAAAGTGACATGCTCTATTACCATCCTACATTTTGTATACATGGTTCTCGGCCGAGACGTCGGACCGAACCACTGACGTCTCTGCAGCTGTCAGATTGTTCTTAGGCATTTGAGCCCATGTCAGAGCACGTCAAGTCTCCCGCCGGATCTCTTCGGCAGATTCCCTGGGAAGTTTTAGGATGCCTTGTTCGACGGAACTAATGATGTCCAGAACAGGTGGTGTCCTCGGAGTGGGTGCGAAGTTCAATCCTTTCTCCAGGAGCGATACCGCTGCGTCAGGCAGAGGTTTGTCCGCTAGATTGTATACAGTACGTCTACAAATTTCGTTGTTCTCTTCATGTGGTAATCGGTCTCTGAAACGATGAAACTTATCAATTTGACGTGCTGGGTCTTGTTGTGGTTTCGAATCTGAGAACGCCCAAGTAGCGCTGTCAACCCACGTCCAAGAATCAGCGGACAGTCTTGACGATATCTTCAAATGAAGTGCCAAGAGCTCTCTGGATACGAAGTTCAGTTCTCGCTGAGTATGACAAATCCTTTCTCTTACCAGTGCGTGGCTTGCTCGATTTTTTATCCTTTTAGCGGCTGCAGAGGTTATGAAGTGCGTCACCTTAGCGAACGTCGGAATAACTCGAAGATCTCGGTATTTTAATGAAATCGTAAGGGCACAAAGCAGTCTGCTCTTCTTATTCCGTAGTTTATCAAAACTGTTACCTTCTTTTACCATCTCCTATGCGTACAGGTATCGGATGTGTTGCTTGAGGCTTTCTCGACGGACAGGTTGTATATATGGTTCTCTGGCGAGACGTCGGATGTCATAGTGAAAACTCCACAACATTTTGTCAGCGCAACTGGCCGACATCTTCAGGTTTGACGAACACACTGCTAAGGCAGAACCAGGGCCCCCTATTTATGCCAGTTTTAGGTAGGAAGTGCGCGTGCGTGGAGGAGCCAAATCCGATAGCCAATAGTGACGATATCAACTGATAGCTGGAAGGACAGTAACGCCACCTACAGGATGAAGAACCAAAGACCTCGGCGCACGTGTGGAGGCCCTATTGAACTCTCTACTAGCAGAGATGAATACTATTGGTCATAAGACAAAGGACGATTCACCAGCAACATAAATATTCTGTTGACAACGGGAGGATAATCAAGGCGCCTACGTGGACGCACAGTTTAGCCATCTGCTTCCGACAGAGGTCGCTGGGGCGGCCAATGGTAGCGCAAAGCAGCGGCGGCAGCCTCCGCGCGTATTTGGTTCTTCATCCTGTAGGTGGCTTTACTGTCCTTCCAGCTATCAGTTGATATCGTCGATAATTTGGCCATCGAATTTGGCGCCTCCACTCATGCGCACTTCCTGCCTAAAACTGGCATAAATAGGGGGCCGTGGTCCTGCCTTAGGCCGATGACACCGCCTTCCTTGCCCTTGCCCCCCCCCCCCCCCCTGCAGCGCTCCCAACACCTTCTCCAATCCCGTCTTGACCGGTTCACTGCTTGGTGCAACCTGTGGTTGCTCAAGGTCAATCCCTCCAAAACGCAGGCGATCTTTGTAGGCAAAACAACTCCTTCCTTCCGCTTTCTTGATTTCTATCTCACCATCTATGGCCGTCCTATCGCTCTCACCCCCACCCTCAAGTACCTTGGCGTCACCCTCGACCGTCGCCTCTCCTGGACCCCCCATCTCCAGACAATCCAGGCCAAGGCACAGTCCCGACTCCGTCTCCTCAAGCTTCTTTCCGGCCGTACGTTGGGTCTGGTCCCCTCCACCATCCTCCACACCTATAAATCACTCATCCGCCCTATCCTTTGTTACGCCCATCCAGCCTGGATCTCCGCCCCCCTACCTTTTATAAATCCCTTCAATTCCTTAAACGCCATGCTCTCTGCCTCGCCTATCACATCCGTCTCCTCTCCTCCACGCGGATCCTGTACGATCTCATTCTGTTCCCCCACCTCCTCCTTTTCCTTAAAGGGATATGGATCCTGTACACCTCCCGCAAACTTGATCCCCCTCACCCGCTTGTCTCGCCAATCCTCTCCCACCCCTGCCCACTGCCGCGCCTATATTCCCACGTCCCACCCGGTCTCCATCTCTCCACTTTCCTTACCCTCTCCCAAGGTGGCTTCCGCCAGCTCCCGGTCCCTGATGATGTCCTCCTCCCCTCCATCTACCCCTCCTATCAACTTTCACGCTCCCCACCACACTTCCTGTGTCCTTTCCTTTAGGCACCCTCCCTCCTTTCTCTTTCCTTTTCCACTGTCCCCTTCCTCCACCCCTCTTGCCCCGGGCTTCCCGTCCTTCCTCCCCTCCCCCTGTCTCCCCTGCCCATGACATCTGCTCTCCCTTCTCCCTCTCCCATCCACATCCACCTCTCTTGGCAGGTCCCCGGACTCATACACGGTTAGTGAACATTCACGCACTGGAGATCAACGCTTCGTGTTTCTGCGTGTGCCGTCGAGTCTGCTTAAGTGGTTCAGTGTAATTCGTTTCGTGCACCCACGTTCACATGTGACAATTTTCGTCTATGTATGTGTCCAAGTGTCTGAACAACTTTTACCTTGGAGTCTACGCCCGTGAATAGCTCCATGTATTTTAAAAAGTGTTTGTCTCCATTTATATGTCCACCGTATTTTTGTCTCACATTGTCTTCATTTGTATCTTGTGTGTTTCTCTGAGGCCAAAGAGCGGCGCAGTATGCTGCTGCAGGCCTGCCTGTAAACAGGTTTGAAAATAACAATAAAGAAAGAAACCTGCCTTAGCAGTGTGTTCGTCGCACCTGAAGATGTCGGCCAGTTGCGCTGACGAAATATTGTGGATTATGACATCCGACGTCTCGCCCGAGAACCATATACACAACATGTCCGTCGGGAAAGCCTCAAGCAAGAAAACTTACATTTTCTTCCAAAGAGGTGACGACGGAAGTATATAACGATGTAGGTGAGAGCCAACATCTGTTTCTCTGTCGGAGGGAAATTTCATTCTGTCTTACTTAACTGTCTTGGTGCATATGCCATCGGTTGTTCCTTACCTCACCTACTTTGACTGAGAATACGTCTCATCACCACATTACTTGATTTCTTGATGAAATAAAGTATTTTTCATAATTTGGAAACATCAAAATCGGACTTGAACGTTAATGCCTGTTTTAACTTATCAAATGCTGTCTGATACAGGGTAGACAACTGTAACGTCAATTCTTTCCTTAAGAAATGGTTTAGAAGCTCAGCCATTTTGGTAAAGCCTCTAACTAGTTTTCAATAACGTTTACAAAGGCCAAGGAATTAATGAAGCTTTTTTCTTGTCTGTGGCTGCAACAAATCACATACTGCATAAATTAAATACAGATTGGTTTTCACACCTTGTGGGCTAATTACATACCCCAGATAATTCACCTCTATTGCTCCACCTTGGTAATTATTCACACCCGGCGTCAAAAGTGCTGTATGTAGCCTCTCAAACATCTCCCTCAATTGTTGTACATGTTCCTCCTTGTTTTTAAGCTCAGCTTTGTCATCCGGATAAAGTATTCGCTAATTTCGTCTTAATTCTCTAGTTACTACACCTAAGAATCTTTTGATATCGATTGGGGCATTGTTGAGACAAAAAATCATTATGCAATACTACTAAGGACCGCATGGACCATGAATGTGGTGTTTGGCCGGTGTTCTGGAACTACTTTTAACTGGTGGCAATTACTTGTAAATCTATTGTAAAAAGTCTTAGTTGACCAAACTCTCCATTACATTTGGTACAGAATACGCATCACTGATAATTTTCACTCCAATATCTGTAATCACCGCAATATCTATACTCTCTGGGACCATGTGGTGATTTTTTGATTACGATTCTGATTGGTGCACGCCATGGGCTATGTTCCGCAAGGACATCAGCCAACCATGGGTGGAGGTTCCTACAGCTTTTAAAGGTGAAGTAGTGAGGCAAGCACATGACCATAACCTGTCACGTAATGGAGAATGACGAGCAACAGCCAAAAGCTGTTCGCGAACAATAAGGAAAGAAGACACTGAGCAATATATCAGGAACCATGTACTGCGTGTGCAGCATGCAGATCTTAACCACTGAAAAGATTTCTGGAAGCGTCTAAATCATTTAAAATGGTAGATTTTGATATTCTCACATCTGAACACCTGCGCAACCATCAAAGAAGCGCAACAATCAAGGGATGTCTGCTGCGTATTCGTAGTCGATTACATTAGTCAAGGATTCCGCTGAATAATTTGAATTCCCGCTGTACCGTGACTCTCTACAAGCAGAGTCACTGTGCGGGCTCCATTTTTAAAAAAATAAAAAAAAGAAAGAAAGAAAGAAAAAAGGAGGTGGTGACCTCAACTACGTACTGTCAGACTCAGGGTTGAAATATTAAATTTTTGGCTGGTTTCAAAGTCTTCGGTCTGGGATATGTAGTTGCCGCATTACAAGCCAAATACTGCTGAGTCTAAAGTATACAATATGAATAAAAACACGTAATTGTGTCTCAGTACCAAAATAGCACAAACACATGTAGAGATATGTTACATTAACACCAGGGGCGCTTCATTTGGCATCAGAAGTGTTGCTGTGAGAAGGCATTCGAGATGCAGGTGGTTTGGAAATCTCTGTGTTACTTCCCACTGGTACTCTATTATGCACTATTTCCTCTCTATATCCCCAAAATCACTTTCATTCGAAAGATACGAATAACCAGGTTCAGCAAATTTGTGGATAATTCCTTCAATGTTATTTTTGTCACTCTGAACCAAATATATTCAAATGGTCGTAATTTTAAAATTCCTGTTCCTCCCTCCCCCCCCCCCTCGAATCCGACCACCCTAACATCCTTGGACCAATATCACGAGCTTCGATTTACTTTAATACACAAGAGCCCACTTCTTTAGCTCTACACTTAAAGCAATACTTTCATTTCAGCAACGCATTGCTGCTTTTCCACAATTAAGATCATGAATTCCAAGATTAAAGTAGGGCAGGTGACGTTTATAGTATGCAACACTTGTTGACAATTTTGTCAGCAATAATGCTTCCAGTAAAAACCAAATGAAAGAAACTGTAAGATTATCTTCTGTCTTGGAGTTTCCCATATCCATTTTCAGACAATCTCTTGCAGCTTCAACCTTCCTGTGGTGCAGTTCCTGCTCCTCCCTGAATCTTCGTATCTTCTCAGTTTAGCCAGTCGCAAGTTTGACATGTATCCTTTTGAGGAGGCTTGAAACTGAGATTGAAGTCTCGTCCAAATACTTTTTCGTTCAGTAATTGGCTGGGAGATTTGACATTGGGATCTTCTTCTTTCAACTCATCAATGAATAATCTGTACATCAAACTAAGATGAGGTACACTGTCCAAGTATAGTTTTTGACGAATCTCTTCTGCAGATGACTCAGCACTTTTATTATGAGGAACATGATTTCTGCACCGGTCACATAAAGAGCTTCCTTTTGCTTTGGCTATGGCTCGATGCACCCTGCTGCCAGACTTTTGCAGTGTCTTAATACCTTGACGTTATTTCCATCTGCACTAGGAATATAATAGTACGTAGAATACTTCTTACTGGCAGTTTTAGAACGATTCCTTTTGATGGCAGAACCAGAGGCAAGTTAAGTACCACGCAGCTGTCTTTATGGTCCCAAAAAGTTGTAAAAGAGATTGTCAGTCCCACAAGAGGCATTGTTATATATCTTCGGATTTATTAGTGTTCAAATGGTTCAAATGGCTCTGAGCACTATGGGACTCAACTTCTGAGGTCATTAGTCCCCTAGAACTTAGAATTACTTAAACCTAACTAACCTAAGGACATCACACACATCCATGCCCGAGGCAGGATTCGAACCTGCGACCGTAGCGGTCGCGCGATTCCAGACTGTAGCACCTAGGACCGCACGGCCACTTCGGCCGGCTGTTAGTGTTTATTGGATACCAACAGAGGAGGTCGAGAGCCGATGTCCTTACATGTATTTTGTGATTATTTGGTGCCAGGAGCGAATTGCTAACGATTTTACATCTCGAGTACCGCGAGAGGAAAGTAGTAAATCCTAGACTGATATTACCTGTAAATAGACTGCGAGTACGCAGTGGGCATTGCTGTTGCGCTTATCTGTGGTAAGTGCCATTTTATAGTAAAGAGGCGTAAAGACTGTGTTATATATTTTCCTTTCTAGTCAGACGTGAAGCATAAAGGATGCTCATTCAATTGGTCTCGTAGAGAAATGAAGCTTATTGTTGTGGCAGTCGACCTTAATTTGCTATTATTCCTACCCAGGAAAAGATCAAACATGCAACGTGACCCTTGATCTCAACAGTTAGTACACCACCGGCTAACTGGATTCTTACGTGCATGTGCTCCCTGTCTGTCTCTGGACCTTCCTTCTTAGATCCAGTCACGTCTTCTGGTTATTTGTGGCTAATAGAGACTGTGGCGGTTACCGTTCCTGAAATGGAGATTGAATTTATTTACATGTTGTTTAATATTGTCTTCAATCCTGGAAGTTCAGTAAAGTAGTAGGTGATTTCTTATAATATGACTCGGGTGAACAACCGCAAGTATGTGGTAAAAGCATCATTCATGCTTACCATGCCCAGAAGAGTCGAGAGCTCACTATAATATCTCTGGGACCTGTAACAGTAAAACGGTATGTAGGCAAGGAACGTTGGTAGGCAAGGAAGGCGCATGGGTTCACATCGGGGCAGGAAATGGCTGGAGGTGAAAGTGGATTGAACTTCGTTTACAATACAGCCTGCGTGGCTTTTATTTTTCGAATTTATGTGAACAGTGCGGCGAGACGAGTTTAGTAGCAACAGTGACAAATATTAAACTTATTACAAGCTGTCTTTTGATCTTCGTGTAAATTATCTCTCCTCCTTCCCGGAACTGGGCGTTACTGACGGCGCAGTGCAGCAGAAAGATGACTGCAAGTGACAATGGATACTAAAATTGTGAAAGACATCTACAAGTAAGTGCTTTCCATCATCGGTTGGACGGATTACAGAGTTTCACCTGTGGGGTACGATGAAAGTACCTGCAGTAGGTGGTGGCCATATCTACGTTTTTAATTGCCATTAGAAAGAGGACACAATAAAGAACGCTTAAGTCATACAATTTCCGCTTGAGGACACAATGAAGAACGCTTAAGTCATACAATTTCCGCTTACACAGTGACCATGACAAGAGATTGATGGGTGGTTTTCTTGGCTGGTGCTTCACAGGTGGTTTGGTGGCAGGCCGGGTGTATTTCAGGTTGACAGGAAGTGTAACAGGTCCAGATGGAGGTACAAATTTATGGCCTTTCATTCTCAGCTGTTCACTCTTACCCAGTAGCAGATGATTCCTTGCATCATGAGTTTATGAGGTAGGATCCAGTGGCTGTCTCGTGCAGGCCTCTATGAGTATTACTTGTGCCTGCACCTGATGCTCACGTAACTTTCCATACTGCTGAGGTATCTAATGCAACACTTTCTCAGGCGGGTATTGTCCTTGAATAGCTCAGAGCTAACAGTGAGCAGCATGTTTGCTCCGTAGTAACACGGAAACATTTGAGATGCCATATGCAGTAGCCACCACCTTCATCTGTTTTATCATCGACGTCACTACAAAATATCTTTACGTCACTTTTAACTGCGGTGGACACAACCTCTTTCCCAAGGATTATGTTATGTGGTACTTGCACCACAATTCATTCAGCTCTGGAAATGCAAATAGTGCAAGAATCACTACCGTCTTTATACTCATCAGTCCAATTTCCAGCATCTGTCGTATGACGACACCCATGATACTGTAGAGAGCATCAGGTCAGGTGGAACGAGCAAATAAGAAAACTGTTGTATGGAAAGTGACTGGTCGACTGCGGTTTATTGGGAGAATTTTAGGAATGAGTGGTTTATATGTAAGGGAGGCCGCATATAGGACGGTGGTACGACCTATTCTTTAGTACTGCTCGAGTGTTTGGGATCCGTACCAGGTCCGATAGAAGCACACCAGAGGCGGGCTGCTAGGTTTGTTACCGGTTGGTTCGAACAACACCCAAGTGTTACGGAGATGCTTCGGGAACTCAAATGGGAATCCCTGGAGGGAAGGCGACCTTCTTTTCGATAAACGCTATTGAGAAAAGTTAGAGAACTGGCATTTGAAACTGACTGCCGAACGCTTTTACTGTCGCTAAAATACATTGCGCGTAAGGACCACGAAGTTGAGTGTCTCCCTCGCTCTGTTTGCGAGTGGAACGGGAAAGGAACGGTACAGGGTACCCTCCGCCACACACCGTACCCTGACTTGCTATCTATGTAGATGTAGATGTAGATCAGTACTACTGACTGCCAATATGAATTTGCCAAGTCAGTCCCTTACGATAAGTTGCATATGAAGAGCTAATCTGGATAAAATGCGAAGGCAAATTCTAACACTCTGCACTGGGTGGTCAATGTTTGAGAAGAGGCCTGCTTACCACATGTCTGCTAAAGATGTCTCTTTGTCCCTACTTGAAATCTTCTCTATAAGCCAAGATTTTTAAAACTGATATTTTTAACGTTCAGTATAGACCTAGGGATCGCTACGAACGGTCACTACTTCAGTATAGGTTTTTCCCCAACTGTTTCACCTTCTCACATTGTCATTTTTAACTCTGATTTTCAGTATGGACAGAGGTATCGAGATTACTGCCATTACACTACAGTTCCAAGTATTTAAATGAAGTGGCCAAGGGATTCTAGGCGCTACAGTCTGGAAACGCGTGACCACAACAGTCGCAGGTTTGAATCCTGCCTCGGGCATGGATGTGTGCGATGTCCTTAGATTAGTTAGGTTTAAGTAGTTCTAAGTTCTGGGGGACTGATAACCTCAGAAGTTAAGTCCTATAGTGCTCAGAGCCATTTGAACCATTTAAATGAAGAATGAAATGGATGCCACTATATTTATTTGTACAATCGAAATGAGGAAACGGATATGACAAGGTGGTGAAATTAATTCCGCCTGAGAGTCAGAAGAAATGCATAACTCAATGTAATGAGAGTGACATCCAATCATAGTGACCAACATATGATATTTTGAAACTTCCTGGCAGATTAAAACTGTGTGCCGGACCGAGATTCAAACTCGGGACCTTCGCCTTTCGCGGGCAAGTGCTCTACCAACTTAGCTACCCAAGCACGACTCACGCCCCGTCCTGCCAGAAGTAAAGCTGTGAGGACGGGGCATGAGTCGTGCTTGGGTAGCTCAGTTGGTAGAGCACTTGCCCGCGAAGGAAATGGCCCCGAGTTCAAGTCTCGGTCGGGCACACAGTTTTAATCTGCCGGGAAGTTTCAAAATATCATATGTTGGCCACACTCCGCTGCAGAGTGAAAATCACCTGATATTTTATAGATAACTTCGTTTTGTTTGCTTCCTAGTCCTTTAATACTAAATCAAAAGCTGTTCGAAGCAAGTTGATATTGATACCATTTTCACTTACAGAGAGATCTGTTCTATCGAGGCTGAATGTGAGTGATCACAACTTCTAACCACTCTTCGCTTGTTCCTGGACGGCAATAAATTTTAAATTCGCAAAATGCATTCAGAACAACAGGGGCGAGGTGTCATCTCTAAGAAGAGGAAGAGGTTAATAACGAGCGGCAAAACCGATTCAGGAATTGCTACGGCAAGATTGAATATTGTATTCCCCAAATTTAGCACGGAGTTCAATGAGACATGCTTATAGCAGTTTCCATTACTAAACTTTGTCTCGAAACCTGGCAGAAAATCCAAAGCGATTCTGGTCGTATGTGAAGTATGTTAGCGGTAAGAAACAATCAATGCCTTCTCTGCACGATAGCAATGGAAATAGAAACGAGGACAGTGATGCCAAAGCACAGTTACTAAAGACAACCTCCCGAAATGCCTTCACAAAAGAAGACGAAGTAAATATTCCAGAACTCGAATAGAGAAAAGCTGCCAACATGAATAACGTAGAAGTAAATATCCTCGGAACAGTGAAGCAACTTAAATTACTTAATAAAAGAAAGTCTTCTTGTACAAACTGTATGCCAATTAGGTTCCTTTCGAAGTATGCTGATGCATTAGCTCCATACTTAACAATCATATACCCAAAGACTGGAAAGTGGCACAGGTCACACCAATATTCAAGAAAGATAGTAGGACTAAATTACAGACCCATATCGTTAACGTCGATATGCAGCAGGATTTTGGAACATATACTGTGTTAGAACATTATGAATTACCTCGAAGAAAACGGTCTATTGACACACAGTCAACTTGGGTTTAGAAAACATCGTTCCTGTGAAACACAGCTAGCTCTTTATTCACATGAAGTGCTGAGTGCTATTGATAAGGGATTTCAGAGCTATTCCATATTCCTGGATTTCCGGAAGGCTTTTCACACTGTACCACACAAGTGGCTCGTAGTGACTTTGCGTGCTTATGGAATATCGTCTCAGTTATGAGATTGGAGCTCTGATTTCCTGTCAGAGAGGTCACAGTTCGTTGTAATTGACGGAAAGTCATCGGGTACAACAGAAGTGATCTATGGCGTTCCCCAAGGTAGTGTTATAGGCCCTTTCCTGTTTCTCAACACTTAAACGAGTTTGGAGACAATCTGAGCAGCCGTCTTCGGTTGTTTGCAGATGACGCTGTCGTTTATCGTCTAATAAAGTCAGCAGAAGATCAAAATAAACTGCCGAACGATTTATAAGAAATATTGGAATGGTGCTAAAAGTGGCAGTAGACCCTAAATAACAAAAAGTGTGAGGTCATCCACATGAGTGCAAAAAGGACCGCGTCAAACTTCGGTTACACGATAAATCAGTCTAATCTAAAAGCCGTAAATTCAAATAATATCTAGGTATTACAATTACGAACCATTTCAATTGGAAGGAACACACAGAAAATGTTGTGGGGTAAGGCTAGCAAAAGGCTATGTTTAATTGGGAGGACACTTAGAAAATGCAACAGTCCTACTAAGGAGACTGCCTACGCTACGCTTGTCCGTCCACTTTAAGAATACTGTTGCGCGGCGTGGGGTCCTTACCAGATAGGACTGACGGAGTACATCGAAAAAGTTCAAAGAAATGCAGCACGTTTTGTAATATCGCGAAATATGGGAGAGAGTGTCACAGGAATGACACAGGATTTTGGATGGACGTCATTAAAAGAAAGGCGTTTTTCGTTGCGACGCAATCTTCTCACGAAATTCCACTCTCCAACTTTCTCCTCAGAATGCGAAAATATTTTTTTGACACCGACTTACACAGGGAGGAACGATCACCAAGATAAAACAAGGGAAATCAGAGCTCGGATGGAAAGATATAGGTGTTCGATCTTCCCGCGCGCTATATGATGTTGGAATAATAGAGCTGTGCGGCTGGTCCCGGCGGAGGTTCGAGTCCTCCCTCGGGGATGGGTGTGTGTGTTTGTCCTTAGGATAATTTAGGTAAAGTAGTGTGTAAGCTTAGGGGCTGATGACCTTAGCAGTTAAGTCCCATAAGATTTCACAGACATTTCAACATTTTTGAATAATAGAGAATTGTGAAGGTTGTTCGATAACCCTCTGGCAGACACTTAAATGTGATTTGCAGAGTATCCATGTAGATGTAAATATAGATGAGAGAAGCGTTAGAACACTACAAAATGTCGAACAAGTTAGACCAGCGGTACAGCAATCTCCGAAACGCTCAGCTCGGAAACACGCATTTGCTCTTGGTATTTCACGACATTCTCTCCACCGGATCCTTCATAAGAACTGAATTTTCACCCATATAAAATGTACGTGTTCCAGTGATTGTCAGTTCGCAATTATGTAACACAAAGAACATCTTCTGTAGATTGTAAGCATTGCAATCATACCCCGTGACGCAAATATGTTTTTTTTTTTTATCTCAGTGGGTGTGTAAACATACAGAATATGCGTTACTAGAGCGACACGAACCCCAGGCAAATTCACTAGGGACCATTTCACTCAGGCCGGGTCACTGTGTAATACACCATGTCCGAGTATGCGCCATTCGCCTTTACTTTTTACAGGAAATCGTCCTGTTGTAGCTGTGAATTCGGATCGTTAGTTAACTATGCTGTAAGAGTTTTTCCACCCGACATTCGAGGCAATGCAATTACGGGGTACCTGATTTCGGGAAGACGGTGCCACAGCAGACACGGTGGGAATTACCATGAAATCTTTGAGGCAAATTTTCCTGGAAGGCTACGTCTGTAATTCGTCTCTGACTTTATAGAGAAGTGTTCATGGAGAGTGCATACTCGGTACAAAGCCGCTAGTTTGAATATTACCTACATTTGTTGATGCATCGCACTGACAAACAGTTTTGAACACTGTCTTGTAACAGAATATCCTAATATTAATTTCTGTCTGAAACCACATGATTGTCAAATAGTGCACGTATGCTACTCAACGAGTAATACTAATTTTCTTGTTTACGAGCTCCAACCAATGACTGGAATTACATTAGCTATATAATATTTAAGAATTGTTTAGTGATTAAATTATTTTAAGTATGAAGAAGTGCTTATTTGGTTTTTGTTCTGAAATTTCCATGTGAAACACTCTCATCTAAACTTGGCTTGTCATACATATTGTAAATTTTCTTTGTTAGTTTAATGGTTTTAACAAGATCTGTAAGTTGCATCTTTGTGATTCGATGTGGAACAGAAATCAGAAAAATTAGTTCCTTTACTATAAATTTGAAAGGAATCAAATTATATTCTAATGTGATTTTGCATATTCCACTGCAACGTCGTTAATCTCTCCGAAGATACTCAACTTTGACGTGTTGACATTGCAGAGGAGGTCCTTTGATAATATGTGAAGCCCTGCTGATGTAGCTGTGCTTCGAAATTCTCACTTGCGAAATGTGGGAAAGGCAGTTGACGAACTTTGCTATCATGTTTCCGATATTTTGTACAGTGCGAAGAGGAGATAAACAGATCTATAACATTTTGTATCCTTTATAAAAAAATTTAAATGTGAAATTGGACAATAAGACAATTGTTTTAGCTTTGTGTAGTTTTCACAGTCAACAGACACCGTATGCTGCAATGCTCGGAAATTTTTCAAGTAGTCGTTACGTCAGGGAAGCCTTTAACGGTATATTCTGTCAATACAAAATTGTTGTACCTTTCGTGGCTACTTTTTGATGCCTTGGCTGTTGGCTTTTGGCTCGATATTTTTAGCTTAGAATTAGATATGCAGCAATATCCTATAGTCCACCGTAAGTCGAGTGGTGGAGTATACCCCAAACAACTACTAGTTATTTCGCTTACAGATTTTTCCTTCGTTTCACGATCGCTAGTAACGTACTTTGCACCTCAAGCTATGTTGGTGAACTTCTTACAATCCCAACCACTCGTACTGGCGGAACATGGCTAGCAGCGCGCACCACCGGAAATGTGGCTGACGTTTTGATCATTCCAACAAAAAATAAATAAACATTCAAATGTGTGTGAAATCCTAAAGGCCAAACTGCTGAGACCATACGTCCCTAGACTTACAGACTACTTAAATTAACTAACTTATGCTAATAACGACATGCACATCCTTGCCGATGGTATATGTAAAGCTGTTATGCAATATCTAATCAACCACAAATCGCAGTAAATGTGTTTATTACGAATACGTACAAAGACGATGGGAACGGACTCTCCCTCTCTCTCTCTCTCTCTCTCTCTCTCTCTCCCTCTCTCTCTCTCTCTCTCTCTCTCTCTCTCTCACACACACACATACACACAAACACGCACAAGCACACACACACACACACACACACACACACACACACACACACACACAGACACACACACACACACACACACACACACACACGAACCTCCGGCGGGAGGGGCCGCGCAATCCGTGACATGGCGTCTCTAACCACGCGGCAACTTAGCGCGGCTAATTCCAACCACTTGTGCTGGCGAAACGACAGAAAAAATCGATAAATAAATGTCGGTCGAAGATCTTGAGGTAAAAGCCAACAGGCCAGATCTTTGTGTGTTACGCTGTCTCTAGCTAAAACCAGATCTACTAAACAAGATGGTGCTGTTTCCGTGACACATGATTGAGGAAATATCCCTGTGGTGGCGGTATCCAGGTACGTCGCTTTCAGATTCCAGCGGGTTGCTTTTCAAATGGCTTTCAGGAGTTGGCGACGTCGGCTGGAATTCTGACGCAGCGACGCCGGCGGCTGCGGCAGCCCACAGCACGGCGCCGGGCTTGCCTTCATTCCGCCTCTGCCACCTCCTCCTTTCGCTCTGCTGCACCCACCCTTTCATTCCCCTTTCCCTCCTAGAACCCTTCGTGTGGTAAGCTGAAGCTGCTCACAATTCACATCCTCCGGCAAGCGGCTCCACCTCGGCTCAGAAGCAACAGCAGTCGTCGCGTCTGTCAGTGGAAAGTGACATCACTTCAGTCTCCCTTTCCCCAAAATTTGATAGTGCAGGGATGTGTCGTTCTAAGATCCCCAGGCACTCAGACTGCCGTCGGCACATGTAAGTTTCTGATATACTTGGCAGTACTGCCTTGAAGTTGTGGAAGCTGGAAACTAGGAGAAACGAAGTATTAGCTATGATTTCTTAACATGTTATGAGCGACCAGATCCTGATACGCATGTGAGTTTATTATAGATTCGTGAAGTACTTTTTTATATGTGGAAAAGAAGTATATTAGCTGTTATGCAATACCTAAACAATTACACATAGCAGTAAATGAGTTTGTTACGAATATGTACAAAGACCATGGAAACATATACATTCTCTCTCTCTCTCTCTCTCTCTCTCTCTCTCTCTCTCTTTCATACACTCTCTCTCTTTTATACAAACATACGAACACACGTACACACATACACACACACACACACACACACACACACACACACACACACACACACACACACACACACAAGAGCGCGCGCGAACACAAAAAAGTGTGTGAAATCTTATGGGACTTAACTGCAAAGGTCATCAGTCCCTAAGCTTACACACTACTTAACCAAAATTATCCTAAAGACAAACACACACTCATGCCCGAGGGAGGACTCGAACCTCCGCCGGGACCAGCCGCACAGTGCATGAGTGCAGCTCGTTAGACTGCCCGGCTAATCCCGCGCACACACAGAACATTTCTAATTTTGTTCGTGACTACGTTGGTCCAGACGTATGTTAAAAGTAGATGTACCTGACCAGTGCTGACGGATGCTTTCACTGATCAGTTTTTAATTCTTTTCTACATATTCTTCATTGGGGAACTCTTTGTCCCACTTCACTCTTGCTGTAACTGTGCTCAAAATTATCTAGGTGGGAAAAAAGTGACTTACTCTGGTCTGGTATTATACCGATTCCACTCTTACGTAAATGTAAGTTGTTGTTGAGCAGTAGGCTATTTTCATGACATTACTTACACTTTCAGCATCGCTGGTATCTTAGGATCTAGTAACTAGAAGCGATGTACAATCCTTTAGCCAATTGAAAAATTTAGACTGTAGCGCCTAGAGCCGCTCGACCACCCTGGCAGGCCTAGATGCGACTGCAGATATTACGTATAGTTATCATTTTACCTTCTTTGCATGGTTACTAAAACAAATACCTTGCTAGTTTCCCTGTCTATGGTTTAATGGATAACATACTACGGTTGCAACTTAAATAATGGCTACTATTTATTTACAACCGATACAAAATAGTTACGTGTTTTCACCTATTACTGTCCTTTAAAGTAGTCACCAGCGTTGTGTATAACCCGTTGAAAGACGTGCACTTCATTCACCATTCAGTGTTCGTATTTCATATTTCTAATCCCAGCATTCTGGTATTCGGTAAAATAATAATTCAGGCAATATTAATAATTTCTATGGGTTGCTTGATTTATTTGACGATTTTTACAGCTTGTCTTACACTGATCTGTGAGAGGAGCTTAGCGCTGGAAATTTTCCTTATTTATGGGCGAGGGCATCAGTCTTCCTAGCAGCCATGATGGCTTCCCGCTTCCCATCCCTTTTCCTATAGCCAGGGTAGCACGTGGTGTCGTTTGAACATTCAGTGGTGGCCAATAGTTTCTCCTGTTCTCAGTTCCCCAACCTGCCTTACCAACCTTGTGTACGCTATTTCTGCTCAATTTTAACGTCGCGAGGTCGCCTCCCTGTGAAATTCTGGCCCAATGTTTGGCCACTTCAGGTGCGTGCCAGTTTTTCGCGGGTATGCGCCAACCGCCCTCCGCGGGTGGATAGTAGACAAAGAGGCAGTAGGCAGTTCTAGTGTGACCGTGCCGTAGATCGGGGGTGCCGCTTCCAGGAGATGAAGCTCGGTAAGCATGAGCGCCGACGTGCACTGTAGAGTCGCGCCCTGCGCCACAGAGGGAACCTGATAGGTCATCGTGAATTGTTTGGCGTCTAGCGGGTTTTATTGCTGTAGTGCGGGAGGCTACCTAGCGATTCACGCACAATAGAATCTTCTTAGTTTTTCGCTGATTCCTGGTGGTGGTCGTTGCATGCCTAAAACCCCTTCCTTTAGGAAATTTGACCTCTCTGTTCCTTTCCTCCAGCTATCGTGGCTTGTTATGTACGTACGTTGGGGCAGACTGCCGAACTCGAATCTTTCTTCCCCCCACCCCCATTTGGTTGTATTATTGTTCGATTCTCAACTGTTTAATAAATGAGTCCGTTAATCTTACATTCCCTCTCTTTCATTACGGGAACTCACCCCTAGTGTAACAGAATAATGCAGAACTATAACGGTTGCTATAAGGTCGTGCAGGTCTTGCGCCATTAACGATGGTATAAAGGTTCAATATCGCGCGCGTGGCACGACCATTGCACGCATGGCACCGATAACAGTAGTAATCATGTTCAATTATTCCCCATTAATAAACTGGGAAACGATCACGGCTCAGTGTGAGGATGTGAGCACTAAATCCACTTGGTGTGGTGGAAGTAGTGGCCTCTGTTTTACATTGTTGGTTCAGACAAAAAATATCAAAAATTAAAGCCCCTACAGCAAGGAAGAGTAACCTGAAAATAACGAGCCACCGCTTTTACCGTTGCCAGCGATGTGGAAGGCGTAGTATACCGTTAGCAGAGCCTGTTCTGTTGGTGGTGCGAATGGAGCGGTCTACTGCCTGTCGAATCTCTGGAACAGTTTCGAAGTGAATTCAACGAAGTGATTCCTTCATCTTCGAAATCAAATAAACGTCACAAGAAGTCCGGGGAGTATGGTAGAAGTTACAGTACTTCCTAGGCCCATCGACCGAACAGAGCTGCCACAGCTTGCGCTGTATGGGCCCGCGCCTTGTCGTGCAAAATTATGGGTGGGTTGCACAGAAAGTGTCGCCGCTTCTTTCGCAATGCTGGCGGCAGTTGCTGCTTCTGTAAACTTACAAAAACTCAATTCTTTTATTGATTGTCTTTTTCTTCCCAAACGATTCTCATCCAAATTCATACATCATTTCCTTAACATATTCATACTGATTTCAGTCCCATTAATAAGTCTAGAAAGAGGCCTATGGATTGCTTCGATATCTTCGTTTAAAAAGACCTGCTGGGTATCTTTGATACTAAAGCTGTATTCAAGAAAGGATTGCCCAAGAGTTTTGTCCTGTCCCAACAAACGCTAATCATACATTCGCCTTCCCTGCAATTTACCTTACGTGATCGTTCCATTTCGTGTCGCCTCACAAGGTTACACCTAGTTATTTAATCGGCGCGATGCAGTCAAACAGCACGCCAGCAATGTCCTACTCGAACAGCAGAGGAATGTTACTTAGCTGCGTGAACTTACATTTATCCACCAACAAATCCAAGGTCCACGCAACCGAGTAACGCTGGGTTCACTTACAGTCTGTCAACGACAACACTTTTCTATCCACGACAGCGTCTCTAGTAGTTGTCGCTTATTTTTTATCCGATATGTCGATTGTGTACATGGACAACATGTAGCCCCGCATCATTTCCCTGGGACGCTCCTGATCTCCCCAGTGTCTCTGACGAAAACAGTTACAGCTGCTTGGGTATCGGTATACAGACGTTCTAGCGGTAATGCGCCACTTTGTAAGCGGTCTGCCCTCTCCATTGGCATCCCTGGATTGTGCTGCACTCTTTCAGAGAGCCGTCTTCTGCCGGTGTTTCGCTGCAGGTGGAGTAATTCTACAATAATTCCACACGCCTCTGTTTCACCTGATATATAATGACAAACGATAGTACAAGGACTCCTATAAGACACCCGGACGTTCTCGGCAACATCCAGCAAACCTTGTACTCATTTTCTTTATTCTCTTGGACATTTAATCTTATTTCATAAAGCTGTGCTTCCGATAGCATCTCCTGATTCCACAACCTGTCCAATCTTCCCAAATACATCCAATCATTCATATAGATTATCAAATTGACGGAAAATCTTTCAGACCTGATTAACACTGATCAGGACGAATTCCATTTGGTAATTCTACACCAGATTCCATTAACCATAGCGGCCGGAGACGAGTGGAAATGGTGTCATCCGAAACGTTCTGCTGCAGTTCTTGAAGACCATGAGAGTTCCTGCAATACAGCTTGAAGCTGAGGCCCCATACGCAAAGGAAACGCACACTGACAGATCAGGTGACCTGGGGACACAACCAGACTGACTTTTGCTAACAACTCTGTCAGGCGTGAAGATTGTGCTAACGTGCTCCAAGGTCCGACCAGCTGTATGGGCAGTTGCTCCATCTTCTTGGCAGTAACTGTCATTCATTTTCTCCTCCGTTAATGCTGAGACAATTGGTTTCAAAACGTTACAAAGTAAGGCGCCGAAGTTACCCTCTGATAAAATAAGATGGAATCAATAACGTGGCGTGCAGACACTGCATACCAAACCACAACCTTCTGATCATGCAATGGTGTTTCATGGGAGTTACGCAGATGCTCCGCTGCCCTGAACTGTAATCTGACATAACCACTCAGGTGATACCATGCTTCATGAGACTAAAAGAACACATTCATGTCCAAGCCATTCATTGTTATCTCAGTGAACAGCCACACACAGAACTGGAGGCCCTGAGGAGCATCCGCTGGTTTTAATTCATGAACAAGAGACTCTCGGTGGGGATGCATGTTTAAGTCCAGATGGGTTATTCTTCCGCATGATCTAAGTGATATGGCAGTGTCTAGTGACAGCATCAGGTTGATTTCGTGGGACTCTGAAGCACCTTTACTGAATAGCTGCCGCCACTTTTTCTGGTGTTCAGACACGTTTAGAAATGTTTTTGGCTTGTTCAAAAAACATTCTGTCTGACGCCATTTACGGACTAAGTGTTGCATGGTACTCTTTGCTGGTACTTTGACACCATTAAACTTCTCAACAGGCAATTTACCACACTGTTTACAAGACTTTGTTCTCATGCAAGTTTTCACAACGATCACCCATTGCTCGACTGTGAATACTGTCGCTCCCTTTCCACTGCTCACTCACACTGACAGAGCCCACACTACGTTCTGAACTGGTGGTGATCGTGTTGCAGGCGTGCAAGTGTGTACTCGTCACAGTATGTTGTTATATACATACATTCGCATCCAATCGTATGTGGCGGCAGGCTGGCATCCGGCCACCCTCTGCACCTGACACTGCCAAATCCGTAATAACACGGCCGACCCCGCGTTGAAGCGGGACAAAGGCCCAAAGACAGACAGAAATTCACATACAATCGTATCTACTCGTCCGGCTCACTTTTATTTTCCCCACCCTGTACTAACCGGCAGTGCGAACCAGAGGTGATTATGTTGTGTGACCGCCGGCAGCCCATAACACCACTCGATATGACGGTGACGACTGCAATGAAACAATGTCCACTCTTTTTGGAGCCTCCACTAATAGACACGAACAAGATGGATCTCTGGGCATGGCCGAAACTCGTCTAAAATGGTGATTTGATTCCAGGTCTGTATTCAGTGTCGGCTTTTAAGCTGCATTGACGCCACGCCTCTGCTAATGCGTCAACTGGAGCCATTATGGTTATCGCCATGCCGACAGTTCATAGACATTGTCATATTCTTCCTGTGAGAACTTGTCCTGCTGCATCCAAACACGTTTCCTGACTCAATGTAAATGACATGGGTTTTCAATTCTGCATGGTCGAGTGAACACTAGATCTGTCATTTCAGCTGCTAGATGCGTGGGGCTGCTGAGACCCTGGAAGTCGATCAGAATAGCCCTTCTGAACCCACCGATTGAACGAGAATATGGGTTAAACTAAATACAGCTTTGACTGAGACTCAGAATCAATCATTATTTCCGCGCTTCATATGTCAATGGAATGGAAAGAATTCCTAATACTCTCTCATGTGCTTACCTGTGATTTTCAGAGCATAAATGTAGAAGTAAATACTAATGTTAGAATCAGCGCACCGGGGCCATCTCACTATACAAATACATGGATATGATAACCCCTCCCGATATAATCCTAAATGAAATAGTTGCAGCCAAGAAATATATCGGGCTGAGACTATCATCATCAAGCATACCCATTGCAACAAGGATTACCTTACATTGGTACGATATACGGAATTTTTGTTGTCGATGCCAGGTAAGAACTTGTAAGTAGGCTGTTTAGGTTTTCTTGTTGGTAACGCCACATAGCGCTCGGTATGAAAAAATCACTGGCTGTGCCGTGTGCAGTCTGTGTTTAGTCTGCATTGTTGTCTGCCATTGTAGTGTTGGGCAGCGGCAGCTGGATGCTAACAGCGCGTAGCGTTGCGCAGTTGGAGGTGAGCCGCCAGCAGTAGTGGATGTGGGGAGAGAGATGGCGGAGTTTTGTCTTTATGTGTTTAGCTAATAATATTTACATTGTAGAATTTTTCTGATGTTTAGACATTATTTATTCTCTTTTATTTTAATGCTAATGTGTGAAGTTGATGTTTCAATAATTATTCTGATCTTTTATATATGTACTTATATCATAATTTTTGCAACACCTATGAATTTGTTATTTCGATTGTTTTGTAAAGCCTGTACTACTGCAAATGTTATCTCTAGTGTTATGTTCTTTAAAGATGTGTTTTGTACCTTTGTTATTGCATTCTTATGTTATAAAATTGTAATTGACACCAGTTCATCAAATTAAATAACTTGTAAATTACATTTCACTGCACACATTTCTGTTGGTCATAGTATATGGACAATATGTGAGAAGTAGGGACTGATAGTGTTTGCACATGTGTTAATAACTCAGCAAGGGACTGGTTAACAGCATTGCTGGTTCTAAGGACATTTCAAAAAAAAAAAATTTGTGAGTGCATAAGTGGTGGTTATGGACTTGCTATATTATTCACAAGGCTCTTCAATGGTGATTGTGCGCCTGCGCAGTCAAACAGATGGCTGCTGGCCATCTCTACAAGGACTACAGTGGGTCTACACCTTTGATGACCCACCAATACCATTATTTCTACAAGGTCTACAGTCGGTCTGCATCTCTGGTAGCCCACCAATACCGTAATCTCTACCAGGACTACAGTGGGTCTGCTCTGAGATGACCTACGTACCAATATTCTTCAAAACTTCGACTGACTCTGCTGTGGGTTTGCTCTGTTGTGGCCCATTACCTGTCTGCATGTCAAGAGTCAGCACTGTCTTACCGTTGGAGGGACAACACTACTTCTTCAAGACTGCATGGAAATCCACTACTTCCGTGTTCATTTTCTTTTACTACTCAGACTTTGAAAAAAACACTGCAATTTTACTGTGATGAACGATCAGGACTGTCTTTATGGACTGTGAGAAAATTTTAGCTTCTGACCAACATTGTATCAATAAGTGTGTGTATTTGATATCTTTGTTATAGTAATTATGAAAAATTTTGTCAAATCATTATTGGCCACTGCCCAAAACAATTTTTAAAATTTTTTTGTGGGGAGCATGGGGGCTATGTAAGTAGGCTGTTTAGGTTTTCTTGTTGGTAACGCCACATAGCGCTCGGTATGAAAAAATCACTGGCTGTGCCATGTGCAGTCTGTGTTTAGTCTGCATTGTTGTCTGCCATTGTAGTGTTGGGCAGCGGCAGCTGGATGCTAACAGTGCGTAGCGTTGCGCAGTTGGAGGTGAGCCGCCAGCAGTGGTGGACGTGGGGAGAGAGATGGCGGAGTTTTGAAATTTGTAAGAATTGGTGTCATGAACTGCTATATATATTATGACTAGTGAGGTAAATACATTGTTTGTTCTCTATTAAAATCTTTCATTTGCTAACTATGCCTGTCAGTAGTTTGAATATTTTATTTAGCTGGCAGTAGTGGCGCTCGCTGTATTGCAGTAGCTTGAGTAACGAAGATTTTTGTGAGGTAAGTGATTTGTGAAACGTATAGGTTAATGCTAGTCAGGGCCATTCTTTCGTAGGGATTTTTGGAAGTCAGATTGCGTTGCGCTAAAGATATTGTGTGTCAGTTTAAGCAGTCTTATACAATTGTTCTAAGGGGACGTTTCAAACTACGTATATGTAGCGCTAAACTGCTGCACAACTTCAATACATTTTCAGAAAGAATTATAGTCACATTCAATGTGATACGCGTCTATTGATAAGCGGTTGTTTGTCGCTATTTTTATAACTAACACTTCTTGCTGGACGCGCATACACTGATGGGCCAAAACATAACTGCCACCTGCTAAATAGCTTGTTTGTCTGTCTTTGGAACAAAATATATCACTGATTCTGCATATCAGGGATCCGACAGTTTGTGGGTAGGCTTTGGAGGTATGTGGCATTAGATGTCTACATACAGGTCACATAATTCGTGTAAATAACGGACCGCTGATTTGCGTACGCAGTGATTATGCAGTATAGCGCCACAGATGTGTTCCATCGGATTTACATCAGGCGAATGTGGTTGCATAGACATCAATGTGAGTTCATTATAATACTACTCAAGCCACTGGCTCCGAGGCAAGGACAATTATGCTTTTGAAGATAACACAGCCGTCGGGCAAGACATCAAGTGTGAAGAGATACAAGTGGTTCGCAACAGTCAGCGTGTCTTCGATTACTACCACAGATGCCGTGCAAGCATAGGAGAATGTCTCCCACAGCATAATAGTGCTCCCACCAGCCTGCGTTGATGGAGGGCTTTTCACAATATCTATTAATGACCTAGTAGATAGTGTCAGAAGTTCCATGCGGGTTTTCGCGCCTGATGCTGTATTATACAGAGACGTTGCTGCATTAGAAAATTGCAGCGAAATGCAGGAAGATCTGCAGTGGATAGGCACTTCGTGCAGGGAGTGGCAACTGACCCTTAACATAGACAAATGTAATGTATTGCGAATTCATAGAAAGAAGGATCCTTCATTTTATGATGATAGGATAGCAGAACAAACACTGGTAGCAGTTACTTCTGTAAAATATCTGGGAGTATGCGTACGGAACGATTTGAAGTGGAATGATCATACAAAATTAATTGTTGGTAAGCCGGGTGCCAGATTGAGATTCATTGGGAGACTTCTTAGAAATGTTGTCTATCAACAAAGGAAGTGGCTTACAAAACACTCGTTCGACCTATAATTGAGTATTGCTCATCAGTGGGAGATCCGTACCAGTTCGCGTTGACAGAGGAGAGAGAGAAGATCCAAAGAAAAGCGCGTTTCGTCACAGGGTTATTTCGCAAGCGTGACAGCGCTAGGGAGATGTTTAGCAAACTCAAGTGGCAGACTCTGCAAAAGAGGCGCCTTGCATCACGGTGTAGCTTGCTGTCCAGGTTTCGAGAGGGTGCGTTTCTGGATGAGGTATAGAATATATTGCTACCCTTTACGTATACCTCCCGAGGAGATCACGAATGTAAAATTAGAGAGATTCGAGCGCGCACAGAGGCTTTCCGGCAGTCGTTCTTCTCGCGAACCATACGCAACTGGAACAGGAAAGGGAGGTAATGACAGTGGCACGTAAAGTGCCGTCCGCCAGACATCGTTGGGTGGCTTGCGGAGTATAAATGTAATTGTAGATGTAGATGTAGACCTAGCACAGTAAAAATGAGATTCTCCCGAAGATCCGACACGTTTCGACGGTCGAATCTGTATGGTGCCGTGCCGACTGCAATTGTAATTGACAATGTCGTTGGGTCAACCTGTGAACACGTGGAGTGGTCTGCTGTGGAGTTACATGCTCAACAACGCACACTGAACGGTGTGCCCTGAAACACTTGTGAGTGCACCGGTATTCTGCTCTTTCGGCTGAGATGCCACAGAGCACCATCTGCCCTACCTTACCGAGCAGACAAGCCTCCGAATCCCACGTTCTGTGAAGAGTCGTGGCCGTACAACCATTTGACGCTTGGTGGTAGTTTCACTGCCCTTCTACCTTATTCAGTAGATGTTCACGGCAGTAGTACGTGAATATTCGAACAACTTCACCGTTTTCAAGATACTCGTTCAGAAGCTCTGCAAAGTCGCTTATCTCAGTGGATTTCCCCATTTGCAGCCCATATCTTCGCTAGGATGATGCTCCGTCCGTGTCTGCTCCGCCTACATACTTTTGTTACCGCGTCACGTGCCCAAATCGACACCAGGCGGCATCCAACGTCGCGGTGGGCAGTGATCATAATGTTTTGTCTCATCAGTGTATAGGGTAACTGCAGCCTTGTTATATAAGTGCAAGCGATGCTGCGGAAACTTAAAAAGTGTAGACAGCGAACAGAGACCTTTACAGCACCTGGACAGATGGGGCAGATCGGCGGACCGGCGAACGTTGTGGAGACCCTCTATAATGGAACTGACTGCACCACAAGACTCTCTCAGTAGCAAAGCGGGCTCTTCCACTTACATGCTCACCTTGTATTTTGTTTCATGGCGGCATTTTTTCTCACGTACTCTTCACTTGCAAGTAGCAAGAGAGATTAAATATCTGAACCCATGATTCTTACGGGATATAGTTTAAAATCTCTTTCCTTTTTTTTTTTTTTTTTTTTTTTGTTGTTGTACACATTCATTGGCTACTCATGGAATATCTGATTTGGATTTATTCTTGCATCTAGGTAGTGAGTTCAATCCAATTTTTTGTGCTGTGCCTTCGTATTGACTATGCAGGAGATGTTGGTACTGTGATCTTCAGTCCGAAAACTAGTCTGATGCAGCTGTCCACACTACTCTAACCTGTGCAAGCGTCTTCGCCTCCGACTAACTACTGCAACCTAAATCCACTTGAATCTGCCTACTCTATTCATGTCTTGGACTTAATCTACAATTTTTACTCCTCCCCCACCCCCACTACCCACTTCCGGCCCATATTAAACTGATGGTTGCTTGATGTATCAGTATGTGTCCTATCAGCAGTTGTACCCCTCATAATACCTCAGCTAGCTGTTACAACGTCGTGGTTACACCTCATTTCGCAGAGCCCTGCTTTTTTCTTTCTCCTTTTAATGTTGATGCACTATACTGCTTACTGCAGAAAAAGACGGTAGAGATTTCATTTTCATGGTGACATTCTTTCCTCTAGAATGTAACTGAATTTATCAGTGGTTAAACATCTGAAGATGGACTGAAGGTCATTCCTTATGTTATCATTATCTACTTGTAGATATTCAGGGTGAAAATTAAACGTTGTGAGATTATCACTACAAAAATCGTTGGTTAGAGAAGACTGCCTTTGAAAGGTAGATATTGCTTAATGGCCACGCTGAATATGAACTGTTCCCATTTCCTTTTGATATGTTTGTAGCTCACAGAGGAATTTAAATTTATGGGTGATCATTTCACGGACGGTATTCATCACATTCTCTTCTCTTTTAACGATCATAGAAGACTGATAAACACCCATGTCCAGTGGTTGTTTGCACTAAAAATCAGTGCGTGTATTGCAGACATTGACAGGATTTAATTAACAAAGTTAGAATATACAAAAGTACAAGTAATGTAGCAGACAAAAGAGAGTATCGCTGTCTAAATGAACCATATCGAGGTAACTCGTATGAACGCAGGAATGGTAGAGGATAAAGGCAACGTTGCAGGATGTAGCATGTGTGACTATGGCATATATAGATGCGACATGTAGAAAAATAAATAAATCTTTGTAGAAACGACATGCACCTTTATGACTGCCTACAAATCAGATGCCTGAACGCTACCAAGCAAAAAAGGGTAGGATGAAAGATGTTAGGAACATGCACAACAGCTACACATAGGTAACACAACTGATAAAAATATTATGGAAGGGTAAGAACAATAGGAACGAAGATAAGATGGGAAACATGATACTGTGAGAAGAATTTGGGAAACCACTGGATACCTAGGTCCAAACAGCCAACCGGGAGTAGATGACGCTTCCTGAGAATTAGTGGCACCTTTTGGCGAATACACCCTGAGAAAAATATTCCATGTGGTGTGTAAGATACATGAGACAGTCAAAACGAAGAATTCCATTTTGCAGAAAGGTAGGTGCTAATATCTGTGAACCTTAACAAACTATCAGTTTAATGAGCCATAGTTGCAAAACACAGACGTGAGCTATTTATAGAAATTTGGAAAGATTGACTGAGGTCGCTCTCGATAAGGATCAGATACTACACATACAATACTGGCCCAACGACGTATCTTCGAAGTCAATTTGGAAAAAGTAAAACTTATGTTTATAACACCCAAAGATTTAGAGAAAATTTTTGACAATATCAATTGCAATACATTCTGTGAAATTCTGAAGGTAGTAGGGATAAAATACAGAGAGCGAAATGTTAACTACAACGTTTCAGGTAATGAGCCTGTAGTTATCAGAGTTGAAGAACGCGAAAGGGAGGCAGCAGTTGAGAAGAAAGTGAAACAGGTTAATAGCCTACGCTCCATGTTATTCAGTGTGTACACTGAGTGAGCGGTAAAGGTAACCAAAGGGGGATATGGGAAAGCAAGTCCACTTTAAACAGGGGAAATTGAAATATTTGCTATTGTTGTTGTTGTTGTGGTCTTCAGTCCTCAGACTGGTTTGATGCAGGTCTCCACGCTACTCTATCCTGTGTAAGCTTCCTCAACTCCCAGTACCTACTGCAGCCTACATCCCTCTGAATCTGCTTAGTGTATTCATCTCTTGGTTATCCCTCTACGATTTTTATCCTCCACGCTACCCTCCAATAGTAAACTGGTGATCGCTTGATGCCTCAGAACATGTCCTACTAACCGATCCCTTCTTCTAGTCAAGTTGTGCCACAATCTTATTCAGTGTCTCCACATTAGTTATGTGATCTACCCATCTAATCTTCAGCATTCTTCTGTAGCACCACATTTCGAAAGCTTCCATTCTCTTCTTCTCCAAACTAGTTATCGTCCATGTTTCACTTGCATACACAAGTACACTCCATACAAATACTTTCAGAAACGACTTCCTACCACTTAAATCTGTACTCGATATTATCAAATTTCTCTTCTTCAGAAATGCTTTCCTTGCCATTGCCAGTCTACATTTTATATCCTCTCTACTTCGACCATCATCAGTTATTTTGCCCCCGAAATAGCAAAACACCTGTTTTACTTTAAGTGCCTCCTTTCCTAATCTCCTTCCCGCAGCATCACTCGACTTAATTTGACTACATTCCATTATCCTCGGTTGGCTTTTGTTGATGTTCATCTTATACCCTCCTTTCAAGACAATTTCCATGCCGTTCACCTACTCTTCCAAGTCCTTTGCTGTCTCTGACAGAATTACAATGTCATCGGCGAACCTTAAAGTTTTTATTTCTTCTCCATGGATTTTATTACCTACTCCGAATTTTTCTTTTGTTTCCCTTACTGCTTGCTCAATATACAGATTGACCAACATCGGGGAGAGGCAACAACCCTGTCTCACTACTGCTTACCATTCATGTCCCTCGACTCTTATAACTGCCATCTTTTTTCTGTACACATTGTATTTTACCTCTGCCGCCTTCTTAGTTTGAAAGAGAGTATTCCATTCAATATTGTCAAAAGCTTTCTCTAAGTCTACAAATGCTAGAAGCGTAGATTTGCCTTTTCTTAATATAGCTTCTAAAATAAGCCGTAGGGTCAGTATTGCCTCACGTGTTCCCATATTTCTACGGAACATAAACTGATCTTTCCCAAGGTCAGCTTCTACCAGATTTTTCCATTATTCTGTAAAGAATTCGGGTTAGTATTTTATAGACCTGACTTATTAAACTGATAGTTGGGTAATTTTCACATCTGTCAACGCATGCTTTCGTCGGGATTGGAATTTTTATGTTCTTCTTTAAGTCTGAGGGTATTTCGCCTGTCTCATACATTATGCTCACCAGATGGTAGAATTTGGTCTGGACTGGCTCTCAAAAGGCTGTCAGTAGTTCTAACGGAATGTTGCCTAGTCCGAGGGCCTTGTTTCGACTTAGGTCTTTCAGTGCTATATCAAACTCTCACGCAGTATCGTATCTCCCATTTCATCTTCATCTACATCCTCTTCCATTTCCATAATATTGTCCTCAAGAACATCGCCCCTGTATAGACCCTCTATATACTCCTTCCACCTTTCTGCTTTCCCTTCTTTGCTTATAACTGGGTTTCCATCTGAGCTCTTGATGTTCATGCAAGTGGTTCTCTTTTCTCCAAAGGTCTCTTTAATTTTCCTGTAGGCAGTACGTATCTTACCTCTCATGAGATAAGCCTCTACATCCTTACACTTGTCCTCTAGCGATCCCGGCTTAGCCATTTTGCACTTCCAGTCGATCTCATTTTTAGACGTTTCTATTTCTTTTTGCTTGCTTCACTTACTGCATTTTTGTATTTTCTCCTTTCATCAATTAAATTCAGTATCTCTTCTGTTACCCAAGGATTTCTACTAGCCCTCGTCTTTTTACCTACTTCATCCTCTTCTGCCTTCGCTATTTCATTCCTCATAGCTACCCATTCTTCTTCTTGTACTGTATTACTTCCCCTGTTCCTGGTAATTGTTCCCTTATTCTCTCCCTGAAACTGTGTTCAACCTCTGGTTTAGTCAGTTTATCCAGGTACCATGTCCTTAAATACCCACATTTTTGCAGTTTCTTCAGTTTTAATCTACAGTTCATAACCAATACATTGTGGTTAGAGTCCACATCTGCCCCTGGAAATGCCTTATAATTTGAAACCTGGTTCCCAAATATCTGACTTACCATTACATAATCTGTCTGAAACCTGTCAGTATCTCCAGGCTTCTTCCATGTATACAACCTTCTTTTATGATTCTTGAACCAAGTGTTAGCTATGATTAAGTTGTGCTCTGTGCAAAATTCCACCACGTGGCTTGCTCTTTCATTTTTTATCCCCAGTCCATATTCACCTGCTACGTTTCCTTCTCTCCCTTCTCCTACTATTGAATTCCAGTCATCCATGACTATTAAATTTTCCCCTCCCTTCACTATCAGAATAATTTCCTTTATTTCATCATACATTCTTTTCAATTTCTTCATCATCTGCAGAGCTAGTTGGCATATAGACTTGTACTACTGTCGTAGGCGTGGGCTTTGTGTCTATCTTGGCCACAACAATGCGTTCGCTGTTCTGTTTGTAGTATCTTACCCGCATTCCTTTTGTGTTATTCATTATTAAACCTACTCCTACATTACCCCTATTTGAGTTTGTATTTATAACCCTGTATTCATCTGACTAAAAGTGTTGCTCCTCCTGCCACCGAACTTCACTGATTCCCATTATATCCAACTTTAATTTATCTATTTCCCTTTTTAAATTTTCTAACCTACCTGCCCGATTAAGGGATCTGACATTCCACGCTCCTATGCGTAGAACGCCAGTTTTCTTTCTCCTGATAACGACGTCCTCCTGAGTAGGCCCCGCCCGGAGATCCGAATGGGGGACTATTTTACTTCCGGAATATTTTACCCAAGAGGACGCCATCTTCATTTATCCATACAGTAAAGCTGCATGCCCTCGGGAAAAATTACGGCCGTAGTTACCCCTTGCTTTCAGCCGTTCGCAGTACCAGCACAGCAAGGCCGTTTTGGTTAGTGTTACAAGGCCAGATCAGTCAATCATCCAAACTGTTGCCCCTGGAACTACTGAAAAGGCTGCTGCCCCTCTCCAGGAACCACACGTTTGTCTGGCCTCTCAACAGATACCCCTCCGTTGTGGTTGCACCTACGGTACGGTTACCTCTATCGCTGAGGCACTCAAGCCTCCTCACCAACGGCAAGGTCTATGGTTCATGGGGGGAGGGGGAAATATTTGCTGATGACATTGAAATTCTGTCTCACTCTTGCACATCCTTCAGCCCTACTTTGTTACAGAACCGATAACTCCCCAGAGGGTTAAGTAAGGGGTGACGGATGCATCTAATACAAATAAATAATACAGCCAGGTAAATACTAAAGAAAAAGCAATCCATCACGAATCTCTGTGACTCCAGTGTAATTGTACTCTGTGATTAAAAGTCTCATTTCTGTTCGACTCATCGTGCATATCTTTCAGTTGCTGTATGTTCTCTACTGCAGTAAGTCTTTGCATATACGCTCCAAGTGTCATCGAGAAATATGATATTTGGCAATGATACCGGATGCGATGACTATATCGAGGTGAATTTCCACTGAACTCTGGCGTACGACATGACATATTTTCAAACGTACTCAAATAACTTTCAGCTTTTGTAGCTGCTAAATTATGACTCTGATGGCAATTTCTGTCACTATAAATTTTTCATTGTGGTGTTGGATGGAGTCTTTGAACAGGACCTCAACGCCATAAGAATTGTGGAACTTATTGAAATGGTAAAAAGATAACAGTGTAGCAAAACCGCCATCACTAGAAGCGGTCTCAAAAGCTTATGATCTGAATCAAATTTTCACAAAAATATACCTCAGATACGGCTCGTGTATTTATTAGTACATCTGAAATTCATCAGTCTGTACTGTGCTGTTGTTGCGAAAAAACAACTTGATTTGAAGCTAATCACACTTTCAGAATAAATACAACAGTCGAAGTGGAAGTGAAAATCGCAAAAACTGTAAGGGGAGCGCTGACATTACATGTTTAATTATATCTCGATCATGCAAAGTCATCACGATCTCCGTTTACCAACTTTATAACAAAAATTCTGGGAACTGGAAGTGTGAAGAATAAAATATGCCGGCAAAGAAGACCGCAGCTGATGAGAGAAACGTAGTAACATCTTAACAGCAGCACTCACAGTCCATATATCACTAAAAGGCTGCATGAATGTGGAAATGTGGTGAGCCAAACCATTGTTCTTCGACAACTATATCCCTACGCGTTACATCCTTCCTAATCTTCACTTCATGGCAACTACTTGCAAAATCATTTACAGCTCTCCACATGCTTTCTACAAAAATTGCAAAGTGATGTGGTTTTTCTACAGACTATTTTGCATATGGTTGAATCGTTGTATACCGACATTGGTAAATCAATCTGCACAATACACACTACTGATCAGCTGAAAATGCTGGATAATTGAGAGAAGCCGATAAATAGCGACGTAGATCAATCAGTCTGTGCTTCGGACTTTTCAGCATCGTTGATCCCTTATTCATGGAGAGGAGTCTAAATAACAGAAAGTGCATGCAGTTCCCAGCAGATTCCTGTTGTAGGTATTGCAGGACATCCCACTCGGCGTAAGGCAATCTGTGTGATAACAGCAGGACGGATATCCCACCCATTCAACACAGCTAATTACAGGCCGTAATATAAACATTTGTAGATAGTTGGATTGGTCGCTCGGGAAACGAAAATGTGCCTCACGCTCATCAGATTCAGCACCTACTGATTATAGTCTCTGGGGAAAATAAAACTAGAGGTCTACACAGAAACAGCAAGGACATACGAATACATGAGATGTCCTGTAATATGTGCCTGTACTGTGGTGATTCCACATGAAATTCAGCATTTTGTGTTGTCTGTCTGCAATGGTTTTACTGCATATATCAGTGCTCAGAGTCCACATTCTGAATTTGCTAAACTAGCATAAAAGTTTGTGGGACCCCTTCTCCTACCGGAAAAACAAAGGTTTCCGCCGCAGTTGTCTACATATTACTTGATCAAGCTGCACTCATGTCGTTGATGTTCTCTTCGAATGTTCTTTCCTGTGCTACAGAAAAAAGTATACAGATGTGCTTAAAGAAAAAGTCAGTGTCGTAATTCGGTAGTTTTTAGAGTTTGGAGTTACTTGTATCAGGAAATTCGTCACTTTGTGCCTTGTAACACAGCGAAATCTTCGGCTCGATGTATTTAGTTGTTCTAGATAAATCTAGGGTGGCCCTTATTAGTTACCTCACTGTCAAGTGCTTCATTTCGAGTTAAGTCACTGCAGGGGCTTCTGTGGTACAATCTTCACACATCCTTTGATGATAATACACTGCTGGAAATGGAAAAAAGAACACATTGACATCGGTGTGTCAGACCCACCATTCTTGCTCCTGACACTGCGAGAGGGCTGTACAAGCAATGATCACACGCACGGCACAGCGGACACACCAGGAACCGTGGTGTTGGCCGTCGAATGGCGCTAGCTGCGCAGCATTTGTGCACCGCCGCCGTCAGTGTCAGCCAGTTTGCCGTGGCATACGGAGCTCCATCATAGTCTTTAACACTGGTAGCATGCCGCGACAGCGTGGACGTGAACATATGTGCAGTTGACGGACTTTGAGCGAGGGCGTATAGTGGGCATGCGAGAGGCCGGGTGGACGTACCGCCGAATTGCTCAACACGTGGGGCGTGAGGTCTCCGCAGTACATCGATGTTGTCGCCAGTGGTCGGCGGAAGGTTCACGTGCCCGTCGACCTGGGACCGGACCGCAGCGGCGCACGGATGCACGCCAAGACCGTAGGATCCTACACAGTGCCGTAGGGGACCGCACCGCCACTTCCCATCAAATTAGGGACACCTTTGCTCCTGGGGTATCGGCGAGGACCATTCGCAACCGTCTCCATGAAGCTGGGCTACGGTCCCGCACACCGTTAGGCCGTCTTCCGCTCACGCCCCAACATCGTGCAGCCCGACTCCAGTGGTGTCGCGACAGGCATGAATGGAGGGACGAATGGAGACGTGTCGTATTCAGCGATGAGAGTCGCTTCTGCCTTGGTGCCAATGATGGTCGTATGCGTGTCTGGCGCCGTGCAGGTGAGCGCCACAATCAGGACTGCATACGACCGAGGCACACAGGGCCAACACCCGGCATCATGGTGTGGGGAGCGATCTCCTACACTGGTCGTACACCTCTGGTGATCGTCGATGGGACACTGAATAGTGCACGGTACATCCAAACCGTCATCGAACCCATCGTTCTACCATTCCTATACCGGCAAGGGAACTTGCTGTTCCAACAGGACAATGCACGTCCGCATGTATCCCGTGCCACCCAACGTGCTCTAGAAGGTGTAAGTCAACTACCCAGGCCAGCAATATCTCCGGATCTGTCCCCCATTCAGCATGTTTGGGACTGGATGAAGCGTCGTCTCACGCGGTCTGCACGTCCAGCACGAACGCTGGTCCAACTGAGACGCCAGGTGGAAATGGCATGGCAAGCCGTTCCACAGGACTACATCCAGCAGCTCTACGATCGTCTCCATGGGAGAATAGCAGCCTGCATTGCTGCGAAAGGTGGATATACACGGTCCTAGTGCCGACATTGTGCATGCTCTGTTGCCTGTGTCTATGTGCCTGTGGTTCTGTCAGTGTGATCATGTGATGTATCTGACCCCAGGAATGTGTCAATAAAGTTTCCCCTTCCTGGGACAATGAATTCACGGTGTTCTTATTTCAATTTCCAGTAGTGTACATATGAGATGTAGTTCAAATTGTTCAAATGGCTCTGAGCACCATGGGACTTAATATCTGAGGTCATCAGTCCCCTAGAACTTAGAACTACTTAAACCTAACTAATCTAAAGACATTACTCACATCCACGCTCAAGGCAGGATTCGAACCTGCGACCGTAGCGGTCGAGCGGTTCCAGACTGTAGCGCTTAGAACAGCTCGGCCACTCCGGCCGACTGAGATGATGTGAGATTTCGTTGTAACCACAGGTGCTATGGTTTCTAAGGAACGCGGAGTGATGTTCATAGGAATACATAGG
This sequence comes from Schistocerca gregaria, assembly GCF_023897955.1. NCBI lineage: Eukaryota > Metazoa > Arthropoda > Insecta > Orthoptera > Acrididae > Schistocerca > Schistocerca gregaria. The sequence continues at coordinate 601,759,402 of NC_064923.1, read as the reverse complement.
GTGTCACGAAGGGAGTGTAGGGGCTAAGGAAAAAAATAACGAAGGCGAAGTAGGATTGCCACGATACTATGTGCTGTAGAATTATTGACTAAAACGACAAGAACTGTCTTATGGTGGCGTCTGTTGTGTGCGATTTTCCTTCGTGTTGGGGCAGGACTTCAGAACTGGATGTCAAATAAAAAACTCCGAACCGTTTGACGTAGCAAAACAGGATAAAATAGAAACGATATTCCTCTCACGGTCTGTGGAGGAAAAGCTGTGACAGAAGTTAAACTAATAAAGCCAGGAGGCTAACTTCCACTGTGTTATGACAGACGATGTAACTCAATAACAGAACCAAGTAACTTAGAGAAAAACGGCGGCTTTCTGGAAGAGCGATTGCTGTGAGAGCTACATGGGTTGTTGAACGAGAAATTTCTCCACATCTGTGAAACAGTGACGCAGACACTTCGGAGGGCACTGATCCCGTTTACACACAAACAACAGCGGACGTCTAAAGAAAACAGTGCAAATATTATTGTAGAGATATCACATTGTTTAGAGTGACGATAAAACGAGGATGTAGCCGTGGTCTATGGGTAGCGTCTTTGATTCATAATCAAATCGTCAACCGTCCCGGGTTCTATCCCCGCCACTGTCTAAATTTTGATAAATAAACAGCCTCATTCTGCAAACGGCCTTGTCAAAGAGGGCGGAGGAGCGGATAGAGGTTCAGGGTACTCTCTTGTCCTAGGGGTGGGAAATTGCCCCTAAAAGCGGAAGAATCGGCAATAATCAACAACATGAAGATGCAGAAGGCAATGGAAACCACTGCATTAAAGACACGTAACGTGTATCCACAGGACATGTGGCCTGTAGTTGAAATAGTGTCATGATGATCTCTCCATTGGCAAAAGATTCCGGAATAGATCCCCATTCGGATCTCCGGGAGGGGACTGCCAAGGGGGAGGTTACCATGAGGAAAAGATTGAATAATCAACGAAAGGATAATGTTCTACGAGTCGGGGCGTGGAATGTCAGAAGCTTGAATGTGGTAGGGAAACTAGAAAATCTGAAAAGGGAAATGCAAAGGCTCAATCTAGATATAGTAGGGGTCAGTGAAGTGAAGTGGAAGGAAGACAAGGATTTCTGGTCAGATGAGTATCGGGTAATATCAACAGCAGCAGAAAATGGCATAACAGGTGTAGGATTCGTTATGAATAGGAAGGTAGGGCAGAGGATGTGTTACTGTGAACAGTTCAGTGACCGGGTTATTCTAATCAGAATCGATAGCTGACCAACACCGACAACAATAGTTCAGGTATACATGCCAACGTCGCAAGCTGAAGATGAACAGATAGAGAAAGTGTATGAGGATATTGAAAGGGTAATGCAGTATGTAAAGGGGGACGAAAATCTAATAGTCATGGGCGACTGGAATACAGTTGTAGGGGAAGGAGTAGAAGAAAAGGTTACAGGAGAATATGGACTGGGGACAAGGAATGAAAGAGGAGAAAGACTAATTGAGTTCTGTAACAAGTTTCAGCTAGTAATAGCGAATACCCTGTTCAAGAATCACAAGAGGAGGAGGTATACTTGGAAAAGGCAGGGAGATACGGGAAGATTTGAATTAGATTACATCATGGTCAGACAGAGATTCCGAAATCAGATACTGGATTGTAAGGCATACCCAGGAGCAGATATAGACTCAGATCACAATATAGTAGTGATGAAGAGTAGGCTGAAGTTCAAGACATTAGTCAGGAAGAATCAATACGCAAAGAAGTGGGATACGGAAGTTCTAAGGAATGACGAGATACGTTTGAAGTTCTCTAACGCTACAGATACAGCAATAAGGAATAGCGCAGTAGGCAGCACAGTTGAAGAGGAATGGACATCTCTAAAAAGGGCCATTACAGAAGTTGGGAAGGAAAACATGGGTACAAAGAAGGTAGCTGCAGAGAAACCATGGGTAACAGAAGAAATACTTCAATTGATTGATGAAAGGAGGAAGTACAAACATGTTCCGGGAAAATCAGGAATACAGAAATACAAGTCGCTGAGGAATGACATAAATAGGAAGTGCAGGGAAGCTAAGACGAAATGGCTGCAGGAAAAATGTGAAGACATCGAAAAAGATATGATTGTCGGAAGGACAGACTCAGCATAAAGGAAAGTCAAAACAACCTTTGGTGGCATTAAAAGCAACATTAAGAGTGCAACGGGAATTCCACTGTTAAATGCAGAGGAGAGAGCAGATAGGTGGAAAGAATACATTGAAAGCCTCGATGAGGATGAAGATTTGTCTGATGTTATAGAAGAAGAAAAGGAGTCGATTTAGAAGAGATAGGGGATCCAGTATTGGAATTTAAAAGAGCTTTGGAGGACTTACGGTTAAATAAGGCAGAAGGGATAAATAACATTCCATCACAATTTCTAAAATCATTAGGGGAAATGGCAACAAAACGACTATTCACGTTGGTGTGTAGAATATATGAGTCTGGCGACATACCATCTGACTTTCGGAAAAGCATCATCCACACAATTCCGAAGACGGCAAGAGCCGACAAGTGCGAGAATTATCGCACTATCAGCTTAACAGCTCATGCAACGAAGCTGCTTACAAGAATAATATACAGAAGAATGGAAAAGAAAATTGAGAATGCGCTAGGTGACGATCAGTTTGGCTTTAGGAAAAGTAAAGGCACGAGAGAGGCAATTCTGACGTTACGGCTAATAATGGAAGCAAGGCTAAAGAAAAATCAAGACACGTTCATAGTATTTGTCGACCTGGAAAAAGCGTTCGACAATATAAAATGGTGCAAGCTGTTCGAGATTCTGAAAAAAGTAGGGCTAAGCTATAGGGAGAGACGGGTCATATACAGTATGTACAACAACCAAGAGGGAATAATAAGAGTGGACGATCAAGAACGAAGTGCTCGTATTAAGAAGGGAGTAAGACAAGGCCGTAGCCTTTCACCCCTACTCTTCAATCTGTACATCGAGGAAGCAATGATGGAAATAAAAGAAAGGTTCAGGAGTGGAATTAAAATACAAGGTGAAAGGATATCAATGAGACGATTAGCTGATAACATTGCTATCCTGAGTGAAAGTGAAGAAGAATTAAATGATCTGCTGAACGGAATGAACAGTCTAATGAGTACACAGTATGGTTTGAGAGTAAATCGGAGAAATACGAAGGTAATGAGAAGTAGTAGAAACGAGAACAGCGAGAAACTTAACATCAGGATTGATGGTCACGAAGTCAATGAAGTTAAGGAATTCTGCTACCTAGGCAGTAAAATAACCAATGACGGACGGAGCAAGGAGGACATCAAAAGCAGACTCGCTATGGCAAAAAAGGCATTTCTGGCCAAGAGAAGTCTACTAATATCAAACACCGGCCTTAATTTGAGGAAGAAATTTCTGAGGATGTACGTCTGGAGTACAGCATTGTATGGTAGTGAAACATGGACTGTGGGAAAACCGGAACAGAAGAGAATCGAAGCATTTGAGATGTGGTGCTATAGACGAATGTTAAAAATTAGGTGGACTAATAAGGTAAGGAATGAGGAGATTCTACGCAGAATCGGAGAGGAAAGGAATATGTGGAAAACACTGATAAAGAAGAAGGGACAGGATGATAGGACATCTGCTAAGACATGAGGGAATGACTTCCAAGGTACTAGAGGGAGCTGTAGGGGGCAAAAACTGTAGAGGAAGACAGAGATTGGAATACGTCAAGCAAATAATTGAGGACGTAGGTTACAAGTGCTACTCTGAGATGAAGAGTTTAGCACAGGAAAGGAATTCGTGGCAGGCCGCATCAAATCAGTCAGTAGACTGATGACAAAAAAAAAAAAAAAAAAAAAAAAATCAATTCGACTCTCGCCATCTCCCACGCTTCTGTACAATGACATGACACAAGCAACCAGTTTTAAAAATATCGTTGCGTATTTATGTTAGAAATGTTTATCGTATACATCACGTGCTACCGCCATGTTCGTATTCCGTTGCAGGCTCGCGTGTTACTTGACTTGACGTACACTGCAAACACCACCAAGCTGCATAGATTAAAAGAGAGTGGTAGTTTCTCGTCATCGATTACTGCCAACTATTTAGCAGTCCACTTATGTTGATGAATATCAATAACTTGAACCAAAACCTAAAATAAAAGCAGAGGTACAGCTACATTAGACAGTTATATTTCGTCAAAAATGGCTGGCAGAAAGCAATTTGTTTCTCCAACGCATATTGCATTGTAGGCCTCATTCTTTTTTAGGTTTCGCTGTCCTTCTCATGCAGTGGATATGTCCACCGGTGAAAAATTAATCCTACGTACCAGGCGTTGTAGTCTATACAAGATGCCACGATAGTGTGGTAACGTAGGAACAACCTGTAATTAATTTATACAGTGGAATGAACCTTGACACAGTACCAGCCTTAAGATACTCTACGAAAATCAGTGCACAAAGAATTATCTAAACGCGCGTTAATGGTGTGAGATCCTATAATTGAACGTTAAGTATGCAAACTCGTAACAAAACAATAAATAACATCGAACATCCCATGCAAACGACCAAAATTTATCATGTGAGCAACGCATATCCTCTAGTGAAATTAAAAGGGTTATTGAGTGAAAATACAGATTTATTTCAAAAGATGTGTGCATGGAGCGTTACGTTCAAACATACACTGAAGAAGCAAAGAAACTGGTACGACAGCCTAATATCGCGTAGAGCATCCGGGAGTACGCTGAAGTGACGCAACACGACGTGGCATGTACTCGACTAGTGTCTGTATAGTGGTGGAGGGAAGTGACACCATGAATCCTGCAGGGCTGTCCACAAATCTGTAAGAGTAAGAGCGGTTGGAGGTTTCTTCTGAACAGCACGTTGCAAGGCATCCAAAATATGCCCAATAATGTTCATGTCTGGGGAACTTGGTGACCAGCGGCAGTGTTTAAACTCAGAAGAGTATTCCTGGAGCCACTCTGTAGCAATTCTGGACGTATAGGATGTCGCATTGTGTTCCCAAGGCCGTCGGAATAAACAACAGACATGAATGGATGCAGGTGATCAGACAGAATGGTTACATACGTGTGACATGTCAGAGTCGTACCTAGACGTATCATGGGTCCCACACCACTCCAACTGCACACGCCCCACACCACTATACAGCCTCCACCAGCTTGAACTGTACCCTGCTGGCAGGCAGGGTCCATTGATTCATGAGGTTGTCTCCATAACACTACAAGTCCATTCGCTCGATACAATTCGAAACGAGACTCGCCCGATCAGGCAACATGTTTCCAGTCATCAACAGTCCAATGTCGATGTTGACGGCCCCAGGCGAGGCGTAAAGCTTTGTGTCGTGCAGTCATCAAGAGTACACAAGTGGATCTTCAGCTCCGAAAGCTCATATTGATGATCTTGAAAATGTCTCGAGTATTCAGCCGGGTAGCGTCGTCCAAAATACCCGAAAAATTTTCAAGATTTCTGTACGCCGGGAAAACCTCAGATCATACATCATATTGATGATGATTCGTTGAATGTTTCGCACGCTGACACTTGATGTCCCAGCTTTGAAATCTGCAACAATTTGTGAAAAGATTGCACTTCCGCCAGGCGGAACGATTCTCTTAAGTCATCGTTGGTCCAGTTCTTGCAGGATCTTTTCCGGCCGCAACTATATCAGAGAATTGATGTTTTACCGGATTCCCGAAATTCACGACACACTCGTGTAATGGTCGTACGGGAACATCCCCACTTCATCGCTACCTCGTTGATGCTGTGTCCCTTCTCTCGTGCGCCGACTATAACACCACATTCCAACTCACTTAAATCTTGATAAGCTGACATTGTAGCAGCAGTAACCGATCTAACAACTGCGTCAGACACTTGTCTTATATAGGCGTTGCCGACCACAGTATTGTTTTCTGACTATGTATCTCTGTATTTGACTACGCATGCCTATACCAGTTTCTTAGGCTATTAAGTGTAATAATACAAAAAGCGAGCCAGATTAAAGCAAATATAAATCACAATTAAATAAGCAGCAATGGTTGGTTCGTTGGTTGGTAGGCAGGAAGTGACAAAATTCTCTACGCGACACCTCCCTCTCTCAATAGCCATATTAACGCTATCTCACTGCTTCTACCTCAAGTGACATTCATTGTGAACCACTCACCTGTAAGGCAGTGCTACATGCATTGATTGAACGAGTACTGCTCGATGTCGAGCAAACACGCCGTACGTGCCACAGCTCAAAAACGCTCACTATAGACAACTGCTCATCGTGAATGAAACCCATGCTCAGCAAAACTGCAAGACCGCGACCAGAGCACCTGTGCTCAGATTCGAACATTGGAGTCTGCCTCCATCGCCGCCCCTAGGCGAAACCTCCGATCTTCAGGCCACTCCGTTCTTGGACAAACGTCCCCGAAAAATTCTCCCTCCACAGATGCTCCATGTGGAGCACCTCAAAAGAATTCTGGGTATCAGTAGCTCGCGGGAGGATTACTCCACGGCAAGTGCGTAATTTTACATCGGAGCACTGTCTCTCTCCAGGAGGAGGCGAAAGTCACTCCTCCAATAGAGTTGTCTGACGTCTTCAGACATCACCATTCGACTCTCAAGCATGACGCTAATTTTCAGATCACGCAGGAAATTATTTTGCGTTGGAACCCAAACATCTCAAGATGTACACCGACTGCTGTAGCAGAACACTGCCGGGCATTCAGCATCGGGGGACTGACTCCGAGGATAAGCATTTTATAAATCTATTAGATACGGTTCTCTTAGAAGAGGTCCTCTGAAGGCCAACGAGCAAAGTACCAGCAGATTACAAAGAAGTTCTTTCCCATGACAGGGAGCTATTTCCGTGGTACGGGCCCACCATGCGATAAGATTAGAAAGTAATAAGAAGCCATAGAGCTAACATCCGGAACAGTTCACTGCAGTGCCTTAACAGCAGTATTCTGCTCGTGCCTGTGCGGCTCCCTGGCGGAATGGGGCTACCGCTCACCTCCCCCATGACGTGAAAGCGGCCACTGACTCCTGCCTCATCCTTGGCAATGTAACTGCACCCCAGTCTGACGCGTCCGGCTGCCCAGAACTGCGACCATTAAGGTGGTCCTGCGGTAACTGTGCGAGCAGCGTCCCCCCTCTACACGGTGCCAAAACAAATTGATTTGAGTCAGCAGAAAGAAAGACTCACCACCTCTAATCACCCAGTGCCACTAGGCACCGGGGCAAGCAGTATACAGGCACAGTCAGCCCACTTTATGAAACACCGTAACTGCGCTAGTGCCTTCCTATATAATTAAGTGGGCATTAAATGTGAAAGTACTGATGAAAATTAGTTATAATCGAAAGAAGCATAATCCTCAGGACTTACCGTCATACATCCATAAAGAGGAAGTCAGGAAAATGTGGCCCACAAGAACCCATGAAAGAAATTTCAGAATCTTACAGCATAGTCTCCAATGTCCAACACATATGTGAAACCATATACACTCACCCAACAGAGTGCCCCATTACACCAGGCCTCTCGCATAAACTGTTGTCTTCTCACGATATTCCTATGATTGTAGGACCTACTAAATTCCCTCTCAATAATTGGGTGAGAAGCATTATTCTGGAAATTTGTAAATTAACAGATAGTACAGCATTCATTTGAGAACAGAGTTGTCATATATGTGCAGCAGCTCCATGGCAATCATTATTTACAGTCTAGTATAATGAGTAGTCAGGTCCCAAGGTTCACAAGCAGCGGTTGGGACGTGTTACATATCATTCTTTCTGAGGTAATGCATATAGCCATTGTGAAAACACTGGGCTCTGTGATCCTGAATAATTCCTGACTTTAATGTTGCAGTAGTTGTATCATGTATCATACTATCAATAGTCGCTACGGACCGTCAGGTCAGTCCACATGAACATAAGTGTAGATTTATAAGTAAAATTCTACAAAGTAATTGTGTATTTACAATTTATTATGTTTAAATTTTAAGGGCAGCTTATAAGAAAACTGGTGCAGATAATCTCTTCGTCTAGTGCATTTCTCTGGGTTGTTACCAGAATAAATTATTAAAGAATTGATACCTCCAACAATCAGCAGCGAATGAAATGTGGTCGTAGGCAATGACGTAGCTGTCGATTACACACAACTGTCTCACACCGCTAAACCTCCTTTTGTCTTGTTGTACAGAACTATCATTTCTGCTTTGTCCGTCTCTTCATCAACACTTATCATGGTTGAGACTGCAAACAACATTTTTGCCTTTCTGAGGAATAAATGGTGTAAGAGTGCAAGATTTTCTGAAAGCAAATTTTAATCCTCTGGACGCTTACTGGCTCCGTGAATTCAAGTAGCAATTCCATTTTGTAAAAAATATATAGCACAATTAATTGACCTGCCACTAACAAAACAACATAACTAACAGAAATTAACACAGCAATAATAAGAAACCCCTTGAGAATAGAGAGCAACATGATTGCCATGTTGTACTCTATTCTCAAGGGGTTTCTTATTATTGCAGTGTTAATTTCGAACTGTTCAAGTTGGTGGAGGCTCTGCAATGGTGTTGGGCAAGTTCAGTTGGAGTGGTATGGGACCCTTGATTCGACTAGATACGACATGTACGTAAGCATGCTGTCTGATTCCCTCCATCCATTCATGTCCATTGTGCATTGTGACGGACTTGGGCAATTCAATCAGGTCAATGGGACAACACAAACGTCCAGAATTACTAGAGTGTGGCTCCAGGAACACTCTTCTGAGGTTGAACACTTCCACTGACTACCAAACTCCCCAGACATGAACATTATTGATCATATCTGGGATGCCTTGCAGCGAGCTGTTCACAGGAGAAACAAAATGGCTCTAAGCACTAAGGTACTTAAAATCTGAGGCCATCAGTCCCCTAGACCTAGAACTACTTAAACCTAACTAACCTAAGGACATCACACATAGCCATGCCCGAGGCAGGATTCGAACCTGCGACCGTAGCAGCAGCGCGGTTCCGGACTGAAGCGCCTAGAAGTGGTATGCCAGAGCAGCCGGCGTTCACGGGAGATCTCCACCCCCTCGTACTCTTAAGGGTTTATGGACAGCCCGGCAGGATTCATGGTGTCAAGTTCCTCTTGTACTACTTCAGACATTAGTCAACTTTTGCTTGCTCGCGGGGTCTCTCTACGATATTAGGCAACTGCAGCCGTTCCTTTGGCTCTTTAATGTACATGCAATAAGACAAACACGTGTAGGAACCGAGCCAGTGACAATTATTACACTCACAAAGGGAAGCAAGATCAGTCTTTACCAATACCACGTGGACTCGCATCGAAGTAACTAACGCTGGTTAGTGACAAACAGTGGGGAAAGATGGAGCCGCCAGAAGAGGCGTTGATGCAGATGACCCGCCACCTCTTCCAAATCTGGCCGGCTAAAGGAATGACGTGTCCATTCTCGTTTCCCTGGCACGTACCGCTTGTGCTGAAGATGTTCAGCCAGACAAACTTGAAAGTCACGCAGGTGACTGAATAAAGAGCGATCTCCTGCCCCGCAGGCATGTGCTGTCCGTGCTGGTTCACTTACTGCCTCTCCCGTATAACGGCTCAACACCACTCGCGGCAAACGTGCCACGCCCCTTTCACACTAAGGATCGCGTTCCAGGAGCCGTGGCGCGAGCTATCGATTGCACAACGGTTCAAGTAAGAGACGTGGAGTGACGTTTCAAACTACATTTATTGCCAAAAAATGGCAATGAAGTTTTAAAAATGGAGTTTCAGGAGCTAGCAGACGAACATGGAGTCCTACGCACATACATGTACTTCTAACATTATAATGTAAACCCTCCATTGGCTTTGCCATATTAAAATAGGTAAAAACACGTAAAAATAGCATTTATTTATTTTAAACATTTATTAAATACTTTTATACAAGCGTCTTTTTATTTAAAAACTGTATTTAGCACGTAATATAAAACATTTTATTTTAAAGTGTATAATACTCGGTAGGACAGGCAGACAGTGATGGACAGACAAAAATTCTAAATCAAAATTATATTAACCATTTAGATAGATTCCTAACAATTTAATCTTTTATTGATATATTAGGTACATTAAATATGATTATGTATTTTTTTCAATCTGTTGATTTATATCATCGCTAACAGGTTTCTTGTCGGTGAACTTCAGCTTAGCTTCCTTCCACAAAAAGTTAACTTCTCGCTGGCACGTTTCGTTCGACATGTTAGTAAGCCCCTGCACAATCACAATGTAAGTGTTTTGATACAAAATGCAAATGATCGTATGGCATTGTTGGCCGGGTGTCCCCATTCGGGGATGTTCGGCCGCCGTATAGCAAGTCCTTTTCAGTTGACGCCACTTCGGCGACTTGCGGGTCAGTGATGATCAAAATAATGATGAGAGACACACAACACCCAGTCCCGCTACTAAGTTGGACCGATACAAACTCATACTGAACACGATATTGGCTTTATATGCAGTGCAAACCACCACAACTGACTCAAATACTGACATGCACAGATTTCGACCGGCGCGGGGGAAAATCAGCAAATGAAAGCTCATACTTGTGTGAAATTTGTCCCTGTCCCAAATGGTGGAATCTCGGGCATCCACACGTGTAAAACACCCTGTTCATTTGAATGAACCCTAAATATTGGCGGGCACTTCTGTAATGCCTTTGCTTGAGAATAATTTTATAAAACGATTTGTTATCCGTTAGCCTGGAGCATGGACGTGTGTGATGTCCTTAAGTTTGATAGGTATAAGAGGTATAAGAGGTTCTAAGTCTAGGGAACTTATGACTTCACATGTTAAGTCGCATAGTGCTTAGAGCCAGTTGAACCTTTCTTTGTTATCCGTCAAGTATGAATACTCCTGAATTAGAAAGTTGACGTGAGATTTTCTCTGCTCTGTCCTCTTCTTTTACATGAGTTTTGGCGTGATTTTGCTGGAACTCCCGTCCCCGTCCCGAATGTTGAGTTCACTCAGTTAATTGACACCCAGAGAGTCTAAAAGGACGAAAACAACGAGGACACAGGTATTCTGACGTCATTCCCCTCCATTTCACTTGTGAATGACGTCTTATAGCTGTGGATTCCATATTTTTAGATTTCTAGAAGGCTTTCACCACCGTTCCTCTCACTTGACTTGTAACTAAATTGCGTGCCTACGGAGTATCGCCTCAGTGGTGCGGCTGGATTCATGATTTTCGTAAGAACTGACAGATAGTCATCGCGTAAAACAAAAATAATGTCTGGCGTTCCCCGAGGAAGTACAATAGGCTCTGTTCCTGATCTACATAAACAATTTAGGAGATAATCTGAGCAGCCCTCTTAGATTGTTTGTTGATGATGCTGTCGTTTACCATCACATAAAGTCATCAGATGATCAAAACTATTTGCAAAATGACACAAAATGAAGTAGACAATATATCTGTGTGGAATAAAAAGTGGCAATTGTCTCTGAGCCAAGTGAACTGTGAAGTCATCCACATGAAAAATAAAAAGTATCTGCTAAATTTCAGTCACACGATAAATCATACAAATCTAAAGGCTGTCAACTCAACTAAATTATTGGATATTACAATTGTCGATGTTATGAGGGAAAGAAACCAAAGATTGCGCTTTATTGGCAGAACACATAGAAAATGTAACAAGTATACTAAAGAGACTGCAAAAATACTCATGTCCGCCTTCGTCTGGACTACTGCCGTGTGTTGTCGGATCCATATCAGTTAGGATTGACCCTGGACACCGAAAATAAAAAAAAGACGATTTCGTTTGGTACTATCATGAAATAGGGGAGAGAGTTACACGGATATAATACACGATTTGGGATGGCAGTCATTAGAACAAAGGCGTTTTCCCCTGTGGCTGGAGCTACTCGTGAAATTCGATAACCAACTTTCTCCTCGAAGTGTGATTCAAATGGTTCAAATGGCTCTGAGCACTATGCGACTTGATTGCTGAGGTCATCAGTCTCCTAGAACTTAGAACTACTTAAACCTAACTTTCCTAAGGAAATCACACACATCCATGCCCGAGGCAGGATTCGAGCCTGCGACCGTAGCGGTCGCATAGTTCCATACTGTAGCACCTAGAACCGCTCGGCCTCTCCGGCCGGCGTCAAAGTGTGAAAATACAGGATCTCCGAAAAGTCTTTCCCTGATTATATGAATTGATAACTCAGGATAGAAGTAAGATACATGACTGGGTGTTGTGTGATGTCCTTAGGTTAGTTAGGTTTAAGTAGTTCTACGTTATAGAGGACTGATGACCATAGATGTTAAGTCCCATAGTGCTCAGAGCCATTTGAACCATTTTTGAAAGTAAGATACAAATATGAAACTTGTGTCGAAATGTTTACAACTATCAAAGTTTTTTTCTGTTTTAGGTTTGCACTACGTAAGTAGTGGATGTGGTACACTGCCCAAGAAGCCATGTTAACCAATCAGGAGAAGACACAGTGTGTCCTGTGGTACCGAGAGACACGATCACCAACCACAGTGCAGAGACATTTCCAGACAACATTTGGAAGGAATCCACCTAATGTCAAGAGCAATAAAGCCTGGTATGAGAGGTTCAAGAACACAGGATCTGTTGCTGACCTTTCGAGGTCTGGTCGACCAAGAACCTCAACAGACAGGGTGGAAGCTGTAAGGCAGTCTTTTCTGAGAAGTACGAAGAAATCGGTATGCAGGGCCTCACGTGAATTACAGATGCCAAAAAGCTCTCAAGACATTTTACACAAACGTTTATTTTTTCGTGCATACTAAGTGCAAATCGTTCAGGTCTTGTTGCTCAATGACAGTACACGTCGATATGACTTTGCGGTCGAAATGCTATCACGTATTTAGGGCGAAGATGGTTATATCAGACGAATGGCCTTTTCCGGCGAAACGACTTTTTTTGTCAGTGGAGTAGTGAATCGCCATAATGTGAGCATTTGGGGTTCATAACCCCTGGCGAGGTCATGGAGTGCGCCACAGGCAGTCCAAAGGTGAATGTTTGATGCGCGCTATTGCAATATCGCATTATCGGTCCATTCTCCTTCACTGAGGCTACCATCACATCGGCAGTGTATCTGGACATGAGGCAACTGTAGGCTGTTCCTCAGAACCTTCAGTATCACCCCGATGTCTTGTTTCAGGAAGACGATGCACCGACTCATTGGGCTTTGGACGTCCGTGCCTATCTCGATATGATCTTTCCTGGGCGATGGATTGGTTGTGATGGGCCAACGGTTTGGCCTCCACACTCTCCTGACGTAACCCCATTAGACTTCTTTTTGTGGGTTTATGTCAAGGACTGGCTCTACCGAACACGTATACCAGATCTTGAAACCATGCGGCAACGGATAACCACAGTCGTTGAATCGATCCCTCTAGTGATGTTGGCTAATATGTGGACGGAAACTAATATCGCCTAGATGTGCTACGTGCTACCAAAGGTGCTCATGTGGAAGTTTACTGATGTGTGAAAAACCTTTGATAGTTTGTAAACAATTAGACACGAGTTTCATATTTCTGTCTTACTTCTCACCTGAGTTATCTATTTATGTAATCAGGAAAAGACTTTTCGGACACACTGTATTTTATTGCCGCCCACCCTACGCAGCTAGAAATGATAATCATAATAAAATAAGAGAAATCAGAGGTAGCACGGAAATATTTAAACGTTCATTTTTCTCTTGCGTTGTTCGAGAGTCTAGAAAGGTAGCTTAAAGGTGGATCGATGAATCCTCTTCGAGGAACTCTATTGTGAATTGTAGAGGAACCATGTAGATGTAGATTCAGATTTAGATGGATGACAGCATCGTTTTATGATCTCGACCTGATCACGGAGCTGGTTAGTGGAAATCTGTGGTGCTTCTCTTGCTTTCAACAGACGGTAACTACAACTACACCCTTCCCAGATGTGAAATGCAGACACGGCGGGCAGTTCATAGGGGCAATGCTCCTTTTTCACTTATCACCAAACAACTCCGTTACTTGAGTCAGGGATTACTCCCTCCCTAAACATACAGCACAGATTCTACTGATTTTAACAGAGCAGAATAGCCGCGAGGTGTGAGGCTCCTTGTCACGGTTCGAGCGTTTTCCCAGTCCTAGATTCGAGTTCTCCGCCCGGCATAGGTATGTGTGTATGTTGTCCTTAGTTGAGCTAGTGTAAGTTACACTCCTGGAAATGAAAAAAGAACACATTGACACCGGTGTGTCAGACCCACCATACTTGCTCCGGACACTGCGAGAGGGCTGTACAAGCAATGATCACACGCACGGCACAGCGGACACACCAGGAACAGCGGTGTTGGCCGTCGAATGCCGCTAGCTGCGCAGCATTTGTGCAACGCCGCCGTCAGTGTCAGCCAGTTTGCCGTGGCATACGGAGCTCCATCGCAGTCTTTAACACTGGTAGCATGCCGCGACAGCGTGGACGTGAACTGTATGTGCAGTTGACGGACTTTGAGCGAGGGCGTATAGTGGGCATGCGGGAGGCCGGGTGGACGTACCGCCGAATTGTTCAACACGTGGGGCGTGAGGTCTCCACAGTACATCGATGTTGTCGCCAGTGGTCGGCGGAAGGTGCCCGTGCCCGTCGACCTGGGTCCGGACCGCAGCGACGCACGGATGCATGCCAAGACCGTAGGATCCTACACAGTGCCGTAGGAGACCGCACCGCCACTTCCCAGCAAATTAGGGACACTGTTGCTCCTGGGGTATCGGCAAGGACCATTCGCAACCGTCTCCATGAAGCTGGGCTACGGTCCCGCACACCGTTAGGCCGTCTTCCGCTCACGCCCCAACATCGTGCAGCCCGCCTCCAGTGGTGTCGCGACAGGCGTGAATTTAGGGACGAATGGAGACGTGTCGTCTTCAGCGATAAGAGTCGCTTCTGCTTTGGTGCCAATGATGGTCATATGCGTGTTTGGCGCTGTGAAGGTGAGCGCTACAATCAGGACTGCATACGACCGAGGCACACAGGGCCAACACCCGGCATCATGGTGTGGGGAGCGATCTCCTACACTGGCCGTACACCTCTGGTGATCGTCGAGGGGACACTGAATAGTGCACGGTACATCAAAACCGTCATCGAACCCATCGTTCTACCATTCCTAGACCGGCAAGGGAACTTGCTGTTCCCGTGCCACCCAACGTGCTCTAGAAGGTGTAAGTCAACTACCCTGGCCAGCAAGATCTCCGGATCTGTCCCCCATTGATCATGTTTGGGACTGGATGAAGCGTCGTCTCACGCGGTCTGCACGTCCAGCACGAACGCTGGTCCAACTGAGTCGCCAGGTGGAAATGGCACGGCAAGCCGTTCCACAGGACTACATCCAGCATCTCTACGATCGTCTCCATTGGAGAATAGCAGCCTGCATTGCTGCGAAAGGTGGATATACACTGTACTAGTGCCGACATTGTGCATGCTCTGTTGCCTGTGTCTATGTGCCTGTGGTTCTGTCAGTGTGATCATGTGATGTATCTGACGCCAGGAATGTGTCAATAAATTTCCCCTTCCTGGGACAATGAATTCACGGTGTTCTTATTTCAATTTCCAGGAGTGTAGATTAAGAAATGTGTAAGCCTAGGGAACGATGACCTTAGCAGTTAGGTCTCATAGGAACTTATTTTATATTGCCTTTGTTCTAATTACTGCCATCCCAACTCGTGTATTATATCCGTGTCATTCTCTCCCCTATTTCACAACAGTATCAAACGAACTGTTTTTTGTAGTCTACTAATTTTCATTTACAATGTCAGTTCTCCATTGCTTTCTGTTTCCCCTATTCACCAGTTAAGCTTAAATACAGACACTAGACTCTGTTTCATGGAAGAGTAAGAGCACTTGTCGGGTCCATCATCAGACAGAGTGGAGTTGGTGTACGATAACGAATTACGGCCATCGTTGCCAGCTCTGCTCCAGTCTAGCCGCGACGTAACTCCCACTGCTGGAACGGCTAACACGTCAGTGACGGGCCTAGGGACGGAGCGCTAATAGACGTGGAAGCGGTCGTTAGCGCCTCGTGACGGCAGAGAAACCCACAGGGACGCTGCGGTGGACGCCACGTGGCGATTTCATTATCGCTGCGGCGCCCTGTCCAGAAATGGTGCACGTCAGCGATGTCACACTGCAGGCAGCTTTATTAAATCTGAACACCAATCTACATCTACATCCATACTCTACATATCACTGTGAAGTGCTTGGCAGGTCATAATTTGTTTCCACTAGTAGCAGCAAACAACGGTATTCACTCAGTTTCCTGTTACATCACTCATCGTCACAAGTCTTTATTTTACCTTAAGTGTTCCTCTTTCTACCGCAAGGATGGGTCAATGCACTCAATGCTCGTAAATGTGTTTCGGTATCTCACTAGGCACACAGATCATGTACACTACTTAAAATTGCTACACCAAAAAGATGATGTGCTACAGACGCAAAATTTAACCGACAGGAAGAAGATGCTGTGATATGCAAATGATTAGCTTTTCAGAGCATTCATAAAAGGTTGGCGCCGGTGGTGACACCTACAACGTGCTGACATGACGAAAGTTTCCAAGCGATTTACCATACACAGCCGGACAGAGTGGCCGTGCGGTTCTAGACGCCATAGTCTGGAACCACAAGACCGCTACTGTCGCAGGTTCGAATGGTGCCTCGGGCATGGATGTGTGTGATGTCTTTAGGTTACTTAGGTTTTAGTAGTTCTAAGTTCTAGGGGACTGATGACCTCAGAATTTGGGTCCCATAGTACTCAGAGCCATTTGAAACATTGTCACACACAAACAGCAGTTGACCGGCGTTGCCTGGTGAAACGTAGTTGTGATCCCTCGTGTAAGGAGGAGAAATGCGTACCACATCGTTTCCGACTTTGATAAAGATCGGATTGTAGCCTAACGCGATTGCGGTTTATCGTATCACGACATTGCTGCTGGCGTTGGTCGAGATCGAATGACTGTTAGCAGAATATGGAATCGGTGGATTCAGAAGGGTAATACGGAACGCCGTGCTGGACCCCAACAGCCTCGTATCACTAGCAGTCGAGATGACAGGCATCTTATCCGCATGGCTGTAACGGGTCGTGCAGCCGCCCTTACGCTGCATCACAGACAGAAGCGCCTGCGATGGTGTGCTCAACGAAGAACCTGGGTGCGCGAAAGGAAAAACGTCATTTTTTCGGATGAATCCAGGTTGTGTTTACAGCATCATGATGGTCGCATCCATATTTGGTGACATCGCGGTGAACGCACATTGGAAGCTTGTATTCGTCATCGCCATACTGGCGGGGTGCCATTGGTTACACGTCTCGGTCACCTCTTGTTCGCAATGACGGCAATTTGAATAGTGGACGTTACATCCAGATGTGTTACGACCCGTGGCTCTACCCTTCATTAGATCTGTGCGAAACCCTACATTTCAGCAGGATAATGCACGATCGCATGTTGCAGGCCCTGTACGGGCCTTTCTGGATACAGAAAATGTTCGACTGCTGCCTGGCCAGATCTATCATCAATTGAAAACGTCTGGTGAATGTTTGCCGAGCAACTGCCTCGCCACAATACGCCAGTCACTACTCTTGATGAACTGTGGTATCGTGTTCAAGCTGCATGGGCAGCTGTACCTGTACACGCCACCCAGGCTCTGTTTGACTCAGTGCCCAGGCGTATCAAGACCGTTATTACGGCCAGAGGTGGTTGTTCTGGGTACTGATTTCTTAGGATCTATGCACACAAATTGCGTGAAAATGTAATCCCATGTCAGTTCTAGTATACTATATTTGTCCAACGAATACCCCTTTTATGGTGTAACAATTTTAATGACCAGTAATGTATTTGTATGCCATACGTTTTGCTTATCTGTTTCCATTGTGGCCACTTAAATGCTGCATGAGGTGTACTACGTGCTTAGATAGATGAATAATTAATATTCCCGTACAACTACAGAAAGAAGAAAGGAGTATCGGTAATGTAACATACATAATGTACATAAGAAAGGATTACGAAGCGGGTTTGTGGTACACAATTCTTAACGAGATTTCTCGTTAGTGATAAGATCGGATTATGGTTCATTTAAGGCTGAGAAAGGTCTGCAAGGATGTGATGGAATCTAACAGTGATAGGAGAGTATTCTAAAGAGACTGTGGGTCACTGTCCCGAGATACTACTGCTCGATTGACACGGGTGCCAAACGTGTTATGAGAGTGTACA
The DNA here is from genome assembly GCF_023897955.1 of Schistocerca gregaria. Classification (NCBI taxonomy): domain Eukaryota; kingdom Metazoa; phylum Arthropoda; class Insecta; order Orthoptera; family Acrididae; genus Schistocerca; species Schistocerca gregaria. The sequence continues at coordinate 601,741,186 of NC_064923.1, read as the reverse complement.
TTGTCTAGCCACATTAATGTCACCACCCGTCTACAGCCCGAATAACAACATTTTGCAGCGCGGACCTTTGCAATACGTGCGGAAGGAAAGTCAATTAGATTCTGAAAGGTACCGACAGGCATCTTAAGCCATGCTGATCCATGGTCCAAACTTCCCGATCGAGGTGATCCCACAGATTCTCCAATACGTTTATATCCGCAAAGTTTGATGGTAAGGGCGTTGATAAATTGGCCCTTGTGTTCTTTCAACGACTCAGAATCGCTCAGAGCTGTCCTGCTGTTAGATGCAACCTTCCTGAAGAATAGCAAAACTTCCTAAAGTGGTCAGCACGGTCGCTAAGCATAGATGCACAATTATGTTGAATCATTGTACCTTCCAAAATGATGACATTCTGTTCTATTGCTTCTATCGCTTGCGCCTTTGTCACGCATTTTGCGCGGTGTTGGCGTGGTTAAATCGGATTTGACATGTTAATTTGAAATGGTGGCCGGATGCCGTTCCTGCCCCCCCCCCCCCCCCCATCTCTCTGCTTGTAGTGTAAACCATGGAAGAGTGCGGATGTGTTTCAAATGTCTGTGAGTCGTGTAACTGAGTCGGAACGTGGGGACCAGCCCGGTATTCACCTAGAGGGATGTGAACAACCCCCTAAAAACCACATCCAGGCTGGCCGGCACACCGGCCCACGTCGTCAAACCGGCGGGTGGATTCGATCTTGGGCCGGTGCGTCTACCCGAGTCCAGGAAGCAGCGCATTAAGGTAATCGGCTAACCTGTCAGGTTTCCAAAATGATGACATGACCCAGGGAATATTCGATGTCTGTAGGTCCACCACGGTCATGGGGCGTCAGCTGGTTAAGTAATTGTCAATATCAATGAAATTCTCCAACAGCTGAGTAACTGAGAAGTTATTTTATTTTATTTTGACGACAACCATTTTCGGCATTCCACTATGACATTTTCAGGACCCGTATGCATCTCTCAAAATAAACGATAATGCCATGCAGTGTCACATATCCCTGGATTTCATGAATTCAACCTCAGCTGGGTTACTACAAGCCTTCGAGTGAAGCACTTGTGAAACGGGTTGAATTACGAAATCCAGGGATATGTGGCATCATCGTGTACATTGAGAGATGCATATGTGGCCGGAAGATACCATAGTGGAATGCCGAAATTGATTGTCGTGAAAATAAAATAAAATACCGTCTTAGTTTCACGGCTGTTGGAGACTTTAACTGATGTTGACTGTCACGTAGGGAATGTTACTAAAACCATAACGCTTTCTCCGCCGGCCTAACCCTTCCTACGACTCTTGCAGGGTGTTTCCTTCCAGACGTTTCATGCCGTGTCGTACATCGGCCGTCTGTGCAACGGAGCATAAAACGTGACTCGTCTGAAAAGGCTTCATGTCACAGCTCATTGGACGTCTAGATGAAGTACTTCCGTGCAAATTCCAGCCTTTATCGCCGATGAATGGCAGTCAGTGTCAGTGCATGAACAGGTTGCGCACTGTGGAGACTCAAGCGCAGCAAAGTTCGCTGAATAGTCGCTGGGGTTACGCTGTTGGAAGTACCTTGGGTCGTCTGAGGAACGAGTTGCTTAACAGTTGCACACCTATTCGCCCGTACATCTTTCTGCAGCCATCGTTCGCCCTGTGCACCACGGTTACCTCCCTGCCGGTTTTTTGAAAGCGCAGTTTTGCCATGCATTCTGCGTTTTAACCAGAGCTGCACTCAGACAACTTACAAATTTACCGGCCGGAAGAGGTGGCCGAGTGGTTCGAAGCAATATAGTCCGGAACCGCTCGACTGCAACGGTCGCAGGTTCGAATCCTGCCTCGGGGATGGATGTGTGTGATGTCCACAGGTTAGTTAGGTTTAAGTAGTTCTAAGTTCTGGGGGACTGATGACCTCCGATGTTAAGTCCCATAGTGCTTAGAGCCATTTGAACCATTTGAACAAATTTACCAGTTTCAGTAATGCTTGCACCCTTGGTCCAAAAGCTAATGATGATACGTATTTGGACGTCAGACAAATTATGTTTCCGCATCACGACAATGACTGCACAGTTTTACCGCATCCAAAATGATTCAAATGGCTCTGAGCACTATGGTACTTAACATCTGAGGTCATCAGTCCCCTAGAAGTTAGAACTACTTAAACCTAACTAACCTAAGGACATCACACATATCCATGCCCGAGGCAGGATTCGAACCTGCGACCGTAGCGGTCGCGCGGCTCCAGACTGTAGCGCCTAGAACCACTCGGCCACTCCGGCCGCCTTTACCGCATCCTTCCGACGCACTCTATATACCCTCCACTGCTAGTATTGCCGTCTGCCTTCTGTGTGTGATTGCTGCACGCTGAAGTCGAACACAGACAGTGGTCACGTTAGTGTGGCTGGACCGTACGAGATTGTTGGGTGCATCAGGGTCACAGCAGTCGATATTCAGGATCTCAATTTCCACGCTTCTAGCGCCCGACCTAGCGTTCACTCAGTCGTTTGAATCTTACACCCACTGACGAACCTTGAGGCAGGAAACAGGCTTGTTCACACAAAGACAGTATCCACAACCTCAATGTGATGAGCATCACTACTTTCGGCACGCTATCAGAGTTGTGTCGTCCCTTGAAGCAGACATGATGGAAGGCAACAATGTTGTGTGCCCAGCAGCAACACGACACAGGAGTAACATCACATTGTCCCAGCTCTGTAGACAGCACCACGATGAAAGTATCCATTGGTATCGCCGGGAAAAATCTTTACATTTGACGTGATAAGGTCATCGTTCTACCCTGTATCCAATTTCTCTGTGGCAATATTCAAGAAAGTAGCACAAGGCTGCTTGTTGCCTGTTCTGTCTCGACCTACTTCGATACACAGGGTGTTCGACTGTTGACCCAGCCAGTGCGTTTTCCATATCTTTGAACCATTTAAAACATATGTTCATGGGTTACAATGAAGCCGGCATGTCATCACCACGATCGAGTCGAAGCACTATGGTATGACGTACCTCTATCCATCATCAAAGCTCAGTTCGATGAATGAGAGCAGTTCAAAAAATGGTTGAAATGGCTCTGAGCACTATGGGACTTAACATCGATGGTCATCAGTACCGTAGAACTTAGAACTACTTAAACGTACCTAATCTTAGGATATCACACAACACCCAGCCATCACGAGGCAGAGAAAATCCCTGACCCCGCCGGGAATCGAACCCGGGAACCCTGGCGTGGGAAGCGAGAACGCTACCGCACGACCACGAGATGCGGGCGGTGAGAGCACTTGCTAGGTCTATAGTGTACTTACAAAAACATAAATAAATTTCGTTATTATTCAGACAACTTACGGGACTGCAGCCGGATGACGTCGACAATCGACAATATTTCAAGAGGAACACGCCCTGCTATTTTCAAGGCCTTGAAAATGCAGCGTGTACTCCTGTTGAAACGTCAGCCTACTGCATTCACGTAAGTTATTTGAACATTGCGTACGCCGAGAGAAACTTGGATCTCAAATTCCGTTGTTTCGTACCCTTCCTGATGTGCCTCAGGTGGCCATCCTCGTAGCTTTTTATGTAAAACCAGCAGCGCATAAACTTGTCCTTCAAGAACAATGGTAAACTTTTACTTCCTTTGGCATTATTAACTGTAGTTCCGCACCCAGTCAACCTGATTCTGGCACCCCATAAACACATACGATTTATGAATTAATTTGTAAATGTAGGACTGTTAACTGTTCTTTGGATCTGACAACAGTCGCGGTATGATAAAAAACACGTAGCCAAGACGGATGTTACATACTGCTTTTACAACAGTGGCTGTGGGTTTACTAGAATTATAAATAAAATTTTGAACTGATTTGTAAATCACACAGCAGTCATTCATGAAGTCTAAAAAGTCTGAGACCAGTGGAAGCATTTGATATAACAGGGCCGTCTAGTACAAAGATTAAGATTGTCACCTAGCAACTGGCCCATAATACAACAACTTCAACAAAGAGAGAAGAGAAAGTATTTGCGCAAAACGGAGAATATAATTTGTCTATAACGTGACAACCATTTATCAAATACCATTTATTCGTGATTGTTTTAATATGTTAATAACATAAAGTCAGCTCTGCATTTATTAACGCCTAATGTAACTGCCAAATAAAGTGTTGACATAGGACCAATAAGTCTCCTTGCCGCGCTGACATGTATGATGTCTCAGTGTCTGATGACTTGAGGCAAGCGGTGGCACGTTCTTCACTTTCTACTATTATTGTCACATGCATCGTAATAGAACATAGTAGTTTACATTATCAATATCGCCTTCAAATAGCAATGAAGTCACTTATCTTCAATCTCTTGTATTTTTTAAGATAATAAGTTCCTGGCTGACATCATTGGAACATAACATAAGATAAAAAGTTCCTGGCTGACATCATTAGAACGTAACACAAGATAAAAAGTTTCTGGCTGACATCCTTGGAACATAACTCTGAAGGTAACAGTGTCGCAGCTCAGCAAATAAATGGCAGGATACAAAAACAGCGTGTGAGCACTCCGGGAACAGCAAGTCAGGAATGTTGTTACATGTATCACGAAGACCTTACTGTGATTACATAGCTCTTCGTTCAAAAAACTGGTTCAAATGGCTCTGAGCACTATGGGACTTAACATCAGAGGTCATCAGTCCCCTAGAACGTAGAACTACTTAAACCTAACTAACCTAAGGACATCACACACATCCATGCCCGATGCAGGATTCTAACCTGCGACCGTAGCATTCGCGAAGTTCCGGACTGAAGCGCCTAGAACGGCTCGGCCACTGCGGCTGGCTAGCTCTTCGTTGTTGGTATGGACGGTGGAAAGGCTTATAATTTTATTAAATAATTCTCTGCAGGAAATGGTTCTGTTATTAATAGTGTTAATCACCAAATAATTGACGGAGTTACATTACATTTTCTGAAAACGTGTTATTCTCGAAGGTGTTTCGAACTATGACACTTCTACATAGTATGGTAAATCATACGCGCTCTGCTCGGACACTGTAGGCCGTAGTGGTGATGATTATGTTCCATCCAGATGCTGCTACTAAGACTGGAACATGCACTAGAACAGAATAACTACATCCCTTGCAAACACCTTAAAAACCTTACAGAGGAATTTTCCATTGACTGCTTCGTCATCTCTTTTTCAGTTTCGGTGGACATTTTGGCATTTACTGTGTTTTCTCGACTTTTTCGTTAAATATGAAGAGGTTAACGTGTGCACTAGTTCAAGAACCGAACCCGTATCCCTCCCTTTTTCAGGCAACACCCTGTCTACCGAAGATGCTTGACGAAATTTTTTCTTGTCCTCCCTGCCAGCCGTTGCTAGTGGACAACCGGTTTCGTGGATTCCGTAATAAACAGGCCAAAGTGTGTAACTAGAAATATCTCTACTATCTATGTCAAACATAGTTTATACTGGCATATTACATTTGTAGTACACACTTTTGAGCGAATTAAGTGCTACTACTTAAAGCGAATCATCCATTAGTACTGCAGTAGTAACTGCTCGGAAGATGAGTATAGAGGTCTTAATTCCGTGCTATATTTACTATTCTCTTTGTATAAGTATCATACTAGACCAGAGAATTTATCTGTTCATCGCGCGACCTTGCCTTCAGATACAAACACCGTTTCTCCTGGAGGTGGAAGTAACCAGTAGAATTTGACAGAGTATGTTGCTGATCACTACATTCTGTACCACTGTCCTTGGATGAAGTATGACTACTCCGATTTCAGTTACAGCTCAGTCACAGTCCCACGTTTTGTTTGACCGAGCTAGGTGGCGCAGCAGTTAGCACACTGAACTCGAATTCGGGAGGACGACGGTTTAATCCCGCGTCCCGCCATCCTGAAAAGGTATTCCGTAATTTCCCTAAATAGCTCCAGGCAATTGCCGGGATGGTTTCTTTTGAAGGGCACGGCTGACTTCCTTCCCTGTCCTTCCGTAATCCGATGAGACCGATGACCTCGTTGTCTGGTCTCTCCCCTCCCCCCCCCCCCCCTGCCCCCTATAACAATCGAACCCAATTTTCTTAATCACTACTTACAAAAATCGAAATCAATCGCACTGCCTGACAAAGAAAGGGACGAGCATTTAATGGAGGCAGTATGTAACATTACTCCAGCGATTACAGAATGTAGCAAAATGCACAAAGTTATTTGCAATGTGTCTCCATTTATCAGTACGGCGCTTGTAAGAAGACTCGTAGATAGGTAAGTCATTCAGTAGTTAGGCCACCGCTATCATATATGGTGATGTTTATCTTTTACTTTGTTGTTGGCTATCAATTCGATAGTAGTAATTATCGAAAATGAAAATCCTACGAGGTGTTTCATATATGTTTCCTTTCTCACGTTAGAGAACCTACAGTTAAAAGGGGACCGACGGCAGTTTCGCACACAGCAACAAGAATTTTTGTCGCTGGATGAAATCTTCTCTGGGTCGCCGGCAATGTATGATGAGAGGCTGCCTCAAGCTACAGTCGCTTACTGTGTACATTCTTTTAAAACTGTAAAAAATAAATGAAACGTTGTATGTAATGGAAACTAATGAGTCTGTGTTCTGTTGTATAACGAGCTGCAAATGAGTAACGTCGACGTAACTAATTGATTCGAACTTTGGCTTTTTTAAAAAAAAAAAAGTACTTGGCATACGTTGTTATCAGTAACAAGGATAAATTAGGTTGAAGTTGTTAATTGAAAATTAATGCATCTGTACGATGATTTTGCTTGAAATTAATTAATTTGGTTTTAATTACGTTTGTCTACCGATAATACATTAGATAATATTAGTATTACGGAATTGAAACTGAAAGTATATGCGACAGCAAAACTCAAGTGCTTCATAGATCGTAGGAACTGCTATATTTCGATGTGATGAGCCTTATGTAGTTTATTTAATATTCTCTGGAGAGAAGGAATGTCATTCAGTTTTCAAACGTACAAGACCGATTGACAGTGTCGGTCACTAGAGGGAAAATCGAGATCTTTAAATTACACTAGTAAAGTATATGAGTGCGGCTAATCTAATTACATAGTGATGGACGGCATGTAGGAACTGAAAAGGGGAAGTGGCGCCTCAGAATTAAGCTGTTTGTTGCTTTAAAGCCGGCGGCGCCATACTGCGCCCCAAAACATTTGCAGACAATGTTTACAATTTCTCCTTCTTCTTAATTTTTCTCGTGCACACGCAACACTTGTTCTGTATTGTAAAGGTTTTCGTACTGTCGTTAAAGTTACTCATGTAACGATCTGTTGAGGGCTTAATTGATAGTGCAACTGACACTCATAAACACGCACACGTTGTTATCCAAGTTAGATTCCATTTAGTGATAGGTCGGGTTGATTGTCGAGCCCATTTTCACTGACGGACATACGCATATTTTTGTAGCTACATTACATATTGTTGGCATATATTGTAGAATGCCTCACAGACACAAAATTATCTGAAAAAGCAGGCAGCCTACTTGAAAAGGGTCCCAGACGTAATATAAACACAATTATGTTACACAGAACAATAGAGTATTTCTTAACAGAAACCGAACACATCATAAAGCAACAAGAAAAACTAAACACATTAATTCAGTGCAAATCTAAAAAGAGAACTACAAAAGATAACACAGTAATAACTCAAGGAAAAACCTACAGGATAAACAGAAAAAATTAACACAGGATGATGCCATTATCACAAAACCCGTCAAAGGTAATTCGTTCATAGCCATAAAACAGGACGAATACATTGACAAAGCATTAGAATTTATTCAAAAGAACAACATTACAGACTTAACAAGTGATCATATAAATTTATACCAAAGAAACTTATAGAAAACTATGAAAAACATAGACACAATTTTTACAGACACACGAATTTACTAGTGATACAGAAAAATCCCAAGGCCCCCCAGTTCAAAATCATTGCCTAAAGTTCACAAACCTTGAGTTCGTATATGTTCATTGATAAACTTTACCAAAGTACCAACACATTACTTCGTCAAACACACACACACACACACACAAACACACACACACACACACACACACACACACACACACGCGCATACACAAACACAAACACACACGCACACGCTCTGTTACAGAAAATACACAAAAATAAACTGAAAACAGAGCTCTAAAGAATTCAATTGAGTTAACAGAAAAAAACAGAAATGAAAATATACGAGGTACTTCAACAGTAACTTCATTTCACAAAATTTCCGTGTACACACACATTTCAACAGAATAAGTCATCAATATCACAGAAAGAAACATCCAGCTACTAGGAAATATTCCCACAACGAACATACAAGCACATAGACTCAGGCTCATCATAGAGCTAAACTATTTAACATTCAGCAAGAAATTTTACTCTGAACAAGATGGGCTACCTATGGAATCTCCAGTCAGTAGCCTCCTAGCTGACATTCTCCTCAGTCATACAGTAAAGAAAATCTTTAACAAAATGGTAATACCAGTGGAGTACAAATTAATACATTGCTACAAATATATAAACAATATCACTCGCCTAAGAGATGTACCACAGCCATGTGTAAAAGATCTTCATTAGGGCATAAGCACCATCCACCCACAAATACAGTTCACTATTTAAGCACAAACAGAAGAAAAACTTAATTTCCTATGCCTTATGATACACAAGAGAACAACAAGAATGAGTTCACAATTCACAGAAAACCCACAATGACCAGCACCACTATTCATAACCAAGACAATCACTGCATAACTGACAAAGAAACTAGCTTCAGATATTTACTACATAGACTGAATAAAACACCCATGAACAAACATGATCACACACAAGAACTGAATACAGCAAATCAAACTGCACAGGCGAATGGATATGATAGAAAGAGAGTAGATAAAGTAAAACACAAAATATTATAACAGGCAATACATAATCATCAAACATACACACAAAAAAGCACAACTCAACATACAACCAATCAGCAGACAGTCAGCAACAAATGGCACCTAATGACTTACAACAACAAAGTTACACATAATGTGAATAAGATACTAAAGAAACGAGGACTCAACATAGCATGCAGAAACAACAACACAATACAAAAAAGGCTTGGAACAAATATCACTAGCACTAATTCTAACAAATATGGGTAGTCTGGTATATATCTGTTAGTCAAATATGTAGCAATTTCAGAACCAGGCACACAAAACATTTCACAGCACTGGAAAGCAGTAGCCCACACTCAACATTAGCAGATCACCTGATAGCCCGGAAACAGCATCCAATAAACACTGAATCTGACTTAAAGATTCTTAAAACCAGTAACAGCCTGTACCAAAAATTAACACTGGAAGAAATCTATCACAGACAAAGATCAATGACCCAAGTAAAGATAGTACTAAAAGAACACCCATCATTGTGTAATAAAACCCTCTTAGCCACAATTCAAGAACTATATAAATAACACCCACACCACAATTTCCACTGATCAACCCCCAGAAATAAATTTCCCTCTCCCCCAAACTACACAACATTCACTATAGATGCCTGTCCACACAACCTCTCTCTGTCTCTCCCTCCGGACCCTGAACACACACACACACACACACACACACACACACACACACACATTTTCGAGCCTCATCCATACAAACATGCCACGAAAAAAATGGCTAGTACATAGTCATAAAAACCGCAATGAGGGCCAAAACACTGTGCAAGTTCGAAAAAGTCGCAGAAAACGACTGTGAAACGACAAAAGTGGTAGAAATCAGCGTGTTACCACACCACAAGCAAAGGAGATAAATGCTACTACACCTAAACTGTAAGTAATACGCAAAATAAGTGAGACATACTTATTTTCGTTCTGAAGTGCATAATAAACAAGGATAAAAATTACGTTTTGCTGTTTGAAGAGGACAAGCTGTTGATTGTGTAGCAGACTCACAGCAACATAAACATTCAATAGCTTCATGAAATGTATGTAAACTAATGTACACATCCACCCATTTTTAAAAGAGCTATAAACCCAGAAAATTGGACATTACGATGCATCAGTCTGGCATTACATACATCGACAATGAACTGTGTGAGGTAACGGGCGAATTGTTGCGCACTGAAAATACTCTAAGTTCGGAGTTGGCGTGGCCGCACGGACCGCTCGGCAAGCCGGGGCTCGTGTGGTGCCAAACATTAGCCGGAGCAAGAGGGGTAGCCCCAGCCGGCCGTGTGGCTGCGAATTCCATGTTAGCACTGTGTCAAGGACTGTGCTTTGTGTTGATGATGGAGATTTGTATGCCGGCAGTGGCAAAGATGGCGGACTTTGTGAAACCATAATGGCATACATTTCACAGTTCATGTAGAAACAGCTAGAGGAATCATAACTTAAAAGGAAACATGTACATTACCAATATTTGCACGACGATTCTGATAGTCTAAACGGATTTTCAATATGTTTATTAGTTTAAAGTGTAAGTTATACAAGTAACACCCAGCAACAAATTTCCAAAATATAAACGCATCATCCGATTTTGTCGATGGACGTCTTTAGAACGCTATTAGTATAAACCTAAATTGGCACGAATTACAGGCAAGTAACTTGAATAGTACATTAGTTATTGGAGGTCAAAGTGGCCGATTATTATAGATCGTGTCAAGCGCAAGTACTCCGCTGTTACATGAAGAAACGGTAGCTGCATGCTTATAAACATATTTATTCGTGTTTGTCTTTGTTTATATCCGATATATACTATTCATGAAGAAATTGGTCAAATATTTACTGTGTTTTTAAAAGCACAGAGACGTCAGGCTACTGGCCTACTTTTGTTTTTGTTGCATCGATATATGTTTATTTGATCTGTTTATGCGTTTAATAACACAGGTGTGCGACATAAAAATTCTTTCAAATTTATTAAGTCATTTTTATAGTGTTTTCAGCGCTGAATTCGGGAAAAATAGTCAAAAATTTCCATCACTTACAGTTATTTCACAAACGGCTTGTCTAGTTTCAGCTTTTTTATGTTTCAGCACTCTAGTGATGTGAATTTTGGTTTTTAGGATCTCCATAAACTGTTACATAGCCGTTTTATACTAGATATTCGTAAAATAAAGTTTAATTAGGAGAAACCAGCAGTATTTTCATGTCAGTGCCTGTCGCACTGTCCCTTCCCCTGCATTCACCAAGCAGTGAGCTTCTGCGAACGTCCTTCAGTACACAGTACCTCTTCACTCTGTACTGTTCACGTGTTGGTGTTACTGGTGATTTAAGGTAGTGACTGTTTTCTTGTGTTGTGAAGTTGTTTTACGGACAATGTATAACAGCATTTGCGAATTGTGCTATACTTAGCTTTTGTAACAGTACCTTCCAACCTGTTATAAGGAAGCCATGTATAATTTCTACGGGCTAGTAAATGCCAAATATGACCTACCCAGTGAATAACAGTAGTTAAGAGTAGCATGTATACGCAGTCACAGAAATGGACTGAAACCTTATCCCTGTTAACCACAATTTCCAATCCTACCTTTCAATAATGTATCATATAATTGGTTCTCAAAGATAACCAAGACTAAATAGCACCTGACGAAAGTTCAAGTTTAATTAACACACAAAAGCACATCACAAAAGCAAGAAGATAGCACTATTCCCACGCCTTTTATATATAGTCTTTTAGATAACCTCTTGAGGTCCCTTTAACTAGAAAATAACTATTCATTTAGTTTTCTTTCTAATGTAAAAGCCTGGAATGGAAGCCCACATTTTAACCCCTCTTTACAAAATTAAACTATACACACTTTTCAGAAAACAGTTTGCAGTATGACATCAGCTTACTTACTGCCCCACTTAAGATCATTTATCTTGCAAAACTTTGAAAAAATTTGCACTGATAATATTCTCTACAGACTTCAAGTATGACTTCAAGTAAAATTTACTCTATGAACAGCATCAGAACCTAGTGCTTTATAATACGACTTGTGAAGCAAGTGATTTTTAGTGACAACTTATTATGCAGCTGACTTATAACACTGACACTTGTAAAATATAAACAAACCCGAACGCATTAGAGATTTTCATAGATTCATTAATTAATACCTCCCTTTGTAACACTTAAATTAATAATCTAACTACCAATTTCTATATATTTTTGCATTCATAACTATGCATTGTTAAATAACACAGACGATTATCAGTTTTTCACACACTGGACACTCAGATATTAGTCCTTATGAGGAGAGGATCCTGATAGGTAGCATGAAAGAAACAATTCATGATTCAAACACGAAGTTTAGTATTATCTGCAATATTATTGCAAATTAATTCACACAAGGACTCTGGTATATACTGTTAAACAGTTCTAACCTCTTGGACCTGATGAAGTGGTGGCGCAATAGAGGTGGTGAGAACGTGGCTGCTACTTGGTCTCTCCTTAGGCAATAATATACTGTATTAAATTATTCTTGGTGACAGTGAATACCACTTTTAGAGCCATTTCCCATGCGAGAGCACCATTGTACAACCGCAATTACACCCGAGGCTATTTCATCTCCAATTAGCTACTGTATGGCTCACACAACATCTGTGCTATTCACTCATCGGCTGCTGGCTACTGACTCTTTACTGTGCTCTCTTACTTGCCACCCAGATTGAGAGCCGATTCCACTTTTGGGGTGCGTCAACTCACTTCCGTTGCGGACTGGAAGTACTATGTCTTTTTCATTGTACAATGAAAGTTCCTAAGTATGAGCCAGTTTTTTACATTATTATTTCCTTTACATAAACAAACCTATTTTAAAAAGTCTCATTATTTAAATACACAGTCACAGTTTTACAAAACATATTTCGTCAAACTCTATTTCCTTACAGTAAATCAATGACATTAAGCAGTAAAGAGAAAACACTTTGCTATTCACATCATTAATTACGCTGAACAACTATTCCATAACGATCATAGTGTTACAAATTGACAATGGCTACCAGAGTATGTATAAACTCGACAGACTGCTTATGCTACATTTGCGGTAACTATACCGTTTAAAAGCAACGAAGAAACATTTCCAATTTTGATGAAAAAATATATTTCGATTATTTTTCAATAAAGTTATGCCGTCAAGATAAGCCTTGGGCCCCACACAAAGTTTGTTCAGAGTGTGTTGAAGAACTGAGAAAATGGTTTCAACGTAAAAAGCAATCCTTAGTTTTTGGAATAACAGTTGTTTGGAGGGAGCACAAAAATCATGGTGATTACTGCTAGTTTTGTTCTTGCAACGTACAGGGTTTCAATTTGAGAAACAAAAAGAATATTTCTTACCCTAAGATTCAGTCAACCTTCGCCCTGTTCCTCATGGACTTGAAGTACCATATCCTCTCCTCCATATTCTTTAGATGATATAGATGATCACAAGCCATTGGCTCAGCAAGGTTATAGTGAAGAAGACAGATATTGCTACCATCCTGGCACAACCGATTCCATTCCATGTTTACAATCTGACCTGAACGATTTAGTTAGAGACCTAGGCCTTTCTAAAGAATCGACAGAGGCTTTACGATCTAGATAGAAAGATAAACGTATGTTGGCTTTCGGTACATCCTTTTCTTGGTATTGATCGAGGGGAAAGGAGTTTGTATCTTCCTTTTCTCAAGAAGGCGACCTTGTGGTTTGCAGTGATGTTCCTGGACTTACGGCAGGTTTAAAATAGAATATGCTGCTGATTAGTGGAGACATTTTATTGATTCTTCAAAAAGAGCCGTTAAGGCAGTACTTGTACAGAATGGCAATAAGTATGGTTCTATATCAGTCGGACACTCGGTTGACTTAAAAGAATGTTACAGAAACCTTTAACTGGTTTTAAGCAAACTCTGCTGTTCAGACCACAAATGGACACTATGTGGTGATTTAAATGTGATTTTAGTGCTGCTTCGTCAACAAAGTGGCTATACAAAGTTCAGTTGCTTTCTCTGTGAATGGGACAGTAAAGACAGAAAGCAACAGAACATTAAAAAAAGCTTGGCCCTTGAGAAAACCCTAACAGATGTGGGTTAAAAATGTTGACAGGGAAAGCCTTCTAGATCCCCAAAAGGTGTTACTTCCACCACTTTAAAATAAGTTGGGGCTCATGAAACAATTATTTAAGTCATTTCCAAAAGAAGGGGAGTCTTTCAGATTTCTTTGTGGACAGTTTACTGGTTTATCCAAGGCAAAGCTAAAGGAAGGAATCTTTGTCAGACCAGATATAAGAGAACTAATGACAGATACCAACTTTGTGGACAAAATTGAAACAAATGAAAAGGCAGCACCGACATATTTTAAATTAGTTGTTACCGGTTTCCTAGGAAACAAAAGACATCGAAACTATAAGAGAAACATCGCTAACATTTTGGACATCGTTAAGAAGCTGGGCTGTAACATTGGTATTAAATTTCACTTTCTCCTCTCACATCATGACTACTTCCCTGCAAACCTTGGTGATGTAAGTGAAGAGTAGGGCAAAAGATTACACCAAGACGCCAAAAAAATGGAAAGAAGATATCAAGGAAGATGGAACGTTAACATGATAGTGGACTACTGCTGGATGATAGAAATAGATGATCCTCAACGTGTCCGCAACCGGAAAAGCAATAAAAGAAGCTTCGACAGAAAGCGAAAACGTTATTGTAAGGCCTTATGAGCTTAAAGAGAAAAGGAATTGCACTGTAAATGTAGTTTACAACATGATTTATAAATGAAATAAAATTTTACAACGTTGGAAAGAATGTGATAAATTGCTAACATTTTGTTATTGTACCCAAAAATACTCCCTCACTTGTAAGTAACCTCACTTGATATTAAAAAAATGGATTGCATTTTTGAAATCAGCGCTGAAATGTACGTAAAAGTCATTTATCAAATTTCAAACAACTTTAAAAAATTTTTCTTTTGCAGACCCGTATAATGTGTGTTAGAGAGTGTTTATGGTCCAGCCGTAGGAATATGTATTTAATTTCAATCTATTTAAATGTAAATCCAGTATTTCATATGTGTTTCAATTTGTTTGTGAGTGTGCGTTGGCTTGGAAACATGGCAGGAGTGCTCTAGCCAGTCACAGCGCTCGTTACTATGGTGGGCGACTACTGAAGTTAGTGGAGAGACTGTATGGATGTGGGGGGAGTACTGAACGAGATGGGGCGACGGACGATCGCACAGGACACGGCGAGTGCTGGACGGGAAGGCACGATGGACGGTCATAGGAAATACTCGGTGGGTGTTGAGCAGTTTGTGCGTGGTCGCAGGGGATAGAAATATGTCGTAGTGCCGACTTGTGCACTTGTGAGGGTTCCGTAACTTCTGCAGTGAAGACGTAGTATGCATTTAGAAGTGAATTACTCGCGAGGTATGTTGTTCCTCATAACAAATTACGTGAAGTAGTAATCTATTGTTTCCCTGTTAATCAACTTATATTTTATATAATTTATGGAGCATCGACACCAATAAGTGTTTTGAGTAATAAGCGGCACTCTAAAAGGTAATTCGGCTATCGCACTCATCGTTTAAAGTCGTTAAAAATAGTGCCTGCAGATTTCAATATTTCATTTATTAATTTCTATGTTGCATTCAGAATTCGCAATTGCCGAGTGGTAGTATCCTTCGACCATTCGATTCATGAGTGTATTCATATTGTATACTGTAGACACAGCAGTATTTGGCCTGTAATGCGGCAACTACGTCTCTCACCCTCTAGGCAACGAAACCAGCCAAAACTTTTAATATTTCAACTCTGAGTCTCAGGGTGCATAATTGAGGACTACCATTATTTTTTTTTCTTTTGAGCCGGCAACTGTAAGAAAAACGATGTATAATATTTGACAACAATCAATTGATTTGTACCAAATATTTTCTCTAAACGTGGTGTTGGAACGTCCCCTTATAAAAATTTATGAATTACTGTGATGATAAACCTCTTAGGTTATTTGCTTTTCAAACAGCTGAGCAAAACTTACCGTACTCAGACATTTCTCTCTTTACTTATTCTGATCAACACTAAACTGACACACAATATTTTTAGCGCAACGCAACCTGACTTTTAATAATTCCTACAAAAGAATGGCCCTAACTAACAATAACCTATACCTTTCAAGAATCACTTACAAAAATCTTCGTTACTCAAACTACTGCAATACAGCGAGCGCCAGTACTGCCAGCTAAATAAAAGATTCTAACTACTGAAGTCACTAACTACTGATAGGCATAGTTAGCAAAGGAAACATTTTGATAAAGAACAAACAATGTATTTACCTTAATAGTGTTCAAAAGTCTTACAAATTTACTGTCTCTGATCGACACACGTCCAGATCATCCGCTCTCAAAACTCCACCATGTCTCTCCCCATATCCACCACTGCTGGCGGCTCACCTCCAACTGTGCAACGCTACGCGCTGTTAACAGCCAACTGCCCAACACTACACTAGCGAATATTACAACAATGCTAACCAGCCACAGACTGCACACAGCTCAGCCAGTGATTTTCATACAGAGCGCTACGTGGCGTTACCGAAATAAAGACCTATACAACCTACTTACAGTGTGTTGTAACAGTACTTGATTCTCATTTACCTCAACGTACGGTACAGATTGGACATTAGTTGCAAGGTAATGAGCGCACACTGATCACCAGATGGCACGCAAGTCGATGTGGGATTGCTTCTCCTGAACTACAATCAGTGTCATGCTCTGTTGGTAAAAGCTACAGATCGTCTTTGTGGACGTTTAGCACGTTATCAATGGCGCAATACGGCATAGTTAAGGGCGAGGAAAAAATGTTGGAAGTAAGAGAAGGTCTGGAGGGCGTCTGAAAGCGGGATAGTGGCTAAGAAAGAACATGGTGCAAGGGTCTCCAGCAACCAGAAGGTGAAGCACGTGGGATAAAGGCGCCACAGCCCTATCTGAGAGCTGATGAAAAGGGCTATCGGTTTATCAGGGTCATGGTACAGGCCTAACTGCCATGGCACCATGAGAGGATGAGGGTCTCGTACCGCATCTTCAACAGGAAGTTGTGTCAAATGTACGAACCCAGTGCCGCTAGCATATGGGAGGCCATGGATGGTACAACGTGTAGCGTCTATGAAAAGTGGGAAATACGTGATATTAAATATACATTAGCATATTTTGTCCATTGCCGAAGATCGAGGGCTCATAAAATATGATCTAGGCACTTGAGGGCAATAGTGGGCCACAGATCAGCCTTAAAATCTAGTACTGGGCGCCTAATACTAACAGATACACACAAGAGAGCAACGCTGTCCTCAGGGGGCGGCAAGATTGACTGCATAAACAGTGCAGCAAAACACATGGCCACTGAGAGACATCCCAGACAGACGTTGATACAGACCACAGGGCAAAGTTCCCGTAGCGAAAACATACAACAGTGTAGAGAGCGGGAAGCCCTGATGCACCGAATGACGGGCCAAGATGCGAGGAGTGAGGCGGCCATTGTAGAGTACAAGGGACGTCGCTCCACAGAGGAGACGCACTGCGTCGTCGGCGGTAGTATCAGTGTATCAGTGTGTCAGCGAAGCACCACTTCCAGTTAGTCCTGGTCAACCCAATCCTCTGAAGTCAAAGATAGCCAAAAATGCTCTGCACACGACAAGCTTAATCGACAGCGACTACATGTCAATGGCAACAGAGAGCAGTGGAGATGTTGCTGACACCACCCAAAGAGGTTTGATCAAGGGAAACCGTGTACCGGACCGTCTGCCTCTGCATAACGGTGATGAAGCTTGCATGACAGGTGACATAAGATTTCAACAACATTCCATCCATGCTGCCACCAGGAGGAATGTCCAATGAAACTCTAGTGGGAGACCGTCAGGGTGGGTAAACTGGTCATAGAACTCGCCTTCATAGCATCATGGATTTTGTCCTACGCGACATCGGCAAGCAGGTCCATCATTGGACTCCACAGTAACCAAGGTAAAGGTGAGTCGGGAGACCACCACAATGTTGGCTGGGTGGTGACGTTGTTCACTTGTGCATGGAATAGTCTATAACATGCGTGGAGGACATACACTATATCGCATTGGGTATGCAAACGCCCTCCATCATAAGTCGTAAGAACATTGATCAATGTCCTGCAATTGTGTCGCCACTCCATATACAGATGCTACTGCACTAGCCTGTCATATGTGTGCACCATGACCATAGCTGCTTCACGATGGCATCAGGAGAGGGCAGTGATTTGTTCTTTGGCATGATTTACCATCCCCTGACGCTCTGGCGAGCATAGAATCGAAATATATTCTCATAGAAGGGTCATGTAGAAAACCTAGGTTCATCGACACCACGCCACGACCTACCTTCTGTAATCAGTGAGGGCTTCGTGAAAGGCAGTCATTGTACAGAGGACCCACTATGACAGGGCAGATTGATATATATTACGATGTCAGTCATAGGCTGTCCACGTGGACTCAGTGAGCTGAATGCAGTTGGATGTACTAATATGGACTGTGTTCAGTTTCCATGTCTCCAGCCACACCACATCTGTCGTCAGCAGAGACTGATGGTACAGATATCGGCATTATGGTCAGGCAACGCAACAGATCGAAAATGACCATATCACAGGAGATACAAACACAGTAGAGACAAAAGAAAGACTAGTGAAATGCGTAAACCCTAGACAGTCGCATGGAACATGCTCCCAAGAGTCTACAAGGTTGAGGTGCTGGATAATTGGCATTAGCGCTGCGCATGGAGAGGGAAGTGGCCTTTGGTCTTTAGACATCTGAGTGGCGCTGAAGTTGACTCCCTTTGTCAATATAACCTACCGAGAGGGGCATGACCAAATCAGAGAGGAATTTGAAATTTCCATGGTGGTGATCCAAACTAGACGGCACTGGACGTTGATGATCATGATGCCACTACCGTGAGAGCCATACTTCTCACATTTTGGAGATAAGCAACTTCATCAGTGACGATACCGTCACATACGATGATCGCAATCCCACTACCAATGGGTGAAGCTTGGGAGATGTATGTTTTAAAGGCATGAGGAATACAAAAAGCTAGAATGTAAATCCTTTTGATGGAGGACAGGGTCAACGTCTGCAGCAGGTAATATTTTATGGGCACATGCCGGTGTATGGTACATGCCAATGTTACTGACATTGACAATAGCTATGCAATAAGCCTGAATAGCTATCATCGTCAGGAGGGTGGAATGTACATCAGTGTGATGAGGAAGACGTCGACCCCAACGAGGTCGTTCGATCACCCCGTACATCCACAGAACACAGTGGTGTACCCACAGGTAGTATCAGACCCAAAAATGGAGGCAACTGTGTTAGATGCAGACGGAGGAAGGGCAGTGGTTCTCAGATGGATGCTGACCAGAGACAGGGGTGGGAAGACAAGTCACGTGATCCTGTGTTGTGGCGTGGGAAGACATCAGTAGGAGGATCATCTTTCTGTGTTCACATCCGATGGAGGCTGTCACTGGATTGGGTACGGCGCTGTCGCTTCCATTTCCTCGGATACCCTTGCTTTCTAACGTGCTGTTTCATGTCAGATGTTGGATAGCTGTGGCCATATAACAGAAAAGCAGAGATCAGCATAGCTTCATGATAAACAGTCGTGGGGTCGGGACCGACGTCTTGTTGCTGCTGTCGGTCATCGTCCGTTGTTACGGCCGCCGACTGGACTGTAGTAGAAACAAGAAAAAAGTCCATTGCGTCCTCGAGAGCACTCGACACTGGCACTGCCTGAATCAGAGTGGGTGCACCATGCAGCCCTGCTGCGCACACGAAAGACAGAGGTAACGCAGTAGGAACCTCAGGCAGAGCGATGTCTTCGATAGGCACCTGAACCTGACTGCTTCACAGACTTTCCGAACGCACATTACCTTCCTGGCCACAACCTGAGTAAGTGCGCAGTTGGCCGTCGTACCTGACTTCAGCCTTGCAGCCGCCAAGTGGAGTCATCCCTGGAGGCTTTTATCAGTACCTGAAAAATAGTTTATTTAATTACCTTAAAATAGTATCATAATTCTGCAGTAATGTTGTTGTTGCTGCTGCTGTTGTAGCCTTCACTCCGAAGACGTGTTTGATGCAGCTTTCCACGCTAGTCTATTCTGAGCAAGTGTGTTAGTTTCAAAATAACTACTGAATCCATTTGCACCAATTTACTGTACACATGTTTAAGACTTCCTCTTATCCAATACAGTTCCCTCCGTTACCAAGTACACTACTGGCCATTAAAATATCTATACCAAGAAGAAATGCAGATGATAAACGGGTATTCATTGGACTAATATATTACACTAGAACTGACATGTGATTACATTTTCACGCAATTTGGGTGCGTAGATCATGAGAAAGCAGTAGCCAAAACAACCACCTCTGGCCGTAATAACGACCTTGAGAAGCCTTGGCATTGAGTCAAAAGTGTAGTGACTGGCGTATTGTGACGAGCCAGTTACTTGGCCACCATTGACCAGACGTTTTCAATTGGTGAGGGATCTGGAGAATGTGCTGGCCAGGGTAGCAGTCGAACATTTTCTGTAACCAGAAAGGAACGTACAGGACCTGCAACATGTGGTCCTGCATTATCCTGCTGAAATGTTGGGTTTCGCAGGGATCGAATGAAGGGTAGAGCCACGGGTCGTAACACAACTGAAATGTAACGTCCACTGTTCGAAGTGCCGTCAATGCGAACAAGAGGTGACCGAGGGGTGTAACCCGTTGCACGCCATACCATCACGCCGGGTGATACGCCAGTATGGCGACGACGAATACATGCTTCCAATGTGCGTTCACCGCGATGTCACCAAACACGGATGCGACCATCATGATGCTGTAAGCAGAACCTTGTTTCATCTAAAAAAAGATGATGTTTTGCCATTCGTGCACCCAGGTTCGTCGTTGAGTACGCCATCGCAGGCGCTCCTGTCTGTGATGTACCGTTAAGGGTAACCGCAGCCATAGTCTCCGAGCTGATAGTCCATCCAGCTGCAAACGTCGTGAACTATTTGTGCAGATCGTTGTTGTCTTGCAAACGTTCCCATCTGTTGACTCAGAGATCGAGACGTGGCTGCAAGATCTGTTATAGCCATGCGGATAACATGCCTGTTATCAGTTGGGATCCAGCACGGCGTTCCGTATTACCCTCCTGAACCCACCGATAACATATTCTGCTAAAAGTCATTGGACCTCGACCAACGCGGTAACAATGTCGCGATACGATAAACCGCAATCCCGGTAGGCTACAATCTGACCTTAATCAAAGTCGGAAACGTGAAAAGCTAATCATTTGCATATCATAGCGTCTTCTTCCTGTCGGTTAAATTTGGCGTCTGTTTCACCTCATCTTCGTTGTGTATCAGTTTTAATGGCCAGTAGTGTAGTTTACTGCATGATCTATCAAGATGTGTCTTAGCAATCGACCCATTTAATCATGTCCCACCACAAATTTCCGTTTTCCGCTATTCGCTTTTGTACGTTTCTATTGCATATGCTAAATCCCATATAATCTACATAATCCATCTGTACCACAATATTTGAAGAGCTTTGTCTCTTCCTTCCTTGAATTGCTTATTGTCCACGTTTCACTTGCGTACAATGCTACGTTGCAGACAAATTTGTTAAAGAGATTTCCTAACACTGAAATATATATTAAAAGTTAAAAACTTACTCGTTTTTAGGAACGATTTTTGTTGCTATTGGCAGTCTGCAGTTTTTATCCTCTTTACTTGGCCAACATCAGTTAATTGGCTGCCAAATAGTATTATTTCCTCTTTTTTACTCTCTCATTTTCTAATCCAGTTCTCTCAGCGCTGTCTGATTTAATTCGTCTATGTTTCATTGCCCTTACATTATTTTTGTTGAAGTTTATCATACAACTTCTTTCCAGCATACGATTTCTTCTGTTTATTTTATCTTTACCGTCTTTTGCATAATTACAGCGTCATTGGGAAACCTCAATGTCTTCAATTCTTCCCCTGAACATTAAAATTTATCTTCCAATTTATTTACTGTTTACACAATGTACAGACTGTATAACTTCAGAGACAGGCTACAATCCTGTCTCTCTTTTGTCAGTTACTATTTCCCTTTCATTTACTTTGACTCTGGCAACTGTACATTTGTTTCTGTGCAAGCTGTAAATAACGCTCAAGTCTCAGCATTTTATCCCTGGTAATCTTAATCTATAAGTTAATCTATGGGTTAGTATTACCTCGCGTTTTCCGACATTTTTCTGAACCCAAACTAATCTACTGCCAGGCCAGAGCTGTAAATATTAAAAATTACTGGTGTGGACCAGAAAATTCTCCACTTTGACAGTTTTTACTTACCGAAAACTGCCCTGTGATATATTAACATTCTCTGTGTGTAGGTTACGAGATCATATTTGGTTCGTAAAGATCATTACTGTTACTACTGTTCGTACTACGATTGTTAATTGTCATCATCATTACATATAGGGCATTTAGAGAGAGGTAACAAAAGCGACTGGGTACCTCCTAATATCGTGTCGGACCTCCATTTGCTTAGTGCAGTGCAGCAACACTACATGGCACGGAGTCAACAAGTCGTTGGATGTTTCCTGCACAAATACTGAGCCATGCTGCCTCTGTAGCCGTCCATCATTGCGAAAGTGTTGCAGGGCAGGTTTTTGCGCACGTACTATCCTCTCGATTTTTCTCTATACATGTTCAATTGGATTCTTGTTGGGCGATGTGGCTGGCCAGATCTTTCGCTTAAACTGTCCAGAATATTCTTCAAACCGATGACATATCGCATTGTCTTCTATTAAAATTCCATAGATGTTTAACAGCATCAATGGCTCCAAATGGTCAAGTCGGTTCAGTTGAACCAGTTTACCCAGTCCATTCAGTGTAAACACAACCAACACCATTATGGAGCCATCACCAGTGTGCACAGTGCCTTCTCGACAATTTGGATCCATGGCTTCCTAGGGTCGGGCAACACTTGAATCCTCCTACCAGCTCTTACCAGCTGAAATCGGGACTCATCTGACCACGCCACAATTTTCCAGCCGTCTAGAGTACAACTGATAATGTAACGAGCCGAGGAGAGTCGAAGCAGGTGATGTGTTATTAGCAAAGGCACTGGCGTCGGGCATTTCCTGCCTTAGCCGAATAATGCCCAATTTCGCCGCACTGACCGAACAGATACGTTCTTCGTACGTCCCTCGTTCAGTTTTGCGGTCATTTCTCATAGTGTTACTTGTCTGTCAGCACTGACGACTTTTACTCAAACGCCGCTGCTCTCGATCGTTGAGTGAAGTTCGTCGACCACTGCATTGTCCGTGGCGAGAGGGAATGCCTGAAATTCTCCTATTCCCGTCACACTTTCGGCACTGTCGATCTCGCAATATTTAAGTCCTTAACGATTTCCGAAATGGAATGTACTATTCATGTAACTCCAACTACCATCCCGCGTTCGAAGTCTATTAATCCCCGCAGTGCAGCCATAATCTCGACAGAATCCTTTTCACTGGAATCAACTCAATACAAATGTCAACTACGCTAATATGCTGCCCTGTTATATCCTGTGTATGCGATACTACCACCATCTGTATATGTGCTAGTCGGTATTGCCTGACATTTGTCACCTCGGTGTATTGTGCGTATTTCAGCGTTAACTTCCTAACTATGTCCGGTTACACGTAAGTGATCTTGTCAGGTAAGACAAATGAATAAGTAAATAAATAACAACAATAAAAGGGGACCATAGTTGTTCACTGCCGGACCAAGATATTTCTCCGTCGCAGTTCTATGTATAAACGCCCACAGGATGTGTTACGGAATTTCTGGAAACGGGGAGACGCTGGAGAGCGATGCCCTGTGATGTTACGCTTCCGCGCTAGCGTGACGTGACACGGCGAGGAAGGGAGGGAGAGAGGGAGGGACAGAGGCGCTTGTCCTAAAGAAGCAGGGCGTGGCCGTCCCAGGGCGGCTGTTAACGTGTCACCTGCTCTGCGGGCAGGCCGATACTCCGCCGTCAAGGGGCCGCCGCACGATCCACGGGAGAGGCCCACCTCCACCACAGTGCCTGAATTCTACAGGTACATCCATACTTCACAAACCACTGTGAAGTGCGTGGGTAAGGGTGTTTTCCAATACATCAGTTATTAGGGGTTTTCCCCGTTCTGTTCTCGTGTGGATCGCGCGAAGGCTGGTTGATTAAACGCTGGTTGATGATACTTCTAGATACAGCACTTAAAGCTAGTTCTTGGAACTTTGTATACGAACTTTCTCGGGATTGTTTGCGTACTTCTTCAAGCGCCTACCAGTTTACTTTCATCAGTGTCTTTGTTAAACTCTCCCATGGGTCAAACATACTCGTGGCGATTTGTGCTGACCTTTTCTGTATATGGTCAATATACCCTGTTAGTGCTGTTTGACATGAGTCTCGCAAACTTGAGCAATATTCTATGATGGGTTGTATGCAATCTCATGTGCAGCCTGTTTGCATTTCCGTAGTATTCTGCCAGTGAACCGCATTCTGTTACATCTTTTATCCCCGAAACGAGCTTATATGATCATACTGTTACAATCGCTAGAAAGTGCTACATTTACTAATCTGTATGATTTCACCAATTCCTTGTGTCAATCGTTGACATGGCATTAGTATACTCCCTTATTTCTTTCTGGAAACGGCCTTGCCGTAGTGGCTACACTGGTTCCCGTCAGATCACCGCAGTTAAGCGCTGTCGGGCGTGGTCGGCGCATGGATGGGTGATCATCCATGCCGTCATACGCTGTTGGCACTTTCCGGGGTGCACTTGGCCTCATGATGCCAATTGAGGAGCTACTCGACCGGTTAATAGCGGCTTGGGTCAAGAATACAATCATAATGACCGGGAGAGCGGTGTACTGACCCCACGCCCCTCCTATCCGCGTCCTCCACTGAGGATGACACGGCAGTCAGATGGTCCCGGTAGGCCACTCGTGGCCTGAAGACGGATTGCTTTTTTTATTTATTTCTGGAAAGCGCACAATTTAACATTTCTCTATATTTAAAGCAAGTTGCGTATCTTTGTCTATGACAATGAAATCTTATCAAGATCGAACTGAATGCAATTTTTTTCAGTCAGTTTTCACTACATTTAACTGCACCATCTACAAAACGTCCGATGTTAATATTAATATTATCATTGTGATGTAGTCTGATGAACGAGATCTCATCTCCAAGTTAGTACATCACAGTGGAATCACAAGTAAAGACAGTCTGTGCCTGACACATTGACGAACGACAGACGCCGATGTAGGACACACCAAACAGGTTCTGTATGTCATAGACACGCCGTGGCGCGTACATCACAGCACATGACACTGCAGGTATTACTAGTGCCATCAACCGTCCCTGTCGAGGAGCGACAGACAATTTCAGATGACTGCGAATTTAAATGTATGCAAGCTCTCGATAGCACGAGATAAAGTTAAGACCTTTTGTGGGTATCAATTCAACTACATGTTGATTTCCCGTAGACCCGGTAGGCAAATGAGCATTCGCGACGTATGGCGGACAAGCCGAATAGTGTAACGTGACAAGTTTGTTGCGGGGCGTGTATTTCTCGTGGGCCCTGACTGGATGCTTGCTTACGTTAGAGCACAACACCGCTGAACCCACTCGTTAATCGCTGCTTACGATGACAGCATTGTCTCACTTCAGATCCATCACTGTGAGTTGAATTAAAAGCCAGAGGTGTGTATCAAAGTTTACAGTCAGTTTGAAGCCTCTCCTTCAAAAAACGTATGAATTACTATGCTGGTAAACCCCTTACGTTATTTGATTTTTAAACCGATGAGCAAAACTGAACGTACTCAGACATTTCTCTCTTTACTTATTCTGATCTTCACTAAACTAACGCACAATATTTTTAGCTCACCGCAGTCTGACTTTCAATAATCCCTACAAAAGAATAACCGTAACTTACAATAACCCATACCTTTCATGAATCACTTATCTTCGTTACTCGAACTACTGCAATGCAGCGAGCGCCAATACTAACAGCTAAATAAAAGATTCAAACTACTGAAGGTACTGACTACTGTTAGGCATAGTTAGCAAGTGAAGGATTTTGATAGAGAACAAATTATATATATATATATATATATATATATATATATATATATATATATATATATATATATATATATCAGTTCATTACTCTTTCGACGGACACACGCCCAGACCATCCGCTCTCAAAACTCCCCTTCCCCTATCCCTCTCCCCACATCCACCACTGCTGGCGGCTCACCTCCAACTGCGCAACGCTACGCGCTGTTCACATCCAACTGCCCAGCACTACAATAGCGAATAGTCCAACAATGCCAACCAGCCACAGACTGCAACACAGCACAGCCAGTGATTTTCATACAGAGCACTACGTGACGTTACCAACATAAAAACCTAAACAGCCTACTTACAAGTTGTATGTTGATATACGACTCTCCTATACTGCACCAATTATTAAGTTTAGAGTGTACAGCGCCAATAACATAGCCGGCCGGTGTGGCCGTGCGGTTCTAGGCGCTTCAGTCAGGAACCGCGTGACCGCTACGGTCGCTGGTTCGAATCCTGCCTCGGGCATGGATGTGTGTGATGTTCTTAGGTTAGTTAGGTTTAATTAGTTCTAAGTTCCAGGCGACTGATGACCTCAGAAGTTAAGTCGCATAGTGCTCAGAGTCATTTCAACCATTTGACAATAACATACACATACCGACACTGCTGTGGACATGGGCTTTGATGTTATACAGATAGGCGCAAAGGTCAACGAGCCTACGAAATAATCATAAAAATGACGTGTGTCTTAAAATGCCATTGGATCAGATATCCTTGGAAAGGACCAGACAAAAGAAGATGTATTACACCGAATAAAGCTAACCAGAGTAACAGACATGAAAGACTGAATGGGAAAAGCTGTGTAAGCTATGTAAGAAACTCTTAAAGAACATAAGTGTTTAGCGGAAGGATAGGGGCTAAATTTCGACTGTTGTAGGATATAATACTTTTGCAAATGGAGATATCGAATGTCATCACCCGCGATATGACCTATATTATTTATAGATGACACAGGATGAATTTGTGATTATTCTTGTTGTGTGGACATTGCAAATAATTTGTAATTAATTGATTGAATACATGTGGTATTCAAACACGTATCAGAAGTTGTTAAGACAAGGTATAGGATACCCAGTACTAGGAGGAAGCTGCATTTGAATCTTTAATCTAGGACGTTGCTGAAGTCCGATTTTTCTTGTATTAGGCCACGATCGGCCATACAGTGCAAGACAGCATGTGAACACCATGTGCTGTCCACGTGAAGGCCAAGGCTCCGCCTGTCGCGGGTTTGCTGGTGCTTCTCGGAAATACTCGGTAAAATCGTTTGCAGTGCGTAATTTTTCAGTCGGCAGGTCTTTCTTCGGTTCGGCAGAATCGTGATGTCACTGCTATTTACACGTGCTATTTTTTCGTGGATTGAAATAAGTTCACAGGTCAAGAGGCTGTTTGCATAAAAGAGGTAATCTAGCGATCTATCGTCACAAGCATTTAAAAAGGAACTTAATGACAGAACACAAGGATAAGAAATCTCAATATCTAATATGCGACGTACAGTCGCCTAACCGACTGTTACCGCAAATTTGCTATGGAACGACAATACAGAACCATATGGAATGAAAAAGATTTATTTGACTATGAAAGAGCAAAGAATTACAACAGTCAACAGAAGAGATTTATTGTCCTGTACATCAAAATGCACTTTCTGCTACATTTGCAGGAGTGGAGTACGTGATGTAATTAGTGTTACGCATAGTAACCTTTCTGAAGTAGTCGCACACATAATTGGAACATCAGTTGCAACTGCTTTCGATGGAACTGACTGAAGAGTGTTAAGACTTCACCAACTACTGCAACGTAAGTCGGCTATGTTATCGGGCATGCCTGTAACGATTTGGCGTTTTAAAACCATCCCTTGTTAAGTTTATGAAGGAAAGAGAACAGCAGATACGAGAATTACAACATCATGAATGGATTGCAGACTGCGCAGTTTAGGTGGACTTGACTCTACACTGCCACAGTAAGACATTGTAAGGTGAGAAACAACATATTTCTGATTTGATAGGGATGCATTTGAAAAGGGATTCGCCTTGCGGAAAGGACAAATTCTGATAGAAAACATCGTCCATTTCCCTAAGTTCACTGTCGTTAAAGAAACCGCGAGGTTTTAAGAATCATTTATAGCCTTGAAGGAATTATAAGGATAATTTTCTATACATTTTGAGGAAGCCTATCATACATTTATTTTAGAGATGCTTTCGATACCGTTTGCCATTTTAGGAGGAAGTGCCCCTTTCGATAAGAAGGATCAGACTGATGTGCAATCCATTTTCCGTTTAAATGACAAATTCTTTTGCGTTGAAACGGTCCAGAAGGCCAAAAGCGCTTTCCTTCGGAAGAGTTTCCAGCTCTCATAATGAGGCTGCTAATGTAGAGATATATTTCGGTCATAATATGTGTTTTAACTGCTTTTCTCGAGTATGAAACTAAATTACTCAAGAGTATGTGGCAATAATCAACAGTTTATGGCGAATATAAATTTTATTATATTTTCAGTGGGCCAAATTTAATTAAATAATAGTGACAGTTTGTTTTGTTTGTGATCTATATTGTTGAGAAATATGAAATATGAAACCTAGTCGTATGTCGTGCGAATGCTTTGCCACTTAAATACGTGCATAGATAGTTTACCTCTCTTCCACCTCCACGCACTCGGACAGAGTGGTTTCTTTGTGGAGGGGAGAGGGGAATGTGTAGCCACGAAGAAAGCTACAGCTTGCGAGACTGAGACCTACTTGCATGCCGAATATTTGGCTGTCCCTGTATACTTTCTGGAAGATAGAAAACGTATTTTAAGGCCAGTTTGGAAGTTCTCTGTAAAAGGAAATGTTGACTGGTGTATTGGGTGAAATAATTACAATTTGATCGGGCAGAGCTGAAATCGTTTTCACTGCCAATCTTAAGTAACAGATTATTTGATTGTTATTAGCCATTAACAACAAATTAGATACCTTTATACTTCGTTTACTTTAAGACATAAGCACGTGTAGCTCTCATTAACGCGCTACACGTGTTCAATATTTGGCAAGTTGCATGTTCTCAAGGGTGACCAACTTCGTACGTGAATAAAAAAATTAGGTGGTCATAAATCTTGACTTCATGAATAAGGTACACGCGTTACGTGGAACTGCCTTCTGGTAAATTATGTGTAGCTCAGGCAAGAGTTCAAGCTCGAGCAGAGCGTGGCAGAGATGGGTAGTGGAGTGTTCGAAGAGCACGTCATAAATAAATCAGAAAATATCGGTCCGGTGGTAGGAGCTTCCAGAAAGAACCGCTCTGACACGCCTCAAAAACTGTTTCCAACAAAAGGACAAGCGTACACTGCTGTCTCATCTACCGCTGAATAACTGAAAAGGACGCGCTATAGCGTTCAAACACCTGTATGAGCTTGAAAATGTCAGGCCGTCAGGTAACGACGTTCTGTGGAAAATGAAGGAAACAGAAGTGGCGGTTCTACTCAGAAACGTGTGTTTATGTTACTGTGTGCGTCTGTGTCATAGCGGAGGAAGCTGTAGTCCAACATCATGTCGATGCGGAATCATAAAAGTCAGAACAGTGGCTTTGCTACAGAAACCATGTCGGCTTCATTATCCGGGGCATTAGAGAAATCAATGAGAATTTTAATGCATTTGATAATTTCTTTTTCATTTAGTTATTTAAGATTTAATGCTGTTTTACGTTTCAGTATGCTTGTACACGTGTGCTCACGGGAGCACAGAAGACAAGCAATTTCAAACAGTTTCACACGTGAAGTATCGCACATATACAAAATTTGCCAAAAGGTGACCACCGTGATAACACTTACGCTATGCGATAATCACACGTGACTCGTTATCTGCGTTACTACCTGTAAAGATCAATTTTTCTAAGGACTCACCCAGTAAATAGAGACTAATACTTACTTAACATACATCATGCTTCTTTAAGACTAGCCAAACTTCACCCCTTAATCGTGAACTCACAGTCCTATAAGTTTGTTACTAAAGCTGAAAAATAACTTTCAATAAGATTAAGCTCTCACGTTCAGATGACATGATGCTTGACGAAACGCAACTCATTGTTGATGTAATGATGCATAAAGAATAGAAACACTAAGAGATAATTACATGTGAGAATTTAACTAATTACAACATTTAAAAAAGCTAGCTCAATGTCTACACTTCATGCGCTATCAGAAGATGTCACTGATGACGACGAGTTATCAGTGAAACTAGTTTAGGCATAATAAGGAAAGTGGTTCTGTCAAGGTGGACCAACAAAAACCATATTGTTTTCACGCAGACTCGAAGCAGGAGAAGAGCTCAAGTATTCAGTGAGTGGTCTAGAAGAGATTAGGAGGAGCAGTAACTACAGGCTCAATAGGAAATGATAAAAGGCTAAAAAAGGCTAGTCTCTCATTGGGAACATTCTGGAAGTCAGCTAACCTTTTGGTCAACGACAACAGTCTCATTCGAGTGGCAAAGGAAACGGATTGATTACCTGTGGTACCAAGTATCCTTCACTATGTACTTATGATAGCTAAACTTAGAGCATATGCGGATGTATATGTAGATGCAGAATAGTAAACGTAATAGGTTGATAGTTTCTACATTATCTGCAAGGTTCTTTTTTGTATCCCCTGTTGTTTCTGACTTACATAATGGATCTTCCATTTGCTGTTTCAGAAGTTGCAAACTAATTCCTCCCTTCAGATTGCACCAGAATAAAAAGTAGTACCCATCCCATACGGAAAAGGCATTTCACTAAATATTCATAAACATCAGCAGATGGTTCAGAGAAAATGCAATATCAATTAATTTACAAGAAAAAACCCTTACATACTACACAGTACTTCTATAAAACTTCAATAGGTACCAAGATAAGTTTCTACAAAACGGAAATACAAGAAGTAGAATGTTCGAAGTTCCTGGACTATGGATAGATCACAACTCACTGAATGTAATTACCGAAGCGCCGAATTTCTGTTACGTTTGCAATTCATATGGTTACCACCATACGTCATTTAAAAATGAAAAGAACATAGTTTATTTTGTATATTTACATTCATAGATGAGTTATGAAACAATTTTTTGGGAAGAGTAACTTGCAGGGACAGTAATTTTAGAACACATACCCGTGTAATAAGAATTATAGCAACCATATTTCTGGAACGTCCTGCTGCTATCTCTTTGTATTTTGACCAAAACTCAACAATATACAGGGTGAATCATCCAAACTTCTACCTCAGACTCTCCTAAACTGGATGGTGCTGTTGTTGTGCTGCTTTCACATAGATAAAGTCTTACCGCTGGCTCAGGATTACAGTCAGGTGATACAACTTCAATAACCACTAGAAAGTGTATTTAATTTGTATATTTCATAATTGAACGGTGTACACTAACGGTAATAAAATTAAACTGGAGTAAATTAGAATGCCAATGTTTTTTTTAATTCCAGGATTATATTACAAGCAGTTCATGAACTATCGCAGTTCCAAAATCGTAAAAACAGGCAGATGTCTGCCTCGCATGCCAGCACTAACTTGAGGGAAATAGTCCTTCAAATGTGGACTACCAGTTTCAATACTAACTTCAAGCCTCCCATGTAAAGACTGACGCATTTAATCAGAAACTTCAGCGCAGGCAATAGCAATACGTCCTTTCACATCATCTTGTATAGTCGGTATGTCCTTATAGACGGCGTCTTTCATCTCTCTCAGAGGAAAAAATTGAATGGGTTGAAAACTAATTCACGGGATGGCCAAAGTACAAGCCGGCGTCTTCCAATTCAAATATTTTCCAAGAAGCCGTGAAAACATGCAGCAGTACGTCGAGATTTATGCGCTACATCTACATCTATATTCAGACTCCGCAAGCCACCCAACGGTGTGTGGTGGAGGGCACCTCACGTGCCACTGTCATTACCTCCCTTTTCTGTTCCAGTCGCGTATGGTTCGCGGGAAGAACGACTGTCTGAAGGCCTCTAATTTTACATTCGTGATCTCCTCGGGAGGTATAAGTAGGGGAAGCAATATATTCGATACCTCATCCAGAAATGCACCCTCTCGAAACCTGGCGAGCCAGCTACACCGCGATGCAGAGCGCATCGCTTGCCGAGTCTCCCACTTGAGTTTGTTAAACATCTCCGTAACGCTATCACGGTTTCCAAATAACCTTGTGACGAAACGCGCCGCTCTTCTCTATCTCCTCCGTCAACCCGATCTGGTACGGATCCCACACTGATGAGCAATACCCAAGTATAGGTCGAACGAGTGTTTTGTAGGCCACCTCCTTTGTTGATGGACTACATTTTCTAAGGACTCTCCCAATGAATCTCAACCTGGTACCCGCCTTACCAACAATTAATTGTATATGATCATTCCACATCGGATCGTTCCGCACGCATACTCCCAGATATTTTACAGAAGTAACTGCTACCAGTGTTTGTTCCGCTATCATATAATCATACAGTAAAGGATCCTTCTTTCTATGTATTCGCAATACATTACATTTGTCTATGTTAAGGGGCAGTTGCCAATCCCTGCACCAAGTGCCTATCCGCTGCATATCTTCCTGCATTTCGCTACAATTTTCTAATGCTGCAACTTCTCTGTATACTACAGCATCATCCGCTAAAAGCCGCATGGAACTTCCGACACTATCTACTAGGTCATTTATGTATATTGTGAAAATCAATGGTCCTATAACACTCCCCTCTGGCACGCCAGAGGTTACTTTAACGTCTGTAGACGTCTCTAGATTGATAACATGCTGTGTTCTGTTTGCTAAGAACTCTTCAATCCAGCCACACAGTTTGTCTCATATTCCGTAGGCTCTTACTTTGTTTATCAGGCGACAGTGCTGAACTGTATCGAACGCCTTCCGGAAGTCAAGAAAAATAGCTTCTACCTGGGAGCCTGTATCTAATATTTTCTGGGTCTCATGAACAAACAAAGCGAGTTGGGTCTCACGCGATCGCTCTTTCCGGAATCCTACACAGTAGATTCTGGGTTACCAAAAACGACATGATACTCGAGCAAAAAACATGTTCTAAAATTCTACAACAGATCGACGTCAGAGATATAGGTCTATAGTTTTGCGCATCTGCTCGACGATCCTTCTTGAAGACTGGGACTACCTGTGCTCTTTTCCAACCATTTGAAACCTTCCTTTCCTCTAGAGACTTGCGGTACACGGCTGTTAGAAGGGGGGCAAGTTCTTTCGCGTACTCTGTGTAGAATCGAATTGGTATCCCGTAAGGTCCAGTGGACTTTCCTCTGTTCAGTGATTCTAGTTGCTTTTCTACTCCTTGGAAACTTATTTCCATGTCAGCCATTTTTTCGCTTGTGCGAGGATTTAGAGAAGGAACTGCAGTGCGGTCTTCCTCTGTGAAACAGCTTTGGAAAAAGGTGTTTAGTATATCAGCTTTACGCATGTCATCCTCTGTTTCAATGTCATCATCATCCCGGAGTGTCTGGATATGCTGTTTCGAGCCACTTACTGATTTAACGTAAGACCAGAACTTCCTAGTATTTTCTGTCAAGTCGGTACATAACATTTTACTTTCGAATTCACTGAACGCTTCACGCATAGCCCTCCTTACGCTAACCTTGACATCGTTCAGCTTCTGTTTGTCTGAGAGGTTATGGCTGCGTTTAAACTTGGAGTGAATCTCACTTTCCTTTCGCAGTAGTTTCCTAACTTTGTTGTTGTACCACGGTGGGTTTTTCCCGTCCCTCACAGTTTCACTCGGCACGTACCTGTCTAAAACGCTTTTTACGATTGCCTTGAACTTTTTCCATAAACGCTCAACATTGTCAATGTCGGAACAAAAATTTTCCTTTAGATCTGTTAGGTAGTCTGAAATCTGCCTTCTATTACTCTTGCTAAACAGATAAACCTTCCTCCCTTCTTTAATATTCCTATTAACTTCCATATTCAAGGATGCTGCAACGGCCTTATGATCACTGATTCCCTGTTCTGCACATACAGAGTCGAAAAGTTCGGGTCTGTTTGTTATCAGTAGGTCCAAGATGTTATCTCCACGAGTCGGTTCTCTGTTTAATTGCTCGAGGCTAAACGGCTATCAAATTGATACTACACGTTCCACGGGTTCTGAAGGACATCAAGCTAGAAAATGTCGCAAAATGAATTCCTTTTTATTATCAGAATGGCACTGCGATGTTTGGGCAAGCAAGGAAGAGAGAAAGAGGTAGAGAGACAATGACAGAGAGAACTGCAAGCAACGCTTGGCGACAATGCGATATGATGGCGTATTAGCCAGTTTATAGACGGCGGAATCATGCGCTATAGAGCCTGTTTGGAGATTTATAAAACACGATGGCATTTTACTCATCGCGAACGGTAAACGTCACGTTTTATGTCAGAGGGTCTCAATGCCACTCCAAGTGCCGCCGGCCAAATCATATGGGGGATGGACATCCGTTGGGCATTATCGTGATGTCAATGGGAGTCTAATGATTCGAGCTGGCGTATGCTTCTGAGAGTAGTGGAGATTTGAGACTGACAGATTAGCCGAATAAGTCCTATCACGAGAGCAGGCAAGTAGAATATTTTGTGTAGCAATTTACACTGAAGGAAGATGTATAATGCAATTGAGATGACTGTCCATTGAAGGTAAGATGTGGTAGTGCAATAAGGTGAAGAGTGTTAAGGGGTAAGATGAGAATAAGAAGTTATTAAATAAGCTGCATTTACAGTTAAGTGACGGAAGTGTTAGAGATTAACGATCATGTAGGCATGATAGAAACAGGAATAGTCGTGTATGAGGTTCCCATCTAAACTTAAGTAACTTTCGTTAGGAACATTTACAGAATGGACCAACAAGAGCGAAAAATTCTCTTCAATTAAAACTTCGGTTGGTAAGTTGTGGTCAATATGTAAAACAATTCATTGAAGTTTCGTCTCCGATTCCGGGAGACATCTTCTGAGACAAAACGGCAACTTCGTCAACTGCTCGAGGACCCCTGAATTTATAGAGGTGTATAGAGGAAACCATCTTGTGTTACGTCATGGCGAATTCCTGATTATCCCTGACTGGCGTCAACATTCTCGATTAAAACTAATCGATCGTTATCATGATAACTTTAAGTCCACATCCATATTTCATTTAATCAAACCCAACTCCTTCTTCCTTTCTGCTGCAATTGTTATCTTTTTTTAAGTCTCAATGGTCTCTCTGTACAAACTGACATAAAAATTCGTTGTCTTCACTAAAAAGTTAGAATCACTTATTTTAATTTCTTGTTTTCCGTCATGTCCCGTTAAGGCACATTCATCAATGTATCCCAGACAGCACCCAAGCGGGAGTTAACACTTTATTTAGTGGTTCCAACTGCACGGAATTTTGAACGTCCAAGAAGAGAGCTAGCCAGGACCAACGCGGAATGACGGTCGGCAATTAGGAGAGTTTTCCATCTTTCTAATGACAAGATAACTGATCGCATCGGGAAACAGTTCGTCAAGTATGAGGTTGAAACTGTATTTAGACTTATCGGCAAAATAAAGTACTGCCTGGAAACGATAAAAGATGTATGGCTTCCGCTGATGATACCTGGTGCATACGAATGATCAAGGCCGACTGTATACCAAAGCAAAGACGATACATTACTTTTATAATCGAGAACTGTGCCTCCCGCCAGAGGTAATCAATCTTTCGTAATCACGTGACGACTAATGGCGCCATCTATACAGCTCTATGAATTCGGGGACCCTTGATATAGTTGTCGTTGTATCTCCGAAGATATATCCTGCAGTCGGAGGCCAGACATCATATTGCAAGTTCAAGGTTTTCCTTTCAGAACCCTGGCAAGATCGCTGGATGGAAATTAACTTCTACTTGTTCGTGCTCGTTATCTACCTTGTTCTATAAGAGCCACTTGATATTGTTGATCGTTCTCACTACCAATTCCCTTGTTTGCTGTTCCTAATGGAAAATAGCTATAATCTAATTTCTGTATATTCGACTCGTAACAAGTGTTCCTACTACAATTGCATGTAGTGGATATCTGGAACGAAAATAATGAATCGAGAACGTGGCATTGTAGATAGAAGCACGTGGCTTAACCTTAGGACTTTCGTTGATTTGGTCTATTTCACTGTTAACAAACGAAGATCTCGGCCGTGAACAATGGTAAGGGACTAGTTCGTTCTTTTGAGAAACTTGGGGGTAAAGATTCAGTAATCTCTCATAAATAAGATATTTTAACTACATCCATTGTGATAAGTCATTGTGTACAAATATATTCTTAAGCTGCACTTCGCACAGGTTAGCATGTGTTACCGCTGTTATTTCTTCAGAGAGCTGACGAAACCTTACTTACGGTCGCGAAATGGAAACCACAGTGAAAATCAGCTGACGTTTTGCACAGGTGTGTTGGGCAGTGCCTCTAGTACGCCTGTCGATCGCGTTACGCCGTTCTTTTTCATTCTGAGAAGACAGGGAGCATATAAAGATACCTAGAACAATAGTGTCTCCTGCAAAGTACACTTCTGGCCATTAAAAATTCCTATACCAAGAAGAAATGTATATTACCAACGGGTATTGACTGGACAAATGTATTGTACTACAACTAACATGTGATTACATTTTCACGCAATTTGGGTGAATAGATCCTGAGAAATCAGTACCCAGAACAACCACCTCTGGCCGTAAAAACGGCCTTAATACGCCTGGGCATTGAGTCAAACAGAGTTTGGATGGCGTGTACAGGTACAGCTGCCCATGCAGCTTCAATGCGATACCACAGTTGATCAAGAGTAGTGACAGGCGCATTGTGACGACCCATTTGCTCGACCATCATTGACCAGACGTTTTCAACTGGTGAGAGGTCTGGAGAATGTGCAGGCCAGGACAGCAGTCGAACAGTTTCTGTATCCAGAAAGGCCCGTATAGCACTCGCAACAAGAGGTCGTGCATTATCCTCCTGAAACGTAGGGTTTCACAGGGATCGAAGGAAGGGTAGAGCCACGGGTCGTAACACATCTGAAATGTGAACGAGAGGTGACCAAGATGTGTAACCAATGGCACCCTACACCATCACGCCGAGTGACACGCCAGTATGGCGATGACGAATACACGCTTCCAATGTGCGTTCACCGCGATGTCGCGAAACACGGATTCTGTAAACAGAACCTGGATTCATCCGAAAGAATGACGTTTTGCCATTCGTGCACCCAGGTTCGTCGTTGAGTACACCATCGCAGGCGCTCCTGTCTGTGATGCAGCGTCAAGGGTAACCACAGCCGTGGTGTCCGAGCTGATAGTCCATGCTGCTGCAAACGTGGTCGAACTGTTCGTGCAGATGGTTCTTGTCTTGCAAACGTCCCCATCTGTTGACTCAGGGATCGAGACGTGGCTGCACGATCCGTTACAGCCATGCGGATAAGATGTCTGTCATCTCGACTGCTAGTGAAACGAGGACGTTGGGATCCACCACGGCGTTCCGTATTACCATCCTGAACCCACCGAGTCCATATTCTGCTAACAGTCATTTGATCTCGACCAACGCGAGCAGCAATGTCACAATACGATAAACCGCAATCGCGATAGGCTACAATCCAACCTTTATCAAAGTCGGAATCATAATGGTACGCATTTATCCTCCTTAAATGAGGCATCACAATAACGTTTCAACTGCTGTTTGTGTATGAGAAATCGGTTGAAACTTTCTTCATGTCAGCACGTTGTAGGTGTCGCCACCGGCGCCAACCTTCTATGAATGCACTTGCCTGGCACCAACGCTGCACACGTTACTATTAGTGGCAGCCATGTACTTACCACTGTTTAATGCACACATCATAACGAAGTTGTCATTAGTGATAATCCGAAATGACCACAATAGCTGCTAGTTTTTCGTTTATCGTGGAAGTACCAAATAATACGAATAAAGTACATCATGTACTATGTCTTATATGCAATAACTCAATTTCTCATCCACCGCGTCTTACCACTGTTTACACCCGAGGTCTTTAAATATCTTCCCTTGAGCAGCTGTTATTAATAAGAAAGCGGGTAAGAGAGGATATGATGCGACATCGTAATTTAAAGAAGTTCTGTAAACGTTGACTTACAATTTCATTTGTCGATGATGTGTTTGATGGTTAACTTGAACAAAACAGATAATGTTAACAGTAACGTGACAAACCAGATGCCCTTCATTCGTGATAATGATTAATATACCTGGGTCATCAGTACAAGAAAGAAATAATACACTGGGGTACTTAAGCGGCCATGACTACGCAACATCATGTGGCACAGGAAAGGCTGCGGAAGAATACAAGAGACAGTGAGAAGACAGACAAAGGTGAAACATTCCCATATCGTTTCACATGTACGACAAAATTAAACCACGAATCTTCACCATGGCTAGTAATCAATATCTGTAGTTAGCTCATCAGAGAGAGTATGACCCCTTATATCGGCACCCATGTGCTCCCAAAACATGTTAAGCATTTTAATTCGGATTTCGAGTGCCTAGAAGAAATTTTGCACGGACATACGGATACTTATCCGTCAGGAAAGGCCGTATGCTACTCGCTGGATAAACAGGTTAGTGACTTATTGACGAAATGGAAACAAGCATTTCTCTCTTCATGTAGCTTCAGCGTGTAATGGTGGTAATAGTGGGATCGAAATTCGCAGTAGATGTTGATTAACTTCCTCTTAATTTAGTGCAAGGAGTATCAATTCAGCTTTAGAGTAAAAGTGAATTTCAATGACTCGGCATAATATGTGGTTGACTTTAGGAAGTACAGTGTTATCTCTCACGAAAATTATCGAGATTGAGATAAAATTGAGAATGGACCCATTGTTAAATAAGCACATGCTTCTGAAACGCATTCAACACTACGCGGGCAGCCAATGATCAACAGATGAAATCATTAACATGACGCAGCAACAACGACGTTAAACAGAGGTAAACCAACATTGGAATAAGCAATGAAACTCATAAGGACTTAGTCGTGGGATGAATTTCGATAAGTATGACTGCATTGACCTTGTGGTTATTTTGGCACAATTCGGATCAGAACAAACCATCCTCACCGAGATCTCAATATAGAGACTCGAGGAAGGAAAAAAGGAACCACGATAATATGTCTCTATCATAGCCGTAAGAAAAGCGTTTAATATTTCTGTTACTGAAAACTGAGACGACCCAATATCACTATCCAAAAGTTATGACGAGTCTTGCGGAAACACAGCAGTGAAAACTCACTGCTACAGCAAGAGTGACGCCACAACTGACCACCCCAGAACGCTTAGGAAGGAAAGGTGGTGGGGATAAGCAAAGAGGCACCTTGAGGCCTCTGGCCAAGATAATGGTCCGAACACGGAAACACTCTTTGGCGTGCCCTATAGATGTAGACAAACGTTTCAGCCGCAATACCACCATCATCAGTGTTTTTTTATTTTTTTATTCTAGAACATGCAAAATTAGCGTCGTTATAAACATTACAAAATATTGTTACATGTGTACTGCTTGGTTCCAAATACAGTATTCTGTAAAAAGTTTTATAGCACCTTGATTACTTTAATCCACATCTTGGTTTTTACGTTAATAGCCTTTGTTGCTTTGTTGCCGTTTCTTCGGAATACAGCATGTCATCTGCAACTTCGTAAGTGGCTGTTTGTAACAAATATGAAAAACAACTAACTTTATAGTATTGGGAATTGCGATATGGCGGTGAATACAGTTTTGGTGTGCGATAGGTTTTACATAATCAAAATATCATATCATATTGCTGCTCGCGTCTGTCGCGAGAATGTATCATATATTTCGAGAAGATTTTGAAAAGTGCAGCGCGGAATTGCGACTGTATTTATTTATTTATTTCTCCGTGTGTGATGGAGGAGCTGTTGTGTCTGTGTGTGTGTGTGTGTGTGTGTGTGTGTGTGTGTTTGTGTGTGTTGTTCCTGTACCTGTTCTGTGATCTGTGTCAGTTCTTCTAAGGACGTAAAGAGGAAGTCGTTGCAAAGCGTTGTGTTTATTAAGTTCCACGGTCCACTATAGCCCTCTGTGCGTATTAATTTTCTTCAGTTTAATTTTTTCCTGTGTAAACTGTTGCTTTGTTCCAGGACTTGTAAGCTAGTTTCGATATTACTGGTTCAAATGGCCCTGAGCACTATGGGATTTATGGGATTTAACATCTGAGGTCATAAGTCCCATAGGACTTACAAGTACTTAAACCTAACTAACCTAAGGACATCACACACACCCATGTCCGTGGGAGGATTCGAACCTGCGACCGTTGCAGTCGCGCTATTCCGGACTGAAGCGCATAGAACCGCTCTGCCGGCGATATTATTGGGTTACGGTTTCTATTTATTAGGTGTCATGTGAAATCAGAGTGTACTGTTACTCTACAGAGCTCGCATGTTGTCTGTGTACTTTGCGAGAAAGTTTCTGCTTGTTTGTCCTATGTATTCGGCTTGGCTGCAGTTACATGTCAGCTGGTGTATTCTGCATTGCTGAGTTTGTCTGAGGTTCTTTCATGAGACACATTATGTCATCCACGTATCTATAACAGTATATTTCATATATTTCACAGTGTTGATGAATGTTATGTTCTCCACATAATCCAAGAAAATGTTGGCTAAAGTTTCATTCACTGGAACCCTATGTGTAGGCAAGATAAAAGTGAAGAAAATTGTTTTCAGTTTTATTTTCATTTGTCTTACACACATTTACATTCACGATCAAATTATTTGTATTTTGTTTTTTGTACAGTCTAAAATACGTGAGATACGCATATGTGGACTTCAGGTCATAACCGGTAAATAATACATTGAAAAACATATTAAAGTTTTTGTTGATGAAATTTTACGAAATAATTGTTTCTACCCACACCTAGCTAAACATTACATTTCTTGCACAATGTTCTTGTGCAAGATTTTCAACCTTCAAAGCGACATTTAGAAGTATTTTTTGCCTCTACGTACATATCAAGTTGGCTTCCTTGGCATGGAAACAAATTTTCTTCTTTTCGGTTTATAGTCTTCACCTTGTATTGAACTGCCAGTTGTCTCCTGTTCATCTAAGGTTATTTCTTTAGAGAGTTGTGAGGAACTTCTGACATGAGAACACCTTATCAGTAAATTAGCCAAATTCAGTCAGAAGTTTAGTAGTGACAGTCCGTTACACTTCAGTATTTCTTCTTTTGCACAGGTTCTTTTGTACATAATCCAGCAATTAATAATAGCTAAATCAGTACAATGGTTAAATAGTCTGAGTGTCCATTTTCTTGTTCTGGTATTTGACCTGCAGAAGGCCATGAATCAGTCGAATAAGTCAATACCACCCACGTTGTAACGTAATTGTAATTGCAACTCTTTACAATAGCTAGTTGTGGTACGTCAATACTTCTTTTCTGAGCCTTTGACCATCGCTTACAAGTAACTTACGGTTCACTCACAACACAACATGATATCAAAATAACAAACTTCTTATCTTTCCTTTAAATGCACACACCGCTTTGTCTTCCCTCATATATTCATCCCACTCATCACTGTTTAGTTTCCAATCAGTTGTCAATTTTGCAGCCAATTTAGAAATTCTGTTTTCATTGCAGTTCCTGTTAGATATGTATTGTTACGTAAGAGAAGCTCAATTCACTTAATGCCTGTAAAAAATTTGTCGCTATATATTACATGTTGTCCATGTTTTGGAACTGTTACAGTAGAAAGCTTAATTACACTTCTACCTAAACATATTTCGTTTAATTCAGTGTCAGGCACTGTTCCTTCGCGGTATATATTATGAAGTCAAGAACTAAACCATGTGAAGACGCCAAAATATTGTTGTTCAACCTAAGAGGATTAGGCTTTGATGACACAAAAGTTCTCATTGCGCATCTGCCAAGAATGGAATCATCCGCTCATCAATTGAGAGATGTTTAGACCGTGGCAAGGCGAGACACTTATTCATGAAAAAAATTAATCACAGCTCTCACTTTCCAAAAGTTTGTCAATCCTGTCATGATCGTGTAAATTATTTACGAAATGTAAATTATTTCCTAACTTGAAATAACTGTTCCAAGTCATAGTATCATTGATGATAGGCAGATCTAGTAGCCTACTCTAGTATTTCTTCGCTTGTGGAAACTTGAGTGTATCGATTAGAATTTCAGTCCCAACAAAGAAAGAATTTCATTAATATTTGTGTCTAAATTCTTACTATCACTTTGCACATGTTATAGATTTGTTTGTTCTGCAACAACTTTCCAAAAATTCTTATCATAATATTAAACAAGTCTTCAGAAGGATCTCTTAACACACCATTCGTCAGATCTGCGAAATTATCTTCATCCGTTTCCTTGTTTTCCAGTTTTGAGCAAGTCCACTGTAACTTACGTATACGTCCAATGTTCTGCGACCTGTCAGGCGTAGGGACTCCTGTTTCGTTTTCTGCGTGTTCAGTAGTGACAGCAGATGCAGGAACAGTCCCCTCATCGAAAAATAGTGAACTCTCATCGTCTGAAAGTGAACTGAAGTCACTCTCCTCCAGCTTCCGAAGTATTTCTTCATCATTGATTACTGAAAATAAGGGCATAAATTAATTTTTCGTCTTTAAACGATCGAGATCCTAAAAATTATATAACATTTTGCCACAGTAATTGGATAGTTATGAGGATTTCCTCACACAATACCATAACAACTAAAACTTCACAATGGATACAATGGGTAAACAGAAAACTTTCGGGCTGAGGCCTGAAGTACACACGTGTACTTCGACTTTCGATGTCCACTGTATTCAAAATAAGAAATAATTTTGGAAAAAAACATATATCAGTCACAGTTGTGACTCTTTACATATGTAAAGCAAAAAAGAAAGTTAATTTACCGTGTAAAACAGGGTAATATTTTGAACTACCTTCAGAGCGGGCGCCGTGTGTGGCCATTTCGCCGACTCGTATCTTCAAAACATCACAGTGGGCACTGCAAGGAGATTGTGGTGCAATGTAGTGTCATGGACTGAAACTGTGAAACATCCAAAAACGTGTACTAGAGGTCTTTAGTCGATAGAAACTGTTTCTAAGTTTTACGAAAGAAAACCACGAAATCCACTTATATGGACCCACGGAGGAATGTAAATGCCTCCCACCATTTACGAAACTGCTATTATAACTAAAAGAGATAGATATTCGATATGTGGTCGCAATTCTTAACCTTTCCCTGTTCATCTGTATGAGGGTTCTTCACACCCCACACAAGTAATATCCGATTGTCATTAAATAAATGTCTGACTGCTAACAATTATCGAAATGTAGAGAGATGCGGTGGAAGCTTATGTGCTCTAAGTTCTAGCCCCCGCGTATGCGGCGCCTACGTCTGGGAGCTCTGAGGTGGACAGTGATAACACAACGCAGATGTTTGCTGTTTGGCCGCTTCAAGAGAGAGTGCCTGAGTCATCATACGTAATCGTTATTATGTTGTATCTTGTTGAATATTGTTACTGTTCGACGTGAGGAAGCGCAGAGGTATTGTGTTGACAGCGTATGCCCCCACCACTCCCTAGATGCAGACACTTGCTGCTGACAGCAGGTCGGACCTCCTGCGTGAAGTCCTGGGAAACGCGTCGCGCCCTGTCGCTGCCCGTGCTGCCGGTCTGCGGATTTCATCTGAGAACTGGCTGCCCTGCCCCGCCATCACTCCTGCTTCCCCAGGGCGCGTCTCTGCAATCCGAACTTGAGACGGGCTCGGTGGCCAACTTCCGCCTCCTTCTTCCTTATTCCCCTTTACGCTCGGTGTATTACGGCTCTCCCGGAACGTAGGCGGCCTGTTTCCTCCTCGTGGCGTCACTTTTCTTCTTTGGAAAGTCAATATGACTCGATTACGAGATCGTCCTGGATCAACATACT
This sequence comes from Schistocerca gregaria, assembly GCF_023897955.1. Lineage (NCBI taxonomy): Eukaryota > Metazoa > Arthropoda > Insecta > Orthoptera > Acrididae > Schistocerca > Schistocerca gregaria. Next base: position 601,697,203 of record NC_064923.1, on the reverse strand, counting down.
CCGCCTCCGTCCCCTATTCTCGTTTCTTATTGAAGACGTTCCCTCACAGGAGGCTCTGTTATTCGCCTTCAGGGAAAATGACATTGCATTAGGAAACAGTGCTGTCCACTGAGTGACTCTTAACTCTGTGAAATATCGATACAGTAATACTAATTCCCCTGCTTCTTATGAAGTGTTTAGTATTATTTAACGTTGCGTCAGGAAACAGCTCTGATTTTTTTAAGGAAGTTCAATGGATTTTTTAAGCATTTTCTCCACCACATAGGTAATGATGTACAGAAGAAGTATCGTTTATTATTTTTCGCTATCTGAAGGGGTTGCTGAAAGAAAGTGCGAACCCTTAGTTTAGTACCGATTAGCCTATTGATTCCTTAAGGACTTGCTGTAAACAAACTCCTCAGTGCCCTTCTGCCTATTCACCTTAAGAACATATGTTGATATATGGTGGTGCGAATCTGTTGAGCTGTTACCCAGATGCACTGATGATGGCTACTTATAGCCGTGATTTAGATTTCCAAGAATAATAAAAACTAATGGCATTGCCAGTGATTGCTGTGTGCCTCTCCTTTCTTACAATCTCTTGTGCCTTCGCATAAACTACATTCTGGTAACAAAATTTCTCTATGCAATGCTAGATGACGTTGTCTATTATACTGAGCGTAACAGACAGAAGTGTAGATATCTGAACTGGTGACCGAGGACGGTGTACTGAACAACGTTATATCAATACATACGTTATTTGCAAACTAATAAATAAAGATATTACAAATCGTATGTTTTTAGGTTGGCTTAACCCTCCAGATACATAGACAAGAGCAGAACATTGTTTATTTTTCTCTGGGCAGCCGGTCAGGTGCTGAAGAGTGGGTGCGTGAACGCGAAACGGTTGGTCTATACTGACAGGTGTAGTCCTGTTAATGGCGCAGCTACGACCATCCCAAAAACATCTGGTCGTAAACTTGGTGACATGTTCATGAGAAAACTGGTCGAAGCAGAGAAAAAACGACCTACACCCTGATTTGTGTACCTATTAAGGTACAACACACAAAAATATTTGCACTTATACTCATTACACCCAGTATACACTGAACTTACAGAAGTCAGGTAATAGCAATACACACATACACAGCTGGCGATAGCCTTGTGCACGCTAGGTATAAAATGGTATTGCTTTGGGGAAGTTATCATTTGTACTCGGATGATAATGGCCGCTCGAGAGGAATTAACAGATTTTGAACTTGGAATGGTAGTAGGAGCTAGGTGCAACAGACATTCCGTTTCAGAAATCGTTAAAGGATTGAATATTCTGAGGTGCACAGTGTGAACAGTGTGGTGAGAATACCAAATTTCAGGCATTACCTCCCATGACGGACAACACAGTGGCCGACGGACTTCACTTAACGTCCAAGAGCTGAGGCGTTTAGGTAGAGTCGTCAGTATTAACAAACAAGCATCACTACTTGAAATGGCCGCAAGAATTAACATGGGACATACCAGGTACGTATCTGTTCGGACAGTGTGCGAAATTGGGCGTTATTGCTATGGTAGCAGACGACCGAAGTAAGAGCCTTTGCTAAGAGCACCTATAGCGCCTCTCCTTGGCTCGTGAACATTTTTGTTGGATCCTAGACCACTGAAGAACCACGACCAGATGAGATAAGTCCAGAAATCTGTTGGTAAGAGATGATATAGGGTTGGAGTGTGGTGCAGACTCCACGAAGCTATGGACCCCAGATGGCTCTATTATGGTGTGGGACGTGTTTACACAGAATACTCCTGGTCCTCTGGCAAACCGAACCGATGGTTTACTGGAAACCGTTATGTTCACCTTCTTGGAGTCCATTTGTAGCCATTCATGAACTTTGCTCCCAAACCCAAACGTTTGAATTATAGGGATGATAATTCGCCATATCACCAGTCCAAAATTTGTTCTCAAATGGTTTCAAGAACGTTCTGGACGATTTAAGCAAATGATATGGCCACCCGTGGAACGTTTATGGGTCGTAATCGAGAAGTTAGTTCGTGCACAAATTCTACACCGACAATACATTCGCAATTATAGACGGCTGTAGAGGCACCATAGCTCAGTATTTCTGCAAGAGACTTCCAACGACTTATTGAGTGCATGTCACGTGGAATTCCTGCACTGCGCATGGTAATAGGAGGTTCACTATAATACAAAGCCATTAAAATTGCTACACTAAGAAGAAATGCTGATGATAAACGGGTATTCATTGGACAAATATATTATACTAGAACTGAAATGTGATTCATTTTCACGCAATTTGGGTGCATAGATCCTGAGAAATCAATACCCAGAACAACCACCTCCGGCATTGAGTCAAACAGAGCCTGGATGGCGTACAAAGGTACAGCTGTCCATGCAGTTTCAACACGATTCCACAGCTCATCAAGAGTAGTGACTGGCGTATTGTGACGAGCCAGTTGCTTGGCCACATCTGACCAGGCGTTTTCAATTGGTGAAAGATCTGGAGAATGTGCTGGCCAGGGCAGCAGTCGAACGTTTTCAGTATCCAGAAAGGCCCGTACAGGACCTGCAACATGCGGTCGTGCATTATCCTGCTGAAATGTAGGGTTTCGCAGAGATCGAATTAAGGGTAGAGCCATGGCTCATAACACATCTGAAATGTGACGTCCACTGTTCAAAGTGGTCTCAATGCGAACAAGAGGTGACCGAGACGTGTAACCAATGGCACCCCATACCGTCACACCGGGTGATATGCCATTATGGCGATGACGAATGTACGCTTCCAATGTGCGTTCTCCGTGATGTCGCCAAACACGGATGAGACCATCATGATGCTGTAAAAAGAACCTGGATTCATCCGAAAAAATGACGTTTTACCCTTCGTGCACCCAGGTTCGTCGTTCACCATCGCAGGCGCACCTTTCTGCGATACAGCGTCAAGGGTAACCGCAGCTATGGTCTCCGAGCTGATAGTCCATGCTGCTGCAAACGTCGTCGAACTGTTCGTGCAGATGGTTGTTGTCTTGCAAACGTCCCCATCTGTTGATTTAGGAATCGCGACGTGGCTGCACGATCCGTTACAGCCATGCGGATAAGATGCCAGTCATCTCGACTGCTAGTGATATGAGGCCGTTGGAATACATCACGGCCTTCCGTATTACCCTCCTGAACCCACTGATTCCATATTCTGCTAACAGTCATTGGATCTCAACCAACGCGAGCAGAAATGTCGCGATACGATAAACCGCAATCGCGATAGGCTACAATCCGACATTTATCATAGTCGGGAACGTGATGGTACGCATTTCTCCTTCTTACACGAACCATCACAATAACGTTTCACCAGGCAACGCCGGTCAACTGCTGTTTGTGTATGAGAAATCGGTTGGAAACTTACTTCATGTCAGCACGTTGTAGGTGTCGCCACCGGCACCAACCTTGTGTGAATGCTCTGAAAAGCTAATCACATGCGTATCACAGCATCTTCTTCCCGTCGGTGAAATTTTGCGTCTGTAGCATGTCATCTTCGTGGTGTAGCAATCTTAATGGCCACTAGTGTATTAATAAATATGATAGAGGTTTGGGTACCTCAGTGTAAATTGCCTTCTTTTGTCTTATATGTCTTTGTATGTTCTGGGTTTGCACTTTTTCTGGCGGCCTCTTCATTCTTCATCATCATCGACTTTCGATTTTGTAGACTGTTTCTGACATTTTCTTACATGTTTCGCCTCTCATTCTTTCACTGTAAAAGTATTTCACTCCTTCTACATGTGTAATTTGTTTCTTATATTTTCCAGTTAACAGGTACGCACTGTTTGATGTAGCATTCGAATACTGTTAACTGATTCTTTAGTGGGATGCCATGAAATTTAGCATAGATAGGAGATGCCCAGTGCACAAGGGGGCAGATGTAGGGTAAAATGGAGTAAAGAATAGCGTTTTTTGTTGCGTAACTTATTAGATTGAGTCTTCCACAGTAGCACCGCTGGCTAGAAGTTAGTTTTAAAAGTGTTTGTTTTGCCCTCTTCGCCTGCCACGCCCCGACTTTCTAGGCTGCGATCCACACCTTCTCTATGCTAGAAATTTTTTTTTTCGTTAATTTTTCGTTCGCACACTCGCAACGAACTGCAGATGAGTGTAGAAGGCTGGGAGAAAGATTAGCTTTGCTTGTTCCTCTGTTTACAACGGGATTATTCTGAACAGTACTTGCTGCAAAGCTATTTCAGGTATTAGTTCTGCTATATCAACGTGTTTTTTTCGAAATGTGTCGTAACAGTGAACACATATTCAAAAGAAGTGAGGAAATGATGAATTTCATATGTAAGAGGAGCAGGATAAATAACCGCGCTGCTGAAGAGTTCAAAGGAAACTTGAATCTCATTTCAAATACGTACGCCACTCACACAATTATAGTCGGTAATGACTTCAATGTACCCTCGATATGCTGGAAAAACTATACGTTTAGTACTGGCAACAGGCGTGAAACGTCATCGGAAATCGTACTCAATGCTTTCTCAGAAAGTTCACGAGCACACACGAAGCGTAAATGGTTGCCAACGCCTACTTGACGTCTTAGCAACAAATAATCCCCGACACATGTGTCATGACGAAACCATCGATTAGAGATCATAACGCAGTTGCTGCTAGGCTGAATACCGTAACACCTGCAACTATCAATAAGATACGCAAAGTACATCTATTTAAAAAAAGCTGATAGAAATGCTCTTAACACCTTTTTAAGAGACAGTCTCCCTTTCTTCCGATCTGATGATGTAACCGTAGAAAAGATGTGGAATGATTTCAGAGAGATAGTACCGACGGCAATTGAGAAATATATGTCATACGAATTAATAAGTGATGGTAATTATCCCCCTTGGTACACAAAACGGGTCAGATCGCTGGTGCAGAATCAACGAAGAAAGCGTGTCAAGTTTAAAAGAACGCAACATCCCCTCCAGCGACCTATACAGGCCTCATTGTTTCCATGAAACGCCACGTCGCCGCTGCTATTCCTGTCAACGTTGGCTGTTCTGGATGATGAGTAAACTATAGCTGAAGGCTCCAACTCACTAAAACAGTAGTTTGTCATACATTTTGTGAGCACCCAGCTCACAAAAGCAGTAGTCCTACGACTCAAAACACCATCTTCATCGATGTTAAGTCGCATAGTGCTCAGAGCCATTAGAATATGAACCATCTTCATCAAATATCTGAAAGAGTTCTGCCTCAAGACCAGTTATGGAACTGTCAGGGAAATGACATGATTATTTACTTAGATGAAGACGTCACATGAAAAGAGCATTAAGAAGAGGCTGCTCCAGATTTTCCAATAAAATTAATGCTTGGTCATCCCAGTCCAATGACAGTGCCTGGAGAAGTGATGAAACCAAATCTTAGGATCTATAAAAAGTTTATAACAACTGAAAAACTCTAGAAAAACATTAGCTTTCTTTCTGGCTGAAGGAAATGAAAAATCTTTAATAGCTTAGAAACCGTCTGGATGAGGATGAATTCCCGATGCGTCACAATAGGTGATGAAAAGTGACTTATCATCTGCTGACGTTTCGTTTTTATAAATTAACAGGAACCCCATAGTCTTCAAGAACACTCAGCAACCTATCAAGCATCATCAACATATATCGTCATTCTGTTGTATAAATTACCAAGCAAAGTTCTGTTGAAGTTCCTAGTAAGGACAGCTGAGCCCAAATTAGGTCCAAAGGAGAGCTAAGCAAAGTGATAACAAGAAAAATGCATTGTATGTGTGGCATGTGGGAAGCAGTACAATCTGGCGGCAAGTAGCTCTTAAATCAGTGGGCAAATGACCACTTACAGCATGAAAACTTTTAACAGCGCATCCAAAATCAACAATCCATCTGTTTCTGATGGTATAATAGTATTTATTTGATTTAAGAGAAAATATTTTCCTTGTGTTTTCACTCTCCATTGATTTTGAACGGCAGACCACTTATTCCTGTTTCTTCCATGAAAAATAGATGTCCCCTCTCTTTATACAATTTTCTCTTTATTTAAAAGTAAAATCAGCATGGAACATTTTACTGACAACACAGCAGGAGTCACGAAAACTGAATATATATTGACTATAGTAAGTAACGAAATGTTACGTGTGCTGACTCATGGCTACGAAAATGGAACACACATACACGAAGATAATGTGGTTTGCACGCTAAATGGTTTGAATTTAGCAAGAGACTTTTAAAGAGATGGCTAAACTCGTTGTGTCGGGTGTACAATGCATAATGAAAGAAAACAGAAAATAATAGCCAGCAATAATTCCACAAAGCAAAATTTCTTTGCATAGAAAGAAGCATCGAACCAAGTAGTATCTAGCATCAGCAAGCAAGCTCTTGAAAGCTACATCTGGAGCACACACAGGTAAGTGTGTAGAACGTAGGCAATGGGGAGACAGAAATGAAAAAAAATGACAATATGGGCTGCCCTCTTAGACTGTCTGCATATGATGGTGTTGTTTACATCTACATCTACATCTACATGACTACTCTGCAATTCACATTTAAGTGCTTGGCAGAGGGTTCATCGAACCACAATCATACTATCTCTCTACTATTCCACTCCCGAACAGCGAGCGGGAAAAACGAACACCTAAATCTTTCTGTTCGAGCTCTGATTTCTCTTATTTTATTTTGATGATCATTCCTACCTATGTAGGTTGGGCTCAACAAAATATTTTCGCATTCGGAAGAGAAAGTTGGTGACTTAAATTTCGTAAAAAGATCTCACCGCGACAAAAAACGTCTATGCTGTAATGACTTCCATCCCAACTCGTGCATCATATCTGCCACACTCTCTCCCCTATAACGCGATAATACAAAACGAGCTGCCCTTCTTTGCACCCTCTCGATGTCCTCCGTCAATCCCACCTGGTAAGGATCCCACACCGCGCAGCAATATTCTAACAGAGGACGAACGAGTGTAGTGTAAGCTGTCTCTTTAGTGGACTTGTTGCATCTTCTAAGTGTCCTGCCAATGAAACGCAACCTTTGGCTCGCCTTCCCGACAATATTATCTATGTGGTCCTTCCAACTGAAGTTGTTCGTAATTTTAACACCCAGGTACTTAGTTGAATTGACAGCCTTGAGAATTGTACTATTTATCGAGTAATCGAATTCCAACGGATTTCTTTTGGAACTCATGTGGATCATCTCACACTTTTCGTTATTTAGCGTCAACTGCCACCTGACACACCATACAGCAATCTTTTCTAAATCGCTTTGCAGCTGATACTGGTCTTCAGATGACCTTACTAGACGGTAAATTACAGCATCATCTGCGAACAGTCTAAGAGAACTGCTCAGATTGTCACCCAGGTCATTTATATAGATCAGGAACAGTAGAGGTCCCAGGACGCTTCCCTGGGGAACACCTGATATCACTTCAGTTTTACTCGATGATTTGCCGTCTATTACTAAGAACTGCGACTTTCCTGACAGGAAATCACGAATCCAGTCGCACAACTGAGACGATACCCCATAGCTCCGCAGCTTGATTAGAAGTCTCTTGTGAGGAACGGTGTCAAAAGCTTCCCGGAAATCTAGAAATACGGAATCAACTTGAGATCCCCTGTCGATAGCGGCCATTACTTCGTGCGAATATAGAGCTAGCTGCGTTGCACAAGAGCGATGTTTTCTGAAGCAATGCTGATTACGTGTCAATAGATCGTTCCCTTCGAGGTGATTCATAATGTTTGAATACAGTATATGCTCCAAAACCCTACTGCAAACCGACGTCAATGATATAGGTCTGTAGTTAAATGGATTACTCCTACTACCCTTCTTGAACACTGGTGCGACCTGCGCAATTTTCCAATCTGTAGGTACAGATCTATCGGTGAGCGAGCGGTTGTATATGAGTGCTAAGTAGGGAGCTATAGTATCAGCGTAATCTGAAAGGAACCTAATCGGTATACAATCTGGACCTGAAGACTTGCCCGTATCAAGCGATTTGAGTTGCTTCGCAACCCCTAAGGTATCTACTTCTAGGAAACTCATGCTAGCAGATGTTCGTGTTTCAAATTCTGGAATATTCCATTCGTCTTCCCTGGTGAAGGAATTTCGGAAAACTGCGTTCAATAACTCCGCTTTAGCGGCACAGTCGTCGATAACAGTACCATCGGCACTGCGCAGCGAAGGTATTGACTGCGTCTTGCCGCTTGTGTACTTTACATACGACCAGAATTTCTTCGGATTTTCTACCAAATTTCGAGACAATGTTTCGTTGTGGAACCTATTAAAGGCATCTCGCATCGAAGTACGTGCCAAATTTCGCGCGTCTGTAAATTTTAGCCCATCTTCAGGATTTCGCGTTCTTCTGAACTTCGCATGCTTTTTCCGTTGCCTCTGCAACAGCGTTCGGACCTTTTTTGTGTACCACGGGGGATCCGTTCCATCTCTTACCAATTTATGAGGTATGAATATCTCAATTGCTGTTGCTACTATATCTTTGAATTTGAGCCACATCTCGTCTACATTCGCATAGTCAGTTCGGAAGGAATGGAAATTGTCTTTTAGGAAGGCTTCTAGTGGCACTTTATCCGCTTTTTTAAATAAAATTATTTTGCGTTTGTTTCTGATGGATTTGGAAGAAATGGTATTGAGCCTAGCTACAATGACCTTGTGATCACTAATCCCTGTATCAGTCATGATGCTCTCTATCAGCTCTGGATTGTTTGTGGCCAAGAGGTCAAGTGTGTTTTCGCAACCATTTACAATTCGCGTGGGTTCGTGGACTAACTGCTCGAAATAATTTTCGGAGAAAGCATTTAGGACAATCTCGGAAGACGTTTTCTGCCTACCACCGGTTTTGAACAAGTATTTTTGCCAACATACCGAGGGTAGGTTGAAGTCCCCACCAACTATAACCGTATGAGTGGGGTATTTATTTGTTACGAGACTCAAACTTTCTCTGAACTGTTCCGCAACTGTATCATCGGAGTCTGGGGGTCGGTAGAAGGAGCCAATTATTAACTTAATTCGGCTGTTAAGTATAACCTCCACCCACACCAATTCGCACGGAGTATCTACTTCGACTTCACTACAAGATAAACCACTACTGACAGACACAAACACTCCACCACCAATTCTGCCTAATCTATCTTTCCTGAACACCGTCTGAGACTTCGTAAAAATTTCTGCAGAACTTATTTCAGGTTTTAGCCAGCTTTCTGTACCTATAACGATATCAGCTTCTGTGCTTTCTATTAGCGCTTGAAGCTCAGGGACTTTTCCAGCGCAACTACAACAATTTACAACTATAATTCCGACTGTTCCTTGATCCAAGCACGTCCTGTAACTGCCAAGCACCCTTTGACATTGCAGCCCATCCCGCACTTTCCCGAGGCCTTCTAACCTAAAAAACCGCCCAGTCCACGCCACACAGCCTCCGCTACCCGTGTAGCCGCCAGCTGAGTGTAGTGAACTCCTGACCTATTCAGCGGAACCCGAAACCCCACCACCCTATGGCGCAAGTCTAGGAATCTGCAGCCAATACGGTCGCAAAACCGTCTGAGCCTCTGATTCAGACCCTCCACCCGGCTCTGCACCAAAGGTCCGCAGTCGGTTCTGTCAACGATGCTGCAGATGGTGAGCTCTGCCTTCATCTCGTAAGCAAGACCGGCAGCCTTCACCAAATCAGATAGCCGCTGGAATCCAGAGAGAATCTCCTCAGATCCAAAGCGACACACGTCATTAGTGCCGACATGTGCCACCACCTGCAGCTGGTTGCACCCTGTGCTCTTCATGGCATCCGGAAGGACCCTTTCCACATCAGGAATGACTCCTCCCGGAATGCACACGGAGTGCACACTGGATTTCTTCCCCTCCTTAGCCGCCGTATCCCTAAGGGGCCCCATTACGCGCCTAACATTGGAGCTCCCAACTACCAGTAAGCCCACCCTCTGCGCTTGCCCGGACCTTGAAGGCTGAGAATGATCCTCTGAAACAGGGCAGGCGGCTGCATCTGGCTCAGCCAGAGACAGTGCCTGAAACCGGTTTGTCAGACGCACCGGGGAGGCTTTCTGATCAGCCTCCGGGGACGCCTTTCGCTGCCTGCCACGCCTTGGAACGACCTCCCAATCAACCACAGGCGAGGGCTCAGCCCCACTGCGGGCAGCAACCGGGGCAACCACAGCGGCGGACCGATCTGGGGACAGACGGGACGAGGTTGACATCCCCGTGATTCCCGAGTCCGGCTCCCCGCAGTGGTGCCCATTGGCAACAGCCTCAAGCTGCACGACCTTAGTCAGCGCCGATTGCAGCTGTGAGCGAAGGAATGCCAAGTCAGCCCTCATCCGAACACAGCAATCGCAGTCCCTGTCCATTCTAATCGATGTTCAACAACAGTTACCGAAACACGAGTCAGTGCCTAGATAACGCAAGCGGAACACGCAAAGAATGTATCAACTAACCTGTACAAATGCCTTACGACTGCGCTACAATCTGCTGAATTTACGATTACAGTAACTAAAACTCGAAATTGCACCTCCTATACGAAACTCACACGCAATTTAAATAAGAATCTACGAAGTAAACACTAAAGCGCGATGCTACAACTGTCAAATACTATAATACGCCCTAAATATATGAATTAAACAATGCAAGTACCCAAAAACACGCAAAGAAATTAATTAAACTATCTAACAAATAAGTAAGCTAGGGTTATACGACTTGCTGCTGCAGCTGCTTATCCAACGGCGGCAGGGAGCACACTGACTGGCCAACCGACACTGGCCGTTCACAACAAAAACAGAAGACAGACGACTACGCGAATTTGCACTATTCAGGTACTAAGGCGCGATGCTACAACCCTCAAATACTATAATACGCCCGAAATATATGAATTAAACAATGCAAATACCCAAAAACACGCAAAGAAATTAATTAAACTATCTAACAAATAAGTAAGCTAGGGTTATACGACTTGCTGCTGCAGCTGCTTATCCAACGGCGGCGGGGTTTACAGTCTGTTAAGGATCAGAAGATCAAAACCAATCACACAATGACTTAGGGAAGATATCTGTGTTGTTGTTGATGTTGTTGTTGTTGTGGTCTGTAGTCCAGGGACTGGTTTGATGCAGCTCTCCATACTATTCTATCTTGTGCAAGCTTGTTCATCTCTACCTACTGCAACCTAGATCCTTTTGAATCTGCTTAGTGTCTTCATCTTTTGGTTTCCTTCTACGATTTTTACCTTCCACGCTGCCCTCCAATAATAAGTTGGTGATCCCTTGATGCCTCAGAACATGTCCTATCAACCGACCCCTTCTTCTAGTCAAGGTGTGCCACAAATACACTCCTGGAAATTGAAATAAGAACACCGTGAATTCATTGTCCCAGGAAGGGGAAACTTTGTTGACACATTCCTGGGGTCAGATACATCACATGATCACACTGACAGAACCACAGGCACATAGACACAGGCAACAGAGCATGCACAATGTCGGCACTAGTACAGTGTATATCCACCTTTCGCAGCAATGCAGGCTGCTATTCTCCCATGGAGACGATCGTAGAGATGCTGGATGTAGTCCTGTGGAACGGCTTGCCATGCCATTTCCACCTGGCGCCTCAGTTGGACCAGCGTTCGTGCTGAACGTGCAGACCGCGTGAGACGACGCTTCATCCAGTCCCAAACATGCTCAATGGGGCACAGATCCGGAGATCTTGCTGGACAGGGTAGTTGACTTACACCTTCTAGAGCACGTTGGGTTGCACGGGATACATGCGGACGTGCATTGTCCTGTTGGAACAGAAGTTCCCTTGCCGGTCTAGGAATGGTAGAACGATGGGTTCGATGACGGTTTGGATGTACCGTGCACTATTCAGTGTCCCCTCGACGATCACCAGAGGTGTACGGCCAGTGTAGGAGATCGCTCCCCACACCATGATGCCGGGTGTTGGCCCTGTGTGCCTCGGTCGTATGCAGTCCTGATTGTGGCGCTCACCTGCACGGCGCCAAACACGCATACGACCATCATGGGCACCAAGGCAGAAGTGACTCTCATCGCTGAAGACGACACGTCTCCATTTGTCCCTCCATTTGTTGGGGCGTGAGCGGAAGACGGCCTAACGGTGTGCGGGACCGTAGCCCAGCTTCATGGAGACGGTTGCGAATGGTCCTCGCCGATACCCCAGGAGCAGGAGCAACAGTGTCCCTAATTTGCTGGGAAGTGGCGGTGCGGTCCCCTACGGCACTGCGTAGGATCCTACGGTCTTGGCGTGCATCCGTGCTTCGCTGGGGTCCGGTCCCACGTTCGACGGACACGTGCACCTTCCACCGATCACTGGCGACAACATCGATGTACTATGGCTCACGCCCTACGTGTTGAGAAATTCGGCGGTACGTCCACCCGGCCTCCCGCATGCCCATTATACGCACTCGCTCAAAGTCCGTCAACTACACATACGGTTCACGTCCACGCTGTCGCGGCATGCTACCAGTGTTAAAGACTGCGATGGAGCTCCGTATGCCACGGCAAACTGGCTGACACTGACGGCGGCGGTGCACAAATGCTGCGCAGCTAGCGCCATTCGACGCCAACACCGCGGTTCCTGGTGTGTCCGCTGTTCCGTGCGTGTGATCATTGCTTGTACAGCCCTTTCGCAGTGTCCGGAGCAAGTATGGTGGGTCTGACACACCGGTGTCAATGTGTTCTTTTTTCCATTTCCAGGAGTGTATATCTGTATGGAGCGCAAAGTGGCAGTTGACCCTAGACAATAAACAGTGTGAGGTCCACATGAGTTCTAGAAACAGAAAACCGTTGAATTTCAGTTGCACGGTAAATCACACAAATCAAAAGGTTGTCGATTCAGCTGAATATGAGTACCTATGTTTTAAAATTACGAGCAACTTACGTTGTAATCGACATAAATGAACCGTTCTGGGGAAGGCGAAACAAATATCCCAACCCAGACATGCCGAATTTGATTTTTCGTGGGTTCCGTGAAATGTTAAAGGCTGATGTCAGGGTGTTACTTGACAGAATGCAAATGAGATTGATCATGGAGTTTCGGAAAACATACAATTCAACACTGGTATGTCCCGATGCAGATGCAATATTTACAAAGTAACCCTCTATATTGTATCCAGGATCTCTGTCCTGTTGCCTCGCCCAACCAGAGTAACCATTGTGTCTTCCTTGGTAATTATGTTACAAAGTGGTTCTAAGTCCTCTACTGCCGGCAGTAGGTATAAACATATTGACGACCTGGTGTTCTGATTATAGCCGATCCTGCAAAATATGGTCTGCCACTCTAGCATGACAACTACAGAACAATAAAATTTTCTTTCTTCTTACTCACTTTCCTACAGTCTTACTTTTCAGTTTACTGCTGAAAGTTTGTTTTGTCCTATCTACACCTATCACATGCGACCTATCAGTTTGTAACTAATGAGAGAAGTCAGATTAGTTTTTCAAATTCTCCACGAAGCTATCAGATGAAGTTTTGAGCCTTTTCCTTATGTTAACTGTTGCCATTTCCTACCCTCTATTTACCCTTCTCCCTCAATCTGTCCAGATTTTTCCTAACCTTGCCTAATTCATTCGGAAGGGATGTAATTCTCCTGTGATATTCCAATATTTTACTACCCAACTACATAACCTGCAAAACCGGTGAAGAGATCCGCTTACTTCGCCAATTCCCACGCTACTAAAGTTACCTCACTAGAACAAAAAAAAAAAAAAAAAAAAAAAAAAAAAAATTCAGAATACAAAGCCTTCAGCTTCTCTTTGTTTACGTTTCACGCATTCTCTTTTTCATGTGATGTCTTCATAGGGAACTCAGGATTAGTGAGTGGTGCCATTTCTGTATTTGTCTATTCTTCAGGCTCCCGCTGAAACCTGTAATTGGAAATATTTCTGTAAATGACTGTCTTTTGCTGTAAGATATTGTATCGTCACTGTCATCTGAGTTACTTGATCATTCAGCGATAGGATCATAGAATGTGGACACTTGTTCTTTATTGAAGCCTCTAAACTGGCTCGCGCAAAATAATTCTAGCTTCCTTACAAAAATGATGGGATTCCCTTTCAGGAAACTCTCGAGCTAACGTGTACCAGCCACACACACAATCGGGTTGAAATTATTCGCTATCTTGTTCCTTTGTGCAAGTTCATACGCAGCTCTTCTAAGACCCAGACAACTGATTCCATAAAATACGTTTGACAACTTCTTGACATGTTGTGCACTGCCTTTCTCCCGCTCAACAGTGAACACCAATTTACGATCAGTTCTAGAGATATCTTCCATTTCTTCTTTATTCTCCACTTGAGCGTGCTGAAAAGAAATCCTTTTTCCTTTGCCACTGATATATATATATATATATATATATATATATATATATATATATATATATATATATATATATATATATCCCCATGAACCAGCGACCTTGCCGTTGGTGGGGAGGCTTGCGTGCCTCAACGATACAGACAGCCGTATCGTAGGTGCAACCACAACGGAGGGGTATCTGTTGAGAGGCCAGACAAATGTGTGGTTCCTGAAGAGGGGCAGCAGCCTTTTCATTAGTTGCAGGGGCTACAGTCGGGATGATTGACTGATCTGGCCTTGTAACACTAACAAAAACGGCCTTGCTGTTGCGGTACTGCGAACGGCAGAAAGCAAGGGGAGACTACAGCCGTAATTTTTACCGAGGGCATGCAGCTTTACTTTATGATTAAATGATGATGGCGTCCTCTTGGGTAAAATATTCCTGAAGTAAAATAGTCCCCCATTCGGATCTCCGTGAGGGGACTACTCAAGAGGACGTTGTTATCAAGAGAAAGAGAACTGGCGTTCTACGCATCGGAACGTGGAATGTCAGATCATTTAACCCGGCAGGTAGGTTAGAAAATTTAAAAAGGGAAATGGATAGGTTAAAGTTAGATATAGTGGGAATTAGTGAAGTTCGGTGGCAGGAGGAGCAAAACTTGTGGATAGGTGAATACAGGTTTATAAATACAAAATCAAATAGGGGTAATGCAGAAGTAGGTTTAATAATGAATAAAAAAAGGAGTACGAGTAAGCTACTACAAACAGCATAGTGGACGCATTATTGTGGCCAATATAGACACCAAGCCGACGCCTACTACAATAGTACAAGTTTATATGCCAACTAGGTCTGCAGATGACGAAGAAGTTGATGAAATGTTTGATGAGAAAAAAGAAATTATTCATGTAGTGAAGGGAGACGAAAATTTAATAGTCATGGGTGATTGAAATTCGAAAGTAGGAAAAGGAAGAGAAGAAAACGTTGTAGGTGAATATGGATTGGGGCTAATAAATGAAAGAGGAAGCCGCCTTGTAGAATTTTGCACAGAACATAACTTAATTACAGCTAGCACTTGGTTCAAGAATCGTAAAAGAATGTTGTATACTTGGAAGAGCCCTGTAGATACTAAAAGGTTTCAGATAGATTATTTAAGGATAAGACAGAGATTTAGAAACCAGATTTTAAATTGTAAGACATTTATAGGGGCAGATGTGGACTCTGACCACAATCTATTCGTTACGAACTGTAGATTAAAACTAAAGAAACTGCAAAAAAGTGGGAATTTAAGGAGATGGGTCCTGGATAAACTGACTAAACCAGAGGTTGTACAGAGTTTCAGGGAGAGAATAAGGGAACAATAGGAATAGGGGAAAGAAATACAGTAGAAGAAGAATGGGTAGCTTTGAGGAATGAAATAGTGAAGGCAGCAGAGGATGAAGTAGGTAAAAAGCCGAGGGCTTGTACAAATCCTTGGCTAACAGAAGAGATACTGAATTTAATTGATGAAAGGAAAAAATACAAAAATGCAGTAAGTGAAGCAGGCAAAAAGGAATACAAACGTCTCAAAAATGAGATCGACAGGAAGTGCAAAATGGCTAAGCAGGGATGGCTAGAGGACAAATTTAAGGATGTAGAGGCTCATCTCATCAGGGGTAAGATAGATACTGCCTACAGGAAAATTAAAGAGATCTTTGGAGAAAAGAGAACCACTTGCATGAATATCAAGAGCTCAGATGGAAACCCAGTTCTAAGCAAAGAAGGGAAAGCAGAAAGGTGGAAGGAGTATATAGAGGATCTATACAGGGGCGATGGTCTTGAGGACAATATTATGGAAATGGAAGAGTATGTCGATGAAGATGAAATAGGAGATATGATACTGCGTGAATAGTCGGACAGAGCACTGAAAGACCTGAGTCGTAACAAGGCCCCGGGAATAGACAACATTCCATTAGAACTACTGACAACCTTGGGAGAGCCAGGCCTAACAAAACTCTACCATCTGATGAGCAAGATGTATGAGACAGGCGAAATTCCCACAGACTTCAAGAAGAATAGTAATTCCAATCTCAAAGAAATCAGGTGTTGACAGATGTGACAATTACCGAACAATCAGTTTAATAAGTCACAGCTGCAAAATACTAACGCGAATTCCTTACAGAGGAATGGAAAAACTGGTGGAAGCTGACCTTGGGTCTAACACTCTGCATAGTGTCTGCTTTTTCTATATCGTGTGTCCCTACCACTTTCGCGCAACGACGCTCTGAGCGTGTTTTTTAGGGAACTGACTACTTTGAACCTGGGACCTGTTGCTGGTAAGGAGACGCCAGACCACACATGACATGTAGAGTTCAGAAGAGTTCAGTGAGACTAGCGATGACTAACCAAGTACTTAATGATTTCAGCGTCAGCTCCACTGCACTCCCTGTAAAAGAATCTTAATACTAACTAAATTTAGGAGAAGTGGTTCAAGGCTTTCCGATTTTTAGCTAGCTGGTAAAATAACATCGAAAAAGCAGTTATGTTTACCATTGGAAATTTTATTCTACTCACAAAACATTGTTTATAAATTGCACTATTGATAAGAGAAAATGTTTTAATTCAGGATGATAAAAACCAACTGCGTTCAACAAAAATGTGAGCAAATACTCCCTGAGTGGGTTTCCAAGTTCTACAATGGATCGAAGGATGGCCTATGCCATTTCACATCTATAATCTAGTTTTAAATTAAGTTTCACAAAAGAGAAAGCTATAACAATAGTCTACAGTGACCCTCCATTATCTTTAATTGCTTATCTAACTTGTCATAAACTACAGTGGCTGATGTGGCTTCTCAGTAATTATATAACAGAAAAATCATCGCCTTTCAGATTTTTACTTCAAGTGGCAAATGTGAACACCATGAGCTTTAACTGACGATCGACACTAGTATTACGCCAAAAGGCTGTGTAACTGATGAGACTTCTGCAGTTCTGAGTGAAGCTTTATGCGCTGTTATGCAGCATCACGTGCGTTCATTACCTTGTCGGTGTTCGTCAGGGGGCGGCGGGGAACACAGCTCCGCTCACCGCGCCGTCTCGGAAGCAACTCTCCCCTGACTTCTCCTTACTACAACTTACCGAAGTTGGTTTAAAAAAACTATCTGGCTGTGTTTTCGTCTGACCAATCAGGGTTTCAATGTTAACCTTAAGCTCCGCCTACAAAAATTCTGTCCATCCAATCAAAAACGTTATATTTTTCGTGGTGGGCAATGTTTTTAAGCTTTGCAACGTAACAGAGAAGCGAAAAAGTCTCGCACTAAAACTTGCAGCTGGAGTGGTCCTTTTAGTGTTATCGTAAGATCTACACTGTTCTTCTGGAGTGCTCTATATTTTAACATGGGCTGGTGGGTGGTCCTAGCGGTTAGCTGGATTCGTGGGTGTCCGTCCTTTACCGTAGGGCATTCCAGCTTAACACGGTTCTGCTCTCGGCTTCTGTTCTCATTTCTCCCCTCGGAACGGCGTCTGTCTCACGGTAGGAAGGTATGACATTCACTTAGGCATTCTTGTGTTACTGCGGTATTGCATTTGCTCACTTGTTACTCGTATTACTTAGGTTAATTTAATTACACGATTTATTCCGAGCTACGTGACATACTACTGTATATGCTTATCATGTCAGGATTTTCATGGAAGGTGTTGGATTTGCCTGACACCATATGTGGGGAAGATCAATTTGGATTCCATAGAAACGTTGGAACACGGGAGGCAGTACTGACCCTACGACTTATTTCAGAAGAAAGATTAAGGAAAAGCAAACCCACATTTCTACCCTTTGTAGACTTAGAAAAAGCTGTTGACAATGTTGACTGGAATACTCTCTTTCAAATTTTGAAGGTGGCAGGGGTAAAATACAGGGAGCGAAAGGCTATTTACAATTTGTACAGAAACCAGATGGCAGTTATAAGAGTCGAGGGACATGAAAGGGAAGCAATGGTCGGGAAGGGAGTAAGACAGGGTTGTAGCCTCTCCCTGATGTTATTCAATCTGTGTATTGAGCAAGCAGTAAAGGAAACAAAAGAAAAGTTCTGAGTAGGTATTAAAATCCATGGAGAAGAAATAAAAACTTTGAGGTTTGCCGATGACATTGTACTTCTGTCAGAGACAGCAAAGGACTTGGAAGAGCAGTTGAACGCAATGGACCGTGTCTTGAAAGGAGGGTATAAGATGAACATCAACAAAAGCAAAAGGAGGATAATGGAATGTAGTCGAATTAAGCCGGGTGATGCTGAGGGAATTTGATTAGGAAATGAGACTATTAAAGTAGTAAAGGAGTTTTGCTATTTGGGGAGCAAAATAACTGATGGTGGTGGAAGTAGAGAGTATATAAAATGTAGACTGGAAATGGCAAGGAAAGCATTTCTGAAGAAGAGAAATTTGTTAACATCGCGTATTGATTTAAGTGTCAGGAAGTCGTTTCTGAAAGTATTTGTATGGAGTATAGCCATGTATGGAAGGGAAACATAAACGATAAATAGTTCAGAAAGGAAGAGAATAGAAGCTTTCGAAATGTGGTGCTACAGAAGAATGCTGAAGATTTGATGGGTAGATCACATAACGAATGAGGAGGTATTGAACAGAATTGGGGAGAAGAGGATTTTGTGGCACAACTTGACTAGAAGAAGGGATCGGTTGGTAGGACATGTTCTGAGGCATCAAGGGATCACCATTTTGGTACTGGAGGGCAGCTTGGAGGGTAAAAAATCGTAGAGGGAGACCAAGAGATGAATACACTAAACAGATTCAGAAGGATGTAGGTTGCAGTAAGTACTGGGAGATGAAGAAGCTTGCATAGGATAGAGTAGCATGTAGAGCTGCATCAAACCAGTCTTAGGACTGAAGACCACAACAACAACAATATATTTCCCATCCTTGCAAGATTAAATAGCATCTTTCAGCTTCTCTTATGTCCATGTGGCCTTATTGTATAACGTTTCACAATTTATCGACATCTACCCGGCAGTAAAATCAAAACATTTGTAGCCCACCTAGAAGTCACTGGTGTGGTGACGGTACTCATGACTTCAGAGAGTACCGAGTCTGAAATACTTGTAGCGCAGCAGCTGCATGGGTTGGCAGTACGAACTACGAGGTCCGCCAGGGACCGAAGCTGTCAACCCATGTGGCGTCACATGTGTGTCGACAGCGATTGGTTGATGCCTCTTTAAATACCGGAGCACTGAGCTGTGGCGCATTGTTCTATCAGACCGCCGAGTCGTGTACAATCTACGGCTACCGCCTAGTCTACATGCTGCTGTGTTTGTCTGTCGTCTCCGAGACAGGCTCCGTAGGTATTGAAGACCAGCTCTGGACCTAGGTAGCTATCACTCAGAGGCACAGTGGCAGAACTTTAATATTTTAGGGGATTTGTTAAACGTCTAATAGAGCTGGACTTTTCACAAGAGGAAGCCTCACTGATCCTGAGTATTTCTCCACTTTATTTTGTTGCTAATTCAGGAAATCTTTCTGAGTGACAATAACCTATGCCATCCTCCTGCGTTTTCAACAGTCACATATCATGCAAAGTAGTTGAAACATTGCCGATTAGATTACACATCCAACTTGTGGTCTGGTTTCGGAGGACAGAGCGGATCAGGTTGTGGAAAGAGGCCAAGGTCAGTTACTGTTAGTTATACGAACACACACAAATTTATTCCTCAGACCAATGCACAGTTTTCTCTTTAAAACAACAAAGACCAATTGACGGCTGAGGGACCAAGTAACTTCTCCAAAATAAGTTTAAATGATTCCTTCTAAAACATCAGGATTCAGAGGCTGAAGGCCTTTCTTTAGTAAAATTAAAATACATTATCGGCTAAAGGCCGAAATAATATTTCAGATCAGCTGAGAAAATTCTTCAGACGCCAAGTATTTACAAATTCCAAATAAATGCCAATTAGGATAATTCAAGTTAATTCATCTGCTGAAAGCCCAATAAAAAATTTTCTTTACATAATAAAAGAGAGGCTTTAAAGATAAGCTTCTACACAGTACAAAGGGAAAACATATTAAGAAAACTAGAAGTATCTTGTCGGCTGAAGGCCCAAGAAGTCTCTCAAGAATAATTAAAGACAACCTTAAGATAAATATTTACGGAACACGGTTGAAGGCCGTTTCAAGAATTCAAGATAATTAAATAGAAGCCTTACAGACTATGTTTACATTTTAAAGCCACAGATTCGGAAACGAACGCGGCTGAAGGCCTAAATACAGAGCAACAAAATTTTAAAAGAAACACGGCTAAAGGCCTAATCTTTAAATAGTTGTCATGAAGTTCAGCTGAAGTCATGTAGTAACATAAACAGACAATATTAACACACGACTGAAGGCCTGGCACAGTACCTGCGACCAGATATAAAGACAATCACAGACAACAAACAGTGGTGCTCATATGTGTTCCAGGGGTCTGCCTGGGGAAGAAACTCTAACAACAGTTTAGGTGAGACAGGCAGCCAAGCGTAACACTAAACAATCGGGTGAAAACACGACCTAGAGACGGTTGAAGAACCAATCAACAACCTAATCAATTCCTTCTGTTGCAACCGACTAACTACCTACTTTGTAAGAAGGCTGTTTAGGTTTTCTTATTGGTAACGCCACGTAGCGCTCTGTATGAAAATCACTGGCTGTGCTGTGTGCAGTCTGTTGCTAGTTTGCATTGTTGTCTGCCATTGTAGTATTGGGCAGCTGGATGTTAATAGCGCTTAGCGTTGGGCAGTTGGAGGTGAGCCGCCAGCAGTGGTGAATGTGGGGAAGTGAGATGGCAGATTTTTGAGAATGGGTAATCTGGAGGTGTGTCCATTAGAAACAGTACATTTGTAAGAAAGGATGTCATGAACTGTTATATATATTTTATGGTGGTGGTGGTGGTGGTGGTGGTTAGTGTTTAACGTCTCGTCGACAACGAGGTCATTAGAGACGGAGCACAACCTCGGGGTAGGGAAGGACTGGGAAGGAAATCGGCCGTGCTCTTTCAAAGGAACCATCCCGGCATATGCCTGAACCGATTTAGGGAAATCACGGAAAACCTAAATCAGGGTGGCTGGAGACGGGATTGAACCGTCGTCCTCCCGAATGCGAGTCCTGTGTGCTAACCATTGCGCCACCACGCTGGTATCTATATTATGACTATTAAGGTAAATACATTGTTTGTTCTCTATTAAAATCTTTCCTTTGCTAACTATGCCGATCAGTAGTTAGTAAATCCCGTAGTTTGATCTTTTATTTAGCTGGCAGTAGTGGTGCTCGCTGTATTGCAGTAGCTCGAGTAACGAAGATTTTTGTGAGGAAAGTGATTTGTGAAAGGTATAGGATAATGTTAGGGCTATTCTTTTGTAAGGATTACTGAAAGTCAGATTGCGTTGCGCTAAGAAAATATTGTGTGTCAGTTTAAGCACAGTCATGTATAAATAGTTCTAAGGGGATGTTTCATATGTCGATCCTTAGCCGAGGATACCTCACTCGAATCTTCTGATTTTTTCCTTGTAGTTTGTGTAATTAGTGTAGCTATTGTTTATTGCTAGGGCGTAATTGTAGAGAGAATCTCCTCTGTAGTCGCAGTCTTTCATTGTTGTACAGTAAAACAGTTGTGGCATGCATGTAGATTTGCACCAAGTACTTCGCAGCTGCGCTTGCAAATTACTAGATATTATTTTCAGTGCTATGTTAAAGTGTTTTCTTATTTTTGCTCTTCAAATCGTGCTTTTCTGTGTTATCGCGTGAAATATTGTGACAATAATGGTGTGTGAAAAACGTAACACTAGGATCCAAAGTAAACTGAGAAATAATAGTGACGACGAGCGTAGCTTATCAACACCACTGTGTAATGAATTAACAGACATTAGAAGTAGTAATTTGGTAATTGTGCATAGGGGAATGGAGTGGGCGGCAAATAATGGTGTAAACAGTGAAACAAGTAGTGAACGGGTAAGCATTATCGATCGATCGCTCGGCAACAGCTCGCCTCTGGAATCGGGAATGACACAACACAATATTGCAAATACTGTAGACTCAGGTTTTGGGTCCTCACCGTTTTCTCAAATGAGTCAAAATGTCAAAATGTGAATGTTGCCAGTGAAAATGCAATGCCAAAAAGCATAGAGATACAGATTCCAGATACTAATACATTATTACTGCAATTAATGCAAAAAATGGAACAAAATCAGAGACAAACACAGCAAAAGTTAGACACAATGGAACAAAATCAGAGACAAACACAGCAAAAGTTAGACACAATGGAACAAAATCAGAGACAAACACAGCAAAAGCTTCAAATGTTACACACCATGCTTGAACAAACACTTGAAGATTTAACTACTGAGTTACATAACATTGAATCGAAATGTCAAAAAGTGTGTAATGACGTAAAAACACAAATTTGTGAGCATTTTCAACTTATTTTTTCGCGGCATGAAAATATATTACAGAATCACGAAGCAGCCATAAAAGAACTGCAAACCATTGTTCATGAAAATCATGAGACCTTGCAAGCTAAAATTGACTCAGTTGTATCTACCGACTCGGTTACGCTACTTGTAAAAACTCAGGAAAACTTAAAGGACACAGTAGATACTCTGAAAATTGGTTCAGAAGGACACATGGAGGAAATTAGTTCATTATCAGAGAAAGTAGATGAACTTTCGGATCAGCTACATAATTTATCTACGAAGGTAGATGATAATCTGAATGACACAAAACTGGTAGTCTTTAATGACACACAAGAGTGTGAACAAATCAGGAAATTGAAACAAAATCAGAATCAGATTAATACGCAACACCAAAAAGAGAAATTCTCCACCACGTGACCGACAAGAAATTAATTACAGAAATTACCGACATGACGACAGACGATATGATCGTAACGACAGATCTGAATTTCATCAGAACTGGCGGGATTCAAACAGGGCTGGGCGCTCTCGACAAAGTGAATTTGTAGAAGTTAGATCTCCAAATCCCAATAACGCCGCGCGCCAACAAAGAGACAGCAGACAATGACTCGCACCGCAGGCTCAGAGAAAAATAACATAGACACTAACCTTAAGAAAAATTTTAGCATTCCTTACCGACGTATACAACATGATAATTGCTTTGAAGTTGAAACTCTGCGCACTAGGAAGAGTAAAGGATTTAGCTACATTTCACATGTAAAACCGTTTATTGAGAGACAATCGTTTTTTTTTTTTTAACTTAGTCTTAGCCATAAAATTTTTCACTTCACGCTACTAGTACAATTTGTCACACTGAGAAAATGTTAACATGGAACAATGTTTAGAAGTTAACTATCCAGTCTAGAACCTAGGGAACACATTTAAAAAGTATTTACGAGTGCATTGTTATAGTGAACAGACGACACAGTGTTATTGTGTGTGTACATTCTTGCTTGTTAGTTGCACAATTACGTAACGTCTATAAGGCTCACATACTTAGAATTTGTACTGGTACTGCTAATGAGATTTTACTGCCACATTTTGGTTTACTTGGAAATACATTATGGATTTAAAGTGCTTTCCGAGAGATACCAGATGACACAGTGGTTAGTTTATTTGACAGCTACACGATTATATCACGACGCTACTAATATGTGATACAATTTACATTGTGGATTTTGTGTTGTATCTGCTTTATATCTGCACAGTTTTTCTGAATTCTTCTGGAAAGTAAAACATGTTTTAGTAGTAACTTTTGTGGTATGGCTACAATGAGACAGCCTTTTCCGTAGCACAACAATACGTTACAGCACAGTACTTTCTTCGTCACGGCAATAAGCGTAATAACTAAGACATCTATACGCAAAGCATTTCAATTTTGTTTATGAGGAGGTGAGTACATTGAATTCAGCAGAACCTTGCTTACAGAGGACGATAACTACGACAGTTCCACTGAATTATCTTACAGCAAGACGCACATTTAGCGCTACAGGACACGCATTTGAGTGATTAATTTTGTACTTAAAACATTTATTTTTAAAGATTATTGAATTACAAAGAAAGTTTTCCGCGATACATTTCATTCCATTGCTCTAATCTGTAACAGCTGAGGGTATAATTACATTAATCCTCAGGGGCTACATGCCTACTCTGTGTACCATGTGTCTGGCAAGCACAAGGAGCCTTAGCTAATATAGTATTTGCTTATACAATTTTACACATCGGTACCATATTTCTCTGACACATATATTACACAGCTACCTGATCATTTAACTGAGAGAGGCAAATATTTATTTTACTACATCAGTGACAGGTGTTTACGTAATTACACCGTTGGATAACTTCACACGTACGAAATTGCATTTTGTCTGTACTTTGTGAACTGTTCATATTTTTTCGGAACCATTGTGATATTATGAGAGCTTTGAATAATATATTTGGTATGGGATCACGATTTTTAAAGTACGATTGAGGTGTATGACACTATTGACATGAGCAGAGAATTTTTTTTTAGGTTTGGAAATTATTGCAGGAAGCTAAGACGTTTTTGAGATTTGGCTGAGTTTTTATGATGTTATTATTACGATGACAATGTGTATTATGCTGTTGATGTATGTTTATAATCAATAAGGTGATGCTATATGAGGAATTTGATTATGCTATGTATTTATTATGATTAAATATTGAAGAAGTGTCGAGGAAAATTTGCATGTGTAATAAGGTAAGGTATAATGAGTAGTGGTTAGGGACTCTGTCTTGTGAAAAAGGATGTTGAAAACAAAGAATCGTACTTTAAGAGTTATGAAATGTGTGTAAATGCATGAATGTACCACAATGCCGACGAAAAATTTTTGGACACTTATATTTACAGGATTTTCCTACACACGTTCAACGCAAATTCTCGACATGTGAAATTTTTATATGAGACTGTCACTGTAGTGCAAACTGGTGTCGTAAGTATTTCTGCAAGAAAGTTAAATGACCACCTTCATGTAATGCGTCGTGGGCACCCAGCTGCGTGACAGTCGCCTGGAAAAAAGCAATTAGTGTGTGTCTTTCAGAGGCACAGGTGGAGAGAAAAGGAGGCCATTATCTTCGCTATTGACATTTCTTTGTAGAAAGCATCGCAAATGCGACACGCTCAAACTTGAAACCACTGATTACACTGTGGAGCTCATAATTTATGATATTTACTAAAATGCCTAATGAAATGGTGAGAAACATTTTACATCTATTGTCTTTCTGGTTGAGAGAATGTTTTTGCCTTTGGAGACGCCATTTGCCTAGTGAATCACGTTTCATATGTTGCTTTATATATGTATTTGTTCATTTCGTTTAATATCAAGTTTCTAGCTGCAGCAGCATTGGTTAAAATAAAATTTAATAGATGTAGTAATATCACTATTTTCTGCCTATAGACCCAGTAAAGAATAATTTTATGATCTACTTTCATAGCAAAGAGAGCACAAATAGACATTTCCCTTCACAGGAACTGCAAAAATAATTTTTTAACAGTTAACTTATCTGCAAGAGTAAGTCAAGGTGGTACATCACTCTATTGTTAAGATGTGACATAGGTATTAGACATGGCCATCTTTACTGTAATATTCTTTCTGCTTGAGCTTTGTCATATTTAGGTATAAGTTATTGCATTTGCTGCTGCTGTTTGTCATGCATAGTGCTGCTGAATCTCACTTTGTATTACTCTGTTAAGCCAGTTTTACTGCGAATTTATTTTTCTTGTTTGCTGCACATTGCCTTATATTAGTTGTAATATTGCATTTGCTTTGCTAATTTATGCTGCTTGCTTTGCCAATTTGCACTTTTTATCATTGCTGTTTCTGTTAATTGTTTTGCGCTGCTGCATTACCTCGTCTTTTAGTTTATGAACTACATTCTTGCTAGTCTTGCTACACTCTACATACACCGTGAGCATGTAAGCTTTTTCTGTCTTGGTAGATCCCAGAGTGCATTCACGTCCTTCCTCTTGGACTGACCAGCAAGTCGCACTGCAGACAAGGAACATAGATACACATTGTGAGCAATCATAACAACATCTTACCTACCAACTCCAGGGGCCGAATTGTACAAACAAGTGTTGGCGCAGAGACTTTTCAAAATACGGTATCTCGTAGACGACTCGCACTAGAATCCTACAACAGACACTACATACACATTAATTTAACTTACGTTTAGTTTGTTTATGTCGATAGGTATTGATACATTTAAATAAATGTATCTTTCCACAAAAAGTCGACTTCCATCCACGATCGTTAACACAAAAAGAACTAAAATGTCCGAGGCGTGTCGGAAACAGTGGAAACAATCATTCATCCCGTCATTCTAGGTGCGTGACTTTGAGACCTTCAGTAACGTGTATGTCCTCCGTGAGTATTTATAACTACCCAAGGGTTACGTGGCTTGCTCTCTATACGTCTAACGAGGTCGCCCTGTAAAACGCCTTCCCATTCTTCAATGTGAGTCCTTGAGAGTTCTTGAAGAGTCTGTGACGAAACAGGACGACGACGAACACGCTTGTCAAGCTTGTCTCACGTATGTACGGTGGGGGTTAGATCAGGACTCACGATCGCCCATTACATTACTTCAAAGCCAAGGTTTCGCAGGACACCCTCGCTGACGCGCCGCCACATATGCCCAGGCATAAAAGGTTATTTAAATGCCATCACCGTATGCGTTAGTAACCACAGGGTCCAACAGTATGTGTCTGATGTTCTGCCTGATAGTAAGGCGACCATGGATTCCTACAAGATCTGTATGGCTGTCAACACTGGATCCTCCCCAATAATCACAAATTCTTGGAAAGGAGTCGATTTCCTGAACGACGTTTGTCCTTTGTAACTTGTACTGCATTAACATCTAAAATTGCAAGCTCATGGTTGAAAACGTCCACAAATCACCAGGGGAGCCTGCACGTAATACGATCATCAACTTGCATCAGACGATATCTGGAATCGTCTGTGAATAAGACGTTTCGGCAGTGTGACAAAGTTCCCTGTTGACATGGAAACTGAAGAACTTAAGGCAAGCTGCAAGACATTGTCATGTCAAGCGGGGTACTCGAACACGACGTATGGGTCTTAAGTTCCTTCTCTTAACCTGTTCATCACAGTCTGATCGGGCTCCTGTTGACCTACTGCAAAAGACGGTACACACTGAGATCACCTTGCAGTGCTCTGACGGTATCCACACGACGCCTCAACGCAGATTTGGTCAGATATCGGCGTATAGGTGGAAATGTAATGAGTAGGCGACATTTACCAATTCACCTTGTGTACTGGCCTCTCTCCCTATAGCGTGTCCACTACCTATGGATCACACATGGAGAGTAATTGACATCTGTAACAACACTACTGAGAGCCCGTCCTTTCTGGATCAAACTGACTGCCTTTGTAACTTACAGTGCATTAATATGTAGCACTACATGCTCTTGGTTGAATGCCGGCCGCGGTGGCCCAGCGGCTCTACGCGCATCAGTCGGAACCACGCGCCTGCTACGGTCGCAGGTTCGAATCCTGCCTCGGGCATGGATGTGTGTGATGTCCTTAGGTTAGTTAGGTATAAGAAGTTCTAAGTTCTAGGGGACTGATGACCTCAGAAGTTAAGTCCCGTAGTGCTAAGAGCCATTTAAATCATTTGAACCGAAACGTAAACAAAAATACTATTGCAAGATAACTCTACCGTAGTGGATCAGGGATGCAGTGACCGCTACAGAGGAGCAAATGAGAGGTTTATTTCTGGTGCTCAAAAAGGCGATTGCTCGTCCATCTGGATACTGTGTGTTCGCAGATGGCGTGTCAAAACGGGGATTATGTTGTTGAAATATGCTGACAAATAAATGGTCAACTTAAGCACTTATTTATTATTTCATTCACACTGGACAGTCATTCAAATGTGGTTTCGTCACTGGTGCAGTGCAGTGTAGAGTTGGATTGTAACGTTGTAACTTGTACCGCTGGAGGGATAGCCACGAGCATTCTGGATATAACAAGCGCGCCGAAACTGAGTTGGCGGTGACTGCCAGTGGTAGGACACGGTCCCGTCGTGGCATGGGGCAAGCAAGTGACATGTTCTCGCTTTGCAACGGATCGACACAGTTGTTGGTCAAAAATTTTCTGCAATCGGCAGAAATTTCATTTCCAAGCAGTTTTATCTCATTCGCTCATTACTGCCAGGAAATGTTCAAGAATTACGAGATAAAATTAGTGAACTACTTACCTGCATTGAGTAATTAGTCGTGGAGCACAGTTGACAATCTACCTCTGGCAACATATTTTGACCACTGTTATGGGCATTTTAAATGTTACAGGGTTCAAGTTAGTCTCTGACTTTGGTAGAGCAGAAATAGAGAAGTATCCACGTTCATCAGGAATAGTCATGAAGAAAGCTGACATTTGAAAAATGTTGCTTAGCGCAGCAAATGGAAAAATGTACGGCAGAAGTAGAACTTCATAATAAATCCTTTGCAATAATAACTCTATACCGAGCAACTGCAGGTAATTTTAATCTGCACATAAATCACCTTGAAACTCTGCTGGCCAAGTTAACTGCAAAAAAACAAAGAAATATGTAGTACTGGTGATTTCAATGTATATTTTATTACACTTTCCACTAAGAATTTATTACGGTCAGGTAAGCTATCATCCATAGGAAACTGCAGTGCCTGTGCTGTTAAAAACAACGATGCATTGTTCTTTCCTTCATGGATGCATGAAATTTATTCGCAATAGCGAATACATTTCATGTAATCTATCATTCAATGTAATTCCTGCTACCAACTTCCCAACTGGTAGACCGCTCGGCTAATTCCGTGTGGCGATGGTACAACAACCAAAACTGTACTACAAACTCTACAGACAGCAGTCTCTCAGCTGATGAGATGTAGTTCCTTTTGTTGAATATTAATACAGAACACGGTAAAAAATCTACTAAATCTTAATTCAAGAGGATAGCAAAACGTGCTGCTTTTGAGAAATTTCTCAAAGAGATGAACTCGAGTGATGTATACAGTGCTCAGGGCATGAAAGAGAAATACGTTTATATTAATAACGTCCTTACCTTCTTTGAAAGCTATTTTCTCCAAATCTAACCCAAAACAGACGAAAGCTTACAAGGAATTACTCAAGGAATAATGGTAGAACGAAATATAAATTGTATCTTTCAGTCAGATACACCTCTCATTTTGATAGTATATATCATTACAAGAAGTACTGCAAAATATTAAGGGCAGTAGATGCATTACGAGGAAAAGATAACATCAGATAAAATAGTAATGAAAATATGGGATAGACAGCAGTGCAGGAGACAGATATAACCGGATATGAAGAGTGCAGATAGCATTAAGAGCAAATGATACATTTGTAACACATGTGTGTAGTGCTGTAATACAGGGTGTTTCAAAATGAATATATGGGTTTTAAGGCTTTGTAGCATTTACTACGTTCAGTACACGATTATAAATAACACATCAAATGAGAGACCAATTCAAACAGTTTTGTTTGTATAACTATGTCCAAAGAGCAGAGTATGGAACGACCACGAGTGACTGAAGATCGTGTTGAACGAGTGAGAGCCTTTCAAGCTTATCGCGAAGAAATCAGTTCGGTAGGCTAGTCGTGGAATAACAGTTCCAGTGACGTCTGTATGGGAGAAGGCTGTTATGGAGACACAACTATGTTCTTATCGTTTGAAGCTGTTATAAGCTCTTGTACTTGCAACGAGACTCCCTTAAATTGAGTGTGTTTTGTTATGTACACCGGCGGAAAGTTTACGGGCTTTTCTTTTTCGGTGAAGCAACTGTAACTTGTATTTCTTATGTTGATGCCCTAGAACTACGACTGTTTCAGCAGCTGTAGCACCTGATCGCTGGATTGGCTGCAAGGGGATGGATGACAGAGCTTGTTTTGCATGACCTCTACGTTCACACGCGATCTGACGCCACGCGATTTTTACAGTTGGGGTTTGATAAAAATTCGTACGTGTCTCCACAGTTAGCTGATCTAGACGGCTTTAGGAACAGCATTGTTGCAACAGCTACTCCAGACACACTGATTAATTTTTCGGAAGAACTCTCCTATCGACTCGATGTGTGACAAATGATGCTCGCGTGGAACACTTGTAAGAAAACTGCTTGTGTTGGTCTTTCATTTGATGTATTATTTATAATTTTAAGTTGAATGTAATAAATGCTACAAAGCCTTGAAACCCGTTATTCATTTTGAAACACCCTGTGCTTTCTAACAAGCGTTTCATAACTGTACTGAAGAGGTAGAGTTGTCAGGTACTGTAGTTACAAATAACTTCAGTAATATGAAAGTGACCCTCATTACACGAGCAGTACCACTGACCATCTTAAAATCGACCGCTGCAAGAGCAGTACCAATGACCACCATAAAATCATTAAAAACTAAAAATTCTGGTGGTTATAATAAAATTTCTACAATTTTAAATAATGTGCTTCTAAGTTTAATAACATATTAAGTTCTCTGTGTAATCGGTTATTTACCAACGGAACATTTCCTGAGTAGTTTAAAGAGTCTTAAGTTAAGACCTTTTTTTAAAGAACGGAGCCAAATTCTGTCCACGTTCACTTTTGCCATCATTCACGAAAATCTTAGGAAAGTTAGTACACAATCGGCATCTTGAGAACCTGACAATAAATAATATATTGACAATGTCACATTGTTCCATTGTCGAGAAGACCATCAACACATTGAGCTGGAATGTGCATAACACGTTAGACAGTAAATTACAGGCAACTGTTTTTTTTTTTTTTTTTACCTGTCAGAGACATTTAACTGTGTAAATCGTTATAACCTCTTAACCTCTTCAGACCCAAAGAAATTTTTTCTATTATTTCATATATTCGTTGATAAGCCCATGGCAAATGGATGTCATAAATGAGCAGTGTAACTTTAATTTTTTGATAATGCACATTCTGAAAGAGATTTTGCAACTTGTTACACACATGGACTCAAAGCGTCTATCCATGATACGAGTACATAGCCGTGAGTGTAGCAAGACCAGTATACGTTTTGGTAATATCTACTTACCATTTAGAGACATTACTTACAGAGTATTACAAAATCATGACACAGGAGAAGCTGTTTCATTGACTAGTATTTCTGAAATTGTGGTAGCACAAGTCTAAGAAACACTTCATTTCATTTGTGAAACACGGATATACGTGACTTCGGAGCAATTGAACTTGGTTTTGGCTTTCAGCCATTCTTTTGGCAATCTCATTCATTTATCTTTTTCTATAGTAGAACAGAGAGGCAATTGTCTTCTCTCACTTTTAGTAAAATCTCTCTATGGAACTTGAACAATCGTTGCTCATTTACTAGGAGCTACTTCTTGAGATTCAGGTTTAGAGTCGGAAGAATGCATGTCTTGTCACGCTGTAGAGGCATTGGAACTCATAGAGTCACCAACATAAATATTAAAATCAGATAAATCCAAGATTGATTTCTTGTTAGCATCTAACGCTTAATACTTTCTGTATTCATACCACAAGTTCACAATAGCCATTTCCATGAAATTGAAGAAAACACTTACGGCCACTTTCTGAGTGTGGATAGTCAATTGCGAGAAATCATTCTGTCACATAGATCCAAACCTCTCACTGAATTTTTGTAATTAGAGATACATTTGGTCTGAGGCATTTCCACGAACTTTTTGCTTTTCTTTCCCGCCTCTTTACTAGACTAACAAGCACCCGGGATAGTAGATTCTACTGTAACAGAACGATTACTAATCCACTACAAAATTGAACTCGTCAAAGGAACATCTACCTCTCTTCATCAATTCTTTGCCTCCAGTGTATTTTTATTTGTGAGAAGATAGATTGCGGCTACCTAAAAAGGTTGGTAGTGCATAGATTTATGTTTATAGTAGGTGTTGTGGTAGTGGAATGGAAGTGAAATATCGTTAAAATACACAACATCCTGGTGGGACCCTTACCCTCTACTAGCTTATTCACCATAGAACCTCTCAAATCGATATCTGGCTCTGGTTGTCGAGATGGCCAAGAGCTAGCATCCTTTCAAATAAAGAAGTAGAAGTGAATCAGGAATTGTCAGCGCAAAATTCTTCAGACCGATGGATTTGGCTTATTCTTTTTCCACACTGTCTAAGAGTGGAAAGGAATCATTTAACTACAATCAGATGCTTACATAAATTTTCTCCGACCACTGTCAATGACTGGTTGCAATTTCCATATTTTAAAATTGGCTTTGATTTCATCTGAAACACTCAGATTATTTACAAAGTGGAAGTACTTCCTCACTCTTAACTTAGTGTTCCTTGGACTTACAGCAAGGTTAGGTTAGGTTAGTGTTGTTTAACGTCCCGTCGACAACGAGGTCATTAGAGACGGAGCCCAAGCTCGGGTTAGGGAAGGATGGGGAAGGAAATCGGCCGTGCCCTTTCAAAGGAACCGTCCCGGCATTTGCCTGAAACGATTTAGGTAAATCACGGAAAACCTAAATCAGGATGGCTGGAGACGGGATCGAACCGTCGTCCTCCAGAATGCGAGTCCAGTGTGCTAACCACTGCGCCACCTCGCTCGGTTACAGCAAGGACCCTCGGTCTGCTACCGAAATACAGGATGCGGTGCGGGAACTTCCTTACTTTAAAAAATCATAAATAAGTAAGTATTAGAGACATCAATTTAATTCTTTTTTCTTTACGAAAAGTAATATCTAAAGTTTTGTTCCATTTAGTTTTGAAAATGATATCTTGAATGTGGCCTCCGTTCTGTTCAATGCATTTGGAGAGTCGAAATCGGAAGTTTCGGTCCACTTTTTCCAACATTTCGCTGTCGATGTTCGCAATAGCAATACGAATATTGTTCCCCAGCTGAGCCAGGGTCTGCAGACGACTGGTATACACAAAGTATTTGAGATAGCCTCATAACAAAAAGGCGTATGGTGCTAAAACTGGTGAGCATGCTGGCCACTGGAGATGGCCTCTCAAAGACATGAGACGATCGGGGAAGTGTTCGTGCAACCTGGTCATCGATGCTTGTGTCGTGTGAGCTGTGGCGCCATCTTGTTGCAACCAGACAGTATCCACATCCATTTCTTTAAGTTCTGGAAGAAAAACTTTTCAATCTTCTGAACATAACGCTCAGAAGTTGTCATCACTGCGTTATCGTTCTAATCGGAAAACCATGGACAATAATGATCCTTTAGATACTGCACACCAAACAACCACACGTTCTTTATGCAGGGGCTGCTCAAGAAGTTCTCGGCGGTTCGTGCCACTCCAGTACTGCATTTTTTGTTTATTCACGAAGCCAGACAAATGAGAATGTGCCTCGTCGCTGAAAATCACTAAGGTGTCATGAGGCAGCTCATCGATCAAGGCCTCACACAGATTTTTTCGGGAAACGAAATAACGTGAATGAAGTGTGTGCACAATTGACAGTTCATACGGATGAAATTTCAACTTTTCATGAAGAATTCGTCTGACTGTGAGTTCATAAATAGCACGGGCAGCTGGATGTTTGCTTGCAGATCGCTTGGGAGAATTTAAAACCGACATCCTTACCCTCTCGATGTTTTCAAGCGTTCTGGTGGTTTTGGAAGGTCTTGGTCTTTTTCTGCACACTTCCAGTATCCATAAAGGTGTGTACCCATGTAATAATTGACTTACCATCAGGAACACGACCTCCAGGAGCGATGTTGGACTGTTTCCTGAATGCACACTGTGTTTTGATGACCGAACGTCCATTCGAAAAGTAGGTCGCAAGAACGAACGCGCGCTCCTCTCTTGCCCACTGCACGATCGAAATTAATCTAACCTTTAAAAAAAATTAAGTCTCCCACTTTTGATTGCACTGAAACCCACGCAACAATGAGTAACTGCCGCTGTGTGCCGCGCGTTTCAAATAAGGAAGTTCCCGCGCCTCACCCTGCACGTTCCCAGGCTTGGGAGTTTCATAAACCTAGTATGTGTGCTCCCACATGCTTCTTAATTTCACTAGCTGTTGCCCACAACCCTGTTACATTTGAATTTGGCCTTCCAACAATGTGGCCTTGTCTCTTCATCACAGTTCGCCTCATAAATTATGTAACGGGGCCATCCTGTGTAATTGAGTGACGCAGCTGTTACCCTTACCTGTCAAAATTCGAATTGCTTTCCTACTCCCTAACAAATCCTTTGTTTGCTGTACGGACTTAAGTTACGCACGCTATCCCGCCTACAGTTCGCCTATAATTGCTTCGATCAGTATTACTATTCAGTAATTTTCTGATTTAAAATCTATTTTATCGAAGCATCTGTAGCCTGAAGTTCCAGATAACTGCTGTCTTTTTAGATATTTCACCTTCAGATTCCTTTTCAAGCCGCAGGTAACGGTCTCTTACGCTGCTTAATCCTGAAACATTTTCGACGGAAATAGCACATGTGAAGTTATTGTGATTGTTTCATAGCTTCTGTTACTGCTAATAGCTACACACCAGTGCCTATGAGCTTTAATATGTACGCTAAAGCGCTGAAGACGATCATTGTGTGATCGAAAATCGATTTTGCTGTTAATAAATCGTCAAAATTACGGCCATTACTGACCTTCCTTCTAATTTTATTTATCATATGGTCGTTGTGCACACAGCACTCTATGGAGTCGCCAATCAATAGTAATGGGTTTGTGCCCATAGCCCCATTCTCAAATCATCCTGTGAAACGACAGGCTAAACTTACAGTTTGTTACGTAAAGTACCAAACAGCCAGTGCTTATCAGAAAGTACATTGTCTAACGTATCAGAATAAGTACCATCCATTCAGAATACATACTACTCCACATAGTAAAATGTTATGAGTAATGTTATGCAAATGGTCATGAAACCGGATATAAACAGAAACTAACTTCAGCATGAGGAAATTTTCCTGTAGGTGGCGTCCCTATGGGACGTTAGGGAGGCCTTTATTGCATACCATAATCATCATCAATACCACAAAATAATGAATCCAGGAGTATCTAAGCCACAGTGCTAAGAACTTATACATCGTTTTTTTTCTATACAGAATGCGTTAACTTATAAACAAGACAACACACACAGCGCCACATTCGGCTCACAGAAGCGTTACATGACCCATTGTTTACAAACAAGCATAGGTCGCACCAAACAATTAGTCTAATACGAACCCTTATAATAAAACCGCTTTTATCTTCTTTTTAATTTAAAAATGTCAGATTTAAAGTGAAAACCACAACCTAAAAACAAATCTTTCAAAAAATAATTTTAGTTTTAAAGAAGATGTACTTTAAAATCAAAAACACGGTAACAAACATTAACAACACTGACAAACATAGACGCTTAATGACTTATAACGTATTAATAAACATATTTTTCCAACATATTTCGGGCGCTTAGGGGAACCGTGATCTCGAGGTAGCGTCTTTAATTAGTAATTACAACGTCCTCTGTCCCTGATTAGAAAACCCCACCGCGCAAATTCTGATTGATAATCAGCATTGGCGGCAAGCTGAAGACTTGCAGCATAAGAAGTCACCCTCATTCTGCAAGTGGTCTTGTCAAACAGGGCGGAGGTGTGGATAGACGTTCTGGGCACTCTCTTGTCCTTGAGGTTAGAAACTACCCATGAAGGCAGAGCAACCAGAAATGATCAACGGCTTGAGGATGCAGAAAGCAATGGAAACCACTGCATTAAAGAGACATAACGTGTATCCGCAGGACATGATGATCTCTCCATTGACGAAAGATTCCGGAATAGTACCCCCTTCGAATCTGCCCATGAGAAAAAGATTGAATAACCAACAAATGGATAACGTTATAAGAGTCGGGGCGTGGAATATCACAAGCCTGAGATTAGTGGGGAATCTAGAAAGGAGATACAAAGGCTCAAACTAGATGTACTAGGGGTCAGTGAAGTGAAATGGAAAGAAGTCAAAGATTTCTGGTCAGATGAGTATAGGATAATATCAATAGCAGCAGAAAATGGTATAACGGTAGTAGGATTCGTTATGATTAGGAAGGTCGACAGCATACCATCACCAACAACGATAATCTAGGTGTACATGCCGACGTCGCAAGCTGAAGATGAAGAGATAGAGGAAGTATGAGACAATACTGAAAGGGTGATACAGTACCTAAAGGGAGATGAAAATATGAAAATTTAATAGTCATGGGAGACTGAAATGCAGTTATAGGGGAACGAGTAGAATAAAAGGCTTCAGGAAAACATTAACTTGGCACAATGAATGAGAGAGGAGAAAGACTAATAGAGTTCTTTAACAGATTTCATATAGTAACAGCGAATACTCTGTTCAAGACTCACAAGAGGAGGAGGTATACTTGGAAAAGGCAGAGTGATAAGGGAAGATTTCAGTTAGATTTTATTATGGTCAGACACAGATTCCAAAATCAGGTACTTGATTGTAAGGCATAGTCAGGAGCAGATACAGACTCAGGTCACAAAGCGGTAGGGATGAAGAGTAGCCTGAAGTTTAAGAGATTAATCGAGAAGAATCAGTATGCAAAGATATGGGATACGGAAATACCAAGCAATAAAGACATACTCTTGAAGTTCTCTAAGGCTATAGATACAGCAGTAAGGAATATCTCATAAGGCATTACAGTTCAAGAGGAATGGATATCTCTAAAAATTGCCATCACAGAAGCTGGAAAGGAAAACACAGGTACAAAGAAGGTAACTGCGAGAAAAACAGAGGTAACTGAAGAGATACTTGAGTTGATCGACGAAAGAAGGACGTACAAAAACGTTCAGGGAAATTCAGGAATACAAAAATACAATTAACTGAGGAATGAAACAAATAGGAAGTGCAGGGAAGCCAAGAAGAAGTGGCTGTTTAAAAAAAGGAAATAATTCTTGCAAGGACTGAAGATACAGGATAGTCAAAACAACCTTTGGTGACATTAAAAGCAAGGGTTGTGGCATTAAGAGTGCAACCTGAATCCCACTGTTAAATGCAGAGGAGAGAGCGGATTGGTGGAAAAAGTACACTGAAGGTCTCTATGAGGGGTAACATTTGCCTGATGTGATGAAGAAACAGGAGTCGTTTTACAAGAGATAAGGTATCCTGTATTAGAATCATAATTTAAAAGAGCTTTGGAGGAGTTACGATCGAATGGGGCAGAAGGGAAAGATAACATTCCATCAGAATTTCTAATCTCACTGGGGGAAGTACCAATAGAACGACAATTCTTGTTGGTGTGTAGAATACCATCTGAAAAATATCATCCACACAAATTCCGAAGACAGCAATACCTGACAAGTGAGACAAATATCACACTCTCAGCTTATCAGCTCATACATGCATATTTCTGACTAGAATAATATATAGAAAATGTGAAGGAAAATTGTGGACGTGTTGAATGATTATCAATTTGGCTTCAGGAAAAGGCAAAGGCACCACAGAGACTATTATGACGTTGCGGTTGATAATGGAAGCCACAGTAAAGAAAAATCAAGGCACCGTCATTGGATTTAACACCCTGTAAAAAGCGTTCGACCTGCAAAATGATTCAAGATGTTCGAAGTTAAGAGATAAATAGGGATAAGCTACAGGCAGAGACAGACGATGTACAGTATGTAGAAGATCGAAGAGGGAATAATAAGACTGATCTACCAAGAAGGAAATGATCGAATTAGAAAGGGTGTAAGACAGGAATGTAGTCTTTCGCTCTATTGTTCAATCTGTACATCGAAGAGGCAATGATATAAATAAAGGAAAGGTTCAGGAGTGGGATTAACATTCAAGGAGAAAGGATATCAATGATGCGATTTACTGACGACATTGCTATCCTGAGTGAAAGTGAAGAAGACTTACAAGAATGAGATTTTCACTCTGCAGCGGAGTGTGCGCTGATATGAAACTTCCTGGCAGATTAAAACTGTGTGCCCGACCGAGACTCGAACTCGCGACCTTTGCCCTTCGCGGGCAAGAGCTCTACCAACTGAGCTACCGAAGCACGACTCACGTCCGGTACTCACAGCTTTACTTCTATCAGTATCCGTCTCCTACCTTCCAAACTTTACAGAAGCTCTTCTGCGAACCTTGCAGAACTAGCACTCCTGAAAGAAAGGATACTGCGGAGACATGGCTTAGCCACAGCCTGGGGGATGTTTCCAGAATGAGATTTTCACTCTGCAGCGGAGTGTGCACTGATATGAAACTTCCTGGCAGATTAAAACTGTGTGCCCGACCGAGACTCGAACTCGGGTTCGCAGAAGAGCTTCTGTAAAGTTTGGAAGGTAGGAGACGGATACTTGTAGAAGTAAAGCTGTGAGTACCGGACGTGAGTCGTGCTTCGGTAGCTCAGTTGGTAGAGCACTTGCCCGCGAAAGGCAAAGGCCCCGAGTTTGAGGCTCGCTCGGGCACACAGTTTTAATCTGCCAGGAAGTTTCATATCAGCGCACACTCCGCTGCAGAGTGAAAATCTCATTCTGGAAACATCCCCCAGGCTGTGGCTAAGCCATGTCTCCGCAGTATCCTTTCTTTCAGGAGTGCTAGTTCTGCAAGGTTCGCAGAAGAGCTTCTGTAAAGTTTGGAAGGTAGGAGACGGATACTGGTAGAAGTAAAGCTGTGAGTACCGGAAGTGAGTCGTGCTTCGGTAGCTCAGTTGGTAGAG
Source organism: Schistocerca gregaria (assembly GCF_023897955.1). Classification (NCBI taxonomy): domain Eukaryota; kingdom Metazoa; phylum Arthropoda; class Insecta; order Orthoptera; family Acrididae; genus Schistocerca; species Schistocerca gregaria. The sequence goes on along the minus strand of NC_064923.1, from coordinate 601,658,310 downwards.
CACTTGCCCGCGAAACGCAAAGGTCCCGAGTTCGAGTCTCGGTCGGGCACACAGTTTTAATCTGCCAGGAAAGTTTCAAGACTTACAAGATCGCACGAACAGTCTGATGAGTTCAGAATAAGGACTGACAATAAATCAAAGAAAGACGAAAGTAAAATGAGCTGTTGTTGTTGTGGTCTTCAGTCCTGAGACTGGTTCGATGCAGCTCTCCATGCTACTCTATCCTGTGCAAGCTTCTTCATCTCCCAGTACCTACTACAGCCCATATCCTTCTGAATCTGCTTCGTGTATTCATCTCTTGGTCTCCCTCTACGATTTTTACCCTCTACGCTGCCCTCCAATACTAAATTGGTGGTCCCTTGATGCCTCAGAACATGTTCTACAAACCGATCCCTTCTTCTAGTCAAGTTGTGCCACAAGCTCCTCTTCTCCCCAACTCTGTTCAATACCTCCTCATTAGTTATGTGATCTACCCATCTAAACTTCAGCATTCTTTTGTAGCACCACATTTCGAAAGTTTCTATTCTATTCTTGTCCAAACTATAAATCGTCCATGTTTCACTTCCATACATGGCTACACTCCACACAAGTACTTTCAAAACCAACATCCTGACACTTAATTCTATACTCGATGTTAACAAATTTCTCTTCTTCAGAAACGCTTACCTTGCTATTGCCAGTCTACATTTGATATCCTCTTTACTTCGACCATCTTCAGTTATTTTGCTCCCCAAATAGCAAAACTCGATTACTACTTTAAGTGTCTCATTTCCTAATCTAATTCCCTCAGCATCACTAGACTTCATTCGACTACATTCCATTAACCTCCTTTTGCTTTTGTTGATGTTCATCTCAAATCCTCCTTTCAAGACACTATCCAATCCGTTTAACTGCTCTTCCGAGTCTATTGCTGTCTCTGACAGAATTACGATATCATCGGCGAACCTCAAAGTTTTTATTTCTTCTCCATGGATTTTAATACCTACTCCGAATTTTTCTTTTGTTTCCTTCATTGCTTGCTCAATATACTGATTGAATAACATCGGGGAGAGGCTACAACCCTGTCTTACTCCCTTCTCGACCATTGCTTCCCTTTCATGTCCCTCGACTCTTATAAGTGCCATCTGGTTTCTGTACAAATTGTAAATAGCCTTTCGCTCCCTGTATTTTACCCCTGCCACCTTCAGAATTTGAAAGAGCGTATTCCAGTCAACATTGTCAACAGCTTTTTCTAAGTCTACAAATGCTAGAAACGTAGGTTTGCCTTTCCTTAATCTAGCTTTTAAGATAAGTCGTAGGGTCAGTATTGCCTCTCGTGTTCCAGTATTTCTACGGAATCCAAACTGATCTTCCCCTAGGTCGGCTTCTACTAATTTTCCCATTCGTCTGTAAAGAATTCGCGTTAGTATTTTGCAGCTGTGACTTATTAAACTGATTGTTGAGTAATTTTCGCATCTGTCAACACCTGCTTTCTTTGGTATTGGAATTATTATATTCTTCTTGAAGTCTGAGGGTCTTTCGCCTTTCTCATACATCTTGCTCACCAGATGGTCAGGAATGGCTCTCCCAAGGCCGTCAGTAGTTCCAATGGAATGTTGTCTACTCCGGGGGCCTTTTTTCGATTCAGGTCTTTCAGTGTTCTGCCAAACTCTTCACGCAGTATCGTAACTCCCATTTCATCTTCATCTACATCCTCTTCCATTTCCATAATATTGTCGTCAAGTACATCTCCCTTATATAGACCCTCTATATACTTCTTCCACCTTTCTGCTTTCCCTACTTTGCTTATAACTGGGTTTCCATCTGCGCTCTTGATATTCATACAAGTGGTTCTCTTATCTCCAAAGATCTCCTTAATTTTTCTGTAGGCAGTATGTATCTTACCCCTAGTGAGATAAACCTCTACGTCCTTACGTTTGTCCTCTAGCCATCCCTGCTTAGCCGTTTTGTACTTCCTGTCGATCCTTTTTGCCTGCTTCATTTACTGCATTTTTATATTTTCTCCGTTCATCAATTAAATTCAATATTTTTTTTTTGTTACCCAAGGATTTCTGCTAGCCCTCGTCTTTTTACCTACTTGATCCTCTCCTATCTTCACTACTTCATCTCTCAAAGCTACCCATTCTTCTTCTACTGTATTTCTTTCCCCCATTTCTGTCAATTGTTCCCTTATGCTCTCCCTGAAACTCTGTACAACCTCTGGTTCTTTCAGTTTATCCAGGTCCCATTTAGTTAAATTCCCACCTTTTTGCAGTTTTTCAGTTTTAATCTACACTTCATAACCAATAGATTGTGGTCAGAGTCCACATCTGCCCCTGGAAACGTCTTACAATTTAAAACCTGGTTCCTAAATCTCTGTCTTACTATTATATAATCTACCTGAAACCTTTTATTATCTCCATGGTTCTTTCACGTATACAACCTTCTTTCATGATTCTTGAACCAAGTGTTAGCTATGATTCAGTTGTGCTCTGCGCAAAATTCTACCAGGCGACTACCTCTTTCATTTCTTAGCCCCAATCCATATTCACCTACTACGTTTCCTTCTCTTCCTTTCCCTACTACCGAATTCCAGTCACCCATGACTATTAAATTTTCAGCTCCCTTCACCATCTGAATAATTTCTTTTATTTCGTCATACATTTCTTCAATTTCTTCGCCATCTGCAGAGCTAGTTGGCATATAAACTTGTACTACTGTAGAAGTCGTGGGCGTCATGTCTATCTTGGCCACAATAATGCGTTCACTATGCTGTTGGTAGTAGCTTACCCGCATTCCTATTTTTTATTCATTATTAAACCTACTCCTGCATTACCTCTATTTGACTTTGTATTTATAACCCTGTATTCGCCTGACCAAAACTCTTGTTCCTTCTGTCACCGAACGTCACTAATTCCCGCTATATCTAACTTTAACCTTTCAAATTCCCTTTTTAAATTTTCTAACCTACCTGCCCGATTAAGTGATCTGACATTCCACGTTCCGGTCCGTAGAACGCCAGTTTTCTTTCTCTTGATAACAACGTCCTCTTGAGTCGTCCCCGCTCGGAGATCTGATTGGGGGACTATTTTACCTCCGTAATATTTTACCCAAGAGGACGCCACCATCATTAACCAAAAGTAAAGTTGCATGCCGTCGGGAAAAATAAAGGCTGTAGTTTCCCCTTGCTTTCAACCGTTCGCAGTACCAGCACAGCGAGGCTGTTTTGGTTAGTGTTACAAGGCCAGATGAGTCAATCATCCAGACTTTTGCCCGTGCAACTACTGAAAAGGCTGCTGCCCCTCTTCAGGAACCACGCGTTTGTCTGGCCTCTCAACAGATACCCCTCCGTTGTGGTTGCACCTACGGTACGGCTATCTGTATCGCTGAGGCACGCAAGCCTCCCCACCAACGGCAAGGTCCATGGCTCATGGGGGGGGGGGGGGGGGGGGGGAGTAATGAGAAGTAGCAGAAATAGAAACAGCGAGAAACTTAACATTAGGATTTATGGTCATGAAGTAGATGAAGTTACGGAATTATACTATCCAGGTAGTAAAATAACCACTGACGGACGGAGAAAAGAAGACATCAAAAGGAGTCGAGCACTTGCGAAAAGGGGAATTCCTGGCTAAGAGAAACCTACTACTACCAAATATAGGCCTTAATTTCAACAAGAAATTTCTGAGATTGTACGTTTAGAGCACAGCACTGTATGGGAGTGAAACATGGGCTGTGGGAAAACCGAAACATAAGAGGATAGAAGCATTTGAGATGTGCATTACAGACGAAAATTAGGTGGACTGATAAGGCATGAGGAGGTAGTACACAGAATTGGAGACTAAAGGAATTTGTGAATAACACTGACAAGAAGTAGGAACAGAATGGTAGGACATCCGTTAAGACATCACGGAATGACTTCCACGGTAGTAGAGGGAGCTGTATGGGGTAAAAATTGTAGAGGAAGACAGAGATTGGAATACATCCAGCAGATTTGGGATGTAGGTTGCAAGTGCTACAGTGAGATGGAGAGGTTGGGACAGGAGAGAAGTTCGTGGCCATCCGCATAAAACCATTCATAAAGCTGATGACTCAAAAGAAGAGAAAAAGTCGAGCCTTTCTGGCGTTATGAGTATTGTCTTACCATAAGTTGAATTTAGTTTCGATTCAAAAAACGCTGAATGAAATAAAAGCGATGCTAATTTCTGAGTGGTGTGACTTACACATTTCTGTGTTCTTTACTTTGTTTTATTGATGATGATTATGCCATGCAATGGAGGCTTCCCTAAACGTATCATTGTGGCGCCACCTACAGGAAAATTTCCCCTTGCTGACTGCTGTTAGGTTATCAGTTTCTGTTTGTATCCGGTTTCATCATCACTTGCGTTGTACTCCTTTGGATAACAATTGTCATGATATTTTTCTTTGTGGAGTAATATTTATTCTGGATGGGTAGAACCTATTTTGTTACGTTAGACACTGTGCTTTGTGATTCGCTTTGGCTGTTTGGTACTTGAGGTAACAAACTGTGATTTTACTCTGTTGTTTCGCAGGATTACTTGATGATGGGTTATGAGTAAAACCCGAAACTAGCATTCGTCAAATAATAAAACGAGGTCTTTTGCAACTTTGGCTACTTGTCATATTGAAACTGTACAGATTTCAGTGGTTTCAAGGTCTGATTCCACTGATTTTGTATGACTCTTTTATATTCCCTGACTCAACATCATTTTAGTCTTTCTTACATTTATTCCAATTTCATGCTATTCTCCTAGTTTTACCTTCCTCCGTCTCCTCTTGATTCCGCCACTGCTGCTATTCAGTATGAGAACGGAAGCGCAGTGCAAACTGATTCATCGTTATTCTAGATTCCAGGTCATCTATAACGAATCAAGATGGTGGCTGGAAGTACTTCAGCGAAACTCTAGGAAACCTCCAACCATCTGCAACTATATTCCACAAGCCACATTAACAGCGTGTAGTGGAGGGAACTTTTAATAGTTATGTCAGTCCCACCTCCCATGTTCCATTCACGAAACGTGTGCGCGAAGCAATACTGTTCATAAACTTGTGAACCATCCTTCAATCGTACTCGTCAGAATTAAATAGCCTGTCAAGAGTCGTGGCAGGGCTTCACGCAGGACCCATAATACCACATCCTGTCTCCATACCTCTGCAATACAATCTCTGACCTGTGTAAAACAATGTGATTGTATGAATTGCTAACGCAGGTTGCGCTTCGAAAAGCAAAATGCTGTGAAAGGCAAAGGACGTTTGCTCAGCACGCGGGCTGTATATCAAAGGCATCAAACACGGCGTCCGGCTAATATAGCCCTGTGCGCGGCTCTCTGAAAATGGACGAGCGCTCGTTTCAGTCCCTGCGAATGGACGGCAGCCGCTGCGTATTTCCGCTGTTGATAGCCCGGCGCAGTTTACGTATCTCGCGGAAACCTAATCCGCGCTGACCTATTTCGTTCGCTCCAAAATCGAGTGCGCAACACGTTTTTGCATTTCCACCCGTACGCGTGATAAAGGATTACGTGTGCGGCGCCACATTTATTTCTGGCCCTATCGCCTTGTGTTGTTTTTTTCTGCTCGTCTATGAAGCGAGGGCGAACGAATGGGAGACAGACTGCGCTAGTCGGTTTGGAAGGTTGCACGGCCGCGTACCCATTACTAGTGCTTTTCTAGAGGCGTACATATTTGACGAGTGTCTGATAGCGGATGTTTGCCAGTCTACCGTACCTGCTGTAATTACCTGTGTGGCACTTTACCTAATAGAAAACATGTCGCGAAAAGGAGACTACGTATGATAAGGGGCAGGTAAGTGAACACCCCCATTACCAACTCATTTTCTAACAACGGTGCAGTTCTTATAGATCGTAGTAGAGTTTACAGGTTATAATAAAACAAATGGAGTAACTGAAGTTCCTTAACCAACGATGTGTTCTACTTATTCCCAATAAACATTGGACTCAAAATAGTCATAATAACAGAATTTAGCCGTTGGAGTATCTAAGAAAGTACTCATAGCGCTTTAATTACTACCACCTCAATAAAAGTTTCGTATCTCTTTCCTCCTTCGATACAGTTGTGCACTTCCGCAGACACTCAGGACATACCCCACAGACCTGTAAAATGCCACTAAAGGAGCCAAAACTATTGACTCGACGTACAACGGATCGTTTATTACACACAATACACTGGTTACATGGAACACCAATACTCGGAATCAAGACCAGACGTAGTCGGCTATGAGCTGTAAACGACAATCCAAGCAGCTCATTACCGTCATAAGATCCAAGCCCCTGGCAGTGGTCTTACAGTAACAGTCGGATCACAGAGTCTGAGCACTGATCGAGAATAACGTGTAAGTGGTTCTCAGCCAAGCGTGTTGGTAATTTTATTGCGAGTCGGAAGGACCGATTGGCACCATGGTATTGTACGTTGCGCCAGCAGGTGAGTACCTAGGTTGTAGCGCCGCTCTTGGCGGTGATCAGCAACGAATTGCTGGACGGGGTGAGAAGGAAATTGTACAGATCGTTGATGAATTAAGCTACGAGGAGTGGTCATTAGGACTTAATATAACCTCGTACAATATCTAACGTAATTATTTCTCAGTCTAATGTTTGAGCGGAGCGAAAACAAGACTCCCTATAAATAGCAAAATCGTCTTTTGTCTGAATTTTCCGAGTCCAAAGAAGAGTGGGTACCGTAATACGGAAAATCGGATGACCAGTGTGGGGTCTAGTTTCGAAAACAACGGTATTTTTGTTTGACAGTTATCGGGGTGATTAAGAAACTAGTAATTAGTGATTTGAGTGGAAAATTGTCTGAATTTTCATTGCCAAACGAAGAGCGGGAAACTGATAAACAGGGTGCCAAACTATTCAACATTATGTCTGCCAGTCTACCGTACTTGCTGTAACTACCTGTGTGGCACTTTACCTAATACAAAACAAGTCGCGAAAATGCTTTAAAGTAATCATAGTAATATATTAAGATTTAATTAATGATATGAGGAGAAATTATACAATGAATTTTTGTCCGAAATTTCATAGTCACACTAAATGTGGGAAACTGGTAAATGGGACACCAAATTGACCAGCATGAGATCTAGTTTTGCAAAACATATTGAACTACTTGAAAGTAAGCAGGATAATTAGGAAAAATTTAATTAATGATTTGAACGAAAAGTAAATACTTCGCCAATACCTATTGCTAGAGACGTAAATGAAGAACGAGAAAGTTCATCTCCTCAGGCCCTGGGTAGTTTGCGCATAAAACATTACATTGATACGATATTTAATTAGCAAAAACACTATCTTCAAATTAAGTACTTGTTTTAGGATATTTCTAAGCGTAGTAATTTTGCGTAAAAAAAGTTGTATTGGATATAGTATTTATGTATGGAAATGGGTTCCTTCGAATCAAGTACTAAATTTAGAATATTCATAGATAAGAAGAAGCTAGGAAATCAAAACAAGTGCCAAGAACTTCACTCTCTCCGAATAAAACTTCTAAATAAAAAGTAAAAACACTTAAGAAATATGTGAATGTTTTGTGAAATGATTTGAGCATATATCAGAAAAAAATAGATTAGGGAAACATTTGACTCGCATTTGAATAATGCTTAAAATCAAGTATAGCAAATGATACACACAGATTTGTTTGTAGCAATGTACACACTACTGTTCTAAGAGTATAACTTGAAGGTGTTATGCGGCTTTATATTTGTCAAGTTATTGAAACCCCATGTATGTAATACTTAAGGCAAAACGCAGTACACTGAAAATAATATGTCTGCGCGAAAGTCTTTCACATCAACTGTGATAAACAATTCACCTTAAGGGCACTGCAAATAATTAAAAAAGAATTTTTCATCACATGTGTTACGCTTCCATTTATATAACATCTTCTGTGATCATTGGTGTTTCCCTGTCTTATTTACATATTCTTGGGTACTGATGCTGCAACGTCCCCTTTGAATGTAAAGAATGACTGTGCTGGTAAACTCGTGCGTTATTTGATACTGAAACAGCAGAGGAAAACTGAACGCACTGAGACAGTTTGCTCTTTACTTATTCTGATCGTTTCTAAACTGACACAAAATATTTTAGCGCAACGTAGTCTGACTTTTAATAACCCTACAAAAGAGTAGCCCTGACTAACAATAACCTATCCTTCATGAATCACATACCTCACCAAAATCTTAGTTACTCGAAGTACTGCCATACTGCGAGCGCCAATACTGCCAGCCAAATAAAAGATTCTAACTACTAAAGTTACTAACTACTGAAAGGCATATAGTTAGCAAATGAAAGATTTTGGTTGAGAAGAAACAATGTATTTACCTTATAAACGTTCAAAAGTCGATATATATGTACGTGACATCAAGTTTGAGAAATTTTTTTTTTTTTTCATGGACACAAGTCCAGATCGTCCGCTCATATTAACATCTCAAAACCCTGGCATCTCTCTCCCCACATTCATCACTGCTAGCGGCTCACCTCCAACTGCCCAACGCTACTTGCGTTCACATCCAACTGCCCAACACTACACTAGCCAATAATTCAACAATGAGTCCAACCGTCCACAGACTGCACACAGTGCAGTCAGCGATTTTCATACAGAGCGCTACATGGCGTCACCAACATGCTGCCCCCAAAAAATTTTACAAATTCTGTTGGCAGCGGCCGACACTAATTTGCTAAAATTTTTCATATTAACGATAACAATTATATCAGATGCACACACTTATTGATACACTCTTGGTCAAAAGCAAAAATTGTCGTCACAGCCCATAAAGATAGTCCTCTTCATTCATCACAGTAGAAATTACAGTTTCATGCACAAAGTCTGTGTGGTAAAAGAAAATTCACACGAAAGTAGCGGATTTCCATGCAGTCTTGAAGTAGTGTTGTCTATCCAATCGAAAGACAGTGCTGACTCTCGACATGCAGACAGGTAATGGGCCATAACAGAGCAAACTCACAGCAGAGGCAGACGAAGTCTTCATTAATATTGCTAGGTATGCCATCACAGAGCAGCCCCATGGTATTTATTGTAGATTTGATGGTATTAGGGAGCCACCACGGGTGCAGACCTACCTGTAGTCCTGGTAGAGATTATGGTATTGAGGGCCACCATAGGGGCAGACCCACTGTAGTCCTTGTAGAGATGGATAGGAGCTATCCATTGCGACTGTGCAGGTGCACAATCACAATCTAAGAGTCTTGCAGATAATATAACAAGACCATGAACCACCACTTGTCCACTCAAAAACTTTTTGGGATGTCCATAGAACCCGCAATGCTGTTAACCAATTCCCTGCTGAAATATCAATATACATTCGAGCACTAACAGTCCTTTTTATAAAACTTATCACATGTTGTGCACATACTATGAACAACATAAAAGTGTGTAGTGAAGTGAAACGCTAATATATACCTAATTTCAAGAACTAATTTAATTTTTTTAATTTTATGTCCAAAAAATGTTAAAAATATAATGATAAATTTAGTAGTATTCCAGGCACTACAAATGAGTAGAAATAAGCATATACACTCCTGGAAATGGAAAAAAGAACACATTGACACCGGTGTGTCAGACCCACCATACTTGCTCCGGACACTGCGAGAGGGCTGTACAAGCAATGATCACACGCACGGCACAGCGGACACACCAAAAACCGCGGTGTTGGCCGTCGAATGGCGCTAGCTGCGCAGCATTTATGCACCGCCGCCCTCAGTGTCAGCCAGTTTGCCGTGGCATACGGAGCTCCATTGCAGTCTTTAACACTGGTAGCATGCCGCGACAGCGTGGACGTGAACCGTATGTGCAGTTGACGGACTTTGAGCGAGGGCGTATAGTGGGCATGCGAGAGACCGGGTGGACGTACCGCCGAATTGCTCAACACGTTTGGCGTGAGGTCTCCACAGTACATCGATGTTGTCGCCAGTGATTGGCGGAAGGTGCAAGTGCCGGTCGACCTGGGACCGGACCGCAGCGACGCACGGATGCACGCCAAGACTGTAGGAACCTATGCAGTGCCGTAAGGGACCGCACCGCCACTTCCAAGCAAATTAGGGACACTGTTGCTCCTGGGGTACCGGCGAGGACCATTCGCAACCGTCTCCATGAAGCTGGGCTACGGTCCCGCACACCGTTAGGCCGTCTTCCGCTCACGCCACAACATCGTGCAGCCCGCCTCCAGTGGTGTCGTGACAGGCGTGAATGGAGGGACAAATGGAGACGTGTCGTCTTCAGCGATGAGAGTCGCTTCGGCCTTGGTGCCAATGATGGTCGTATGCGTGTTTGGCGCCTTGCAGGTGAGCGCCACAATCAGGACTGCATACCACCGAGGCACACAGGGCCAACACCCGGCATCCTGGTGTGGGGAGCGATCTCCTACACTGGCCGTACACCTCTGGTGATCGTCGAGGAGACACTGAATAGTGCACGGTACATCCAAACCGTCATCGAACCCATCGTTCTACCATTCCTAGACCGGCAAGGGAACTTGCTTTTCCAACAGGACAATGCACGTCCGCATGTATCCCGCGCCACCCAACGTGCTCTAGAAGGTGTAAGTCAACTACCCTGGCCAGCAAGATCTCCGGATCTGTCCCCCATTGAGCATGTTTGGGACTGGATGAAGCGTCGTCTCACGCGGTCTGCACGTCCACCACGAACGCTGGTCCAACTGAGGCTCCAGGTGGAAATGGCATGGCAAGCCGTTCCACAGGACTACATCCAGCATCTCTACGATCGTCTCCATTGGAGAATAGCAGCCTGCATAGCTGCGAAAGGTGGATATACACTGTACTAGTGCCGACATTGTGCATGCTCTGTTGCCTGTGTCTATGTGCCTGTGGTTCTGTCAGTGTGATCATGTGATGTATCTGACCCCAGGAATGTGTAAATAAAGTTTCCCCTTCCTGGGATAATGAATTCACGGTGTTCTTATTTCAATTTCCAGGAGTGTTTATTATTATTATAGGAATTGTGACATAATTAAATAAATGAGAATATTCAAACATTAATTTGGCATTTGATCATTAAAGGAAAACATAATAGAGTAAATAATATCCGAACATTTTTCCAAACTATTTGAGGATAACAGTACTCCCCATCATTGTAAATGCAGCTTAGTATTAGAAAATTCTGCAACATAACTCTTATCAGATAAACACATAAAGACAGGAAGTACACAGATACACAAGGGTAGACATAAATACATAGCGGAATAACACCCAAGGGAAAGACAGGGTTCGTTTTCAGTATAACATTTGGTACTGCAGTCCAACACAGCATTTCATTCCATAGATATTTCCTCCTGTTTCAACATTTCTTTTCGCATAAAAGTCCTATCCAAGCATGCTTTCAGTATTTTCCATTATCCTACCTCATCATTTATTTTTCTTTATCTTACCTCATCATTTGTTTCCAAGAAAATCCTACCTAATCCTGTTGTCTCTAAACCCTACTTTTTTTGTTCATCCCTTCTTTCAAAATAATTATTCCTCATTGCGCACTACTTTTTTGGTGAAACCTTTTCCTTATAACTTCTCAATACAATCTTTCCCCATTCTTCATAGTTAGTTTCTTATATAGTATCTCCCCTCTTAAACTAACTGAAGTCTACTGAGGTGATATACATAAACCAAGCGGTGAGACAATGCAGCAGCACGAATATTAACACCCACAAGAACGAGAAAAAATGCAAAGTGGCAAAGCAAGTAGCAATAAATATAAATGAGCAAAGCAAATGTAACATTACAAGTAATATGAGTCAATGTGCAGCAACAAGAAAATAAATCATTAGTAAATTGGCTTAGAAGAGTAATACGAAGTGAAATTCAGTAGGACAATGCCTGACAAACAGCTGCAGCAAAAGCAATAACCCTGTAGTTAAGCATGACAAAGCTCAATGAGAAAAAGTATTACAGTACAGATAGCAATGCAGATTAAAGAAATGTCTATTTACACTTTAATACCTACATCACATCTTAACTTTAGAGTGGTGCATAACAATAACTTATTCTACCAAACAAGTTACGAAGTCGTTGAAAAAAATTATGTATGCCATTCTTGTCAATGTAGATGTCTATTTTTGCCCCCTTTTTTAAGTAAGTAGATCATAAAATTATTATTTAATGGGTGTGTAGACAGAAAATATTTACATCAGTACATATATTAAATTTCATTTTAATCAATGCTGCAGCACAGCTAGAAACTAGTTATTAAATAAAATAAGCAAGTATATACAAGGCAAAGCATAAAGATGTCATTCAGTAGCCATATGGCATTTCATAAGGCAGTAAAAAATCTCTCAACTAGAAAGACAATAGGCATTTCAGTAAACATCAGAAATTACGAGCTCCAAAGTGAAATCATACGTGAGCATGTCGTATTTGGGGTGTTTTCTGCAAAGAAATGTCAATAGCGAGGTCAATGGCCTCGTTTTCCTACACCTGTGCCTCTTAAAGTCACACACTAATAGTTTTTTTCCATGCCACTGTCGTGCAGCTGGGCATCCACAGCGCATTACGTCAATGTCACCTACCTTCCATATCGAGATTTTTGCTACAGCAGTTTCTACTACAATCACAGTTTGATACAAATAAAATTTCACAGGCCGAAAAATTACAGTATTAATGTATAAAAACGAAATCTCATGAACTGCAGTGTCTAAAAATTTCCCTCAGCATTGTGAAACATTCATGCTTGTACACACATTTCATAACACTTAAAGTACGACTCTGGGTTTTCAACGTCCTTTTTCACAAACCATTGTCCCTAACCCCTACTCATTACTCATAAGAACGCTTAATTACATTCCTCATATAACATCATCTTATTGATCATAAACACACCTCAACAGCATAATACACATCGTCGTCGTAATAACATCATCATAACAGATCAATCACGTCTGAAAATCGTCGTAGCTTCTTTCAATAATTTCATAACCTAAAAAAATTATCTGCTCGTTTCAATAGTGTCATCTACCTCAAACGTACTTAAAAAATCATAATTCCCTACAAAATATATCATTCAAAACTCTCATTGTATCACAAGGATTCCAAAATCATATGAACACTTCACAAAGTAAAGACCGAATACAATTTAATAAGTGTGAAGTTATTCAACTGTGTAATTGCATAAACATGTGTCACTGACGTAGTACAAAAATGTTTGTGTCTCTGTTAAATAATCACATAGCTGTATAATTCTGTGTTAGAGAAATATGGTATTGTTGTGTAAAACTGAATAAGCAAATACATATTAGCTACGGCTCCTTGCGCTTGCCAACGCATAGTACACATAGTACCCCCTGAGTGTTCATGTAATTATACCTTCAGATGTTACAGATTACAGCAGTGGAATGAAATGTATCACCGAGAACCTTCTTTGTATCTTTGTAATTCAAGAATCCTCCATAAAAAGTGTTTTAAGTACGAAAACTAGTCACTCAAATGATTGTCATGTAGCGCTAAACTGTTCATCTTGCCATAAGATAATTTCTGTCATTACTCAACGGTAAAAATGTGCCAAGTGTCGTAGTCATCTTCGTCCGTAAGCAGAGTTCTACAGAAGTCAATGTACTTACCTTGTCATAAACAAAAGTGTAATTCCATGCGTTTAGATGTCGTAGTTATTACGCTCATTGTCATGGTCAAGAAAATACTGTACTGTAACATATTGTTGTGTTAGGCAAAAAACTCTGATTGTAGCTATGCCACAAAGGTTACTACTAAAATATGTTTTACTTTCCAGAAGAATGTAGAAAGACAGTGCAGACGTAAAACAAATATAGCTCAAAAGTAATAATGTCAATTATGTGACGCATTAATAGTGTCGTGATACAATCGTGTAGCTGTCAAATAAACTAACCACTGTGTCATCTGTTATCTCTCAGAAAGTACTTTGAATCCAGAATGTCTTTTCAACTAAACCAAAATTTTGCATTGAAATCTCATTAGCAGTATATGTTCCAAGTATGTAAGCATTATAATCGTTACATAATCGTGCAACCAACAAACAGTAATGTACCCACAATAACACTGTGTCGTCTGTTCCCTATAAAAATGCACTCATAATTATTGTCTAAATAAGTTCCCTAGGTTCATTACTCGAAAATTTAACATCGAAACATTGTTGCACGTTAACAGTTTCTAAGTGTGACAAAGCGTAGTAATAACGTGAAGTAGAAATCTTACAGCAATGACTAAGTCAGAAAGCAAATTATCTCTTAGTAAATGGTTTTTTACATGTGAAAAGTGGTGTAATCCTTTACTTTTCGTCGTATGCAGAGTTTCAACTTGAATGCTATTATCATGCATTACACGTTGGTAAAGAATACTGCAATTTTTCTCAAGGTTAGGTTATGTTATTTTTCTTAAGCCTAACGAGCACACTGGCCACCTGTAGTGCAAGTCATTGTTTGTTACCTCTTTGTTGTCGCTCGTCGTTACTGGGATTTGGAGATATAACTTCTACAAATTCGCCTTGTCGAGAGGCCCCTAACCTGTTTGAATCATGCCCATTTTGGTTATATTCTGGTCTGTCGTCATGATTATATCGTCTGTCGTCATGTCGGTAGTTTCTATAGCTTCTTTCTTACTGTTAAGTGGTTGAGAATTTCTCCCGGAATCATAACTCCATGGCGGAGTTATTCTGTCTCCCTTGATAATTGTTACAATATTTCACACGATAACACAGAAAAGCACGACTTTAAGAGCAAAAATGAGAAAACGAATTAAAATAGCACTGAAAATAAGATCTAATTAATTGCAAGCGCGGCTGCAAAATACTTGGTGCCAACTCCACCTGTATGCCAAAACTGTTTTACTGTACAACAACGAAATACTACAGTTACAAAGGAATTTATCTCTACAGTTACGCGCTAGCAATAACAATAACTACACTAATTACTTAAACTACAAAAAAATAAGAAGGTTCCAGTGAGTTATCCCCAGCTATGTGTCACCTTTGAATGACTGTGCTGGTATACCACGTTATTTGATACTGAAACAGCTAAGTAAAACTAAATGTACTCAGAAAGTTTTCTCTTTACTTATTCTGATCATTTCTAAACTGACATACAATATCTTAGGGCAACACAATCTGACTTTTAATAACCCTACAAAAGAGTAGCCCTGACTAACAATAACCTATCCTTCATGAATCACTTACCTCATAAAAATATTCGTTACTCGAACTACTGCAATACAGCGAGCGCCAACACTGCCAGCTAAATAAAAGATTCTAAGTACTAAAGCCACTAACTACCGATAGGCATATAGTTAGCAAATGAAAGATTTTGGTAGAGAAGAAACAATGTACTTACCTTATAAACATTCAAAAGTCAATATATATGTTCGTGACATCCAGCTTGACAAATTTCTTTCTTTTTTTTTTCTTGGACACACGTCCAGATTGTCCGCTCATATTAACATCTCAAACTTCTGGCATCTCTCTCCCCACATCCATCAGTGCTGGCGGCGCACCTCCAACTGCCCATCACTACACTAGCGAATAATCCAACAATGAGTCCAACCAGCCACAGACTCCAAACAGCGCAGTCACCGGTTTTCATTCAGAGCGCTACATGGCGTCAAAAACATAAAACGTAAACAGCCTACTTGCAATGTGTCGATGACGAAGCCTTTCTCACTCAACTGTCAGCCTCCCCTTCGAGTGGTGCAACGAGTCTCTGGCGACCGGCTGTCAGCGGTATAGCGGTAAGATCGAGTGTATAGGCAGTGCTGTACCAATACACAACACTGATTTAACAGGAGATAGAACTTTGACTGGTATGCCGTTACCACACGGGCCTTTTTTTTTCATCGCTAAGCACGTAGCAGGAGACACCTGCCTTGGTTGCTGCACGCTCTGATACGACTCGCAATATCTCACAGAACGTGTTGCAAGTAGGCTGTTTAGGTTCATCAGCACAGTAATTCATAAATTTTCTTAAGGGGATGTTTCATTGTTACTCATCGTGATTTGCGACTGCAGCGACTGCATCTGCTCACTACATATATATCTTACATCTGCTCACTGATCAAACTGTTTGCTTAAGGAAATAGACACGCCTAATACAGTGGTGTTAACTCTGTTAGCGACTGTGGAAGAAGGGCGGAGAAAATCGGGCACAAAATTCCGGACTCGTCGAAGGCTTAAATAACGAATTGCTGGTAGAGGAACACTGCATATGCTGCATAGTGATCTGAGATACGCACTGGTAGATGTTAGTTGTTAATACATTGAATATTTGTCACGTTTTCGTTTTTAGACATACGCATATCGTATAATATCGGTTTCCACGTAACATTTTCGATGTTGTAATTTGTAAAAGGTGGTAGCTAGAAATTCCCCGATCTGCATAGTTATTTTACACCAATAATAAATCATTAAAACTCTCATGTCTGTCTGTCTTTCACCACGTTCATATGAAAAACTACTAGACGAATATTCATGGGGTTCATATATCGTTACATTTAACTTAGTTGAAGTATATTTTCTAATGCCAGTTTCCACTTAACATAACACCTTCATTTTCAATCTTGTAATGTGTAAAGGGTGCTAGGTAGAAATTCATCACGTCTGTATAGCTATTTTAACCAATAATAAATCTATAAAACTGTTGTGTCTGTCTGTCGTCAGACACGTTAATAATCAAAACTACTGGACGAATTTTCATGGGGTGGCGCAGAGTTTGGGGCACCGTATGTGCATAAGTTCATCATAATTTAACCACGGAAAAGAAGGTATAGTTTTAGTAAACTTTTCTTGTCTGTCTGTCTGTCTGTGTAAACAAACAAATCTTCAAAATATTGTACCGATTTTTATGGAATTTTCACTGGTAATTTCACCGTAGATAGATGCACCATACAGGACATTCACTCCTGGAAATTGAAATAAGAACACCGTGAATTCATTGTCCCAGGAAGGGGAAACTTTATTGACACATTCCTGGGGTCAGATACATCACATGATCACACTGACAGAACCACGGGCACATAGACGCAGGCAACAGAGCATGCACAATGTCGGCACTAGTACAGTGTATATCCACCTTTCGCAGCAATGCAGGCTGCTATTCTCCCATGGAGATGATCGTAGAGATGCTGGATGTAGTCCTGTGGAACGGCTTGCCATGCCATTAACACCTGGCGCCTCAGTTGGACCAGCGTTCGTGGTGGACGTGCAGACCGCGTGAGACGACGCTTCATCCAGTCCCAAACATGCTCAATGGGGGACAGGTCCGGAGATCTTGCTGACCAGGGTAGTTGACTTACACCTTCTAGAGCACGTTTGGTGGCACGGGATACAAGCGGACGTGCATTGTCCTGTTGGAACAGCAAGTTCCCTTGCAGGTCTAGGAATGGTAGAACGACGATCACCAGAGGTGTATGGCCAGTGTAGGAGATCGCTCCCCACACCATGATGCCGGGTGTTGGCACTGTGTGCCTCGGTCGTATGCAGTCCTGATTGTGGCGCTCACCTGCACGGCGCCAAACACGCATACGACCATCATTGGCACCAAGGCAGAAGCGACTCTCATCGCTGAAGACGACACGTCTCCATTCGTCCCTCCATTCACGCCTGTCGCGACACCACTGGAGGCGGGCTGCACGATGTTGGGGCGTGAGCGGAAGACGGCCTAACGGTGTGCGGGACCGTAGCCAAGCTTCATGGAGACGGTTGCGAATGGTCCTCGCCGATACCCCAGGAGCAACAGTGTCCCTAATTTGCTGGGAAGTGGCGGTGCGGTCCCCTACGGCACTGCATAGGATCGTACGGTCTTGGCGTGCATCCGTGCTTCGCTGCGGTCCGGTCCCAGGTCGACGGGCACTTGCACCTTCCGCCGATCACTGGCGACAACATCGATGTACAGTGGAGACCTCACGCCCCACGTGTTGAGCAATTCGGCGGTACGTCCACCCGGCCTCCCGCATGCCCACTATACGCACTCGCTCAAAGTCCGTCAACTGCACATACGGTTCACGTCCACGCTGTCGCGGCATGCTACCAGTGTTAAAGACTGCGATGGAGCTCCGTATGCCACGGCAAACTGGCTGACACTGACGGCGGCGGTGCACAAATGCTGCGCAGCTAGCGCCATTCGACGGCCAACACCGCGGTCCCTGGTGTGTCCGCTGTGCCGTGCGTGTGATCATTGCTTGTACAGCCCTCTCGCAGTGTCCGGAGCATGTATGGTGGGTCTGACACACTAGTGTCAATGTGTACTTTTTTCCATTTCCAGGAGTGTATTTCATGGAAAGTGAATCACGAAAAGAAAAGATCTTCGTACATATACGTAAATTCGTACATGTGTGTGTGTGTGTGTGTGTGTGTGTGTGTGTGTGTGTGTGTAAATGTACGTATCACGTCTCCTCCGAAACTGAATTTAGCCAAGCTTGATAGATATTACCTACTGCCTGGAAACAATGAGTGTTTATCAAAGCGGTGAGGCTTAAGCCGTTACGCTCGAACACTAAGATTCTCTTTATGCAGTATTCGAGAACGGGTGCACTAGAAGATTTGCCACGAACTTTAGAAATAATTTCAAACTTTTATGAAACGTTTTCACCCCGTCATACCTCATATCGTGATGAAAGGAAAACACTTTAATGCTTACTGTATTTTCGCAGCTCATGCAGTAAAACTGTCCCACCAGGCAAGGCGTAATGACTTTTACGTGTATTGCTTCTGTGCTGCTAGATGTAATCGCAACACATTTAGCATACAGTATCCACATACGCTGCTGAATGAAGCTACAAAATCATTTCGTTGTACAACACATAGGTCACCAGATATAAGGAGCAGATGAACAGAGAACTGGAGGAGATGGACAGAGCGAGGAACAAAGAGGAGATGGACATACAAATGCAAGAGGAGGAGGTGAAAAAAAGAGGAGGAGGAGATGTGCAAAAGCGGGGGGGGGGGGGGGGGGGCGGGTTACCATACGGACGGAGAAAGCGCAGGAGGAGATGAACAGAGAGCGGGAGATGGAGGAGCTGGACAGAGTAGAGAAAAAAAAGCTTTAAATGTTCCCATGTAACAGTATTACAAATTAATATTTATTGTGACTCTAAAATGCCTCGTTCCACATCATTGCGATTTATCATAGAACAAAGATCGAGATTCGTTTCGTAAATTCACTCGAATGAAAATGAGATTTTTTCAAACATAACATAGCTTTGAAAGTTATGTTTAATGACATGATACAAACATGAGACATCCAGAAAATCAAGAGATATGTGTAATCGTTTATATAATGTCTCATTATAACAAAAACGCCCAGTGTGTGACTTGTGTTTACTTTGACTGGTGATAGCTTTAAGATTTGTGGCCACTAGGGAAACACTCGAGTCGTTGACCCATACATGAATAATTGCGACATTTACATCATTCATAATAAACAACATTAAGTACTGCATATCATATTTCAATTATATTAATAAGAAAGTCTAAAAATATTTTAGAAAACATAAGATTAAAAAATTTGGCGGCAGCAGTCAGAAAAATGCTACCTTTTTTCATTCCTTTTATTTCATTATGACAATTCCCAACGAGGACGACGCGGTTTCGAGAGATCCTCAAGATGCTGGTGATCTGAAACATATTCATACCACGTCTGCTCTAACATTTGCGTCTTCTGAATGGTCTTGTACCGCCGCACCACAAATTCCTGTCCTGTGCCAACCTCTTCATCTCAGAGTAGCTATCGCACTCAACGTCCTCAGTTATATGCTGCATACATTTCAGTCTCTGTAGTCCTCTACAGATATTATTCTCTGCAGCTCCCTCTAGTACAATGGATGTCATTCCCTGATGTCTTAACAGATGTCCTATTGTCCTGTCCCTTCTTCTTGTCAGTGTTTTCCAAAGTTTTCCTTCCTCGCCGATTCTGCGGAGAACCTCCCCATTCCCACCTTATCCGTCCATCTAATTTTCAACGTTCTTGTGTAGCTCCACGTTTCGGACGCTTCAGTCTCATCCGTTCCCAGTCCGTGATTCACTACCATAGAATTCTACGCTCCAAATGTACATTCTAAGACCTTTCTTCCTCAAATTAAGGATTTTGTTTGTTACTGATGGACTTATTTTGCCCAGAAACGGCGTTCTTGCGTTTGCTAGTCTACTTTTTAACTTCTCCTTGCTTCTTCTGTTATGCAGGATTACTTAACTTCGTCTACTTCGTGATCATCAATTTTGATGTTAAGCCTCTCGCTATTCTCATATCTACTACTTCTCTTTAGATTCGAATTCCTTCTATTTTCTCTCAGTCCATACTCTGTACCCATTGGGGTGTTCATTCCATTTCACAGATTCTGTAATTCTTCTCCTTGTACACTGAAGATATTAATGCCACAAGGAGATATGATGTTCAGTCTCACACTTGAGCATTTCTTTTAGTTCCATCATTGCTTCTTCTACGAGTATACTGAACAGCAAGGGCAAAAGACTATATCTCTGCCTTACATCTTCTTTAATCCGGTGGCTTCGTTCTGAGTGTTTCGATCTTATTCTTCCCTCTTGGTCCTTGTACAGATTCTACAGGGTTTCCAACGGACGAGAGCCTGATTTTAAAATTCAGTAACATAAGAATAAAGATCTATAAAAATATATAGCAAACGGTATATGTGTTGTGAAAACTGTGAGACTTTTATACAGAAGTTTAGAAATAGTAGTCACAATTCTGCTAACAGATGGTGCTGTACGTGATAACTTTTGGGGAAATACATTTAGACTATTTCTCAGCGCTGCATGTGTGCTGGAGCGCTTCAGATCGATCTCCACCGAAATGTTTCGAACGAATTTGCCCGGATGTTGCTGAATACATCCGGAAACGATCGAAACATTGTCCGGAGTTGACCTGGACTCAATTATTGCCCTTTAGATCAATGCCCACGCTGCCTGTATGTTGGTTAACAGCTTGCGAATGGTTTCCGCTTCGGTTCATTGTGCAGTAATACGGTGTCCAGCCTCACATACCGGTAACATTATAGCAGGCTATTCATTCGAACATTTGATTTCAACATCATCTTCGATTTGCTAGCCTCCATTCACGTTACAATATTGGAACTGGTCGCTCTGGGCTTCGTGGTACGGTTTATAGGCAGTAGGTATTTCTGTTACAGTGTCATCTGCCCAGCAGCTTTTGTGACTACTACTTCGAAATTTCTGTACAAAATTCTTGCAACTTTCGCAATAAAAGTACCGGTTGTTTCATTCTTCTATCGATCTTATTTTTCATGTTATTTAATTTTAAAATCGGGAGTCTTTCGTTGGACATAGTGTAAATTATCTCCGTCCTCCAGGGATTACAAATTTTTTCTCAGAATTTCGAATATCTTGCACCATTTTACACCGTTGAACGTTTTTTAAGGGTCGACAAATCCTATGATCGTGTCTTGAATTTTCTTCGGTCTTGCTTCCACTTTCAAGTGCCACATCAGAACTGCCTCTCTGGTGCATTTAGCTTTTTTAAAGCCAAACTGATAGTAATCTAACAGATCTTCCACTTTCTTTTTAATTCTTCCATGTATTATTTTTGTGATCAACTTGGATGCGAGAGCTGATAAGCTGATTGTGCGGTAGTTCTCGCAACTATCTTCTCTTGGTACCTTCGTAATCCCGTGGATGATATTTTTCCGAAAGCCTGATAGCTCTGTTGCTGTCTCGTAGAATCTGCACAACAACTTTACTAGCATTTTGGTTGCCACTTACCCTAGTGGTTTTAAAAATTCCGATCTATTGTTATCTACACCTGCTGCCTTATTTGATCTTAGGTCTGCCAGAGCTCTTTTAAACTAATACTGGATCCCACACCTCTCCTATACCCAATTTGTTCTCTTGTCACGTCATCAGACACTTCCTTCTCCTCATATAAACCTTCAGTGTACTCTTTCTACCTATCCGCTCTCTTTTTCGTGTATCACCATTCCTCTCTTCCTGTTACCACTATTGCTTATCATTTTTATTTTTTTGTATGATCAAGCAGTCCTCCCGATAATAATTTCGGTTTCGGTTTATTCAGACTTCTCCTGCAGTCATTTCGCCTTGGTTTTCCTGCACTTCCTATTTTTTTTTTGTTCGTAAGTGATTTACTCGTACATTTCTTTATTTCTGTCTTTCACGGAACATTTTTGTACTTCCTTCTTACATCAATAAGTTGAAGTATTACTCCTGTTTCTCCTGCTACCCCTCACAATTACCTTCCTTGTATCTACGTTTGTACGTTCAACATCTATGATTGCTCTTATCGGAGACGATCATCGTCTTCAGCTCAACTACGAGCTGTGGTGTTCCTTACAGCAGTATCCAGATCTTCAGCGAATTTCAAACGCATCCCATCGTTCCTCAGTCCCTCAGTATCCCACTTCCACCCACACTTGTTCTTCTGGATTATTATATTAAACTTTAATTTAGTCTCCATCATTATTAAATTGGGATCTGGTGTTACGCCTTACAGTATCTGGCACCGGAAATTTTGACTGCACACAATGCAACTCAGTTGGAGCATATTGCTGCCTCCCAGACTTTTCCAAGTGTACTTACTCCTCATGCGATTCTATGTGTTATTACTAGCTGAAATTTGTATGCAGAACTCAAATACTTTCTACTACCAAGCTCATACACCCCAGTAACTCTTTGTTTCTACTCCTTCCCCAAAAACCGCATTCCAGTTTCCTACGACTGTTAATAATCATCTCGCTTTACACACGTTTGTATTCGTTCAGCATCCGCATAATGTTCAGCTTTCGACGTCAGCGCGTATGCCTGAAATATTCTTTTCCTTGTTGGTTTACTGTAAAGTCTGATGAGAACAACCCTGTCACTGAACGCTTCACTGTAACTCACTATTTGCACTACATTCCTGTTCGTACTGAAAAGTACTCCCCCCTATACCATTTCCTGCTGCTCATGATATAATCCTGCATTCTTCTGACCAGAAATCCTTATCATCCTTCCATTTAAATTCTCTGAAAGCCACTACATCTAGACTGAGCCTTTGCATTTCACTTTGATTTTATAGCTTCCCTACCACGTTCACACTTCCTGACACACCATTTAACTGCTTCCGATAATACTTAAAACTATTCTGCCTCATATAACGGTACAATAATCCTTTCCTCGGAAATTCACGTGTCAGAACCTTACAGAACTAGCACTCCTGAAAGAAAGTATATTGCGGAGACATGGCTTAGCCACAGCCTGGGGGATGTTTCCAGATTGAGATTTTCACTCTGCAGCGGAGTGTGCGCTGATATGAAACTTCCTGGCAGATCAAAACTGTGCGCCGGTCCGAGACTCGAACTCGGGACATTTGCCTGCGCTGCACCAACCGGTAGAAGTAAAAGCTGTGAGGACGGGGCGTGAGGCGAGCTTGGACGGCTCGGTTTGGTGGATCGCTTGCTCGCGAAAGGCAAAGGTCCCGAGTTCGAGTTTCGGTCCGGCGCACAGTTTTAATCGGCCAGGAAATTTCATATCAACGCACACTCCGCTGCAGAGTGAAAATCTCATTTGGGAATCATATGTTTGTCTTATTTTCCCCCATTTGAGCTACTTGTTGTAACCTTAGACTGAATCACTTCTGTTGTGGTAACGCCTCGTTCAGCTGGTTTACTCATTGTAAAGACTGTGACTATAACAAGAAAAGATGCAGTAAAAAAAATATCGCACGAAAGGACTACTATTCACAATAAACACTAGTTAACGTAACCCTCGAGCGCCAAGAAGGCACACCCTCTGTGTTCATTTGTAAAATGACCAGGCCTCCAGCATTTAAAGCAGTACTGGCGGGGAATCAGTACAAGAGGCAAATTATATTAAGTATAATTAACTTTGGATATACCGGTATGTTTTTCTCTTTCTCTTTTTCGCCTGTGATAGTCTGCTTTCGATGTCCTCCTCGCTCCGTCCGTTATTGGTTATTCTGCTGCCTAGGTAGCAGAATTCCTTCATCTACTTTGTGACCCCCCCAAGCCTGATGTTTAGTTCCTCGATATTCTCATTTCTGCTATTTCTCATTACTTTCGTCTTTCTTCGATTTACTCTTAATCCATATTCTGTACTCGTTATACTGTTCATTCCATTCAGCAAATCATGTCAATGACATTCAGTTTCATTCAGGATAGTAATGTCATCAGTGAATCAGTGTCATCAGCAAATCATATCATTAATATCCTTTCACCTTGTGTTATAATTCCACTCCTGTATCTTTCTTTTGTTTCCATCATTTAAACGTTACATCGGAGAGAAAGAGGATGGGAACCATTTTTAACTGACTTATACATAAGCTGTGGAGAACCATTTTACTTTCTTGGCGTAGGAGGTAAGACGATAGTATCAATTAACATGTCCCGTCAGAGGCTTAATTTAATTTATTTCTTATAGTTTTCACACTGAGAACAATTTCTTGTTTTTGTATACCGGACGTAAGTGTAGTGTCCTAGTTGGTGCAACCTGTGTACCCCACTACTAAATGGAATAGTCTACAGCGACACACGTAGAGCCGCTGACACTCTTGTCATTTCCACCAGAACGACGACAGATAAAGTTTCACATTTTCGTTTTCAAATACTGCGTTAGTTAGGTATCAGCGTGTTTCTGCAAATGTGTTTGTACTTCTTATCTAGAACAGATGACAGTCGTTGTGATAACACAGTATCGATATTTACAATTTAAGTGGATCATGTGTCTTCTAGCCTGCCTCCAGCGGGGTATTAATAAGTTTCTGACGAGTAACGAAGAGTTTTTATAAGAGTAGCTGAGCATGTACCGTAGGCAATCCATTTCAGGGCATAGTCGTGTGTAAACTAATGTCGAGCAATAACTCAATCCGTCGACTGCGGGCGAATGGATGAACTGCAAAATTATGATGTACTAAAATTTGCTCAAGTGGACACAACAATACAATTCCTTTTTTATCTGTGATTACCTCTTGACTGGTATGGTGCGATCCACCACGACTTGCTTTCCCAAGCCAAGCCCTTCAAATCATAATCGCTCTTGTATTCAGCGTCCTCGGTTATTTATTGCGTATATTCTGATCTCTTTCGTCGTCCTGCAGTTTTTGGCTTCTACGGTTCCTTCTAATGGTTCAAATGGCTCTGAACACTATGGTACTTAACTTCTGACGTCATCAGTCCCCTAGAACTTAGAACTACTTAAACCTAACTAACCTAAGGATATCACAAACACCCATGCCCGAAGCGGGCTTCGAACCTGCGACCGTAGTGGTCGCGCGGTTCCAGACTGTAGCGCGTAGAACCGCTCGGTCAACTCGGCCGGCCGGTTCCTTCTAATAACACGGAGGTTAGTTCCAATGTCCCAATACGTTTCCTACCAACCTGTTGCTTCTTCTAACCAGCGTTTTCCACGTATTCTTTTCTTCGTCGATTCTGCGGAACGCATTGATTTTACATTTCCGTACAATGCTGTCCTCTAGTCATATATACCTAAGTATTTGTTAAACTGAAGTCTACGTCAGATATTTTAGATGATTTGCTCTCTTCCTGTGCTCTTCTGATTTTTACATTCTTCTTCATTCGCCCGTCAGTGGTCTTCTGGTTTTAAAGTAGCAGAATTCGGAAACTTCGTCTATTTGTGCTCTTCAATTTTGGTGTCAAGTTTTTTGCACATCTTATGCCGTTGTACCTCATTATTTCGCTTTTTCTTTCATTTGCCCTCAATCCATTTCCACTACACAAATATTTTCTAGAATATTTCATGATGATAACTCAGTTAAACTGCAGTATCAGATTTGTTATTCATTATTAAAAAGGAAACGTACGAATGTGTAGTCGCATCAATAGACTGAAAAATACACTCCTGGAAACAGAAATAAGAACACCGTGAATTCATTGTCCCAGGAAGGGGAAACTTTATTGACACATTCCTGGGGTCAGATACATCACATGATCACACTGACAGAACCACAGGCACATAGACACAGGCAACAGAGCATGCACAATGTCGGCACTAGTACAGTGTATATCCACCTTTCGCAGCAATGCAGGCTGCTATTCTCCCATGGAGATGATCGTAGAGATGCTGGATGTAGTCCTGTGGAACGGCTTGCCATGCCATTAACACCTGGCGCCTCAGATGGACCAGCGTTCGTGCTGGACGTGCAGACCGCGTAAGACGACGCTTCATCCAGTCCCAAACATGCTCAATGGGGGACAGATCCGGAGATCTTGCTGACCAGGGTAGTTGACTTACACCTTCTAGAGCACGTTTGGTGGCACGGGATACAAGCGGACGTGCATTGTCCTGTTGGAACAGCAAGTTCCCTTGCAGGTCTAGGAATGGTAGAACGACGATCACCAGAGGTGTATGGCCAGTGTAGGAGATCGCTCCCCACACCATGATGCCGGGTGTTGGCCCTGTGTGCCCCGGTCGTATGCAGTCCTGATTGTGGCGCTCACCTGCACGGCGCCAAACACGCATACGACCATTATTGGCACCAAGGCAGAAGCGACTCTCATCGCTGAAGACGACACGTCTCCATTCGTCCCTCCATTCACGCCTGTCACGACACCACTGGAGGCGGGCTGCACGATGTTGGGGCGTGAGCGGAAGACGGCCTAACGGTGTGCGGGACCGTAGCCAAGCTTCATGGAGACGGTTGCGAATGGTCCTCGCCGATACCCCAGGAGCAACAGTGTCCCTAATTTGCTGGGAAGTGGCGGTGCGGTCCCCTACGGCACTGCGTAGGATCGTACGGTCTTGGCGTGCATCCGTGCGTCGCTGCGGTCCGGTCCCAGATCGACGGGCACGTGCACCTTCCGCCGACCACTGGCGACAACATCGATGTACTGTGGAGACCTCACGCCCCACGTGTTGAGCAATTCGGCGGTACGTCCACCCGGCCTCCCGCATGCCCACTATACGCACTCGCTCAAAGTCCGTCAACTGCACATACGGTTCACGTCCACGCTGTCGCGGCATGCTACCAGTGTTAAAGACTGCGATGGAGCTCCGTATGCCACGGCAAACTGGCTGACACTGACGGCGGCGGTGCACAAATGCTGCGCAGCTAGCGCCATTCGACGGCCAACACCGCGGTCCCTGGTGTGTCCGCTGTGCCGTGCGTGTGATCATTGCTTGTACAGCCCTCTCGCAGTGTCCGGAGCATGTATGGTGGGTCTGACACACCGGTGTCAATGTGTTCTTTTTTCCATTTCCAGGAGTGTAGCATGTTCTGTAATATGGTGTATACATATCCTGTAAGCTGACTCGTTTCACATCATTTTTACAAACTGATAGTCCAGATGTTGTACACAACATGTAGCCAACTGAATAACCGATTCTGGACACTACACCAATACATAAACTGTGCTCGAATATTTTATAACTTTATTGAAATTTTTGCACATAATATGCGTCCCATTACTTTGTGATATTACCAGTCACGTTAGTAAATGTAATGGTTATTTTATAAATTTTGTGTTGAAAGGTCAGCTACGTAAGTAATGAATTTCTGTTTCAATTTGTTCTAGCGCCTCCATAAAGTTACTTAAAATTCCATCCATCTTTGACCATGATAACAGTATCTCAGCTTTGGGAAGATTGTGATGTTTAACACTTGCATAATTTATAAAAAATAATGGTTCAAAATCGTTCGCTACGGATATCTTTCATAATATTTTTTCATTCACGTATTGTTAAGTTCTTGCGTGTCTCAAATAACATTGTCAGCCCGTTGAGCTAGAGTAGCTTCATCTTTGTTTGAAAGCCTCACAGGCATGTCTTAAGCACAAAACTTAAGTCCGAAACCAGTTAGCCGACAGCACTGCTTGGCATAGAGATCGGTTACCGAGGCCCCTCGTGGCTTGTGAGACAATGCGGAACTCTTTGTTTCCGACTGCAGTAGCGAACACGCTGTGTTTTACTGCTTTTTGGATATGGTGAACTATTTAGCACACACGCTTTTCTCCTGATATTCGATGGGTGCACTGAAACATTTTCCAGAGTAGTAGTCAGAAGACAGTTTTCTTGCGATGCTTTTGCATAGTTACCCATTATGTGTTTCCAGATTTATTCTCATGATATATTTTTGAACTCTGTGCATTATGCGACTAATGTTACTGTCTTAGTTCCATTTCTTGACTTGGTTGGTTCATGTTATAATAGATTCATCTGACTGTGCAAGTAGTTTATCACCTTGCTTCCATTAAGTAATTTTATGGCCATTGATATTGTAATACTAGTACTTCACCTCATTGATGTTACGACTCTTAAGACCATACACCATTTATGTTAATGTTATTGTATTCTGATTAATGTATATTCTTATACGTATATATATATATATATATATATATATATATATATATCTTCCTGAATGTAATTATGAAATACAATAATTTCGTGTTTGAGATGTAAGATACAATTCTGTAACTTTTCTTGTTTATGCACAGGAAATCATAGAATTGTAGTGGGTAAAAGGCGGAGGGAATTCCCTCTGCGCCAGGAATATTAAACGCACCAATCGAAAAGCAGGAAAGGCGCTGAATTTCCGCGCCAACAGTATTACTATCAGTCTGTGGCCAGCCATTGAAGTATCCCGAATCTGCTGTAGAAAGAGTGAATAAATAATCTGCCCATTGTTTTAAACGTGCCAGTGTTGCAAATTATATTTGTGCGTTATAGCGAGGCATGTGGTGGACTATTCTAAAATCACCAAGACCAATAATATTAGAGCCGATTAGAGGAAGAGCCACAACCGTATAATATTGTTCAGCGCCGTCGCCACAACAGATAATCTCATCATACCTCCAGGTAATGTAAATATTTTTTATGTGCACTTATGCACGAATCAGTCATTTATTGCAGTGGATTAAAACGTGTGTGAATTTTAATGCGGGTATGTTAGAAAAACATTGTTAACCAAAGCAACGTCACGCCTGATCGGATGCTTTTTCCGGTCCAGTTTATTTCCGAATGACCTTAAAAGTGGAAGTAATTTTTTGAACATTTAATTACATCAATATTGCTACACTTTTTAAATTACCCCACGTGATCAGGAAGTCAAATAACTGGATTGAATAACTGGTTTAAATTTGTTTACTTTTGTTGAAAGTAGTATTGAGAAGAGTGTTTCATGTCCTCTACGTTTATATGTATGAAAAGTGGTTATTAAAATGTTGTTGGAAGCCATATTAGATTTAGGACTCCCCCATATTCTGGGCATTGTGTTGGACAGCAATTTATCATTTCTCATTAAAAGTTTTGTGTTTATCAAACTGGTCAGCTAGTAAACGTTACAACGTGACAATATTTATTAATTTATGCGTGATTAACTATAGGCTGCTCGACAAAGTACTGAATGATTGATGTTACTGGCATTTTGTCGCGTGATTTCAAAAGTTAAGTGCTTATATTTTCTTCCTGAAATTTGAAAAGTTTATTAACAATTAGTTTGAAGTTATTAATGTAACTTGGACTGTCGATTGTTTTTGTGTACTTGGTCACATACTGTTGCTACTGCTTAAGGAACCTAAGTTCGAATCATGTTTACTGATTCAGACTCTCGTTTTCATATCATTCGGTCTCTGGAAACGAAGTTTACAATCACTTCCTTTAAATATTTGAAAATCCTGTAGAAGGTGTAACGCTTATTAATTTCCCGTATACTACGTAGCAGACATTGCTATATGTGCCATGCTGTGACAGGACTGTGTTACACATGCCGCTGCAACAACTAGAGGATGTCAATATGAATAAGTGATTGTTCCTCTGATTTTCCGAAATTTACGGTGATGTAAAGTCTTGTGGTGGGCACTTGAACCGGCTTGATACCTCCCTCAGCATATAAGTAGATGCTTATTCAGTTCCCATGTAATTGAAGCCCTAGCGAAGTTATTTTCCACTCCTCTGATATTTGTTTAAATCCTCACATGTCCACCTGTAAGAACATTGTTCACAAGAAAATTAGGTCTAGTTAATCATGTTTCAAGACGAAAGTGCATGCCATCAGCATAGAGATTTTTCTATTTTTCAATGCAATTTTCAATTTAAAAGGTAACTGTGCAGTTAAAATTCAAACCATATGATACGGAGTGGCGAAGTCAATTTTAAGTTACCGTACGAGTTCATTTGTCTTACGAGAGGTTGTTGCATAACGTTTGCAAACGCACGAATTTCTCATGTAAGGAATAATACTACAACAAAGGGGTTCTAGCCGCTACAGTCTGGAACCGCGCGACCGCTACGTCGCAGGTTCGAATCCTGCCTCGGGCATGGATGTGTGTGATGTCCTTAGGTTAGTTAGGTTTAAGTAGTTTCTAAGTGTAGGGGACTGATGACCTCAGATATTAAGTCCCATTGTGCTCAGAGCCATTTGAACCAACAACACAGGGAGTAGCTACAGGCCTATGACGTTGTTTGCTGTGGTGTTTGCTTTCAAGTTATTTTACCTTGACTTATATTAAATTAGCTTTCATTGTTCATTTACTCAGTGTTAAATTTCCTGGTGCGTACAGCATACAAGCACGAAATCTTCTATTTGCCATAAATTTTCTAAAAATGTGATATACAATAATCAGCTTCAGTGGGAAGTGTGACCATTTGTGGGTATAATATTCAGTTCAACTGGTCACTGTGTGCTTCTCCATTCTTTTATTCTTTTTATGATATCTTGTTGTTGAATGTGAGAACTATTTCAGCGAGCTTCAGTGGAAATGGTCATTATCTGAAATTTAAATGTTATTAGGCAGAGCCGTGTGACAGTTAACAAGTTTTAAAGATTGCAAGCGGCAAGATCGTGATGATTTACGATTTTGTTTCAAAGGAGACGAAAGTTATTACTATGGCCATTGACTTGTCTCTGTTGATGGCTTTATTTTTTACTGGTTTTTCTGTGCTTATATGCCTCTGTTTCGTGTTGAAGTACTCTCCTATTTATTCAGTAAGCATCGGAAGTTGTTAGAATAAAGTAATCATTTCGTGGTTTATGAGATACATAGGTCCAACTAAAGTAATAGGCCTACAGTTTTCAACGTTGGGTCTATATCTGATATATGGCTAATGCTAGTATGTAACTAGGTGAGTTCGTAACATGGAAAAAATACTTGTTTGTGAGCGGTCAAATGGGGTGACTTGTATTCTCAGGTGTCACAGCTCGTTGTTTCACGATAATCGTATTAAATCGCTATATTGTCCATTCCAAGAATGTCTGAAGTATCTTAGGTGTTTTCTTATACATCACATTGTTCTAGTATATTAGTACACAGGTCAGTAATTCTGCTCGTTTCTTCAAAATTGTTTGTAGTGGTACGTACATGCGCCAAAAAACTTAATAGATTGTAGAAAGTATTGGTGCCAAAGTCACCTTCAAATTGTATGTTGTAAACTTGTATGAGATGTTTCATATTTTTCATTGCCAGAAGAGTAAATTTGTTTTAGTATTGATTTTTCCATATTTTCTGTAACTGACATCTTGATAAAATAATTCTTATATTTAATTTTGAAACTCATAGATTCATGTGAAAACATGCATCTAGTTAGGCTTATGAGACACATGTGTCCCACTTTACCGATTTTCGAAGTCGGGTTAATACTCTTTTTCGTTTTTAGTGGAAGTTTGTAGACCATCAGACAATTTTTTGACAATTCATTTTCTCTATGTCAACGATATGGTGTACTGAAGATGCATGAGATAATCAGTAAATTCATTCAGTAGATATTCGGTTCCATTTTCATGATCGTGAGGTGAAAACCTTTAAATTTTGGAATAGAAGTTTTTAAAGAGAAACAACCTAGGAGCGTATGCAAGTTAAACATTTAAAATTCAACTCACGGTGGCTTGCGGTTAAGTAGTTGCGGCTCCACCCACTGTCTCCCACCTAAAGTTATTTACAATCAATGGTTACAGAGTATGACATAATTTGAGAATAATATTGCAGTAAAATGTAATTATTGTAGGTTTAATAGAAAAAATGTTAATATGAGACGCTATATAAGTTATGAAACGAAAAGAAATTTATTTACGCTGAAGAATCGAAAGGAAGTATTATCCTGTAACATACAGTAGTTCAACATGGCCTGAAGTCTGTTGGAGTTCGCAATATCTAGGCGCAGTCCAAAGATGGTTGACACGCCAAGTGGTTACGTAGGAGATGAAACCTGAATCGATAAATACAGTTATTAGCAAGCGATGTTTCAGAACCAGTGAGAGCCTGACGAAAGCAAAAGTAAACAGGAAAATGCATCGCATCATTTGTCACTCCAGCCGCCATCACGGATAGATATGGAATCGTACTTTAAATCAGTTATGTCATTTACATATATGCCCAAGTCTTGTCCTTGAAAACTTTTTATTACTCTTTTCACAAAGTTTTAATGCGCTGATGGAATGTATCACGGTCGGAACAGGTCACTGGAATAAAATTTTTAAATTTTAACAATCTACATGCGATCATAGGCTGTTTTTGTTCAAAAACTTTTATTCTAACTTTTTGGTCACTGTTTCCCAGGAAGAGTGTTACAGAAGATATTCAGTTTTTGGCATTCTGGTTTGTTAGTAACAGACTTCAGCATTAATTTCTATAAACAGGCCGCAGTAGTAGTGAAACTTTGATGGGATACGGTTGTATCTGTGGATTTTATGTTTCTCTCTACAGGATTAGTGAAATTAGCAGGTTCTGTGTGCAGCTGTTATAGAGTAAATATAGACTGGTGGTGTCTCTCTTGTTAAATGATATTTTTCTATGGTGGGCTGTATAATCATAATCATATATTTCTTAAATGCTGAACACTTTGTGGCCGGCCGCGTTGGCAGAGCGTTTCTACGCGCTTCAATCTGGAACCACCCGACCGCTACGGTCGCAGGTTCGAATCATGCCTCAGGCATGGACGTGTGTTATGTCCTTAGGTTAGTTAGGTTTAAGTAGTTCTAAGTTCTAGGGGACTCAGAAGTTAAGTCCCATATTGTTCAGAGCCATTTTACCTATATTTTGTGAGGTAGTAGTTCTCAAGTTCAGTGAGGTTACCAGGTGGAGACGAATTCTTTTGTGCTGGTGAAATGATGTAAGTTTGAATAGCTTGGTGAATCTACTACCATTTTTCAGTGATTAGGTTGTACAAATATTCTGACTGTGGTTTTGTAGGCGAGTTTGCTTTTCAAGTTTGTACGAAAAGTTTTGTAAAATTTTCTACCGGTTTCGGATGTGTATCAACTGAAATATACTTTAGGTCATCACTTTGCACTTCAGAGAAGTTACGTGTAACTTTTCTCTGTCTCTTTAGATTATGAGATTCTGCTGCGGAACCAATGTACTCTGTCATGAGAGAATTATGTCTGAAAATTTCTGTATTGGTTAACTGGACCTGTGGCAATGCTGTTGTTTCTTATTGTGGGTAGGCAAGGTAGTTCGACTCTGTTGGGTTTAGTCTTATTCATACTGTTGTTGTTGTTGTTGTTGTTGTCTTTGAGTCTTAGAGTAAAAATCTGATCTGTGACAGAGGATTATCGGAGGAGATTCTGGACATTATTAGCACAAATATGATTGGCAGTGTAAAAGAAATGGTGGTCTCGGAACAGTACTGAGCGTAATTAGCCACATCCCCAAACCCACCCGCCTTGTTAAATAATATTTTTCTATGGTTGGCTGTATAATCGTTATCATATATTTCTTAAATGCTGAACACATTGGAATTTCTGGGTTTGATAATTCTGCCTCACTTATTAGATTGTTGAGGAGAGTGGTTCATTTGGAATAAATTTGTGATCTGAACAAGTATGAAGTACTGTTCGTTATCGTCTGTTGAGGAGTTTGGGATCTCTTTTTCAGCCGCGCTAACTGTATGAGGTTTGTGATTAGTGTATGTGCTTTGTTAATTTACTTTTCTATTCCCTTTTGTGTAACTGTGATAAACGTTGATTCTGAAGACTTTCTGACAACTTTTTTACTCAAGAAGTGTACGGTTTGTTCTGCGGAGCAATACTTCACATCAGTTCTTTGTATTTCGTCTTTTGTTATACTGCAAACGGGCTATTTTGGTGTAGTGTCACATTATTTCTTCGTTTTTTCTTGGTTGAGTTACATTTATTGGCTTGGTTCAAATGGCTCTGAGCACTATGGGACTTAACAGCCGTGGTCATCAGTCCCCTAGAACTTAGAACTACTTAAACCTAACTAACCTAGGAACATCACACACATCCATGCCCGAGGCAGGATTCGAACCTGCGACCGTAGCAGTCGCGCGGTTCCCTGCTGAGGGCCTAGAACCGCTCAGCTACCACGGCCGGCCTACAATTATTATATTTATGAGTGCAGCGCGGCCATGATACGCAAGCTTGTTCACTACCCTGTCGTTCATATCACTGGCTGCAAGACTGAGAGAAATTTTTTGTAAATCAGAGAGAGAAACGTTGAGGTATGTGTTAGTTCCTAAGGGACCAAACCGCTGAGATCATCGGACCCTAGACTTACACAGTACTTAAACTAACTTAAGCTAAGCACAACACAAACACACCCATGCCCGATGGAGGACTCGAACCTGTGGCGGGAGGGGCCGTGCAATCCGTGACATGGTGCCTTAAACCGTGCTGCCACTCCGAGCGCCAGATCAGAGAGAGACGAAGATGAGCTGGAGGGGCAGAAATATTGACAGAAATGAAAAATCTAGATCGGTCGGAGTGGCCGAGCGGTTCTAGGCGCTACAGTCTGGAACCGCGCGACCGCTAAGCTCGCAGGTTCGAATCTTGCCTCGGGCACGGATGTGTGTGACGTCCTTAAGTTAGTTAGGGTTAAGTAGTTCTATGTTCTAGGGGACTGATGACGTCAGAAGTTAAGTCCCATTGTGCTCAGAGTCATTTGAACCATTCATTTTAAAAATCTAGGATTACGTCCAAGTCAAGTCATTCTTTGTTTCCTTCAGTATTTAAGGAAAAAGAATAATTGTGCTGATGTAATGGATAGGCAGAGGGTGTTGGTGTCAGCCGTGATGCTGTGCTTGGGGAGAAATGTTGAAGCTGTTTTAGAGAAAATGTAGGAGACTCTTAAGTGGTAGTTCCACATAAGAACACTAGCAGGTTTATTTGATTCCCACTGTGTTACCAATGTTACTATTTGTGTTCAAGGTGAACTGCAAAATACCATTTCAGTTCCACAATTTAGTGATGACCAAAAATCGAGTAGTTTGTGCTGCGGTTTCTGACTGAATTCAGGGAACAGAAGACTACTATTAAACAACAACTTGTAACTAATGCAAGGAAGCGACAGGATAGTACAAAAGAGTTATAAGAGCTGAGGCTTATCAATAAAGAACTAATAGACCAATTAGAAACTGCGGAAAACGAATTAGCGTCTTTTGATGAAGATATTTCAAATAGGTTGGATCAACACACTATTCAAACAGAGAGGGATCTACAGTCAGAAGACAACAGAAGAATAACCGCGATAAAGAATAGGACCAGTGAAAATAAAAAAGTCAAACTGGATTAAGTGAGATTGTGGAGCTGAAAAAAACGTTGGAGGAGAATTTAAATATTTTGCGAGAGGAGCAGGCTAAAGACGAGACGGAGTTTTCAGATGTAATGAATACTGTTCAGACTCAAGAAGAAGTAGACCACATTAATGAACAAGTAATTCATCTTGCTGCAGCTTTACAGAATTTTGGGCAGGGGATTTTCACTAAACATTATCATGGAGAGAGAAATTTCACTGAATAAGGAGGACGTGCGAAAAACAATACAAAGATCGCTGCGTTCACAGTGGCTGCTCTCAACGTTTCATTCGTTTGTAGATACGCAGAGAAGAAAGTGCTATTTACAAACATATTTTAGTTCAAAACACTAAGTTAAATGAGAAGTTTCGCCATTTATTTTTGTGTGAATATTGGTCTGAAGCAACTCGAGATTGGGTGAAAAATGCGATATTTATGATGCAATTACTTTACGAATCCAGCACACCTCTTTAAAGCTACGTTAATAAAAGATCACTTTCTATCTGATATGTAAATTTCAATGAAACGTTTAAATTCTGTTTAAAGAAGTTACCTTCAAGTTTATGGCAAATTCTTCTCTCTCGTCAGTGTAAAGATAATGTCAAGGTATTTCAGAGTTTAATACAAGAGCATGAGTTTTCAAAAATGGAAGAACCTATAGGGCAAGAAAAGTGAGCTGCTTTCAACGTCCAGGTACTAGACTACAGCATAATCGCAGTTATCTTCATGGGTGTCTTCAGTCTCGCATAAATAGATAGAAAAATGGCAGTTGGAGGCACCAGGAGAAATT
Organism: Schistocerca gregaria; assembly: GCF_023897955.1. NCBI lineage: Eukaryota > Metazoa > Arthropoda > Insecta > Orthoptera > Acrididae > Schistocerca > Schistocerca gregaria. The sequence goes on along the minus strand of NC_064923.1, from coordinate 601,622,066 downwards.
TCCAGTCCGAAGCGATACTGATAATTCCAGAAGAGGAAAAGGTAATTGCAACCAGATTAGGTTTCGCCATCAACGTGATAGTCAGGAACGTGATTCCAGGTAACTGAAGATTCAAGATATCATATTATCGAAATTCTATCAGCTGATCGAAGGAGTAATCCACACATGGGAAGAAAGTCACGATGCACCACGCAGTGTTGAATTTGGTTTGTGGTGAAATGAATTTTTAAAAACGGAGGGTTTTGTTGTTTGATGAATGTCAAGTTAAAGGAAAGATTTAAAACCAGTGCCTCAAACGTCTTGCCAGACGTGAGTAGTCACTCAGTCCAGAGTGTATTGGAAATGAAACGTGTTCTTGAGATTCCACTGATGGAATATCAATGAGCTGTGCGCATTTTTTTCAAACACAGACATGATTACAAATGGCTCTGAGCGCTATGCGACTTAACTTCTGAGGTCATCAGTCGCCTAGAACTTAAAACTAATTAAACCTAACTAACCTAAGGACATCACACACATCCATGCCCGAAGCACGATTCAAACCTGCGACTGTAGCGGTCGCTCGGTTCCAGAGTGTAGCGCCTAGAACCTCACGGCCACTCGGGCCACTTGATTACACTCTGCCGAGCAGGCTGATGAACCTAACAAGGAAAATTTCTTCAATGTGTTGCAATGTCATTTGTCTACACTTTCGGAACAGCTGACAAATATTAAATATTTCTCTCTCAGTTTAAACTCAAGAAGCATTGTAAGTTTTCTGTTAAGCCTTATAACATATTATTGATATATAAAGAGAACATAGATACACAGACTGAGATTATTTTACAACAGGCGTCCACTGAACCCACTGTCAACTCATAAAACAATTAGTTGTTGGTGGTACCACACTTGTCTTGAAATCAAATAAATACTAATATATCACCTGAAACATATTGACTGTTGATTTTGGATGCACTATTACAAATTTTCTTGCTGTAAGTGTCCAGTTGTCCACTGATTTATGACCAAGTTGCGACTAGTTTTTGCTGCTTCCCAAATGCCAAACATATTCTCCTTCTTCTTGTTATACTTTGCTTAGCTCTCTTTTGGACCTAATTTGAGCCGAACTGTCTTTCCTAGGAGCTTCAACATAATTTTGCTGCTAATTTGTTCAAAAGAATGACGATATATGTTGATGTTAGCTATGTTTCTGGGTGTTTCTATAGTCTATGAGGTTCCCGTTAATTTATAAAAATGAAAAATCAGCAGAAGAATAGTTCCTTTTCTTGGACATATTGTGACGCATTGAGTATTCAGCCTCATCCATACAATTTCGAAGCTACTGAAGATTTTTCGTGTTCCTTTGGCCCAAAAGGAAGATCTTGTTTTTCTAGAGTTTTCCAATTTTTATAAACTTTTCATAGATCGTAACATTTGGCTTCATCACTTCTCTGTGCACTGACAGATAACAATGCCCATTTGACTGGCATGACCAAGCATAAATTGAATTTGAAAATGTGAAACATCCTCTTCGTAATGCTCCTATCATGTGACATCCTCATCTAAGTAAATAATTATGTCATGGTACTGACAGTTCTATAACTGGTCTTGAGGCTGAAGTATTTCAGAAATTTGATGAGGATGGTGTTTTAGTCGTAGGACAACTGCTTTTGTGAGCTAGAGCTCACAAAATATAAGCAAAACTACTCTGTTACTGAGTTGGAGCCGTTAGCTATCGTTCACTCATCAGCCAGAACTTGATGACCACCTACATAATAGCCAGTAAGTCCAACTTTGACAGCAATAGCAGCGGTGACGTGGCGTTTCATGGAAGCAATGAGGCATGCGTAGGTCGGTCACCTGATTCTCCAATTTATGGGGAGGGGGGCGATGAGCTCTGATGCCATATTAAATCACATCCCAGCTGTGTTCGATTGCGTTCAGTTCTGGCGAGTTGAGAGGCCAGAACAGAATTGTTTCTCGCTAGTATGTTCATCGAAACACTCCAAAACACTTTCGCTGACGTTTCTTGTTGTTGAAAAATGGCACTGCCACCGGAGAACATGACTGTCATGAATGGGTGTACGTGGTCTCCAACCAGTGTACAGTATTCCTTGGCCTTAATGGTACCTTGCACGAGTCCCACTGCTCCCATAGCTGCCCACGTAAATGTTCCACATAGCATAATAGAGCGGCTGCCAGCCTGTCTCCCTGGAAGGCGACGGTTTCGCTCCTTCCCATCGACATGATGAAGAAGCTATCGTGGATCATCAGACTATGCAGTGCTCGATCACTGGGCCATCATCCACTGTCGATGGTCATGTGACCTTTTCAATCGTAGTGCCCGATGTCCTGCTGTTACCATTGGCACACTCATGGATCGTCAGCTGCGGAGACCCATCGTTAGAAGTGTTCGGTGTACTGTGTACTCAGACACGTACTCTGTTCTTATATTACTTCAGCCATAGTTCACCTCTTGTTCTGTTTTGCCTGTCTGCCCAGCGTTCGACGTCCAGTCTACATCTATGTAAATACTCTGCTATTCACAATAAAGTGGCTGGCACGCGGGATTTTGTATGTGCAAGCCCTAATTTCTCTTATTTTATCGTGATGATAATATCTCCTTATATAGGTGGGTGCCAACAGAATTTTTTCGCAGTCGGAGGAGAAAACTGATAACTGAAATTTCATGAGAAAATGCCGTCGCAACGAAAAATGCCTTTGTATTAATGATTGCCACGCCGATTCACGTACCATGCCTGTGGCACTGTGTCCACTATTTTACGATGATACAAAACGATCTGCCTTCTTTGTCCTTTTTCGATGTCATCCGTCAGTCCCACCTGATGCGGATCTCACACCGCACAGCAATCCTCCAGAATAGGAAGGACAAGCGCGATGTAAGCAGTCTCTTTAGTAGACCTGTTGCACCTTCAAAGTCTTCTGCCACTGAATCGCAGTCTTTGGTTTGCTCTACCCACAATATTACCCTTCAGATTTGTGTAACTTATCGCGTAATCGAAATTTAGCTGATTCCCTTCAGTATTCATGTGAATAACTTCACACTTTCCTTTGTTCAGAGACAGTTACCACTTTTCGCACCATACAGGTATCTAAATCATTTTCCAATTCGTTTTGGTCATCCGATAAATTTACAAGACGGTAAATCACAGCATCATCTGCAAACAATCTAAGACTGCTACTCAGATTGTCTTCTATGTTGTTACTATAGATCAGGAACGATAGAGGGCCTATAACACTTCCTTGGGGAACGCCGGATATTACTTCTTTTTGCTCGATGACTTTCTGTCTGTTACTGCGAACTGTGACCTTTCTCACAGGATATCACAAATTCAGTCGCACAACTGATGCAATATTGTATTGGCATGCAGTTTGGTTAGAACACGCTTGCGCGGAACGGTGTTAAAAGCCTTCTGGAAATTTAAAAATATGGAATCAATTTGACATCCCCAGGCGATAGCGCTCATTACTTCATGACTACAAAGAGCTAGTTGTGTTTCACAAGAACGATATTTTCTGTATCCTTGCTGACTATGAGTCAATAAATCAATTTCGTTGAGGTAATTCATAATGTTCGAACACAGAATATGTTCCAAAACCCTACAGTAAATCGACGTTAGTCATATGATCCTGTAATTCAGCGGATTATTCCCCTTTTTGGGTATTGGTGTGACTTTAGCAACTTTCTAGTCTTTAGGTACGGAACTTTCTGTGTGCGAACGGTTGTATATAATTGCTAAATATGGAGCTACTGCATCTGCATACTCTGAAAGGAACCTGACTGGCATACAGTCAGGACCATAGGACCTGCCTTTATTTGTTTAAGCAGCTTTGATACACCGAAGACATCTACTTCTATGTTTCTAATCTTAGCAGTCGTTCTTGATTGGAATTCAGGAATATTTACCTCGCCTTCTTTGGTGAAGGCGTTTCGGAAAACCGTGTTCAAAAACTCTGTTTTTGTGGCTCTGTCATCAGTGACATCACCGTTGTCATTGCGCAGTAAAGGTATTGATTGCGTCTAGCCACTGTTGTGCTTTATGTATGACCGGAATCTCTTTGGATTTTCTGCCAGATTCCGAGACAGAGTTTCGTTATGGAAGTTATTAAAAGTATCTCACATTGAAGTACGCGCTATATTTCGAACTTCTGTAAAACTTTACCAGTCTTGGGGATTTTGCTATCTTTTAAATTTGGCATGCTTTTTTCGTTGCTTCTGCAACAGCGATCTGACCCGTTTTGTGTATCTTGGGGGATCAGTACCATCACTTATTAATTTATGTGATATATATTTCTAAACTGCCGTCGGTACTATCTCTTTGAAATCCTTCCACAACTTTTCCACACTCATATGATCATATCGCAAGGAGTGAAGACTGTCTCTTAAAAAGGCATGAAGAGCATTTTTTTCACCTTTTTTAAATAGATGTACTTTGCGTTTCTTTTTGATGATTGTGGGTGTTACGATATTCAGCCTAGCAGCAACTGTCTTATGGTCCTCAATCCCTCCATTCAGCAGAATACTTCCTATTTGTCGAGGATTATTTGTTGTTACGAGGTCCCGTATGCTTTCGCAAACATTTACGCTTCGAGTGGGCTCATGAACAAATTGTTAAAAATAATTTTCTGAGAAAGCATTCAGTAGAATTTCGATTCTCGTTTTAAGCCTGTCGCCGGTTTTAAGAGTATAATTGTTCCAGCATATCGAGGATAGATTGAGGTCATCACCGACTATCAATGTGTGAGTGAGCTACGTATTTGAAATGTGACACAAGTTTTCTTTAAACTCTTCAGCAACTATACATTCTAAGTCGAGGAGTCAGTAAAACGATCCAGTTAGAAGTGTAGTGCCATTGTCAATTATAACTTCTACCCATACTATTTCATAGGAACTATTTACTTAAGTTCACTACAATGTAAAGTACTTCTGACAGCAATAAAGACTCAGTCACCAACTATATTTAATGTATCCTTTCTGAACACTGTTCGATCGTTTGAAAAAAATTTCAGCTGACCTTATTTCCGGCTTTAACCAGCTGTCTGTACCTATAACTATTTGAGTTTCAGTGCTCTCTATTAGGGCGTGGAGCTCTGATTCTTTCCCAACACAGCTACTACAATTTACAACAACAATACCGATCGTTTCTGCAACTACCTTACTGTGTCCTACTTGCCCCTTTTACACTGACGCCTTTTCCGTGGTTTCTGGAAGCCCTCTAACCTAAAGGACCGCCCATTACCTTCCACACAGCCCCCGCTACCCGTGTAGCCGCTTCCTGTGTGTAGTGGACTCCTGACCTATTAAGCGGAACCCGGAAACCCACCACCCGATGGCGCAAGTCAAGAAATCTGCAATCCTCAAGGTCACAGAACCGCCTGAGCCTCTGATTCGGACCCTCCACTCGGCTCCGCACCAAAGGACCACAGTCGGTTCTATAGACGATGCTGCGGATGGTGAATTCCGCTTTAATCTCGCAAGCAAGACTGGCAGTCCTTACCATTTCCGCTAGTCACCCGAAACCAGACAGAATCTCCTCCGATTCAAACAACAGCTGTATCATTAGAAAATCTTAATGAGCGGTGGTTGCCCATCACGACGACGTCTGTACAGGTTTCACCTTTGTTTCGCCACGTACTGATGGGACTCCTCAAAACACCCAACAAGTCGCACTGTTTCCGAAATGATCGTGCTGAGCCTCTACGTCATCACTACCTGCCGTTAGTCAAACTCAGGTAGATCGCAAGCCTTCCCCTTTCTACACATTGTTAGCATGATAACTGATGCTGCATGTATCATGTGTGTGTTTGTGTGGTGTGTGTGTGTGTGTGTGTGTGTGTGTGTGTGTGTGTGTGTGTGTGTGCGTGTGTGCTCGTGTGTCTAGCAGTCATTCCTCGAAAGATGACACTGCTATCGCCTGAAAGGTTTTATATTGGTTGTAGGTCGGTGATCATAAAGTTCGGGTAGAGCAGTGCGTAAGGAGTTGAAAAACTTCGTAGCTCTTTGCTTGTTCCTTTGACCAATGTCTACAAAGGTCATGCTGTTTGGCAAATGTGGACGAGTGCTAATCCAACATTGGCACAGTTTGTCAGTCAGGCATTGTGGCTGCAAGAATTTGAATTCACTGTTGTTCAGACCTCATCGCTATTCACTTTCCTTGGAAGGTGAATGATGTTGTGGGCACTCTGTGAAGATCTTATAGCGAATAATTTTATTCTGTTATATTTAAAGGAGTTGCACTTCAGAATTTCATCGGTATTCATTTGCGAATATGGCAAAATAGTAGAAAGTCCTCGATGGAAGTCAAACCAAAGTGAAAAGACCGTTCTAGCACTGCAATTAGAGAGTCTTATATGATTCAGAATAATATTTTACTAAAAAGAAAGTATGTTGGTAATTTTCGTTTGTTTGTGTGTGAACCAAATGATGTACTCTATTAGCCACTTTGGGCTACTCCTTCAGTTATGCACATTTCTCATCTGTAAAGTTTCATCAGAAGCTTTGTATTACCTGTTACTTTGTTGATGCACAGAAGAGAATTCATGGAGTTTCTGATTCATACAGACTTTGTCAAACGGCAAAGTCGCTGACAGTATTCATCATCCACCACTATTTCCTATCTTCCTTTACCCTTCTTTAGAAGTTAAAGGACCTTGTTGCTACTTATCCTTTTCATCCACTGTAAAGAGCGCCCAAGGGACACTCATATATCTTCCAGCTGTGGAACTGGCACTAAAATTTTTGTAGTGACATCTTTCAGAAAAGCCACTAGTAAGTCTCTGACATGATCTTTTATCAAGCATTTTCTGAAGTAAGTTGGTCGGGTGGATAAAGTTTTCTCCATTGGTTGCCCATAATTTCGGGCACAACTGCAAGAGAGGACTTTGCAAAGGAAGTAAATCTTCAGGAGTTTTATTTTCCATATCCATCAGAACGGCTTCTGAAAGAACTTGGGAAGTTATGTCGTCTTTATCGTGACTACCAGTACCGATCGTTTGTTTCTTATATCTTCTATAGCACCTGTACTTCTATTGAGGAATCAAAATTCTGTGGATAATATTCAGGAACTTGTACTTTTACCCTCTTATTTCAAGCTAGCATTGGCAAACATTTTGCGAATTGTAGCGAAGTGTAAAAGACGTGATGACAGCATTAGGTCAGTGAGGTCTTCACAGCTGGACACAAGGTACTAGTGAGAATCCCTTCCTGCTTACGTTATCCCATTCAGAGTCAAACAAGAGCTACAAGAAAATGCATTGGTCATGGAGACAGAGCCAAGGAGTCATAACATGAACTTTCATGAATAGGTACACTGCGTTAAAGCACGGAAAAATCTAATGTAGATGCCATCTGAACCATCGGTTATGAATGGAAAACAGTTTCTTGTATGATACTAACTTAGATTTAAATTTCAGATAGAAACGGTGTGTATAGAAATGTTATTGCGTGAATTTGGTGTCTGATGGAGACGTACAGCTTGGAGTACATTGTGTATAGAGTGGATAAAGAAGATGTAAAATTAATGATTCAGTAGAATCAGAGAGATCTGCTATTATGAGGGGACGGATCGATGATTAAGACTTTGTATTGTATATCCAAGAGTTATGATAAAGTTAACTGAAACTATTGTTTGGATTTGAAGTTCTAACTCTGCATAGTTTTCTAATTCTTGTATTTGTTATTTATTGATATTTACCTTGGACGAATGTAGTGAGTCCTCCGATCACTTTTATTTATGTACTGGATGTGTCCAAGGTGGGAGGAACCTAAAAAAGGCACATCATCTACCAACATGTGAATGCCACCTATAAATAGTCAATGACCACAAGTTGTGCACTCTATTAGAAACAAGTCTACTTGGTACGAAAAGGATATGCATCAAAACACTTGCTACTAAGTTGACGGAGATGTTGGATATCACACCTGATCAGTTCTACATTACCGTTGCCATTCAAAGACATTGCCACTCAGGTCTAATGTTGTAACGATTTACATAAGCAGGGTGATGAAGTAGCTGCTCTGTTATTAAATGCAAATGACAATACGGTGTGATGTGGTGAGCTACCTCTCGTCATATGATGCATTAGAAGAGATACCTATTATAATATTGTGAAGAAACCACAGTCATAATATTCACTGCTCTCCAATGTGAACATAAACCGTCATCCTCGTCGAATCTCACTCCAGCATAGTAAAAACGCATTTCGAAAAGTTCATCGCGAAAGTCTGTAGCCTACCTATAGCCTTCGGTATACTTGTAATCAACATGACTACAGTGTACCTAAATTTCGGATATAGCATCAGTTCTAAAGAATATGAACTAACGCACTTCAGGTAAGTAAACTAATAAGCATTATAATACAAACGGAAAATATTGCACCAATAATCATCATAAGCAACAGTATTTGGTTAAGATGATTAATTCTGTTTAGTTAGCTGAGCTTTTTATCTATCACAAAACTGAAATGATCTGAAACTATAGCTACTAAATGCTACTAAATGAAACAATACAGTCGCCAATCAATTTAAGGACCAATGTTAAGAAACCAACTATGCTAAAATGAAATTGAAATGACCTAACAAATACTTTTGATATATAGACTGCAATGGTCAATACACCTGCAAGAACTGAAATTAAAATGTAAGCACTTATAAAATGCTTCACACGTAATTATGTCATTAACTTGAACAGTTTAGAACATTAAAAAACAGTATAGATTTGCTAATAATCGCAACAAGAATGATGGTAATGACTGAGAAACGTTTATCACTATAACATTCACTGTCAATAGGTTTTATGAATCACCTCTTTCTACTGATCAGAATTTACTACAGTAAAATCTAACATTTAAGTTCAAAATCATTTAACAATTAGTAGCAATTAGAAAAATACAACGCCTAAAGCACAAAAACTGACATAAATTATAAATAAATACACATAACACTCTTATCTCAGCATATCAACTTTCACTGTAGTTGCCACTGTCAATACACTGTAAGGCAAAAACATGAGGGAGGTAGGCAACTTTCTCATAAATTGTTATCAGGTAGCGACGGAAAACGCAAAACTGTAATCTTTGGTAGCCCATCGATGAATGTGTGATTCTGCACCGCAGTTTCACCGACCAACTGGCATGGTTGGTAAACAGGGGACATGTCGAAACCATGGCATATAGTCTTTGCCTCAATTTCATTCCATGTATTCAGTCTGAGGGTTGGAACTTAAATACTGGCAACTACTTATTCATAACCGATACAAAAGAGATACATGTTTGCACCTGTTACTGCCCTTCAAAGTAGTCACTAGCGTTGTGCGGAACCTGTTCCCAGAGATGTGGAAGGCATAGTATACCATTAGCAGAGCCTGTTCTGTTGTGGTGATAATGGAGGGGTCTACGCCTGTGGAATCTCTGGAATAGTTCCTTCATCTTCGCTAACAAATCAAAGTCACAAGGACTTAAGTCCTGGGAGTGTGGTGGATTGTACAGTACTTCCCTGTCCCATCGACCGAATAAAACAGCCACAGCTTGCGCTGTGGGCGCCCGCGAATTGTCGTAAAAATGATGGGAGGGTTGCGCAGGAAGTGTCGCCGCTTCTTTACAAAGCGGGTCGCAGGTAATGCTCCAAAAACGAACAGTAATGCTGTGCATTGATGGTGTGCCGTGGAGGAACGTAATACGTTAGGATAACACCATTATAGTCGTACAGGAGAATCACCATAAATTTCACAATACTAGGGCTCTGACGCACTTCCGACTTCCGCGGCAACCCATAATGACGCCATTCGTGGAATTGGCGTTTCAGTTTTAGCTCGTACGGTGCGGCCCATGTTTCATCCAGTCTTACGATACGGCGTAAGAAAGCCTCTCGTTCGGGCTCATAGCGCTCCAAGTGCGTCTGAGCAGCATTATAACGCATCCATTTCTGCATTTCCGTCAAGTCATGCGGAACCCACCGTGATGCAATTTTTCGCATGCCCAGGCGTTCCTTCAGGATTCCAAGCTCAGTCGTAAGCGCTAATCCGCTTTCCTGGGAGAGCTCACGAATCGTATGGTGTCGATCTCTGTCCACCAACGCGGCAACAGCATGCACTTCTTCAGAGGCGCTAGGACGACCTGCCCGATGCATGCCTGCCACAGCTTCCCGACCTTCGTTTAAGGTTTTACCCAACGTTCCATTGTTCTGTATGTCAATGCCTATTCGCCGCAAGCCTCTTCTACATCTACATGGATACTCTACAAATCACATTTAAGTGCCTGACAGAGGGTTCATCGAACCACATTCACAATTCTATATCATTCCAATCTCGTATAGTGCGCGGAGAGAATGAACACCTATTTCTTTCCGTACGAGCTCTGATTTCCCTTATTATATCGCGGTGATCTTTCCTCCCTATGTAGGTCGGTGTCAACAAAATATTTTTGCATTCGGTGGAGAAAGTTGGTGATTGGAATTTCGTGGGAGGATTCTGTCGAAAAAGGCCTTTCTTATAATGATGTACAGCCATAATCCTGTAACATTTCTGTGACACTCTCTTCCATATTTCGCGATAATACAAAACGAGCTGACCTTCTTTGTACTCCGTCAGTCCTATTTAGTAAGGACCCCACACAGCACAGCATTATTCTAAAAGGGTAGGCGGTCTCCTTAGTAAGTCTGTTAGATTTTCTGAGTGTCTTGCCAATAAAAGGCAGCCTTTGGTTAGCTTCCGCAACATTTTCTATGTGTTCCTTCCAATTTAAGTTGCTCCTAATTCTAATACCTAGGCATTTACTTGGATTTACAGCTTTTAGATTAGACTCATTTATCTTGTAACCGAAGTTTAACGAGTTCCTTTTAGCACTCATCTTGATGACCTCCCAGTTTTCTTTATTTATGGTCAACTGCCACTTTTCACACCATTCAGATATCTTTTCTACATCGTTTTGTAGTTTGTTTTGTACTTTTCTGATGACTTTATTAGTCGATTAACGACAGCGTCATCAGCAAACAACCGAAGACGGCTCCTCAGATCGTCTCCAAAATCGTTTATATTGATAAGGAACAACAAAGGGCCTGTAGCACCACCCTGGGGAACGCCAGAAATCACTTCTGTTTTACTTGAAGACCTTGAAGACACTGTCGTAGTGTATTATCTCTGTCTCATTCAATCTTGATCCATCTCCGTTGTCCCTCTATCGAAAACGTAGTGACACCGTTACGTTAAACCGCTCGCTCACAAGTGACTGTTTTTTCCTCGATTGTGTGCACGCCTATGACGTGGGACGGGCGAATTTGCTCGGAAGTAAGGTAGGTATACTGTCAGCGACAATAGTAGATTTCATTGCACAGTGTCTTCACAGCAGTGATGCCACTATTTAAGTTCCAATCTACGTATAAGTACGTCTGGCAGAGAGGCGCCTGAGCGTTGTATGCAGATGTCAAAATTTAAGAGAGTATGTGTAGTTGGGCTCAAAGAATGTGAGTGGAGGAATCAGTGAATGTCAAAGCATTTGAACAGGATCAATACCACTATCCGGTTATGTTGCTAGGAATGGGTAAACCAGGGCCGATGAAAGTGTCAGGAAGGAAGTGACCGACCTAGAGAGACAACACCACTTAAACACCGAGCAATCGTTAGGAAGAGATTCAGAGCCCCAGATTCATCATTACGTTCGATCTGACATCTAGCTTGTGCTTCACTGACTGGGATGAACTTCAACAGGTGGGTCATAGAAAGAAGGTCCACAGCGACCTTTGCGATGATTACCATCGACCTCTATACAGCAACAAGCTCGGTTGTAGTGGTACCGAACACATTCGGTATGGAATCTCATTGACTGGAGTAGGTCTACAGTGATTAATTCCGCTCCGAACTAACCCCCCGACTCCAGCGAAGACGTGTCTGGAGACGACCCCCACAACAGTGGGATACCATACTGGCAGTCGCCTGCCACACGGCGCGCCATCCAAGAGTAATTGTCTGGTCTACCATTTCACTTCTAGGACCCCTTTCGTTGTCATCCGTGGCACCATTACAGTACAGTGATATATCGACGTTATTTTATACTTCGCTTTGTTTCTCTTCATGGCAAGCCATCCTGGGCTGACATTACTGCACGATAATAGCCTCCTACACACGATAGGCGGCCGGTGTGGTCGAGCGGTTCTAGGCGCTTCATTCAGGAGCCATGCGACCGCTAATGTCGCAAGTTCGAATCCTGACTCGGGCATGGATATGTGTGATGTCCGTAGGTTAGCTAGGTTTAAGTAGTTCTAAGTTCTTGGGGACTGATGACCTCTCGATGATAAGTCCCATAGTGCTCAGAGCCATTTGAACCACTGGAATCTAAACACGATAAGAGTTTTTATTGCTTGTCTTGGTGCTTGCCAGTCACTAACGTGTCCGTCATGGACTTCCGCTGAATTAAGAACATTTGCAGCGTTATGGGCAGTGACGTCCAAACAGCTCGGAATTTTAACGATCTAAGGCGTGAATTGAACACAACTTGGCACTATATCCCTCAGAAGAACATCCAACAACTCCATCAATCAGTGCCAAGCTGAATCAATGCGTTATTAACTTTCTCAACTTGTGTATCCCTTTTCTCTTGAATAAATCACCCACTTATTCTGAAGTTGTAGCCATTTGCTTGTCTATCGCTGTACATCACATATATTGACTTACATCCCATTTGGATAATTCCTTGTTTCTTGTCTTAGAGTATAATTCAGTTACATAGTAAAATTTATTCACATTGACCCAGTGAATTTTGGTACGGAACGTACGAATTTTTGGTTGGTAAAGCGTTGAAAGGACTGGACCGAGACGTAGATTACTAGATTAATCATAATCCGTAAAATACATGTTATAACTTATTTAACATCACAGAAAAAGACTGAAATACTTATTCAGTGGATATTTAAAACAATTACCATAAGATTTGATAGTAAGAACATTATTCCACTTAATGCAGAACAAGAGCCTTTAGGCCAAGAGCTTTAAAGTAACAATGACTCTGATGACAAACCAATGCCCAAATGTTAGGTACTGGAACAAGAATTATTAAGGGGTTTTTAGACTCTAAAGACGCAAGAAATAATTTTGGTAATCAGAGTAGCAAAAGGTAAAGATCAAGTGCTCCAATAGCTATACCAAGGCCAAAATAAAATTTTACAAGCAGGAACAGTTACTAAATTACAGCGGTAACATAAATACGGCGAAATACAGGAATCAGTGTAAATAACCGTAACCGCCCTGATGGAAGTACAGTCTCCCGTCCGGTGCTACCTCGCCAGCTGACCCGCTGCACTGACATTTAGGCTAGGCAGAGGAGCAGAACATGTCTATAACAAACAAGACACACTCTTAGGAATACATATAACAACTGAACACCGCTGTAAGCAACCAACCACAAGATCGGGTGTGAATTCAGCCTAAGACAGATCTGTGAAACGAAATCTTGAGATAAGAGCGTTGAAAACTAAATGAATTATTTAAAATGTTATCTGTCTCTCCTGCCCCCGGGATAGTAAGCGATCCGAAACGATCCCCAGAAAAAGATCAGGTTATACCAATGAGTAAATTTAACATCGGAGAAGGAGTGCCAAGAAGTGCCAGATAATTTTACTAGGCCCACTCACACTGCTTTTAAAACTGAACAAGCACACCCCATGATAGATGTGTTACTATTCTATTGGTTCATCGCCTTTTTAATCTTCCCTTCAAAAGGAACCAAATTACAACAGACTAGCACAAAGAAAATAGGTCTGCTTGCTACACATATACAACAGTATAATCAATATCCACAGCACTGAAATACTAAAGAGAAAAAAATAGGCAGCGTCAACACATCTGGGGCCAACAGGTTACCGACCGGGCAGGTACAGTCATCAAAATCTATCATACATGTAATACGCCAGAATTTCGGAATACACGGAGGTTGAAAAAAAACCACTCTACAGAACTTAGTCAGATACTGACTTCCATCAGTAAAGTTGAGGATCATCATGATTCTGGCGGGTACCATGGAGACATGAACTAGCCATTGAATTAAATTTGCATCAAACACCACTTAAATGTAGAACATAAACAAAATCGTGATTCAAATGATTTCACACTAATTATGTCCTCACCAGATTCTTAGTTGGCGCTGAAGACTGCTTATCTGGGTAGCAGTGGCAGGGATATCAATGGCCGAAATTCCAAGTGGACACACCCTAAAAGCGGATCCTGCTTCAGACGGACGAAGCCCTTCTGACCACTCTGTTCTGCTCCAACCAGACCTCAAAAACAGAATGAGATTCTCCACGTCCCACGTGTGTGTGATCACGTCTTCTATGACATCCAGGAGCATTGGAGCCAAAAGGCGATGTGCCAACGCCACACCGCTTCAGTCCGCAATCTTCACAAAGTTCGCTCCACCTCTTGCTGATCTGTACTGTCAAAATCCTCTTTACTACTCCACGTAGACCCTCTCTCTGTACCGCTCCATGCACCAAAATCTTTACCTCAGAGACGGGCTACAAATTATTGATCGGGCAGTGCCACGGGTCAAATTTAGTCAACTTTCAAAATGGAAGTAAGAATGGCAATTAGATGGCAATATTATTCTCTCACTGAAGGAGCAGACAGTCAAACAGTGGAATGCACAAACTGTCAATGGAACCGTGGCACGACAGGTAGCAGATATGCTTATGGTCTTGATCTTATGTCGTTGTTTATCTCTCTAGTTCTGAATAAGCTGTTTCGTTTGTATTGCCGTAATTCACACTTTTGTGACGTTTTCAGCTAGTCTAGTGAGTGCAGTAAGTCAGGTTTTCGAGGTCTTGTTGAGGAACGTTAGATGTGCCGATTTTCCTGCCAATACAACGTACGTTGTGGAAACTGGATGGTGGCCGTACTTGTGGTAGTAGCTGAAAGACGAAATAATGTTCCTGCTGTATCACAATCTCTTCAGTTTAATTATGTACAGTTGTTTCGTAATTCTATTTTCTACATCTACATCCATACTCCGCAAGCCACCTGACGGTGTGTGGCGGAGGGTACCCTGAGTACCTCTATCGGTTCTCCCTTCTATTCCAGTCTCGTATTGTACGTGGAAAGAAGGATTGTCGGTATGCTTCTGTGTGGGCTCTAATCTCTCTGATTTTATCCTCATGGTCTCTTCGCGAGATATACGTAGGAGGGAGCAATATACTGCTTGACTCTTCGGTGAAGGTATGTTCTCGAAACTATAACAAAAGCCCGTACCGAGCTACTGAGCGTCTCTCCTGCAGAGTCTTTCACTGGAGTTTATCTATCATCTCCGTAACGCTTTCGCAATTACTAAATGATCCTGTAACGAAGCGCACTGCTCTCCGTTGGATCTTCTCTATCTCTTCTATGAACCCTACCTGGTGCGGATCCCACACTGCTGAGCAGTATTCAAGCATTGGGCGAACAAGCGTACTGTAACCTACTTCCTTTGTTGTCGGATTACATTTCCTTAAGATTCTTCCAATGAATCTCAGTCTGGCATCTGCTTTACCGACGATCAACTTTATATCATCATTCCATTTTAAATCACTCCTAATGAGTACTCCCAGATAATTTATGGAATTAACTACTTCCAGTTGCTGACCTGCTATTTTGTAGCTAAATGATAAGGGACCTATCTTTCTATGTATTCGCATCACATTACACTTGTCTACATTGAGATTCAATTGCCATTCCGTGCACCATGCGTCAATTCGCTGCAGATCCTCCTGCATTTCAGTACAATTTTCCATTGTTACAACCTCTCGATACACCACAGCATCATCTGCAAAAAGCCTCAGTGAACTTCCGATGTCATCCACCAGGTCATTTATGTATATTGTGAATAGCAACGGTCCTATGACACTCCCCTGCGGCACACCTGAAATCACTCTTACTTCGGAAGACTTCTCTCCATTGAGAATGACATGCTGCGTTCTGTTATCTAGGAACTCCTCAATCCAATCACACAATTGATCTGATAGTCCGTATGCTCTTACTTTGTTCATTAAACGACTGTGGGGAACTGTGTCAAACGCCTTGCGGAAGTCAAGAAACACGGCATCTACCTGTGAACCCGTGTCTAAGGCCCTCTGAGTCTCGTGGACGAATAGCGAGAGCTGGGTTTCACACGACCGTCTTTTTCGAAACCCATGCTGATTCCTACAGAGTAGATTTCTAGTCTCCAGAAAAGACATTATACTCGAACATAATACGTGTTCCAAAATTCTACAACTGATCGACGTTAGAGATATAGGTCTATAGTTCTGCACATCTGTTTGACGTCCCTTCTTGAAAACGGGGATGACCTGTGCCCTTTTCCAATCCTTTGGAACGCTTCGCTCTTCTAGAGACCTACGGTACACCGCTGCAAGAAGGGGGGCAAGTTCCTTCGCGTACTCTGTGTAAAATCGAACTGGTATTCCATCAGGACCAGCGGCCTTTCCTCTTTTGAGCGATTTTAATTGTTTCTCTATCCATCTGTAGTCTATTTTGATATCTACCATTTTGTCAACTGTGCGACAATCTAGAGAAGGAACTACAGTGCAGTCTTCCTCTGTGAAACAGCTTTGGAAGAAGACATTTAGTAATTCGGCCTTTAGTCTGTCATCCTCTGTTTCAGTACCATTTTGGTCACAAAGTGTCTGGACATTTTGTTTTGATCCACCTACCGCTTTGACATAGGACCAAAATTTCTTAGGATTTTCTGCCAAGTCAGTACATAGAACTTTACTTTCGAATTCATTGAAAGCCTCTCGCATAGCCCTCCTCACACTGCATTTCGCTTCGCGTAATTTTTGTTTGTCTGCAAGGCTTTGGCTATGTTTATGTTTGCTGTGAAGTTCCCTTTGCTTCCGCAGCAGTTTTCTAACTCGGTTGTTGTACCACGGTGGCTCTTTCCCATCTCTTACGATCCTGCTTGGCACATACTCATCTAACGCATATTGTACCATGGTTTTGAACTTTGTCCACTGATCCTCAACACTGTCTGTACTTGAGACAAAACCTTTGTGTTGAGCCACCAAGTACTCTGAAATCTGCTTTTTGTCACTTTTGCTAAACAGAAAAATCTTCCTACCTTTTTTAATATTTCTATTTACGGCTGAAATCATCGATGCAGTAACCGCTTTATGATCGCTGATTCCCTGTTCTGCATTAACTGATTCAAATAGTTCGGGTCTGTTTGTCACCAGAAGGTCTAATATGTTATCGCCACGAGTCGGTTTTCTGTTTAACTGCTCAAGGTAGTTTCCAGATAAAGCACTTAAAAATATTTCACTAGATTCTTTGTCCCTGCCACCCGTTATGAACGTCTGAGTCTCCCAGTCTATATCCGGCAAATTAAAATCTCCACCCAGAACTATAACAAGGTGGGGAAATCTACTAGAAATATTTTCCAAATTATTCTTCAGGTGCTGAGCCACAACAGCTGCTGAGCCCGGGGGCCTATAGAGACATCCAATTACCATGTCTGAGCCTGCTTTAACCGTGACCTTCACCCAAATCATTTCACAATTCGAATCTCCGTCAATTTCCTTCGATACTATTGCACTTCTTATCGCTATAAACACGCCTCCCCCTTCACTGTCCAGCCTATCTCTGCGGTATACATTCCAATCAGAGTTTAGGATTTCATTACTGTTTACGTCTGGTTTCAGCCAACTTTCTGTTCCTAGTACTATATGGGCGTTGTGACCGTTTATTAATGAGAGCAGTTCTGGGACCTTTCTATAGACGCTCCTGCAGTTTACTATAAGCACATTAATATTGTTATTCCTTGTTGCATTTTGCCTACTGCCTTGCCGCGTCTCAGGAGGCGTCTTGTCGGGCCTAGGGAGGGAATTCTCTAACCTAAAAAAACCCCATGTGCACTCCACACGTACTCCGCTACCCTCGTAGCCGCTTCCGGCGTGTAGTGCACGCCTGACCTATTCAGGGGGACCCTACATTTCTCCACCCGATAGCGGAGGTCGAGAAATTTGCACCCCAGCTCTCCGCAGAATCGTCTGAGCCTCTGGTTTAAGCCTTCCACTCGGCTCCATGCCAGAGGACCGCGATCGGTTCTGGGAACGATACTACAAATAGTTAGCTCTGATTCCACCCCGCGAGCGAGGCTTTCCGCCTTCACCAACTCCGCCAGCCGCCTGTACGAACTGAGGATGACCTCTGAACCCAGACGGCAGGAGTCATTGGTGCCGACATGAGCAACAATTTGCAGTCGGGTGCACCCAGTGCTCTCTATCGCCGCCGGTAGGGCCTCCTCCACATCTCGGATGAGACCCCCCGGCAAGCAGACAGAGTGAACACTGGCCTTCTTCCCCGACCTTTCCGCTATTTCCCTAAGGGGCTCCATCACCCGCCAAACGTTGGAGCTCCCAATAACTAATAAACCCCTCCCCCCATGTGCCTGCTCGGACCTTACTGAAGGAGCAGCCACATGTCCACTCACAGGCAGAGCGGGCGATGCCACACGGCCAGCCTCCACATTGACCCTCCGCCTCGTGCGCCGCGAACGCCGCTGAACCCGCCACTCTCCTTGGGGAGAGGGTGGCCCAACCGCGCCCGGTACCCGCGAAGATGTCTCGACAGCAGGGACAGTGGGTGAAGCATGTAACACCTGGGGTGTACCTTGCGACGCACCAGACTCCCCACTGCCGCTACACTCCGAGGCAGCAGCCTGAAGACGGCTGAACGCGGCCATCGACACGCTCAGCTGTTCGCGAAGAGTGGCCAGCTCCTCCTGCGTCCGTACACAGCAGCCACACGTCCTATCCATCCTAAGAAGTCAATTTACTATAGAGTGTTAATAAACTTTTAAATAGACTGCTAATTCACTAAAGGCGGTTGATTATTGACTAAAGTGTGATTGCTATCCACTCCTTGTAGAAAACAAGGAAAATAGCACTACCTGTCTCTGGACTGTATTCAAAACAAACACTAGCACTACTAGCACTATGGCTGACTAAAGGGACTCTCTGACTGTATTCAAAACAAACACGAGATCTATGGAACACTTAATAGCACTCGACTATTAAAGCTTCCTAAAAGCAAAAACACGCAGAAGAAGAAGTGACAAGTAAGAAAAATACAGTTAATACTTAAATTAAGGTAGCTCGCTGCACAGCAGACGTGAAGCAGACGGCGTGCCCACGCGTTTCCCATTCTGGTAACATTTTATGATAACCTCTTCCGTGTGAAAACAATAGATTCAGTGCGCTGCCCTTCTGTGGATATATGGTTTTGGGTATAGCACTTCTCTTTGATACTGGAAACATGCTTGCGGTTCTAACACTTCTCTTTGATACTCTGTACTTCACATACTCTGTCAGGAGAAATCTCTATACAGTCTATACAGTCTAGTAATTCTGCTAATTACATGAGGACATAAGCTTCTCGTTGTTCTGAATATTCTTGCGTTTGTATTTAGATCTACTTGTTTGCAGTTCCCCATCTTGTCGGATAAGGGTGAACATAAAACATCGGTATTGTGCATTCATGCACTTTATCGGAAGCTGAATGGATATAGTAGGTTTGCTCTGTCTGTACGGCTGCCATGTGACAGAATGCGTCTAGAGTTCTCTTGCTTAGTGTTAATACAAGTTGCAGTTACGCAATTTTTTGTTTGTGCCGATATAAACGCAATAGCAAGTTGTGTGAAAGCAACAGCGTGGAATACGGATGACTGTGCACAGCATGGTAAGCGCTTCATTCATGATATCTGCTAAAGCACGGAACAGTCTGGCTATATTCAGTCTCTAGTCTAACGCACTAAATCGAGTCTGAATTCTTTTCAAGTTGTTTTTCATTATCCACACGGTACCTTTTGTACACCGTGCCAATTCTGTAGTCTGTTCTCTTAATAACGTTCATGTGTTGTTATCGACATTGTGTTTCATTTCTGTCAACTGCTTAGTATGCCCCTGTCTTATAGTGTTAGTAGCATCCACTACTTCTTGCGTTTGTTCGAGCGGTTCTTTTTTTTTTCAGATCTGTATATCTTCGTTACTTGCCATGCCAAATAAGGTTTTCAGTAAATTCCCCCCTGGGTCCAACCAGCCTATTTTCTTCATGGTTAACGTCTTTGGTACTGTTTCTGTCAGTGGATTTAGTTGTGCTCTCAGTTTCTCATTCGAAAGCCATAGCTCGTTTTGCATTTCTATGAGCTCTATGAGCTCGCTGAGCGCTAACGACACAACTTAAATCGGACAAGAATTTATTCAGTAACGTTCACAATCAGGTATTCTCCTCAGGATCAGTTGTGGTGTAGCACGTGGCCTCTTAAGTCGCTGATGCTGTCTTCCGGGCGTGACCCGTTTGAGACATGTGGCTTCCCAGGATGGAAACATGAATTTCCAAAGCACTCTCGCTGACGTCCAACGGGGTGTGCTTGGGTAATCTAATGCCTGCTCTGCAAGGTGTGGAAATGAGAAAGAGCATAGCCCTTGCATCAAGGAAGGCAGAGCATGTCGGTGGCTGCTAACAGATGCCAGTCACGGGTAGCAGCTGTAATACATCACCCAAATTCTGTGACAGGTGGACAGTGCGCCAACCGTCATCAGTTCGCCTCAGCGAGCTGTAGTATTTATCATCAGTCGTTGCGAGGTCGGAAACTCACATTAACCAAGTCCGGTAGACCAGAAAGCTAGTAGCCTCGGAGGTGGAAGCCATCTTCGCCAACAGTGGCAGACTGTCACAGCTTCTGCCTCGTAGGTGGTATACTGCAACGTAAACACTGACACAAAGACTCGTAATCCTGAGTTTTTGTTACCACTGATTTGAGGTAGTGCCGTTAAGTTGGAACGGCGATGTCTGTCCTTATGTTCCCACGTCGTCAGTGGTCTTCACTACTCTCAATTTTGCAACAGTGGCTCTAAGGGGTTCAGCTTGTTGGTTTTCCGCCATACCATCAGGCTGATTAGAGTTGTCATAAAGATCTTTCTCTCTTACTCTCTTTTACGAGCGTGTCCGAAGGAACATTGCAGAGTTCTTCATACAGGGTGTTTCAAAAATGATCGGTATATTTGAAACGGCAATAAAAACTAAACGAGCAGCGATAGAAATACACCGTTTGTTGCAATATGCTTGGGACAGCAGTACATTTTCAGGGGGACAAACTTTCGAAATTACAGTTGTTACACTTTTCAGCAACAGACGGCGCTGCAAGTGATGTGAAAGATATAGAAGACAATGCAGTCTGTGGGTGCGCCATTCTGTACGTCGTCTTTCTGCTGTAAGCGTGTGCTGTTCACAACGTGCAAGTGTGCTGTTGACAACATGGTTTATTCCTTAGAACAGAGGATTTTTCTGGTGTTGGAATTCCACCGCCTAGAACACAGTGTTGTTGCAACAAGACGAAGTTTTCAACGGAGGTTTAATGTAACCAAAGGACCGAAAAGCGATACAATAAAGGATCTGTTTGAAAAATTTCAACGGACTGGGACTGTGACGGATGAACGTGCTGGAAAGGTAGGGCGACCGCGTACGGCAACCACAGAGGGCAACGCGCAGCTAGTGCAGCAGGTGATCCAACAGCGGCCTCTGGTTTCCGTTCGCCGTGTTGCAGCTGCGGTCCAAATGACGCCAACGTCCACGTATCGTCTGATGCGCCAAAGTTTACACCTCTATCCATACAAAATTCAAACGTGGCAACCCCTCAGCGCCGCTACCATTACTGCACGTGTGACATTCGCTAACGATATAGTGCACAGGATTGATGACGGCGATATGCATGTGGGCAGCATTTGGTTTACTGACGAAGCTTATTTTTACCTGGACGGCTTCGTCAGTAAACAGAACTGGCGCATATGGGGAACCGAAAAGCCCCATGTTGCAGTCCCATCATCCCAGCATCCTCAAAAAGTACTGGTCTGGGCCGCCATTTCTTCCAAAGGAATCATTGGCCCATTTTTCAGATCCAAAACGATTACTACATCACGCTGTTATGGACATTGTTCGTGAATTTGTGGCGGTACAAGCTGCCATAGACGACACTGCGAACACCTCGTGGTTTATGCAAGATGGTGCCCGGCCACATCGCACGGCCGACGTGTTTAATTTCCTGAATCAATATTTCGATGATCGTGTGATTGCTTTGGGCTATCCGAAACATACAGGAGGCGGCGTGGATTGGCCTCCCTATTCGCCAGACATGAACCCCTGTGACTTCTTTCTGTGGGGACACGTGAAAGACCAAGTGTACCGCCAGAATCCAATTGAACAGCTGAAGCAGTACATCTCATCTGCATGTGAAGCCATTCCGCCATACACGTTGTCAAAGGTTTCGGGTAATTTCATTCAGAGACTACGCCATATTATTGCTACGCATGGTGGATATGTGGAAAATATCGTACTATTGAGTTTCCCAGACCGCAGCGCCATCTGTTGTTGACAATTGCAACTACTCTAATTTCGAAAGTTTGTCTGCCTGAAAATGTACTGTTGTCCCAAGCATATTGCAACAAACGGTGTATTTCTATCGCTGCTCGTTTAGTTTGTATTGCCGTTTCAAATATACCGGTCATTTCTGAAACACCCTGTAACAGCACAGCCACTACAGTATCGTATTTATATGCCAATACTAGGCAGCGACTTTCAATTAAATATTCTCGCCTGTATGGAAATTACATAAAGTGTGTACGAGTACTGGTTGTGACGCAAGAGCGACGACGAGTGAAAGTCTGGGTCTCGTCATGAGTCGTGCACGGATGGGCGAAGAGCTTCAGGATACCGATCGCGTAAATAGAGAAATACGGATTCGAATCCCAGTCCTGTACAAATGTTACTGTCATCCTTCCCGTATACAGCTGATGGTTGCTCGTATTCGTAGTTTTTACACTTGTCTGTAACACCTTTCTGTTGCGTAACAGTACCGTTGATAATAATGATATGGGAAAATCATAGACAAAAGTATAAGGATTAAAGGCTGAACACACTATTGTATTGTTCTATAAAACGATTTAGCATATCTAAGCGGCCGAAACTGTAGAGTCTTACTTCGAGATACAGCTGCTGTTGGCTTGACATCATGGTTCAGTTACAACAATTGTTTATGCAAGGCTGTTCTTCCGTTTAACGGCAAACCATAAATATAATTCGTCCCACAGTAACCATGTTTTCATAATCCTCTGGATGCCGCCTCTTCCATAATCATTGTAGTTTAGCCTATATAATTTCATGTCCAGCAAATCCACAATGCCTTGCTATACGTAACGCCACCAAACGATTTATGTGCACTTATCAGTACGTGCTCCCTCAAAGACTTTAGACTTTGTGAGCAACCTCTTTCAGTGTTAAATTGCGACTCTTGACTCGCACCCTCGCGTACCACAGATGCTACTATCAATGAGAAACTCCTCGGTTGTTACGCGTGTGTGTGTGTGTGTGTGTGTGTGTGTGTGTGTCAGTGCAGCGCTCGAAAGTTATTTCCACTCCGTGAATAAAATCTGCTGAAAAAGACCATTTATTTGAATTTGTACTAAAATTAATATATAACGAGTCCAAACTCTCACCTTCCTGATTAACAGATTCTCTTTCATTTGGTATTATTGGCATGATGTATAGATGTATTGTTACCCTCAATAGCAATAATTTAATGGGTGCATGGTCTCATGTGCCTCATTAACAGTCACGTTTTTATTATTTTGTTTTACGACGATGTATGTATGTAATCCATTCTTGGAAAACGTGCGCTTAACGAGGCCACTGTCTTGTCTGGTGATTAACAGTCTTTTTCATTGTTTTAT
Organism: Schistocerca gregaria; assembly: GCF_023897955.1. Lineage (NCBI taxonomy): Eukaryota > Metazoa > Arthropoda > Insecta > Orthoptera > Acrididae > Schistocerca > Schistocerca gregaria. The sequence continues at coordinate 601,598,329 of NC_064923.1, read as the reverse complement.
TAGCTTGATGTACAAACGAATTCTTTTTTTTTTTCTTTCTTGAGACACATTGAGATACTAGCCGGCAATTTTGACTTCATCACAGTTACCAAGGAGATTGGTAATGATTTAATTAGTATTTGTTATTATGTTAAAGGTTTCTCATAATTTCTGGAATATCTCTATGGGATAAACGGAAAACGTTCCGTGCAATCATATCATGCGTGCGGCAGAATATTGAAAGCCGTCTGCTATAGACAACTTTCATGCCTATCGGTAAGCTTAAGTTTGAAGGAACAGTCACGATCGCAACATATCATTGATTTAAAATAAGCGGTCTAAACACATTCAGTAGGCCATCTTCAGATTGACTGCACCATTTGCTGGAGATGGTGACGAGATGAGCCGCTGCCTGTTGTCTAGACCATAAAGATGATTACAAATTATCGTCTTGACAGCACGCAATCACTCTGAAGATGGCGTAATGTGTGTGTCGAAACAGGTTATTTTAAATATATGATACTTGACAATGGTGACTGTTTCTTCAGAAGTAATCATCGCAAGTAAGATCGTTGGCATATCCACCCACTATGGTTAACATTATCTATCGATAAGCACCTACATGTCTCAAAAAATTTATTGTCTGTCTTCTCTCCGCTAGAGCAGCTTCGTGCTTGTTTGACAACTGCAAAGCCACGTATTCACCACATAACCTGAACTCTGACATCAGTCAACTAATAGTAGAGCATTGCTTGGGTATCGTTAGCGAGACTCCGGTGGACAAGTGGGACAAAGCGCAAGTTTTGGGTTCAGCGCTCCGCCGTCAACACACTCTGTATTATTGCTTTTTGGGCGTGCCAAACCATTTAGTATAGACAGTGGTCTTCTGATACTGAAAGAGGTGCACTACAGCTACATTGTCTGGAGTAGAGGTGATGTTTGTTGCTCGCACTTCCGTAGTCCATTATGTTTTTTTCAGATTTGTTCGCATGAGATCTTTGATAGTATTTCATGCGAGCAATATTAGTTTCTTTGTTCGGTTTCGCTGCTTGGCTGGGACAAGTAGGAATCGATACCCTTTATCTGTTCATTCTCAGAGACTGTAAGCAGTTTATGCCCCTGTTTCCTATCCATTAAATACTATTATGTGCGTTGATCTGAACATGGCTATTTGTTAGAGGATAATGATGTAAAGTCACATTGCCTTTTTTAAGGGCACTTTCATGTAAGACACGAGATTTTGTGTTCGTTTTCTGCGTAATGTGTGAAAGCTTATTCATTTTTCACTTTACTGTTTTTTGCGAAGTTATTTTCCAACTCTCTGGTGTTTCCTTAAATCCTCATATGTGCCCTAGTTAAAAGGTCAGTTAAGATAAAAGTAACTTCAGTTTCATTATAGTTCACGATGGAAGTGGATGATATGCCTTTAACACAGGGATTTATTTACGGGTCAATTGCCAGCCAACAAAGTAAGTGAATGTCACCGTGGAAATTCAAAGCACGTGTTTGATTTGACGATGAAGTGAAAGTTTAGCTACCGTACGAGTAGTTTACCACATTTTTTAGACTACTGTGCACAGCTCAGTTTGTACTGCACCAATTTCTCCTTCAACAAGGGTACGTAAACATAGGGCGCAGCTAGGTAAGTTTTATAGAAAAGGTTATCATTTCATGTTATCTTCAATTCTCTTGGGTTAAAAAATCTCCTTTCGTTATTCCGTTGCACTATGAGAAAGTTTCTGGTCACTACAGAACATACGGAATAAATTAGCAATTGTGCGTTGTTGTTCACTTATATATCAATTCAATTTTAAAGTGACAATGATTGAGGGCATTTAAACCCTGGTCAGAGTATCTTGTGAACTCACAAATTAAATTTAAAGAAAGTGAACTGCCATCAAAGCCTGTATGTTACATTAAGCAGTCCATTTCATTAATTATCAATGCCAGCACTTCGACCCACGTTATTCTCCGCCCCACAGTGGTTGAGTCCACCTCAGCGGGATTCCTAGAACGGTTCATTTTACTAACAGAGCCGCGAAAGGCTCAGCACTCTGACCAGCTGCTTTGGACCGTGAACGAATTAGCCGCCAGGAATGATTCCAAAGGAATAGCAGAAGGACCGATAATGGCATGTACCGCTCTCAAAAGGGTGGAGTCCGTTGGTGCATTGCTATACCTCAAAAAGAGAGGACGCCCTTTCTGCGAAATGTGAGTCATCAGATTTCAAAGAGTACTCTTAAAGTTTAGAATTTTAATTCTCTTCGCACAAATTGTTTAGGATCTTGGTTGTTCAGAGGAATGACACAGTACAAAGTGCTTTTTGTTTGCACAGCAGGCATGAGATCCTTAGTTTCACCTTAGATATTGCATGATCCTACTTTTCAGGGGGAGAAAATAATTCGTCGGTAGTTTTTCTATAGGTAGGGAGGCACCATTTAAATGTTTAGTAAAATTTAATATTTAAAATGAATGACCCTTTTTAATAGCATTATACACTCTAATTGATAAGAGTCAAAATAAGTTTCTCAACTTCGATTGTTTTGTAATGTCAACGACTAGCAGAGGGTGCAAAGATTTCAGAGCTGAGAAAAAAAAGCCAACAAAGAAAAAACTCAGCGGTTAGAAACTGTGAAGTTAGCAGTGAATGTGGCATGTTAATGGTGATGATGGGCACAACATACCGACAAAACGGGCTGCTAACACATTTTGACACCAATAATCACTAGGTAGCTAGAAAAATAGTGTCAATGAAATTAGCATCAAGGAAAATGAAGTGGCGTGAGTCACAAATATGATAATAACGAATATACGTGGCATTGCTGAGAAAAGTGTATTATGACTCAGTTCGCGTCCTTCCATGTGGACTGGCTCGTGTATGTTTCATCAGTCACGGAACGAAAGCGGGGGTGGAGAAAATAAAATTCATATAATTATGTTACGGTTAGGTCGCAAGGAGAGTTAACAGCTCATCGAAGCATGTAAGTGCCCACTTTTACGTTCATAATGATAATAAAATCGACTCTCGATAATTTGAAATGCAAGGACCAGCAAAAAAGTTCAATTTACCGATAGTTCATAAGAAAAGGAGTTGAAATAATCGGGAAGTGTGCAGGATAATATTCATATGAACGTGAGTATAATTGATAGTAATTTGTATCACATACATATGCACATTCGATCCTATTTCAATAGCTTGTAGACTAATATATATATATATATATATATATATATATATATATATATATATGAAGAATATGAGAAACATGCAATGAAAATGTTACACGTCATTTGAAAAATAGTCGGTAATTTTCTGTTGGGAGACCCTCTTCCGTTTAGCATTGTCCAGCAATGTTTCGATGGTGTTGAGAGCTGAGAGGAAAGAAACACTCGTTTGCGTACTGAGGCGTAAGATGGTACGATATGGACAGATGACCTTGTCTCGCTCAATGTGACTACAGTCGGTGGTTCTTCATCGTTGTCTTCCTCGTCCTTTTCCTGGCAGGCCCACATTTCCATAACGGTTAGAGCACTATCGACACCGATTCCATCTTCAATATCAACGAAATCCTCAAAGGTACAGTTACCACACCTGGGTAAATATTTCCACTATGAATCTGGCGGGAGTGAATTCTCCAATTCCCCCATCTGATGGATGTTGCGCGTTTTCTGTTGGCATTACGAACTCTCACTTTCAGAAGCAGTTGTAAAGAGTGGTTAGGCTGACATTTTTGCAAGCCTTATCAATCATCAGTGTAGTGATCAAACCTGTTATGTGCTATCCAGACTGTTGGTAAGACCCTTAGTCACTGAGTACCTCGCTTTTCTGCTGCAGATAAAGGTGAGTGCACTGCTCGTTTGCGAATTATCTTTACTAGTACTGCGAGTTGACACAGCTTCTCATGAGAAGCGACCTATTTTAAATTTCGTCAGTGTTCATTAGCTTCAACTCCTATATTTCGTGCGTCTCTATACCCCCGATCCGTCCACTACTCTGGCAGTCCCTGGTACTGTCCGCACTGAGGTTGACCCCGCACCTGTGGTCGCTCAAGATGTGGCCGATGGGGGGGGGGGAGGGGGGGGGGCTCCACAGATCATATGACAAACAGCTTTCAGGCGCTATCTGTGGCTGACGAAGACCCCGAGCTAGATAAAATTGCACAGCCTATTGCAGAGGAATCCTCTCCTCTCGGCCTGCAAGGTCTGAGCATTCACAGAGAGTGGGACTGCTATTAGTTGGGAGCTCCTAAGTTATGCGTGTAATGATGCTTCTTAGGGATATGGCTGCGATGGACGTGAAGGAATCTAATGTACACACTTCCTGTCGTACTGGGAGCAGTCATAGCAAAAATGGCTGATGTTGGTATCAATGATGTGCTGCGACGATATATATCGGAAGAGAATCTCTGTGGTTTCGGGCGGCTAGGTGAAATAGTAAAGACTACCAGTCTTGCTTGCAAGAAGAAGGCGGAGCTTACAATTTGTAGTATCGTCGCCAGGACAGTACTGACTCTGATCCTCTGGTACAGAGCCGAGTGAAGGGCCTGCGCCATAGGCTCAGATGGTTCGGTGACCATGTAGGCTGCAAGTTCCTTGACTTGCGCCATTGGGGGGGGAGGGGGGGGGGGTTCCAGGTTCCACTACATAGGAGTCTCCTACAAGCAGGAAGCGGCTACAGTGGTTTCGGGGGCTATATGGAGGGGTCTGACCAGTTTTATTAGATTAGAGTGTTTTGGGAAGGTGCAGAACGGGCTTCAGTTTCAAACTGTGCAGGACGAACACAGGAAGAGGATGCACATAGGAACAATCAATATTGCCGCTGTAAACTGTCGTACCTGTGTTGGAAAGTTATCAGAGCTCTAAGCGCTAACATAGATCCCTGAATCTCAAATCGTTATAGCTACAGAAAGCTGCCTAAAGCCGGGAATAAATTCAGCTGACATTTTTGCAAAGGATCTATCCGTGTTTAGAAGGTTTAGATTAAAAACAGCTGGTTAAGTACAATTGGTGGTGGAGTGCTTATTGCTGTCACAAGTAATTTACCTTGTAGTGAAACTGAGAGAGGAAATTCTTATGAGTTATTGTGGGTAGAGGTTACACCTGAAAACCGAAATATATTAATAATTGGTTCTAAAAGGAACCCTCCGACTCAGATGACACAGGTGCTGAACAGTTCAAAGAAAACTTGAGCTTCATTTCAAATAGGTACCCCTCTGATACTCATGGTGACCTCAATCCATCCTCAATTTGTTGGCGAAAACACATGTGTAAGTCGGTGGTAGGCATAAAACGTCGTCCGAAATCGTGCTGAACGGGTCTTGTCACAAAGTTATTTTGAACTACTTGTTCACGAGCCCACTCGAAGTGTAAATGGTTGCAAAAACGTACTTGACTCTTAGCAACAAATAATCCTGATCAAATAAAAAGCGTCATGACAGATACAAGGATTAGTGACCGCAAAGGCTGTTTCAGCTAGAATGAATCACGTAGCACCAATCCCAAGAAAAATAAACACAAGGTACATCTATGTAAAAAAGCAGATAAACTTTGCTTGACACATTCCAAAGAGAGACTCTTTCTATTCTATACAAGCGTAAACCAGACCTGGTCTGAATTTAGAGAAATAGTATCGACGGCAGCTTGGAGATTCATAGCAAAGAAATTAATAAGATGTGGTATTGACCCTCCGTGGTACACAAAACAGAAGTATGTTGCAAGAGCAACGTAAAAAGCGCGATAAATTTAAAAGAAAGCGAGATCCCCAAATTCTGGTGAAGTGTTACAAAAGCCCGAAATTTAACTCGAACTTCAATTCTAGACGGTTTTAATAGTTTCCTAAACGAAACTGTGTCCAGAAATCTGGCAGAAAACCGAAATAGATTTTGGTCGTATGTAAAGGACAATAGCGGCAAGACGGAATCAGTATCTTCTCTGCGCGATAACAACGATAATGCTATTGATGGCAGTGCCACTAAAGCATTGTTACTAAAGACAGTTTTAAGAAATTCCTTCACAAAATATTCCGGAATTCTAATCAAGAACAACGGCCAACAAGAATAACTTAGAGGCAGATACTTGGCGCAGAGGCAGGTTGAAACACTTACAGATTGTCCAACAATCAGTTTCTTTTCAGAAATACTGATACAGTAGTTTCATTCTTAGAAATAATATACAGCCACTCACTCGTAGAAAGATCCATTCAGATCCTGGAAAGTTGCACAGGTCACACGAATGCCTAAAAAGGGAAATAGCAGTAATACACTGAGTTACAGGCGTATTTCATTAACGTCTATTTGCAGTACAGTTTTCGAGTATGTACTGTGCTCTAATTTTATGATTCCATTGTTGATAAATAACATAGATTCATAAATATTGTTCTGGCGATACAAAAAGCAGACTGTCTTAGTAACTATTTCTTGTTGAAGTACTAAATTTATCATTGTTTTAACTTGATGTGCAGAACTTAACCTTTTGTAGTGAATGTTTGAGAAATTATAAGAGCGTCGCTGTACAGATTAAACTGTTACACTTTTACGCTTCCGTTTGTTAGTGTAGGTCCATGGAAAATAAGAACCATATTACATCATCATCGAAAAGAACTAGATCTACAGTTTATGTATGAAATGACAAACGATTTACAATAACTACAATCGACTGGAAATCAAACATTATGGAGCTCCATAAATTTCCCTTTAAACAAATTTTCCCTCGTGTCTACATTTGATGAATTACACAACACAGCATTCAATGGTTTTCTTTGAAATGTCAGTCCTTTCGCTAGCTACACAGATAAAACCATCTAAAGTCATTTTGTAAGAGTTGCTGTGATTGAGAATGCCAAATGCATTGACTTGCCGGTAAATAATATTGGCTGATGAAAATAAAATGTAGTCGAGCCTCAAGCAGCGCTAAGTGGTTAAATTTCCACAAGCTCTCAATGTAGTACTGCCTGTCCATTGTCGATCTTTAACTGACTGCAATGCTGTATAATTGATGACCTCATCCTTAAATAGCCTCGCTGCAAGCAATGACGTCAGGGGAGCTCTGTCCACGGCCAAATAATGCAAGGTTTGTGTCCGGTGTACACGTGCCCACGCTTCAGCCTCTCATGGGCCCGGTCACAAGCTCTTCCGAGTTACTGTTCGCCATTTTCATTGAAAGCGTCCTCTCTTATTTTGATTTCGAAAGCCTTTTTCATTTTGGTTGTATGATGACAGAGGCATCAGTCGGAATAAAAAAGTACTGTCTGGGTCATGGAAGGAGATCAGTTTGAAATTTGGACTACAATTTGACCTTGAGCTATGCTCTCCCTTCCTATCTCTACTGCCCCTCCCCTCGCCCCTCCTTCACGACCCCTTCCTTCTCCTCCCATCTTCCTCCCCCTTCTGAAGCAATTTTCCTTTCCTTCACCTTTCCTAAGCCACACAACTCTTTTGGAAATAGGCCAATCAGAGACGTTATAAGCCAACTGCGTTACACATATTTAGTTTTCCCAATAAGCGATCAGTGTTTTACTACAATAAAAATGAAATAACCAAACAGACAGCATCATTTGCCAAAGTGGGTGGTGCATGATAATTTGGGCAATGGGAAACGGTATCCTTGGTGCCTAAAGAGATGAAACATTTTAGCATGAACTGTTTCGAGAGGAGACTGCTAACGTATTATGCTAGATTTTCTGTTTTCGATATGTTATGGTGAGCAGCATGTATCTAAATGCGTGTGTTGAACTTGCAGGTATGGCAACCAGAGTGTAGAATTGTTTCGTATTTTGACGTTTCTTCAAGAAAATGTGTTGATGTTGCAGTCATCTCTACAGCTAAGTCAATAATATATCTTTTGTTTGATTATAGAGTTGGCGTGTCAGAATGTTAGTCTTATGTCTCTATGAGCAAAGTGTAGAACTGTTTGTTTACTTACTACACAGCGGGAGGCAGTGAAGACAGGCCAACCCATATGGATATCCATAATGAATAAATTTATCGAGATGTGGTTTTCGCCAAGTGATAGCGGTCACAACGGCGATTGTCCTGACTTTCGTGATTATTATCGTTTATAGGCGCCGAAATTTTTCCTTCCTTCTACTCTTTTTCTAAGTCAACTATATACGTTTTGCTATGGCATTTAAAAGAAGCTTCTACGAGAACTTCAGCGATATAACATATATGGGACATGATGAGACAGAATCAAGACAACAGCGCCGAAAACCCCCGTCGAGCGGTCAAGAGAAGAGGTTCCTCAGTTGTCTGACCAATTATACTAAACGTAAGTAAGCACGTAACTCAAGTATGATTCGTGTGTTTATTATCACTGCTGACACACCAAGTGTTCGAAATGTTGTGCTTGAGCATTGACAACCGTTATCAAGTGATGCTGTAGAAATAATACCACACGTTGAATTTCGTCTGGAGTTAACGCCAGCACAACAGGCCCCTATTGCAACACATCTCGTACTTTTCGGGGTCATTGTTTTGTAAGGAACCTCTTGTTCTAATTTTCGCCACACATAAACATATAGAAGAGTATAGCTTGGTGAGAGTGTAGAGCATTCTGCGTTTTCTAAAAGTTTCTTCCAATAATCCATAGATGTTCTCTTAAGGGCAGCTTGTCATTACATGTGTGAAATGGGAGGGACATCCGTAATTTTGGTACCACGCTGGTTGCCTCATGTCCAATGAGATGTCTTCTAGTAGCTGTGGCAGCAGCATGTCTTAGGAACTGGAGATACCTCAGGGTATTTATATTTCCATCAATAAAAGAGATACATCAGTGGATTTATATTCCCATCAATAAAACAGGGAGAAATGATAATGGTTTCGAGAAAGAGGCATCAAATACTGGTGGACCTAGAGCGTTGTTTTGACCCACTTCTTTAAGTTAGCAGAGAAATTCAGCTGACAGTTAGTACATATTGCGAATGATTTGCTCATCAGTTTTAAACATTTTGTACAAATGTGCCACATAACTTTGCACTTTTCATAAATAACATTTGGAGGACTATAACTGATTCTGTAGTCATTGTCATGAAGCTGTAGATGCAGCAAAATGCGAAGATGATGAAATATAATGGCATGTAGTGTTCGTAGAGAACACACACTGGTGACCTACAAGCACACACGTAAAGGCCAGAATCGGTCTTGAGTTACTTGTTTGCTTACTTTTGGTATAATAGCACAGACGTCAGTGGAATCTCGATAACAGGACATTGGTTTGCGTCACTGTTACATTGGTAGTATACGTATTACATATATTATGTAGTTGAAGATCTAAGATGATTGGAAAATTTTTACTACCTAACGTTACTTTTACATCAAGAAAACGATTCTACTCGTCAAGCCGATGAGTCTGATACCGCACAAGCCATACTTTGCTTAGCATCACGATATTTGAATAGTACAGAGAGTAATTAATTAATTAACTCGGAACTAACAAAATCTACCTACTTTTCATGTTGATAGACAAATAGCATTTTGAGCAGTGGACTGAATTGTTAGCCTGGCTTCCCAGCCGACTCGGGCACAGCGACACAGAACTCAACTTAAAAAACCATAAACCAGCAAACCCTCGCTGTAGGAGATCAATTAGGAACGCAAAGTGCGAACTGCACCTGGCATTTTCGGCACAACAATGAGTCACCGGCGGGCGAGCCTTCTGACTCACACCTGTCCTGTAGAAAAGTTCTTAATACAGTGGGGGCTTCATTTCTGGTTGCTCTAGAACGAGAACACAGCCCTGCCATTTACAAGAAAATGTAATTAATAATAAGCTCCATCCAAACAGGAGCTGTCCTCATGGATTCATACCTTGTTCATGCCCTTACCACCTGATTCTTGAATGGGTACAAAAATGCCATTGACTCACCGTTTTGTGGTTCTTTCTGCGCCCAAAAGTGACCTCCCACGATGCTCTTGGCAGCAAGTGCGCCATCATCAGTATATAAACAAAAATCATGTGATGCTCACATGTAGAAACATGATAACCACACCGGCTCTTTCAAAGCCTTGCCAGCAAGTGCATTATCATCAGTATATAGAGTAAAATCATGTAATGATCACGTGTAGAAACATGAGAACCACACTGACCCTGTCAAGGCCTTGGCAGCAAGCACGTCATCATCAGTACATAAAAAAAATCATGTGATGCTCACATGCAGAAACATGAGAACCACACCGGCCCTGTCAAAGCCTTGACAGCAAGTGTGTCATCAGTATAAAAAAAATCATGTGATGCTCACATGTAGAAGCATGATAACAAAGCCTTTTAACTTCAGAAAGCAATCAGGAACGCAGCATAAGGTCACTTTTGGGCGCAGAAAGTACCACAAAGCTGTGAGTCAATCGTATTTTTGTAACCATTCAAGTATCAATGGTAATGGCATGAACAAGGCATAATATCCACGTGGAAAGGTCCTGTTTGGATGGAGCTAATTATTAAACGAAAGACTGGCGAATGTTCATTAGAGTGGGTGAAACTAGTGTATGAAACAGTTCATTTCTGAAACCCCATTGGACAACATAACGACGAAAGAACCAGCAAAAGCTTTCATTGACCGACGCTAGTTGTGGCAGGAGGTGATCCCACTGTACATTAGGGAAAGATGCAACAATGTAGGCAATTACGAATAAGTAATTCAGACACTCAGTTCCTAGCAGGGTCACGTGCTGGACGAAAGTGTGTTCCACTCGGTCGCGGCTCTGGAAGAGACATTTCGTTGTGAACGTCTGTGAGGATTCATGAGGCTCTGAAATCAACCATATTTTGGTTGACAATCTCGTAATATCACGAGATAAGAAATTATGAGCTACGAGCTGTGTTAGTTAAGTTCTGTGAAACATTTGAGGGCAACAGTGTACACATCGCTCAACCCTAGCGAGTGGACAGAGACAGTTAACTTGTCCAGGGAAAAACATAGCTTTTTGCCTCATGATAATTTATGACAGTTTATAACCCTACATCCAGTCAAGGCCAGTTTAGAATTGTCAGGTTAACAGATTCACAAGGCGTCGACGCATCCGCTACCAAGACACACCACATCCAACCATGGCCGCCCTTATCGCCGTCGTCTGCTCTGGGTAAATACTGTGTCGCTCAGGTGCTAAGTGTGGGAGCTGTTAGAATGTGTTCACTCCAGATCTGCTTTAGACAGGAGTTGATGTGGGTACTTTTTCTCATTACTGCGTGTCCATGTAAGCCATACATAGCGCATATGTTATTGGGACTTAAATTCGAGGAAGCCATTCGGTAGATAGACGATATTGTCCAGCCACAATATTCAGTCATGACCATCATGGTTTTTCTACTTCAGTTTCCAGGGTGTGATGTACAAGCGCTCGCCATCTCTTTCTGTCTTCATAAATCTTCTGTTACAGGGCAGCTTCCCCTCTGTGTCATTTCTCCTCCAGATCGGCTCTTACAGTCTGTATCCTGCATTTTCTTGGTCGTCCCCGTGGCCTTTTTCCTATGAGGCTAAGGTTGAAATATCTTTTGGCAGGTCTTTGGCCGTTCATTCTCAATATGCGCCCATACCGCTGAAGCCTACGTTACTTTATGACAGTGGTAACAGGAACCTCAATACCAGCTACTTTTTGTTCACCTCATTCCTGATTTTGTCGTTTCTGGTTGTTTCATTCGGAGTTCTAATGAATGTCATTATATGTTGCCTAAATTCTGCAAAGCTTTTTGTTAATAGGGTACGTGTTTCTATACTGTATGATAGAACTGGTACAAAGTAGGTGTGGTACATTGTCGCTTTTGATTTTTGGTGGCATTTCTGTGTTCTGCTAAGTATTTCCTGCTTAATGGTGTTGAATTTCAAGATCATCCTTCCTAGGCACTTGACATATGAAACAGATTGTACATTGACTACTTCTAGAAATGTATTTGATGTTTTTCCATGCCTGTTGATGGTAATTTCTTCTGTCTTTTTTTACATATTTTAGTTCGAAATTTTTGAATGTGTTGTTCCAATCATTACGTTTCTTCTGTGCTTTAGCTTCTGTCTCTCCCCATACTATAAAATGATAAGCAAAAACCAGGGCATTTAGTGCACTGTCTATTTTGTTAATGGGTTTTGTGGTCTTGTTCATTACTATTACAAACAGGAGTAATGATAGGGCACTTCTTTGTTGGAGATCTCTCTTTGTTTCAAACCGTTCTGATCGTCCATTGCCTATCTGGACACTGCTGCAACACTTTCGGTATAGCTTCTTCACTTTGTCGATTAGGTACTTTGGCACCTTTAGGTCTCCAAACAATGCCGTATCTTGTTTCGATAAATGCTGTCACACGCTTTTTCAATGTTCACAAATACAATCAAAAGATTTCTTTCATATTCTCAGTATTTTCTATCAACATTCTTACTGCAAAAATAAGATCCACAGTACCTTGGTCTTTCCTGAATCCATTTTTTTCTTCTTCTTCAAGCGAAGGTTCTACTATCTTTCAAATTCTCATTTTCTATGATATTTTATAACAGCTTCAAGGTGTGTCACAGCAGCATGATGCTTCTGTAATTTTCACATTTTCGTCGTTTGCCCTTTTCTGAACAGAGGGATGATGACTCAGTTACTCCAGTCTTCTGTAATTTTGTTTTCTTTCCAAACCATAGACCTTGGTTGTGGTATCACACACAACCACTAACCCAGCTCAAAGGGGATACGGTACTTTCCCTATCAGCCACCTGAATATTGTCGCCTGGCGCATCTGTGCTGCGGAGGTGGGCAACCTCCACATCAGTAGGCCACTCTGAAACGATTTCTATGTCCAGGCAGGGACCCAACTCCACAGGATACAACGTGGAAACCATGGGCAAAGACCTTAACGGCACCTTCGGAATGGTGGAGATGGTGGATGAGGCAACCCATCTCCCCTAGGGATCATTGTAAGAGGGAACCACTGCCTTGTGGAGAAGAGGGATCTTCAAAGGCTAAAGGAGTAAACCATGAAAGAAAATGCTCACTGTGTTAAGCATAGCAAGTCAGCAGCTGAGCAAATATATTCTGCTTTCAAACCGAAACCAAGCCTTGATGAAACGATGAATTAAACACATGACATTACAGTTCTTCTAGCAATGCTTGAAGTAATAATGGACAAATGCCTGATGCTCATCGAAGATATCAGAAGAGACAAAACCATCCCAAAAAGGAACAAATGAAAATTTGTGCACTCAATATCCTCACTCTCACTAACAAATGTGAAGAACTAGTAGATCTTACGGGAGGGCGTAAGCTCAGGATATTGTATTATTGGGGTTGAGTGAGACAAAGTGGAAAAGTTGTGGGAATATATCACTGAGAAATGGGTGTATTATATACTGGAGTGGTAAGAGCAGCAAATCCATAAATGGAATTGGCTTTGTCCTCTATAAAGATATAGACACACAGACATATGACAAATACCTCAATGACAGAATCATCCAGATGAGACTAAGGGGTAGTAATACACAGCATACTGATCTCCAAATATATGTGTCACAGACAGGATACAGCATGGATGAGAAAGAGCATTTCCTTAACGAACTCTAAGAACAAATAACAGAGGAGAACACCGTCGTTTTGGGCGATCTAAATGTTCAAGTTAGTAAAGAAAGACTAGGATGTCAAAACATCATCAGTATTCATGGTTATGGGAACAGAAAACCAGAAAGAGAGAACCTAATTGATTTCTGTGTGTGAAACAGTTTAGTCATAAAGAACACGTGATATCAGAAGAGGAAAAGTAATAAAATAACGAGTTACAGCTGGGATGATGAGCTCAAGACTACGATAGACTTCACCGATAGAAAAGCTGGTCAGTATGTTGCAGTCATACCCAGTGAGTTCCTAGATAGCGACCACTGGCTATTAACTGGTGACCTAAAAGATGTTCAAGAGCCAAAATTTAAACAAAAGTGAATGCCAAAGATTAAGACTAGGTTTCTGAAAGACATGAAAAAGAATAGAAATCATAAAGCACGAATAGCAGCCAAATTACCCAAAACTTAGAAAGGGGAAGTACAAGAAGAATGGTCCTTATTCTAAGAAAACCTAGTTAGAGAAGCCACGGACATTTGTGAGAAAACGAGTGCCACACAAAAAGAGAAGGAAACAACTTGGTGGTATGATCGGGTAAAGATAGCAGTAAAAGATAGGAACGCACTGAAAAGGAAATTAGGTCATGAAAAACAGAAAACAAATGCTAGACGAAATGAATTAGCAATTGAACATTTAGCTCAGGAATACCGGAGAAAGAAACTAATTGTAAAAAGACTGATCCAGGAAGAAAAATGCTGGGACAGAGGAAGACTGCCAGGGAAGTAGGAAATCACTATACAAAGTACTAAAGAGCAGATGTGATGAACGTGTAAATATCCTTGCCCTGGAGACAGATGACGGTAACTTAGTACAAACAGCGGAAGGGATCTGGGATGAAATGAAAAAGTACCCTAACATGCTGCTAAATGGAGATAGGGACAACACAGCCATCAACGACTGTGGAGTAATTAATGAAGTTCAAACTAACGGACACCCATTAACACGGCGTGAGGTAAAACAGCATTAAGGAGCATGCGTAATGGAAAGTCGACAGGCTTTGATAATATCAGCTCAGACATTATAAAGGCAACTTGTAATTTAGGCTTAAAATGGCTGCATAGAGAGTATTCAGTGTACAGTCAATTGCGTGATTTTATAACGCTGCCAGTGTAATACTTTTAGTGTAAATTTTTATGTGATCAGTGTGCTTGAAGTTAGGGTTTTATTTGAAACTTCCTGGCAGATTAAAACTGTGTGCCCGACCGAGACAGTTCGAGTCTCGGTCGGGCACACAGTTTTAATCTGCCAGGAAGTTTCATATCAGCGCACACTCCGCTGCAGAGTGAAAATCTCATTCTGGAAACATCCCCCAGGCTGTGGCAAAGCCATGTCTCCACAGTATCCTTTCTTTCAGGAGTGCTAGTTCTGCATGTTTCGCAGAAGAGCTTCTGTAAAGTTTGGAAGGTAGGAGACGGATACTGCCAGAAGTAAAGCTGTGAGTACCGGTCGTGAGTCGTGCTTCGGTAGCTCAGTTGGTAGAGCACTTGCCCGCGAAAGGCAAAGGTCCCGAGTTCGAGTCTCGGTCGGGCACACAGTTTTAATCTGCCAGGAAGTTTCATATCAGCGCACACTCCGCTGCAGAGTGAAAATCTCATTCAGGGTTTTATTTGTTTTTCTCTTGAGATTAAGAAAGTGTTAGCATTGTTTAGGTAAATCTTTACGTGTGTATCCCTCTTGAAGTAAGGTTCTGTAAGATTTTCTTCCTAAGTACGTAGGTTTCTGCTTCATCACAAAATACACAACCTGAACCCACTGTGTACGGTAACTATTATAAGAGGGCTGTTCAGAAAGTAACTTCCGATTGGTCTCGAAATGGAAACCGCCAGTGAAAACCAGAAACGTTTTATTTGCAACAGTTAGGTACATCTTACACCTACTTCTCTACTTTGTCGCCGCTCCAACTTAGAGTGTTGTCGTAGTGTTGTATCAACTTTCCGGTATCCTCGTCATGCTTTCGGCCAGTTATCTGCACTGATCTGTAGCTGGTTGTCTGTGGAAAAATTTGCCTTCATAGCCAGCGGTTCTTGTGAGCAGATATGAGACTCAGGTGCAGCCAATTACGGATTGTATTGTGGATGATCAAACACACTCATCGGAAATGCTGCAGGAGCGTCCTCGTTGCCCCTGCAGTGTGCGGCCGAGAATTGACATGAAGAGGGAACTGCTCGACAGTTGTGTTATGTGGGCTGCATGACACAGGCGAAGTTCTAACCAGTCCCTCATACTTGGCGGGAGACGCTATTCCCTGCGCATCTTTACATGCTCACTGTTCACTCAAAACTGAAACGAGCAACGCGACACGATCTACTGCCCAACACATCTGTGCAAAGCTTTACCGGAATTTCCCAGTGGTTTCCATTTCGCGACTTATCGGAACTTACTTTCTGGACAACTCTCGTAATAAAATGTTTAGCAAAGGTTTGTTTGGTCTAAAGCACATGTTACCCCTTCGTTACTAACACATTTTAGGTCCTGTGTAATAGCTATTACTCTGATGTCTAAACTTCACTGTGTTTGGGACCTCCTTACCTGGTAGGGCTTGAGTTCACAGGCACTTTAAACTTTCCAGCGCTGCCCGTGTATGGTAAGCGCTAAGGACAGATCGTAGCATTCGAGGACTTTAGAAAGTCCTCTAAAACTTGCAGATGCCACAAAAAATTATATAGTTCCATCAAAAAAAGTCCAAAAGTCGATGTCGTTATTCGGCTACTACAAACGATAAAAATTACTTGCGAACATCTGTAAATTAGCCATATTGTCCGTTATAACGTAATTGAAAGTGCACCAGTCTTAGCTGCCTCGCCCCGTATACTAAGGTTTAGTACTATCAAATCACTGCATTTCGTGTAAAACCCACTGAATTTTGGTGATAGTAGGGGAGGACGGTAGCACTTGTTATTGCAAATAATGTGAATGTAACGTTAAATACGAAAATCTAACCACGACCACCGAAAGTTTTTAGATTTTCAGTAATGGTTTACTTCACCTACCACCATGTTAAGGTGTAAGACGGCAATATACGGTACTCTGGAACAAAATACTGTAATTGTAGCTGTTTTCTGTCATACACGTATATACATTGTTATTCCCTTTTCTTGGTTCAGATTTTGGAAGACTAAAAAGATGAAACATTGTACCAGGAGCATTTAGAGAGGACTGTGCTAGATTTTCTATTTTTCATATGGTTACTATGAGCATTATTTTAGCAGACATATTTGTGTTGATTTCGTAGGCGGTGAAAACAGAGGATAGCTCTCTTCTGAACATGCTTAAGAGAACTCACGACCCAGCACCTTCCTCTGCAAGAAAGAAATCTGTGACCTAGTTTCCGAAAGCAAGCGTGTTCATCCCTCGCTATCTGCTCCAACGCTACCAACACCTCAGTTTTCGAGGGATTAGATTGGGTCAATAACTTTCTCGTAAAACTACCTGCATTTCCAAAGAAACACTCTCAGAAATGCTTTCAGAAAAGTTGTAGACCATACATAGCCAGTCAAAGACTGCAAGAACTATGCACTGAATATCACAATTCAATCACAGGTTCAGTGTTACAACCAAAGACGTTTCAGAAAAGGAATGGTAAAACAATGGACTGTCGGGATCAGCTGTATACCTTTCAACGCCCCTTCGTCGAGTTGATAATGGTGTGTCCTGTTTATTTCACAATCCGTACCGATTTTTTGTGAATGACACCTGCATATCTTTCTGTATCTTGGTGTTGCGGGTCCGAGATGGCGTTTTTTCCGCTAATGTCTCTTTGATGTAGTGAAAGTGAAATCATCATTTTGAATGGAGAGCCAAGCACTCGCAGTCGCTTGAATACACTTTCACTCTGTTTAAAGTATCGTCACCGGTGGCAGAGCACAAACAGCACAGAGCACAATTCTACTTGCTGCAAAGGCGTATCGTATCACATCTCATCGCTGCAACGTACCAAGAGAACTAGACAATAAATCTCCCTCAACCGTGTAGCTTCTCCAGGCGTTTAACACGTTCACTCCGGCGTGCATCATCGATGGCTTAAGGCATATCCTCTCATCGGACGGCGTGTATCGCTTGTGGCTCACGCTCGACACTACCAGTTATGCTAGTAGCGATACATCAACGTATAATGTATTGCCTATGAGACAAGCCAAGGAACACCTGTGTATACAATTTCGTGTGACACCTCAAACAGAGAGTTTCTGAAAAATGAATTATCAAGTAATTTGTGATTAATTCAGTGAAAAGTTATTCTACGTAACCTCTAGTTGTCTTACAAGAATAGTAGCCTAGGGTGTGCGAATACAACCACCGCCCCATGGCGAAAAACAGCAAAAGTAATGCCACTAGATGAACGAAAGCTGAATAAGCGCGCCTACCAGAGCGAGAAACACATTTCTAGGCTACAGCATGAACATGTTAACGTAAGCTTTCCCCTCACAACTTACAAAGATGCAAAACTTACCATTGTATGGTTCTGGGGTGATATGGAAGAGTACAAGTTATTGCACGATATGTTCCATGGGACCACGCTGTGTTCATAAGCCGTTGTGTAATCCCTGCAGAACACTTTCGCTTTCCAGGGTCTGACGGGGCAACATACCGCACATCGATCCTGTGTCAGCTTGGAGCCTCTACTTCTCATTCAGCTTCCTAATTGGCCTTACGAGGGTGAATGCAACCCGTTCTGTTTCTTCCACTCAGGAAAATTCCCAAAGGGTGACGGAAATTGAACCCAGATCTTTTAGACGGGCGTCAGATACACTGACCGCAGAGCTATGGAGATAGAACATAAAGTATCGGGCATACAGAGGTTGAAGAAGGCGCGGCACACACAGGAAGAAAACTTCAGCGGTGGACGACCCACCACTGACGTCACAGCCGGTAGTGCGCCTGTTTAAGATAGGGAGTACCAGTTGCACAGGCATGCATTCATTTACCAATGATCTTATTATCTATACTAACAATAAATCTGTAATATGGCCAGGTCTCTCTGTCTTTGAACAGGCTAATCGGTGAGTTCAGCGTAGCCAAAGGCACCGTATAATCTATTTTGCAAGAAACAATGTTCTACATCTACAGCGATACTCCGCAAGCTACCGTACGGTGCGTGGCGGAAGGTACCCTCTACCACTACTTCTCATTTCCTTCCCACTTGCAAATAGAGGGCGGGGAGAAACGACTATCTATATTTCTGTATGCCTCCGTATGAGCCCTAATTTCTCATAACTTACCTTCGTGGTCCTTACGCGTAAAGTATGTTGGCTGTAGTAGATTCGTTCGGGAGTTACCTTCAAATGCGCATTCTCTAAATTTCTTCAATAGTGGTTCTCGAAAATAATGTCACCTTCTCTCCAGGGGTCTCATTTGAGTTCCCGAACCATCTGCGTAACACTTGAGTGTTATTCTAACCTACCAGTAACAGATCTAGCAGACCACGTCTGAATTGCCTCACTCTCTTCCTTCAGTTCGACCTGGTACGGATCCAAAACATTCGACCAGTAATCAAGAATAGGTCGTACCAGCGTCTTTACAGGTGAACCTCTCTTCCCTTAAATTCTCTAAATATACCGAAATCGACTATTCGCCTTCCTTACCACAGTTCTCACATGCTCTTCCATCTCACATCGCTTTGCAACGTTGTGCCCAGATATTTGAAAGACTTGACTGGTTCAAGAAGTATTCTATTATTACTGTATCCTAAAATTACAGGTTCGATCTTCCTACCCACCAGCATTAACTTATATTTTTTCACATTGAGGGATAGTTCCGTTCATCATACCAACTCGAAAATTTGTTTATGTCGTCTTGTATCTTTTTACAGTCACTCAACTTCGACACCTTACCTTACACCAGGGCATCATCAGCCAAATCATTTACTTATACAGAAAACAAAAGCGGTTCTATCGCACGTCCGTGGGGCAATCCTCAGGATACCCTTGTCTCTGACGAACATTCGTCGTCGAGGACGACATACTGGTTTCTATTATTTGAGAAGTCTTCGAGCCACTCACATATCTGTGAACTTATTCCATATAATCTTTCCTTCATTAATAGCCAGCAAATGTGGCACGGTGCCGAATGCTTTCCGGAAGTCTGAGAAATATAGAATCTGCCGGTTGACCTTCATCCACAGTTCTCAGTATACGATGTGAGAAATGGGAAAGCTGAGTTTCGCAAGACAGATACAGTCTGAAACCATGCTGATTCGTCTGCATAAGCTCCTCGGTTTCAAGAAAGTTTATTGTTGTCTGCATAAGCTCCTCGGTTTCAAGAAGTGTCTGCATAAGCTCCTCGGTTTCAAGAAAGTTTATTGTATTAGAACTGAGAATGCGTTCAAGGATTTTGCAATAAACAGAAGTTAGGGGTATTGGTCTATAATTTTTCAGTTCCGTTCTTTTACCTTTCTTGTATACTGGATCCACCTGCTCTTTCTTCCAGTTGCTCGGGACTCTGCGCTAGGCGAGAGACTCAAGATGAATACAAGCCACGAAACGTGTCAGTGTAGTAGCGTCTCTTTGTAAAATCGAACTGGCATTCCATCCGGACCCGATGATTTATTTGCTTTCACATCCTTCAGTTGATTTTCTAAGCCAGGTAATCTTATTACTACGTCGTCCATACGGGAGTCTGATGGTCAAATGACGTTAAGTGCGTACGGTTCTCCTGTGTGAACGGTTTCTTGATAGTGAAATTTAAAACTTCACCTTTCGTTTTGCTATCTTTAACTTCCATACCAGGCTGGTCAACAAGGGACTGAATGAAAGCTTAAGATCCGCTTAGCGCTTCTACATGCTACCAGAATTTTCTCGGCTTCTCTGCCATATCTTTTGCTGGGATGTAACAGTGGTGGTAGTTGTATGCTTCGCTCATAGATTTTTCATAGACTCACGAATGTCTACTAACCTTTGCTCGTCGCCATTTATGTGTTCCCTTTTGAACCAAGAGTTCAAAAGCCTCTGCTTCCTCAGCATACTTCGAGTTTCTTTATTAAACCTTGCTGGATCTTTTCCATCCTTTATCCACTTCCTAGGCATATAGCTCTGCAGACCGCGATTTACAGTCTGATTCAACTTTGCCCATAACTGAATGAACTCTGTTACAAAAAGTTTAAACTGAAATTACCATTGTGAACAAAAATGGTTCAAATGACTCTGAGCACTATGGGACTTAACATCTATGGTCATCAGTCCCCTAGAACTTAGAACTACTTTAACCTAACTAACCTAAGGATCTCACAGGAGGCAGAGAAAATCCCTGACCCCGCCTGGAATCGAACCTAGGAACCCGGGGGTATCAAGCGAGAACGCTACCGCACGACCACGAGTTGCGGGCACCATCGCGAACACTGTGTCTCATTGCACACATCTACAGGAAAACAAAACTACCTGACGTTCACTGTGCAGAAAATTAAAACATAACGGTTCTCAGAAACCACGACCAAAATCAAACTGTGCACAGGCCAAATAAATTGAATCGCTGAAATTACCACGAAACACACACATAGTTTACTGGCCCATTAAAAATCTGATTTACAGAGAAAATATTTAGAATTTACGGAATGGAAAAAACGTGAGATGGAAAATGAAATAACCAACAAAATGTGAAAAGAATCTCACCTGAAAGTTACAGCATAATCATCAGCATCTGTACAGCATGAAGAAATAGGGCCAGCAAAAGTTTACTAATGGGACAACGCTGTATTCTGAACTCTTATTTCACCAGAACATAAAACTCACAGAAAACCATAAACTTTACTTTCTTTACAAAAATCTTACAAGGGAATCCTTATATCATTACGAAAATTGAAATGAATTAAACTGAAATGACCTAAACTGGGGTAGGGAGGTGGACTGTTGTGTTGCAAGAATCGCTAACATTATCAGCACGCGAGAGCAACAATTATTGCCTTAAAAACACGTCCATAATGCAAATCCATTCTTTCTTTTCCATAAATGCTGCGTCTGTAAGTCCTTCCACCAGATTAATAATTCCTAACAATTTTCTTCAGAAAAATCCACTACGCTAAACATTTTGGACCGCTCTCCACTCTACAAATGAGCCAAAGATACCTAAGCTCCCAGGTACTACTGTCACTGCCCTAAGTCGACTATTTCACAGATGTCACACGTGGCTACTTCGCTCTCATAACATGAAACTCCCACCCATTCTCTAACTGTCCGCAGTTAAACGTCCAGTCCACTTATATACGTTCACCATTCAAAAGAACAAATTCCTGAGAAGCAGCTGGTAGTAAAGACGTAATATTAATGAAACGTGGAGTTGAAGGGTTTTAGTCCCTTGGCTAAACAGACCTCACATATACAGCAAAAGGTTCAGATCCTATAACCTTTCTAGACAGTGACTCTGTGCCTTTTTAGGAGCGTACATCAACAGTATAAATGCCAAAAATCTGTTGTAATTGACTACAGTAATGACGTTACCCAAATCTTCCGTTGATTCTTGATAGAACAACATTGTATGAAACGAAAACCGTTAGTTTCCTTTTGTTCTACACTACTACTTTTATTGTGTTAATAGTTTCGCGACTTACAAGGCCATTTTCAGACGCTTACTGACTATTGTCGCCAAAGAAGTTGCAATGTTTGTAAACATTTGGCGACAGTAGCCAGTAATTATCACAGTCAAAGTAATACTGTAAAACAAAAGCAAACTATCACTTTTCATTGACTACTGTAATTCCAAGTCCCTGTACTCCACACGATTCCACATACTAAATTGACAGGAAACCCATTGGAAGATGTTCTACGAGTGCTACAAATTAAGAAGTCACAAACAAATAAAAAACCTATGTAATTTAAAAATATCGTAAGTCCTCTAAAGTCCAGTCACATTCTATAATTTATCAGTTAATATCTTTTTTGACGAGGCATCCATATTTTTTTCCAACCGGTCCAACCATTGTCTTCTCAATAAATTTGAATACAATAACTGTGAACATCGTGCCGTAATTTTTAAAGAACAGTGAAAACTTCAGTTTCACATTCTTTGAATGTCCATGTTTTGTGCACTTGCTGTGTTGCTTCGAGAATTTCTCTAAGCACGCCCGACGTTGCCTAAATGACACCATCCCAGGACGTTGGACTGGAAGAGGAGGAGCAGAAGATGAACTTCATCGTCTGTGGCCTCCCACGTCTCGAACCATCACACATGGTGAGTTTCATCTGTGGGGTTGTAAAAGTCCGCGTTTTTATCCACCTTACGCCTGACACCCTTGAAAGTCTGCGACATCGCATTGTTGAAGCTGTTAATTTGATAACGAGAGAACACTTGCTTCGTGTGTGGCATGAAATGACTTACGGTTTTGATATTTGTGGTGTAAAACGTCGTTCAAGTTCAGTGCACAAATAAAACTTTTTTTTCTTTCCAGGAACGTTATAAGTGTATTTCTATCTTTCGTAGTTTGAAATCTGTTCCTTCTTTTTGAATAGCCCTGCATTATCAGTACCAACCAAGAAATAAATGAGTATGCAATTTTGTCATATGATGATATCATGGAGACCGTGACTGTTGTTTGAAGACAAATGTTGATGGTGTTAGGACAGCAACCAGCCACAAATTTACTTTCAGTTCCTTTATTCAAAGGGCACCGTTACCGGTTTAGAATCGTTGTGATTCATCCTCAGACGGTTTACACGCTTTCTTACGACATGTTGTGAGATTTTTACAGATTAATTTTCCTAAAATATAAATAATACATAGTTATAAACACGCCACACACAGATGGTTGCGTTACAGATTTTCGTTGCATGTGACTTACGTGAATCGTCGGTTTGGAGTGTTTGTTTCCATAACATTCATCTAACAGATGCAAATGCACTCCCACTGCATTCTTGTTGTTGCACTCGTAAATTGTTCTCACTAAACATTTTTGATTTGTCACTGAGAAGATGTTCTTGACAGACGACCCCGTATACACCAGCTGAAGTTGTCACTCAACCTTTTCAAGTTCTGGGTTCGACGGCGAATATACTTCTTCAGCTAGTTCTCATTATTCACTGCCTCATACACACTTATTGTTATCTGACCAGTAGCATCAGGAAGTGAGTTATTATGCTTGCACGCTTTAAAAGTAACATGATCCCACTGAAAATGAAACCAAGATTCACTTAATTTATGGCACAGCGTATGCTGAGGTTTTGGATCCGTTGAAGCATTGTGTAGCAAAGAAGCAGATACAGCAAACGTCACACCTTCCAGATCATTTGCTTCACTTCTAATGGCATTACCACAATATATTTTCAACAGATTTATTCCTTTGAAAGTCGATGAGCCCCATCAAGTCCATTCTTATCACTCAATCTTTTCCCACTTCTTTCGGACTTCAGTTTTCGTGGGCTTGTTCCCATTCTTTTTTGGACAAGCCTATTCATTCGATTTTTACTGTTTCAGCTCCTTCATCACAATGCGTTGACCCAATAACCTTGGTGTAAGAGAGAATTATCACCACCAAGGTATTGTAAATAATGCTTATCACTGATAAAATTCTCTCGAACTTGCAGCCGGGTCAAGTGGTTTGAAATCAACGAGCTTTCGGCCAAGCACCACTCGGCCACTGTCTACCGATGACTGTCTTTTGGTTGCTGATGCCGTCGTTATGATTACAGCAGCGCTGCCTCCTGTGACGTTACTGGTGCTCGCTTGAGGCCTACGACGAAGACAGGCCGCGGCGCATACGTCGCTCGCTCGCTCAACTCAGCAGACGAACTATATTTATCACCTGTTAACTCGTAACAGGTTCAAACGAGAATTGCACCTTCTAGTTGAATCCGCTATTATAGTCTTACTGTTAATAAGCCTACAGTGATCGGAAGTCCATAGTCGTATTAAACTTGTTACGGCTGTACTGGGGTACAATAAAATTAAAATCATGCCAGACTGATTATCAGTTGCATAATGCAATACTTCCTGTATGAAATGAGGACGGTTAAGCCGCTATACCATTTATATGGAGTATTGATCATCAATTAAATTTCGTTGCAGTACTGTTAATCAGTAAGATTTCATAATAGCAGACTCCAGCACAAGATGTAATTCTATTAGTACGTACATTCCCAGCTTCGAGTTAGAAACGCATTTTGCCTGCTGAACAGAGCGAGCGAGCCAGCAGGTTCAGGCCTACCCTTGTCACGTGTGCGCCGCTTCCTGTCTTTTCGTGGGCCTCGTGCTCACTCCAGCGCCATATAATGTAATTAATGTTTCGTTGAGCGCCGACAGCGCCCGCTTCAGCCTTCCAATGATCGGCGCACAGCCGTGCTTAGGTGAAGCCCACCTTCTACATTGAGGTATCTTCACATTTCTTCTCGTCACTTTTTGTATCACGTTAGCCCAGAAACTATTCATCAATGTTGTAACAGATGTAACTTTGAATGCAATACGATGTCAGTTATCTAGAGCACGCTCTGCAAGCGCTGATTTTTCGGGGTGCCGAAGGCGTAAGCATCTGTCGTATTCTACACAGCGATGTTCAGTTTTACATACAGCCTGTCCATCACAAAATTACCTACACCCACACGGTATTACTCAGAGTGGTTATAATTAAACTTTCCCTATTTTACATGTTATATTACGGAAACTAATTACCATATGAGTACCAAACGTGGTAGCACTAATGTCTAGGGTATGGGTGCATGATTTCCATGCGTCACAGCGCCACTGTCCAGATCCAATTACGGCCACCAGGCGCCATGATCCGTCATCGTGATTTCTTGTCTCGCATACATGACTAGTCGAGGAGCACTTTTTGACGTGTGTCAAAAAGTGTGGACGGAAGGAGCAGGGCGTTACTGGTAAAGCTCTATTATCAAAACAACAATAATTCTGTAGCTGCACTTCGAGTATATCGCAGGCTGAAAGGATTATGGAAGGGTCCTCTTTCTCCACCTACTGTGTGGAGCAAGACGAAGAAGTTCGAATCAACTGGAGAACTGGGTGTCGCTCTCGGAGGAAACCGACGCCCTCCATGTTACACCACAGGTGGTTGATGAAATAGCGGTCTCTGTGGAAGACAACGTTGCCGATCGTCAGGCAGTGAGTTTCTTGTGTCATGATAAGTGAAAATCCCATGTCCACTGTACGGAAAGTGCTTCGAACCATTCTCAAACGCTGTCCATGCAAGATCCGTATTGTACAGCAGCTTGCAGCACAGGACACACAACGACGTTTTGACTTCGCTCTCCACTTTCTCGCAAGGATTGAAGTTGCTAGGCCTCGACCATCCAATGGAAATACGAAGCTCATCTTTCTCTTACGTGTGACGAGAACACACAGAATTGTCTAGTATGGGGATCTTCACCTCCAGTAACTGTGCATGACGTTCCTCTGTATGGTAACGTATCACCATATGGCGTGGCTTCACGGCTAAGTTCATCATTGAGCCATTGCTTTTTGAACAGTTCGGCGCTCAAGGACCAAAGACGTGCAGTGTGTCTGGCCAGCATATGCTACCTGCCCTACTGGAGAGAGAAGAATTGCATTCAACAATCAGCCAGCAGCGACTGCCAGAGACAGATGCAGCAACACGGAAGTAACCGGTCTTGTGCTTTTACTAGTGCCTAACCAGGAGCAAATTCTATAATTTTATCTTTGTGCTTTGATAGTTTACTTTCTTGAGTTTCTGCATGTTAATTTAATATTTAATGGCTAGATTTCTCACGCTTTCGTTTGGATCGAAAAGTAAACAAAAATTATTGGCGTATTACAAGTTCCTAATCAGGCCCGAATTA
Organism: Schistocerca gregaria; assembly: GCF_023897955.1. NCBI lineage: Eukaryota > Metazoa > Arthropoda > Insecta > Orthoptera > Acrididae > Schistocerca > Schistocerca gregaria. The sequence goes on along the minus strand of NC_064923.1, from coordinate 601,572,051 downwards.
TTCAGCCTCACCCGAGTGCTACAGTAATTCGGTTTTTTAATTTCAGCATATTGTCGAAGAAGAAGCTGAGTAACACACTCGCTTTAGTGTAATGATTGTGAGACTAGACTGTTGCATGGAGGGTCGTGAGTTCAAAATTCACCTGAACTGAAAACTTAATTTATATATTCGGTTCGAGTACATTCTAAAAGTATCCACAAATGGCAAGATTCATTGTACTGGAATGTTTTGTAGCTGTGTATATACCGTATGTGTTCTGGCCGGAGGCAGTTCGCTCCGCGCACTTATGTGTGCAAGTGCTAAATAGAACTTAATTAAGTGAAGTCAGTGTTCGTCCTTCATCTACTTACACCTTCTTCTACGTGACATTACTCTGGTGGAGACGCTGGGAATTGGAACTTGTGATGCCGCACATTATTGACGACACAGTGGCTCTCATCAAGCCACGACAGAGCCGCCGTTTACGTGGAGAGAGACCCGAGTTCGAGCCCTATTCAACAGATCGCAGTTTATCAGAGACAGAAGAAGAGGACATTACGATGACAGCAGCTTTGTGCCGACAAATGAGACATCCTTCCAGGTTCTCTGGTGACGATGGCCAAAATCCAAACAAGTGGCAGTAGGTATATGAGCGTGTAGCCACATTTAACGAATGGGATGACACCGTGTGTTTGGCTAACGTATTTTTCTACTTGGAGGGCACCGCCAAGCAATGGTATGAGAACAACGAGGCGAAGTTTACAAGCTGGAAAGTATTCCATGCGGAATTGCACAAGTATTTCGGCGACACACAACGACAGAAGTGCAAGGTTGAAGATAAAGTGCAGGGCACAGCGTCCAGGAGAAACCAGTACATCCTACATTCAGTACGTCTTGGACCTGTGTAAAATACTGGATCCTAGAATGAAGGAGGAAGATAAGGTTATACATCTCATGAAGGGTGTTCCTGAGGACATGTATCAAGCCCTACTCATGAAGGATGTTTCGACAGCAGACGACTTCGTAAAATGGTGCCAGTATATCGAGACACTGCATCAAAAAAGAATTACACGCAAGACGCTTGAAAGGCTTCCAAACGCCGTATAGATGTCTGTGATGGAGGAAGAAACTGATTTCACAAGTGTTCTTCGTCAGATAGTGAGAGAGGAAGTTCAGAAGGCACTTGGATTGCACGGCGAGCAAGAGACCGAGACGCTTCAAGAGGCCATAGGGGAGGAAGTGGAACAGACATTGAACCCACTCTCTCACCCTCATTTCCCTTTAAAAACGTGAAAAAGTCGAGACCCCGCCGAATTTACGTCCCTACAATGCCTCATGAGAAACCTGTGTGGACACCAAGGAAGATTGACGTCTGGAGGACCCAAGATAATAAACCAGTGTGCACTGCGGGCGACCGGGACATGTGGTGCGCTATTGTCGAGAATGGCGGCGGATATTTGATGACGCCCGCGCCAGAAGACAGTAGACCGATCTTAGCCAACGCCAAATCCGGGACGACGAAGATGAACATGAAGATGTGGGTGCAGGATGAAGTAGGTCACCATCGCCGCAAGCTATCCGCTGGAGAGGACGCTCCCCAATAGACCGATCAAGGTCTCCATCACCGTTTAGAAGCTCCAGCCGATCAGCTAGCCACCGCAACCAGAAAAACTTAAGGGTGCGACCTTCCTTGAAGGTGAGGTCGCCGAAGAGAAAAATCCTCTGCCGTCGATCACTACAGAGTTGGCCGGAAACTAAGTCGATATTCTCATGGATGGTCGACCAGCCCAAGTTCTTGTAGACTCTGAAGCATTATATTTAATCATTTCGGAGAAGTACCGTCAGCAGTTGCAGAAAACCGTATTCGTCGACAGCAAAACATCTGTGCTGAACGTGGCTAATGGGAAATATGTAAAACCAACAGGCTGATGTGTCATTCGTGTATGTATAAATGCCCATACACAGCCTTTAGAATTTATCGTCTTACAAGAGTGCAGTCATGACGTCATTCTGGGATGGGACTTTTTAAAGCTTCTCAGGTAATTAAAGATTGTGGTCGATCCAAGACAAGAGGAGATACTGTGGACAGGAATATGGCCATCTGAGTGTGTGGAGGCTATGTGTGCTGGATGAAGTGGTCATTCCTGCGGTCAGCACCAGAAAGGTAGCTGTCATGTGTCATGCTATGCATCAACCCATATATCTTGTAGTGGTTGGTTGGTTCGTTGTTTGTGGAAGGAGACCAGACAGCGTGGTCATCGGTCTCATCGGATTAGGGAAGGATGGGGAAGGCGCACTACGAATGTAGTGGTGTGGACATTTTGGGAATGTGGGTCTCACGGGGAGCGTGCAAGGGATAAGTCCCTGCAGTCGCGCTATCCTCTGTGCCCTCGGTGGCTCAGATGGATAGAGCGTTTGCCATGTAAGCAGGAGATCCCAGATCTGAGTCCCGGTCGGGGCACACATTTTCAACATGTCCCTAATGAAGTACATCAACGCCTGTTTGCAACTAGGGTGTCCATTTAATTATATTTTCAGAGTATAGTGTACTCAGAGACATTTGATGAGCACATAAAAAGACTGAGGGCCATTGTTAAGTGTCTCCAACAAGACAGACTGAAACATAATAGAAGAAAGTGTCTCTTTGGAGAAATCAAAATACATGGTCACCTTGTGGCAAACGAAGGTGTGCGGCCAGACCAAGAAAAGGTGAGATCTATACGGAATTTCCTATTCCTAAGAGTATTAGAGATGTGAGAAGCTTCCTTAGATTATGTTCTTATCAGCTTCGTTTTGTGCAAGACTTTTTTGTAAAAGCCAGGCCACTCGAAGGGTTGTTAAGACCGATGCTAAATTTATCTGGGGTGTTCAACAAGATTCTTTCGATGTGCTGCAATAAGCTCTGACGGCTGACCCTGTACTTGATCTGTATGATGAGAGAGCACCTACAGAACCGCACACAGATTCCAGTGGGTATGCGATCGGTGCTGTTCTGGTGCAAATTTCGGATGGAAAAGAAAAGCCTATGCTTCTAGGACACTTACAAAAGCCGAGAGAAACTACTCAACTACAGAAGCCGGATGTCTTGCTGTGATCTGGACCGTGTGCAGATTTCGACAGTATTTCTACAGAAGGCCATTCACAGTTGTTACAGACCACCATTCACATTGCTGGTTGACAGGTCTTAAGGATCCAACAGGACAACTCGCCAGGTGGGCACTTCATCTTCAAGAGTATGACATTACCGTAGTGCACAAAAGTGGAAGAAAACACCAAGATGCCGACTGTCTCTCAAGAAACCATGTACAAGACAATCAAGACATTGGTGATGATAGTGACTGTCTTGCTGCACTCCAGGATCTCTCTGCTGAGCAGAAGAAGGACGCCAAGATATCTCAAATTATGCTTGTCTTAAATCGCTCAGATGATGTGGAAGGACAATTTAAGGTACTCAATGGATTACTTTGCAAGAAAAATTTTGATCCGTATAGAAAGAGGTGACTACCAGCGATTCCTATACGCATGTGTATAGGAATCGCTGGTAGTCACCTCTTTCCATACGGATCAAAATTGCGTTTAGATGTTCTACAGAAATTCCATGACACACCTGAGGCCTGACATTTAGAAGTTATTAAGACATATGATAGGATCCGCAAGAGATTTTTCTGGCCGGGTATATTTAGGAGTGTTCGTTACTATGTGTCCCACAGTCAAGAGTACCACAAACCACCTGGCTGACTCATACCAATTCCACCTGCCGAAACACCCTTCCAGCGTGTTGAGATTGACCTACTTGGGACGATTTCCAACGTGTGCTAGGAGCAATAGATGGATTATTGTTTGCACCGATTATCTGACAAGCTATGCCATTACAAAAGCCGTGAGAACAGCCGAAGCATTCGAGGTAGCCAAATTCATCGTAGAAGACATTGTATTAAAACACGGTGCCCCAAGATCGTTAATTACGGATCGACGGAAAGTTTTTCAATCAAATCTTGTGAAAGAGACAAACCGTCGGTGCAACATTACTCATAACATGACGACTGCCTACCATCTGTAAAATGACGGGCTTACTGAACGCCATAATAAGACTTGGCCGACATGCTATCAATGTTGAGCAGAGCAACTTGGATGTGGTGCTACATGTCGTGACGTTTGTATACAACACCACCAAAGAAGAAACCACAGGATTTACGCCATTTTTCCTGGTGCATGGGCTTGGGGCGACGACGTCGATGATGGACACTGTGTTTCCGTTCCATCCTGATGACGTGGACGACGACTACATCGTCTAGGTGTTAACCAGAGCTGAGGAAGCCCACTAGTTAGCTCGACTCCGCACGCTGCAGGCTCAAGAAAACGATCGCTGAAGGCATGACACGAGCCACCGCCCTGTTGTCTACCACCCTGGCGACCTCGTCTGGGTCTTCACTCCTGTTCGGTTGGTTGGTCTCTCTGAAAAGCTCCTTAGGCGCTGCTTTGGACCTTAAGTTGTCAGATGTTACTTATGAAGTTGAAGATTGCGGCCCCAACACAAGACGACGAAAGATCAGGGATACGGTCCATGTCCTTCGAATGATGCCCTATAATGATCCAGCAACGCAGGGTAAATTTGAAGCTCAGCGACAGGCAACAAGCAGAAAGGTGGCGAATAATGTAGAAGCAAGGGAGGTTCTAAGATCACCGCCAGGGCGAACATCAGTCATCGAGATTCAGAGTATGCAGGACCAATGACTCGTTCCCGGACTACGACGACATAACACTGAGACGCTGTTCTCTTAAGGAGGGAGTGGTGTCGCACAAGAAACTGAGTAACACAATCGCTGTAGTTTAGTGGTTATGAAACTAGACTGTTGCATGACGGGTTGTGAGTTGAAAACTCACCTAAACTGAAAAATTTTTAATTTATATATTTGGTTCAAGTACACTCCAGAAGTATCCACAAATGGCAAGACTCATTCTACTGGAATGTTCTGTATCTGCATAAATACCATATGTGTTCTGGCTGGAGGCAGTTCACTCCATGCTCTTGTATGTGTATGTGCTCAATAAACCTTTAAGTGAAGTTAGTCTTCGTCATTCATCTACTTAAACCTTCTTCTAAATGACAGTATTAATCTAGCTTTTAGTCACAGTTCCCACGTTTTCATCTGGGCCTATAGTAGAGTTTTGCAGCATGTGCCAATAGTCTATTTATCGCAGTAGTTTAGTTTTCCACGACCTTCAGTGTGGATAGGGGCTGCGACTGTTGTGTGTGTAAGTGAGCCGAGTTGGTGACACTTCCCCCTCAGCTCCAGGCTGTGATGGCTTCCGTTACACAGCTTCAAGCTGCAGTGAATTGGCAGCATTGCTGTGGACCAGCCACAGGCATCCAACGGACGTCCACCACATCAGAGTCATTCCATCGGTTCTCACTGGTGGCCTGCCTCACACTGAAGTTGACCATTCACCAGTAATCGAGTGGGAGGTCGCCCTGGAGTGTGGCAGGCAGCGAATGACATCCTAAGGGGCCACACATAAGAGCTGGTTAGTTTGACAAAAAATTTCCAAATGCTGTCTGTGCTGACAATGTCGCTCAGCCATATGCAGTCAGCTGTCTTGTTTCAGAGGATACCTCTCGGCCTACAAAATCCGAGCAATCGCAGAGAGTGGGATTATTGATAGCTAGAAGCTCCAATGATAGGCGCGTTATGGGCCCCTTAGGGACATTGCTGCCAAAAAGGGGAGGACAGCCAATATGCACTGTGTGTGCACACCGGCTGGAGTCATTCCAGATGTGGAATGGGTTCTTCTGGACACCGTGAAGTACACCAGGTACAACCAACTGCAGATAGTGGCTCATGTCGATACCAATTCTGTGGGTAATTTTGGATCAAAAGAGATTTTCTCTGGTTTCAAGCGGCTAACAGAAGTGGTAAAGGTTGCCAGTCTTGTTTGCGAGATGAAATCAGAGCTGACCATTTGCAGCGTAGTTGACAGGACCGATTCAAGACAAGGGGTACACTGCTGATTGAATGTTCTGAAACATAGGCTCAGATGGTTCCGCGACTGTGTAGGCTGCAAATTCCTCGACTTGCGCCATAGGGTGGTTGGCTTTCAGGTTTCGTTGAATAGATCAGTAGTCCACCTACACGCAGGAGGCGTCTACAAGGGTAGCAGGGGCTGTGTGGCGTGACTGGGCATTTTTAGTTAGGTTAGGTGGTCTCGGGAACAGACAAGAAAGGCTTCAGTCACAAAGGCTGCAGGCCAAACACAGGAAGAACGTAGATAAAGGAACTATCGGTATAACAGTAATAAATTGTAGTAGCTGTATTGGGAAAGTACCAGAGCTCCAAGCGCTAATGGAAAGAACTGATGCTCAAATCGTTATGGGCATTGAAAGCTGGCTAAAGCCAGAGATAAGTGCAGCTCAAATTTTTACGAAGAATCTGACGGTGTTTCAAAAGGATGGGGTAAACACAGTTTGCATTGATTTGCTTGTTGCTGTTAGAAGTAGTTTATTTGTGTTACTCATGGTGCCAGCTATTCTCGATTTGAATTGTGGAATATTTATTTCGCCTTTTTTGGTAAAGGAATTTCGGAAGTCTGTGTTTATTAACTGTCTTCGATAGAATCTTCCTTTCTGTCGCGCAGAGAACGGCATTGATTGTCTTTCCGCTAGCATACTCCACATATGACCAGAATCTCTTCGGATTTTCTGCCAGGTTTCGGGACAAAGTTTTGTTGTAGAAACTAATACATAGGTTGGAACTTAAATAGTGGCAACACTGCTTTGGAACTTAAATAGTGGCCACACTACTGTGGAGACTCTATGCAGTCGAATCTACTATTGTCGCTGATATCACACATTGTTGACATACCTACCTTACCGCCGAGCAAATGGACTCGCCTGTCCCACGTCACTGGCATGGGCACAATTGGGGGAAGCACAGTCACTTACGAACGAGCAGTCTAACGTAACGGTGACACTATGTTTTCGAAACAGGAACAACAGAGTAGTGAAGCAACTTAAATCACTTAATAAAAGCAAGTCTTCTGGTCCAGACTGTATACCAATTAGGTTCCTTTCGCCGATGCAATAGCTCCGTACTTAACAATCATATACAACCTTTCGCTCGTCGAAAGATCCTGGAACGTTGCACGGTCATACCAATATTCGAGAAAGGTAGTAGAAGTAATCCAATAAATCACAGGCAAATGTCATTAACGTCGACATGCAGTAGGATTTTGGAACATACACTCCTGGAATTTGAAATAAGATCACCGTGAATTCATTGTCCCAGGAAGGGGAAACTTTATTGACACATTCCTGGGGTCAGATACATCACATGATCACACTGGCAGAACCACAGGCACATAGACACAGGCAACAGAGCATGCACAATGTCGCCACTAGTACAGTGTATATCCACCTTTCGCAGCAATGCAGGCTGCTATTCTCCCATGGAGACGATCGTAGAGATGCTGGATGTAGTCCTGTGGAACGGATTGCCATGCCATTTCCACCTGGCGCCTCAGTTGGACCAGCGTTCGTGCTGGACGTGCAGACCGCGTGAGACGACGCTTCATCCAGTCCCAAACATGCTCAATGGGGGACAGATCCGGAGATCTTGCTGGCCAGGGTAGTTGACTTACACCTTCTAGAGCACGTTGGGTGGCACGGGATACATGCGAACGTGCATAGTCCTGATGGAACAGCTAGTTCCCTTGCCGGTCTAGGAATGGTAGAACGATGGGTTCGATGACGGTTTGGATGTACCGTGCACTATTCAGTGTCCCCTCGACGATCACCAGAGGTGTACGGCCAGTGTAGCAGATCGCTCCCCACACCATGATGCCGGGTGTTGGGCCTGTGTGCCTCGGTCGTATGCAGTCCTGATTGTGGCGCTCACCTTCACGGCTCCAAACACGCATACGACCATCACTGACACCAAGGCAAAAGCGACTCTCATCGCTGAAGACGACACGTCTCCATTCGTTCCTCCATTCACGCCTGTCGCGACACCACTGGAGGCGGGCTGCCCGATGTTGGGGCGAGGGGAAGACGGCCTAACAGTGTGCGGGACCGTAGCCGAGCTTCATGGAGACGGTTGCGAATGGTCCTCGCCGATACCCCAGGAGGAAGAGTGTCCCTAGTTTTCTGGGAAGTGGCGGTGCGGTCCCCTACGGCAGTGCGTAGGATCCTACGGTCTTGGCGTGCATCCTTGCGTCGCTGCGGTCCGGTCCCAGGTCGAAAGGCACGTGCACCTTCCGTCGACCACTGGCGACAGCATCGATGTACTGTGGAGACCTCACGCCCCACGTGTTGAGCAATTCGGCGGTACGTCCACCCGGCCTCCCGCATTCCCACTATACGCCCTCGCTCAAAGTCCGTCAACTGCACATACGGTTCACGTCCACGCTGTCGCGGCATGCTACCAGTGTTAAAGACTGCGATGGAGCTCCGTATGCCACGGCAAACTGGCTGACACTGACGGCGGCGGTGCGCAAATGCTGCGCATCTAGCGCCATTCGACGGCCAACACCGCGGTTCCTGGTGTGTCCGCTGTGCCGTGCGTGTGATCGTTGCTTGTACAGCCCTCTCGTAGTGTCCGGAGCAAGTATGGTGGGTCTGACACACCGGTGTCAATGTGTTCTTTTTTTCCATTTCCAGGAGTGTATATCGTGTTCAAGCATTATGCGTTTCCTCGAAGAGAACTGTCTATTGACGCACAGTAAAGACGGATTTAGAAATCATCGTCCTTGTTAAACACAAATAGCTCATTACTCGCACGAAGTGATGAATGCTATTGACAAGGGATTTCTAACGGATCACGCATTTCTGGATTTCCGGAAAGCCAAAAGCTATTCCACGCAAGCGGCTTGTAGTGAAATTGCGTGCTTATGGAATATCATCTCACTTATGTGACTACATCCGTGATTTCCAGACAGAGAGGTCATAGTTTGTAGCAACTGACAGAAAGTCATCGAGTGAAACAGAATTGATTTCCGGCGTTCCCCAAGATAGTATTATAGGCCTTTGCTGTTCCTTATTTGTATATACGACTTGGCAGACGATCTGTGGACCCGTCGTAGGGTTTTTGCAGGGGACGCTGTCGTCTATCTACTAGTGAAGTCATCAGAAGGTCAGAAAAAATTGCAAACAGATTTTAAAAAAGCTGTCTTTATGGTGCGAAAATTGGCAGTTGACCATAAATAACGAAAAGTGTGAGTTTATCTACACGAGTGCTAAAAGGAATCCGCTAAACTTAGCTTACATGATAAATCAGTTAAATCTAAATGCTGTAAATTCAAATAAATACCTTGGAATTAAATTACGAACAGTTTAAATCAGAAGGAACACAACACAAAATGCTGTGGGGAAGGCAAATCAAAGACTAAGTTTTATTGGCAGGACACTTAGAAAATGCAAAAGACCTACTAAAGAGACTGCCTACAGTACGCTTGTCCGTCCTCTTTTAGAATACTACTGCACGGTATGGGATCCTTACCAGACTGGACTGATGGAGTACGTCTAAAAAGTTCAAAGATGGGCAGCATGTTTCGTATTGTATTGAAATGAAGAAGAGAGTGTCACTTAAAAGATATTGGATTTGGGGTGGACTTCATTTAAACAAAGGCGTTTTTCGTTGCGGAAGAATCTTCTCAAGAAGTTCTAATCACCAGCTTTCTCCGGCGAATGCGAAAATGTTTTTTTCACGCTGACCTACATAGGGCAAAACGATCAACATGATAAAATAAGAGAAATAAGAGCTGGCACGTAATGATATGTGTGTTCGTTCTTTCTGGGCTCTATATGAGATTTGAATAATAGAGAATTGTGGAGGTAGCTCAAAGAAGCCTCTTCCAGGCACTTAAATGTGATTTGCAGATTATCCATGTAGATGTAGATGTAGTTTTCTATCAGGATGGGGCTCCACTGAACATCGCCTGTGAAGTTCACCTACTTCTCCGAAATACATTTGGAAACGCTCGAATTATCTATTCCAAATGCTTTGCCGATTCCATCACCTGACATCACTCTCTGTGACTTCTGGTTGTGGTGTTACCTGAAGGATGGGGTTTACCAGGGGAACATTCACACATGTGCTGATCTGAGGCGCAGCGTATCAGAAGAGGTAGCCAGTATACCTACCGACATGCTTCGTTCTGCTGTGCAGAATGGAGTACTGCACATTCAGACTCTTCTGGACACTGATGGGCACCATATTGAGACCCTTTCGTAGCAGTAACGTTACCGGTATGTAATGATATGATATACCGTAGGAGCACATTAAAATTGTTTCGACTGAAATGATTCTGTGTTATATCTCTTCCCTATATTTTTGATATTAATTCGACCAGATTTGGTCCATGCACGGCAGTTAGTTTCCGTGTTTGCATATCATCTCCCAGTTTATTGCTTCAAAATTTCTACAGTACCCTGAATCACCATACCTCCAATAGACCTAATATAATTTTTGTCACACTTACGATTAGGCACTTCATTACGACACCAGTGCAATAGTTTGTTAGAACCTCTAAATGAATAACTTTACTGGTATCAAATTATTTGGCATGTGGCAGCGATATATATCTGTGAGAGATGGCACACTTATGCAACGTCCCGACGAAAACGACACAATTGTCTTTCACTCCGTGATTTGATGACACAACTTCTTGAGCCACAATTCTCATACTTGCTGCTCTTACATCTTTCGAGTTCCTTACAATAATATGATAGTAATAGGAACACCTGAATGGTGGTAATGGAAAATCCAGCATTTTACACAGGAACTCTGCACTATGCTATCCTTTGCCAGCGCACCTCGTGTCATAAACGGTTCTTAAATTTATATCATAACGTTTGTGTCTGGTAGGTGAGATAATCTTTTTGAATTAAACTCATTGCAAGCTTTACATGCAAATAGCAACTTGCTACGCACATTCCAAAAATAACACTTTACCATCTGCTATGCACGAAGAACATGCAGCTGGAAAATATTACAAGTAGTATTATTTACAAACGTAGAAAAATATCTGCGCACATAATAACATTGTCACTATTTACAAACCGGGATTCCACAGTAGTTACAGATAATTCGAAAACAATGGCTGCCACAGCTGAAGTAGCTATACATAACTGGTTAACGAATTCATGCAATACAAAAGTACAACTGAATGAAAAGTGCGACAATTCGCTGTAGCTGTATTTATTTTAGTCGATTAGAGAAACACACAGATGGTCCACTGCAGCAGACTATTGGACTTTTCATCCCGTCTTATATTTTAATAGCTTTAACATCTGTATATAAACACCTGTTTTGCTGTATGAATTGGCCAATCAGTTACGTACCACAGTAGACTTGTTTAAATTTTCAATCAAATTACACAGCTTCTTTCTCGATGTTTTTGGTACAGAAGTAAAATCAACGCTAGAAATTTTCGTTTAGGTAACAATTTCTCCGCCTGTGGAATTATGAAAGACAAAATACACTTACACAAATACCCGACGCGCCAAGATGGATTTATTCGAATTCGAGTGAACTTGGCTGGTATGATATACATGTACAGATAAACATATGAATACAATTTCAAATAAATAGATGATTTTTCAAGGGCAAGAGCTTCATAAACTGACTAAGTCAGTAACTCATTTTTCCACCTCTGGTCATGATGGAAGCAATTATTTGGCTTGGCATTGACTGAAACACTTGTTGGGTGCTCTCCTGGGGGACATGTGCCAAATTCAGTGCAACTGGCTCGTTAGATCGTCAAAATGCCGTGGTGGTTGCAAGACCCTGCCTTAATGCTTCTAAAGTTCTCAATTCGGAAGAGATCCGACGACCCTGCAGGCAAACGTAGGGCTTCGCAAGGCACGAGTAGAAACTCTCATCGTTCGCAGACGGGTTTTATCTTGCTGAACTATAAGCTCAGGAATGATCGCCACGAAGGGTAACATAACGGGACGTAGAATATCGTCGACATAGCTCGAAGACGTGTCTGGAGAGGTTGCAGACAGCGATGGGATATCAACCTGACTGTTGCTGGCTATAAGGCCCGACAATTAGGAATGATGGCCTGGGATGGCATTTCTTTTCATTGCAGGATCCCTTTGGTTGTCATTCGCGACACCCGTACACTTAAAGTAGTAAAGGGGTTTTGTTATTTGGGGAGCAAAGTAACTGATGGTGGTCGAAGTAGAGAGGATATAAAATGTAGACTCGCAAAGGGAAGGAAAGTGTTTCTGAAGAAGAGAAATTTGTTAACATCGAGTATAGATATAAGTGTCAGGAAGTCGTTTCTGAAAGTATTTGTATGGAGTGTAGCCATGTATGGAAGTGAAACATGGACGATAAATAGTTTAGACAAGAAGAGAATAGAAGCTTTTGAAATGTGTTGCTACAGAAGAACGCTGAAGATTAGATGTGTAGATCACATAACTAATGAGGAGGTATTGAATAGGATTGGGGAGAAGAGAAGTTTGTGGCACAACTTGACTAGAAGAAGGGATCGGTTGGTAGGACGTGTTCTGAGGCATCAAGGAATCAGCAATGTAGTATTGGAGGGCAGCGTAGAGGGTAAAAATCGTAGGGGGAGACCAAGAGATGAATACACCAAGCAGATTCAGAAGGATGTAGGTTGCAGTAGGTACAGGGAGATGAAGAAGCTTGCACAGGATGAAGTAGCATGGAGAGCTGCATCAAACCAGTCTCAGGACTGAAGACCACAACAACAAACAACAACATGAAGGAATGTAGTAAAGGGATGATTTAAAGGCAGTCTGGGCGTTTAAATTATTTTTTGTTGTTGATTATGCAATCAGAAAGAAAGAAGTGGACATTATCTAGATCAAAAAAGAATAGAGAATTTTGTGACACTGAACTCTCTAAACGACTTTTTGTGGAAGTATGACAGTCGGTTCCTTTGATGGAGAAACTCTTGAACAAATGACTAAAATGAAAAATTTAACTATAGAAACAAAGTCTTTCCTTCACACATGAATGATAGTTATGATACGTTATTCATGACATGGAAAAGTGTTATTAGTTGATGAAACCAGTTCAGAAGCAGTATAGGTGTTGAAACATTTTAGGACATTAAGGAAAAGGGCATTTCGAGAGAAATTATGGGGCCATTTGCTATGTTTCTATGTCTGTGAACTGTAACTGAGGACAAGGACAATGTGGTGCTGTTCTGTGTCACCAGTCTGTAGAAAATTTCGATGACGTTTTCACGTTTTATATGTCACTGGAAAAGTATACTACAGACTCCCGCAGAAACAGAGTCGTTTGATATTTAAATATAATTACGAAATCAACAAAGCTACTGTGTGGGATGCTACATGTCTACTGCGTGTTTATCACATAGCTGCTGTTTACTTTAGTAAAAACAGTACGTTTCACAAATTAGGTACGCAATGATTAACGCCAAACTTTGTTTAATGTAGGAACATGAAGGAAATACGATAATTTTTCGGAACAGGTGGCTTTGAAAGCGAAAGTGAACTCCGTGGGTGAGCAGGGGTCATTCTGAATGCACGTATGCGAGCTGATGGTTATTATGAAAGAAGGAAACCACGTCACTGTTAGATAAAGAGGCTGGAACTTATTGAGTGACCGTTGTTTACTTGCAGTTGTTGGTGTAACATACACATAGGTACGCTGGTAATCAGTATGGGGAGAACCAACGACGAACGGTAGAAACCCTTGTTGGACGACACTACCAGGGGTCATGCAACCTAAAACACGAAGTAACCGTAACGTTTCTCAGGCTTTCTTTCTGGTGACAAACGAGAGTGTCGCAATTACTGACAGTGATCATACGTACGGCAACTAGGTAACTCACTCTAACACATCAGTAAAACAGTCGCTCCGTTTAGGTTTTCCGTTGTTTCTCTAAACGAATCAAGGAAAGTTTTGGGATTTTGCATGGAATAGAACACGATCAGTTATATTCGCTAGCGTTTATCGTTCACAACGGAAGTTTGACCTCCACCTGTAATAATGTTATCCTCGGTGCAACGTTGAACTCCGAAACGAAATTCGAAGACCAAAACTGGGACTGTTAATTGAAACTGTGCAAACCTGTTTATTTGACGCCACTTCAGCAAGTTGCTAATCGATGTTGTAAAACTCATGAGGAGGACTACACGATGCACAGTCGCCAAGTGGAGAAAATTTTCGATTTTCGGCCTGCTAGAAATCGAACCGGGGACCCCCCCCCCCCCCCCCCTTCTGCTAGATCACGGGCTGCAAACATGGAACATGGACAACTTAAATCTCGCTCCTTTTATTAAGATTACTGTTCGACCATGTCAGTAGCCTGTACCATATAACAACGTCAAATGGAACAATGTCAATGATGACTTCTTTCCGTTGTAGTTGTGCTCTAATTAACGAATACACAGTAGAAGACAAAATGAGTAGAGCATCCTAAAGGTGGTGTTTTATATTTCATGTTGTTGTTGTTGTTGTTGTGGTCTACAGTCCGAAGACTTTGATGCAACTCTCCATGCTACTTTACCCTGTGCAAGCCTGTTCATCTCCGAGAAACTATTGCAACTTACATCCTTCTGAATCTGCTTACTGTATTCATCTTTTGATCTCCTGTACGAATTTAATGCCCAGCCCACCTCCTCACATACTCACACACTTACCCCAACACTAAACAGGTGATCCCTCGATGTTTCAATATCTGTCCTCTTCTAGTCTGGTTGTGCCACAAATTTCTTTTCTTCCCAGTTCTGTTTAGTACTTTCTCAATAGTTATGTGGTCTACCCATCTAATCTATCGACATTCTTCTGTAACGCCAGATTTCAAAAGCTTCTGTTCTCTTCTTGTCTAAATTGTTTATTGTCCATGTTTCACTTCCATACATGACTGTAATCCATGGAAATACTTCCAGAAAGAGTTCCTAACACTAAAATGGATATTCGATTTTAACCAAATTCTTTTCTTCAGAAACGCTTTTCTTGTCATTAGCAGTCTACATTTTATATCCTCTCTACTTCGGCTATAATCAGTTATTTTACTGCCCAAATAGTAAAATTCATCTACTACATTTAGTGTCTCGTTTCCTTATATATTCATATAACTGCTTCTCTTTTCTCTAAAGTCCTCTTTAATTTTCCTGTAGGAGATATCTATCTTCCTCCTAGTGATTCATGCTTCTTTATCCATATATTTATCCTCTAGCCATTCAATTCAGTATCTACTTAGATATCCATGGGTTTCTATTAGGAGTTGTCTTCTTATCTATTTGATCCTCTGCATCCTACACCGTTTCGTGTCTTACAGCTACCCATTCGTGTCCTACTGTATGCGTTTAACCTGCTGTAGTCATTCGTTGCCTAGTGCTCCCTCTGAAACTCACAACATCCTCTGGTTCTTTCTATTTATCCTGGTCCCATCTCCTAAAATTCGTACGTTTTTTATATTTCTTTAGTTTTGATCTGGAGTTCATAACCAATAAATTGTGGTCAGAGTCCACATCTACCCCTGGAAATATCATACAATTTAAGATTTTGTTCAGAAATCTCTGTCTTACCATTATAATCATTCTGAAACTTTCCTGTGTCTACAGGTCTCTTCCACGTATGTAAACTTCTTTCATGATTTATAAATCACGTGTTAGAGATGATTAAATTCGAAATTCTACGAGGCAGCTCCCTCTTTCATTCGTTTCAACCGGTTCATATTCAGCAACAATTTTTCTTTCTCTTCTTTTCCCTATTACCACATTCCAGTCCCCCATCACAATTACATTTTCGTCTCCCTTAACTATTTGAGTTATTTCTTTTGCTTGGTCACGTGTTTTACAATATTTGCATCACGTGCAGCGCAAGTTTGCATATAAACTTGTACTATGTGTTGGGTGTGGGCTTCGGTCTGTCTTAGCTACGATAAAGCATTCCTTATGCTGTTCGCAGTAGCTTAAGAGAATTCTTATTTTTTGTTCATTATTAAACATACTCCTCCATTATCCCTATTTGATTTTGTGTTTAGCAAATTTCGAGTCTCTATGCGTTGATGCAGGATCCTACCTTCCTATTGAGAACATTTACTTCCTTAATTCCCTGTATCTTAGAAATTAGGGTTCAACGTGGACTCATGTGCTCCACGCCGACTTCATCTTAATATTAGCTACTAATTTCTTTCAACAATAGTATCCAATTAAGAATCTGATATTTCTGAAAAATAGCAATGTAATCACCTGCTTCACTATTTCAGTACTTTCATCTCACAGTTATTAATAACCAGCTTTAATCGATACCGCCATCATCTTTCTGAGGACATAATTTTTTTTCTTCGTTGAGAGATAAAAACATTTTTATTTTTATATACAATATAAAGTCAGCCTTTTTGTTAGCACATACGGGTTCCAAGCTTCCCTGAAGCTTTCTTATTTCAGTTGACCCTATAAAGTAATTGTGCTTTGAGGTATCTTGATTCTCTGAATGTACGGAGAAGTAATGGTATTATACGTAAGTGTATGGGAAAACGCTAATACGCTAGTAAATATAACGAAATAAGCTTTAATTATGGTGCAGTTAAATCTACAGCGAATGTATGAATCTGAATTATTACTTAATTTCACACACTAATTTAGTTTCCCCGAGGAAAGCAACTGCAGTGCATTTATTTCATGCAATCTAGATACATTGCCCGTTTGCCGGTCATATCTTTCGTGGCTCTCGACTTTTAAGGGCCCTGCTGGTGGAGGTAGTGCCAGTAATGTAGCCCGCTATTGCGGGCAGTAGACTCTGTGTGAAGGAGTGGCTCGTCTGGGTGATTTATAGAATGGCTAGCCGGAAGTTTGGAGGCCCGCATCCGCTCTAAAGCCGGCCGACGGACATAATTCGCTCGCTGTTAACGGTTACAGATGACGCCGCAATGGGAGAACTTCGATATCTGTGGAAGGAGGACATCTGTAGAATGTACACTGGAAAGATCGCGGTATCGTGAAGGACAGTTCATCGATCTTATAACAGGTAATTTCCGAAACTTAATGGAGCCACAAATACGTATTTACGTTCAACTGCCTTAACTTTTTCTGCAGTGGGCAATGATTTAACACTGTAAATGTATACAGGGTTGGGAAATGCGGGCAGGCCGTTGTTACATATGCCTCGCGACGATAGGGTGCAGGAGGTGGAGCGGTAAGGATTAGAGAGTGGGCATCCTGGACTGCCGTTAAATGACAAAACAGGAAATTAGGTACAATAACGAGTATATATTTCCGGGTGCGGTATACAAGGGGCGAGCCTAGAGTAGGAAGTTAGACCAGTCTAGGAGAGCCAGAGGCTCTGCCTCCCAAAAAGACGTCTGTTCTGCGCGAGGTATGGATTACAAGAGAGGGAAGCAACTGTGATCTGCAACGCAGAAAAATCCAGCGTTCACACACGTGATCGGTATCCCACGCACGCTATTGGCTAAAACCAATGGCTTGAATTCGCTAACAGTTTCAGCAGAGGGTGCAATGCGTTTCTTGCCAGAAGCTTTAACTGGACAGAACTGCCTCCGTTTTTAAAGACAATCAGCTTGTGTCACTTAGACACAGTGTAAGTTGCTCTGGGAGTAGACTTGTAAAAATTTGACTGGGCCTTTGAAATAAATCTTTTTAAACCAATTCCCTAAAATATTCCTTGACTGGCTGCCACCATGCACATCACTGTGGTATTGAGATGCGTTCGTCCTTCTTGAGACTGGGCATGACCTAAGTTGTAGTGTGAACACTCCTCAGCAATTCTGTCCGATTACACACGTACGGCTGCAAGAGTCAAGACATATGAGATTTAAACAGTCATCTTGAGACCGTAAGAGTACTCTCCATGAACTTACTTCAGAAAGTACGTTGACGGTCTTTTCTCCTAATAGTATTCAGTGCTCTGCACCGCTGTGCGATATCCTGCCTGGCGCTACTGACGGTGATCAATAGGTGGGAACCACTGAAGCGCAGAAATCAGTGGTTATTCTGAGTGGGGCAAACTGAAATTCTCGAACAATTCATAAAGCGTTTCGTTCCATATTCACCATATTTTTTATATCATTTCATCAGAATGTTGATCACTAAAAGATCCCATGGCCAGGAATACAAAAGCACATAGCCATTTTTACTATCTCTGACAGGATCAAATTGCTGGGTGATCACAACAAAGAGCTGAAGGCTGATGTTAACTAACTGCAAAGGCAATAACCTACTGAGGGCTAGATTTAAGTATGCTCTTTACGGAAACAAGGACATTTCGGTCTGTATGAGTCCACCCAATACCATCTTTATTAATGGGCTTCATTGCATTATAAGAGCCACAAAGGGTTTAAAAAGCGCCAGCAGAATAAAGAATTCATCCAAACTATAAGACAGAACCATCAAGACGACTGGCGGTACGCGGGCAGTTCGGCACTATGTTTTCGAATTTTTTCAAACTGTTGCATCCTTGAGTCCCCGGTTCGCGATGTTCGCTCCCCGGTTACAGAGGTCACGAATCACACTTTATTAATAATTATAGTACAAAATGATGTCTCCAGTTACATTTTTAGCAAGTACACCAAGTCCTTTCATCCATAAGCGTATTTTTTCATCATTACTAACTTTACGACAAAGGCGAGTATACAATGTAAACGGCATATTACTATACACATTACTAGGTCTACTTTGGGTCTTGGGATCTATTCCACAATGCCAGGTCTTGTAGGCGATGACATCTCGATCAGCGAGGGAATCAAGTCCAGGTAGACAGGCGTTTTAACAACGAACAATGGCTAGGGTAAGCCAACCACTACCCACAGTTAGTTGTACTTGTAACTGGAGACATCCCTTTCTACTATAATTATTAATAAAGTGTGATCCGTGACCTGTGTAACCGGGGAGCGTACATCGCGAACCGGGGGCTCATGGGTGCAACAGTTTGAAAAAATTCGAGAACATAGTGCCGCACTGCACGCTGAGCGCCTAGCGAGTCTACGACGCAACCCGCCCGACTTGGCTCGGCGCCAGGCCGGCGCACGAGCAGGAGCGCGCTGCTATTAAAACTACAGCGCGCGTCCGGGTTAAGTCACTCCGGCTTGTGCCTGCCGAGCGGTTCTAGGCGCTTTAGTCTCGAACCACGTGACCGCTACGGTCGCAGGTTCAAATCCTCCGTCGGGCATGGATATGTATGTTGTCCTTAGGTCAGTTAGGTTTAAGTAGTTCTAATGATATTTCACTATAAAAACACAGCAACCAGCCACTTTTTAATGCGTTTTATTTATGCCAATATGCATTTCGGGTTTGCACCTACCTTCAGCTGGCAAATTACATGTATCTTCAGTTTCTACAGTGGTACAATCTCGACAGCAGTTTGGATGCTGCAGTTGGCCTGTGCAAAAGCAACGGTTCCAATATTCTTCTTCTGTAGTGGTCAAACGAAGGATTGGCTTGCAACAGCTACAATGGCAGCTTCTCTCCATTCTTTCAGCTTTTCTCTTCATTTCTTCATAGGTGTTACATCCCACATCTTTCAAGATTTGATCCATGTACCTCAGTCGTGGTTTTCCTCTTGGTCTTTTTCCCTCGACATATCCGGCTATGATTGTGTTCAGGAGTCCTTTACGTCTTAATAAATGGCCTGTAAATTGCACTCTTCTTTTAACAATGAAACTCCAGAAGCTTCTCTTCTCATCTGCTCTTTCCAGAACCATTTCGTTTGTGGCTTTGTCGATACATTTTATTTTCAGCATGCGTCTATAGCACCACATTTCAAAAGAATTTAGCTTCTGGTCTTCCTCTTTCCCGAGAGTCCATGTTTCACACCCATCGCATGCCACACACCATACATATGATTTCAAACATCTTTTCCTGATTTCAAGGCTGTTGCTCTTAGATGTTAATATGTTTTTCTTCTTGTTAAAAGCAGCCTTTGCTTGAGCTTTTCTACTTCTCACTTCTGCCTTACTCCTTCCATCCCTGGTAATATTACTGCCCAGATAAGTAAATTTATCAACTTGCTCAAGCAGTTCATTGCCTACATGAACTTTGACTTTCACATGATCTTCTTCGTCGCATGCCATTATTTTTGTTTTTGCTTTATTAAGTCTCATATTATATTCTTCACCCATAACTTTATCCATTCTATTCAGTAGGACTACAAGATCTTCTTCACTTTCAGCCAGGAAAGCTGTATCATCGGCATATCTTATCATATTTACTCGTTGGCCATGAATTACTACACCTGCCTGTGAATTTTCCCTTACTTTTTTCAGCGCCTCTTCAATGTATACGTTAAAGATAACAGGGGATAATGCGCAACCATGTCGGACACCTTTCCGTATCTGCACCTCTTCTTGTTTTGTCCGTCCAGGGATAACTGCTGTCTCGTTTTTGTACAGGTTCCATATCATTTTTCTATCTTTATGGTCTATTCCTACTTTTTTGAGTACCTCAAACATCTTATCCCATTTAACATTATCAAAGACTTCCTCTACATCTACGAAAGTTATGTATGTTTTCAGGTTATTATCTAGCCGTTTCTCCGTTTCTCTATTATTAGTTTTAGAGCAAATATTGCTTCTCTGGTTCCTCTATCTTTCCGGAATCCAAACTGGTCTTCAGAGAATGTAGCTTCGACTTTTTGTTCCAAGCGTTTTAGGATAATTGAGGTTAATATTTTAGAGGCGTGAGTAACTAGGTTGAGCGTCCTATAATTTTCACATCTTTTAGCATTTGCCTTCTTTGGAATGGGGATCATAATGTTTTTCTCAAAATCTGTAGGAATTTTACCGTGCTCGTACATGTTGAAAACAAGACTATACAACTCCTGGCTCAGTTTTGCTCCTCCAGATTTCAGAAGTTCGGCTGGGATATTGCCTATACCAGGCGATTTGTTGCTTTTCAATTTTTTCAGAGCTAGTTCAAACTCTTCCTTTAATATAGGTTCACCTATGTCGTGTGCATCTACTTCTGTTTCTTCTTCCATGATGTTTTCAGACAGGTCTGGTCCGCTGTACAGTTTTCCTATATATTGTTTCCATCTTCTTGCAACTTCATCATCGTCATCCAACATATTGCCATTTTCATCCATCACAGCCCTACACTTGTTTCTTCTGTCTCCAAAGCAATGTCTCTCACATTTACAGGCCTTGTCGATATATCCCTTGCTCATGTTGTCCTCAACTGAAATACAGAGATCATGAAGGTATTTTTCTCTTGCTTGTTTTGCCTCGCTGTTTATTCTATTTTTCAGACCCTTGTATTTCTCTTGGTCTTTCTTCTCCACAGAATTTTTAATTTCCTTCTTTCTTCCATCATATTTAGTAGGTCATTAGTGATCCATTCCTTCCTTTTCTCGGTCCTTTCTTTTCCTATTACTTCTTCTGCTGCTTCTAAAATACCAGTTTGTATTTTTTCCCAGCTACTTTGGATGTCATTGCAGCCCTGTGTATTTGTTTTCTTGTTTGTTTCTAGTTAATAGTGCTTCAGTGTATTTTCGTTTTTCAGGTATGTCAAATCCCATTGACATGTACATCTTTTTTTAATGTTCTTGAATTTTAGTTCAGTCTTCACCATAACGAGTATGTGGTCACTTTCCACATCACAGCCTGGATATGATCTGCTGTCTTTAACTTGGTTTTTAAATTTTTGCTTCACTAATATCAAGTCAATTTGATATCTGTCAATGTCATCAGGCATTTTCCAAGTATATCTTCTTCTTGGATGATGATTAAAGAAGGTATTTGTAATGCAAAGTTTATTTCCTTGGCAGAATTATACAAGGTTATCCCCTCTTTCATATCTTAATCCTAATCCAAAATTCCCTGCCACATCCTCTTCTTTACCTTCCCCAACAACGGCAATCATATCTCCCATGATGACAAGGTTTTCAGCTCCTTTAATTCTGCCAATTACTTCTTCCAGATGGTCATACATCATGTCGATTACATCATCCTCGTGACTCGTAGTTGGCATGTATACTTGTATTATGGTTGTGCCTCTTGGTTTAATTTCCAATCGGACATAAATTATCCTCTCACTATGTTGAACAAATCCTTTTACTCTTAACCGCATCTCTTTGTTGAGGATAATTCCCACTCCTGCAATCCCGGGATTAACTCGTGCTGTTCCAGTGTGTATCATTCTGTAATCCCCTGACCAAAAGTCGCCAGCGGTTGGCCATCTCATTTCAGAGACTCCCAGTAATCAATATCCATTCGTTTCATTTCCATTTTCAAGTTTTCCAGTTTACCACATTCAAGAAGTGAGTTGACGTTCCATGTTGCTATCCTTCGTGCATGAATGCTTTTGGCTTTTGGTATCTCTTTAGTTGTCCCCGCCCGGAGATCCGAATGGGGGACTACTTTACCTCCAGAGAATTTAACCAAAGAGCTTTCCATCATAAGCTGTTGATACTTGGGATACCCGCCCGTTACTTTAATGGAGTGGTTTCCCGTTGCCTTCTCCATTCTATGCCGTTGGCCACCTTGTGGCTCCTCCGCCCTTAGGAGCAGTTTCCCACCCCAAGGGCAAGAGAGTGCCCTTTCTTCTAGCCGCTCATCCGCCCTCCTATAAGACCGTTGGCAATTGATAGAAGGTAATCACCTTATCCCGGGAGATATTCGGCTCAGTAGAAGTATAGGTTGGAAATGGAAGACCCCTAGCCCTCGAAACCTTATAGCGTCAGTGTCGGAAAAGAACAAGAGTTGGCCGAGGGTGGCCAAATAGGAAAGATAAAAGTGAGGAGCCTCGCATAAGTAAGTGGAAGCAATGCCAGGACTCAGCTCTGGATCCCGTGTCTCCAGCCACGTACTCACTAGGTGTAAGTCCCTGAAGCAGGTTCCAACCATTTACTTCAATTTAGCGAGTTTAAAGTTAATCACTATCGGTTTTTCATATAAGTAAAATGAACAACTGATAGTGCGTAACATTTAACTTGCGAAATTGAAGTAAATGATTGGAACCGTTGCTTTTTCACAGACCAGCTGCAGCATCCAAATTGCTGCCGAGATTGTACCACTGTAGAAACTGAAGATACATGTAATTTGCCAGCTGAAGGTGAGTGCAAACACGATATGCATCTTGGTATAAATAAAACGCATTAAAAAGTGGCTGGTTGCTGTATTTTTATAGTGAAATATCATTATCCACGTCCACGGAGCTATACAGTCCAAATAAAATGTACAAATTGTTATTAAGTAGTTCTAAGTTCTAGGGGACTGATGACCACTGATGTTAAGTGGAACGCATGGTGTCATGTAAGTCCAACTGTGCGGACAATGTACATGAAGGAGTACAGTAATTACAATAGGTGCTTAACAAGTGAAAGCGATAGCAAACCACGTGTCGATATATAACTGAATAGGTCCGAAGCAACATGAGCGTGTACTGCATTACAAAAACCACGAATAATCAAGGGAGGACAATGCGCACTTGATACAAAATCGGTGTTTGGGTGTTTCAAGGATTCTCGATAGAAATAACACAATGTACATGATAGTGTACTACTATGTCATGTACAAAAAGTGCGAGTGCCATAGATTAAAGTGATTTCTGGGGAAGCAGAGGATGATAGCTTAAGTGTGTAAATTCAAACAGTGCTAAAGACTTGGAGGACATGAGATAACGAAATTTCAAACTAAGCATCAATTCTACGATGCACGGCAAACTGCGGAATCGGTGGGTAAATGTGGAGGTGAGATAGACAAATGTATGCCATCGTTCAGTAAGGATCTTGTTTTCAAGTCAGTCCAGTCGGAATTTGAAAACAAAATGCATATGAGAGGAACCCTGGGAATTGGGGATACCAAGCGAATGTTATCAAAATCGGGTAAATCATAAAGAATTCGTATATAATTATGCCTACTGTTAATCTGAATACCAACTTGTCTAGAAAGTCATTTACTGTGCTGTGTAAGGTTCGAGATGCTCTGCCCCCTACGATTCTTTCTCGTGCACGTGATCCCGCAATGGCAGTAGGGGATGTCTACGTCGCAGCAAGTAAGAGTGAGAAAATGCGCATAAGAGAACTATAGCTATGGTGTGAGAACTGCAATTGGCCAATAGCTGATCAAAATAACTTGATTTTGCTTCGTTCCTGGTCTGAATGTAAAAATCATACTCCTTTAAGCAAACTATCGCTCCTGCAAACTGTGTCACATTGAACTTAGTACTACTTCGAACCACTGGACCAATTTAACCCCTGCACGATTTTTTTTCCGTACTTATAAAACATATTATCGCACTCTCTGCTGCTACGCCTTATTAGATTGCCATTTCGACGATAAGTTCCACGACACACTGTTTAGCATTCGGTTGCATGTCTTCACATTACGTCAGCTGTAACCCCGTTACACCAGTATGATTTATATGCATCTTTTAAGAGTGGAAGCGTAGCTGAACGTACTGCAGGGTTTGCGAATCCCAAGGAGTTCGCATCCGACATGGATGGTACGAGCCTTTGTGATCACTGTGGTGCGTCATTTTTTCCTTGAGTTTTCGTGATTTGTTTTAAACATTTCTTGAATGTCGACGATGCCCATTTTGTGAAGTGTAAAATAAATATAGCCCACCAACGATTGACCTCTGCATCTCCCATACACCGATTTTCTGTCGCCCTCCTGCTCTACATGGTGAGTTCAGCTAATATTTCTTACGCCACAATTGTTAACCGAGCACCCCCAAATGAGTATTACTAAATACTACGCTTGTGATCTAAACCTCTAAAGGGTTCATTGTGTGCGAAGAAATATAATTACGTCCGTAGAAACCAGTAACGGTCTTGGCTGACTGGCTCTTTGCTGAGTCTCTCCAAATCTGAAAACTGATATAGGTTTGTCTGTAGACGGTAATTTCAGCTAAATAATGGCGATGTTTCGAAACTGTAGTGTTGTGAAATACGAGAAATCTCAAACAGGGCGCCACCTACTTCGTCGTGATCGCGCATTGTGTACGTGGTCGAAAACATGAGACGACTGACAAATACGTTCCTTGCCTCCTATTTATTAGCCTTACAAGGAAGCGTTGCATTTTCTGGACTCTGATTAGCTAGCATTCGAGGATGTAGACTCTAGACTAATCTCACGCCAAGGGCTCCCTAAGAAATCTGAGGGTGATTGTGGTTGGAATTAGGCTTACGTAATGTGGCAGTGTGCTATATATAACACCAATGTTTTATTTTTATTGGGTGTAATTTTTATCCAATGTGACTGTGAATACGAGTGATACGAATTCCAGGAGAATAGTTCTTCTGTTTATTACTAAAATCACTAAAGTATGCCCAAACAACAGACACCGCATCTATGATTGAGGTGAGGACGACCACCTGATCTCCTGAGTGGGGATGCACAGCACGCTGGAACCCTTACGAGAATCGGCGGAATGTCGCGATCAATGTGGATAATGGGCTATGGTAACTACATCAGTAGTGCGTGGATAAGCAGAGAATATGGATTAGAAGACAGGCGTGCTAGAGTAGTCTGTGCACTTCCGATGACCTATGTAACCGTATGGCGCAGTGTACGGATCATCTACATAGTAAACAGGAGACCCGAGGTCAATTCACAGTCCGGCATAAATAACTTTCCCCGCCGATTTAAATGAATGCCCACTAGCATCTAATATAATTAATTCCTATGAGTATTGCAAGTGTTGAGTTAACGACTATGACAGAAAAAATATCAGCTGCTAACGGCTCACAATGTGCTAAAAATGTAAATGTCATGTGTCTAGGGTCTCCCGTCGAGTAGACCGTTCGCCTGGTGCAAATCTTTCGTTTTGACGCCACTTCGGCGACTTAAGCGTCGTGGGAGATGACATGATAATGATTAGGACAACACGACACCCAGGCACTGAGCGGAGAAAATCTCCGACCTAGCCGAGAATCGAACCGCAGCCCTTAGGACTGACATTCTGTCGCGCTGACCACGCAGCTACCGGGGGCTTTTAGGACGGTGACAGAAATCGAGTGTCTGGGTGGTGTGCAGATCAATCTTCTATTGGATCTATACCCTACACTTCACTAAATGGACGTCGTCAACATTCAAGAAACGTTCAAAAAAACCATTTATGTGCACCATCAATACCAAATTAAAAATGGCTCACCACAGTGGTCACAAAGTTTCAAATCATCAAGATCGAAGGCGAACTCCTTGGATGTTTAAACATTGCAGGACGTTCAGCCAGATATTCACTCTTAAAAAATGCATATAAATAATATAGGTGTAACTGATGAAATGTGATGGCACGCAACCCAATACGAAACAGTCTTTCTTGTAGCTTATAATGAAAATGGCTATCCTTTAAGGCGTAGCAGCAGACAGGGCGATAATATGTTTTATAGGCACGGAAAAAACAAAGATGCTGAGGTTGTATATGTCCAGTGGTTCCAGGTGGTACAAACTGCAATGTGAAACACTTTTTAGAAGCGATAGTTTGCTTAAAAAAATATGATTTTTACACGCAGACAGCGATTCAACCAAACTCATGTTGCTTTCATCACCTATTGGCTAAAATCAGTGTTCACAACGTAGTTGCAGTTTTCTTACGCACATTTTGCCACACTTGCTTGCTGCGACATAAACATTCCCTACAGCCCTTACGAGATCACGCATACGGTAAGGAATCGTAGGCAATAGAGCACCTCCAACTCACACAACACAGTAAATGACCTTCCAGATAATTTACTGTCAAGATCTAACAGTCGGCGTAATTTTATCAAGTGCGCCTTTCCCTCCCTTGAGTACCCGTAATATTTTTCTTAGCGCTATACGATCATATTGCTTCGAACTTATTCGAAATTTGTTCATATTTTTTTACTGCGCTGAGGAAATTATGTTCCTTGTAGGTAATTATGTTAACCCCCGCTCCTTGGACAAAGATTGTCCCTTACATGTTTACCGAGACGCAATTTGTGGCTTCCTGTCCGACAAGGATGGTGAACTACATGGATCGACATTTGCTTCCACATCGCTTTTGCTTGTCAAGAACGAATTTTCATCTTTGTCCTTCTCATATATATTGCATTACATGACACTACGCTATCCACTGACTCATCTTGCAGACAGGATAATATTTCATCCGCCACTTCTCTCTCACTCTGGAGTCCCTTGGGCTTCATTTAGTGTTACATTTTTCTAACGTTCAAGTCCAACAGCGAGACACTCCGTATAATCATGTCTTACCTATCAGTTGACAAACGTGGTACAGCGTTGAATACTTTTCGGAAATGCAAGACGACGGAATTTTTCTGCATCTACATCTACGTCACCTGTTTGCTTCTCATGTTCTACAGCTCCCTGTCTTTTCTGAAACCATGCTATTTGGTTGAGAAAATTTCTATTACCTCTCACTACACCACAGTGTCTGTAACTTAACAATATGCTGTTTGTTACTGCAACACATGGACACTATCAGTACTAGTACATAATTCTATGCTAAATTATTTCACTCTTTCTGTAAATTGGTGTGATTGTTGTCGTATGCATGCACGCTGGATTACAAGTTATGCAAGAGTTTATCTAGAAAATATGAATCGAGATAACTGCAGAGAAGAACTAATAAGAATTTAGTCACGATTTGCGACTGATTCCCTGCGAGTGGTATGAGCAGTAACTTTTTATTGCCGGAAGTTCTCGTTTCAACATCGCTGATTTGTGGGACTGCCAAACATTGATAAGCCAGCAGATCTGTTGCCCAGAACGCCTTCATAAATGCAGAACTTACTATATTTACCCCTAGTGTGTTAAGAAGCATAATGCGTTAGTTGTAAATTTTACATGAAGACATATTCTGCAAAAATCTAATTCATTTAATCTGGCTGTACTGTGTGCTTAATCTTTTTCAGTGAGTTTAAGGACTGAATCATTCTGCTCTAACATCGTGGGACTTTTATGAACTCAAATTCGTAAGATCTCAAAGTAGTATAAGCTTCAAAAGAGATAGCAACAGACTTCGAATTAAATTTTATGTACACATCTGCATCATTACGGACTTCCAACAGAAATTAACAGTACATAAATTTTAGGAAACTAACTGACGGTAACAAACACTTGTATGCAGTTTTCACGACGAACCGCCTGAGGAAAACGCTGTTCTGATCAGTGTTTCACAAAGGCGCATCCAATCTAACGAAGTCAGCCGCCCGCTGTGTGTTCTCAGCGAGTCCTCTCCCTTGTCTTGCTAGCGATATCCGGTTTCGCCGATACAGAGCCTTTAGCATCCTCTGCCCTCTCCCCCCTACCCCCCCATCCCCCACTCCTGCCCCACCACCCCACACTTCCGCACTACCTCCGCCTTCCAGCCCCATGTTGCCCTTTAAAGCAGATCTTCCTCCCTGACGTCTCGTTTCCGTCTCAAAGCGTTGTTCTGGAGCATACTCCCAATATCTGAATCCACATCTTCTTTGATACACTGGCAGAAATGGAGCGTCTTACATTACGAAATATCAGTCCGATTTTTATCAAATTATGTGAAATGTTTATCACATAAGTGGCATTAATTTATTAAATTTTAATTATGTGCGGAGCTGATATTAATGATCAACATCAAAATGAAGTGTGACTCCCACGGGCATTAATTCAGTCTTGTATTTTTTTATGACACGGAACCAAATAGCTTCCAAATATCGTGTGTTTATTAGATACATAAATGATGTTTTTTAATGATTTTAAACAATTTCAGTTTGTTGCAGTTGACAGTGAAGGATTTCCAGTGCAATGCAGGCAGTACATAAAATAGTGCAGTTCAAGAAATAAGTTTTGTGTTGTACAGAATCAAGTGATGCTAAATTACAGTCAAGCACAGTTTCAACTGAAACTGACTTTTTGATTACAGAGGAATTGACTTATGATTAGTGAGTCCGAGCAATTCACATTTCTAGGTGTTCACATAAACAGTAAACTGTCGTGAAATTCCCCGAAGTTGGAAACTTGTTCAAAATCTAATATTCTACATCTACATCTACATCTACATCCGTACTCCGCAAGCCACCTGACGGTGTGTGGCGGAGGGTACCCTGAGTACCTCTATCGGTTCTCCCTTCTATTCCAGTCTCGTATTGTACGTGGAAAGAAGGATTGTCGGTATGCTTCTGTGTGGGCTCTAATCTCTCTGATTTTATCCTCATGGTCTCTTCGCGAGATATACGTAGGAGGGAGCAATATACTGCTTGACTCTTCGGTGAAGGTATGTTCTCGAAACTTTAACAAAAGCCCGTACCGAGCTACTGAGCGTCTCTCCTGCAGAGTCTTCCACTGGAGTTTATCTATCATCTCCGTAACGCTTTCGCAATTACTAAATGATCCTGTAACGAAGCGCGCTGCTCTCCGTTGGATCTTCTCTATCTCTTCTATCAACCCTACCTGGTGCGGATCCCACACTGCTGAGCAGTATTCAAACATTGGGCGAACAAGCGTACTGTAGCCTACTTCCTTTGTTGTCGGATTGCATTTCCTTAGGATTCTTCCAATGAATCTCAGTCTGGCATCTGCTTTACCGACGATCAACTTCATATGATCATTCCATTTTAAATCACTCCTAATGCGTACTCCCAGATAATTTATGGAATTAACTGCTTCCAGTTGCTGACCTGCTATTTTGTAGCTAAATGATAAGGGACCTATCTTTCTATGTATTCGCATCACATTACACTTCGCTACATTGAGATTCAATTGCCATTCCGTGCACCATGCGTCAATTCGCTGCAGATCCTCCTGCATTTCAGTACAATTTTCCATTGTTGCAACCTTTCGATACACCACAGCATCATCTGCAAAAAGCCTCAGTGAACTTCCGATGTCATCCACCAGGTCATTTATGTATATTGTGAATAGCAACGGTCCTATGACACTCCCCTGCGGCACACCTGAAATCACTCTTACTTCGGAAGACTTCTCTCCATTGAGAATGACGTGCTGCGTTCTGTTATCTAGGAACTCCTCAATCCAATCACACAATTGATCTGATAGTCCGTATGCTCTTACTTTGTTCATTAAACGACTGTGGGGAACTGTGTCAAACGCCTTGCGGAAGTCAAGAAACACGGCATCTACCTGTGAACCCGTGTCTAAGGCCCTCTGAGTCTCGTGGACGAATAGCGCGAGCTGGGTTTCACACGATCGTCTTTTTCGAAACCCATGCTGATTCCTACAGAGTAGATTTCTAGTCTCCAGAAAAGACATTATACTCGAACATAATACGTGTTCCAAAATTCTACAACTGATCGACGTTAGAGATATAGGTCTATAGTTCTGCACATCTGTTCGACGTCCCTTCTTGAGAACGGGTATGACCTGTGCCCTTTTCCAATCCTTTGGAACGCTTCGCTCTTCTAGAGACCTACGGTACACCGCTGCAAGAAGGGGGGCAAGTTCCTTCGCGTACTCTGTGTAAAATCGAACTGGTATATCATCAGGACCAGCGGCCTTTCCTCTTTTGAGCGATTTTAATTGTTTCTCTATCCCTCTGTCGTCTACTTCGATATCTACCATTTTGTCAACTGTGCGACAATCTAGAGAAGGAAGCACAGTGCAGTCTTCCTCTGTGAAACAGCTTTGGAAGAAGACATTTAGTAATTCGGCCTTTAGTCTGTCATCCTCTGTTTCAGTACCATTTTGGTCACAGAGTGTCTGGACATTTTGTTTTGATCCACCTACCGCTTTGACATAGGACCAAAATTTCTTAGGATTTTCTGCCAAGTCAGTACATAGAACTTTACTTTCGAATTCATTGAAAGCCTCTCGCATAGCCCTCCTCACACTACATTTCGCTTCGCGTAATTTTTGTTTGTCTGCAAGGCTTTGGCTATGTTTATGTTTGCTGTGAAGTTCCCTTTGCTTCCGCAGCAGTTTTCTAACTCGGTTGTTGTACCACGGTGGCTCTTTTCCATCTCTTACGATCTTGCTTGGCACATACTCATCTAACGCATATTGTACCATGGTTTTGAACTTTGTCCACTGATCCTCAACACTATCTGCACTTGAGACAAAACTTTTGTGTTGAGCCGTCAGGTACTCTGTAATCTGCTTTTTGTCACTTTTGCTAAACAGAAAAATCTTCCTACCTTTTTTAATATTTCTATTTACGGCTGAAATCATCGACGCAGTAACCGCTTTATGGTCGCTAATTCCCTGTTCTGCATTAACTGATTCAAATAGTTCGGGTCTGTTTGTCACCAGAAGGTCTAATATATTATCGCCACGAGTCGGTTTTCTGTTTAACTGCTCAAGGTAGTTTTCAGATAAAGCACTTAAAAATATTGCTACATTTATCATTATTACAGTGTATGAAGTAAGTGATAGTCTGCTTTTCTTATCTTCAATCGCTTATGACATACTTTTGGGGTGGCTTTTCCCCCTTCACAACGGATACTTTTGGCTAAAAAATAGACAGTTGGAGTAAAATGTGGTGCAAATTCGCTGGTCCGAGCACGGGGCTCACAACACGAACTACACGCCACTGTTAAGCAGTAATGAAGGACTGGGTCCCTTACTTCGATTGCACATAGTTCATTAAGATCAATCCAACACATTTATTTAAAATACGTAAATGAAGTTACATTTGAATCTGTCTGACATTAAACAGGAATATAAAAAAATAAAAAATAAACAATTTCAATATCAGCTCATTTGGCGCGTGATGCGCGAGTTAAGCCAATAACCATGCAAACTAAATTTGAATCTGTCTGACATTAAACAGGAATTTAAAAAACCAATTTCAATATCAGCTGATTTAGTGCGTAAAGCGCGAGTTAAGCCAATAACCACGTACACTAAATTTCAATCTGTCTGACATTAAAGAGGAATAAGAAAATTCAAGTTTTTTATATGTTTAAATTACAGCATTAAGGAATTCCAAATCTTTCCCTTTTCTAGGCAGAAGCTGAGCCAGAAACACAGAATTCCACAAAAAAACAGTTATGCTGTGAAATCTTACAGGACATCAGGAAGCAGTAACAGCCAAGGGGTCGGCACCCACAAATAACACAGGCTAAGAGTCAAGCCGGGAGCACATCCTACGAGAGCTTGTTCACACTATGCTCACCACAAACTGTAGACTTTCCGGCCGAACATCCGCTTGCGGTGGCTGCCAGAAGGACGAAGCAACCAACAGGCCCACGGCGCGCTTCTCACCCAGGCACCTCAATGTGTACAAATATCTAGGCCAACACGCACTCCGGACTCCCCTCTCACTGCGAGGCTTGGCACAGTTTATTCGAAATGCCTTCCAGGCAACCAGTCACCGCCGCAGGAGTTTCACGATTCGCAAACAGTTTCAGCGTAACAGAGATCACACATGTGCTTAATCCCGAGCCACAACTCCTCCAGTCTCGCCGGTCGCCCCAAACCGATTGCCTCTCACCGACCCGCGCGCCCCAGCCGAAAACGCAAAGATGCTCATGCCAGGGGACGCACCAAAGATGAGCCGATCGCTGGTTATCGACCAGCGATCTTGCTCATTCGCGAACCTCTTCTCCACCCCTATTCTAGAGTCTGGGACTTGTAGCATCAATCTCTCAATATTTGTTTCCTTTAGTTTCATTTTTTGTTAATAATGTGAACATATATCCACATCGCAAGGCAAAAACATTCCCCAGATCATAATTGTTGCCGGGCGCTTACTTTCAGATTTTTCACGCCGCACACACCAACGCCCTCTGAACGACGGTGCGTAAAAGGTGGTTCGTGAAAAGGCCATCTGCCGCCACACAGAGGACGACCCCAGTTGCTGCACTGGCTAGCAGACTGCAGCCTTCGTCGCCGGCGAACAGCAGTTAGCATCGGCTCACGAACCTGGCGCCTGCTTGCGGAGGCCCTTAAACAGCAATGTTCATTGAATGGTCATTGTGGACACACCGCTGGTACCACCTTGGTTCATCTGAGCGGTCAGTTGCTCAAAAGTTGCACGTCTGCTCGCTCGTACACATCTCCGCAACCGTTGTTCACCCCTGCCATCTATGGCCAGTGGTGGACCACAGTTGGCCCAGCACCAGTTTTGGATGGCGCCTTTTTGCTATGCACGCTGAACTTTAATCGCGATAGCATGCGAACAGTTTACAAACTTAGCCGTTTCTGAAGTGCTTCCACCCAAGGCCCGAAGGTCAATTGTCGTGACCTGTGGGACATGAGATACATCTCTCCGGTTCGACATTACGACAACGAATGCACTGTTAACCGAGTTCCTTCGACGCGCCTTATGTACCTTCCAACGCTATTGCTGCCACCTGCCATCTGTGAGCAGTCGTTGACGTCAAACAGAAACGATGGTCACATTAATGTGACTGGACCATGTATATACTCACAGCTTGTCGTCTGCATAAGATACACGTAAAATTTATTTTATCCGTCGTTAATTTTCTGACGTTAATTTCAGGTACTGATTTGTAGCGTGACCATCGAGATTTACTCCTCCGTTTGGTTCTGTGGAACTAGATGTATAAAATAAATAAATTCTTGCGGAATGTATTGCCGAAGAGAAGCAGCTGTATTTTCAGAGCAAGAAGGTTGCTGACCATAAGCTGATATGAAAGTATACGCCTTCTCTACGTGTTGTAACTGTGACCGAGACGGTCGCGGGGTTTAAATGACGGAAAGCACGGCGGGACCCGCGGAGAGGCCCGCGAACAACAACACAGTGGGAGAGGACGGACACGACCAACGAAGGACAGAACGACCAACAACAACATCGAACAACGGAGTCACAAGGAAACCTAACAAACACGTCCACTCGTAGACAGAACAAGTAAGGTGTCTAACGCAAGGCGATATGTCCACAGACGTACGCGAGATTACACTGGTTGGCTGAGCGACCCAGCGACAGTATGATGGCTGTTCGCTACACGTCCCTAAAGACACACCACGGAACACTCACTAGAAAACACACACTGTAAGACACTGCACGAAAAACGGTGGCACAAATACGACACTCTCGAGCCAAAGCCAGATGGGGGGCGGAACCTGGAGGAGGGGGGAAAAACAAGGAGGAGGGAGAGGAGAGGAGAAAACGAAAGGGGGAACCAAGGAGAGAGAGGATTCATAAGGGGGGAGAGGGGCAGGGCAGATGCGAGAGGGAATAAGAAGCAGAGGAGGGAAATGCAAAAGGACTCGGGGGAGAGAAGGGGCAGCTAGAGAGGAGGTGGGGGAAAAAGAGGAAGGAAGGGGGGAGGGAGCCCAGGAAAAGGACAGAGGACAGGAGGGGGAGAGAGGATCAGAGTTGATAGGAGGGAGGGGGAGTTGATGAAAGCTACCTTTGGAAAGGAGATTTAGGGTGTAGAGATGGAGGGTAGGGGGGATACAACAGTGAAGACGTGGTAGGGGGCGGGGATGGGAGAGGAGAGGAGCAACCAGGGGGTGAGGGGGTTCAAGGCGGCGTGAGGTGTAGAGGATGCGAATAAGTTCGAGGAAAAGGAGCAGATGGGGGAAAGGGATGAGATCATAGAGGATACACGTGGGGGACGGGAGGTGTATACAGAAGGCTAGGCGGAGTGCATGACGCTCAAGGATCTGGAGGGACTTACAGAATTTGGGGGGGGGGGGCAGATATCCATGCAGGACTGGCATAGCAGAGGATGGGACGGATTAAGGATTTGTAGGTTTGGAGGATGGTAGAGGGGTGCAACCCCCATGTCCGGCCAGAGAGTTGTTTGAGGAGTCGGAGGGGGTGGTGGGGCTGGCTGAGCGAGAGGCAGGCGCTTAAATACTCTATCGGGGGCGCCGCTATTGGCCGATGGAACCACGTGTTCCACTGTGGCGCCCTCACCCTCAATGTGGGCCAGGAGGCGCGCGCCGCCACAGCTTGCGGCGCAATGGTGCAGAGAGCTCTAGGGGTCTTCGCCGTCCATGACATCTGGCGCGGATTCATACTACGCATCCAAGATACAGTGCGAGGGTAGCTCATCAGGGGACCAGTTGATCGGTCAAGGGACCCTACGTTCCTAAAGGCGTGTATTATCCTCCTGCAATAAATTATTCTTACCATGGTCGTGAAGGATTCGACCAAGAGGTTCACAATTCTTGCCGCTTACTGATAAATATTTATCGTCTAACTTGTACCTTATCAGTCCTGTTGTCGTATCCAGTTGCACCCAATATTCCGATTTCAGGAGCTGTTTTAGTCTTGAAAAGCAGGTCTTCCTGCGGTCTTCCACCAGGTCGTCTACAGCCCAATTGGTTTCGATGCGACTCCACAAACAGAATGAAATTCATCACTCAAAACCGCAGAATACCACTCAATAACCGAGATTACTCTGCCTCTACTTTCTGCCATTCTTTGCTTCCTGTGCTATGCATGGATTGTCGAGAATTTATTCGCATGAATTTCAGCTGTTGCCTTCCGTCTACTCGTCAGATCCATTCAAAAAAACTATGGTTCTCTAACGGGATAGTACCTTCGGAATAACCTGGGCCTACTGTTCTTGCCACACTGTTGTCCTCAGTCCATCTTGTCACCAGTCTTTCTGCAATAATTCCAGCAAAGCTAACTGTTTGTGCGATATCTCAGTATGATGCTCGGTTGCACTGGTGGGATTAATTGTGCTGTTGTCAAATCTAAAAATATGGCGATAAGCTGAACTTAAATGTGGTACCGTGTTAAGAGCTATAATTGAACATTTCCAGTCACTTTATACTCACGCAGTAGCATTTATGTACTCATTCCATCCCTCGTCTGTTTGAATGGTTTTCTTCTGCGGTGAATAGTAGCTCGCAGTAGGATACATTTAAGCAAAGTATCTCACAGGAATGGAAATTCTCCAGTTCCAGTTTGGTAAAGTTCGGTCTAGGTATTGGTGTAACAACTTCTGATTCAGATAATGTACACAGTAAGAGTATCCCGACACTTTGAGCTACCACTAGTAACAGGGATGTTATATTGACAACTTTAACTGACGATAACACTAGGTAACTCGTCTAATATTTTCAGTAACGACTGAGGAGTTTTATTTCTTTTTCCACTAAATCCGAGTGGTTTAGTGTCAGGCTGTAAATTCCAACCTCCAGGTTTAGTTTTGCCACTTACTGACTTTATAACCTCTGGCATTAGTTTGCTACTGAGAAAAATGCAACGTTTCCCCACTGTCCAGAAGTTACGATGGACTGTTGTCTAGTTGGGTCTCAGATCGTGGATTTGCGGCAGGCACGTGCACGGTCACCACCAATAGGGACACATTTAATTAAGAAATGTGGTATCCAAACGAATTTTCGGATCCAAGTGATTACCGTGTATCCACAAGAGTATAGCACTGTGGCAGTCGTAGTATAGCCGGTGTAGAGAACCAGGAATTTCTAGTATGTGAAAAAGTGGATATTATGGTCCATATAGAAGGGGCCTGACGAATTATCGTCATGAAAATTACCTACAGTACAAGTGTATACGTTCCCGTCTACAATAGGGCCGCCCACATTCACGATACTTATCAGATTACTTGCAGCGTGATAGTGCCCCATTACTGAAATTCTAGCCAAGCGGTGCCAGATACATTGAAACACACAAAAAGCTACATATAAATATAAATATGGAGTCATTATCTTCGGCAGGAAAACAACACAGAAAACAAAAATCATGAAGACGAAACGTCAGCTCAGACAACAATAGAGGAAACTGACACGAAAGTATGTATCACAAGCAATTAAACAATGGTACCTTGTGTGCAATGAATATTTTTGGTCTTGTGTGTTTTACAGACACTAAGACTGCAAGAAAACGTATACGGTACTGCAACAATGTCATGGCGTAATTAAGCTTGGTTTCGGTTGGTCGTTACTCACGTTAAAGTTCGATGAAAATTTTTATCTCTATTGTACACACAATATCTACAACTATTTTTAGGTTGACGGCAAGCGTAAGTAAACGCATGTAGTACGCACGCACTATGCAAAGAAACTCATCACCACACAAAAACTTTGCTTATACTTTGACTTTGTTTGATGTTGCGAAAGAAGCATATTTTATGTAGAGTAGTATGCATAATTTTGTTGGAAAGTTTTAATTTTAGCTTTCATCATTTTGTTTTCTTGTGACGAAAAAAAGTCAGTTAATCGTTTTCCATGATTTGTGTCCCACAACACAGGCTTACGATTCCGTGATGCTCAGTAGTCATTGTTGGCGCGGATTCCATTTGAAATCTCAATGAGCTTGGTAGGCGTATAAATTCTTTTGATCAATATCCAACTAGACTAGTCTCTCCCGATTCTGGGTGCTGCTACCGGCTTCAGTGGAAGGACTCACACTGCCCAGTCTTACCATGCATGACCAGATGAATAAAGTGAAATGGATTTCAGCTTGCTAAATTTTTTTCGGGTCTTTCTTCAAGCGTCTGATGCATTGAAGGACACTAGTCTTCTTTTATCTTTGCAAGAACAAAAGAAATGACCAAATTTCCTTCGAATGGAGAACTAAAGTTCTCTTCAGTCAGAACTAGAAGAATAAGTTCGGAGTAGAACTGTCGCACAGTAATATCAGTACTTTCGTTGTTTGAAATAGATGGCAAAAATGCTGTAGTTTTATAATTTTTGGGCGGTTTCCGTGAATTAAAAGACTCTTACGCTGCTATAAAAGGCAAATGAATATGCATAAAATGTTTCAATTGATAATGGCCAATCTACTGTAATTAGAAGTTATTTTGGGTTTCAAATAAAGGACGATATTATTTTCTTCTGACACATGAGCTAATGGCAATGCTTTTACAGCATTCAATTAAGCTCGATAAATACGCCCGTAAATTATTTTCTCATACATAAAATATGAAAACATTATACAGAAGCACGTAAGAGTGAAAAGCTGATATGTCCGAGGGATAAATAACTTTAAAAAATTTGAAGTTACTGGACTCGCCTTTACCAGCATTTCATTGTACTCTTCGTGAACCTTATTTGGCAATATAATTTCATATCTTATTTTTGAAACGTCGTTCTTTCATCCCCATTTCTGGAGATTATTCGTGCAAAACTTTGACAAAATGTTAATGCAGAATAAGTATTGACATATATAACACGTACCCCACTTAAACACGTTCCATAATCCAACCAATCAGGGGTCACTAATCTTTTATCTTAAATGGTGATGGAATGCATTAGAGACGTAACCTGATAAGGATGTACCAGAATATGATATAAACATTTATTTATTATTATATTATTCCCTTTTCCTTCTGCTCTTTGCACCCAGCTACATGTACTGATATCAGTTTTTCGGGCTATATATTTACATAGAGTTTGAAAACTATGGAGCCCAGT
The DNA here is from genome assembly GCF_023897955.1 of Schistocerca gregaria. Classification (NCBI taxonomy): domain Eukaryota; kingdom Metazoa; phylum Arthropoda; class Insecta; order Orthoptera; family Acrididae; genus Schistocerca; species Schistocerca gregaria. Next base: position 601,533,894 of record NC_064923.1, on the reverse strand, counting down.
AGCAAATGCCTCCACAGACGTTAACTGAGGTCCTCCTATTCTTTAATCATAGAACCTATAAGAGCATTAATGTCTCCTCGGACTACGGCACTTCTTGTTAGAATGAAAAGATAAAATATTTTTAGCGATTTTAAACGCTGCCAGTGAAACATAGCTGTTTGATGCTAGTAACAGCATTTAATTTATCCTACGCTCCATAACGTATCTGTTACTATTGGGAGACAATTTCACTACCATTGACCAAAGATAGTGCTTCATTAACATTCAAATTTAGTTTAGTAGCGGAAACGTGACATTTACTGTTTTAATTGAAGTCTACGCTTCTGTACATTACTTGCATGTGAATAAACCAAAAAAGAACGTGGTTTGCAAAGTAGGGTTCAAGAGTTCCTGAGCCAAGATTATATTTAATTCCAAGAGAAACCAAAATCGACAAGATACAAACAACATTCTACATAAGACAATAATCTACACGTATAATGATCCATAAATGTACGATTATGAGAAATGCACTCGCATTTATTGCAAATCGATATTGAGGTAGGAAAGACGTAGATTCACAAGGGAAACAAGAACGCAGTAAAAAGCATGATCAATTATACAGAAACACATCTAGCAAAAGAATAACAAATGCACCACCGTACGTACTGAGTCTATTGCAGACTGGGCAGAGAAGCAAGCCACTGCAATGAACAAGTACAAAGGTGTGAGAAGGCGAAAAGAGATTACTCGTCAGTCTGCGCTACCGAGCGGTACAGAGCAGAAATCAGAAGGTCAATTCACAGTGAAGGTATTTGATTGTTTTCTTCTATCTGAGCCAACACTGGTACAGACATTTACTAGAAATGCAGATTGCGAGACTTGGTAGGGAACTCGTTGTGAAGACTCTTGGACAAACAGAATTTTTAAATAGTTGTTTATTCCAGACAGGATTAGCTAAAACACTGGAGGCTAGTTCTAGGGTTAGAAAAAGCATGAATAACACTGTTACAACAGAAACTAGTGCATAAGTCACAGGAGTGGATGCTAACCACAACAGTAACACTGGTAGCATCTTAAGGCAACATCTTAGTTGAAAAACAAAACATACTGAATGTGACACTGTTCACTGAAGCACTCCAAGTGAGGGAGCAGACTTATGCGGAGCTGGACAGAGGCTGGAGTAGACGGACGCGGTTTCGGCACCCAGATCGTCTGACTGAGACTCCGCCAAAATGCTGAATCTAGGGGTTTTAAAGAGTCGCGTGGGGGCCACTGTTTTTCCCACTTAAAGCCACCCAGACAGTCCCGTAGGTCTCTTCCAGGCGCCTGACTATCACAGTTTAGTTCGGTCCTCTCTACTGCTCCTAAGGCGGGGATGTTAATGCAGTTGCACTAACTAATCGCACACTGGACTCGCATTCGGGAGGACGACGGTTCAATCCCGCGTCCGGCCATCCTGATTTAGGTTTTCCGTGATTTCTCTAAATCGCTCGAGGCAAATGCCGGGATGGTTCCTTTGAAAGGGCACGACCAACTTCCTTCCCTGTCCTTCCCTAATCCGATGAGACCGATGACCTCACTGTCTGGTCTCCTCCCCCACAACAACCCCACCCAACTACCTAAGCGTGTATTTGGTATTAACGTTGTTCAGCTGAAAGCTAAACGTAACCGCTCTGCCAAATAAGGCTTGCAACACTATAGTTATACGTCATTTCGCCCCGCCCCTCGAGCTCCCGGGAATAGGGACTGTTGGGTCAACAGTTTTTGGCATTTTCGCTCTCTTTCTAACCCTTGTGAGCCTACTGACGCTGCTGTTCTCAGGGCTGGTAGCAACTTGGTTCCATCGCTAATACGTGCCTGTTGGTTACAAAGTTCTATGGTAGCAACCTACCAGAGCGTCTAGACGACGTATGAAGTTACATGTTATGTCCTTGAAGAGTAACTAAAGCTCTGGGACCGCGTCCGGGGGTCCGCATTTTTGCAAGGTGCTCCCCTTACGATTTACTTCATGTAACAGTATCTCTCCTAGTTTCTTCTACGCTCAGCATCGGCTCTACTTCCACGCCTTGGAGCGCCTGTAGCCTTTTCTCACAGATTCAAGATAACACTACAGTAGCAAGGAATAATCAACATATTACAGCTCTTCCCTGAAGGGGAGGGGGGGGGGGGGGCGGGGGTAACTTCGTACCAAACCTCGAAAACTTTACCTGTACAGGTGTATCTTTGACTATTCTCCCCCAAGAATTTAGATTGGCACCAAAAGCTAAGCTAAGCATGTACCTCTGTCTTACGTCAGTTATGCAAATGAATTCACTTTCATAACACTCATTCATTCAATAATTTTAGCAACATAAGGGTAATAAGGAGAGGATGTGCGCAATGTAGTTAAATGAATCAACACAGTGGCGTCCATCCACTCTCCAGAATTTGACAGTACCAGATCAGACATAGAAGAATGATCAATACGTCATTATGACTAGAGAATTCAGAGTACTTCGTGATGAAGCAACGAGACGGAATAAATAGTTCCGCCTCAGCCGTTTCTCAGTCATGCAGCGTTTTTTTTTTTTTCCATGTGAGCTTATCTTTAGCAAATAGGAACTGCTAAAAACAGTTTTCTACCACAGTCGTATTTGCACATTCTGAGCTTCACTGAATGTGAACCTGGTTCTTATCACACTTCTGACTACATATGATGAAGTACAGTCACCTGTGTAACAGAGGCAAACTAAGACTTCATTCTCAGTGCCGTTTATGGCTGTGTCGCAAACGGGATAACGTGTCCCGCGTGCAAATGTTCAGATTGCCAAATCGCCGCGATGGGTAATTTAGAGATTAGACAGTAGGAACATTGCCACTTCACCGCAATAAACGTTTCGACTACGATAAATGACCCTCCGAAACTATCTACATCAGAGCGAAATTGTTCCAACATTCCACCGCTATCCTGAGACACAAAACATTGAATACATATGTCGTGACCACATGCGGTTAGACATACAAGCCAATTTCAGGTACCAGCGAATTAAGGCTCGTGGGTAAGCCGAGGATAGGGCAACACAGCTGCGTGCTGTAAGGCATCTGGGAGCACTGGGTCAGTCCTGACATGATCTGTTTGTCCTCCTCGCGTCCACTGCAAACAATAGAACTCTTCCAGCACTATAGCACCTAGAGAAGATTGCCAAGTGAACACCTGGAATGGAGCCTGAATCAACGGATTCGGGTCCTGTGCACTATCGAATGGAATATTTGTTTAATCTCCTTTGAAAGGGGAGTGTGGAGACGTCGAAGTACCAGGGCGTAGGTCAGGCATGCAATGAGCACCCAAGCACGTTGCAATGCGCAGGCCGAGGGAACATTGTAGTGACCGTTGCAGTGTTCATCTTTGGCAAGCTAGTGCGAAACGTTGCACCACAGCAGCTCAGTGCAAAGTTTGAGAGACCTGCTCTTTCATTTATTCATATTTACGTATATGATCCGACTTCCGGTATGTCCATTGTGTCCGAATTAAATCACATGTATCACACAAAATCGCCTCGAAAGTTTTTGTCTAATATTATCTAACATTTAAACGCGTGTTTTGGGTTGACTGTGTCAAAGCTCGTGCTTGTGTCGTGTTGATCATATCAAAAGTAGTGCTTGCATTATGATGTATTATGCAGTATTAGTTCGGAAATCTTAAACGTAATTTGTGAGTTTTAGTAACTTTTGACCACAATAACCTCGTTCGAAACCAACAGTTCCCTCACCTCATGATATATTTACGTAAAGAAGGTCTGTTTCGCTCAATTTTGGCACGCTTGCGGAAGTATATTTTCTACAGTTAAGAGTGTTGAGCATAACACGTTTCGTAGTAAATGGCATTTGAGATTTACAGTTACACTAAATAACATACGTATCGTGTAACAATAGTCTTTTTTTAAAAGGACTGTATACAGTCCATTTCTGTCGTAAATTAACATTATTGTATGGTTTGTTAGTAAACATAACGTGAAAAACGCTTCAGGGTAACGGTATGCTTTAAATGAAACCATTGCATTCAGTGGGATTCCAGAAGCCTAAATTAATGCTATTTACTGACTGCATAAAATACTGATTAAAATACAGTAAAAAACACGACGTACCACTAAGAAACCATCCGAATAGCACAGAGATTGATAAACTCCATGTATATGTACAGACAAACAAATGATCAAAATTTCATCAAATGGGTGATTTATGCAAAAGAAATAGTAACATAACTTGAGCAAATCACTAACGTGTTGATCCGCCTCTAGCCTTATAGATGCAGTTATTCAGCCTGGCATTATTAGACAAAGTTATTGGATGTCCTTCTGACGCATATCGTGCCCAATTCTGTCAAAATCCCGTCCTGCTTGGAGGACCCTGCCCATGTGCTCCAAACGTTCTTAATTAGGGAGAGATACGGCAACCTTGGTGACCAAAGTATGACTTGGCAGCCACAAAGAGAAGTACTAGAAACTCTTTCCGTGTGCGTGATGGCATTATCTTGTTAAAATATAAGTCCAGGATAGCTTGCAATCAAGGGCTACAAAGCGAGGCGTAGAATTTAGTCAAACTGCCGTTCTGCTGTATGGGTTCCGCGGACGACAACCAAAGCGGTCCTGCTATGAAAAGAAATGCCACCTCAGAGCATCACTCCTATTCGTCGGGCCGTATGGCGGGCGACATTCATGTTGATTTTTATTAAAAATGAAACTCCTCCAGATATACTTAAGTTTATTTTTTTACTTCGCTACTAGTTCCGGCGTTGCGTCAGCGCCATCTTCAGGTCCGTATGCTTCGCTGAAATCAGTTGTGTGTGGCTCAGTATAGAAGTCCGCGGTGAGATTAACACGTGTTGATGGCGGTGACGCAACGCCTAAACTAGTAGCGAAGTAAATAATTTCATTTTTAATAAAAATGATATCAGCTGTATCCCACCTTCATCCAGTTTAAATATGGATGTAAGAAGATTAATGTTGGTATTCCACGACTGTTCAGGGCATCTCCACACACGTTTTCGGACTGGAAGCTCATTTACTGGAGTATCTCTGTGTTCAGTGATGCTTCACGCTATGAAATTAGCCCAATTTCCAGCGAAAACTTATTTGGAGACGATCCGGATAGCTGTGGGTATCAATCTCTCTGTCGCCCTCCGTACGTCGCGACACACAGGTGTCGTGGCATAGTGATCCAATTATTTTCCCAGTATATTGATACAGACCCGTGGTGTAGGGGTAGTGTCTTTGATTCATAATCAAAACGTCTTCGGTCCCGGGTTTGATACCCGCCGCTGCATAAATTTTGATAAATAATCAGCATTGGCGGCCGAAGACTTCCGGCATAAGAAGTCAGCCTCATTCTGCCAATGGCCTTGTCAAAGAGGGTGGAGGAGCGGATAGAGGTTCAGGGCACTCTCTTGTCCTAGGGGTGGGAAATTGCCCCTAAAGGCGGAAGACTCAGCAATGATCAACGACATGAGGATGCAGAAGGCAATGGAAACCACTGCATTAAAGATATGTAACGTGTATCCACAGGACATGTGACCTGTAGTTGAAGAAGTGTCATGATGATCTCTCCATTGGCAAAAGATTCCGGAAAAGTCCCCCATTCGGATCTCCGGGAGGGGACTGCCAAGGGGGAGGTTACCAAAAGAAAAAGATTGAATAATCAACGAAAGGATAATGTTCTACGAGTCGGGGCGTGCAATGTCAGAAGCTTGAACGTGGTAGGGAAACTAGAAAATCCGAAAAGGGAAATGCAAAGGCTCAATCTAGATATAGTAGGGGTCAGTGAAGTGAAGTGGAAAGAAGACAAGGATTTCTGGTCAGATAAGTATCGGGTAATACCAACAGCAGCAGAAAATGTTATAACAGGTGTAGGATTCGTTATGAATAGGAAGGTAGGGCAGAGGGTGTGTTACTGTGAACAGTTCAGTGACCGGGTTGTTCTAATCAGAATCGACAGCAGACCAACACCGACAACGATAGTTCAGCTATACATGCCGACGTCGCAAGCTGAAGATGAACAGATAGAGAAAGTGTATGAGGATATTGAAAGGGTAATGCGGTATGTAAAGGAGGACGAAAATCTAATAGTCATGGGCGACTGGAATGCAGTTGTAGGGGAAGGAGTAGAAGAAATGGTTACAGGAGAATATGGGCTTGGGACAAGGAATGAAAGAGGAGAAAGACTAATTGAGTTCTGTAACAAGTTTCAGCTAGTAATAGCGAATACCCTGTTCAAGAATCACAAGAGGAGGAGGTATACTTGGAAAAGACCGGGAGATACGGGAAGATTTGAATTAGATTACATCATGGTCAGACAGAGATTCCGAAATCAGATACTGGATTGTAAGGCGTACCCAGGAGCAGATATAGACTCACATCACAATATAGTAAAGATGAAGAGTAGGCTGAAGTTCAAGACATTAGTCAGAAAGAATCAATACGGTAAGAAGTGGGATACGGAAGTTCTAAGGAATTACGAGATACGTTTCAAGTTCTCTAACCCTATAGATACAGCAATAAGGAATAGCGCAGTAGGCAGCACAGTTGAAGAGGAATGGACATCTCTAAAAAGGGCCATCACAGAAGTTGGGAAGGAAAACATAGGTACAAAGAAGGCAGCTGCCAAGAAACCATGGATAACAGAAGAAATACTTCAGTTGATTGTTGAAAGGAGGAAGTACAAACATGTTCCGAGGAAATCAGGAATACAGAAATGCAAGTCGCTGAGGAATGAAATAAATAGGAAGTGCAGGGAAGCTAAGACGAAATGGCTGCAGGAAAAATGTGAAGACATCGAAGAAGATATGATTGTCGGAAGGACAGACTCAGCATACAGGAAAGTCAAAACAACCTTTGGCGACATTAAAAGTAACAGTGGTAACATTAAGAGTGCAACGGGAATTCCACTGTTAAATGCAGAGGAGAGAGCACATAGGTGGAAAGAATACATTGAAAGCCTCTATGAGGGTGAAGATTTGTCTGATGTGATAGAAGAAGAAACAGGAGTCGTTTTAGAAGAGATAGGGGATCCAGTATTAGAATCGGAATTTAAAAGAGCTTCGGAGGACTTACGGTCAAATAAGGCAGAAGGGATAGATAACATTCCATCAGAATTTCTAAAATCATTAGGGGAAGTGGCAACAAAACGACTATTCACGTTGGTGTGTAGAATATATGAGTCTGGCGACATACCATCTGACTTTCGGAAAAGCATCATGCACACAATTCCGAAGACGGCAAGAGCTGACAAGTGCGAGAATTATCGCACAATCAGCTTAATAGCTCATGCATCGAAGCTGCTTACAAGAATAATATACAGAAGAATAGAAAAAAATTGAGAATGTGCTAGGTGACGATCAGTTTGGCCTTAGGTAAAGTAAAGACACGAGAGAGGCAATTCTGACGTTACGGCTAATAATGGAAGCAAGGCTAAAGAAAAATCAAGACACGTTCATAGGATTTGTCGACCTGTAAAAAGCGTTCGCCAATATAAAATGGTGCAAGCTGTTCGAGATTCTGAAAAAAGTAGGGATAAGTTATAGGGAGAGACGGGTCATATACAATATGTACAACAACCAAGAGGGAATAATAAGAGTGGACGATCTAGAACGAAGTGCTCGTATTAAGAAGGGTGTAAAACCAGGCTGTAGCCTTTCGCCCCTACTCTTCAATCTGTACATCGAGGAAGCAATTATGGAATTAAAAGAAAGGTTCAGGAGTAGAATTAAAATACAAGGATATCAATGATACAATTCGCTGATGACATTGCTATCCTGAGTGAAAGTGAAGAAGAATTAAATGATCTGCTGAACGGAATGAACAGTCTAATGAGTACACAGTATGGTATCGGAGAAAGACCAGAAAGACGAAGGTAATGAGAAGTAGTAGAAATGAGAACAGCGAGAAACTTAACATCAGGATTGATGGTCACGAAGTCAATGAAGAAATTCTGCTACCTAGGCAGTAAAATAACCAATGACGGATGGAGCAAGGAGGACATCAAAAGCAGGCTCGCTATGGCAAAAAAGGCATTTCTGGCCAAGAGAAGTATACTAATATCAAATAGAGGCCTTAATTTGAGGAAGAAATTTCTGAGGATGTACGTCTGGAGTAGAGCATTGTATGGTAGTGAAACATGGACTGTGGGAAAACCGGAACAGAAGAGAATCGAAGCATTTGAGATGTGGTGCTATAGACGAATGTCGAAAATTAGGTGGACTGATAAGGTAAGGAATGAGGAGGTGCTACGCTGAATCGTATTAGAGGAAAGGAATATGTGGAAAACACTGATAAGGAGAAGGGACAGGAAGACAGGACATCTGTTAAGACATGATGGAATGACTTCCATGGTACTAGAGGGAGCTGTAGAGGGCAAAAACTGTAGAGGAACACAGAGATTGGAATACGTCAAGCAAATAATTGAGTACGTAGTTTGCAAGTGCTACTCTGAGATGAAGAGTTTAGCTCAGAAAAGGAATTCGTGGCGGGCCGCTTCAAACCAGTCAGTAGACTGACGACAAAAGAAAAAAAAAAAGACCACTTTGGTTGTCAACCGGGGCACGCTTAAAGCACAGCGGTATTTCTTCACTATTTTACGCTTCGTTCTGTTGCCCTTTTTGGCAGGGCATTATGGACTTACATTTCAGAAAGACAATGCCTGCCAGCACACAGCGAGAGTTTCTGCTGCTTGTCTTTGTGCTTGCGAAACTTTACCTTGGTTAGGAAGGTCGTCAGATCTCTCCCAAATTGAGAACGTTTTGAGAGTTATGTGCAAAGCCCTCCAACCAGCTCGGGATTATTATGATCTAACGTGCCATTTGTATATAATTTGGCACCATATCCCTCTGGAGGACATCCAACAACTATCAAACAACACCAAGCCGTGTAACAGCAAGCTTAAGAGCAAGAGGCAAAACAACGCGATATAGACTTGATTAATTTTTGAAGCTCGTTCTCTTGAATAAACCATCAAATTTTTATGAAATTATAATCATCTGTTTGTCTGTAAATGTACATCGCCTCAAGCGATTCTCCTCTCATTTGAATAATTCATTCTGGATACTTATTTTACTAATTTTTTTAAATTTCAATTTTTCCTATAGATCTAATGGCAATAAACGGATTTGAACTCTTCGATGATGTCCACATATAAACCGGTGTCAGCGACAATGAGGCAGTTGTAGCAATAATGTGTACCGAAGTTCAAAGGGCATCTAAAACATGTAGGAAAATATACATCTTCAGTAAACTATATAAAGAAGGAGTAGTGTCATATCCCACTGAGGAACTTCAAATTTTTGCTGGATAGAGATGTACCCAGTAGAATAGTTCATGACTGGGAGGACGGGAGGGTGGGAGGTAGGGCGGGACCTTGGATGGTATGCATTCACGGTACAGAAGTTAGTATCTAAAAGTCTACTGCGAAGTAAATGTAAAATAGATCATATTGCTATACATAAATAGGTGCTGAATGGAACATGTTTGTCCCTCGGAAGAGCAAAGTGTGAGATCTTCAGTGACTGTCGTAGCAGAATACTGCCGAAAGGTCTTTCTCAAAATCAAACAACTTCTGCTAGTGTGTAAAGTCCATTAGCGGCAACAAAGTTAATGTACAGTCACTCAAGGACAAGACAGGAACTGAAATTGAGGGTGGAAAATCAAAATCAGAAAAGATTAACTGTCTTTTGGAATGTTACTTGACAAAGGAAAAAATGAGTAGTGGCCCCAATGGAACAGCCCCAGCTGAACTGCCACAGTTGAATTCTCATTCATCTGAAGACATGGATGAAATAGGTAAGAGTGTCAACGGCGTTGAGACACAGCTAAATCGCTAAACTGAACAAATCTCCAGGGCCCAATGGTATCCCTATCACATTCTATTCTGAATTTGTGGCCTAATTAGGTTCTCTTCTGATTAAAATCTGTCACAGATCTCTCGACCAAAAAAACATTCCCAATATTTGGAAGAAAGCGGAGGTTACTCTTGCGTACAAGAAATGTATAAGAAGTGCTCCATAACACTACCGTCCTCTTGTCGTGAAATCTTAATGAGGTAACTCGAACAGAATGACCACCATGCCAACCAGCAAGGATTCCGAAAACATCGATTATATGAAAGCGAATTAACACATTCTCAGATGTACTAAACCCCATGGATCCAAGCAGTCCGGCAGATACAGTATTCCTCATTTTTAGAAAAAATAAATTGGTTCAATACCACATCTACGATTATTATCGCAAGTACGATCGTATGCAGTATCAACGAAGCTTATGATTAGATTGAGTATTTATTGATGAGGTGGACAAAGTATGATACCTTGGACGGGCAATCATGGACAGATATAGAAGTAACTTCGGGATTGCCCTAGGCAGGTTTGGTGGGACCCTTGATGATCACCGCTTACACTATTGAACTTGTGGCCAATGTTAATAGTAGCCTCAGGCTTTCTGCGTTTGATGCAGTCACCTATAACGAAATACTGTCTGAAAGAAGCTGCGCAATTATTCAGTCTTACTTGTGTAAGATTTCAAAGTGGTACAAAGAATATGGTGCAAAGACTGACGTCTTGCTATAAGTGACCAGAAATAAAAAATTATGCACTTCACAAAACGAAAACCTTGTATCCTGCCGACACGATATCAGTGAGTCACAGTTCGGCATGTTCATACAAATGTCCGAGTGTAACGCTTTGTGGCGACAGGAATCGGAACGATCACAAAGGTTCAGTCGTAGATAAAGCGAGTGGCAGACTTCAGTTTATTGGTAGAATTCCAGGAATTGCAATCAGTCAAGAAGATTAGATAGAAAACACTTGTGTGACCCATGCTAGAATATTGCTCAACTGTGTGGGACGCCTACCAAATAAGACTTACAGGGAACTGCAGCACGTTTCGTCACACGTATGTTCGCCCCGCAAAAGAGAGTCACAGATGTTGAAATAACTGAAATGCCAGACAGTTGAAAATAAACGTGAACTATCCCGTGAAAAGATTTGAATTATGACTCTAGGAAATACTACAACCACCTACTTATCGCTTGAATAGGGACCGTGACGACAAGATCCAAGATTAGATTAATCACAGAGCGCACAGAGCATTCAGTAATTCCCCCCCCCCCCCCCCCCCCCCCCCGCGACCGCTCCATATGTAACTGCGAAGGTAAGAAGCCCTTATAAATGATGCCATGAGACGTACCTTCTGCCACGCACTGCACAATGGTTTGCAGGGTATAGATGAAGATGCAGATGTAGATATAGAAATAGTCCATATATGTGTTGCAGCGGCGTTTATTCTCTGTAATTTATCATAGTGATTAATTATTATTTCAAGACAGAGCAAAAATATTTCTTTCACTGAAAGCTGACAAATAATACTAGAGAAACTATAAAAATATCTGCTTCATCCAGTTGTCTTTCCACTGCGTCTTTCCAGATATAGCCCAATATAACGTTCACTGTCCTGCTGTACGAAGATTTTGACAAAAATCAACAAAGATAGGTAGGAGACGGATACTGGCAGAAGTAAAGCTGTGAGTACCGGGCGTGAGTCGTGCTTCGGTAGCTCAGATGGTAGAGCACTTGCCCGCGAAAGGCAAAGGTCCCGAGTTCGAGTCTCGGTCGGGCACACAGTTTTAATCTGCCAGGAAGTTTCATATCAGCGCACACTCCGCTGCAGAGTGAAAATTTCATTCTGGAAAGATAGAAATGATCTAATAAGCACAAAATGCGACCAGAGTAATTACGGCATTTATCTTCCTTCATTGTCGGGTAGCAGAAACCGTTCTCACACAGGGAGAACGGAGCGATCAAATATTACTGAGTAGGATTGACTGCAAGAAAGATGACATATTCGGAACAGTGCAATTCCTGACCTTCAGTCTTCTTGTTTGAAAAAATGGATCCTGGGAGGATCAATACCTTAGATACGGACAACCAGCAAGCAGTCTGCAGAACAGCGCATTTGTACACGTCTGGCGGACTCACTCGAATTTCTAACTTAAGTTACCAGCTTCATGTTTCAACTTTTACAAATTCCGTAGTCGCTTCCTTAAATCTCTTAGTTCGCGATGTACATAGGAGCGTCTCAACGTATGGAATGTTTATGGCCACAGCAAAAGACCAAGGATCGTCATCAGACTTCGGTATTCCTATTCAGAGCATTGATACGAGCCCTGATAATATAAATCTGGTAATAAATAAATGTTTCCCATTCCACTAACCAACGGAGAAATTAACATCGTTTTCTATCTAAAACATGTCTTCAGATACCTACAGAACTGGTTAATACTGGAACACTTGCTTCGTGCATTCATCAAGTTTCACGTCTTTTCACATCTTTTTTACGACAGGACTTAGCTAACCGTCAAAAACTTAATCTCACGTGCATGATTAAAGAACATATAGTAGGTATTTAGAAATCTAGTTCTCATTAATATAGAGATTTGTAAATAAGTTATTTTTCTTCAACTCACTATGTGCATGCCACCTTGTACTACTGTTATTTAGTAGCTCCAGATTTTTAAGGCTAACAAAAAAATCAGCTGCACGATGTTCACTTTTTACTTCGTTTGTTAACCATCCTAATTAACGTTCCAGAAATGTTACAGTACTGCCTACATAAATTCGCACAAGCAATATTAACTCTGTCTACATATTCATACACTCATGTGACTTCTTTGACAATTCAGTGAAGACTGACACATATGGTGGAGCAGAGTACTTTCTACAATATTCTGCACTAGTATAATTTTACTATGTCATTGCAACATACATTTCTTAGTAAACGACTCATCCTAATTTTTCATGCACGTGAAAAACAATGACAGGTGAGCAGCTCGCACTGTCATGAATTTCATGTTTCTTTTTGCAGGGAAAATGTAATTACATGTGCTTTAAGCAATACTTTATAAAATGATGCATTGGCCATTTGCTGTTTGAAAAGCACATCATATTAAAGTATGTAATTTAAACTGAAACGAACAAAAATTCTTCTCATTCAAACAGTCAGTTACATTGCAATAAAACGTCCGGAATTGTAACCGGGCTGTCCGGTTCTCAACACTTGTAATGTACACTCTTAGATAAGAGAACGACTCACATTGAAGGAATTTTTTGATTGGGATGGAAATTTGTGTATGTGATGTCAATGTACTGACAAACGAACAGTTACCATTTCATAAAAATTGGAAGGTTTATTCGAGAGTAAGAGGTTCACAAATTTAGCAAACCAATAGCTCTTTGGTGCGCCTCTGGTGCTTATACTTATTCGGCTTGGCATTCTTTGATAGAGTTGTTGGATGTCCTCTTGAGAGATGTCGTGCCATATTCTGTCCAACTGTTGCGTTCAATCGTCAAAATCATGAACTGGTTGGGAGGCCTCGCCCTAAATGCTCCAGCGCTATGAATCTGGACAGATCTGGCCACATTACTGACCAACGTAGGGTTTCGTAGCACTAATTCAAGCTGTAGAAGCTTTCACCACGTGCAGGCGGGCATTATCTTGCAACAAAATGTGGCGCAGAACATCGTCGACGTACCACTGTGCTGTAAGGTTGTCCGGAATAACAACAAAAGGGGCTCTGCTATAAAATGAAATGTCATTTGACATGGCCACTCCTGGTTTTCGGGCCGTATGGCTTGCGACAGCGCAGACACGTCTTCGCTAGTCATCGTGGCTCAGTTTTAAGGGGAATTTATCACTGATGACAATTCTACTCCAGTCAATGAGATTCCAAGAGGAGGAGATGTCTGGAGAAGCTTTAGACAGCGATGGGTGTCACGTCTGCCACAGACGGCCCCTGCAAGGCAGACCACACTAAAGACACCCCTGTGTATCATATAACATACACAAGCACTTCCAGATGCAACCAAGAGGAAAGCATTTCCTCAAAACAAACAGAACTTGCCAGAGACTAATGCGAACCTTTTTCTGCAGAGGTCGCCTCACAGATAGAGGGAAAGTTGGACTACTCCGCCGGCCTCCGCCGGCTTTATAAGGCCAGCGCAGCAGCAGTACAGCCAGTTACCCCGTCCCAGCAGACTGAAAGGACATAAACACAACGAAAGGACAACCCACACACACCGCCAGCTTGGAGGAATAGCCAACCAGCTTAGACTCCACCGAACAACAGAGACCAATCTGTCTCTGTCAGGCTGAAACTAGTACAGCCAGTTCCTCGCCGAGCTAGGACCAGTTCCGACAGACCTCACCGACGCTTTTGAAGAATGGTCGTCTACAAGTTATTTGTTTTTGTGTGTATATGGTGATTGTTCGAGAAGTGTAGTTAAGTTTCAATAAACGACATTGTACTGAGTGTTCTTCAATACTGAATATTCTCTAAAATTTGAAAACACCATGACCGTCGCCCACCTTGTGGCCTTACAACCAATGGTGATGGCCTGGGGCGCCATTTCTTTATATAGCAGAAACGCATTTCGGTGTATTAATGTATTAATGTCCGTTCGGACACGACGAGAGCTTCTACTGCTTGCATTCGAGTTTTCCAAGTCTATATTTGCGAACAAGTCGCCGGATCTCTTCGCAAATGAGTACTTTTGTTGCGTTGTGAACACAACCGTTCAACCATCTTGGGATTTTGACGATGTAACGGGCAAATTGTATAAAATTTGGCACGATATCCCTCAGGAGGACATCCAACAACTCACAATTCAATGCCAAGCCAAATAACTGCTTGCAGAAGTGCCAGAGCTGAACCAGTGCGTCATTGAGATGCTCAAGTTGTGAAGCTCCTTGTCTTGAATAAATCATCTAATGTTTTGGTTTTTCTGTACATGTACATCACATCAACTGACTTCTGTCGATGAGGGTAATAATGATTTCCATTCAACCGTGCAAAAGAGTTATATGCAGGAATCCATCTAGAATACAATGCCCAATGGAATGTTTTTTTCTTATATGTCACGCATCTCATCTGTTGCTTGCGTATAATAACCTCTAAAGGTATGTGTTACTCGCAAGTGTTGAGATTGTTATCATAGAAAATAGTGCAAAAGGCCAACTATATTAATGTGTCAGTTATGACGACAGTTATGAATTGTGAACTGTAATCGGCTTTATACAGAAACGTTGAATGTAGAAGAGGTCCAGAAATAAGACAATAAAAGCAGAATATAAGTGGCAACAGAAATATTATTGCTTAATCTGTGCACTACATACTTATTAATAAAGGACAGAAACTGAATGAAATAAAGACGAAAGTTGTACAAAAGATAAATTTATCAATAAGTACCTAATATTACTCTTCAGAATACGAAATCAGACTGAAATATGTGTCATACCGGCCTGAAGTGTCCTGTGTTTTATTTCTCTGTGTCTTTGATATAAAATCCTTTACTGTCTTAGTCATATAAGGGAGCCGGACAAACTTCCTGCGGTACTTATTTTGAAACCTTCAGATCAGAGAAGTGGAGTCAGAGAAGTGGAGTTTTCCTCGCACATGTTTCCTTTCGCTAGTCTGTACTACCAGCCACACGTGCAGCGCTCCCTATGGCTGTAAATCCGCGTCATCCAATAACTTATTTACAGTCCAACACGTGTTTCGTACCTGTCGCCTAGGAACGGGGCTGCGCTTTATGACACAAACCCCTCCCTGCTCTCCCTTCTTCACTGGCCGCAAGCACCTCCTGTAGTTTCTGTCGTCTGTAGCCTACCGCTCTACATATCAGTTACATCAGCAGGCGGATATTACCACCGCAGTTATTCCACCTCATAAAGCAACACACATTCGACAGTTTCTTTTCAGTTCCTACTCTTATGCATTCACATAAACAATAAACGGCCCTAGATAACCTGCATTACACAGAGACGAATATTCTTCAACGTAAGATTTGTACACTACTGGCCATTAAAATTGCTACACAAAGAAAAAATGCAGACGATAAACGGGTATTCATTGGACAATTATATTATACTAGAACTGACATGTGTTTACATTTGCACGTACTTTTGGGTGCATAGATCCTGAAAAATCAGTACCCAGAACAACCACCTCTGGCAGTAATAACGGCCTTAATACGCCTGGTCATTGAGTCAAACAGAGCTTGGATGGCGTGCACAAGCACAGCTGCCATGCAGCTTCAACACGATACCACAGTTTATCAACAGTAGTTACTGGCGTATTGTGATGAGCCAGTTGCTCGGTCACCAGACGTTTTCAATTGGTTAGAGATCTGGAGAATGTGCTGGCCAGGGCAGCAGTCGAACATTTTCTGATCCAGAAAGGCCCGTACAGGACCTGCCACATGCGGTCGTGCATTATCCTGCTGAATTGTAGGGTTTCGCAGGGATCGAATGAAGGGTAGAGCTACGGGTCGTAACACATCTGAAATGTAACGTTCGCTGTTCAAAGTACCGTCAATGTGAGCAAGAGGTAACCGACATGTGTAACCAATGGCACCCCATACCATCACGCCGGGTGATGCGCCAGTATGGCGATGGCGAATACACGCTTCCAATGAGCGTTCACCGCGATATTGCCAAACACGGATGCAACCATCATGATGCTGTAAACAGAACCTGGATTCATCCGAAAACATTACGTTTTGCCATTCGTGCACCCAGGTTCGTCGTTGAGTGCAGCGTCGCAGGCGCTCCTGTCTGTGATGCAGCGTCAAGTGTAACCGCAGCCATTGTCTCCGAGCTGATAGTCCATGCTACTGTTCTGCTGCAAACGTCGTCGATCTGTTAGTGCAGATGGTTGTTGTCTTGCAGAAGTCCCAATCTGTTGACTCAGGGATCGAGACGTGGCTGCACGGTCCGTTACAGCCATGCGGATAAGATGCGTGTCATGTCGTCTGCTAGTGATACGAGGCCGTTGGGATCCAGTACGGCGTTCCGTATTACCCTCCTGAGCCCACCGATTCCATATTGTGCTAACAGTCATTGGATCTCGACCAACGCAAGCAGCAATGTTGCGATAGACTACAATACGACATTTATCAAAGTCGGAAACGTGCTGGTACGCATTTCTCCTTACACGAGAAATCACAACGTTTCACCAGGCAACGCCGGTCAACTGCTGTTTGTGTATGAGAAATCGATTGGAAACATTCGTCATGTCAGCATGTTGTAGGTGTCGCCACCGGCGCCAAGCTTGAGTGAATACTCTGAAAAGCTAATCATTTGCATGTCACAGAATCTTCTTCCTGTCGGTTAAATTTCGCGTCTGTAGCACATCATCTTCGTGGTGTAGCTATTTCATTGGCCAGTAGTGTATATGATAATGCAGTAATATGGTCGTTAGATTTTTCAACAATCGGAACAGGTTGCCAGCGACTATCGTATGAGCGGCTACTCTCTCCCCTTTTATGGCCACACTCGTGTGCAGATGCCTCAGTAAGCCTTAAAAGAGCTAAGCAGTTCGTGCTACGGCTACACTTTACTGATCAGTAGGGAGGCACATAGGTCACATTTCTTGTTGTCAGTAAAATATAGGACGAAGCTGTCACCAAAAGAAGGGTCTTTAATATTCATTGGATAGACCACAGCGCCCAGAAGTATGATTATCCTCCTGCTTTCCATTAGTCCCCATCACGACTTTGCAACCCGGTCATGGTGTGACACTGTCTTACACAATGTAGTAAAAGTTCCCACACTATTCCCATTATGCTATACCCACACTTCAGTAATGCCTCTTAGTCAAATACATGGACAGAATATAAATTTTTCGATATTTTGATAACAAGATTCGGTATTTTTTGGACGTCTTATTCCCCTTTCATCTTGGTAATACAGACTTACCTGAAAAAATACGACGCATTTAAAGCAACCCGAGTAGATACGTAAAACAATGAGAACAAAAACATGTTAGTAATCTAAATTATAGCGCTGCAAATGAAGCACCAGTATCGAACACGTCTCCGATATATGTTCTCTACTTCGGCTTAATTTTGCGATTGTTAGTGATCGGACAATGAAGCAAACTAACCTTTTATTTTAATGATCATGACCTAATAGACAGGTACTGGTAAGTTTTAACTGCTGCAGGAGATGTTTCAAACGTATTTTGACTGCTCGAAAATGGTGTATTCGAGGATGAGACTTTCTGCAATCATGAAGGTCGCATACGTTTGTATTAAGCAAGAAACATCACCAATGTTGCCTCATATATTAAAGAAAAAGAAGCACACTTGCAAAATGTCACCCGCAGCAATCGATCACGCACGAAAATTGGGCCATAATTCTGATAGGAAGCAGTTACGACTTTCTGAATGTATAGTTTTTAAAGTGCGAGGGAAGAGGAGCGTGGATGGGATCATGTATAACCAAAATGATGTGAAACCTTATTCGAGGAAAGACGTTATACTACTCCGAAAACAGGTAAATAGGCCTAATACGGGTACAGAATATGTCACTTATACCATCAATATTATTTTTGAAACATTCTGTTACTGATATTCTGCATCTATAGGTCTATATACGCCTCAAAATCAAAGTGGATAAATCTACGCAACAAAATATTATGAAATTAAGGTAATGATTTTCAGCGATGATAATAAGTAAATAGTGCTATGCTGTATCTTCAATGACACATTCATTCGTTTCCTTCACTTACTCAGCATTTGTGAATAACAACATAAAACTGTTCAAAGCATAAGCTACGTTTAAAAACCGCTCACTTTCGTACACTGAGAATATCATATTGCCTGTGACAAAACGGTGTTTCACAAAGCTCTTCCTCACTTAGCTTTTCAGTGCTTTGGCACGAGGTCCACGTGATACACGGGTTGCTGTGCTTACGTCATACTGCAAGTCTCACGAGTGACAGCAGCCGTCTCCGGCGGCGAGCGAGGAACTATTTCAGACGAGTTCGATAATTCTTGACTCCTCGTTTACTCGTTTACATGCATGCAAGCTCTCAACAGCACACGGCTAAGTTAATATCATTAGTGGGTACCTTTTCATTTCCCATGGCCCTGCACGGAGACCAAATTGTGGGAAGTGTGGTGGACAAGCCGAATAATGTGACGTCACAAGTTCGTTGCACAGCCGGTGTTTCTCGTGGGACCTTCTCTTGTATTAGGCGGGTAAGGTGGGACGGAGGGAGTGACAACCGGTGCGAGCGAGGTTTGAAAGCTATACATTCATATGGTCATAACTATTCACTGTCAGAATTATGGCCTAAACTTTCACGGTATCAACTGCTGGGTCTTATACCTTGCAACCGAGGTTTTTTTTCCTTCTTAAATTATGAGGTCAGGTTGACATTGTTTCTTTGTACGTCAAGTGATATATTCTCACTACACACGACAAAGGACTGTCAGTACAATTGTCATAAACGTGTAATCACGTTTAACCTCAGTATAGGTCAAATAAAAGAAAACTTCAGTACACCATGAGCTGCATTAGAATTGTTCTGTTTGTCTTTTTCAGGTTTATAACCCTTCAGAAGTGGCATATTATGTGCTTCCAAACCAATGACATATTTGTCACTTAATCGAAACAAATGACCTATTTTGTTGGAAAAGTGGCCACAGTATTGTAAGATTATAAACGTATCCTTTTGTGCTAGCTTGGTTATTTCAAATGTAATATGATTTCTATTCTTACTATACTCATGCTCATAAATTAATGCTAATGCTGATACATGGTGAAACAACGCTCTGGTGGGCGGTTTGCGGGTTTAAATCACCTCGGCGTATGACCATGCGATGCATTTGACCTGCGGTCGTCACATGGTGGCACTGGCAGCAGTCCACATCCGCAGAGGTGCTGCGACTAAGTGTGTAGACGTTTTCAGACGTGCTATTGGTGACTGTGTGTTGAAAGTGGCTCGAAGAAGACATATTGATGACGTTATGAGGGGTGGAAAAGTAGGGAGACCGGAGGCTAGTCAAACACAGGAGGTCGTAGCACGGGCCCTCCGTGTGCCACAAAGTGTGATCTCCCGATTATGGCAACCATCCCCAAACAGGAAACGTATCCAGGCGCTACAGTACGGGACGTCCACAGGGTATAACATGAAAAGAAGGCCGATCTCTCACCATCAATGTTCGCAGACTGCCACGGAGTACTGCAGATAGCCTTGCTCGGGACCTTACTGCAGCCACTGGAACAGTGTCCAAACACACAGTCTACAGACGACTGAACAGACATGGTTTATTCGCCCGGAGACGTGCGAGGTGCATTCCAATGACCCCTGGTCACAGGAGAGCCTGTAAAGCTTGGTGTCAAGAACACAGTACATGTTCATTGGAACAGTGGAGCCAGGTTGTATTCACGGACGAGGCCAGGTATAGTCCGAACAGTGATTCTCGCCGGGTTTTTATTTGGCTTGAATCAGGAACCAGGTACCAATACCTCAATGTCCTTGAAAGGGACCTATATGGAGATCGTGGTTTGATGGTGTGGGGTGGGATTATGATAGGTGCACGTACACCCCCGCACATCATTGACAGAGGAGCTACAACAGGTCAGGTGTATCAGGACGTCATTTTGCACCAGTATGTACCCATTTTCAGGGGTGCAGTGGGTCCCACCTTTCTCCTGATGGATGATAGCGCACGGCCCTACCGAGCTATCATAGTGGAGGACTACCTTGAAACAGAAGATATCATGAGAATGGAGGGACCTGCCTGTTCTCCAGACATAAACCCCATCGAGCACGTCTGGGATGCTCTCGGTCGACTTATCGCTAAACGTCTTCAAACCCCTACAACACTTCAGGAGCTCCGACAGGCCCTGGTGCATGAACGGGAGGCTATACCCCAGCAGCTGCTCGACCACCTGATCCAGAATATGCCAACCCGTTGTGCGGCCTGTGTACGTTGGCATGGTGGTCATATCCCATATTGATGTCAGGGTATATGCGCAGGAAACAGTGGCGTTTTGTAGCACATGTTTCGGGATGGTTTTCTCAACTTATCACTAATACCGTGTACTTATGGATCGTGTCGTGTTTGTTCCCTATCTGCCTATGCTATTAGCGCCAATTTTGTGTAGTGCCACGTTGTGTGGCACCACATTCTGCACTAATCCTTAATTTATGAGCATGAGTATATGTTCTTTCTCTTTTTTGTGTATACTTTCATAAATAGTTTTGGATCATAGTCATTGCCATCCACAATCCGTAAAGAGGCATATTTCTGCTCAGCAACTGACAAGTTAATCAAATGTTGTTTAAATCAGGTGAGTACAAATGCTTAATTAGATACACTGCGGAATGTAGTATCTCACAATAGTTATAACCCAAAAACAGTTATGAAATTATACACAAAAAATTCAGAAAGAACATGGTAAGAACAGAAATCAGACTACATTAGAAAAGTAGAAAATGATAAGTTTATAACCTTACCATACTGGGGTCACACTTCCAACAAGATGAGTCATTTGTTCCGATTTAATTCCAAGCATGCCATTGTTACAGAAGTGCATAGTACGCCACTGATGATGGATTATATGCCTGAAAACCGGGTTCGGTAAATATAACAATTTTAAGATAGCTAATGGAGTACTGAAGATGACTTTTAATAAATATCTGAAAGCCGCTGAGCATCAATCATTTAAGACGTTTACAGGTAAAATACATTGGAATATCATCATACACGTTATCCTCAATACAAGACACTGGCCGGCGCGGTAGACGTCAGCGCGCAATACGGGCAATCCGTATGTACGAGTATAATCACTTTTTGGCAGAAACATTTTGTCACCATTCGTTATGTACCTTACGATTTGCGATGGTCGACCCGTTGTAACTGGAGACACTCACAGCTGGTACAATCAATATGCCTCCTCGCGCTACGCCATTACAACCGCGACTATAATCACTGAATCAAGTGCTTTGTCAAACAATAGAATTCGCTGGGGGCACTAGCCGCTTGACAAACGATTCTACTCTCGAACTCAGTGAATAAAACGTGGTTATGAATAATGAGCCGTGGATCACTTACGTCTCCCAGTAATTGTATCTCGCAGGTTCGATTTCTGTCTCAAATGTTCCCTTTTAAATGTTGTGGCCATTATTATGTCTATTTGATATCCTCCGTCGGACGTGTGTAAAAATTGTTCAAAGCATCAACCCCATATATAATACCGTACATCACATTATGAATTAAGATGGGTAGGAAACGAAAGAAAAGGTTTCAGACAACTGTCTTTCATTCATTTAGCCGCGCGGTGTAGCCTTGCAGTCTACGGCGCCTTGCCACGGTTCGCGCGTCTTCCCCCGTCGGAGGTTCGAGTCCTCCATCGGGCATGTGTGTGTGTGTGTGTGTGTGTGTGTGTGTGTGTGTGTGTGTTGTCCTTAGTGTAAGTTGGTGTAAGTTAAATTAAGTAGTGTGTAAGCCTAGGGACCGATGACCTCAGCAATCTGGTCCCATAGGAACTTACCACTTAATTTCCAATTATTTTATTCATTTGTAATACTGTCATCATACAGATTATTTCTCAAGTCAACATTTCTTTTTTTCGACACATGCTAATCGTACAGGGATAAATGAGGTATTGTTGGAAAGGCACTGGCCCCTGGCATTGTTCAGCGATTTTGCGCTAAAACTTACTATTTGCTGAAAATTTTAATGTAAAAGGGACTTTCGGCATAAGTTTTTCATTGATAAGATGACAGTCGCCTATTAAAATTACATTTGCTATCACCGTAGATAAATCGTAGGGAAAAACGCTTCAAGGAGCAGTAATGTATTTACCAATGCCATATTTACTCACGGACAATTGTATGCAGTCTTCAAAAGTGTAATTGAATCAACTAACATCTGGCAGTACATGTTATTGAAAGCGCGTAACTATTGCTAAGAGTGTACTAAAAGGTATTGTCAGGTTCAAGACCCTACCTACAAATCAGTATGTCTTTAAAAAGTATGTTATTAATATAGGTCAACAGCAAATAACAAAGTTTTTTTTTTCAATTTGTTTCACTGTTGGTATAAACTTCCTCTCCTCTCCCTCTTCCCCTCCAAAACCCCGTTGGTATGCGAATTATCGAAAATTCATTAGTGTTGCTAGCGTTAATGCCGCCCTGTTCCATCGCTTTAGGATATGCTAAAGAAGCGTTCTTTAGTTGATAAATGTTCAGTCGTTCAAAATTTAGATTTTTGTAGTTACAACTCAAGCTTGTTGCTATGCACGATCTTCTGAAACAGCTTTGTCAAAATCCGACATTTGCTCCTGTTACAGGAAGTTGAAAACTACGAATTTTTGCTAAACTCGATATTTGCTGTCAGGCAGTTAAAGCAAACGGCGGTTATAGCTAAATGGGCTTTGATTCTGAGAGACATGAAGAGAAATTACAATGAAGTACGTCATTGCTAATAATGATTTGCGAGAGTATTTTTCTTTCTTTCTTGGGGCCTTTGTCCCGCTTCAACGTGGGGTCAGCCACGTTATTGATGATTTGGCATCTCTCGCTTAAGTTTCAGTGAAAAAAACTGGAAACATGCCCTTCTTGCCGCCACCCTGCACCCTCTGGGATGGAATGAGTGTGCCCTAACAGTCTGCGTCTAGTGTAAGCCATGGAATAGTGTGAAAGTTTTCAAATGTCTGCGAGTCGTGGGGACCAGCCCGATATTCACCTAGCAAGATGTGGAAAACCACAAAAAAAATACATCCAGGCTGGCTGGCATACCGGCCCTCGTCGGTAATCCGCCTTTCTAATTCGATCCGGGGCTGGCGCGCCTACCCGTGTCCAGGAAACAGCGCATTAGCGCTCTCCGCTACCCTAGCGAGTCCGATTTGCGAGAGTTCAAATGGTTCAAATGGCTCTGACCAGCATGCGACTTAACTTCTGAGGTCATCAGTCACCTAGAACTTAGAACTAATTAAACCTAATTAACCTAACGACATCACACACATCCTGCCCGAGGCAGGATTCGAACCTGCGACCGTAGCGGTCACGCAGTTCCAGACTGAAGCGCCTAGAACCGCACGGCCACACCGGCCGGCTTTTGCGAGAGTATTCTAAAAAATAAATAAATAAATAAACTACAATAAAATGAAGTAAAACAAAATAAAAAAGGAATATCAACTGTAGGCAAGTGCTTGTAGCCAGAATTAGCAAACAAATTTGTGGTTTACACAACATCATTATCTCCTAATTATTGTTTAGTTCAAGCCATCTTTGTCGTGGAGAAGGAACACCAAGAAGGAAGCAATCGAATTCTGTTTCGATAAAGTGCAGCATAAGGAAAATAGGTAGCCAGACATTATCTGTATGTGGCGCAACATTTCAAGCGGCATCAGGAATGTCGAAAGATAGACTTGGAGAAAAAGAACCACAGGTTGCACAAACGTCGTGCAAAAATGCCCCGTGCAATAGTGAAGGAGGAAATTCCAAATGTGGTTCAGGTGTATTTTGATACGCAGTAGAATCAGCCAATAACAAAGCTTTCCATAGACGAAATATTCTAGTCAACGGGTTTGGCTATACACTTTGTGCATTATGATTCATTCCGGAGCACAGACAAAGGAAAGCAATTGATTTTTGTACTTGGCTTCAATATCCTTAGCTCTTTGGATTTTCTAAGAAACCTTGAGGTGTCTGTAATCACTCGTTAAATATCTGGTCATATTTTTCCTAACTAAAATTTATTCGAACTGTCCGTGAACAATTCCAATATCTCATGTAAAATCACGAATTCTCGTTTTAAAGCAGAAAATTTAAATAAAAGAATAATAAGAGCAAATGGAGTAGATCACTATATGCAGAGTAGCAAAGGGCTTTATTCAAAGAGTTTCCATCGAAAGTCAGTTTTATCTCATAACTATTATATAAAGCCCACACACGTAGTGTTAACACCTTTCGCGTCTGTTAGTCTGTAGCGTGTGTCAGTCTTTAACGTCTGGGAGACTTTGTGTCAGATATTTTAGAATCCGAGCTTTTAGCGTTGTAGTTCTGAATATTCGCGACTCCGTAAGTGAATGCGTCACTGCGTCAAATGTTTAACCTCACTGCCAGCCGGGCTAATTAAAAGCAAAGTTCTTTGACTTCCGATTGCAGACATTTATTATCGGGCTTAAGTATTAATATTCTTCACAGTAAATCATATCAAATAAACTGTGTTAAATGAATGTGACTTTTGAAGGAATTGATTCGGTATACATGCGCTACGCAAAATCAAAGATATCAGTTCATTTTGAAACGCGAAACTGTCGCCTAGTAACTGTTAATGAGTCTCTTTGGCGGCAAGCGCTAAACAACGCACCTAGCTAGTAATAATTTGAACTTAAATTTATTGATCAACAAACACTGACTGCGATGATAGACAGTGTTGTGTCACCTCGCTTTCACGTATCTCGACGAGGTGACAAATACTGGCTAGGCATAGAAAAAGGACATTACACCTTCTCTGATAGTGGAAGTGCCAGTAGGCAGCTATATGAGTTGTCACATTCCCAACCAGAAAATGCTCAAAATAAATTCATTTATTTTCCAACTACTATACGAGTCAAAAGGAAAATATAGTAAGTGCGAGCAAACTAATGGCCTTTATGGAAGAAAGCAGAAAATTTAATAAGCTGTCACATTACTTCCCTATGCGTTGTCACAGCCATAATCCCAACAGAATGTTTTTTGAGTGGATAAAAACTACCGGAAAAAGGAAGATACTGTTTCACCGGCTGAATACTGTAAACTGCTGGAACAGCACGGCATCGTCAAGATAATAAACAAAAGCAGGGAATCAAAGGATCTTGAGTCCAGTGCACTAAGGACACCACGAACTAACATTCATTTCAAAATAACAGCGAGTGATGGCTCATGAAAAGTCTTAGGAGAAGCTGTTCTTGTCAGTATCGGACACTTACAGTGGAAGCCCTGTAGAGGTCGACGTACAGAGTTCCAGGAACTGCAACCAGGAACTGAGAAAAGTAGAAGCATTAGAAAATTGAAGAACGTGGTCAGGAAGGAAAAAAACTGTATGTCTTAAAATTTGTGTGTCATGTTAACTTACCACAAGAAGCAGAAGATTATTATAAAGTTATTACAGAAAGTGGTCAATAGAAGTGTTGTAGCCAGTATTATGTGTTGTATTTCAACAGCATTTGTTACTGTTTTGCACTTCTGCTCATCACACACTCGTATTGAAAAGTAGGATACTAAATACGACACATTGCTGCATTTCCATGCAAAATGAACGACGAAGTAGCTCTGTTTGTAATTAATGTTACAGATAGAAAAGAAACGCAAAAAAATTAATTTTCATGTATTTATTAACAAAAATTTCAATTTCTATTGTTGAATTTATCTACTTTTGAAGTACTTGGGGACTTTGTCCATCTATTCGGAAACAAATAATGAAAAGTTAGAAAATTAAAACACACGATGACAACCGTGAATACAAAAACTATGTAGATGTTGAATTATCTAGTTTACATCATTAGTATATCAGTATTATATTAAAAAAAGGCATTTCCTCAAAAATTTTGTTTTCACATTTATCGAGATCTAGATTCTTGCCACCAGACCCTGTCTGATTGGTTTCTTTCTGATTTCAGCGAAGTTTATGGTAGATATCCCACAGTTGTTCTTGTTGCGTGGGACACGACGGGGACGCAACCTCTCCCGCCGTGTTTCAGTAACTGCATTAAAGTTTTCGCGGACCGCATTAAATTTGTAAGTACACACGCGCTGCGGATGTCCGAGGTCACACTGGAAATCAGACTTTGCAGCGACGGCCAGCGGAAAAGTTATTCCACCTCTAGCCGTCTGCTGACCACCATGCACTACTTCTACTGATCGAAAAATTCAAGGGAAATATTGCATATTCGCAGTTGTGAAGTTCATATTCGTAGCACACGTAACGACTCCGGACACAATATGTCGTATGACAACATAGAAACGCTTCTGATATTTCATATAAGCTACTCATTCTAAAGTCACATTAGCACGCACAGCGGAATTTACCAATTATTTGTACAACTTGTGCTGTAATTTTAATCTAAATGACAGTATCACGGAAACTAATGGTTTGCTGGATTACTACTATGCCAATAACGCCAAATAATTCCATTATATCTTGCAATAAACCGTTACAGTAACTGTCAGAAATCTCTGCTACTTAAATGTAGGTATCTGACATCTTCATAAAAAAATCAATAACAACGAAACTGACAATTATCTCGCCTCAGACCATCAACAAGAACGCCTCTTTCATTCTGCCTTCTCTTTTTCCCCCTACTGTTGTGAACACGAGCCAGCTCAAAAATACGAGTATATCTCTCCTCATCAATTTTT
The DNA here is from genome assembly GCF_023897955.1 of Schistocerca gregaria. Classification (NCBI taxonomy): domain Eukaryota; kingdom Metazoa; phylum Arthropoda; class Insecta; order Orthoptera; family Acrididae; genus Schistocerca; species Schistocerca gregaria. The sequence continues at coordinate 601,506,696 of NC_064923.1, read as the reverse complement.
GGATACACTACATATTGCTATAACACGGTGGAACAGTAATGTGAAACAGAAACCTCGCACTTTAATACATATTTTACCTTAGAAAAAGCCTGTTACTCGAGAGTATTAACGATATAATGTCTCCTGACAAGTCAACGCATATATACAATTAGAATATGAAGGTACCAACAATACATTAACACTCAAACAATGAACGGTACAGTGAACACATTATGATACATGAGTGCTGTCTGTTTACTAAATGTTCATCACAAAATCCATTAAAACGGAAGTTGTCACCCATACTTTTCTAAACATATTTTTTTCACAGTAGAGTAGCAGATGCGCTCGATGACTGCCCATTCTGAACTGACTTTATACTCTTCCTTTTCACAGTTTGATCACAGTGTTCACTTTTTTATTCTTAAGTTCGCAAGTAACACCTTAACCAAGGTAACCAACATCAATGGTAGGAGTTACACAATTTAAGGGGACATTGTACATGAAATTCGTTGAAATTTCACATTTTCAGTTTTCTACTCCATATAATGTACTTTTGGCTTTCCTGAACATTTTGGTATGTAATGCATTGAAATCAGACAATTGTGAGACCCTCAAATAATGTTTTGAATGTTGACGTGAGGCTGTCACATTTCGCAGCTACGCATATACTGCCATATTTGAGCAGTCATTTCTTGGGAACTACACAGTCTAGAAGGCTGTGAATTGTTTTTTGTTGTGTCTACTACTACGTCCCAGAAGTTGGCATTACGGATAAAAATCAGTCTCTTGTTTCTGATACTAGTTTTCGTTGAAAGTAGTGTGATTATCGACTATTTTTGTAATAAGCTAATTTCTATTGCTTTTTATACGCAAATAAAACTATGGGAATGTCATTAGATGTAACTGTGACAATTTAGAGAAGATGAAGAGACCTGTGTGGAGCACTGTTTTTCATCGAACATCAGCCAACTGAAAGCCATGTAATGCTTTGTGTCCACCTCCACCAAACACTTGGTGTAAATATAGGCAAGCTGAATTTTCTGGCACAATTCATAAATTTACACATAAACATTTTCTTACTTTGGCAGTAATGGAGGCAATCAAACTTATTTACAGAGATTAGGCAAATCCTGAGCTACTAAAGAAGTGTTTACATGGGAATACCCAGAATGTGAATGAGTCCTTCAATAATGCGGTGTGGTGCCATGTGCCTGAAAATGCATTTGTTGGCCTTATGACTTTAAAGTTAGGAGTATGTGATGCTGTAAAAACTTGTAATTGTGGGAACTATGAACGACTTAAGGTTCTGGAGAGGTTAGGGGTAAAATTTGGACAGAACACAGCTAAAGGATTGCAGGAATTGGATGAACTTCGTGTATGTGAAGCACAGTTAGCTGGTCAGCAAATGGCAAAAGAAGCGAGAAAGAAAAGCAATAGGCAAGCACTGGGCTGTTGTGACACTGAAAAAGACACAGACTGTGGGCCAGGGCAATTCTGTTGCATAAGAGACGCAGAAATGTAAGTCTGTTAAAGAATTTGTAATAGAAAGATTTAAACTTCAATATCTCTGAACTACACTCCTGGAAATTGAAATAAGAACACCGTGAATTCATTGTCCTAGGAAGGGGAAACTTTATTGACACATTCCTGGGGTCAGATACATCACAAGATCACACTGACAGAACCACAGGCACATAGACACAGGTAACAGAGCATGCACAATGTCGGCACTAGTACAGTGTATATCCACCTTTCGCCGCAATGCAGGCTGCTATTCTCCCATGGAGAAGATCGTAGAGATGCTGTATGTAGTCCTGTGGAACGGCTTGCCATGCCATTTCCACCTGGCGCCTCAGTTGGACCAGCGTTCGTGCTGGACGGGCAGACCGCGTGAGACGACGCTTCATCCAGTCACAAACATGCTCAATGGGGGACAGATCCGGAGATCTTGCTGGCCAGGGTAGTTGACTTACACCTTCTAGAGCACGTTGGGTGGCACGGGATACATGCGGACGTGCATTCTCCTGTTGGAACAGCAAGTTCCCTTGCCGGTCTAGGAATGGTAGAACGATGGATTCGATGACAGTTTGGATGTACCGTGCACTATTCAGTGTCCCCTCGACGATCACCAGAGGTGTACGGCCAGTGTAGGAGATCGCTCCCCACACCATGATGCCGGGTGTTGGCCCTGTGTGCCTCGGTCTTATGCAGTCCTGATTGTGGCGCTCACCTGCACGGCGCCAAACACGCATACGACCATCATTGGCACCAAGGCAGAAGCGACTCTCATCGCTGAAGACGACACGTCTCCATTCGTCCCTCCATTCACGCCTGTCGCGACACCACTGGAGGCGGTCTGCACGATGTTGGGGCGTGAGCAGAAGACGGCCGAACGGTGTGCGGGACCGTAGCCCAGCTTCATGGAGACGGTTGCGAATGGTCCTCGCCGATACCCCAGGAGCAACAGTGTCCCTAATTTGCTGGGAAGTGGCGGTGCGGTCCCCTACGGCACTGCGTAGGATCCTACCGTCTTGGCGTGCATCCCTGCGTCGCTGCGGTCCGGTCCCAGGTCGACGGGCACGTGCACCTTCCGCCGACCACTGGCGACAACATCGATGTACTGTGGAGATCTCACGCCCCACGTGTTGAGCAATTTGGCGGTACGTCCACCCGGCCTCCAACATGCCCACTATACGCCCTCGCTCAAAGTCCGTCAACTGCACATACGGTTCACGTCCACGCTGTCGCGGCATGCTACCAGTGTTAAAGACTGCGATGGAGCTCCGCATGCCACGGCAAACTGGCTGACACTGACGGCGGCGGTGCACAAATGCTGCGCAGCTAGCGCCATTCGACGGCCAACACCGCAATTCCTGGTGTGTCCGCTGTGCCGTGCGTGTGATCATTGCTTGTACAGCCCTCTCGCAGTGTCCGGAGCAAGTATGGTGTGTCTGACACACCGGTGTCAATGTGTTCATTTTTCCATTTCCATGAGTGTACATTTTTACAATAAATGACCCGTTTTCTAAAAAAATACTGATGGTAGAGACATGAAATTTTCACAGCATGCCAAGTATGAGATTCAACACATATGCAACTAGAATAATTAGAATATCCTGATTTGTTTTGTTTTCATGTTCATTTATTTACAAAATTCTGTAAAATAATCGAGTGTTTGAAAAAAATATATAACACGCCCCCCAATGCAATTTTTGTAATAATTCTAATTCAGTGCATTTCGAAAGATTCATTCAATAATTATGGAAAATTGTAGGTTTTTGTCTTTAGAAGTTTCCAAGATAATGGGTAACAAAATTCCATAATTTAACATTGGCAGCGTATGACGTACACCATCCTCTTACGTACGTTCTCAGTTATTTCTGTGTCCGTATCCCAGTGCTCGGACTGAGCGAGGAGGCGCAATGGTTAGCACACTGCCCTCGCATTCGGGAGGACGACGGTTCAATCCCACATCCGGCCATTCTGAATTAGGTTTTCCGTGATTTCTCTAAATCGCTGTAGGCAAATCCCAGGATGGTTCCTTTCAAAGTATACGGCCGACTTCCTTCCCCATCCATTCCTAATCCGATGACACCAATGACCTCGCTGTCTGATCACCGGCCCCCAAAGCAACCCAACCAAGTGCTCGGCGTGTCCGGCTGCTATGCAGAGGACTTGCGTTAGATTCCTAGTACTGCCAGGGATTTTTTGTTGGTAGGACGAGTGGAACGTGGTGCTTTGAGTTTCGTAACACCAAATGAGGAGCTACTTAAGTGAGAAGTGTTGGCACCAAGTTGAAAAATGCCGATAACATTAGGTAGGGAGCACATTGTGCTCATGTGGGAGCGATCTAGGTGCTTGTAAAACAATAAACTGGTAGCCAAGATCGCAGGAATTCTTTTTATTCCATGATTACCGACTTCACCGAAACTAAAGCAGCCATTATCGGGTCTTAGGGCACATACAGCTTACAACATCAAGAAAACAATGATAATATTAATAGTTGCCTATAACACGCAGGCCTTACAAAGTTGTCGAAAGAAGCACATAGGCGTCCAAGACAGATGACATTATAAATGTTAAGTGTTTCCATCGCATATAAGCGCAAGCAATGAAAAGAACACGTGCGAACTTGGCTACCAGTTTATTGATAACATTAGGTTTTTTTTTGGGAACATGAAGTCCAGGAATAGCCGCATCTCCAAGTAGCCGAAAATAGCCATTTCCAGTCTATGATCGGTTAAGGAGCCGCTATCAGCTTGCATAGAGCCTCGTTGAAGACGTAGGTCCATGGCTTCGTTGGGTCAGCGCCACACTCGAACAATACCATCAGCTCTTACCAACAGAAATCGAGACTCATCTGACCAGACCACGGTTTTCCAGTCGTTTATGGTCGAACCGACTCTGTCACGAGCCCTGGAGAGGAGCTGCATCCGATATCGTGCTGATAACAAAGGCAATCGAGTCGGTCCTCCGCTGCCAAAGGCCATAAGGCTAAATTTCCCCACATTTTCCTAACGTACACGTTCTTCATTCGTTCCACATTGCTTTCTGCCGTTATTTCATGCAGTTCTGCTTGATTATTACCACTGACAACTCTACGTAAATGCTGTTGATCTCTGTCATTAAATGAAAGCCGGCGGCCACTGCGTTGATAATGTCTGAAATACGGTATTCTTGGCACGCTCTTGACCCTGTGAATCTCGGAATCCTGAATTCCCTAAGGACTTCTGAAATACAATGTCTCATGCATCTAGCTCCAATTACCATTCCGCACTTAAAGTGTCTTCAATTCTCGTCGTGCCGTCATAATCATGAAGAACATTTTTTTCACATGAATCAGCTAAATGAGAAGGACACCTCCACCAATTCACTTCCCTTTCGTCTCTTTTATACGTGATCCTACCGCCATATGTATAAGCGCATATCCGTATCCTACGACTTTTTGTCGCCTCAGTGTAGTTCATGCCCAGAGATGGATTACGCCTGCACTTCTGCACACAATACAGATCGGTTATCGATGTAGCTGCGTGCATCTTTACAAAGGATTGTAATAGAAATTTTACAGGTACTAGAGCAGAAAAAAATTAATCGAACCTTACTAACTAAAACTCTTTTATGTACAAACGCACGTTTTTAACTTTGAAATGAATAAATGTTCACAACTTTGTGTAATAGTGCAGACACCAACTCACAAACACTCCCAAAAACGTGGTGTTAGGCATCTGGAAAACATTTAAAGAATAAAATAATAAACTTCACGTCCCAAAAGTCCATTAAATTTTTCGCATCAATAACCATCAAATATCATGGTACAGCAACGAAGATTATGATGCCAATGTAGTTTACAGAAGTAACGACAGTCATGAACAAATTAGAAGTTGAATTAAGATCACACTGTCATGTGTATAATTGTATTCGTAGTTCCTGACGTTGTAGACATCTCATCACACCTGCAATACACGGACACCTAAGACAGATCACTGATAATACATCCTTAATGAATTTATCTAGGTGAAGCACGCATAAACACGTCTAGGATATGATTTAGCGATGCCTATATCTGTTGAACGTATTGGGTTGGCCATGTCTCTCCATTGATAGTCCCAGGGATACTCAGGGACAGGTACAGAAATTTCACGTAGTTAATTAATCCCCCCAAAGGCTGCGCTCTTGATACGGCTTCTGGTGTTTCGAGAGCAGGGCTCAACAAATTCGGCTCGTAATTAGCGCTCCAGCAGGCGACGCCGATTGTCCGCGGTACGGAGCTCCACTGCGGCCGTTCAGTGGATATCCAGCCGTGTGGGGAACACTTCCACAACGGCACGCTTTGCGCACTGATGCTTCTAGCCAAGAGACATTCACTAATCTGCCTATACCTATTTCCGGATGAGTGATTTATTTCTTAATGCGAAAATTGTCACCCTGTTGTGTCTGAAAGATGTTTGTTTCTGGAAGCCCATTTTTTGATTGCGAGACCTGACGTCTGCAAGAAAATTTTCTTTGGGTTCTTTATCTTCCTTTTATTCCTTTTTCTTCATACCTGTATGCAATGGCCAAAATTTATTTAACATGACGTCACTATTGTACCCTTATATAGTTATTACTTTCTGTAATTGATTCCATTACTTTCTCTCTGATCATTTTCATTTCTGAGTTGCTTGGTGTATGCATCTTCCATTGAAGTGTCGGGTGAACCTAATCACGTTATAACTCCATTTTAATTTTTTTAAAATTCGGACAATAATTAGCTGAGAAATTGAATATCAAATTTTTGTTGCCCATGGAAAGCCTTAGATAGGCGCTCTACAACTGGATCCAATTTACCGTGTCGCAGATTAGTCACTTGGTAATAGACTAGACTCTTTCGTGCTAAACCGGCCGTTTCTCACGCATATGAGTGCTGGGTTAGCGAAGCACCAAATTATAATGTGTCTTAAATTTAGTTTAAAGATATAAGAATTATAGTTTGTTAAATACAAAGATACATTCATTTGCATAGAAAACGTAGTCACTAACTGTGTACGCATATAGTAGTATCATAGTATCACTGACTATAAAACATGTTTCAAACTTTTAGCTGTCGCAATGAGGATACACGACAGCTGTATGGTTTCTCATACAACGGCTTTACAAACATTACATCGGTACTGTACGTTTATGATTGTTGTATAATATACTCCCGAAGAAGTTTGCAGCTTCAACACCGGCATTGAGACATATCATCATGTTCCACACTCCTATCACCTGTTCGTCATCACTTTGCCCTAACTATTCTGTGTGCCTTTGATAATATACTCGTCTCTTAGAGTTGGGTGATGAATAGTGGTTGCTCGTTCAGCGTTGTACTCAGCATCAATGGCTCTCCGCGAAGAACCACACTTCATCTTATCTCTAATTTTGAGCTGGGGACTAGCTAAACGTGTCTTCTTTTAGAAGACACAGTACTGAATAGTAAAGAAAGCCACAATTTTAAGCATGTATAGCATTTTTAACATTCTAATTAATCAACAATATTTTTACACGAGAGAATTAATTATTATACTCGTCATTTCTGTTTGAGCTGCTAGAGGCTGTATGTAGGATAGGTTAGTGAAAGGCTGGAAAACTCAGAGCCAAATTACCGAGAGTTTAGTGTGTACCGGGTGTCTCTCTTGTGCGGCGTCAGGCACCTCTTCTGTGTTCTGTTGGCAAAAATTTGTAGTTTTCTTTCTGTGTCTGGAGTCAGCCCAAACAAATCCAACTCATCACATCTTTTCTGCGACACCCAGCGAGGACAGCAACTTCGCATTAGAAACGATATGATACTTAAAATTTAAATTTACATGCCCGTTCGATAGAGCGCAACAAAATTAGACTAGGGTGATATTCCTTTTATTGATATGTCTTAACAGAAACAGTAAAACACGAAGAGTAATCAGTATTCCAACAGCAACTGAGCAGCGCCTCTGTCTGGCGGTAACAGCCAATGTGGGATAAGGCGGTGCTGTCTTTGCTGCCATACTGATTACTCTTCGCGTTTTACTGACCCTGTTAATATACATCGATTGAAGGAATATCGCACTAGACTAATTAGGGACAGTTGTGTCGAATGGGTGCATAAAATTAAACTTTAAAAATAATTTTGTTTGTAACGGGGAACTAACGGACGCTTTCCATCGACGATAGGTGTCGGATAAAAGACGTGATGAGCAGTAACCGTTTGGGCTGACTGAGCTAAGAGTTTCAAAACGAACTGCAAGTACCTGTTGAAACAGAGGAATAAATGCGCCGCCCGACTCTTACGAGAGACACCCTGTAGATTGTATTCTCGGCGATAGACGTTATAAATCCTAAAAACAACACTGAAAACCAAAACAAGTGTGTTTAAAGTTTTGAATTGTGGTGTCACCGCCAGACACCACACTTGCTAGGTGGTAGCCTTTAAATCGGCCGCGGTCCGTTAGTATACGTCGGACCCGCGTGTCGCCACTATCAGTGATTGCAGACCGAGCGCCGCCACACGACAGGTCTAGAGAGACTTCCTAGCACTCGCCCCAGTGGTACAGCCGACTTTGCTAGCGATGGTTCACTGACTTCTACGCTCTCATTTGCCGAGACGATAGTTAGCACAGCCTTCAGCTACGTTATTTGCTACAACCTAGCAAGGCGCCAGTATCCGTACTATTGATATTGTGAATCATGTACCATGACGTGATGTAAAATGCACTCCGTTCAAATGATGTGCACTGAAACGGCCACCCTACCAGATCAGGCAACACTTGGTCAGTGGACATGTCTCATACGGGTGCCGCGCAGGATTAGCCGAGCGGTTTAAGACGCTGCAGTCATGGACTGCGCGGCTGGTCCCGGCGGAGTTTCGAGTCCTCCCTCGGGCAAGGGTGTGTGTGTGTTTGTCCTGAGGATAATTTAGGTTAAGTGCTGTGTAAGCTTAGGGGGATTGATGACCTTAGCAGTTATGTCCCATAAGATTTCACTCACTGATATGGGATCTGATCATTGCTGCTTCATCTAGATTAAAGCTAAGGCCTGACAGACGAGCTCACTGGCCGAAATTTTTCATTTCCCATCAGCAGGCTACGTACGGTTCAGCAGCAACCTACCGCTCCCACAGAAAACAAAATAATTTCCCACGAGGTGTTCCAAGAAAGTTGCATTGCTACTGTGTCAGTTTAATCCTCTCCCTGTATTAATATGCGTCCTGGCAACCAAACAAATAATACTTGTCTGTACTCATCTTGAGCGTAAAGTCATTCGTTCTCATAACACAATATTTCAGCAGCATACCTTGCCATCTTCAGGTGATACCTGCAGAATGAACGTCTTTGCTGACAGTGTTTTGTAGTCCCTCCTGGCCTGATGTGCAGGTAAAGCATTTAGATGCCATTCGTTTTAATTGTTGATTGCTTGTAGTCTCTCTTGACTGATGGGCTTCTGTTAATCTGAATCAAGGAAACAAAACGTTGCTGCCAGTCCTTTGGTTGGCGGACGGTGTTAGTCATAATGATGATGATGATGAAAGGGTGGTGAGACATATGTCAAGGGTAGAAGGTACAACAGACAGGATGGGTCTTCCACTTCTTCTTGACGACTTCCTGTGTGGCAACTCGGAAATTTCAACAATGGTTGTAGCCTCTTCTTCGTCTTGGTTACCCTCTTCCTCTTCTTGGTTGGTCCTCTTCCACTTCACAGATGATCTCATCCGCGTCACTGATGATGAGCTCCTTCTCAACGGAAGTGAAAACAAACTTTCGTTGATTGTATTCACAATCTCCAGGAGGAGGATGTTGAGCAGCGTCTCGAGTGCTGAGGGCTGATAAAGGCGGGGCTTATGACGGAAGGGAGGTCTTGGCTGTTTGCGAGGAGTGAAAGAATAAGGATTGTAGAAAAGAGGGTACGTGCCAGCCTCGAGAGACGTGGTGATCATCTTGAGCGCCTGTGCCACAATTTACCAGCGTGGAATAGGGAGCCAGGCTGGTCGCATTGCTGCGACACGCACTCTAGCAAACAACAGCGCTCAGGCATCTTTGTGAGCAGTCGTCTATGAGGTCGGTGGCCTCCGGGCGCGGAGGGCGATGGGAGCGGCCTGGTGCGTGGGCACTGGACCCTATGGCGGAGGGGGCGGCTAGGGTACGCTTCTCTTCTTCTGGGATCCCCTCCATGACATCCTGCAGTGGTCAGGGAGATGACTATCCACGTGCTGAAGTTCACCCCTACCTTCTATTCCGTGAGGGAGGGGGGGGGGGGGGACGGGTGCATATGTTAAGGGTAGGAGTTGGGGTGGGCATTTCTTCTTTGATGGATCGGAGTTCAAGGGCCAACGTCCCACGTAGTTGCCACAGTCGGTGGCGATCCTCGTCCACGTCAGTCTTTAGGGCAGCCATCTCTTCTGCACTCCAGTTTTGAAGGCAGCACTTCGTAGGCGGCGGCTGCGTTGTCGCTGATGTCTCACACTATGGTGTAGCTGTAGCCGTGGCATTTTGCTATGTGCTCACCCCGCAGTTGACGCAGGTCATTGTGAGACAGCGTGGTTTGGTGTAGCTGCGCATATCATGAGCTTGCGTACACTTTACGCGCGCCACTTCGTTAGTGCAACACTTTGCCAAATGGCCCAACCACTGACAGCGGGAGCGTTGCTCCACCCTATACAGTGTGGAGAGCGTCGGCGAGACGGTGGTGTCGAAACAAAGGAGCCCCAAAATATGGATTATGTCTCCATTCTTCACTTGCGTGGTCGGGCTGACGAATACATGAGCTGGCGCTTTTGTTCTGCTCGTAGTCCGGCTCAGGTCGACGGTGCTGTAGAAGCCACAGCTCCTCCCTGACTCCTCGTGTTGTTACAAGCCAGGGAATGCTATGGATGGAGGCCTTCAGTGTTTCACACCAACTGCTTTCTTCCTCGGGAGGTGCCCTGGTTACGGTGTAGTGAGCTACAAGCATCTTCACTGTAGCGATATCCACCTGCCTGGCGAAGAATAGCATGTTGCTGTCATTCCCCGCAGTAACGCCGAGTTTTCCATCTGTTGCTGTAGTGTAGGCGGCTTTCGGTGGTGCCTGTTTGTTCTCCCCAGTGTACTTCTCCCCAGTGAAAGAAAACGGAGTGTCGAGGCACCACGACCATCTTCTCTTAAATCATAGCATCGAGAAGGGCGCAGTACAGTGACAGCAACGATGCGACTCGTAGCGAGTTGAGCAGCACCTTCGCTATGTCCAACAACTTTTATTGCGTTATCGCTCCTCACCCCTCCTTGCAACCGATTACACGCCATTTTGGGTGGACCGGTGGGAGTACGGGGTCACCAAAAGCTGCGTATGAACACCGGTCCCTGAGTGCTTCTGTAGCACCTGATGGGCGCAGACGTGGCTCTGGGACGGCACTGTGATTTTGGTTGGTAGAGCGATCCGTCCCAAGTTCTGCTAAGGGTTTAACTACTGTCTCTTTTGATCACCCAGTCGGTCACTAGTACTTTAATGGCCTGCTTCAGAACACAGTCTCAAAACGACGAAGCGTTGACACTTCCCTTTCTTCATACTTCATTGAGTCCCCTGTAGCTATACAATGGTCTGAAACCGCAAATTTTGTTCGTTGCTTAAGTCTAGAGTGTCTTCTGTGTTGCTAGCAGCTCTTTTTGACTGTCCGCACGGTTTTTCCATTGTATTCTTTACCATCATTTACAAGGAATACGATAAACACTCGGTTTGTAGAGCCCCGTTCATCTCTCACTGTACCTAATGGTGCACGAGTTTTCAAAGGTGGACGAAAAAAGCATTTAATGTTACAATGTCTGCTCACTTTTTCTATACTTTGTTGGCATACGGCAGATACGCCATTGTCTTATCGTCCTCGCCTTGTTCTATTTGCTGGGCTTGTACGTTTTGCCTCAAAGCGCGCCGGATTTGTTTCCCGTCGTATACTGTTCTAGAATAAGTACTTAAGGTAGTTGGGCTCATCGTCCGACGTTGCAAGGGTCCTGTGTACTAATGCACGCAACCCACACTCACGCTGTGAAGGATGGCGGTAGCTGCCAGCGTGAAGATACAAATCAGTGTGGGTTGTTTTCCTATATACAAGGTGCCGTCCGTTCTGCGCTTGACTAAGAGGTCCAAAAAGGGGATTTCGTCGTTCTTTTTCACCTCCACGGTGAATCTGGTACTGTGATGGAGAGAGTTCAGATGTTGAAAGAACTCCTGAAGTCCTTCACTCTCAGGAGGCTACCACGAATTTGTCATCAACATAGCTTGCTTCCCCTGCATTTCTGCTAAGGTAAGTAAGTTACGAATCAACTGTGATTCTATAAAGAGTAAGACTTTCGGATCAATCAGAAGTAATCGTCGAGGCGAATTCCACCTTTCGTACATAACTGACGGTAGTGCTCTTAGAACATCCCGGTATTCGCCTTAAGCGCTTTAAGAAAACTGGAAACCCATATATGGATGGTCAGATGGAGATTTGAACCGCCATCTTCCCGACTGCGATTCCGCCGCCTTACCACAGTGCCAACTCGCTCGGAAGGATCCCATAAAGTCTTGAATATGCCTGACAGACGTATCCTGCAAATCAAACAGGAAAGGAAACGGCGATGGGTAAGGGGTGAACCTGGGGACTTCTTTCATCCGTCACTTTGCATTGTAATAACAGTATGGGGGTTATACGTAGAATACTTTAAAATGGCGATTCTAAAATTGAGGGTGCTTTCGTTCCTTTAAAAAAGTGGAAATATTTCTGGAACACTTGAGAAATCGTGAAGAGGATATTAGTACTTGACGTTCCTTATACGACGAGGTTATTGGAGGTGGAGAGACGGAGCACAAGCTTGGGTTTGGGAAGGATGAAGATGGAAAGTGGCAGAGTTCTTTCGAAGAAACCATCCCAGCATCTGCCATAAGCGATAAATGGAAATCACAGAAAACATAAAATCAATACGGTCGGACGTGGGTGCGAACCATTGTCCTCTGGTATGTGACTGCAGTGTGGTAACCACTACACTAACCCACTCGATTTGGGGAATGAAGATAGCGATTGGACTCAGTGTTGTCGTAGCACGTCCACTTTTTGCAATAATTGAAGGATAGCTGCCTGCATGAAATCCAAAGGCATCCATGTCCTCAAGTGGATGTTAAGACGTCGTTCCATAGGTGGACGGGTAGCAAGTATGGAGGCAGGTACATACTATGCGTCTGTTGCATCATCAAGAATAGCTTATGGAAAGTGGAAATTTCGCAACCCTTGCGCTGAGACAGGGAAACGGCATTCCTAACCACTTTTGTGACGAGACTGATATCAACAAGGCGGACTGATCGACTTTCTTCTATAAGATAAACGACCGCACTTGTATACGAGCCTACGACAACTAAGCTCGAGCTAGAAGTATTTTGTATAAAACCTGCAAATGAATTTCAGTTTCTTCCCATGTTGGTTGACTAACAGGTTTTTCAGGGGCTGTGTTGTAAGAATTCTCAATCTTGAAATGGATCAATCTAATCGAAAATGAGACCCAGAAACTTCATTGATTCTACAATCTGGAAAGGTAATAATCTGCACAGATATTTCGTTAGAATACCTATGACCATTATGAAATGACATTCGTAAAAATAGCTGACAAGAGTCAGCACACAAGGCTATGGAGAGGGGGGTTGGGGGTGGGGGGTTTACTCCAGCAGCATTATTAACAGTTTGCGTGATGAAAATTTATTCGTACAAATTTAATCAGTGAATGCAGGGACACAATTACCCAAATTTCTTCCTGTATGAAATACTCGAATGAAGTGTTGATTACACAGTAAACGATTTGTAGCTAAAAAATACGTCACAGCACTCATAAAGCAGATGCTCCTAACAATTTCAATGAGTCTGAAGTTTAAGAAAATATATGTCAAGGGCTTACTATACTATCTACCATTAACAATTTACCATTTCAAAACAGTTTACAACAAATTTTAGATTTTGGAAAACTACACACCTGGTGCTTGCTAAACTGTCAGTAACATTTATCTTTTCAAAACAATTTGAATAATATTTGCAGTTTTACAAAAATGTGCACTTAGTGCTTCAGACTCTATTAATAGCCTCCTAATTAACAATTGTAACTAAGAAACATGCTCCACCGCGCTCACCAAGTCTTTAACTGGTTGCAGTCCAGGTTACAAGATATATAAGATCAAAAAGCCCCATGTTAAATTAAATATCAGAAAGTCTGCGCGAAGTAAACTCCGAATTTAACAGCCATCACAATAAAGGCAGATGAGTTTAAAAAAGTAAGACACATACAACTCATTATTGTTTTACAGGTTCGGCCTCGAAGCGCCAGGAGGCCGACATTAGATGACTCGGCCTTTCCTAACACAAGCAAGTCGGTCAGTAGGTCCGTCTTTCGCTAAGAGAGCAGCGCCAGACCCGTGGCCGAGTGGTCCAGTGGAAACCTTTTCTAAGCACGTTACCTTGGGAGGTGACACAGGCCTACGGATGGACTGAACGACAAAAGACTAAAATTCTAAATCAACAAATTGTTAAACACAATGATGAAAATTAGAAACGAGGAACAATCAGTGTCACATAATGGAAGTGAGAGTGACGCTCCTTCGTTTGTCCGCAAGAATAGTGTTTGTAGGCATTGGCAATGGCTTTCAATTTAAGGTGCAAGAAACCTGTTACTGAACCACAGGTCGAGCAGTTTATATTGTTTTCGGAACATCAGAACGGTCACCAAGCTTAAAGTAGGATGTTAGGCTTATAAGGACACAGCGATCTGCCTAACACTCATGACTATATAAAATTTTGACTGTCTCATGTTATACTGCTTCGTAACGTTGGCTGTCTTAAGTGGCAGCTTATCACGCCTAAATAAATTGTAGAATCCTGGTCCATAAGCTCCAATAGAACTTCAAAGCAGCGCAGGGCGTTGTCCTTCATATGTAAACATGCATTTATCAGACGAAATGTCTTACCAGATACACAATCTGGAATTGGCCACATGGGTTGCCGAGAAGTACCGGATGGAAATCAGCACCTGGAGGTAGTCACTCCTCTCAGCGGTGGTACTGGCATAGAAACACCACACACAGCATCCCCAACGACCAGGACACATTCTCTCTCCTCGTCACCGCACACGCCACTCACCGCATCCACTCCTAGTTCGTAACTGCCTCTTCTTTACACAGAGTGGCACCTTCTCTATATGCCGCGGTCTCACTCGTTGCCGAGTGTCACTCGCACACTGTCTCAGATCTTCCTCGTACCACCAACCAGCCAATTCTGCACTCTCACGAACGAGCTACATATCGAATCCAGAGCCAGGGCTCACAGTAAGTTGAATTCACTACCTTAATCTAATTTCTATTTGGGAAACCATAATGATATCAACAATTAAAAAGAAAATCAGTAACGTGGAATAGTTAAAAAGGACTTCAACAGTGGCTGCTGTGCTATTTAAAGCTGCTAAAGTATATAATGCGTAACAAACTATATTAACGCATATCATTTTCCTATAGAGAACGATCTAGCATTTTGATACCAACTCGACAGCTACACTGCCTGACTGAAAGTGAAGCACTTAGAATGGAAGACAGAAAGAAAGAAACATACTTCACAGATTAAGTAGATAGCTGATGTTATTGCAGTGATTACAAAACTGCGCCAAATTTACAGATAACTTCTCAGTATGAGCCCACTTACCAGTATGACATTGCACTCCTCTGACCAAGATGCAAGGAATGATACGGTTGGGAAGGATGTCATAAGACCGTTGCATCTCATCCTGAGACAATTTATACCTCAACTGTTGTAACTGATCCTTGATATCCCAGATCTACATTCATACACCGCAAGCCACCCAACGGTGTGTGGCGGAGGGCACTTTACGTGCCACTGTCATTACCTCCCTTTACTGTTCCAGTCGCGTATAGTTCGCGGGAAGAACGACTGTCTGAAAGCCTCCGTGCGCGCTCGAATCTCTCTAATTTTACATTCGTGTTCTCCACGGGAGGTATAAGTAGGGTGAAGCAGAATATTCGATACTTCATCCAGAAACGCACCCTCTCGAAACCTGGCGAGCAAGCTACACAGCGATGCAGAGCGCCTCTCTTGCAGAGTCTGCCACTGGAGTTTGCTAAGCATCTCCGTAACGCTCTCACGGTTACCAAATAACCCTGTGACGAAACGCGCCGCTCTTTTTGGATCTTCTCCATCTCCTCCGTCAACCCGATCTGGTACTGATCCCACACTGATGAGCAATACTGAAGTATAGCTCGAACGAGTGTTTTGTAAGCCACCTCCTTTGTTGATGGACTACATTTTCTAAGGACTCTCCCAATGAATCTCAAACCTGGTACCCGCCTTACCAACAATTAATTTTATATGATCATTCCATTTCAAATCGTTCCGCACGCATACTCCCAGATATTTGACAGAAGTAACTGCTACCAGTGTTTGTTCCGCTATCATATAATTATACAATAAAGGATCCTTCTTTCTGTGTATTGGCAACACATTACATTTGTCTATGTTAAGGGTCAGTTGCCACTCCCTACACCAAGTGCCTATCCGCTGCAGATCTTCCTGCATTTCGCTACAATTTTCTAATGCTGCAACTTCTCTGTCTACTACAGCATCATCCGCGAAAAGCCGCATGGAACTTCCGACACTATCTACTAGGTCATTTATCTATATTGTGAAAAGCAATGGTCCCGTAACACTCCCCTGTGACACGCCAGAGGTTACTTTAACGTCTGTAGACGTCTCTCCATTGATAACAACATGCTGTGTTCTGTTTGCTGAAAACTCTTCAATCCAGCCACACAGCTGGTCTGATACTCCGTAGGCTCTTACTTTGTTTATCAGGTGACAGTGCGGAACTGTATCGAACGCCTTCCGGAAGTCAAGGAAAATAGAATCTACCTGGGAGCCTGTATCTAATCATATCTGGGTCTCATGAACAAACAAAGCGAGTTGGGTCTCACACGATCGCTGTTTCCGGAATCCATGTTGATGCCTACAGAGTAGATTCTGGGTTTCCAAAAACGACATGATACTCGAGCAAAAAACATGTTCTAAAATTCTACAACAGATCGACGTCAGAGATATAGGTCTATAGTTTTGCGCATCTGCTCGACGACCCTTCTTGAAGACTGGGACTACCTGTGTTCTTTTCCAATCATTTGGAACCTTCCATTCCTCTAGAGACTTGCGGTACACGGCTGTTAGAAGGGGGCAAGTTCTTTCGCTTACTCTGTGTAGAATCGAATTGGTATTCCGTCAGGTCCAGTGGACTTTCCTCTGTTGAGTGCTTTCAGTTGCTTTTCTATTCCTTGGACACTTATTACGATGTCAGCCACTATTTCGTTCGTGCGAGGATTTAGAGAAGGAACTGCAGTGCGGTCTTCCTATGTGAAACAGCTTTAGAAAAAGGTGTTCAGTATTTCAGTTTTACGCTTGTCATCCTGCTTCAAAGCCATCATCATCCCGGAGTGTCTGGATATGCTGTTTCGAGCCACTTACTGATTTAACGTAAGACCAGAACTTCCTAGGATTTTCTGTCAAGTCGGTACATAGAATTTTACTTTCGAATTCACTGAACGCTTCACGCATAGCCCTTCTTACGCTAATTTTGACATCGTTTAGGTTCTGTTTGTCTGAGAGGTTTTGGCTGCCTTTAAACTTGGAGTGAAGCTCTCTTTGCTTCCGCTGTAGTTTCCTAACTTTGTTGTTGAACCACGGTGGGTTTTCCCCGTCCCTCACAGTTTTACTCAGCACGTATCTGTCTAAAACGCATTTTACAATTGCCTTAAACTTTTTCCCTAAACACTCAACATTGTCAGTGTCGGAACAGAAATTTTCGTTTTGATCTGTTAGGTAGTCTGAAATCTGCCTTCTATTACTCTCGCTAAACAGATAAACCTTCCTCCCTTTTTTATGTTCCTAATAACTTCTATATCCAGGGATGCTGTAACGGCCTTATGATCACTGATTCCCTGTTCTGCACTTACAGAATCGAAAAGTTCGGCTCTGTTTGTTATCAGTAGGTCCAAGATGTTATCTCTACGATTCGGTTCTCTGTTTAATTGCTCGAGGTTATTTTCGTATGGTACACTCAGTATAATGTCACTCGATGCTCTGTCCCTACCACCCGTCCTAAACATCTGAGTATCCCGGCCTATATCTGGTAAATTGAAATCTCCACCTAAGACTATAGTATGCTGAGAAAAATTATGTGAAATGTATTCCAAATTTTCTCTCAGCTGTTCTGCCACTAATGTTGCTGAGTCGGGAGGTCGGTAAAAGGAGCCAATCCTAGCTCGGTTGTTGAGTCTAACCTCAACTCATAATATTTCGCAGGAACTATCTACTTCTACTTCACTACAGGATAATCTACTACTAACAGCGACAAACACGCCACCACCGGTTGCATGCAATCAATCCTTTCTAAACACCATCTGTGCCTTTGTAAAAATTTCGGCTGAATTTATCTCTGGCTTCAGCCAGCTTTCTGTACCTATAACGATTTCAGCTTCGGTGCTTTCTATCAGCGCTTGAAGTTCCGGTGCTTTACCAATGCAGCTTCGACAGTTTGCAATTACAATACCGATTGCTGCTTGGTCCCCGCATGTCCTGACTTTGTCCCACACCCTTTGAGGCTGTTGCCCTTTCTGTACTTCCCCGAGGCCATCTAACCTAAGAAACCGCCCAGTCCACGCCACGCAGCCCCTGCTACCCGTGTAGCCGCTTGCTGCGTGTAGTGGACTCCTCACTGATCCAGCGGAACCCGAAACGCCACCACCCTATGGCGCAAGTCTACGAATCTGCAGCCCACACGGTCGCAGAACCGTCTCAGCCTCTGATTCAGACCCTCCACTCGGCTCTGTACCAAAGGTCCGCAGTCAGTCCTGTCGACTATGCTGCAGATGGTGAGCTCTGCTTTCATCCCGCTAGCGAGACTGGCAGTCTTCACCAAATCAGACAGCCGCCGGAAGCCATAGAGGATTTCCTCCGATCCATAGCGACACACGTCATTGGTGCCGACATGAGCGACCACCTGCAGATGGGTGCACCCTGTACCCTTCATGGCAACCGGAAGGACCCTTTCCACATCTGGAATGACTCCCCCCGGTATGCACACGGAGTGCACATTGGTTTTCTTCCCCTCTCTTGCTGCCATATCCCTAAGGGGCCCCATTATGCGACTGACATTGGAACTCCCAATTACCAGTAAGCCCACCCTCTACGACTGCCCGGATCTTGCAGACTGAGGGGCAACCTCTGGAACAGGACAAGCAGACATCTCTGGCCGAACATCAGTATCAGCCGGAGACAGAGCCTGAAACCGGTTCGTCAGACAAACTGGAGAGGCCTTCCGTTCAGCCCTCCGGAATGTCTTTCGCCCCCTGCCACACCTCGAGACGACCTCCCCCTCTACAACAGGTATCAGCCTAGATGTGGGCAGTATCCCGGGTAGCCACAGTCGTAGTCCGATCGCGGGATGCGTGGGACGAGCTGGCCGTCCCCGACAAACCCCCATCCAGACCCCCACAGTGATGCCCATTGTCAACAGCCTCAAGCTGTGTGACCGAAGCCAACACTGCCTGAAGCTGGGAGCGAAGGGATGCCAACTCAGCCTGCATCCGATCATCTGATCCTGGCTGTGGAACGCAGTTGTCGTTCGAGCTGGTCCCACACATCTTCTATTTCGACAAATCGGGGTGCTGGCCAGAGGAGTATCTCACGATCAAGCACACAGGTCATAGTGAAACTTGCAGTGCGGACGAGCATTGTTCTGTTGAAAAATGGTACCACTGTAATGTCGCATTAGAGGCAATACATCAGCACACTGGATGCACAAAACATCCCAATGTGCCATCACTGATGCCTCAATCAGTACTAGCCATGATTTGGAGTCAAACCCGATGACTCTCCACATCATTACGCCAGAATTTCAATACACTTTAAGAACAGGATCTCTCTCCTTGTCGCCAGTATACTCGTCGACGATGCTAACTGGGCGTAGTCATCGATGAACACAGTGTGAGGCATTTCATCAGCAGTCCATGTTTCCCAGACACTGCACCAGTCCAAAAGCAGCTAACTGTGTTGTGGTGTGAACAGCAGCCTACGCATTATACGGTAATTACCAGGACCAGATGCTACTTGTCTTATACCAACGATGCGATATGACGCAGAATGTAGAAGGCAGTCCTTGTTCTAGTTCAGCAGATGCACATTAAAAGATGTTACCATGTGCTTTCTAGTCCGCCATACAGCGATCATCCAGAGGTCAGATTTGTCGACCCTAACCTTCACGACGAGTATGTCTGCCTTCTTGTCCTCAAGCAGTCCAACAATCGGCCACTGTCACATCCGAGTGCCCAAAAATCTTGATGCTGGATGATTCGACCAGCCGACCAAATGGATATTCGCAACGACGCCACTTTCGAAGCTGGTCAGGTGCTGAAAACGCTATCTCGCACGAGTACGGGGCATCTTCGTCTCCTTCACAATGATCGCTCAGAATCTAACTCTGTTCATGACTCTTATACACTTTCAAAGCCTGATAACAATACTAACCACGAAAAACACCAATGTATTCTGAGTGGCGTTCTACATGTCGCACAGAATTGTAATTTTTAATGATTTACGCATCCTCCAATGGCAAGTATGTGAACGAAGTTACACTAATCTTCGATCATGTCTTCTGGATGTTTCTCTTGTTTCTATCAATCAGTGTACACTGAGGTGACGATATCATATCCACGAACAGCAACATGCACATTTACAGATGGTGGTAGTACCGCACACACAAGGTATACAATGGCAGTGCTTTGAATGATCTGTTATTTGGAGCCGGGTGATTCACCTGAGAAGGTTACCAACGTCATTATGGCCGCACGATGGAAGTTAATGGACTCTGAACGCGGAGTGACAGTTGGAGCTAGACGCGTCCGACATTTCACTTCGGAAATCGCTAGAGAATTCAATAACCCGAGATCCACAATGTCAAGAGTGTGCCGGAGATACCAAATTTCAGACGTTACATCTGACCACAGCCAACGTAGTGGCCAACGGCCTTCACTTAATGATCCAGAGCAGCGGTATTTGCATAGTTTTCAGTGGTAGCAGACAAGCAACGATGCGTGAAAGAACCGCATAAATCAATAGAAATATATGGCAAACATACCGCTACGAAAATTAGGCAAAATCTGGCCTTTGCTAACAGGACGACGTCCGCTGCAGCGCCTCCCCTGAGATCGTGACTGTGGATCCCAGAAAACAGGAAAACAGTGGCTTCGTCAGATGAGTGTCGTTTTCAGTTGGATATATCTGATTGTAGGATTCGAGTGTGGCCCAGACTCTGCAATGTCATGGACCCAAGTTGTCAACATGTCAATTTGAAAGCTGGTGTCGGGTTGTGTTGGGTTGGGTTGTTTTGGGGGAGGAAACCAAACAGTGTGTCATCGGTCTCATCAGATTAGGGAAGGATGGGGGAAGAAGTCGGACGTACCATTTTCAAAGGAACCATCCTGGCATTTGCCTGAAGAGATTTAGGGAAATCAAGGAAAACCTAAATCAGGGTGACCGGACGCGGGATTGAACCATCGTTCTCCGGAATGCAAGTCCAGTGTACTAACCACTGGTGGCGGCTCCAAAATGGTGTGGACAGTATTTTCAAGGAATGCGCTGCGTCTTCTTGTCCAACTGAACATATCATTGACTGTAAATGGTTATGTTCGACTACTTGAGGAGCATTTTCAGCCATTCATGGGCTTGATGTTGCTAAATAACAATGGGATTTTTATGGAGACAATGCGCCGAGTCACCAAGCCACAATTGTTCGCGATTGATTTGAAGTACATTCTGGCTAGTTCGATCGGATGGTTCGGCCACCCAGATAGGAAGGCATGAATTCCATCGAACAGCTATGATACATAATCAAGAGCTCAGTTCTTGCATAAAACCCTACACCGGCAACACTTTCGCAATTATGAACAGCTATAAAGACAGCGAGGCACAATATTCCTGAAGGATACTTCGAGCGACTTTTTAAGTCCATTCCACGCCGAGTTGTTGCACTTCTCCCGGCAAAAGGCGGCCCGTCACGGAATTAGGAGGAATTCTATGACTTTCGTCAACTCAGTGTACAATATCGCCATCCGTGGAACTGCCCTACAACACTATTTTCTCTTCCATGTCGATATACAGTGAGCTAATTCCTCAACGCCATGACTATAATACCGAATGGCCACTGGTACCCGGATTATGAGATACAAAGAGGCGGTTACTGATCATCCAGTTTTATACGTCTTTATAAGATAGCAGTAGAGAGCCACACTACTATAGGTACGAACGCATGTGCTCGCCTTCGGGTAGATGAACAAACATAACAGTAAGATGGCGGTGAGTGAGTGACGTGCACTAGTTCAGCTCGGAAATTCACCTGAATTTTGGAGGTGTTATTAAGCCGTTAGGCCGTTCGAGATTCGTATGACGATAGCCTAGCGTCACATGTGCACTTCAATTTGTATATCTGTTGCGGGTAACTTAAATTAAAATGGCAAACCGTCGAACAACGAGCAGCATTACAAACAACCAGAGCGGCGAGAACGCTGGGGTCGAGACGACACTGGAAATAATTGCGTCCACACTGCTGACGTCGCCGCACTCGTCACGGTTGAGGTGAGTGCCGCACTACAGGCACAGTTCACGGTCGGGCTCGCTGTCCAGACCACCACTGATGGCTGTCACTGCAGCAGTGACGGACAAAATGAAGAAAACACTACAGACGAATGCGAGAAAGGTGCCTACTTTGAAGAATTGATTAAAATACACTGAATATAGAGCGCGATTGTTCAAACGGAAACTGATCGATAAGTCTGACGAGCTTGAAAAATATCAGAGACGCAATAATCTCAAACTGTTCGGTACTCCAGAAAACTGTAGAGCGAATACAGACGAGTTGGTCATCAGTCTGGCCCGAGAGAAGCTTGACCTGCAAGTTGCAATGAATGACATTGACTGCAGTCATATACTGGGACGTACAGGTAGGATACCATATTCACAAAACCTACACCCATAACAGTGAAATTCGTGTTTGGTACTGACAAAATGTGAAACCTTCAGAGCGAAAAAGAAACTAGTAAAGTCAGGTCACACAACACACAGGCACCTCACCAGTGGAATAATAATCTGATCGGTGCGATTTCCAGATTTAGGCCACAAAACGTATGGACAATTAATGGCAAGATAATAATGCAGACGGAAAATTGAAAAATTTCAATTTGCAATGCAAATGAACACGCAAGTTGTGCTACAGGAGCTAAGTCCATGTCAACTATTGCTTCCGATAGTTCGTTTATTTATATTGTTATTCTAAATTACAGATAGCCATAAATGAACTAAGCTTTGTTTAACTTCAGTACTAATCCCTGTGCTCTTTTCTGTTTATATTTGTTTTGCTAATTACTGTATGCCTACCTACTTTGTCTTCCATTTTCATTTAGCAATTCATTAACATAATATTGTTATGACTTATCATTAGCACCATTAATTGTACATTCTGTTTTATTTCATTTATTTTCTTTTTAATACTGTTGCACACAGATTATGCTAGCTCTGTTTAACGAAATTGTTTTCCTGTCGCCACTATGCGATCCTACAACTGCCACAAACCTTGCTGGTCGTGGCCACAAAACCATCCTTTTCCCTGAAACTACCTGCCACTTCCACTTCCTGGAATATGCGCTCTTCCATCCTAGCAGATTCCTTAGCTTTGTTCCCTCGTCAGTGCTGACCTAGATTTGGAGCTACCTGTCTACGGCTTCATCACGTGTTGTATCCCGAACGCACTAGGCTCCATTTTCACAGATAAATGTCCAATCTTTGCCAGTCATCTCGACGAACTCCGCCGACCGGTGTGGCCGAGCGGTTCTTAGCGCTTCGGTTTGGAACCGCGCGACCGCTGCGGTCGCAGGTTCGAATCTTGCCTCGGGTATGGATGTGTGTGATGTCCTTAGGTTAGTTAGGTTTAAGTAGTCCTAAGTTCTAGGGAACTGATGACCACAGCAGTTAAGTCCCATAATGCTCAGAGTCATTTGAACCATTTTTCGACGAACTCCGTCATATATTTCAAGACACAGACATACATCCAATACCTTTTTGAAGACCTGGCTCAAACCAAGTATTCCGACAAGTTCGGTTGCATATTTATAAGACACGATAGATATAACACATCAGGGGATTGAGCAGGGGCATGCATACACTCTCATTTGTCACCCACTGTGGTACACACATCTAACAATAACGAAGATACGGAAATGGAATATAACTTGTTCTGGCCGCTGTGGCTGAGTGGTTCTAGGCACTTTAGTCTGGAACCGCGAGATCGCTGCGGTCGCAGGTTCGGATCCTGCCTCGGGCATTGATGTGTCTGATGTTGTTAGGTTTGTTAGGTTTAAGTAGTTCTACGTTATATGGGACAGATGACCTGAGAAGTTAAGTCTCATAGTGCTCAGAGCCATTTGAATCATTTTTTGGAACGGCCACATAAATTTAATCTAGAGGAAGCAGTTGACTGACTGAGATTCATTGAAAGAATCCTCAGTAAATGTAGTCCGTCAACAAAGGAAGAAGCCTGCAAAAACGCTCGTTCGATCAAAAAATACGTCAATATTGCTCGCTAGTATCGGGTCCGTATCAGATAGAACTGATGGAGAAAACAGAGAAGATTCACAACACAGCAGAACGTGTCATTACAGTTTCATTTAGAAAGCGCGAAAGAGTCACGGGGATGCTGTGTCAAGTCTAGTGGCAGAAGCTGGAAGAGAGGCGTTCTGCATCACAATAAGGTCTACTGTTAAAGTTCTGAGAGCATACATTCCAGGAAGATTCATCCAATATGTTGATCTCTTCATCATACATCTCGCGAAAAGACTGTGAAGATAAAATTAGAGAAATTTGAACAACACTGTGGTTTAACAACAATCGTTTTTCCCCCGAACCATATGCGACTGGAATAGGAAAAGCGGGAAGTGAGACACGTACACAATGTACCCTTCACCACACACCGCAAGGTGGCTAGCGGAGTATAGACGTGGATGTAATATGTCCTCGTTAAAGCGAGGAGGATTTTTTTGGAATTAATTGTAAACCATTAAAACACATGTTTGTGTTTGTTTGTGACCTTGTGAAGAATCATATGCCACAATCACCTCAAATTTTATTAACACCATGGGAAGTGTGGAGATATAGGAGTCTTCATTCTCCATAATTAAACATTTAACATTTGATATCCACAATTTGCAACACTGTAGAAGCAACAAGATTACGGCACTTTCTGGTACCACTATGAAAACCCGTTTCCTGCTCTCAAACGCGAATGGTGAGCGGGGACAAGATTTTCGTTAACTCCCGTAATAGTTCGAGTTTCTCTCATTTTCCGTCGTGGCCACTTCTCTAAATGTACACAAAACGGTATAAAAAATGGCTGGTAGCATTCGAAGCCAGAGTAAAAGGCCTGTACACCACTGAAACGAATGAATTGCAGCATGTCAGTTTTTCTATTTACATCGGGAACCCATGAAAAACAAAATAGTACTTAAAAGTTCCGAAGAACTGGTCCTGTCATTATTTTAAATTGTAATCCAAGAACACATAAATACATCTCTACAAATGGAACTCGCTGTTTTTATCTATAATTCCCTTGCCTGTCTTCTCGACAAGTAGGTTTGAGCCGGTAGCTCGTAGAGCTCTTTCTTTTGAAAGATGACTATTGCCTCGTGTAGTATGTAGGTAAAATATCCTTTATAAAGGATACATCGGGCTGATGAAACAGAACATGCATTCAATATTATGTTTCCCGCATTCAGCCACACCTATTTTCTCCCTCGCGAATTCCACAACAGTTTTCATCTTGGACGCTATACGATAATATCGTGACCGACAAGCAAATAAATAAACGGGTTTCTTGTAACAGAAAAAAATGAAACGGGTAGATGCTGCGATGGCTACAATATTCACTTGTATTTTGTCCTGCTGTGAGTAGCACCGATGAAACAAATTTCAACTAATTTAACAAGACTGACTGACTAGCTATCGGTGTGACTAATAATAGAAATCAGTTTCTCTGTTGTCAATTTGTCAACGCAAATTATTACACTGAAGCTATAGATATTAGAAGATACTGCAAATCCATTTCCTTATTGGTGTACAACAGAATTGTCTGTGAATACTCGTTTCTTTTATTCAAAACTAAATCAGGTGCGCCTTTTGTAATTTTATTAACGCGCGTATTTATTCAAGGCACTGAAATGACGCGTTTTCGCTATTAGTTTAACGAATTACTCTTGAACAAAAAAAGAGAAAATGTTCATCAGATTACATCCCGGATATCCGTTACTGTTTGCTCAGTTAATTAAATTTGGACTCGAGTGAGACAGTGGACGAAAAATGGATTACCGAAGCAGTGGAGTGATTTTCAAATGGTAGCTGACCTAATTTCTCTATAAAACAGCAAGAAAGAGATGAAATTTCGACGTTGCACCAATTCTCGTTTTGATTCTTTGTATCTCTGCAATGTAGGACAGACAAAATACAATCATTTTGCTCTCTGTCAAATGGAACAATGGCAAAAACATACTATAGTATGGATTACAGTGTTGCTGTTGAGGACCACTATGTTACAAAATGAATGAATAAACTATTAGTTTAATTAATTTCATTGTTGCACAGTATTGACCAAGGCTAAGAGCTTTATGACGTAATGAAACAGAGCTAAGAATTCATGCGTTAAATGCTATAGTACCCTCTAAAACAAACAGGTATTGCAAATACAAGGATATTCACTTCAGTAAATATTAGAAGGGGAAGTCAAAGATAATGGTTTAAAATACGGAGAAAATAATAGACACTGCTAGTACCCAAATTCATTTTGAAGTAGTACAGTCAAAAGACAGTAAAGAAGAATGAACAGAGTATGAGGAAGCAATGTAAGAAGCACACGAAACGGAAACAGAAATTAGAAAAAGAGACAGATAGACAGATAGACGGGCAGAATGGGGCGAGTTGATGCAGAGCTCAGGCCAGCCACTGGACTTCATAAGGTTTCAATCCCAAATTCCACCACCCACACGTAGGTTTCCAGTTTTCCATAAATTCCTTACTGCGAAGACACAACTGCTTTCCTTCACCACACTTCTTCAATCCAAGCTTCATCTCGGACTGAAATGACCACGTCGTCGACGGGGTATTTTCTTCCTTCCTAGATGTTATACATGACAATAAAATCTTGTTTCCATAAGGGTCAGCAAAGCTTTAAGTTACCTACTTAACATTAGTGCCAAGTGCATTTACTTTGACAAGTGTAAGTGTTAATTGCCCATTGATCTGTTATTTCCTATAATCAAGAGAAATGCAGATGTTTTATGGGTCCGTAAGTGTCTCAAAGCGTACAAAGCTAAATACTGGAAATAAGAAACAGAAATACTATGGGATACACTATCTAATTGATATAACTAATAAAAGGAAAGAACATTCTCATTAGACGCACGGAGGTATGGAATGCGTTGGTGGCGTTGTGGGAATGTAACACGGCAAGAAAAATCATCATTTGTAGACTACAGAGTAATTCTAGCTCCGATACGGACTGCTGTTGCAGAAATCCACCAACATAAGCTACCTTTTGCACATTACGTATGGCTCAGGGCCCGGGAAAGAGCATACCGGAAACTACTAAGGCGTGTAACACCACAAATGCAGATAAAATACCTACTGCACCATCCAAAATTTTTCACTGTCCTTTTGGTTCTGAAGCTGTAACATGTATTACAGTAATTATGTTTAATACGTAAACGATGTACTAGTGTATCTATTTTTGACTTTATATAACTGATTGAGCCAAGGGACTTTTATTGAAATGTATCGATAGCAACGACAAAATAGTAGTAGCTGTGCAGTTTTTTATCTTTGAATATGGGGAGTTTCTGTCGAGTTGCGAACAGAGAGGAGGCAGAGTAGCAGGGGTGATGGAAGAGTACGGAAGGGTTTGCTGTGGGCTCCCGTCGACGTGGTATGCAGCCAAGCGCGCTCCAGTGTAGACGTGCCTGATTTTTTAATCCGCGAGTATTGAGAACACGACTGGAGTGGACGGCGGAGGAAGCTGCAATTCCAACTACTGCCTATCACATACATGTCCGTGGCTCTGGAGACGACTCGGTGCTCATCTCATCGAACAGCAGCAGGAGCAGCTCAGAATTGTGTTCGGCTATATTCTTTGTTGTCCGCACAGCTACAACATCGTAAGACTGTTAAGGCACTGCCCAGCAACACTTCCTTTACAAAGTATGTATAACTTGAATAATACACTACTGGCCATTGAAACTGCTACACCACGACGATGACGTGCTACAGACGCGAAATTTAACCGACAGGAAGAAGATGCTGCGATATGCAAATGATTAGCTTTTCAGAGCATTCACACAAGGTTGGCGCCGGTGGCGATACCTACAACGTGCTCACATGAGGAAAGTTTCCAACCGATTCTTCATACACAAACAACAGTTGACTGGTGTTGCCTGGTGAAACGTTGTTGTGATGCCTCGTGTAAGGAGGAGAAATGCGTACCACTACGTTACCGACGGGCCTTTCTGGATACAGAAAATGTTCGTCTGCTACTCTGGCCAGCACATTCTCCAGAGCTCTCACCAATTGAAAACGTCTGGTCAATGGTGGCCGAACAACTGGCCCGTCACAATACGCGAGTCACTACTCTTGATGAACTGTGGTACCGTGTTTAAGCTGCATGGGCAGCTGTGCCTGTACACGCCATTCGAGCTCTGTTTGACTCAATACCAAAGCGTATCAAGGCCGTCATTACGGCCAAAGTTGGTTGTTGCGGGTACTGATTTCTCAGGATCTATGTACCCAAATTGCGTGAAAATGTAATCACACGTCAGTTCTAGTATAATATATTTGTCCGATGAATACCCTTTTATCATTTGCATTTCTTCCTGGTGTAGCAAATTTTAATGGCCACTAGTGTAATTTTTAATTGTTAAAACACGTAATTTTTAAGGAACCTGTGTTGTCGTCAGACATTATTATCAATCAGGGCCCCTTTCCTTTCTATGCAATCAGCGAGTGTCGTAAGAATATGAAAAGTGATTAACTAATTACTACCAGATTGTGTGCTTGCTAAACAACAGTTTCAGTCTCAATTTTCTGCTTCAGGAACTTGGTTCAAATGGCTCTGACCACTATGGGGCTTAACATCTGAGGTCGTCAGTTCCCTAGACTTAGAACTATTTATACTTAACGAACCTAAAGACGTCACACGCTTCCGAGGCAGAATTCGAACCTGCGACCGTAGTGGCCGAGGGTACTAGACTGAAGCAACTACACTCCTGGAAATGGAAAAAAAAACACATTGACACCGGTGTGTCAGACCCACCATACTTGCTCCGGACACTGCGAGAGGGCTGTACAAGCAATGATCACACGCACGGCACAGCGGACACACCAGGAACCGCGGTGTTGGCCGTCGAATGGCGCTAGCTGCGCAGCATTTGTGCACCGCCGCCGTCAGTGTCAGCCAGTTTGCCGTGGCATATGGAGCTCCATCGCAGTCTTTAACACTGGTAGCATGCCACGACAGCGTGGACGTGAACCGTATGTGCAGTTGACGGACTTTGAGCGAGGGCGTATAGTGGGCATGCGGGAGGCCGGGTGGACGTACCGCCGAATTGCTCAACACGTGCGGCGTGAGGTCTCCACAGTACATCGATGTTGTCGCCAGTGGTCGGCGGAAGGTGCACGTGCCCGTCGACCTGGGACCGGACCGCAGCGACGCACGGATGCACGCCAAGACCGTAGGATCGTACGCAGTGCCGTAGGGGACCGCACCGCCACTTCCCGGCAAATTAGGGACACTGTTGCTCCTGGGGTATCGGCGAGGACCATTCGCAACCGTCTCCATGAAGCTGGGCTACGGTCCCGCACACCGTTAGGCCGTCTTCCGCTCACGCCCCAACATCGTGCAGCCCACCTCCAGTGGTGTCGAGACAGGCGTGAATGGAGGGACGAATGGTGACGTGTCGTCTTCAGCGATGAGAGTCGCTTCTGCCTTGGTGCCAATGATGGTCGTATGCGTGTTTGGCGCCGTGCAGGTGAGCGCCACAATCAGGACTGCATACGACCGAGGCACACAGGGCCAACACCCGGCATCATAGTGTGGGGAGCGATCTCCTACACTGGCTGTACACCTCTGGTGATCGTCGAGGGGACACTGAATAGTGCACGGTACATCCAAACCGTCATCTAACCCATCGTTCTACCATTCCTAGACCGGTGAGGGAACTTGCTGTTCCAACAGGACAATGCACGTCCGCATGTATCCCGTGCCACCCAACGTGCTCTAGAAGGTGTAAGTCAACTACCCTGGCCAGCAAGATCTCCGGATCTGTCCCCCATTGAGCATGTTTGAGACTGGATGAAGCGTCGTCTCATGCGGTCTGCACGTCCAGCACGAACGCTGGTCCAACTGAGGCGCCAGGTGGAAATGGCATGGCAAGCCGTTCCACAGGACTACATTCAGCATCTCTACGATCGTCTACATGGGAGAATAGCAGCCTGCATTGCTGCGAAAGGTGGATATACACTGTACTAGTGCCGACATTGTGCATGCTCTGTTGCCTGTGTCTATGTGCCTGTGGTTCTGTCAGTGTGATCATGTGATGTACCTGACCCCAGGAATGTGTCAATAAAGTTTCCCCTTCCTGGGACAATGAATACACGGTGTTCTTATTTCAATTTCCAGGAGTGTATAACCGCTCGGCCACTGCGGCCGGCCCTCAGGAAGTGTTGATTCTTGTATTGCGTATCAGAAGCTACTTAAAGTAAAGTAAAATTTCACTGCAAAGAACTAATGAGTAAAGATACTGCACAGATTATAAGGGCACAGTTTCATTTGTTCTGTATTTAGCTTTGCGTGCGACTTCTCCTGGCTTAATAGGTATCGTATTGTTGTTATTTTAAAAGAAAAACCAATTGCTCATTTGCTTAAACTAAATTCAGTTCAGTCTTTCAATAATCAAAGGTAATGCTACGTCAGATGGCCACTTGTTACGACTTCTGCAGTACTTGTTACGGCCGTTTGCTGCTTGTTAGGACTTCTGCAGTACTCGTTAGCAGCAGACACAGGGGCTGCGCCGAAGACAATTATTTATTGAGCTTTCTTTACAATTTCTCCAAATGGTTCAAATGGCTCTGAGCACTATGCGACTTAACATCTGAGGTCATCAGTCCCGTAGAACGTAGAACTACTGAAACCTTACTAACCTAAAGACATCACACCCATCCATGCCCGAGGCAGGATTCAAACCTTCGACTGTAGCAGTCGCGCGGTTCCTGACTGAGCACCTAGAACCGCTAGACCACTGCGGCCGGCTACAATTTCTCCCTCGTCGTCGCTGCCCAGCCCTGCGGTTCCTTCCGCCTGGCTGCTGCTGTGTAGTTTCTCCGAGAATGCGCGCAACGCCCGCCACCAGTGGTCCGCTGAAGTCAGGATGCCCTGTGGTTCATATGAACTCGTCGGCGCTCGGCAGCCCAGTATGGCACCCCCACGGAGCCGCGTCGCCGCGAGGTCTGCTGCCGCCGCCTGCTGCACCGGTAGCAGGGAAGTCGTCAGTCGCGATGTCCGCGAGCTCCCGTCATGGACGGACCTCGCACCGTGGAACCGGGTTGCCGTGGAGTCCGGGCGTCAGTCCCCGGCGGCGCCTGAGCCCAAGACCCCGCTGCGGCCGGTCCTGCTGGAAGTTCTCGCTGTAGTTAGTCAGCCATGGTGCCGACCGAACTCGGGCCGAACCCCAGAGCTGAAGTAGACATATGGCGGCGAACGGATGACTCCAGCAAGCTTGAACAGGCTTCCGAAACCGTCACCTATGAAGATTGAACATATTTTGGATTTGAGGTCCGCCAGTTATGCAAAACACCGTTTTTCTTTAACACCCAAACATGTTTCGGCACCACTGTGCCATCATCGGTGGGTTTCCTTTTTATTTTGCACTGTAATATGAACATTTATGTTAGAAGTTTGTAAGGTTATGTTAATATTTAGTAGAAACAATCGATCGCTTTTTTGTATATACCTTTACATTTGATGAATGTGAAATTTACAGATCCCTTTTATGTTGTAGCTTGTCATCTGTAACCAAACAATGTTGTTTAGAACGTTTTTTGGTGGGAATTAATTACAGATGACAAGCTACAACATAAAAGGGATCTGTAAATTTCACATTCATCAAATGTAAAGGTATATACAAAAAAGCGATCGATTGTTTCTACTAAATATTAACATAACCTTACAAACTTCTAACATAAATGTTCATATTACAGTGCAAAATAAAAAGGAAACCCACCGATGATGGCACAGTGGTGCCGAAACATGTTTGGGTGTTAAAGAAAAACGGTGTTTTGCATAACTGGCGGACCTCAAATCCAAAATATTTTTAACTGCAAACACGGCCAATACAAGGAGCTGCACGTCAAAATGAAGAAGATTGAACATTCGGACATGGACCACGTCCGTCCCCAGATCCGAACTGCTTCCTAATGGCTTCTCTCCGTTGCTGCCTGCGCTCTATATCCACCCTCGGTGGCAGCTTCTTGTTATTACTCCCTCAGTATATTTCAGCATAGCTTAGCGTGCTGGCCTCACTTCTCATTACTCAGCACTCTCCAGGCTTCGCTCGGCTCTCGGTCTGCGGGCGTCCTTGCATCAGCCGGTTGATAGACTGCAACTGTCAGCAAGGCTATCTGTGCTGCGCCTACTTCGCAATGCCACGATCGCCGGCTGCCTCTGTGTGCTATTCTCCACTGCGTGAAGCATCGCTTACTACCTGTGACTGCAACAGTAAATTGCTTGCCCGTTTTAAAATTTTGCAATACGTTATACTCAGGTTACTGAAAGTTTATTTTTTACATAACAAAGTTTAAGTTAAGTTAGTCATTTATTTAACCAGGAATTTCATACAACGTTACATTCAAAATTTATTGTTTCAGAATGAGTAACTGCAAACCCAATGCTTTCTGATTCATTAATTTTCTTGAGAACTATTGTGCTGTGGAAAAGCCTGACAACCTTCTGTTGCCACGCTAGAGATTATTAGCTTAAAATTCCTTGCTATTACCTTTCTCAAGATTCTGTAGATTCACTGCCCTAGTGGACTAACGACCGTTTAGTTATCTTTTGTTGAACATTCGGACATGGACCACGTCCGTCCCCAGATCCGAACTGCTTCCTAATGGCTTCTCTCCGTTGCTGCCTGCGCTCTATATCCAGCAGGAATACGTCTTTTACCCTCGGTGGCAGCTTCTTGTTATTACTCCCTCAGTATATTGCAGCATAACTTAGCGTGCTGGCCTCACTTCTCATTACTCAGCACTCTCCAGTTATTCATTCAATTCCGTTTGCTAATGTTCTACGAACACTGAACATAATAAAAACGTGTAAGGCTCAGACAGAGATAAACTCTAAATTCTTGGAGGTTTGGCATATGGAAATACACCAACAATAATAACGACGACAACGGCAACAACGACGTCAGCATTTCAACAGCAACATCATCAAGAGTGACAACAATTCTTGTTACACCTCGGTATTCCTTTTGGCTCCCCCTCACCTCCAGCCCGCATTTCGACCGTTATACACTGAAGCGCCAAAGAAACTGATATAGGCATGCATATTCACTTACGGACGTATGTAAACAGGCAGAATACGGCGCAGCGGCCGGCAGCGCCTATATAAGACAACAAGTGTCTGTTGCAGTTGTTACATCGTTTACTGCTGCTACAATGGCAGTTTATCAAGATTTAAGTGAGTTTGAACGTGGAGTTATAGTCGGCGCACGAACGATGGGACACATCATCTCCGAGGTGGCGACGAAGTGAGGATTTCCCCGTACGACCATTTCAAAATTGTACCGTGAATATAAGGAATCTGATAAACACCAGATCACCGACATCGCTGCGGTCGGAAAAAGGTCCTGCAAGAACGGGTCCAACGGCGGCTGAACAAAATTGTTCAACGTGACAGAAGTAAAACTCTTGGGCAAATTGATACAGATTTTGATGCTGGGTCATCAAAAAGTGTCAGCATGCGAACCATTCGACGAAACAATATCCATATTGGCTTTCGGGGCCGAAATTCCACTCGAGTACCCTTGGTGATTGGACGATACAAAGCTTTACCCCTCATCTGCACCGGTCAACATCGACATTCGGATGTTGATGATTGGAAACATGTTGCCTGGGCTGACGAGTCTCGTTTCGGATTCCATCGAGTGGATGGACATGTACTGGTGTGGAGACAACCTCGTAAATCCATGGACCCAGTTTGTCAGCATAAACTGTTTCAGGTAGTGGAGGTCTGTAATATGGTGGGACGTCTGCTTTTGGACTGATATTGGATCAGTGATACGTATAGATACGACTCTGACAGGTGACGCGTACGCAAGCTTCCTGTCCAATCATCTGCATCCGTTCATGTCCATTGTGCAATCCGACGGACTTGGGCAATTTCAGCAGGACAATGTTACACCCCACCAGTCCAGAATTGCTACAGAGTGGCTCCAGGAACACTCTCCCAGCTTAAACACTTCCGCTGGCCACAAAGCTCTCCAGACATGAACATTATTGAGCATATCTGGGATGCCTTGCAAGGTGCCATTCAGAAGAGATCTCCACCGCTTGTACTCTTGCGAATTTATGGACAGCCCTGCAGGATTCATGATGTCAGTTCCCTCCAACACTACTTCACACATTCTTCGAATCTATGCCATGTCGTGTTGCAGCACTTCTTCGTGTTCGTGGGTGCCCTACACGATATTAGGCAGCTGTAGCAGTTTCCTTGGCTATTCAGTGATAAAGAAGCGGTAAAATGACAGGTGTAAGAGCGTTACCTGCAAATAAGTCTCTGTGAATGTGAAACATCTCATTTACGTTTCCTACATGATTTCATGTAGGCGTAACTTACATATTTTTAACTTTTTCACAAGGTTACCTCGTTAAGTGAGCGAAAATTTTACAGTATTCTCACGTCAATATAAGGCACTCTGTTGTAGATACAGCTGAAGACCGTGGGCATTCATAAATTACATAATACAGGGCTCCTTGGACCGTGTTTACTTTAGCTAAAATTTCTGCCCAGAGAGACCGCGGTCGACTAAAAAAAAAAAAAAACGCTCTGAAGTTTCTTCTCTGATAACGTGAAACATGTTACGATCCTGGCAAACGCAATCAAATGCCCTTTTATAGTCAATTAAAAAACAATCTTACGGAGTGTTATGAAAAGCTAATTTCTGCGAGAAAGCTGAAACGTAAAGGATAAATAAGAGCACAACACTTCTAGAATGGAAAAATCCGACAATTAGCATTGGATTTGCTACAGAATACTTTGATTCCAGTCATTCGTTTCCTAAATAAATGAAAATTAGGGAAGGAAAATATAATAGCTTAGGAATTTACATAAAACGCAACTGCTTGAGTTAAAATGACAATACTTATTAAATGGAACGTGATGAATATCACCCATAGACTCACAAACACTAAAACGTAATAAATCTAGTATATAAACAAACACAGCTGTCACCAAAGTGTTGTAAAATTGAAATATTCTGCTCAGCTTGAACGTTTCCCCAATAAGAAACACCCTATTGCGCTGTGATTGGGTCAAGACAGCCGAGACAATGGCATATGCTGAAACACCGACGCATACAAATGAACATCCCCCAACGAGCCCTGTATGTACAGACACGAGTTTTAAAGGCGTCATACATCGTAAACTGTTCAATAATGTCTAACCTGCATTAATCTAAGACTTTTATGTACAACTATACCACAAAGTAAGTACATATCGTAAATTAACGTACACAGTGCTCTTTGGGATACTGATACCTGGAAAGGCACACAAACTAACGTTTTAGCGAACAAGCTATTGCTCAGTGACAATACTGAATACCAAAACTCTAAAATTTTCTCAAAAGAGAAATAACATTTGAGAGAAACAAATATATTGCGGAGAGAGAACCATCTAACTTCCTGAAAGTTCTAAATCACTTGTCTGTAGCAGATCTGAGAATATGTCAACAATCACCTTTTAATATGTGCAATGCTTTCATTTACATTAGTATTTATATTCCTAAAATTTGCATATTTGCCTTGACTCTTGCAAAATACACGTTAGTTTGCCACATCTGCAATTTTCGCAGTGCGGAGTCTATTTGTATTCATTGTGAAGAAACTTTATCCAATACTCTGATCGCATAGTTCGTATTCATTAACTGAAAAATGTGAAATATTCCAAAAAAAGTTTTTACGTACCATCACACACAATTCATCAATAAAAATTAAGTTCTTCTGGATTTATATAGTTGAGTGCATTACTGTGATTAAAAATACAGTGCCTAAAAAAGAAAAGTAGTAGACCTGGTAGGACAACGTCGACTTTGATCTGATGACGGCATACGCCATCTGGTGCATATTTCGTGTACTGATAATGGTTTCAACGCCGTCCTCCAACAGATAGCGCAGTGGCATAACTACCAGAGCGTCACTTGTGTCTACTTTTTAACAGGGAATGCTCACAGCCAGAAGACAGCGTGCTGTAAACATGTGAAGGAAGCAGACAACCAAGCCACAGAGAGGCACTCGTGTTTTCTGCAGGCAACTGAGCTAATTTGAAAGCAAGATGGTCCTTTTGGAGAACTGTCACATAAGGGGACGTACCACGTCAGTTGTGCAACCATCCTGTTATCAGTGGTCACCTGAACATACAATCGTAGGCGAGGTTCTGGACGTCCAAGCGGCATAGACGCCCGCCAGGATCGGCGTATTGCAAGGACAGCAGTGGTAGGTCGTGGAGTTACCACAGCACAGATAAGACGGCTCGTGAACCCAGACATCTCAAGACGACTTGTTGCGAACCGGTTATTAGCAGTTGAGTTATGGATATGCACACATCCACCTCGTCTTTCGGTCACGCCTCAGCATCGACGTACGCTGCTCGACTGTAATACTTCGCATGGCTGGCTTCACCTTGTTTAAAATCATCTCTGAGTAGTATTGGCTGTTCATTGTACGCTGCTCTTAGAGATAATCACAAAAATCGTGACCTTAAACATCCCAAAACACCGTCAACATCACTTTTCCTGCTGAAGCTTAGGTTTAGAATTGTTTCTTGACAGGTGAGTTGGTGTGCTTCCACTCCATACTTTGTCTTTTTGATTCTGGCTCATAATAGTAAACCCAAGTTTCACCACAAGTTTAAATTTTGTTGAGGAAGTGCTTACCTTCTCTCTTACAACGTTGCTTTAGCTCTATGCATACTGTCCACTTTTTTCCTTGTGCAGCCACGTCAACTCCTTTGGGACCCATCTTGCACATGTTCTGTGGTACTTCAGCTTCTTACAGATAATGTTACGAACTGTACCAGTACTAATTTGAACCTTATCGAGTATCATTTCCACACGGCGGTTGGTATGAATAATGTCAATTCGCTTTTGAAGTGAGGGAGTTCAACAAACTGCAACTCGTCTGCCAGAATGGTGTTCATCAGTCACTGAGTCATCACCATTTTTGAACGGTTCTACTCACTAGGAAAAATTTGCGCGATTCATACAACCTTCACCGTAAACATTAGACATTCTGTACTATGTATTCACTGGTCTCTCGCCTTCAGCAAGTGAAAAAAGAACAGAACGTTATTCAACTAATGTGAAGGTTTCAAGTGGACTCACCATCTTGAAATGTATTTTTGAAGTGTTGAGGTGATGTTCGTACATCAGCTAATCAGGGCTCATCCCAGGGATGCCAACTTAAGGCCATAAAAGCACCATACTTGCCCTAGTAACAGTTTTTTTTCTCAGCCCAATTTGTCTCTTTAGTTATTGAATGACCCTTGTACTTACACCGTTTATTTAGTTTTGAAATTTCTTTCAAAACACATGAATCCATTTCAGCTAGATGTGCTTGCCATTAATCATCAATATGAATGTAATTTTAAATTTTTTCTTCTTGGTTTATGTAATTCCTTAATAATTTCATCACGAATATTTAGACTTTTAGCTACAAAATCTTTTGTTGAACTTACTCTTTTTAATTTTACCTGCCATACAAAGACCTTCAGTTCTTTGTCTTCCATTTTTAAGTGTTACTCTGTGAGTATTATGTGTTTCAGTATATTTTTCAGCATGTTGAACAGTAGGTATGGTTATCCATTTATTGAGTTAAAAATTTGATAAGATTTAAATTATTGTTCCATTGTATCACCATCAGTTTATTCCAAAATGAGTTCACCAAACAGGAGTAATTCACTTCAACAGGTAGAGTCTTAACTGCTTTATTTAGAGTTACAAATATTTTTTATTTTCATTTCAGGTAATGGATGTAAAATTTCTAATTTATCAAAACTATGTTTTTTCAAGAATGAAGTCATGAAATACAAGTTCTGAATTATCTAGACATTGATCTAATGAGATAATTTCATCATTAGTGTCAATAAAAGTAGCAATTTTTTCTTATGTTAATCTTAAATTTTTTCCACCTTTTTATAAATTCTTAGCATTTGGATTGATCTAAGCTTTTGGAGTAAAACTACAAGTGATTAATTTAATTTCCATTCAACCAACCTACAGGTACAATGTAATTATCAATCATTGATGTAGATTTTCCATAACTACATGCTACTATTATGC
The DNA here is from genome assembly GCF_023897955.1 of Schistocerca gregaria. NCBI lineage: Eukaryota > Metazoa > Arthropoda > Insecta > Orthoptera > Acrididae > Schistocerca > Schistocerca gregaria. Next base: position 601,468,491 of record NC_064923.1, on the reverse strand, counting down.
ACACTAAAAGTTTGGTCAAAGTTTACCAGGTTTATATTTTCATTTATTTTCTACAATTCCTATTTTTGGTTGCCAATCTGTCATTTAATTAAATAAATTTTTATTAGTATAAATGGCCCATCAATTTCAGCTTGGTAGTAAAACATCTGTTCTTAATGGAACTTTAACTGTTCCAAAAAGTGAACCTTATACAAATGTTAGATTAGTTGGTTTTTATGCAATTTTTTAACTCCAAATATTACATCGAAAAATAACAAATTGTATTGCGTTGGAGAAATGATAGAAATTCCTGTAGGTTAATATAGTTTAAAAAGTTTAGATAAACTTATTCTTTTGACAAACCAAACATTCTCTCTAAAGCTGATGAAATTTCAAATGGAGTTACTATTCAGCATGATGTTAAGCTGTATATGGATATAGAAGAAGATAATACAGCAAGCGTGCTAGGAGTTAAATATCAAATTATTGAAGCTAATAGAAAGAAAGTTGCGAAACATCTTCCTAATATTATTCTATTTGAATTTATAAACCTAAATTTTAATCTATCTGTTGGAATATGTGCACAGGATACTAATCAATTCTATGAGAAAGTAATATTATTGTTCATTCAGGCCTTATGCAGAATTTCTTGGATCAATAATTCAAGAATCACATCATCCTGTTGATATTCCTATTTCTGATCCTATTCCAGATATAGAAATTACTGTAACAGATGAAACAGATAGTTTAATTGACATTAATGGTACCTGTATAAGAGTTGTTTTAATAAGTCTTTATAAATTATATACTTAATAAATGGTGAACAAATTCGAGAGTTAGCAGTTTTACTCATTCCCTGTGAATGAAAGAAGCAAAAATAATTTAAATTCATCAAACAATGGTACAGAGATTAAAACAAATATTGGTGATGGATAACTTCATCCAAATCACACACAATTATACATGAACTTTAGAACTGTTATAGCTAATTCATGTAGACCATAATCAGGTTATACAACATATAATGGCAAATTCAATAAAAAAATATTCTTTAATTATTTAGCAAACCTGTTCGAATTTGTGACCATAAGGAAAAGAAATATTTTTTTCTAGAATCGAACATCCTTTCATTTCATCAACAGCTATGTCACACTTGACTTCATCAGTTACTAATAAAATAAGTATAGAAGGTCATATACTTAATAATGGAAAAGTAAAGAGTAAGAAAAATGAAGTGTTTTATTCAGTAGCAATGCTTGGCATATTTTTGAAAGATTATATAGAAATTATGTGGAAAGGTTATTAACTGGAAGTTTTACTAGGAGTGCAAGTTCTGTAGATGCTATTCTTAGATATCCTGATTATAACGAAGATGAAGTTGAAATTAAAGATACACTTCGTAAGGAAGGAAAAACTGTGGTAGAATCGATGGAAATTCGTGTACCAATTGCTAAATGGGAAGCAAATCCAAAATCCAAAATTTCCAATAGCTTTTTCTAAACTACAAATCGTGGAAGTTTCAGTATTGAGTGGTAAGAAAAATTTGAGCCTGTCATCACAAGTTACTACAACTCTGCAATATTTGATAGACCATTTTTGTATTTGTTGCATTTCAGACAAATCATAAGAATAATCAGTTACTTCACTCTTCATTATTTGACCACATTAATGTACAGAACAAATGAAAGAAATGGAACTTTCCCACTGGAGATATAAATATTAATCCTCCAAATAAATATCTCAAAGCATATGATACATTTCTCTATTTTAAACGAGTTACACTACTCGGAACAGACACTGACATGACTCCATATAATTTCGTAATGAACTGTCCCATTTATGTGATTAACATGACTTGTAGAAAGAATCTTATAGCTTCATGGGAAAAAACTGTGAAACATTGTGCAACTTTTAATGAAAATATTCCTTCTGATACTTTAAATATGTAAATCTATGGTACAAAAAATTCAACTTACGATGCCTGGCGCAGAATCTTTGTGGATAATTTTTTATTATATAAGTTAATAAAAAATTAATGAAAATTATAGAAGTGTTAACTTCATGTTTACATTACCTTTTGAAAAATTTTCCGAAAGACAGAGGGAATAAAAACTGAAAAGGTTTGGAATGTCAATTAGAAGATTAAATTTCTGATGGCTCTTTCTCTGAAAATCATGTTAGCATTTGGAATTTTCAAAATCGGTTAATATTTTGGGTGTGATCGATGATTTTCATCATGTATCTATGCAAACAACATAGGTTGCCAGTGTAAGCCTTCTGAGGCAACTGAAAGCTTTGTAAATAGCAACTTGCATTTAGCTGGCATTGTGTGGCCTCTAGATAAGGTAATACTGACCTAATGCAACAGTTTCCTAAATGTTATCATCATGGAAACGATATATCACTGCCTGATGGCTGTACAATGGCTTATTCGTGTTTGCACTGTTCAGCAAGCAGTTCATACCATCATTCAGAGGTGGCGTTGAAGTAGTCACCATTTACAACAATATGGGAATATACTTCATTTTTAACATATAATATTCTTTTTAAATCTCATTTTGAGGGTTTTAAAGGAATATTACATGTTATTTACATTTCATCTTTTCAAATAAAATACGAAAATGTGAAGAAAATAAATTATTTCCATCAAAAATACTGATGAAAAAATCATTTTCTGAATGTACTTTGCCATTCAGATTCCAACTGTATATACAAACTACGATCAAATACATTTGCTGCTTGAGTGTCCCAGGCTGGGAGTGGGCTGGCAATGGAGATCATCGATCATCACTGCTGTCCAAGCTCTGCCACCTCAACTAAATACAACAGGATGTGATGCAAGAAGGGCAGCTACGAGGTCTTCCAGTTGGACTTCGAGAAAACCTGGAGGGTGAAATGAAATAAAGCGAGTAACATCAAGAGAAAAAGCACTCAGGGTTTCCTTCAGATGGCACCAAGGGTTTTTGGAATTTTTGAGATTGAATTTAATTTTATGAATGTCTTACTTGCACCATTTATAAAATTACTAAGTTTATTCTCTTATGTTCATCTTTTAAATGAAAAATAATTACTTTATAATGAGTGAATCTGACAAGAAAGAATGATAATTTTCTATAAATTTTCCAAGTACCTTATTATAAAATATACATATCTTTAATACAACTGAATTAGACCTAAAAATGTGGACTATACTAGATCCACTTGGTAGGTTCTAGATAACTTGGGTGGGTCCTGGCGTGACCTAGGACTGAACAAAGTGAGCTACAACCTGCCAAGTGGATCTACCCATAAATCACAAAAAAATGCGAAATTTAATTCTGCATTAAGTGCAGATACAAATCTTGACTTTACTGAATGTGCTGATAGTGAATATACGTTGGGAAATGTTAACTATATAAAACAGAACAAAACCTTTTCTCACGCTATAAAAGAGTGTCCACTATGGGTGTATATCTTACCTAGGCTACTTGAAGGGAAGTGTTCAGTAACAGCTCACAGCTTGTGGGCCAGCTTAAAGTTTGTGGACGGCAGAAACTGGCCAAAGGAGGATCATGCACCTTAGCCAACTTAATGGTTCACTCATTTACAACAACCTGTCCTGTTGATAAGGTGAACCTCTCTGCATTCCTGCTTACAGCCTTAAGTTGGTGAAACTGCACTAGTAGACAATCAGTTTGGGGTACCAGCGAGAATTCACATTTATGTCAAAGATCATCATGCATTCGTTGTTTAATCGTAGTATTATGTAGAGGACAATACCGAATACTACGTACAGTAGTAATAATTCAAAACAAACTACTCTTTTAGTACCTTCACGCTTCCTACTATTGCAGACAAGCAGCCAGATGTAATGAAATAGATAACGAGATATAATTGCGTGAAGCAGATCTAATGGATTCGTTTCAAAACATTTCTGTGTTGAAGTTATAGTGAAGCTGGATTTTACACAACATTCACAAGTATCAGTTGATTGTATTAATAAATATTTTAATAGAATACAAGAAATTACCCACAATAATTGCCTTCGGTTTCTTTTCAACTGAACATTATTTGTGGACGAATTTTTATGGCTGTTCGCAAGTTACTGAAAATGTGTATTTCTGAGTAACAGGTACCGCCTTACCTAACTAAGTGACTTAATTTTTATGTAGATTATTCTTAAATCTAGTACTGATAATAACTATTGAGCTTCTAATTTCAAAAACAGAGCATCAGCTATGTCGAATTTCATCATTAGTTGAGTAAGCTTTTCCAAACATCATGGTGTACGGTGTACTTTTTCTCCATTTTAGCTCATACGACCATGACGATTTTCCAGACGCATGGCAGCTGGGTTGATGTATGCTTGGTTAGCACCCATTACACACTTGCAGCTGAGCAATGTGTAAATAGTTCTGTATCTCTCACCGACACAGAAGCGGTTCTACTACGTACACTGCATACTAGGCACCTCTCTATGCTGTAATCTGGCTCTGCAATATCATATCCAGTAATCAAAGGGGAAACTGACAACCACATGGCTATTCTGTCGTTAAAGTAGACCTTCAAATGCCGTTCAGTATATATATGTTAAGCAGTAACAGGTGTCTATTTGTCAGTGCTTCTGGAAAACAGGACTCTTTGCTTCAGGATGGATCAAAAATAACTAGATCAGGATTTACCACACCGTGTCATCTGATGATATCTGCTATGTTACAACTGTTGATATTGCTAGGTAAATCCCATACCTTGCTGCTCAAGTATAGGAGGAGCTGATTCGGTCTCTCATGTGACACCACTGATGTCAGGATCTACCAGCAGTCTTATTTCTTGCACCAATTTCCAAAACTTTTGAGAAATTAGCATATGTGAGGTTTGCCACATGCCTAAGTAATAATGAAAACTGGTCAATCACAGTTAGGATTTCAGAAGGATTGCTCTAGACATGAAGCTGTTTACGGCTGCAATGCCCATTTAATAAAAATTTTAATTGTACCATTGGGCTTTTCTCTGACTAATCAAAACCATTTGATCGAGTCAAATATTCGATTAGAGAAATTATTGTGATTTCCTTTTCGAAGGGAAGGATTTGAGGAGGGGTGCGTTTCTGCACATGAATCGTTCATATCATGTTCAAGAAATAGGATGCAGAAAGGAGTTAAAAAAGGACGTTTTAGTAAGATAAACAAGGACATCGCGTTATCTTCATGGTAATAAATCACAATGAGCATCCCGATAGAGTTTAATCGTGGCTCTCTTACCATTCTTTCCCAGTGTTAATGATTTCTCATTTCATTTGAATAAGGCAGTAAATTTAATCATTTTGCAGACGAGAAAAGCATGATTATCAAACCTATCAGACAAATATCCACTGGGAAAATAGTAAATGAAGTTTCTTCTACTATTAATGATTGGGTTGCACAAATAACTCCAAAATATGAAAAATCACAGTTCATACCTTTTGTATGCCTTACAGTATGAATGCAGTTTATGAACAAACAAAAAAACTGTAAAAAGAATGAGCTATTCGGTGTGATTATGGATGAAAACTGGAACTGAAAACATTATATGTAGCAGACGTGCTAAAATGTGTAGATTCACCTGCTTTTCCATATGAAAAACTGTCACCTATGAGGACATATCTTCATTCAATGATGCTGTATAGTGTAAAATGCGATAGTAACTATTCCCTTAAGCTTGAAGTATTCATTGCACAAAGTAAATTAACTAGAATTATATGTGAAGTTAAATACTTCTGGCATGTGTTTGTTTCAATAGATAGGAATACCAACCACAGTATCGCAGTACTTTTATTTACTCAAGAATTTTGTTGTCAACAATCTGTAGGAGTTTGAGTGTAATGGATACGTTCATCAACATAGTACTAGAAAAAAAAGTGTCTACGCCTTCCTCGATTAAATCTAACAATGTCACAGAAAGCAATCCGTCGTTCAAAGATAGAACTGTTTGATAATCTGCCCATTGAAATAAAATGGCTGAGAGGAAACGGACGTGTTTGAAATAAAGATCACAGTTTGCTATTTTTAACAACTCGATGTATACCATAGTCATTCTTGTATAGAAATTATTCTTCTTGCACATGATAATATTTATCGTGGATGAGATATGCGAAACATGGATCCAGCTAATTAACCAACTTAAAACCATATATTAAGTTTGAAACCAGTTGTGAAACGTTTACAGTACACAGTTAAGCTCATTCCTCTGGCATGTTCTCCAGAGAACAACAATGCAGAGAATAGCTCCACCCACCCACATGCTTCCCTTCTTGGATTATAAGTGAGAGCTTTATGAGGCACGCATTATTTAATTAGCGGGATTTTGATGTATAGGGCGCGCTTAATGAATTTCTGAACCATTCGTCATAACTAAGCAGGAGCAGAATCATATACCGGCAGTTCCGCAGGCCTAATTAATAAACTCGGTTGCGTGTTCCCGAGGGGCTGGCTGTCACTCAAGAGGAATTCTAACTCCAGCTTTCCGTCGTCTGCAGAATTTCATCTGCATAAATCCGACCAATGTTAATGATACAACGTTTTTGCATTGATGACGTCTCTATTTTCTGATTATAGCCACCCAACGTATTCGTGTGGCACGTATAAAACTCTAGAACCTCGCATGAATCATTGCAAGTAAATGAGCTTCGGAACCATTGCAGCTCTTGCTGTTCTCCGTGTCTGCCAGTTTTCTTCCTTGATTAAAGACGCAATATTTGATAGTGCATTAATAGTTACGCATTTATCTGTAGTCATGAGAAAAAACTCAGAATTCAGTGCCATATCTTCCATGTTACTAGGAATGGCTTTGTATTGAAATTACTTCCTATGATTGTTCGGAGGCATAAATACACACATTGAAAAAAGTTTTACATCACCCTGGTTCCCAGAACTCCTGAAGACAGACGTTGTCTGTGGATATTGCATCACAGACACAGTCCCTTTCCTGTTCATACATTTCACTTAACATGCCCAAAGATATAAACAACCATGCATCAGTAGCACCTATTAGACGGAGGGGGTCCGACAGCCGATCAGTTCCAGTCCTTCGACGAGGAAGGAGGTACACAGCTCGTGTTGTCTGTCGTTCAATCATGCCCAGACGGTCAATACCGCGGTTCGATCGCGTCTGCATTGTGACTTTGTGCCAGGAAGGGCTCTTAACAATGGAACTGTCCACGCATCTCGGAGTGCGGACATGGAGGAGATATAGCGAGACATGAACTGTCGATGACCGCTACCTACGGATTATGTCTCGGAAGAACCGTAACAGCAAATCCACCATGTTGAATAATGCTTTCCGTGCAGTCACAGGACGACATGTTACGACTCAAACTGTGCGCAATAGACTGCATGATGCGCAACTTCACTCCCGGCGTCCATGGCGAGGTCCATCTTTGCAGCCACGACACCATGCAGCGCGTTACAGATGGGCCCAACAACATACCGAATGGACCACTCAGGATTTGCACAACGTTCTCTTCACTGATGAGTGTCACATGTGCTTTTAACGAGACAATCGTCGGAGACGTGTTGGGAGGCAACCCAGTCATGCTGAACGCCATAGAAACACTGTCCAGCGAGTGCAGCAAGGTGGAGGTTCCCTGCTGTTTTACTGTAGCATTATGTATGTCGCTGTTGGTAATGGAAGGTGCCGTAACGGCTGTGCGATACGTGAACGCCATCCACCCATCGATAGTGCAACCATATCAGCAGCATAATGAGGAGACATTCGTCTTTATGGACAACAATTCGCGCCGCCATCGTGCACAATTTGCGAATGACTGCCTTCAGGATAACGACAGCATATTCTTCACACATGAACCTTATCGAATATGCTGTTTATGGTCGACGTGACCGACCAACCACTCTGATGGATCTACACCTAATCACCGTTGAGGAGTGGGACAATCTGGACCAACAGCTCCTTGATGAACTTTCAGATAGTATGCCACGACGGATGTATGCATCAATAGAAGAGGACATGCTACTGCGTCTTAGTAGTATCGGTGTGAACAGCAATCTGGACCACCACCTCTGAAGGCCTCGCTACATGGCGGTACAACATGCAATGTATGGTTTTCGTGAGCAATCAAAAGGGCGGAAATGATCTTTATGTAGATCTCTAATCCAATTTTCTGCACAGGTTCCGGAATTCTCGAAACCGAGGTGATGCAGATATTTTTTGGATGTGTGTATAAAGAAACACTTTGCTAACAGTTAAATTATCATGTGAATGATTACTTTTAATATAATGAAATGTTGAGAGTAAAAGGTTGAATTCTAGGGAACCTTAACTCATAATACGTAGGAAGCAGTTTAAAATACTCCCGTACATTCTTCCTTTTAAGCCATTATTTGAGATCTTCATAAAATGTTATGAACTACTGAGGGGGAGAAGTTTCACCAGAAAGCTGTACGATCTGTGAGATTTTCCTCAGCATCAGAATTGAAAGAAGTGCACTAAAGTGCTATGAAAGCCTACAAAAAGTTCATTCCCAACAAAAAAATATTACTTTTGAAATTATATAAATCTCCACTTTGGAGTGTTTCACGAGCAGTATGTAGACAAGACGATAAAATTACTGTCTGTCCATGTTATTACTGCACTTGGCCTCCTATGGCCACTATGAGAACATGCGGTGACGTTACAGTAGAGCTGTGCATTTACTATCAAGATGTAGCGTGTTCTCAAGAATTATCACAATAAAGACTCACCATAAGTGACCGAAGCGCCCTCACTCTCAGGTGCAGAAATACTCAAGTGAAATTATACATAAGGTCACTGTAGTATTAGGCAGAACAAAATCAGAAGCACATATTGCGAAGGTTTTGATTCGTTTATCATTGTTCTACTAATCAAAACTTGACCCTTTTAGTTATAAAATAGTAACAACTAATTTCTCGAGAACAAATATCATTCCATACATAGTGAGGTATATAAGGCAACAGAAATTAAACCGTATTTACTGATGTATAAATTAATGTGACAAAAGTCACACACAGATGGCGTTAGTATCGTGTACATATGACATAAAAGGGAAGTGCATTGACGGACATGTCATTTGTACTCACTTATCCATGTATTTATGTGATTCATGTGAAAAGTTTCTATGGCCGCACGACTTAAATTAACATACTTTGAACGCAGAATGGTAGTTGGAGCTAGACACATGGGACATTACATTTCACAAATCGTAAGGGAATTGAATATTTCCAAATCCACAGTTTCAAGGATGTGGCAGGATTGCCGAATATTGGGCATTACCACTCACCACGGACAACGCACTGGCCGATTGCCTTCACTTACCGACCGAAAGCAGTGGCGTTTGTGTGGAAATGCCGGTACTAACAGACAAACAACTCCGCGTGAAATAACCTCATAAATCAATGTGTGAAATAACCTCATAAATCAATGTGCAACGTACGGCGAACGTATCGTTACGACAGTGCCGCGAAATCTATCATTACTGTGCTAGGCCGAAATGACCGACGCGACTTCCTTTGATAAGAGCAGGACATCGCTCTGCAGCTTCTTTTCTGGGCTTGTGACCACATCGGTTGGACCCTAAAGATTGGAAAACCATGGCCTGGCGATATGAGTCCTGATTTTAGTCGGTAGAGCTGAAGGACACAAGTAGTCAACCAGGTATTGTGCAAGCTTTCGGTGGCTCAATAATGGATAATTCTGTTTTTAAATGGCATGTACTGGGTACTGTGCTGCAGATGAACCGATTACTGATTAGAAATAGTTACGTTCGGCTACTTGGAGAGCATTTTCAGCCATTCATAGACTTAATGTTCCCAAACATCGATGGTTTTTTTATGGATGACGTGTGCCCCGTCACCGGACCACAGTTGTTCGCTATTGGTTTGATTGATATTTTGGACTATTTGAGCTAATGACTTGGCCACCCAGATCACCTAACATGAATCTCATCCAGCATTTATGAGACATAAGAGATAGGTCATTTAGTGCACAAAATCCTAAACCGGCAACATTTCCGCAATTATTGATGGCTATAGAGGCAGCATGCCTCGGTATTTCTGCAGGAACTTACAGCGACTTGTTGAGTCCATTCTGTTTCGAGATGCTGCACTACTTCGGGTAAAATGAGGCTCGGCTAGGTATTTGGAGATATCGCCTGACTTTTGTCAACTCATTGTATATGACAGGTACTATGCAATGAGTGCAGAAGTTAGAATATGAAAATGAAAGAACAAGAATGAAGTGATCTAATTAAAAATTGCGTAAGACAGGGATGAAGTCTTTCTCATGTATTGACCAGTCTATATATATAACATGCGATGATGGGAATAATAAAGGTTCAAGACTTGGATTAAATATCAGAGTAGTAGCATCTCAATAAGACTCGCTGATGATTTCCAGTATTAAAGCAAGAAAAATTTACATGACTTGTTGAATGCAATTAAATCTTACAAGCCCAAAATATGGATTGAGAGTATACCATTGAAACACGTGAGTAATGAGGAGATGCAGAAATAAGATTAGCAATGAACTTAACTTCGGAATTTGGAACATGATGCAGACGAAGCGATGAAATTCTCTTACGTCAGAAGCAAAATTACGCATGACAGATGGAGTAAGATGTATAAAGGAAGTACAATATCACAGTAAAGTGGAAATTACTCAACAGAATGTACTGGCACCATAAGTAGGCCTACATTTGAGAAAGAAATTTCTGAGAATATAGATTTGGAGTACAGCACAGATAGGAAGGGCGGAAGGGAAATAGGGAGAGTTATAAAACTGGAAAAGAAACTGATCGAACCGATTCCGATGTGGTACTATAGAATTATGCTGAATATGTGAGGGAAGGAATATGTGGAAAATACCGCTCTGGAAAGGGAAAAGAATGAAACGGCTTGTTGTAAACTAACTTTCGTCTGAATTATTTAACCGATGAAATCAACATTTGAATTATGTTCAGTTGTTTATAGCCGTTTTTTCTCCAAGCCCATGTAGAGATGTACGTAACTAATATTACATGCAGCGGCGGCATTTCACCTGCGTAATTGCAACATTTTTGACTATCAAGTGGAAGTGACGCTTAGTTCTCAAGAGACATGTGATTGAACAAACAAGAGAAGAGACTACGAACCCATAAAGAATAGTAATCTCATTATTGGAAATCATCCGCGCAATACACATGTTTGTGCATTTCATATAAACTGTTGCAACGTGGAAACTTACTTAACAACAACCAGTAATCTTTCAATAGAGGCGAACATCCATATGACACCCTAGTGAGAACAGTTCTATAACCAGTGCTGACTGAACTGCTGTATTTATCATCAGTCTGCTGAATAATTTCTTATCTGAAAAATCCTGAAGTTACGTAATATAGTAATACTCATTGCACTGGGTAATATATAAGACCATTGTGAGTGATGGTGGAGTAAAATGGAGTACGGAAACATACTGTAGCCTTCTGGTGACTGTAACCTGACAGAAGTACTTGTTTGTGGGAAGAATAAAGGAAGTCACGCAAAGAAAGAACAGATATTGTTTCCAGATCTGATAATAAACTTCTCTCTGAGAAAAATGAGTTCTTATAAATCAACATTGAAATTAAAATTATGTACAAAAGAAATAGTTCACCTCACAGGGTGCATACGATGGTGTGAAAGAAGTAACTTGTTACGGATAAGATAGTATCTAGTAAGATCATGGATGGGTGGTGAATACATCTGTGTCCCAAAAGACGTATGTATACAACTCAACCTCTTCAGAAAGAACTAACTTTCTTGTTCAGTCAGAAAGCGACCTGAAAGTGAAAGTTTTACTGCTTGTAACTGCGTCATCGGTAGGAGAAGGTCTTCCTACTTGAATGCACCCAATTAAATATGCAATGTTTGCTTAAACCTAAAGGCATGTAGCGAACTAACGAGACAAATTACGACAACTTCATGTGAACACCGCAAACGATGACAACGTAGGTTGAAAGTAGGCTGTTTAGGTTCTTGTATTGGAAACGCCGCCGCCACATATCGCTCTCTATGAAAATCACTGGCTGTGCCATGTGCAGTCTGTGGCTGGTTTGCATTCACGTCTGCCATTGTAGTGTTGGGCAGCAGCAGCTGGATGCTAACAGCGCGTAGCGTTGCGCAGTTGGAGGTGAGCCGTCAGCAGTGGTGGACGTGGGGAGAGAGATGGCGGAGTTTTGAAATTTGTAAGACTGGATGTCATGAACTGCTATATATATTATGACTAGTGAGGTAAATACATTGTTTGTTCTATATTAAAATCTTTCATTTGGTAACTATGCCTATCAGTAGTTAGTACCTTCAGTAGTTTGAATCTTTTATTTAGCTGGCAGTAGTGGTGCTCGCTGTATTGCAGTAGTTCGAGTAACGAAGATTTTTGGTGAGGTAAGTGATTTGTGAAAGGTATAGGTAAATGTTAGTCAGGGCCATTCTTTTGTAGGGATTTTTGAAAGTCAGATTGCGTGGCGCAAAAAATTGTTGTGTGTCAGTTTAAGCACAGTCTTGTATAATTGTTCTAAGGGGATGTTTCATATGTCGACCCTTAGCTGAGGATACCTCACGGGAATCTTCTGATTTTTTTCTTGTAGTTTGTGTAATTAGTATAGCTTTTGTTTATTGATAGCGCGTAATCATAGAGAGAATTTCCTTTGTAGTTGCAGTCTTTCATTGTTGTACGGTAAAACAGTTGTGGCATGCATGTAGTTTTGCACGAAGTATTTCGCAGCTGAGCTTGCAATTAACAAGATATTATTTTCAGTGCTATGTTAATGTGTTCTTATTTTTGCTCTTCAAATTGTGCTTTTATGTGTTATCGTGTGAAATATTATGACAATAATGGCGTGTGAAAAGCGTAACACTAGGCTCAAAAGTAAACTGAGAAATAATAGTGACGACGAGCGTAGCTTACCAGCACCACTGTGTAATAAATTAACAGACATTCAAAGTAGTAATTTGGTAACTATGCATATGGAAATGGAGGGGGCTACAAATAATGGTGTAGGCAGTGAAACAATTAGTGAACAGGGAAGCATTATCGATCGATCGGTCGGCAACAGCTCGAGTCAGGAATCCGAAATGATAGGACACAATCTTGCAAATACTGTAATTCAGGTTTTGCGTCCTCACCGTTTTCTCAAATAAGTCAAGACACATTTTCTGCTTGTCAAAATGTGAATGTTGTCGGTGCAAATGCACTGCCGAAAAGCACTGAGGAACATGTTTCAGACACCAGTGCACTGTTATTACAGTTAATGCAACAAATGGGACAAAGGCTACAAAAGTTAGACACAACGCTTGAACAAAATCAGAAACAAATGGAACAAAATCTTCAAAAGTTAGACACAATGGAACAAAATCTTCAAAAGTTAGACGCAATGGAACAAAATCAGAGACAAACACAGCAAAAGCTTCAAAAGTTAGACACAATGGAACAAAATCAGAGACAAACACAGCAAATGTTAGACGCAATGGAACAAAAGCTTCAAAAGTTAGACTCAGTGGAACATACGCTTGAACAAACACGTGAAGATTTAACTACTGAATTACATAAAATCTAATCGAAATGTCAAAAAGTCTGTAATGACGTAAAAACACAAATTTGTGAGCATTCCCAACTATTTTTTCGCGGCATGAAAATGCATTACAGAATCACGAAGCAGCCATAAAAGAACTGCAAACTATTGTTCATGAAAATCATGAGACCTTGATAGCTAAAATTGACTCAGTTGCTTCTACCGATTCGGTTACGCAACTTGCAAAAACTCAAGAAAACTTAAAGGGCACAGTAGATACTCTGAAAATTGGTTCAGAAATACACATGGAGGACATTAGTTCATTATCAGAGAAAGTAGTTGAACTTTCGGATCTGCTAAATAATTTATCTACGAAGGTAGATGATAATCTGAATGACACAAAAACGGTAGTCTTTAATGACACAGAAGAGTTCGAACAAATTAGGAAATTCAAACATAATCCGAATCAAATTAATACGCAACACCAAAGAGAAATCCGGGAAGTACAAGATCAGCTGACACAGGTAATACAAAAATTACGTATTTCAGAGGACACTCGCACTCCATTACGGGAAGAGGAACATAAAAATACGGAACTGCCACGAAATAATAACACAGGGCACTTCGGAGATTATGAAAGAAATTGGCAAAGTACACCGAATTTTGAGATTGAACCGCCGAAACGACGTAACAATGACCGACATGCGACTCGCCGACATGATGATTTTGACTATAAGCTGTTCATTACTACACCTAAATTCAAAACATTTAAAAATTCTAGCAACGACATTCATCCCCAAGCGTGGCTTCATCAATTCTCTCATTGTTTCCCCCCCAACTGGTCATTAGAGCACAGATTAGAATTTATGTGTGGCTACTTAGAGAATGAACCAGCTGTAAGATTGCGATCGGTCATTCACGATTGCCACAGTGCAGGAGAATTTTACTATGCCTTCCTCTCAGCATATTGGTCTCAAGCCACACAAGTCCGAGTAAAACATGGAATCATAATGATGAACAATCTGAATTTTCCAGTTTTGTGAAATATTTTGAAGACATGTTACATAAGAATCAGCATCTTTCAAACCCATACAACCCCACAAAACTCATCCACATTTGCTTAATGAAATTGCCTGAACATTTACGACATATTATTTTGGCAGGACAATGCAAAGACGACACTGAAGTTTTTCAGGGCCTGTTACAAGAATTAGAAATTGACACTAACAATCGCGGAATGCCAAAACAGGAACACAACAATTACAGGTCACATCCGTCGCAATTCCGCGATGAAAGAAATAATAACTGGACACGACAACGCTATTCTCACAACACAAATCGTGACCAAAACAGACACCCACCCGTATGTCAACCGTTGGCAGAGTAGTAATAATTACAGGGAAAGATCACCTCTCCGCGGTAATGACTATCACAGAGACAATCAGAGAAACAGACAATATGGGAACCAAAATAAATATTATCAGGGGAGACAGAATAACTTTAGACGCAACGGTCCAGCGCGCAGTTACGATACCGGGAGGAATTCTCCACCACATGACCGACAAACAAGAAACTTTGTAAACTACCGACATAACGACAGACCTGAATTGCATCAGAACTGGCGGAATTCAAACAGGGCAGGGCCTTCTCGTCAAGGTGAATTTGTAGAAGTTAGGTGTCCTAATCCTAATAACGGCGCGAGCCAACAAAGAAACAGACAATGACTCGCACCGCAGGCAGCCGCGTGCGCCGGCTGGCTTAGAGAAAAGTAACATAAGCCAACCTTGAGCAAAATTCCAGTGTTCCTTAGCGAATAACCACATGATAACTGCGCTGAAACTGAAACTCTGCGTACTAGGAAGAGTAAAGGATTGTACTACATTTCACATGTAAAACCGTTTATTGAAATATAACCTGCTTTTTAACTTTGTCTCTGCATTAAAACATTTCACTTCACATTTCTAGTATGCTTTGTCACACTGAGAAACTGTTAACAAACGACAATGTTTTGAAGTTAACTATCCAGTCTAGAACGTAGGGAACATTTTTAAACAGAAATTACGAATGCATTGTTATAGTGAACAGACGACACAGTGTTGTTATTTGTACATTCTTGCTTGTTATTGCACGATTACGTAACGACTATAAGGCTTACATACTTAGAACATATACTGTTAATGAGATTTTAATTGAACATTTTGGTTTAGTTAAAAAGACATTCTTTATTTGAAGTACTTCCTGTGAGATTAAAGATGACTTAGCATTTGGTTTCTTTGATAGCTACACGATTATATCTCGACGCTACTAATGTGTGACACAATTTACATTGTGCTTTTGCGGTGTATCTGTTTTATATCTGCGCAGTTTTTTCTGAATTCTTCTGGAAAGATAAACATGTTTTAGTAGTAACTTTGTGGTATAGCTACAATGAGACAGCCTTTTCTGTAGCACAACTATACGTTACAGTACAGTACTTACTTCATCACGGCAATAAGCGTAGTAACTACGATATCTATACGCAAAGCATTTCACTTTTGTTTATCATGAGGTAAGTACATTGACTTCTGCAGAACTTAGCTTTCCGAGGACGATAACGACGACACTTCCACAGAGATTATCTTACAACAAGACGCACCGTTTAGCGCTACAGTACACGTATTTGAGTGATTAATTTTGTACTTAAAACATTTATTTTTAAAGATATTTGAAGTACAATTATACAAAGGTTTTCTGTGGTACATTTCATTCCATTGCTGTTATCTATAACACCTGAGGATATAATTACATTAATCCTAAGGGGGGTACACGCTTACTTTGTGTACCATGTGTGTGGCAAGCACAAGGAGCCCTAGCTAATATTGTATTTGCTTATACAACTTTACACATCGGTACCATATTTCTCTAACACAGAATTACACAGCTATCTGATTATTTGACAGAGAAACGTCAGTGACACATGTTTAAGCAATTACGCAGGTAGATAACTTCACATTTATGAAACTCTATTTTGTCTGTACTTTGTGAAATGTTCATATTTTTTTGGAACAATTGTGGTACTATGAGAGGTTTGAATGATGTATTTGGTATGGGATCATGATTTTTAAAGTAAGTTTTTAGGCAGATGACACTTTTGACATGAACAGAGAATTTGTTTTAAGTTTGAAATTATTGGAGGAAGCTACGACGATTTTGAGAGTTGACTGAGGTGTTATGATGTTATTATTACCATGACTATGTGTATTATGCTGCTGAGGTATGTTTATGATCAATAAGCTGATGCTATATGAGGAATTTGATTATGCTACTTATTTGTTATGATGAAATACTGAAGAAGTGTCGACGAATATGTATATGTGTAATAAGGTAAGGAATAATGAGTAGTGGTTAGGGACTCTGGTTTGTGAAAAAGGTGGTTGGAAACCAAGAATCGTATTTTAAGAGCCATGAATGTATGTAAATGAGTAAATGTATTACAATGCCGACGTCATTTTTTGGACACTGTATTATCAATAGGATTTGGTTTCTACAGATGTGTAACGTAAATTCTTGACCTGTGAAATGTTTTATATGAGACTGCCACTGTAGCGGAAGAAGTGGTGTCGTAAATATTTCGGTGAGACAGTTAAGTGACCACCTGCACGTAATACGTCGTGGGCACCCAGCTGCGCGACAGCCACCTGACAAAAGAAAACCATTAGGTGAAAAAAAAGAGGCCATTATCCTCGCTATTGACTGTCCTTTGTAGAAAGCATCGCAAATACGACACGCTCATCACTTGGAAAGATATTTACATCTGCACACTTGATTATGTCAACCGTCTTTCTATGAGAGTTGAGAGAATTTCTACTAACTTATGAAATGTCACACGACTATTGAATGATATTTTTTTGCTTTGCTTTTCATGGTTGCTTATTTCATTTAATATCTGTTTTCCAGCTGTGTTGCATCATTGATTTCATGAAATAAAATTAAATGCATTTGCTAATGTGAACACTTTCTGCCAACAGATCTATTAAATAATAATTTTGTGATCCATATTCTTCGAAAAAGGAGCACTTTGCATAGAAAGAACAATAAGAAGGGATTAATAACAGTAACTGAATACATAATTATCTTTTCAAGTACATGGTAATATTTTTTTACAATAAGTTTTTGTGGTGCACCATTTTAATTACATAGACATTAAGATGTGAATAGACATTGTTGTCTTTAGCGTAATATTTTTTGTGCTTGAGCTTTGTCATGTTTAGGTATAAGTTATAGCATTTACTGCTGCTGTTTGCCATGCATAGTGCTACTGATTGTCACTTTGTATTACTAGGTTAAGCCAATTTTATTATGGATTTATTTTTCTTGTTTGTTGCACAGTGCCTTATATTAGTTATAATATTGCAACTGCTTTGCCAATTACCATTTTTTTGGTCATTGCTGTTTGTGTTAAGTGTTTTCTGTTGCTGCATTGCGTCGTCCCTTAGTTTAGCATCTGAGCTCAGTAGGTTTAAGTTAGCTTAAGAGGGAGTAGACTATACAAGAAACTAACTATGATGAATTGGAAGAAAAGAATTGAGAAGCTATAAAAAATGGTTTGGCCAAAAAAGTAGTGTACAGTGGAGAAAAACTATTTTTGAAAGAGGATGTGAACAGAATACAGAAAGCATGCTTGGATAGGATTTTTTTGGCTGGAGCGAATGTTGAAATAAGAGGGACGATCTATGGAATGAAGTTTTGGGTTGGACTGCAGTACCAAATGTTACCCTGGAAACAAATCCTCTCCTGTCCTTTTGTGTTATCCCACTATGTGTTTGTGTACCCTTGTGTATTTATTTTCTTCCTGTCTCTGTGTACTGTTTCTTAGAATTTTTTCTCTTCTAATACTAAGCTACATTCACTATGATGAGGAATACTGTTATCCTCAAATATAATTTGCATTAATAACATGTTATTTACTTTGTAAATATGTTTAGGAATTATTTATTCTGTTTTGTTTTAATGCTCATGGGTGAAGTTGATGTTTCAAAAGTTATTCTGATCTTTATGTATATACTTATGACATAATTTTTGTAACACTGATGTGCATGTTTATTTCTATTCTTTTGTAAAGCCTGTTTTACTACAAAAGTTATATGCACTATTATGTTCTTTAATGATATATTTTGTACCTTTGTTATTGTATTCTTATGTTATAAAATTGTAATTGACACCAGTTCATCAAATTAAGTAACTTGTAAGTTACATTTCACTGCACATATTCTGTAGGTCATAGTATATGGACAATATGTGAGAAGTAGGAACTGATAGTGTTTGCACGTGTGTTAATAATTCAGCAAGGGACTGGATAACAGCATTGCAGGTTCTAAGGACATTTCAAACAAATTCTTTGTGAGCGGACAAATGGTGGTCCATGGACTCGCTATATTCTCCGCAAGACTCTTCGATGGTGATTGTGCACCTGCACAGTCGCAACAGTTGGCTGCTGGCCGTCTCTACAAGGACTACAGTGGGTCTGCACCTTTGATGAACCACCAATACCATTATTTCTACAAGGACTGTAGTGGGTCTGCACCTTTGATGACCCACCAATACCATTATTTCTACAAGGACTGCAGTGGGTCTGCACCTCTGGTGGCCCACCAATACCATAATCTCTACTAGGACTACAGTGGGTCTGCTCTGTTATGACCTACCTACCAATATTCTTCAAAACTTCGACTGACTCCGCTGTGGGTTTGCTCTGTTGTGGCCCATTACCTGTCTGCATGTCAAGAGTCAGCACTGTCTTTCCATTGGAAGGACAACCCTACTTCTTCAAGACTGCATGGAAATCCACTACTTCTATGTGCATTGTCTTTTACTGCTCAGACTTTGAGAAAAAAAAAAACACTACAATTTTATTGTGATGATTGATCAGGACTGCCTTTATGGACTGTGAGAAAATTTTAGCTTTTGACCAACATTGTATCAAAAAGCGTGTACATTTGATTTCTATGTTGTTGCAATTATGAAAAATTTTATCAAATCATTATTGGCCACTGCCCAAAACAATTTGTAAAATTTTTTGTGGGGAGCGTGGGGGCTATGTAAGTAGGCTGTTTAGGTTCTTGTATTGGTAACGCCGCCGCACACATAGCGCTCTGTATAAAAATCACTGGCTGTGCCATGTGCAGTCTATGGCTGGTTTGCATTAACGTCTGCCATTGTAGTGTTGGGCAGCGGCCGCTGGATGCTAACAGCGCGTAGCGTTGCGCAGTTGGAGGTGAGCCGTCAGCAGTGGTGGACGTGGGGAGAGAGATGGCGGAGTTTTGAAATTTGTAAGACTGGATGTCATGAACTGCTATATATATTATGATTATTAAGGTAAATACATTGTTTTTTCTCTGTTAAAATCTTTTATTTGCTAACTATGCCTATCAGTAGTTAGTGCCTTCAGTAGGTTCAATCTTTTATTTAGCTGGCAGTAGTGGTGCTTGCTGTATTGCAGTAGTTCGAGTAACGAAGATTTTTGGTGAGGTAAGTGATTTGTGAAAGGTATAGGTAAATGTTAGTCAGGGCCATTCTTTTGTAGGGATTTTTGAAAGTCAGATTGCGTGGCGCTAAAAATTGTTGTGTGTCAGTTTAAGCACAGTCTTGTATAATTGTTCTAAGTGGACGTTTCAAGGTGACCAGCACCAAGACAGCTAAAAGGGATACAGGGCTCGCCATTCGCTGCAGTAGAAACGAATTTCTGTGGTAAACGTCTGAACGGCTCCTGAAAACCAGAGAGCCTGCTTCTACACATCTCACGCATTCCGTGACCTGTAAAGTCAATGACCTACACAAAACGCACCATCGATACCATTGTGTCTAAGTGTGTGCATCTTTTTTAAAGTGACAGAATAGCGTTACGTTAACGTACCAATGAAACGAAATGAGCCGAAATGCAGGCATGTTTCAGTGTGTTAAGATGTCAGGGAATACCATATGAAGATCTAATTGGTAGAAGTTAGGGGAGGATGGAGATAACCATACTGACGGTTCCTCCATGCCTCAGGATTACGTCCAGTCAAACGACCCCTTGATTTAGTCATCCTGCAGCAAAATTTTCTTTCCACCTACTTCGATTCACTACCTCCTCATTAGCTATTCTATCTACCGATCGAATTCACATTAATCCTCTGTAGTCCCTTACTTCAAAAACTTATAGTCTCTTCTTAATAGAACTGGTTTATGGTCTCTCTTTAACTTCAGTACAAAGCTGTATTCCTGTAAAATACCTGCTGGAAAGTTTCTTACATTTATATTTAAATTAGATGGTAATAAATATCTCTCTTTTAGAGACTTTTCCTTGCCAATGACAATACGCATTTTTTATCACTTCACCGTTATTTTGCTTCTAAAATAGCAAAACTCTTCTACTATTTTTAGTGTCCCACTTCCTACTCTAACTTCCTCATCGTTTACAGATTTGATTCGATTACTTTCTGTTACCCTTGCTTTACTTTTGCCTGTGTGCATCTTACAAACTGTTTTTACAGGCACTATCCTTTCCTTTAAACTGCTGTTCGAATTCATGTGCCATCTCTGACAGTATTACAGTGTCGTCGTAAACGTCAAAGTTTCTGTTTTGTCACCCTGAAATTTCGCCTGATAAATTATCTTCGAGGAACTATTTATTCCTTTCAACTGCTCTTCCAGATCCTTTGACGTCTGTGACCGAATTAAAATGCAACTGGCAAACCTCAAAATTTGTATTTCTTCTCCCCAAAATGTAATTCCCTTTATTAATTTTCCACGGCTTCCTTTGTTATTTCTTCAGGTACAGATAGAATAAGGTAGTAGAGAGGCTTCAACCCTTTCATACTCTTTTCTCAATTCCTCGACCTCTTTCGAGTCACCGGCCGGTGAGGCCGTGCGGTTCTAGGCGCTACAGTCTGGAACCCAGTGACCGCTACGGTCTCAGGTTCGAGCCCTGCCTCGGGCGTGAATGTGTGTGATTCCCTTAGGTTAGTTAGGTTTAATTAGTTCTAAGTTCTAGGCAACCGATGACCTCAGAACTTAAGTCGCATAGTGCTCAGAACCATTTGAACCTACGCGTCCTTCAACACTTACGACTGCAGTCTAATTTCTGTACAAGTTGTTGGTAACCTTTCGCTCTCTGAATTTTATCCCTGCTGCATCCATAATTTCAAAGACTTTGTTCCACTGACCAATGTCAAAAGCTTAGAGTGGATCTGCATACGCTTCATACATAGGTTCGCCTTTCTTTCATCTTCCGTCTTCTAAGTCATAGGGTTAACACTGCCTCGCGTGTTCCTACAAATCTCTGGACCAAAACTCATCTTCCCCCGATTTGGGTGTCTATATCTACATCTAAATCTATATTTATACTCCGCAAGCCACCCAACGGTATGTGGCGGAGGGCACTTTATGTGCCATTGTCATACCTCCCTTTTCTGTCCCAGTCGCGTATGGTTCGTGGGAAGAACGAATGCCGGAAAGCATCCGTGCACGCTCGAATCTCTCTAATTCTACATTCGTGATCTCCTCGGGAGGTATAAGTAGGGGGAAGCAATATATTCGATACCTCATCCAGAAACGTTCCCTCTCGAAACCTGGACAGCAAGCTACACCGTGATGCAGAGCGCCTCTCTTGCAGAGTCAGCCACTTGAGTTTCCTAAATTATCTGGGTAACGATTTCACGCTTACCAGATAACCATGTGATGAAACGCTCTGCTCTTCTTTGGATCTTCTCTATCTCCTCTGTCAACACAACCTGGTACGGATCCCACACTGATGAACAATACTCAAGTATAGGTCGAACGAGTGTTTTGTAAGTCACCTCCTCTGTTGGTGGACTACGTTTTCTTAGGACTCTCGCAATGAATGTCAACCTGGCACCCACCTTACCAACAATTAATTTTATATGATCGTTCCACCTCAAATCGTTCCTTACGCATACTCAAATATATTTTACAGAAGTAACTCCTACCAGCGTTTGTTCCGCTATCATATAATCACACAATAAAGGATCCTTGTTTCTGTGTATTCCCAATACATTACATTTGTCTATGTTATGGGCCAGTTGCGATTCCCTGCACCGAGTGCCTATACGCTGCAGATCTTCCTGCATTTTGCTGCTATTATCTAATGCTGCAACATCTCTGTATACTAAAGCAACATCCGCCAAAAGCTGCATAGAACTTCCGACATTACCTACTAGGTCATATATATATATATATATATATATATATATATATATATATATATATATATATATATATATATATACTACTGGAAATTGGAATAAGAACACCGTGAATTCATTGTCCCAGGAAGGGGAAACTTTATTGACACATTCTTGGGGTCAGATACATCACATGATCACACTGACAGAACCACAGGCAACAGAGCATGCACAATGTCGGCACTAGTACAGTGTATATCCACCTTTCGCAGCAATGCAGGCTGCTATTCTCCCATGGAGACGATCGTTGAGATGCTGGATGTAGTCCTGTGGAACGGCTTGCCATGCCATTTCCACCTGGCGCCTCAGTTGGACCAGCGTGTGTGCTGGACGTGCAGACCGCGTGAGACGACGCTTCATCCAGTCACAAACATGCTCAATGGGGGACAGATCCGGAGATCTTGCTGGCCAGGGTAGTTGACTTACACCTTATAGAGCACGTTGGGTGGCACGGGATACATGCGGACGTGCATTGTCCTGTGGGAACAGCAAGTTCCCTTGCCGGTCTAGGAATGGTAGAACGATGGGTTCGATGACTATTCAGTGTCCACTCGACGATCACCAGAGGTGTACGGCCAGTGTAGGAGATCGCTCCCCACACCATGATGCCGGGTGTTGGCCCTGTGTGCCTCGGTCGTATGCAGTCCTGATTGTGGCGCTCACCTGCACGCCGCCAAACACGAATACGACCATCATTGGCACCAAGGCAGAAGCGACTCTCATCGCTGAAGACGACACGTCTCCATTCGTCCCTCCATTCACGCCTGTCGCGACACCACTAGAGGCGGCTGCACGATGTTGGGGCGTGAGCGGAAGACGGCCTAACGGTGTGCTGGACCGTAGCCCAGCTTCATGGAGACGGTTGCGAATGGTCCTCGCCGATACCCCAGGAGGAAGAGTGTCCCTAATTTGCTGGGAAGTGGCGGTGCGGTCCCCTACGGCACTGCGTAGGATCCTACGGTCTTGGCGTGCATCCGTGCGTCGCTGCGGTCCGGTCCCAGGTCGACGGGCATGTGCACCTTCCGCCGACCACTGACGACAACATCGTTGTACTGTCGAGACCTCACGCCCCACGTATTGAGCAATTCGGCGGTACGTCCACCCGGCTTCCCGCATGCCCACTATACGCCCTCGCTCAAAGTCCGTCAACTGCACATACGGTTCACGTCCACGCTGTCGCGACATGCTACCAGCGTTAAAGACAGCGATGGAGCTCCGTATGCCACGGCAAACTGGCTGACACTGACGGCGGCGGTGCACAAATGCTGCGCAGCTAGCGCCATTCGACGGCCAACACCGCGGTTCCTGGTGTGTCTGCTGTGCCGTGCGTATGATCATTGCTTGTACAGCCCTCTCGCAGTGTCCGGAGCAAGTATGGTGGGTCTGACACACCGGTGTCCATGTGTTCTTTTTTCCATTTCCAGGAGTGTATATTGAAAAAAGCAATGGTCCCATAACTCTCCCCTGTGGCACGCCAGAGGCTACTTTAACGTCTGGAGACGTCTCTCCATTGATAACAACATGCTGTGTTCTGTTTGCTAAAAACTCTTCAATCCAGCCACACAGCTGGTCTGACATTCCTCAGGCTCTTACTTCGTTTATCAGGCGACAGTGCGGAACTTTATCGAACGCCTTACTGTAGTCAAGGAAAATGGCATCTACCTGGGAACCTGTATCTATATATTTTCTGGGTCTCATGAACAAATAACGACAGTTAGGTCTCAGACAATCGCTGTTTCCGGAATCCATGTTGATTCCTACACAGTAGATTCTGGGTTTCCAGAAATGACTTGATATGCGAGCAAAAAACACGTTCTAAAATTCTACAACAGATTGATGTCAGAGATATAGGCCTATAGTTTTGCGCATCTGCTCGACGACCCTTATTGAAAACTGGAACTACCTGTGCTCTTTTCCAATCATTTGGAACCTTCCGTTCCTCTAGAGACTTGCGGTGAACGGCTATTAGAAGGGGGCAAGTTTTTTCGCGTACTCTGTGTACAATCGAATTGGTATCCCGTCAGGTCCAGTGGACTTTGTTGAGTGATTTCAGTTGCTTTTCTATTCCTTGGACACTTATTTCGATGTCAGCCACTAATTCGTTCGTGCGAGGATTTAGAGGAGGAACTGCAGTGCGGTCTTCCTGTGTGAAACAGCTTTCGAAAAAGGTGTTTAGTATTTCAGCTTTACGCGTGTCATCCCCTGTTTCAATGCCATTATC
The DNA here is from genome assembly GCF_023897955.1 of Schistocerca gregaria. Lineage (NCBI taxonomy): Eukaryota > Metazoa > Arthropoda > Insecta > Orthoptera > Acrididae > Schistocerca > Schistocerca gregaria. The sequence continues at coordinate 601,443,554 of NC_064923.1, read as the reverse complement.
ATCCCGGATCGTCTGGATATGCTGTTTCGATCCACTTACTGATTTAACGCAAGATCAGAACTTCCTAGGATATTCTGCCAAGTCGGTACATAGAATTTTAGTTTCGTATTCACTGAACGCTTCATGCATAGCCCTCCTTACACTATCTTCGACATCGTTTAGCTTCTGTTTGTCTGAGAGGTTTTGGCTGTGTTTAAATTTGCAGTGAAGTCTTCTTTGCTTTCGCAGTAGTTTCCTAACTTTGTTGTTGAACCATGGTGGGTTTTTCCCATCCCTCACAGTTTTACTCGGCACGTATCTGACTAAAACCCATTTCACACTTGCCTTGAACTCTTTCCATAAACACGCATCGTTGTCAGTGTCGAAACAGGAATTTTCGTTTTGCTCTGTTAGGCAGTCTGAAATCTGCCTCCTATTACTCTTGCTAAACAGAAAAACCTTCCACCTTTTTTAAATTCCTATTTACCTCCTTATTCAGGGATGCTGCAACAGCCTTATGATCACTGAAAAATGGCTCTGAGTACTATGGGACTCAACTGCTGTGGTCATTAGTCCCCTAGAACTTAGAGCTACTTAAACCTAACTAACCTAAGGACATCACACACAACCATGCCCGAGGCAGGATTCGAACCTGCGACCGTAGCAGTCGCACGGCTCCGGACTGCGCGCCTAGAACCGCGAGACCACCGCGGCCGGCTATGATCACTGATTCCCCGTTCTTACAGAGCGGAAAATTTAGGGTCTGTTTGTTATCAGTAGGTCAAGGATGTTATCTCCACGAGTCGGGTCTCTGTTTAATTGCTCGAGGTGATTTTCGGATAATGCACTCAGAATAATGTCATTCGATGCTCTGTCCCTACCACCAGTCCTAAACATCTGAGTGTCCCAGTCTATATCTGGTAAATTGAAATCTCCATCTAAGACTGCAACATGCTGAGGAAATTAATGTGAAATGTATTCCAGATTTTCTCTCAGTTGTTCTGCCACTAATGCTGCTCAGTCGGGAGGTCGGTAAAAGGAGCAGTGTACCAGGGTGTACCAGTCTTCCGTTTCTTTTTGAAATTATTTGTGTTTGTATTTTGCTATCGTAACTTATTACTTATTTAACTTGTGGTTCTGTAATATTTACACCCGTTAGCACCCACATTCTTCGGAATAAGAAACGTGATTTTCATCTTGAAGTATGTTGATATTTCGCCTTTCTCATACACCTTGTTTTTTCTTGGCTGGCTCTCGTAATAAATTGAGTAATTCTGAGAGAATGTCATCTTCGTCGAGTTAGGTCTTTCAATGCTCTTTCCAATTCTTCTCACAGTATCATATTTCCCATCTCTTTTTCATCTACTTCCTTTCGTCTTTCTAGGGAAAAAATATTCTGTTTTGTTTTCGTGTTACAGATTGCTTACATATTACTTCCATCTTTCAGTCTTCCCTTCATTATTTACTACAGGCTTGTCACCTGAGCTCTTAACAATACGGCGCTACACTTTTCTCAAAATACTTCCTTAAATTTAAATGGGTGCAAGCTCTGTCCGTAGACATTCATGCTTCTACGGCTTTGTATTTCTCACGTAGATATTCCTGATTTGCCGTTTTGCAGGTAATGTCAATCTAATTTTTGAGACTCCAGTTTCAGTTACTATTTCATCATCCGTTCTCCCTCCATGAATTAGATCCAGAAACTCGTGTGTTATTCTAGGATTTCTGGTCTTTATGTCTCTTTGATCCTCTGCTGACTTCAGTAGTTCGTCTCTGTAAGGAACCCATTCCACAGGGTACCTAGAGCAAAAGTTTTGTCGACCATTATCATCGGCTCAAGTTTGGAAATCTAATTCTGTGTTGATTACTCCGTCTGAAAAACTTTGATTGTGCAATTTTCAATCGATGTTAAATAAAAGTGCGTCAGCCGCAGTAGCGCTAAGTCCCTCATGGCTGCCTTTAGTAAATGTATTCTGGGCTTTGATTAATTGTTGTTAGTCTGTGTAGTGTTACCTGATAACTTAAATATAAACAGTGTACGTATTTTTATCACTAACGTAGATAAAAAAGATGACAATATATGCCAATTACATCAATAATTTCCTCAGGGTCACCTTCCTGAGCTTTTAAGAAGATGTACATACTTATCATCACCGATTTCTTGGAAACTTATGGTATACGAATGGCTTGGCGGAAGTAGTGGCTCCATATGGCGAACCATTTGTGATGCGGTCCGGAAGCAGCAGGTGTAATTTATGTTAAAGTAGTATCCGGACAGTGGTTGGCTGAGCGGAAAGAGTACAGAGTGGTAATCCAAAGGTTTCGGTGTCGAGTCCTTGTCCATGAACACTAATTATCAGATTTTAAGCTCTTTGCGAGTGAACGAAATAACGTACCTGTACACAGTGCAATATACCGTAGCACTTTCTGCAAAATTATTTCCAAGAGTCTACATATGTTAATTAAAAAAACCTGTAATTGCAAAAACGCGGCGTTTATAACATGCGAAGAATGACGAAAAAATTGCTGCTTCCCCTGTTTTTACAAAGCAGTCAACAAGCATATGTAGATGTTCAACTAGAAACCAACTGACCTATCCTAATTTGCGTATGAAACTCTAGTTACATGTTACTTACCCTTTTTGAAAATTTATTTCCGATCCCATAAATATGTTAATAAACATAATGTATTTAGCACTATTTCGGTTTATTTGCAGTATTATTACCATAAAAATTGAACAACAAGATGTTTCCATATACCGAATCGATCCCAAGATCCTTGGATTACCGTTTTTTACTCTTTCCGTTGAGTCAACCGCTGCCTGGAAACGACGTTAACATGCTTGCCTCATGCCTCACCCCACTCGTTCCAGAATGTTATTTTCTCTACACACTTGGCTATCTGGATCTCCCACATCTATCTCTTTCACTTCTGACCAAGCCGTGCATATACCCTAACTTTGAACAAAATAGAGCATGACGAGTAGGCGCGGTGTTCTCGTTAGTTATTACTTTAAGACGCCATAAAACAGACATGCGTTTTAGTGTTTTCATTACCTGATGTTTGTGATAGTGTATTGGAATCGGACAGCTCATGACACAATATCTCCTAGTGGTGGGCTCTGGGGCATTGCGTGTGTGAAGAGCCTGGTAAGACTAGGCCCAGCAATTGGCAAAAATAAATATGAATGGCTTTCGCTTGTAACGAATATCTAGCGGGACATTCCAATAGCACCAAAAGCTCCTCATAGGAGGAAAAGTCTCGAATATTATCAGATGATCTCATTCACCTGTCTCTCCGTCACTTAGTTAAGTTGGGTCCTGGTGTGTCCCTACACTTGATATATTGTCTTGCGAACTTAGTTATTTGCTAGTAACTTTCATTGTTGTCCGACGGCCTCTTTTTCCCCACGAAAAGTGACAACACTCGTGATAAAGTTTAGGTTGGCAGTCCCCTCTAAAGAATATGAAAACCCAATGTTTGGTATAGTCTTAAAACTTTTAAGTTTCTTGGGTAGAATATATAGTTGTTACCTTAGCACATTCACCAGTGGCCGAAACAAGAGTGATCCTTACGTCGGAATAGCATGGCCTAGTGGGACACATTCTTTCCACTCGCTTCCCCGCCGGCCGCTGTGGTCGAACGGTTCTAGGCACCTCAGTCTGGAACCACGCGACTGTTACGCTTGCAGGTTCGCATCCTGCCTCGGGCATGGATGTGTATGATGTTCTTAGGTTAGTTAGGTTTAAGTAGTTGCAAGTCTAGGGGACTGAAGACCTCAGATGTTAAGTCCCACACTGCTTAGAACCATTTTTTTCGGTTCTCCATATACTGACACACAGTAATGAATTTCTTGTTATTGAAAAGATACATGTCACCTCATACTATTACTCCCGCCTCTGCTTTGAGTTACGGAGAACTGTACATACTTGGGTTAGACGAGAACCAGTCATTAAGTGTCATAACGTCTTTAATATGAGGTCCGTCTTACCCCTCAATTTTTACCATTGTGTTATTTAATGGTTCTTGTGCTCTGACCCAAATACGTGGATTTAAATAAACTACACAACAATTCGAAAACAGCTTTATTGCTAAATCTGTACAGTAAGGAATTGAAAATAAAACGCTATTGTAATCTCACGAATACCACACAGTGTGACAAAACGTGATCATTTAGATAATTTGTGCTTGCCTTGGAAAGCGCTATGATTGAAATGAAAATACTGAAAGAACAACCTATGGAAAGTTAGGTCCATAGCATTATAATACAAGGAAGATCATCATTAATGCATAGATGTTATTCTATCTACGTTGGATCCTGTGACTGCCGTTGTCATAGTTGGTGAATGACGCAACGAGCCACAAACACTTTCTAAATTTTTTATCATAGTGCCAAAACCGATTTCGATCTACCATGCCCGTCTTCAAATGGCTAATATTTTGAGTTACTTTGATGTTTCGATCAATAACGTGTCGTTTGCTCCCACAGTGCACAAAAATGTTTGAATATTTGGTGCCACTTGGTAAGTTGTTTCGTTAATAAAAACAAACTAAAGTGCTTGAATTTATTTAGATACACTGTGAAATAGTTTTATTCACTTACATAAGTTGCAGCAGATGGAGATTTGTGTCGTTGTGGTCCTCATGGTTTTCCAGGTCGGTGTATATGTTCTTGAATTGACAAATTGACACAAAATTTTCAAATATTCTTTTGCGGTGTAGGAGGATATGACGTGCTGTTGATAAAATGTCTATGTGACTCAAACTACTAGCCACCTGAAGATGGGTATGGCACTAAATTAGAACAATTAAAAAGTATTTGTGACAGGTTGTGTAGTGCATCAACTATTTACACATAAAGATGAAAATCATAATTCATGGAGAAGTACCAGCACAGGAGTGTCAAATGGCTGATGACATTAACAGTGGTGATAATGTTGACGATGGTGGGCCGTTACGGCAAACTTACGTTACTATTAATTCAGTTAACGTTGATCGCCGGACTCTCTGTGAAACTGGCAGCTCCTAAACAAAGGCGAGTAACGAAGATGGGGGAGCATGAGTAATCCAGCGGAGGGTCCACTGCATAATATTTGGGACAAAATAGCAGTGGCAGAATTCTGGACAGGACATTAGAGTACCTCACTCTAAAAACCACGAGTAAATTAATAGATACTGAGTGGTCTTACCTTGGAGTGGAGGGAGTTTCAGACTGCCTGTGATGGACACGCTCCAGAAGCGGGCCACTGAGTCTACGGGTAGAGAGAATGGACATCGCTCAAGCCGTGGCTGCAGTTCTGACAGCGCTGTGCCTGCTTGTGGCCATGAAGTGGCTTCTGAGGCACTGCGCTTCCCTCCCTCCTTCAGCCGCGGAGTTCGCTCCGTAGGGACTGGATCGCCATCCACTTCGCCGTCTTGTACTCCCCGGCACGGCTGACCGCACCGGACGCTACTGCGACGCAATATGGCGTCCTCGGGGGTTAAGGCGGTCCTGGTTAGCGAGATTAGCTGTCAGCCCACGGTCGCACAGCCACGGCATCAAGGCTCATTCGGCAGCATTAACGCTCTACGGCGGAGAATCTCCCAGGATTTACTCGTCCCGCAGTAAATTCACAAGTTTCCTACGCTTTTTGCAAAACAGAAATAGCTAATAGAATTCCTGTCATATAATTACTTTTACTAACTGTAGCAAACGAATGTTCTAAATGAGACAGTCCGCTTATTAGAATACTGTACATTGCTTGAGACCTAACCTGGATTACGGTTCCTATAATTTCTGTAAACCTTTTCACATGATTTCTTCTTTGAGAAAGCCACTTTCATTCGTTTTCACACATCCATCGCAGGCAGTCTGTAAGGGTAAGGCGCCTAACTTTGCAAAGGGGTCTAGTCTTTCCATAGTCTTCCACATCTGTAGAAAACGCATACCCTGTGGTGACAAAAGGCCAACGGCCTTGCCGCAGTGGTAATACCGGTTCCCGTCAGGGCACCTGGATGGGTGACCATCCGGTCTGCCGAGTACTGTTGGCAAGCGGGGTGCACTCAGCCCTTGTGAGCCAAACTGAGGAGCTATTTGATTGTCAAGCAGCGGTTCCGGTCTCGTAAACTGACTGAGAGCGGTCTTTCTGACCACATGGCCCTCTATATGCGCATCCAGTGACGCCTGTGGCCTGAGGATGACACGGCGGCCTTTCGGTAGCGTTGGGCCTTCATGGCCTGTTCGAACGGAGTTTATTTATTATTTTTTTTATTTTTACTTTTTCTGTGGTGACAGAAGTCACTGGATACCTCTTACTATCGTGTGGGATCGCTATTTGCTTGGCATAGTGAACAAACTCGACGTGGCATGGACTCAAGTCACTGGAAGTCCTCTGCAGAAATATTGAGCCATACTGTCTCTAAAGCCGTCCATAACTGCGATGTGTTGCTGGCACGGTATTATGTGCACGAACTAACCTCGCGATTACACCCCATAAATATTCGAGGTCATTCACGTCGGTTGATTTTGACGGCTAGATCATTCGCTCAAACTATCTAGAATGCTCTTCAGACCAATCGCGACCAATAGTTGTCCAGTGATATAGCGCACTGTCATCCACAAAAATTCCATTGTTGTTTGGGAACATAAAACCCATGAACCACTGCCAATGGTCCGCAAGTAGCCGAATACAACCAGTTCCAGTCAGTGATTGATCCAGTTCGACCAGAGGATCCAGTCCACTGCATGTGAATACAATCCACAGCATTATGGAGCCACCATTAGATTTCACAGTGCCTCGTTGACAACTTGAGTCGATGCCTTCGTGGGGTCTTCGTCACACTCGAACCATACCATCCCCTCTTACCAGCTGAAATCGAGACTCATCTGACCAGGACAAGGGTTTCCCGTCGTCTAGTGCCAAGCGATTTCTTACATGGAATGTCCCATGCGTCTAGCTATAACTACCATTCCACGGTCAAAGTCTGTTAATTCCCGTCGTACGGCCATAAACTTGTTGCAAATCTTTTAACATGGATCACCTGAGTACAACTGGCAGCACCGCCAATGCACTGCCCACTTATACCTTGTGTACGATATACCACAGCCATCTGTGTATGTGGCATATCGCTGTCCCATGACTTCCGTTACCTGTGATTTATCGTTGGTCACTCAGCTATAATATGAGGGCGTGCCAAAAAGGAATGCCTCTGAATATTCTATGTGAAACTCTTGATGCTTTTAAATAAAACAAACTTTAGTAACATTCTACGTCTTCATGTCTACCTGTTTATTTCTCAGCACAGCCACCCTGGCGCCAGACACAATTCTGGAAATGAGAGACCATCTGTTGATATCGTCACTGTACAACGTTTGACTTTGTTGACGGAGCCAAAACGTCACATCTGCTTTAAAAGATTAATCGATAACAAACTGAAGTCCTCGAATGAGTTATTTAAGTTTTAAAAACAGATGGAAACCTTTTGGGGGATGTAGGGACTGTATGGAGGACGATAGATGACGGCGAATCCAAAGATTGTAGCAGAAGTTGCAGCACTCGTGTGTGGTCTGGCATTATCATGCGGGAGCAGAGGGTGCTCCATGTGTGGATAAACTCTTCAAATTTGAAGCTCGATTACAGATCGCTGCTTCCCACATACTATTAAATACTGCTATGTTACATGTTGCAATAAGGAGCCCTGGAGGTTCAGAGGACTGCAGATACTCATAAATGAAGAATGGAGGTGTACAATATTAATGACGTGTGTTGCACTCAAAAATAGTTTTCACATAAAAAATTCGGAGACATTACTCTAGCACGTCTCCGTAACTTCAAGGGAGTCACTGTGGCGCACGAAATCTTTGGCAGTGTGTATCATGCGATGCTGGTTTGGTGGGACATAACATGCAGCACAAAGTACATGAAGTCATTTTAGTGCATTCATTTTCTGTTTTATTGAGTTAATTTTTTTTTATTCAGTAGCGTTTTTCTCCTATTTCTACAAACTAAAAACAGGAAATACATAACTTAGCTATTGCAGATGGGCGGGGTTGGTGCGCTGCGTTGCGATTTAATTTTCGATGTCCACGTACCTCATTATAGTGTCCATTCACCACCCATTGTTCTGAATTCGTAGGTACTATATAGACGATGAGAAAAGCAGCGTTGAAGAAAACCACTGTCCACAATTACGATTATAAAGTCCGCGTAAGTCATGTAACAAGATAAACCTGTAAATCTCTATTAATTACGATCAAAGTGGGTGCTTCCTCCCTTCATTGAAAATGTTTGTTTGTAGATACTGATGTTCTATTACGATCCTTTTCATTTTTGGAGTCACCAAGCCCACATTTACGTCGGTAGTACACCTACTACTAGTTCGTGCAGCTTATATCAGACGTCAGACAGCCAGAAATGTGCCAAGTCCAACCCAAAATATTACGAGATTCACACAGGCAACACACTGTGAGAAAAGGAGTTCGCATTCGGTCCTTTCTAGAGGATTCTTCGAAAGAAGATGCTCGCCGTAATGTTCTGTATATGCATACGGAACACGCCACGCGGAATTATACACAAAGGCCGACAGTTTCACACGCGGTCACATTCCAAAACCTCTCAAAACTTCACAGAGATGTCCCTAATTACATCTGCTAGCACGGCGATATAAACCGAGCGCGATTTAACCGTCATTTCTTCATCTTACAGATAATTTTTTGGGGCACCTTTAACATAACATTCTCGTCCGACAGCGACTCCACGACTGACTGAATGCCGCCTCACACAGGGTATATAACTCATTCAGTTACGCAGGAAATACTCTTCTCCCATTGGTTGATCAAAATGATATCCAATCAGACTAACCTTTCATGAGAAATTTCGCGCGCAAACCGCTTTACTCCAATGAGCATTCGCAGATGCATGTACGTCATTTCATACTGCAAAATTTCACAAAATGTTCCACAAAACCAAACGAAACGAAAATCAAAAGAAAACAATGCTTAAAATGTACTTTTGAACTAAGTATCCTCTTACTATCTTTCTGGCTGCCTTATTACAAAAGATAACGCTCCTAGACATACGTAATCCTACAGTTAGGGCGATTTACTGTTTTCAGGACATCCTGGTTACGTAACAGTTGCTAGTTATGGATGGTGTAATACATTATAAAATTGAAATTTGACGTATGTCCCCACATACACACTCACATTCACTCTCATCTACTCCACCCTAACACAAAACATAACTATATACTTTTAAATTATTATTTCCATTACGAAAGCATAATTAGTAAAAGTTTAGAATCAAACTTCCTTAAAAATAGCTTGTGTGCACTTAGAGTGTTCTCATTGTTTTCAAATAACAAAGAAACTTAAACTGTCATGATTTCTATCTCAATTTACTTTACTTAGTGCCGGTTAAGTACTTTTTAATAGGTTTTTTTCTTTTCCAAAACTATTAAAGTTATTCGCATGAACAGTTTACACACTGATCTTCTAAATTATAGAATTTCGTACACAAAATTTCGAAACAAATAGATCATATTCATCATAGTTATTTAGTTTCGTAGGCGAGATGAATAAGTGATCTTAGTACGCTGGACACAGCGCAGTTCCCACGGTCCGCACACCGCCACAGATGGCATTATGACGCCAGCAGCCGACTACACAACGGCCGGGGCTGGAGGCTTCATTGCCAGCTTCCAATACAGCTGGATCTAACGGAATAAAATTTACTGAAAAACTCTGCAGCCGTGTAAATAGCTGGGATCCTACAGCATAACTTGAGCTACTTAGTGTGTAGAATAAATCTATGGCCAAGAATAAATCATTGATCAACAAGCAACTCCGAGCTTTTAGTGTCTCGCAACTCGGGTGCAATGGTTTCCTATAAATCAATACAGGCGCCTCAAGCTACAACGGTATACAATATGAAACCACTAACTTTTTGTGCAAGACTACTCACGTCTCCATACCGTGAAGTACTTGATGTATGCACTGAGTTTTGAAGCTGTATTTACGCCAGCTGCTGTAATAACAGACTTAAAACTGCACATATTTATATTAGAGAGTACTTTCTCATATGCAATTTTCCCTCACATGAGAAAATTTTGACTTGTCAAAAATATTTTCAGATTTCTCACATACACAAGTAGTAACCATGGGCTGAGGAAACAAGAGCCAACTAGTTTTTGCAACTTCATCAGCCATTGAAACATAGATAGTAATTTTGTTTCTTTAAGCGCAACTAAGCTATTTCTATTTCTTTATGCCAGAGTAGCAGATCTGCGTGACTAGAATTCAGTGATACTATTTGTTTTTAGAGCTGACAAGAAAAAGTGGAACTAAATCTCGTCCAATATATAGTTTTTTGAGCTGTCACGGGTGTCATTTGAATGCAATGCCACCCAAAAGTTTATTTAAGTATTGGTTTCCCTCGGTGGGACTAGATTCCGAAGAGAGTGATTAGGTGTATGAAAGATTCAAATTGTCTACACTAACATAGATAGAGAAACATCTGTTGAACACAACAGTGGCAGCTAAGATGTATGTCACAACCTTCAACCAGCTAGACAATCGAGCATTCGTAAGACGCGGGAATCGATGAAGATTTGAGTTACATCAGGTATTATTGAAGACGTTCTTTGAATTTTGTAGGGAAGGGTGAACTAAATGACGCAGGATGATATTAAAGGATAGAGTTTATGATTTCCAATGACAGATGAAATGAGCAATACCTTATACCTATAATTACTCCTTCACATCTTATTCACTTGCCCAGAAAATAATGCTGAAGTATGCAGTAGCTTCATAGTTGTTAAAACAATAGACTAATATGTGAGTAACCACAAATACGTTGTTATACTTATTTCCATCTTCTATTCATTCGACTCAGTGTTTCAAAAATAGTATTTTTACCGTAACTTTACTGATTTTATGGTGTGATACATATGTCCACTGCTGCTGCAAATCGTTATTTAACAGAACAGAACTGACTCTCTAGAAAGCTTCTTGCTCTAGATTTGAACTTCTTTCAGTATGCCAGAAACTGAGTGCGAGACCAAATCAAACGTTGACGAGATATTGAATGCATAATAACAATGGGAAAAAGCGCGAAATATGTAAGAAGAACAAACAAAAGCATACGTACTAAATACTGATGGTACCGCTGTCAACCGAATGTTAATAAGCATAAAAAACAACATTTCCTGCATAACCAAGCGAATACGACATATAAGACTGCTTTATTCATTCGTCCAAAAATTCTCCGGTCCGAGTTATAATTTCTTCGATCAGAATGTAAAAATTTTATTCTATTCTGGGTATGTACTGACATATTAGAAGATAAATTCAGGTACTGAAGGACGAATACTAGACTAGTGTTTGATTTTTCATCGACAAGAAGGTCATTAGAGGCAGAAATCAATCTATGACTGGAGGACGACGGAAGAGGATTCTACGTCCGATTCAAAAGAACATCCCGGAATTTATGTTAACCGATTTAGGGAAGCCACTGAAAAACCTAAATTTGGATAGCTGAACGGCGAGTTCAGTCTTGGTTCTCCCAAATGCGAATCCCAGTGTCTCAAGCACTGCTCCATATCTTTGGGTAGGGAACGTACCATCCACTCTCCACATAAACAGTCACTCTTTTTTGCCCTTTCATCTAGTTCACAGAGTGACTTCTTGTGGTTTAAATTCCATTAGACCTCATGTATATTGAAGGGTCTTAATGGTCGTTAACTGATCAGAAGCCACTCATAACTCAAGGAATTGATCACGTATACTCATAGATATATGGTTAATTTTTACGGCCAAATAAGAACGCTGAAAAAATCCATTTCCCGAAGGCCCTTTTTTTCAAACTTCTCTCGTCCTTTGAGCACTAAACGAACAGGTATACGCTGGCAGCCGGCCGGGGTGGTTGAGCGGTTCTAGGATCTACAATCTGAAACCGTGCTACTGCTACGGTCACAGGGTGGAATCCTGCCTCAGACATGGATGTGTGTGATGTCTTTACGTTAGTTAGGTTTCAGTAGTTCTAACTTCTAGAGGACTGATGACTTCAGATGTTAAGTCCCATAGCGCTCAGAGCCATTTGACCAATTTTTTTTTTAATTGATACTCACAGCTCTCCGGACCGTCTCCAAATACGTTATCGCTGGCCATTGGGGCTCATTTCAAAGCGTGAAGCATCACTGAAGAGAAATCTACTCCAGCCAATGATTTTCCAGTCCGAAAACGTGTCTGAGACGCCCTGAACAGAACCCAAATAGCACAACGGCAGTGTGAGTAAATTCTGAGCCCTTCTCTATAGCCCTTTTAAGTTCTAGGGGACTAATTCCCCTGGCAGTTAAGTCCCATAGCGCTCAGAGCCATTTGAACTATTTTTTTTATACGCTGGGATTCATTTGCATTTGGCAGAGGTATTAGCCCGTCATCATATGGGCATCTTAATATAAAGTCCCGCGAAGAGCAGCAGCCAACCTGAATTTCCTGCTATTGTCGGCAGTCCCCATGTGAACAATCTTTTCGCATTATTTCAGTCTGGCAACTCTCACAGTGGCATGATATTCACTTGTTTACTAACTGGCCTGGTTTTCTTTTACCTTCATGGATTACCTTCTTCAATACCCCATTTAGTAGTAGCTAGGACAGCCTTTTGCATTATCTTACCTTGGTTGATCTACAGCTCTTGAGACATATGAAATTTATTTTACATCGCAGTGATTGCCATAGGTGCTTCTCTGTTGTTTCGAGGTATGCTTCAAATTCCGTCGAAAGTTCTAAAAACTCTTCTCAGTCCAGCATTATTGAAATTTACCTAGATCACCAGCAAAATTTTGGTAATATATTCGAAGAACTTATTTTCAAAAGTCTTGATGAAGTCCAAAACTAAATTTCTTATTTTGAAAATAACTATTTCAGGAAGAGAAGGTATAATTTATAATCATATGTTCAGTCTTCACAAGAACCACAAGCATCTTCAAACTTTGTAAATGTTAAAACAAAATCACATGATATGCGGTTAATCTGTTTGGTGCACAACATTCGAAGAGACCTATGTAGGTAGGTTTGATTTTTAATTTGCTAGCTAATAGCTTGATGTATTTATCTTCTGTGATGTAAGAGTTAACTCTGAACATACTTCTGTAGATATCCGAGTCCTGCCACTCAAACGGAAGTGCTTTTTCACATGTTCCCAATTTTCGAATACGTCATAGTATCAGCAGGGCACATTGCATTCATCAATGAATTTCCACTGATTTCACCAACATGTCCTTGTACCGGAAAACTGGTATCGGTTGCTATGTGAAACATTTGGGCCAATTTACACAACATTGACAGAGAAATCATATGAAACAAATAGTGATCAAAGAAAAGTATGTAAAGTTGCGTGACAAAATTCATCAGTATGTTTACACACTAGTCCTGGCAGAACTGTGATTGGCTGTCTTACATATTTTGTCATCGTTTCTTGCTCATTTTGATCTACATCTACATTTATACTCCGCAAGCCACCCAACGGTGTACGGCGGAGGGCACATTACGTGCCATTGTCATTACCTCCCTTTTCTGTTCCAGTCGCGTATGGTTCGCCGGAAGAAAGACTGTCTGAAAGCCTCCGTGCGCGCTCTAATCTCTATAATTTTACATTCGTGATCTGCACGGGAGGTATAAGTAGGGGGAAGCAATATATTCGATACCTCATACAGAAACGCACCCTCTCGAAACCTGACGAACAAGCTATCCGCGATGCAGAGCGCCTCTCTTGCAGAGTCTGCCACTTGAGTTTGTTAAACATCTCCGTAACGCTATCACGGTTACCAAATAACCCTGTGACGAAACCCGCCGCTCTTCTTTGGATCTTCTCTATCTCCTCCGTCAACCCGATCTGGTACGGATCCCACACTGATGAACAATACTCAAGTATAGGTCGAACGAGTGTTTTGTAAGCCACCTCCTTTGTTGATGGTCTACATTTTCTAAGGGCTCTCCCAATGAATCTCAACCTGGTACCCGCCTTACCAACAAATAATTTTATATGATCATTCCTCTTCAAATCGTTCCGCACGCATACTCCCAGATATTTTACAGGAGTAACTGCTACCAGTGTTTGTTCCGCTATCATGTAATCATACAATAAAGGATACTTCTTTCTATATAATCGCAATACATTACATTTGTCTACGTTAAGGGTCAGTTGCCACTCCTGCACCAAGTCCGTATCTGCTGCAAATCGTCCTGCATTTCGCTGCAATTTTCTAATGCTGCAACTTCTCTGTATACTACAGCATCATCGCGTAAAGCCGCATGGAACTTCCGACACTATCTAGTAGGCCATTTATATATATTGTAAAAAGCAATGGTCCCGTAAGACTCCCCTGTGGCACGCCAGAGGTTACTTTAATGTCTGTAGACGTCTCTCCATTGATAACAACATGCTGTGTTCTGTTTGCTAAAAACTCTTCAATCCAGCCACACAGCTGGTCTGATATTCCGCAGGCTCTTACTTTATCAGGCGACAGTGCGGAACTTAATCGAACGCCTTCGGTAGTCAAGGAAAATGGCATCTACCTGGGAACCTGTATCTAATATTTTCTGGGTCTCATGAACAAATAAAGCGAGTTGGGTCTCACACGATCACTGTTTCCGGAATCCATGTTGACTCCTACAGAGTAGATTCTGGGTTTCCAAAAACGACATGATACGAGAGCAAAAAACATGTTCTAAAATTCTACAACAGATCGATGTCAGAGATATAGGTCTATACTTTTGTACATCTGCTCGACGATCCTTCTTGAAGTCTGGGACTACCTGTGCTCTTTTCCAATCATTTGGATCCTTCCGTTCCTCTAGAGACTTGCGGTACACGGCTGTTAGAAAGGGGGGCAAGTTCTTTCGCGTACTCTGTGTACAATCGAATTGGTATTCCGTCAGGTCCAGTGGATATTCCTCTGTTGAGTGATTTCAGTTGCTTTTCTATTCCTTGGACACTTATTTCGATGTCAGCCATTTTTTCGTTTGTGCGAGGATTTAGAAAAGGAACAGCACTGCGCTCTTCCTCTGTGAGACAGCTTCGGAAGAAGATGTTTAGTATTTCAGCTTTACTCGTGTCATCCTCTGTTTCAATGACATCATCATCCCGGAGTGTCTGGATATGCTGTTTGGAGCCACTTACTGATTTAACATAAGACCAGATCTTCCTAGGATTTTCTGTCAAGTCGGTACATAGAATTTTACTTTCGAATTCACTGAACCCTTTAAGCGTAGCCCTCCTTACGCTAACTTTGACATCGTTTAGCTTCTGTTTGTCTGAGAGGTTTTGGCTGCTTTTAAACTTGGAGTGAAGCTCTCTTCGCTTTCGCAGTAGTTTTCTAACTTTGTTGTTGAACCATGGTGGGTTTTTCCCGTCCCTCACAGTTTTACTCGGCACGTACATGTCTAAAACGCATTTTACGATTGCCTTGAACTCCTTCCATAAACACTCATCGTTGTCAGTGTCGGAACAGAAATTTTCGTTTTGATCTGTTAGGTAGTCTGAAATTTGCCTTCTATTACCCTTGCTAAACAGATACACCTTCCTCCCTTTTTTTATATTCCTATTAACTTCCATATCCAGGGATGCTGCAACGGCCTTATGATCACTTATTCCCTGTTCTGCACTTACAGAGTCGAAAAGTTCGGGTCTGTTTGTTAACAGTAGGTCCAAGATGTTATCTCCACGAGTCGGTTCTCTGTTTAATTGCTCGAGGTAATTTTCGGATAGTGCACTCAGCACAATGTCACTCGATGCTCTGTCACTACCACCCGTCCTAAACATCTGAGTGTCCCCTGTCTATATCTGGTAAATTGAATTCTCCACCTAAGACTATAACAGGCTGAGAAAATTTATGTGAAATGTATTCCAAATTTTCTCTCAGTTGTTCTGCCACTAATGCTGCTGAGTCGGGAGGTCGGTAAAATGAGCCAATTATTAACCTAGCTCGGTTGTTGAGTGTAACCTCCACCCATAATAATTCACAGGAACTATCCCCTTCTACTTCACTACACGATAAACTACTGCTAACAGCGACAAACACACCACCACCGGTTGCATGCAATCTATCCTTTCTAAACACCGTCTGTGCCTTTGTAAAAATTTCAGCAGAATTGATTTCTTCTTGTACCTATAACTATTTCAGCTTCTGTGCTTTCTATCAGCGCTTGAAGTTCCGGTGCTTTACCAATGCAGCTTCGACAGTTTACAGTTACAATACCGATTGCTGCTTGGTCCCCCCATGTCCTGACTTTGCCCCTCACCTTTTGAGGCTGTTGCCCTTTCTGTACTTCCCCGAGGCCATCTAACCTAAAAAACCGCCCAGTCCACGCTACACAACCCCTGCTACCCGTGTAGCCGCTTGCTGCGTGTAGTGGGCTCCTGACCTATCTAGCGGAACCCGAAACCCCTCCACCCTATGGCGCAAGTCGAGGAATCTGCAGCCCACACGGTCGCAGAACCGTCTCAGCCTCTGATTCAGACCCTCCACTCGGCTCTGTACCAAAGGTCAGCAGTCAGTCCTGTCGACGATGCTGCAGATGGTGAGCTCTGCTTTCATCCCACTAGCGAGACTGGCAGTCTTCACCAAATCAGATAGCAGCCGGAAGCCAGAGAGGATTTCCTCCGATACATAACGACACACATCATTGGTGCCGACATGAGCGACTACCTGCAGATGGGGGCACCCTGTACCCGTTCATGGCATCCGGAAGGATGGAATGATTCCCCCCGGTATGCACACGGAGTGTACATTGGTTTTCTTCCCCTCTCTTGCTGCCATATCCCTATGGGGCCCCATTACGCGCCTGTTGGAGCTCCCAACTACCAGTAAGCCCACCCTCTGCGACCGCCCGGATCTTGCAGACTGAGCGGCAACCTTTGGAACTGGACAAGCAGCCATGTCCGGCTGAAGATCAGTATCAGCCTGAGACAGAGCCTGAAACCGGTTCGTCAGACAAACTGGAGAGGCCTTCTGTTCAGCCCTCCGGAATGTCCTTCGCCCCCTGCCACACCTCGAGACGACCTCCCACTCTACCACAGGTGAGGGGTCAGCCTCAATGTTGGCAGTATCCCGGGTAGCCACAGTCGTATACCGAAATCTTGTTCTAGCGAATCGACTATACTGGCTCACTCTTCTGCTAAACTAGACATTTTTCTGTTACTTAAAGAAACATTATAAAACAGTACACCAACTTGAAAGTGGGGAGCAAAACTTTCTTCTGATAGTAGGTCAATTTTTACCAATGTGTCAACACTAAACTACCAGCTGTTTCTTCTACGTAGTCGTCGGTGAAAGACTTCCTCGTACAATAAGCGATGAAGAGCTATGTCAGAGAGACAGAAGATGATGACACTTATGAAATATAAAAATTCATGAATAAAATCAATTTTCAAACTTTCTTTAACAAGTGAGATATGAGATCTCAATGAATTATGTTCTGCAGTACACGTGTAGATATATACGAACTAAAAAATTAAATGTCATAAAACTCAATATTTTGGATTAATATTCTTCGATAATTAGTTTTTCAACTTTCGACTAATCTTTTAAGGGCCAAGATGAGATGCATGCAAAATCCTCCTCAATTAAATTCGCATTAATATGTCTGTTCGATTAACCTTACCTCAAATGCTATGGAGACAGTATGTTATTGATAAAATGTGGTGGAAGAGTTTGCACAGTTGTTGAATTCTTTTCAGATATCTGTGGGCCATTACCTAGAGTCGCGGATGTGTTCCAGTATCGTAATATCCAAAGCAATAGCGTAACAACTCTTCAGGTTCGTGTAATCAAAACTTTTGCATTAGTTTTATTTAGGTTGTGTTTGGTGAGCAATTCCTGATTGGATGCTGCTTTTAAGGGACTGAGTCGTTGAACTCTGTATTGCAGGACTTAACAGCCACGTGTAATTTTATGTTTCCGGGCTCTGCATAGTTACTAGTCATTAAGAGCTGATTGCCGCTCCTAAGGGAGCTGCTTACTATTAACTTCATGCTTTAAAAATGTTATACACCTGAATTTTATTGCGATTCAGTACCTCATAGTTATTGCTCGCATCCTAGCTTCCAAAGACTCTCATCTTTCCAATCTTTCGCCTGCACATTCCTATGTGAAACAGTTCTTTGGAATGCATATTTCCATGTTGTTTATGGGTTTACTTTTCTTTTTTAAGTTGGAATCCATCATCTTCTTAGGTCATCTGTCCTCATCCACACGGCGCATATACCAATACCATATCTGTTGTTTTGCTTCGACTGTATCTCTTCATTTCTACTGTTATACCATAGCGTCGACTTAAAGCATCACCTCGTAAGTCCCATCTCCATTGACAGTAAGTCTGTCTTAATTCTCTCTGTTATTTCGCATGTTTCTGCTCCACACGTTGCTGTACTTCCTAGAATAGATTTAAGTATTTTAACCTTCGTTTCTGATTAAATATTTGTGGCGTTTAAAATTGTTTGGTTACTTGTCTACCTTCGTCATTACGGTCTAATTTCGCTTTTACTTAATCTATATTTGTTAATAACGACTCCCAAACATTTATATGATTCTACAGACTGTACTAGCCCAGAATTTAAACTCAGGTCTTGA
This sequence comes from Schistocerca gregaria, assembly GCF_023897955.1. Classification (NCBI taxonomy): domain Eukaryota; kingdom Metazoa; phylum Arthropoda; class Insecta; order Orthoptera; family Acrididae; genus Schistocerca; species Schistocerca gregaria. Next base: position 601,424,966 of record NC_064923.1, on the reverse strand, counting down.
CCCATTCCTCCCCAAATTAGATACTCTGTTTTCTCTGAATTAATAGTTAAACTCCATTTCTTATATTCTCTGTGCAACTTTCTAACCATATAGCTCATGTCATTTTCATCCACTGCACAAATGACTAAAAATGCAAAGTAAAAGTCTTTTCATCATTTATGGACACATTCATACTACGAGACGAACGTTTCCATATACTTAAGGCAAAGTACAACTATATTTTAAATCATCCAGGAGCTATCGTACATCCTTATCCTCACCCTGTGGTCACTGCGATCGTTGCAGATATGTTTTTATCTCCTTTAATCCCACATGTTTAATTCACAAGCTCTACCATCTTGAACATGTAAACGACACACTCCATTCACTAACATTGTGGTACAAAATTTACAGAGGGGAATGCTTATCACAGACTGTCTTAAGGTCAATGAGGTCCTTATGTGTCTCAATATAGCTGGTCAATCTTTTTTTCCGCCAGTTTTTTAGTGCAAAACATATCATTTATGCTTGACCCTTCAGCACGGACTCCATTCTGTTCTTCTTTATCTACAAATATGATTAGATTGTCGACTTGCCATTTTCCCATACTATCCAGAGACTGAATTTGTAACACTCACTGTTATATAGTTTGAATCTCCAGACAAGTAATAAGCTACACATGTCTCACGAACGTGGCATGAATCATACGTTAAAATTGCCTGGTAAACGAATTGAATCAACCCAACTTGTTTCGTTTACAGTATTCTCATAAAACTTTTGCGAAAACATGACTCAGCGATGTACATAAATTGTATTCCACTACATACTAATTTTGGTAAATTTGATACTCCCTTCATGCGTAAAACCGCATATAAAATACTGTATAAATTTACGAAAAAGACTTTTTCCCCATTTTCGATTACTGAAGTGTTGCCAGTAACTGAGAGGAGTTATAATTTTAATATATTGTGACAATATAGAAATTCTTGTCTAATAGTTGTAATTTGCACTCGCTTCACTAAAGGTTCAATTTCTCTGCTGAAACTTAGGTTCAGTACGGGTATATAACTTGATCCGTAGGCTTACATACCCGGGGGAGACCAAACATTGCTTACGTCTCGCGTAGCTTTCCTCGCGTCGCTGGAGGCTTCCCAGAATCCATTTAGCGGAGCCTGCTCCCAAGGCTCCGGTTTCCTGACAAACTAAAGGGCGAGCTGTTCCCCAGATGCCTTTTGCTAACTGCCGAAGGCGACAGTTAAATATTCCTGGCTGACACCTTCGCAGATCTCGAGCATTATTTATTTCTCCTCTTATTTATTTGTTCGTAGGCGTGTGTCTACGTGTTTGTGAGTGTATGTGTGCGTGCGCGTATTCGTGCGTGCGCGCGGGCCCGTGTGTGTGTGTGTGTGTGTGTGTGTGTGTGTGTGTGTGCATGGCGCTCTTTGTTTTGTAATCTAAATGGGCATCCGGCTTATGAAATAAAGAACAAGTTAAATTAGAAACAAACAACATTTCTTATCCTCAGACATTTTCTATCGTGTTTCTAACACAAATATCTGAATTTAGAAATCAAAAATAAGATTGCAATCTTTATGCGATGTAACAGTGTCACACAAATCATTTTTATTTAATGTAAGTGTCTTCCATTTGTCCAAATATAAGATTAGAGATAAATACCTACGCTGACAGAGGTAACCAAGGGCAGATTAAGCATGGTTCGATGCCACGCAAAATCGCTTCTAATCACTGCAACAGGAATGAAGATAATTGTCAACTACATACGTTATGAGTTCTTCCTCTGTTTGATCTGCGACTAATAATGTAAGAAAGTACTTCCTTTACAAGCAACTTGTACTATCTGTCCGAAATTTCTCCTGAATTACTGAGTCGTTGATTTTTCTCAAGTGATTTCTCTCAGTCAAAATTTATGAGTGGTGTTCTTTTTTCCAGTGGTGTAGTTCAACTAGATATATTTGAACAGCAAGGTGAATATTTGTATCATATTTGAGCTTATTTATGATGCAAATAACATGTTCGGTTGTACCAATTTTCTACTGTAATATCTCTATTGTTGTCTAAGTAGTGATATAAAGGATAAATTACAAATATTAGGTACAGATAAACATATGTTTGTTTGGAGACATTTTAAATCATCCAATTGTTTTGGTGTTGCAGTTGTACAACTAAAATCTGAAAACAAATGTAACATGAGAAGCAGAAATTTCAAAAGTTATTTCTTAAAACATAATTGTTTCTTGTCTAACCCTGACTGAACTCCCATCGGTGCGCGATAGCATACTTAGCAGTATGTTCCAAAACGTCGTTCACAAAAATGGGATTTTCTGATGCTAATATCTCGGATTCTACTGACGATACAAAAGGCAAGATGAAGTATTTTGGATAGTTCTTGTGCTAGAGACCATTTGTGTACCCAAACAAGGATCGTCTTAGTGTCAGCATCCTATAATACATGATCAATATATCAATATTACGAATTTTCTCCTGGAGCAAATCGGTTGACTTTTATCACATTTGACGTGGTATGGGTTGGGTCTGAAGGGATGTCCGGAGGAAACATTAGTTCATAGACGTTTCCTCAGATAATCTCCAAAAAATTATTATTTTACTATTATATTTTCCCCGTCACCAGCGGAGACCAGGTTTTCAAGATGGCCACGCACAGTAAATGGCTGAAATTTTTACGATATGTTCCTAAGATCCCGATCCTGAAAAACCATGAAACTTTTATTGATATCTTTATCCCTTTCTCAGGTACAGAGGTTCCGATTTACCCTCCTCGTACATGTACAATATGAACGTAAATCTAAGATTTAGTTAAACTGACATATATACCCATTAATTAATTAATGACGCATTTGTGTAAATTCATGGCGGTTTAGAGACAAAACCCCAAAATACGCGTTGCATTCTTTCGCTGTCAGCAGTGGACCAAACCCCAGCCGCAGATTACAAGATGGCTAATGGATGAAATTTTTAGGATATAGGAGTTAAACTAAGACTCTCACCTCGAACCACCTGATTAAGTTTCTTGACATGTTTATCCAAGATACAAAGGATTACAGCTGCACTACTCGTACATGTAAAATACACACGTAAAAACTATTAACCTTCTAGTACTTCTAGGGTCAGTATGATCCCAAACTAAACTGTCTCTTTGTTTCTTGAATGTAATCTTATGAAATCAGAATGATGACTTAAGTTGAACAGTTTTAATACGAAACCCTTGCAACTATGAAAACAACATTTCTCACATTTTTGTACTACTGTTAGAGTTTATTCTCTCATTTATTTAGTACTGTGCTAGTTGTCGTTAGTGTTTTGCCTCAGCGTGTCACTGAATTACGTTCTGAATAGAAAAAATTTGAATAGTCCTGAAATACATGTAGTTTTGAATGAAGATGAGTTTAATGCTATTATTTCTGCAGGCAGTGAATCAGTTGAACATTCTGATGATGACAACGGAGAGTATGAAACTACTGTTCCTGATACTTCTGAAATCTCAGATTAGTATGCTTTTAAGTAAAGTATATTTCATTTACCGTTTTTTTTACAATAGCAACAGTACTAATATTAGTTATAGCTGTAATAATAATAATAATAAATAACAAGAATAATAATGTTTTAGAAAATGTAATGCCATTATTTTCAGGTCCACAAATGGGTAAGAAACAAAAATCCTGTTAGACAGGATGTAATGCAGCCTGCTTGAAACATATTGAAGTTGGTTCTAAGGCCTAAGTATTTAAATGTAAGGAATGATAATGCTGTCCTGTCAGCATTTGATTTATTTTTGAAGCCTAGAATTTTCCAGAATATTTTGCAGTGGACGAACAGAGAAGGTAACGTTACTTTCGGGAAGAAATTGATAGTTTTGACACGTAAGAATTCGAGAGCTGTCTTGGCTTGCTTATACTTGGAGGAGTGTACAAAGGTCACAGTCAGGATAAAGTGAATTTATGGAAGAAGGAGCATAGGCGGCCCATTTTAAATACTTATGTGGGTAGGTACCGCCTTACAGAAATATCATTCTCTATTCAGTTCCATGATGCACAGCAGCAGCAACGGAATCGTAGCCCTGATAAAATGGCTCCAGTAAGGGAACAGTGATTAACCTCACTGTGTGATGCTCACGAACAACATGAGATATTACAGTTGACGAACAACTGGTAACTTGTAGGGGTACGTGTTCTCCTGTAAGCTAAATATCCAAAAAGTATGATATAAAGGTACGGACTGTATGTAACAGATAATTTCTTCACAAGTTTTGAGTGAACAATAAACTAGAACGAAAACAAATGACTCTGTTTGGAACAACAAGAAAAAACCATCGTGAACTACCTGCACAGATTGTCGTAGCAAGGGGAAGCACTACACCTTTAAGTCTCTTCTTACTCCAGGAATCAGTGACAGCCGAGCGCGGTCTTGGGGGCCTTGCCACAGTTTGCGCGACTCCCCCCCCCCCCCCCCCGCCCCCCGTCATTGGTTCGAGTCATGTCTCACGCAAGGGTGCGTATGTTGTCCTTAGCTTAAGTTAATTTACGTTAGATTAAGTAGTGTGTAAGCCTATGGACCGTCAGCAGTTTGCCCCATAAGAACTAACCATAAATTTAAAAAAAATTAAATAAAGTCAGCGACAAGTATCCAAAAACGGCTAGTGTAGGGAAACTGCGCTTTACTATGTATTTCAAAGAGGAAACAGGTGAACATAAAGCAGCAAAACCTGCTATAATCCTAGACAGTCAGACGTGGACACAGTGAACATATTAGGCAAAACCTACACTACAAAATGTGTGACAAGAAGAAGGCTAACGGTTACTTTTGTCAATATTTTGGTTATTAGAGTTCCCAGAACTCTCAAAATCTGACGGGATTTAAGAAAGAAAGAAAGCAATTACGAAAGAGGAGAATTTCTTCTTAAAGTGGGAATATCTCTAGCATGAATAAACAGAAAGTGCAGCAAATTCCTTCCTTCTTCCTCGTCTCCTTCAGAACCAATATAAACGGAGGCAAAACGTGGACGGTACTCCTTCATATGCGAACATTCTGTGGATAGAAAAATTCTAGAAAAGTCTACAATATCTTTTGCCTGGGAACAACATTAGGATTGCTTCTTTTTAAATGCAAGCGTGATTACCATAAGGGTCAAAGACCACATTGAAAGTGTATATAGACATAGTTGTCCTGTTTTCAATACAGTAGTATACGTTTTATGCCAGTTCATTAAAATCAATGGAGTACTGCCTATATATCCAATGCAAATTACCTGAAACAATGAAATCCTGGATGTGGAAGGGTTAAACAAATTGACTGATGTGTAGGCTGTATAATAATTATGTGTAATAACTATGTGTTATTTATGGTTGTGCGTAATACGTATGTGTTTTTTATGGTTGTTCAAAGCCGAGATAAGGTAGAAAAATACGTAAAGACCCCAAATGTGGCACTAGATATAGGGCATCAGTAACAGAGGGAAACAAAGATCAATATTTTGCGAAGGACGGTAGGAAGAAAAGCGACACTTTGTGGGCGGTGTGATTGGGCCTTTCCTTGGCTCAGTAGGTGAGGTGTGAATGAAAAATTGGTGCTTCCACTATCAGTCATTTCGTGACACATAAGACCTTTAAAAAAAAGAAAGAAACAAAGTAACACACTTCTTGTGGCACAAATCCGGCACGGAGTCGTAGCATGCAGATTCCAGTGACCACGGATGCAGCGAAGGCTCGTGTTGCATCGGAGCACCAGGTGGCGTACTCTTCCATTCTGTAGTGTTCCTGTGACCCTCTGGGACGGCGCCGCGGTCTTCTCCTTGTGAATTCGCTCGTTGCGTTATTAACAAGCGGCTACGGCGTGGCGCGAAGTGTTCCGTCCCAGAATCGAACCAGCGACCCTCGGGCTCGGCGTCTTCCGGTGGAGTTCATCAAGCTCTGGATTTACAGGTGATCCATTTTGTGAGGGCCGTGTCCCTTCGACCTCGACGAAGACGAACACGACCACGAAGAAACGTCACCTGGACGGACGGACCGATAGTTTGTCAGCGGACATCTTACCTCGCAACGACTTAAGGGCGATTCCCACTACAGCGCGGCATGCGGCAACGGCGGCGGCAAGCGTTTTCCGCGGTGACGTGGCGGTTCGCGGAGTTATTCCCATTTGGAAACGGCAGACGCTAGCGGTAGCCAAATACGGACCGCCACTGAGATATGGGGCAGGACCCACCCAAGTGTCTGGCGTTTTTGCTTAATTGTACCGTGAACCTATATGAAGCAAAGTAGAGGCTGGGAGAAGACATACCAATTTTTATTTTCTTTACGATATACTCTTTCACATATTTCGCTATTTATGTTTTCCTATTTCACCATAAGCAGATTTCATGACTACCGCCCCTGATTGTTCACTATCTCATTTAGAAAACCGATCGCCCCAAAACAGAAACTATTTGTTACTTTCATACAGCCTGCAGTGTTGCACACTGCAGTACCTAAACGCAGTTTATTATAACGGTAGTACATCACGTGTTAACTGATAGGCATTCATTTATAATTAAAAATGTTTGACAGTTGACCCTCAATATTTACCAGGTTAAGGTCATGTATTTTAACCATTATGTGGGTGTTAGCTATTGAAACTACCAATGAAGTAGTATCACAACACTCAGCTCCATATCTAAATTGCCATTAACATTATCATTACCAAGGTAGACATAACATTAATACTCACACCACAGTGATACAAATTTACATGCCTACCTACACCACAGGTGATGAACTGATTGGAATAATGTACGATAAAAGAGATTAATCAGAGAGGCAAAAATTAAAAACGTAATGAGGGACTGGAATACGGTAGCAGGTATAGGAAGAGAAAATAATAAGAAAATAAAGGTTTGGGGGAAGGAATGAAAGGGGAAGCCATATGATAGAATTCTGCACAGACCATAATGTAATCATAGCGATTACGTGCTCAAGAATCATGAAGGAACAATAAATATTTGGAACAGAATTTTTGAAACCAGATTTTAAACTGTGAGCCATTTCCGGTTGCATACGCAGACAGACGATAGTTTATTGGTTAAGAACTGCCGTGTACAACTAAAGTGAGCCGGCCGCGGTGGTCTAGCGGTTCAGGCGCTCAGTCCGGAACCGTGCGACTGCTACGGTCGCAGGTTCGAATCCTGCCTCGGGCATGGATGTGTGTGATGTCCTTAGGTTAGTTAGGTTTAATTAGTTCTAAGTTCTAGGGGACTGATGACCACAGATGTTCAGTCCCATAGTGCTCAGAGCCATTTGAACCATTTTTGAACTAAAGTGAGAGTAAACTGCAGCAGATAAAGGGCGTAGAACCTGAGTAATTTAAGAAGCAGAGGTTTTCGATAATTTTTAAGGTACCATAAGGCAACGATTGAATGAAACAGAGGAAGGAACCCATTACAATACGAACGGACATCGTTGAGAGAAGAACTGGAGAATGCTGCAGAGGATGTAAATAGGAAAAAGATATTGTAGAAATCCTTGGATACAACATATATGTTTAATTTAATTGACAAGAGAAAATATAGGAATGCAGCAAATAAAGTTGACCATGGGGAATAGAGACATCTAAAAATGACGTTAACAAAGAGTCCAAAACCGCAACAGCGATTTTACACTTGGAAAACATAGGTGGCGACATGAAATACGAAAGAAGAAAGAAAGCTTTGCTCAAAGGAGAAGCAACTGTCAAGAGCTTATTTGGCAAGCTAGAACTAAGCAAGTAAGAAAAAGGTAGATGGCGGAAGGAATATGTAGAGAGGAGAGGGGAAGGGGCTATACATACTACCATGAGGGCAATGTTAGGTTCCTGTGAAATGTCTGAACACTCTTTTAAGCTGTGGGGCTATCAGCGATAAAACACACGGACACAGTTTATCTCCAACTTGTACGGAAACAAAACTGCAGTTCTAAGACTTCAATGACTTGAAAGGGAACCAGTAACTGAGGAGGCAGAAGTAGAGAAGATATGAAATGCAGACTGTCAACAGCAAGAAGAGCGTTTCTGAGAAGGAAAATTTGTTCACCTCAAATATACATTTTATTGATTGAGTAGTATTTTACAAAGGTAATTGTGTAGAGTGTAGCCTTGTATGTAACTGAAACGTGAACGATGAACAGTTCTGGTAAGAAGACAATGGACGCTTTCAAAACGTGGCGATAAATAAGAAAGATTAACATAAGATACGAATATCGTATAACTAAAGAAGATGTATTGAATTAAGTAGAAACGGAAGAGGATGTTGTGGCACAACTTGTCTACAAGAGGAGTTAGTTGACAGGACATATTATGAGGCATCAAGGAATCGTCAATTTGGTAATAGAGGCTAAATTGTAGAGAGAGACCAAGGCTTGCCAACGGTTAGCAGATTAGAATGGATGTAGGATGTAGTAGTTACATGGAGATGAGTAGGATAGACTACTATGGAGCACTATATCAGCACACAGACGAATTGTAAACCTTGACAAATAACATCACTTTTCGTTAGGTAGGTCAGATTCGTTTATATTAGCAGGAGATGTGTTTAATACAGCCTCTAGAACATACACTTGTGATGTATTTGTGTTTGCATCTCTATTAGTCTCTGCAAACAGCCTTATATTAGGGAAAAGTTACAACTTGAATGCAGTTTTCTTATGACGACTGTCCGTAAATGATAAAGTTTAATTACTGTTTTGGCCACTCTGCCATTTGTAGCATTTTCCATAAGACATGTATTCCTTCATGAAACAACAATCAATGGCTCGTTACGTATTATCCATGACTTTCGAATGCGCTGGCAGTTTTCAAACTGTGTAGAAGTCATCGGCTGCAAATGTATCGTAACGCTGTTTTACGTGTGCTGCCGTACGTTTTTTCTGCAGTGGAGGCTTTTCCGCTGACCTTACATATAATATGACCATTCTCAGATATATTAAAGGGCGCACTAAGATCGTATGGAACTATTTTAATTACCTTTTGTGCCAGGGGAACCAGGTTAAACAAAAATTGAATATAGTATTGTGACAACCAAATATCGAATCGGCAATTGGATTATAGCGCCTCTAGTGATAACTGTGAAACCAATTATTATGACTAGTCCTTCATAACTACTTGCAAGAAGGGTTTCAGTGAGACTTTATGCGTATTGAACACGATTCATGTAATATTATATTTGGTGTTTTCATGCCAAGGTGTTTGACACAAAGATTCAATCAGGGATGTAAAATCTTCCGGTAAAAGAAATCGACTTATTAAAGTCTATACATCTTGACTCTAAAGACTGTTTTAGCGATGCAAGGAAAGAGTAATTGTCAATCTGGTGTTATTAGATGTAATTATAAAGTATTCTAAACGTTGCAAATAAACAAAATGTCCTAAGAAAAAACGAAATACCTGATACGAAGTTTGTTCACGTAGCCATCGCTTGCACCAAGCACAGAAATATTCATTTTGGAAATAATAAACGCCATTTTTTCCTGTGATGTATTTTATTTGTTCTAGAAGGTTTTCACCTTTTGCTTTAAGATACTTCTAGTGGAATTTTGCAATATTTGTAAATTTTGAAACTGTTAAGGTCTTATTTTTTTACCTGAATAAATGATTACTTACAGTAAATCGAATTTTCTGCTCGCATCTGCGTTTCCTCTCATTTGGTTGCAGACTGTAGCTCGTCCTATAAAATCACTTCGAGACATAAGCACATTTTCACGTTACAAACTTTTTTCCTCACTATTTTCATGTTCTTTGCGCTAATTGAAGTAGAGTTCAATTATTCTTCTGTCACTGGCGGCGGATATTTTACCAAAGAAAGATTTAGAGTCGTAACTACCGTGTGTTCAATTTATATCTCTTTTTATTTGGGTTTTTATCTACATGTAGCCAACCTAAGGAAGTATATGCTGAAAAGTGAACACTGTTGATTCTATTCCCTTTATATCTGTTTATGTGTAGTTAGTCAGGGTGAGTTGTAGAATGTTGGATGTGAATGTCATATCTGCCAGAGCGTAGTTGAGAGTTTTCGTGTTCAGTTGATTCAAGTATTGGTTTAAATATTTTGTGGAAGGGTTCATGTAAGAGTGAGAACAAAGGGATTTGGTGCTAGGATTCTGATAATAATCATCTTTTGAAATATTATTCTACTGTTTTATCTATTAATGCAGGCAGTGAGTTTGCTCTTACTTGAACACCTCCTGAAATCAGCTGCACACTAAACCTTTGAACCACTCTCTGACAACTATTGGATTTACTTTCAACTTTCTATATCCCTCACTGACTGGCCACACACACATACAGATATAAGGAGAACAGAAATAAACAAACGTTACTTTGAAGCATATAATTTATTGTACACAAACAAATCAAATAGGAAGATACATGAAGTGAACATACTGTAGTTACGACTTTAAACTACAATTATCAGTAAAATGACTACAGCTAGTTACAGAAGAAAAAAGAGCAAACATAAAAATGTGGTGACCAGGTGAGAGTAAACGTTGATGTCAGCCAAAACTCGATTAACTAGAAGTAATCACTTATTCACATAAAAAATAAGATGTGAACTGTTTTATAATCTACTAGTATCACACATCAAAGCAAAATTTTATCATTCTAAATTCCATCTATGAAGCCTCAGAGCAAATAAAGTACACTGCAGCATGAAAAAAGCGTTTGTTACTTACCAATGGAAGTAATCAATAGCTGTAGATACTTAGCAAATTACAACTTATGACATATCATCAGATTCATTTCTTTTTAACTTTTGTAGATCTTCATAGAATATTGTAAGTATTAACGTGTTTCATGTGACTTCAATTCTCATATCACATGCTGTTAAATGATGTTTAAGAAAAACTCATCGATCCATTCTGATAACCAGTAGTTACTTTCACATCTCTGTAGATAAACAGATTTTGGATATTTATCATGCTAGGAAATACGCCATTTTTTACAAGTTATCATTTGCAAAAAAACCACCTTTCGATTTCTTGAACCGTTTATGAAATTTGGGGCTGATACAAACAGGTGGTTTACGACGATCAGGGCGAAGTATCAGTCGCATTGCAAGCGACCTGCCCGCGGCCACCGCGCAACCCGTCGCCCACATATCATTCAATAACTCGTGAACCTTGATAGCTATCTCTCTGCTCTCAACTTTAAAAACAAATTCAATATGTTGACTAAATTTCGTGCACACTAACGTATTACGTAAAATTAACTATACGCAAAGTCCAAACAATATGTTTTTACCTCTGAACGCTCATTACAATTTCGTGTAATGGTTTACATAAATGCGATGCAGCAAGTAACCAAGACGAATAACGAAAAGAAATTCAGTCCGTTATCGAGAGAATAAATCAGGGCGTAAGATGCAGAATTATAAAACTTTTTCACCGAATAGTCTGCTTGAAATTGGATGATAAGTAATGCATGGCTGCTGCCGCGTACGCGCCAGCACTTTGGCGAAAGTTTGTACGGTCGGGGTTGTTTGCCCAACGTCACACTAAACGCGTTTTGTGATTGGCTGCGCGGACCTACGGTGCGGCACGTGGCAGCGGCAGCTGCATCAGTTTGTCGTGGGCAAACCGCAATGCAGAGCCGGCTGTGCCACACCGCTGACGGCGTTTCCATAGCAACCAAGGCCCTGTCATGCGGTTTTGCCATGCCGCAGACCAAGTGAGAACCTGCCTTAACCATTGGTCCATTCGTCCAGACGACGTTTCTTTGACTCTTCTTCATCCCCTTAAAGGACCCCCTCATGTCTGTTTGTGGGATTTTTTTCCAATGTCGCAAAGTTTCTAGGGCGGTGACTGACTCTTCAGTCATTGATCTACGCTTCTTACATTGGACAGAAAGGTGACCAATGTCGACAAACGTGCCGGCTTCACTTATTTTACCTCTATGCTGCAGTGGTCAGGCATTGCACTGTCTTCTTCATCCGTATCGCCAGACACGTTTCGAATGTGAGTCCAGTAAGCTGACAGTTTCTGTAGCATTGACCACTGCTGTGTGAACTGTGCTGGCCGTTGTTCTGCTTGGAAGAATTGCTCATCTGCTTGGTCGCTGATCTGTCAAAGTGCTGACTGCTGCCATGTAAAGTCTGCTGGTCATCGGCCTCCTTGTTCGATTGCTGCAGCTTCCAAATATTGTGATGTAATGTGTCAAAGTCTTTGAAACGCTCAGTTAATCTATAATAAGTATTTAGGTATTTTTCTACCAGATCTCTGCTTTGAACAACCATAATTAACACATAATTATGACACACAACCATAAATAACACATAATTATTTTTCATAATTATTATACACCCTATAGTCGATTGATGATGATGGCTATACATGTGATATCCCCAGCGTAAATTGACAGATCTGGGTGGGGCAGCTGAAAGCTCTGTATGAAATAGAGGTTATTTCTGTGTACGATTTGTGATGAAAATTACGAAAATAGACACACATGATAATAACAGTTAAGAGAATAAAGCGATTATATCTGCAGTTAAATCAATTGTCATTATAAGTACTAAGGGACAGATGTCTAAAAAGTAAAAAATGAACATTACGAGTATTCGAACGACTCCTTGAAGATGGGTGTAGGTTTAATTTCCCAGCAGTCTACTCAGTGAGCTACCATACAGTAGTGAGGGGTGATACACACTATTCTGTACAATCGCATGTGCTGCACGATGTGACCGTGTTTCTATTTTCCTATTTTCATACAAGTGTTCTCAAAGTGGACCTGATATGATTTTGTTGAATGAAATTTGTCTTGTATCTGGATGGGGAATCACAAACTCACCAAGTGTGGTACATTTTCTTCACCTGTATACATAGTTCATAAATCCTGGGAATCAACGACTTTTACTTGTTGTCGGTATCGATATAGGCAAGGTATAAGTCTACCCATTCCTGAGAAAAAGGGATATTAGCAGAACAGACAGACAGCGGGATAACACAAACACAAACACACACATAAATAACCAAAACACTATCCACTGCACCAGCGCTAGTGCTGTGTGTTGACAGAGGTACATGTGGTTACAGTGTTGCCATATTGCCACTCTTTAATGTCCTTTTTCTGCCTGATGTACTCGCCAGACGAAATTTTGTGATAGACATTTTTTTTATCGCTGGGATGTGAGGAGACGCACTGTGAAGCCCGAATGCGCGAATTTCGCCTCACCCTGTATATGAAATGCATTGTGGTTCATGGTCGAATCATGAAGCCCAAAGCTACTGTTTGGGTTCAAGTTAGGAACGTACATATCCATTCAAATTTGTGAAACAATTATTTCATAGTTTTTGGTTCATTCTTTCTTCAATTAAACGATGTCTGTTGCTCTGTCGTCTACTATTGGTCAGAAAATTTAATCGCACTTGGAAATCGCATGAACTGGTTCACTTGAGCTGCTGCCATATCGTTCAGCGATGTTGTTATTGAAAATCTTTTAATTTAGTGTTTCACAACACTGCGTTTTGCGAATGTTATCATATATCGATTCATTCTGTACTAACATGACCCATTCTTTTTTTAAAAAATACTGCTAGATGACACCTAAAGACTTAAATCAGTTCCTGCCTCTTCCCCCCCCCCCCCCCCCCCCCCCGAACTGTAAAAATAATTTCGTCGTGTCCATAACTATACGTTACACAATAGCTCTACTACCTTCGTCTGTAACATTGGAATGATCTTTCTTTTGGTAGCAGAAGTGGCTTCTTGACGAACTCCACTTATCAACTCCTTTTATCATCATAACAGGATCACATGCACGATCCTCCATATCTTCGCGTTGATCCTTTACCTTCTTCTTCACACAAAATTAATTCAAATTTGTATTCCCAGCAGTGTATTCGTTGGTATCAATAATTTAAATGAACTTAATTTTCATACTTGCTTCTGTGTCATTGCGTATGTGAAGCACTCAGTTCGAAAACCGGTGTCGTTCTGTTTTCAGTAAGCAATACGTGGCCGAAGACAAAATGTGTATTTAACCAGGAATATTCTGAAAACCTTGTTCATATTCATTGCCCTTAATACTTGAGCGCGTATGGATTACTCCATTCGGCGACAATCTCGAGACCAATAAACGGAAAGACTGTGGTTCATTTAACATCACCCTGTTTTCACTCCCGCGCTTTTAGTGTCCACCACAATATCAAAAATTTCATTTGTATTAATAGCTGACTGCCAATTTTCATTTGATGCGGTGTCTTCCGTCAGGTTTTGTTTTATTCTTTGTCTTACCCTCGTGTGGCCCACCTTCCATCAGTTGTAGGTCGGGCCGCATCCTCAACTTCATCTAGTTCAATTTATTGACGCGTTGAGAAGTCCAGGTGCGCACGTGTTCACGTTCCTCTACTCTGGTGAATAATGTCTTCCACACTGCCTCTCCTAAGTGTTAGCTACAGTCTTCTTCATTCGTATTATCAAGGTGGAGCAAGTTTCCTGAATGTGGCGTTCTCACTCTGTTTAATTTGCAATTCTTTTTGACATTTTTAATGCAATTCAGTTTGTCATTTTGTAAGTGATGCAGGGAATGAATTTTTCGTCTCTCAGTTTGTTTTCCCTTATTCTGATATTTTCTCGTCAATTCTTTCGATTTTTCCTATCCTTTGTTTTATTTGTTGTTCTCTTTTATCCAGTTTAGAGTGGTTATTCAATCACATGAATTTTTAAGAATTTATCCTCATATTTTCCAATATATGAAGTTATGTTCCAGCAGAAAACGTTTTAGGTACTGAAACATAAGCTGACAGTAGTATTGTATTGTTGAGGCAGCGATGTTATCTTTGCTGCACAATCCTGAGCAACTTTATGCGTAGTCTAATTAATTTCTAGCACTTGATGATCCAGATTTTCTTCTATCATTTTTATTTCATTAAGTTCTAATCTGTTCCACTCTATCCATTATAATACATACTACTGTAATGTTCAGGCACTGAATTGTCCTACGATAAAATACCGTTTATTCATGAACTATCATTCCCTGACAGATCATTTGTTCTCAAGCGCTTGCTCTCTAGTATTGGCTGAGATTTGTATTCCAATACTTCAGGTGTCAACTCAGTGGATTATTGCATATCTTCACTGGGTGTGCCGCCCACTGAGGCCGAGCGGTTCTAGGCGCTTCAGTCTGGAACCGCGTGACCGCTACGGTCGCAGGTTCGAATCCTGGCTCAGGCATGGATGTGTGTGATGTCCATAGGTTAGTTAAGTTTAAGTAGTTCTACGTCTAGGGGACTGATGACCTCAGATGTTAAGTTCCATAGTGCTCAGAGCCATTTGAACCATCATTGGGTGTGTTGATATTCAATGCTGATGCACACGTTATGTATTTGCAATGTACCTGACGCCCATCTGCTGTCACGTCCGAATCTACTGCGACTGCGGTTACAGTAGTATGACCAAGACAGCGGCTGGCCGCAGACGAGTGTCACAACGGAGTTGACGGACCTAGCCACGGCTTTGTATCTCTGGAATCGTGAAGCAAAACGAAAAGAAGATGAGGTGCTCAGTACATCCTACGTTGCAATACCACTGCAAAAGCAGAACGTTAGTTACTTTTTTGTTTGTGGACATCGATAACACGAAGATAAATTCTTCAATTTCCGTAGAATGTCTGTAAGAATGTTTAATGAGACAATAAAGAACAAAATTAAAGGCAGAATAAGCGGAACAGCTCCCCCCCCCCCCCCCTTTCCCACCACAAACCATGCTTGTGTGCCACTGCGATAGAGACAGCCGTATCGTAGGTGCAACCACAACGGAGGGGTATTTGCTGAGACGCCAGACAAACGTGTGGTTCCTGAAGAGGGGCAGCAGCCTTTTCAGTAGTTCCACTGCCGACAGTCTGGATGGTTGTCTGATCTGGCCTCCTAACATTAATCAAAACGGCCGGGCTATGCTGGTACTGCAAACGGCTGAAAGCAAGGGGAAACTAAGGCCGTAATTTTTCCCGAGGGCATGCGGCTTTAGTGTATGGTTAAATGATGATGGTCCTCTTGGGAAAAATATTCTGGAGGTGAAATAGTCCCCCACTCGGATCTCCTGGTGGGGAATACTCAGGAGGACGTCATTATCAGGAGAAACAAAACTGTCGTTCTACGGATCGGAGCGTGGAATGTCATATCCCTTAATGAGGTAGGTAGGTTATAAAACTTAAAATGGCAAATGAGTAGGTTGGTTCAATAATGAATTAAAAAAATAGGAGCGCTGGTAATCTATTACGAACAGGAAAGTGAACGCATTATTGTAGCCAAGGTAGCACAAATCCCACACCTACCACAGTACTAAAATTTTATATGTCAATTAACTCCGCAGATGACGAAGATATTGAAGGAAACTATGATGAGATAAAAGAAATTATCCTGGTAGTGAAGGGAGACGAAAATTTAACAGTCATGGGGGACTGGAATTCGTTAACAGGAAAACTAAGAGAAGGAAAAGTAGTACGTGAATATGGGTTGGGGGTAATAAATGAAAGAGGAAGCCGCCTGGTAGAGCATAACTTAATCTTACCTAACACTTGGTTTAAGACTCATGAAGGAAAGTTGTACACGCGGAAGAGGCATGGAGACACTGTAAGATTTCAGATAGATGACATAATGGTAAGACAGAGATTTAGGAACAAGATTTTAAATTCTAACTTTTTTCTAGGGGCAGATGTGGACTCTGACCACAATCAACTGGCTACGAACACTAGAATAAAACTGGAAAATACTGCAAAAAGGTGGGAATTTAAGGAGCTGGGACCTGGATAAACTGAAAGAACCACAGGTTGTAGTGAGTTTCGGAGAGGGCATTAGGAAACTCTTGACAAGAACTGAGGAAAGAAATTCAGTAGAAAAAGAATGGGTAGCTTTGAGACATGAAAGACTAAAGGCAGCAGAGAATCAAGTAGGTAAAAAGATGAGGGCTAATAGAAATCCTTCGGTAACAGCAGAGGTATAGAACTTAATTTATGAAAGGAGAAAATATAAAAATGCAGTAAAAGAAGCAGGCAAAAAGGAATTAAACGTCTCAAATATATGATCGACAGAAAGTGCAAAACTTCTAAGCAGGGATGGCTAGAGGACAATTGTCGGATGTGGAAGTATATACCCCTAGGGGCAACATAGATACTGCCGACAGGAAAATTAAAGAGACCTTTGGAGGAAAGAGAACCACTTGCATGAATATCAAGTGCTAAGATCGAAAACCAGTTCTAAGTAAAGAAGGGAAAGCAGAAACATGGGAGGAGTATATAGAGAGTCTATACATGGTCGATATAACTGAGGGCAACATTACGAAAATGCAAGAGGGCGTAGACGAAGATGAAATGGGAGTATGATACTGCGCGAAGAATTTGAGACAGCACTGAAAGACCTGAGTCGAAACAAGGAAACGGAAGTAGACAACAGTCCATTCGAACTACTGATAGCCTTGGGAGGGGCAGCCCTTCAAAACTCTACCATCTGGTGAGCAAGATGTATGAGACAGGCGAAATACCCTCAGACTTAAAGAAGAATAAAATAATCGAATTCCAAAGAAATCAGGTGTTGACAGATGTGAAAATTACCGAACAATCAGTTTAATAAGTCACAGCTACAAAATACTAACGCGAATCCTTTACAAGCGAATGGAAAAACTGGTAGAAGCCGATCTCGGCGAAGATCACTTTGGATTCCGTAGAAGTGTTGGAACACGTGAGGCAATACTGACCCTGTGAGTTATTTTAGAAGATAGCTTAAGGAACGGCAAACCTACGTTTCTAGCATTTGTAGACTTTGTGAAAGTTTTTCACGGTGTTGACTGGAATACTTTCTTTCAAATTCTGAAGGCAGCAGTGGTGAAATACAGGGAGCGAAAGGCTATTTACAATTTCAACAGAAACCAGATGGCAGTTATAAGAGTCGAGGCGCATCGAAGAGAAGCAGTGGTTGGGAAGGGAGTGAGGCAGGGTTGTAGTCTAACCCGATGTTATTTAATCTATACACTGAGCAATCGGTAAAGGAAACAAGAAAAAATTTTGGTAGGAATTAAAATCCATAGAGAAGAAATAAAAATTTCGAGGTTTGCCGATAACATTGTAATTCTGTCAGAGACAACAGAGGACCTGGATGAGCAGTTGAAGGGAACGGACAGTGTCTTCATAGGAGGATACAAGATAAACATCATCAAAAGCAAAACGTGGATTATGGAATGTGGTCGAATTAAATCTTGTGATGCTGAAGGAATTATATTAGGAAATGAGACATTTAAAGTAGTAGAATAGTTTTGCTATTTGGGGAGCAAAATAACTGATGATGGTTGAAATAGAGAGGCTATAAAATCTAGATTGGCAATGGCAAGAAAAGAGTTTCTAAAGAAGAGAAATTTGTGTGGATTGTACCATGTATGGCTGGGAAACATGGACAATAAATAATTTAGACATGAAGAAAATAGATGCTTTCGAAATGTGGTGCTACAGAAGAATGTTGAATATTAGACGAATAGATCACGTAACTAATGTGGGCGGTACCGAATAGCATTGGGGACAAGAGAAATTTGTGGCACAAGTTGACTAGAAGAAGGATCCGTTGGTAGGACACATTCTGAGTCACTGGGATCACCAATTTAGCATTGAAGGGCAGCGTGTAGGGTAAAAATGGTAGAGGGAGACCAAGCGATGAGTACACTAAGCAGGTTCAGAAGGATGTAGGCTGCAGTAGTTACTTGGAGATGAAGAAGCTTGCGCAGGATAGAGTAGCAAGGAGTGCTATATCTAAGTAGTCTCTGGACCGAAGACGACAACAACAAGCGGACCAGACACACAAATGCGGCTGGTTATATGAAATGAACAGACATTGCTAGTCACCATACGGTAAGTTTAATTAAAGTAATTTTTTTACAATAACTCAGTATTAAAAGTGACATTAATTCACGGACGTGTTTGCTGTCTTAGCGGAATAATGAAAGAAGGTTGTTGTGTCTCCATACTCGTTTAGATTCTGTTGTTAGTGAATAGTTAATTAATTAATAAGTACATATTATAAAAAACTTCCCCCATGAACCATGGACCTTGCCGTTGGTGGGGAGGCTTGCGTGCCTCAGCATACAGATGGCCGTACCGTAGGTGCAACCACAATGGAAGGGTATCTGTTGAGAGACCAGACAAACATGTGGTTCCTGAAGAGGGGCAGCAGCCTTTTCAGCAGTTGCAGGGGCAACAGTCAGGATGATTGACTGATCTGGCCTTGTAACACTAACCAAAGCGGCCTTGCTGTGCTAGTACTGCGAATAGCTGAAAGCAAGGGGAAACTACAGCCGTAATTTTTCACCAGGGCATGAAGCTTTACTGTATGGTTAAATGATGATGGCGTCCTCTTGGGTAAAATATTCCGGAGGTGAAATAGTCCCCCATTCGGATCTCTGGGCGGGGACTACTCTAGAGGACGTCGTTATCAGGAGGAAGAAAACTGTCGTACTACGGATCGGAAAGCGGAATGTCTGATCCCTTAATGGGGCAGGTAGATTATAAAACTTGAAAAGGCAAATGAGTAGGCTAAGGTTAGATATAGTGGGAATTAGTGAAGTTCGGTGGCAGGAGGAACAAGACTTTTGTTCAGGTGAATACAGGGTTATAAATACAAAATCAAATAGGGGTAATGCAGAAGTAGGTTTAATAATGAATAAAAAAATAGGAGTGCCTGTAAGCTACTACAAACAGCATAGCGAACGCATTATTGTGGCCAAGATAGACATGAAGCCCACGCCTACTACAGTAGTATAAGTTTATATGCCAACTAGCTCTGCAGATGACGTGAAATTGATGAAATGCATGATGAGATAAAATAAAGTATCCAGGTAGTGAAGAGAGACGAAAATTTAATTGTCATGTGTGACTGGAATTCGAGAGTAGGAATAGGAAGAGAAGGAAACGTATTAGGTGAATATGGGTTGGGGGTAAGAAATGAAAGAGGAAGCCGCCTGGTAGAAGTTCGAACAGAGCATAAATTATTCATAGCTAACACTTGGTTCAAGAATCATAAAAGAAGATTCTATACATTTAAGAAGCCAGGGAATACTGACAGGTTTCAGATAGTTATAGAATGGTAAGACAGAGATTAATGAACCAGGTTTTAAAATGTAAGACATTTCCAGGGGCAGATGTGGATTCTGACCACAATCAATTGGTTATGAACTGTAGATTAAAACAGAAGAAATTGCAAAAAGTTACGAATTTAAGTACATGGGACCTGGATAAACTGACTAAACAAGAGGATCTACTGAGTTTCAGGGAGAGCATAAGGGAAGGATTACGGTAGAAGAAGAATGGGTTGCTCTGAGGGATGCAATAGTGAAGGCAGCAGAGGATCAAGTAGGTAAAAAGACGAGGGCTAGCAGAAATCCTTGGGAAACAGAAGAAATATTGAACTTAATTGATGAAAGGAGAAAATATAAAAATGCAGTAAATGAAGCAGGCAAAAAAGAATACAAAAGTCTAAAAAATGAGATCGACAGGAAGTGCAAAATTGCTAAGCATGGATGGCTGGAGGAGAAATGAAAGGATGTAGAGGCTTATCTCACTAGGGGTAAGATAGATACTTCCTACAGGAAAATTAAAGAGACCTTTGGAGATAAGAAAACCACTTGTATGAATATCGAGAGCTGAGATGAAAACTCAGGACTAAGCAAAGAAGGAAAAACAGAAAGGTGGGAGGAGTATATAGGGGTCTATACAAGGGCGATGTACTTGAGGATAATATTATGGAAATGGAAGAGGATGTAGATGAACATGAAATGGGAGATACGATACTGCGTGAAGAATTTGACAGACCACTGAAAGACCTAAGTCGAAACGAGGCCGCAGGAGTAG
This sequence comes from Schistocerca gregaria, assembly GCF_023897955.1. Classification (NCBI taxonomy): domain Eukaryota; kingdom Metazoa; phylum Arthropoda; class Insecta; order Orthoptera; family Acrididae; genus Schistocerca; species Schistocerca gregaria. The sequence goes on along the minus strand of NC_064923.1, from coordinate 601,404,127 downwards.
ACAAAATTCCATTAGAACTACTGACGGCCTTGGGAGAGCCAGTTCTGACAAAACTCTGCCACCTGTTGATCAACATGTATGAGACAGGCGAAATACCCTCAGACTTCAAGAAGAATCTAATAATTCCAATCTCAAAGAAAGCAGGTGTTGACGGATGTGAAAATTACCTATCAGTTTAATAGGTCACGGTTGCAAAATACTAACGCGAACTCTTTACATACCAATGGAAAAACTGGTAGAAGCCGATCTCAGGGAAGATCACTTTGGATTCCGTAGAAATTTTGGAACACGTGAGACAATACTGACATTACGATTTATCTTAGAAGAAAGATTAATGAAAGGCTTACCTACGTTTCTAGCATTTGTACACTTAAAGAAAGCTTTTGACAATGTTGACTGGAATAATCTCTTTCAAATTCTGAAGGTGGCAGGGGTAAAATACATGGAGCGAAAGGCTATTTACAATTTCTACAGAAACCAGACGGCAGTTATAAAAGCTAGGGCAAGAAAGGGAAGCAGTAGTTGGGAAGGGAGTGAGACAGGGTTGTAGCCTCTCTCCGATGTTATTCAATCTGTATATTGAGCAATCAGTAAAGGAAACAAGAGAAAAATCCGGAGTAGGTATTAAAATGCACGGAGAAGCAATAAAAACTTTGAGGTTTGCCGATGACATTGTAATTTTGACAGAGACAGCAAAGGTCTTGGAAGAGCAGTTGAACGGAAGGGACAGTGTCTGGAAAGGAGGATGTAAGATGAACATCAACAAAATCAAAACGAGGATAATGGAATGTAGTCGAATTAAGTCGGGTGATGCTGAGGGAATGGGATAGGAAATGAGACATTTAAAATAGTAAAGGGGTTTTCTATTTGGGGAGCAAAGTAACTGTTGATGGTCGAAGTAGTGAGGATATAAAATGTAGACTGGAAATGGCAAGGAAACCTTTTCTGAAGAAGAGAAATTAGTTAACATCGAGTATAGATTTAAGTGTCTGGAAGTCGTTTCTGAAAGTATTTGTATCGAGTGTAGCCATGCATGGAAGTGAAAAGTGGGCGATAAATAGTCTGGACGAGAAGAGAATAGTAGCTTTCGAAATGTGGTGCTACAGAAGATTGCTGAAGATAAGATGGGTAGATCACATAACTATTGAGGAGGTATTGAATAGAACTGGGAAGAAGAGGAGTTTGTGGCACAACTTGACGAAAGGAAGGGACCGGTTGGTAGGACATGTTTTGAGGCATCAAGGGATCACAAATTTGGCATTGGAGGGCACCGTGGAGGCTAAAAATCTTAGAGGGAGACCAAGATATGAATACCCTAAGCAGATTCAGAAGGATGTGGATTGCAGTAAGTAGTGGGAGATGAAGAAGCTCTCACAGCATAGAGTAACATGGAGAGCTGCATCAAACCAGTCTCAGGACTGAAGATCACAACAACAACATTTTAAAAAAAGGATGTGTGTATGCGTTATGTGTGTAACTTCCACATCTCCTCCTAAATCACTGCACCGTTTCAACCAAACTTGGTTCATAAATTTCTTACTGCCAGGCAAGAATCGCTGTGGGGGTAAAAGCCAACTACCCATCATAGTTCGGGAGTGATGGCATCGTAAACAATGAGATGCGTCAAGAACTGCCGCGTTGTGCCTGAAGTTTTCAAAATGTTCAGATCTGTGTGAATTCCTAATGGGCCAAACTGCTGACGTCATCGGTCCTTAAACTAACTTATGCTAAGGACAACACACACACCCACGACGGAGGGAGGTCTCGAACCTCCGGTTAGAGGGGCCGTGCAGTCCGTGGCATGGTGCCTTAAACCACACAGCCATACCGCGCGACCCTGAAGTTTTAATATATTGCTTGCTTACTACTAATAAGTCCTAAAGTTGATTCAACTGAAGGGAATCCTTGACATCTGGCAGCGCTTTTGACATCTTTGAACAGTGAAATGCACACGGCTGTTGGCAGAAACAATAGCCGTCTATAAAACTGTGAAGATTCGTTGCCACAGAGACATTTACAAGACTTGTTTGTAGACACGTGAAGTAGCTACTCCTAGCATACCGAAATTAGCATAACGGCGAATTTATATTTTACATATTATATTTCTTAATTTGGATACTATATTTTCACATGTGAATGTTAGGTATATTTCTTTGTACGACTGTTTCATAATTTCAAAGATATTTTCACGAATACAAGGAAATGAGATATAACACTACAAACGCAGTTCATTTCTAATTTTCGCGTCTAATAGAAAACTGGCAAAATGAATACCCTGGCAATGCCGGGTTTGTCAGCTAGTTAATAACAATAAATTGATGATTCATCGAAACATCTGAGTAAAAGTGTTGTAATTCTATTGCCAATGCTGCCGTCGTCAGTTGTTTCTGGTAGGAAGTGTATTGTATTATTTGTTGAAGAATATGTAGAACCACGTTACGTGGGATAACTTTTCTCATTATACCCGTTGGCATCGGGATATAACGAACTAGATAGAGGCCTGTTTTGTGAGGATTGTCCAGATGATGACTGTGACGGTTGAATGAAGAACGGTGGCTAGTTTGCGTGGGAAGAAGTGTTTGGACAACAGGATTGGTTGAACTTATTCAGTAACACGTAAGTTCCCTCTTTTTACGGACAACTGCTGATGCTGAGGTAGTTGCTGACCGGACATGAGAAAAAGAATCTTTCTTCGTCTGTCATCATTGTTGTGTCCTGTTGCTACATAGAATATGCAGTACATCGACTAATTGTCTACCGATTTCATCTTGTGTCTTCCTTTCCCTTCCCCGCACACGAGACTGAAGCTGACTTCCTGATGAGGTCTGGGTTTTAGGGTTGTCAGGTGATGCTCTATTGTGCGTATGCGACAGTAGAGTACTATTATTTACAGATTATTGTAGATTAAAATGCGGACGAGTTGTCTTCCTCGTAACTGCTGAACCACTTTTACCAGTTAATCTCCGTTTTCCTCGACTGTAGGAATGTTTAATGTTAAGTCATTTCGTCTTCTCTAAAACCGAAATATTATTTTCTACTACTAAGAAGGTATAGTTCTCGTGAACTGAAACATGTTCTGGACGAGTTTCTGCATAATCCATGTAGTATAAATTGGCAGGACGTAGGCTAATTTTAAAAAAAATGGTTGGAACAATGCATGTTATTAGATTATCTTAACAAAATCTTTCAAGAAATTTTTCAGAAAAAGATTTCACAGATGACTGGAATAATTTAGTAATTTCTCACTTTCTTATATCCAGCAACTGGAAATTCATTTGTTGATTTACATCTCCCTCTTTGTCTAGTAGTGAAAACAACCAGTGGAATTGCAAGTTCATCAACTTAGATGCTCTTTTTTTTAAGGGGAATATTTCTCAGAATGATCAAAAACGATTGACTGAAAATAGCAACATATTTCGAACCTAAGACCAACTTCCAAAACTGTCTCGGCACCGTTTATAGACAGTACATGTGAATGGAAAAACCAGCGAACAGTGCATCAGAGTTCTTTAACTGTAAGAAGTGTTTCTCTATTTTATTAACGGTCCCTTGTGATGCAAACTCTAAATTTGTCGCTATAGACGTGGGATAGAATCGTAAAGTACTGACTCAGCAATGTTCTAGCCCGGCGGTGTGGCCGAGCGGTTCTAGGCGCTTCAGTCAGCAACCGCGCGACCGCTATGTTCGCAGGTTCGAGTCCTGCCTCGGGCATGGATGTGTGTGATCTCCTTAGGTTAGTTAGGTTTAAGTAGTTCATAGTTCTACAGGACTGATGACCTCGGAAGTTAAGTCCCATAGTGCTCAGAGCCATTTGAACCATTTTCAACAATGTTCTACAAGCGAATGCTAGGCAATAACAAGGACATTCCGCAAGACAAACACATTTCTGGCATAAACGAAATGCCAGTGTCTTATGTGTTTGTTGCTGGTGACACATTTTCCGTAGTCGGACAGAATTATAAATGTGTACTTGCGTCTGAGGCTTCATACAGAAAAAGTTTTCAGTTATTGTCATTCTCGGGCTAGGCGTATTGCAGATTGCACCTCAGCGATAATGGCGAACAAGATTTTTCACAGGATCTTGACCGCAGACGTTGATTTTGTTGTAGAAATTGCTGAGGCATGTTATCATATAAAGAACTATGAACGAAATATAGATTGTGTACAGTTTTTACGTACACTGTATGAATATGAACCAGTTTTTGAGGATCTTCCACAAATAATATGCAAGAGCATATCCAGTTAACACTACGTAACGTACTTCTCGATTACTTTCTACACGAAGGTGTTCTGCCATGGCAGTTGGATTATATTCACTGAATTTTACGTATAGTTGTGTCAATTAAATAAGAATAAAATAACTGACTGACTGTGCTTTGTTCCTATGGAGTTGTCCGTCCGCTGCCACCGAACACAGTAGTCATTTCCTCCAACATTCTCTTTTTCAGATTTTTGTCTGCATATTCTTCGGATGACAAGTCCAACAAAGCAGTCTTCTCCATAACATTTGCAATAAATTTCTCCGTATTTGAGTCCGTTATGACCGAAAATTCCTTTTGCAGAAACAGGTAAAATGTAACAAATGCACGCGGCTGGCAACATATCCACATCTGGACACACTCTGTCAGCCTCGCGTGCGCGGTGCGCTGTCCCATGCATCTGTACGCAACTTTGGCCGCAGCAGCAGCGGTCAGAGGCCAGAGGCTTGTCTGGCTGGCCATGATGAATTACTGGTCGACGGCGCGGCTCGCCGCAGTCAGCTGCTTTCGTCCTCCGTGTAAACTTGGGCGCATCCGACCAGCAGAAAGTCTGGCTGTGGCCGTGGGCACACTAGGACGCCATCGCCCTAGCCCCACAGCCTGGCCGTGACGTTGTAGCCGTAGGTGAACCAATGTCATTGTTCCTTTTCAAATCTCTACAGTGCGTTAATGTCAGCCATTTGTGTGGCCTCACTATTTCAGTTCTTTATTATTCACGGCAAAAATCAACTTCGATAAAAGAACTGCACGTCCACAACGCCAACACTGCAGTAGTTTTCAGAACCGTATATCTCCTCTCGTGCTCCCACTACTAAATTTTGCTCATTCATATTATTTTTAATAATCTAGAGTAGATTACTTGCACGTGCATTTTTGTATTGTGAGATATGTCATGTTCATATACCGGTTGGTCCACTTAAACTTTTCAGCGCAGATGGCTCTGGAACAACAACGGGTACTGAAAAAAGATTCTCACGTGTCTTGAAGTGTGGTTAAAACTTAAGCAAATACTATTTCCAACGAACAGTTATGGTTTCTTCTTTCTTGTGTACACCCCATATTATTTCTTACACAATCAATAACATGAAAAATCACAGAAAGGATGGCGTTGGTCGCATCCCGAGTAATTTGAAAACGAAGTTGAGCCTTGAAATAAACGAAACGCCCCGCTATTGCACATCCCGAGATGCAACCTTGATCCCCATGTTCCTCGTAATCGCAATGTGATTGACGTAGCCCGCTGGGGTGGCCGAGCGGTTCTAGGCGCTACAGTCTGGATGTCTGTGACCTCGGGCGTGGATGTGTGTGATGTCCTTAGGTTAGTTAGGTTTAAGTAGTTCTTAGTTCTAGGGGACTGATGACCTCAGAAGTTAAGTCCCATAGAGGTCAGAGCCATTTGAACCATTTTTTGATTGACGTATGTAGTCTTACTTCCACTGATATCACGGGAGTTGAAAGTAATAGCAGGGTTACGTACCACTAACATTGATACGTGTATAACGGTTTCCCTCTTGCGCGTTTTATTTATCTACGTACACATTACGGAACAGTACCGGTCATTGTGCCCGGTACAGCCCTCGCCTCTTCGGTTGTGAAATGAAACGGACCGCATGCTGGAACATCTCACTACGAAGCACGTTTTTCTGTTTAGAGGTAAGTGCATGTAAATAGTCCTGTAATTGATAATAGTGTTGTAAACTTGGTATCTGTTTACCTGCCAGCCGTTCTGCGCATTCGACATGGTTTTCACAAATGACGAAATGGTTGACAATTTACTACTTTACGGACACTGTCACCAAAAGGCACACGAACTGCACAGCTGTATGCCAAGCGTTATCGCAGTATACATAATCTGACCCCGCCTACCTTCACGAATAGTGTTAGAAGCCTTCGCATGACAGACAGCATTCTCCGGATTCCGGATCCGGAGCGAAAGAGTACGCCACGTAGCAGCAGAAGTAGTTGATCTGGCAGCCGTTGCAATGGACTGTCATGTCAGTTCTCGTGAAATAGACAGACTGGTGGGATTCACTCAAACAAGCCTGCTCCGCATTCTTCACAGGCATAAATATCACCGTACCACGTGACACTACACCAAGGGCTTCATGGCAGTGACTTCACGTTCGCCTGGAATATTGTCAGATGCTTCTCCGACAAGGCTATGGCTTTATACTCTGCGCACTGTTTACCGATGAAGCCACATTCACAAACGTGGAAACGTCACTTACGCAACTTGCAGTACTGGTCACTTAAAAACCCACACTGGCTTCGTCAGGTAGAACGTGAACATCAATAGAGTGTAAATGCATGGAATAGTATCGTAAGACAATACATCCCTGACATCATGTCACATATAACAGGCGACAGTAAGGGCGGTTCTTCGGATACACCTTACCTGGAGTGATGGAAGACCTGCCTCTTTATTTGAGTCAAAGCACGGTATCTGCATGTGGATGCCCTGCCCATAAAGCCACGGTGGCGGTAAATACACTAAACCAATAAACGAACACTTCCCAAATTCATGGGAATAACGGGCCAATCTTGTTCAACGATTTTCAGTCCGGTTGCCAGACCTGACCCTCATGGACTGTTTTGTCTGGGGACATCCGCAAAGTATGGTCTATCTGCAGCTTCCAACAACACTGCGCAACCTGGCTTTCAAGCCCGTATTACCCCTGCATGTGCTGCAGTAACTCCAGGAACACTGACTGAAATGAGTCGATCAGTGTTGTAGCGTGCGTAAATGATCTCTTCGGAAATTACGTTGTAACGTTTCTGTGGTGAAAAATGTGACTGCATGCTGATCTGCCTTTTGTGTGCTTCTGAGAATACGTATGTTGGTTTTGTAGGTACTATTGCACGTTTATGTCACGCAGTCATTAAAAATGTTCAGTTCAAAAATGTTCAAATGTATGTGAAATCTTATGAGACTTAACTGCTAACGTCATCAGTCCCTAAGCTTACTAACTACTTAAACTAAATTATCATAAGGAGAAAAACACACATCTATGCCCGAGGGAGGACTCGAACCTCTGCCGAGACCAGCCGCACAAAAACGTGTTCAGTGACGTGGCCTGTACGTGTCACGTACCGTCACGGAATATATATACAACTATGTGCGACTAGTATTTACTCCACTCTTAGATCCTTGGTCAGCCATTAATTATGTTTACCCTGACAAGTGGTACTCGGTATTTCATTACCATTATGTCCATTCTAGTACTGTAGAAAAGATCAATAAAGCACAAACTAGTAAACCCTTTCTTTAATATTCATTATGTGTTACTGTATATTTGTGTAGGTTGCAGACCACCTAATAACATTGTAAACAGAAGTAAGTACAGTTTTTGTCGCATCGTAATGAGTCAATCACATCGCGATTGCGAGCAACGGGGGATTCACGCTTGTATTTGGGAATGTGTAATAGCGTTGCCTTTCGTTTATTTCAAGCGTCACTCTTGATTTGCAAATGCTCGGGATGTAACTGACATATTGAAACGCAGCCAAAGCCATTCTTTTTGCCATGTTCTATGTTGTTACTAACACCTCCTTATGTTTTAGAATATCTCATAGTACTTACTTTCATTAGCTCCTGTCTTACATTCATACCTGTCAAAGTCGTTTTACAGTACCTGTTGTTGTTCCAGAGATATTTGCGCTGAAACGTTTAAGTCGACCACCCTGTATATACACTCCTGGAAATTGAAATAAGAACACCGTGAATTCATTGTCGCAGGAAGGGGAAACTTTATTGACACATTCCTGGGGTCAGATACATCACATGATCACACTGACAGAACCACAGGCACATAGACACAGGCAACAGAGCATGCACCATGTCGGCACTAGTACAGTGTATATCCACCTTTGGCAGCAATGCAGGCTGCTATTCTCCCATGGAGACGATCGTAGAGGTGCTGGATGTAGTCCTGTGGAACGGCTTGCCATGCCATTTCCACCTGGCGCCTCACTTGGACCAGCGTTCGTGCTGGACGTGCAGACCGCGTGAGACGACGCTTCATCCAGTCACAAACATGCTCAATGGGGGACAGATCCGGAGATCTTGCTGGCAAGAGTAGTTGACTTACACCTTCTAGAACACGTTGGGTGGCACGGGATACATACGGACGTGCATTGTCCTGTTGGAACAGCAAGTTCCCTTGCCGGTCTAGGAATGGTAGAACGAAGGGTTCGATGACGGTTTGGATGTACCGTGCACTATTCAGTGTCCCCTCGACGATCACCAGAGGTGTACGGCCAGTGTAGGAGATCGCTCCCCACACCATGATGCCGGGTGTTGGCCCTGTGTGCCTCGGTCGTATGCAGTCCTGATTGTGGCGCTCACCTGCACGGCGCCAAACTCGCATACGACCATCATTGGCACCAAGGCAGAAGCGACTGTCATCGCTGAAGACGACATTTCTCCATTCGTCCCTCCATTCACGCCTGTCGCGACACCACTGGAGGCGGGCTGCACGATGTTGGGGCGTGAACGGAAGACGGCCTAACGGTGTGCGGGACTGTAGCCCAGCTTCATGGAGACGGTTGCGAATGGTCCTCGCCGATACCCCAGGAGCAACAGTGTCCCTAATTTGCTGGGAAGTGGCGGTGCGGTCCCCTACGGCACTGCGTAGGATCCTACGGTCTTGGCGTGCATCCGTGCGTCGCTGCGGTCCGGTCCCAGGTCGACGGGCACGTGCACCTTCCGCCGACCACTGGCGACAACATCGATGTACTGTGGAGACCTCACGCCCCACGTGTTGAGCAATTCGGCGGTACTTCCACCCGGCCTCCCGCATGCCACTATAAGTCCGTCAACTGCACTTACGGTTCACGTCCACGCTGTCGCGGCATGCTACCAGTGTTAAAGACTGCGATGGAGCTCCGTATGCCTCGGCAAACTAGCTGACATTGACGGCGGCGGTGCACAAATGCTGCGCAGCTAGCGCCATTCGACGGCCAACACCGCGGTTTCTGGTGTGTCCGCTGTGTCGTGCGTGTGATCATTGCTTGTACAGCCCTCTCGCAGTGTCCGGAGCAAGTATGGTGGGTTTGACACACCGGTGTCAATGTGTTCTTTTTTCCATTTCCAGGAGTGTAAATTCTAATGCACATCATCTACCAATGAAATTCTACGACGTGCACGAGAGTACATGCTTCGTTTTAAAACTAATGAAAAGAATTTGCGACGTACAAAAGAAAAAAATGTTGCTGATTCTAGTTGGACAGGAGCTCGAACTTTAATTTGAGTGTAGCTACAATGGAAAGTGAATGATTTGTGGGCCTTAATAGCCAGGAAATTATACGAATAAAATCAGATTTTATTAATTTTAGTTTTAATCTTATTTAATTCCGTATTCAACACATCATATTCCTATAATTTTCAGTAAACGCTTAGAAAAAAAAACATGTTAATTGATTATTCCGTACAAAACTAAAATTATGCTGTAAAAATTCGTATTTAAGAGCGGAAAGTAAACAAATTGTATTTTGTGGAAATAGGAAGGGGAGTGAGACAAGGATGTTGTATGTCGCCAAGTCCCTTCAACCTGTATGGAGAAATGGTGGTGAGAGGTGCGCTGAAAGGATGCGGAAACTTCGAAGCAGGAGGACGTCTCATCAACACCACTAAGTGTGCAGACGACCTGGTAGTGCTCGACAAAAATCAGAGACAGCTGCAACACATGATAAACAATTTGGTGGAAACAGGAAGAAAATACGGCATGGAAATCAACATCGAAAAATCAAAAGTGATGCGCATATCTAAACGTGAGAAACACTTGAAGATAACTATTGACAATCGGGAACTGGAAAATGTGAATCAGTTCAAGAACCTGGGAAGTTTTATCACAGAGGATGTCCACTGCACCAATGAAATCCGAGTAAGAATCACCATGGCCAAAGCTGCTTTCAACAAGAAGTGGACTCTGCTGACCAGCAATTTGAGTTTTGCATTGAGGAAAAAACTGTTAAAGTGCTACATTTGGAGCATTGCACTGTATGGAGCAGAGACACGGACCATGAGAAAGAAGGAGAAAAAATGCTTAGAGAACTTTGAAATGTAGTGCTCGAGGAGAATGGAAAAGGTGGAGAGATCACGTAAAAAATGACGATGTACTGCGAAGAGTAGGAGAGAAGAGAAATATTCAGAGTACAATTCTTCAGAGGAAGGCCAACTGGATTGGACATGTATGTAGACACGAGGGACTGATACATGATCTCGTCGAATGGAAACTCAGAGGAAACGCAGTACGAGGAAGAAGAAGAATTTAACATCTGGACGACACGAAAGATGGAAGAGATAGAACAGACTGAAGGAAGAAGCTGAAGACAGGGAACAGTGGAATCAGAAATTCTCCGTACGAAGACACTAGGCAGAATACTACATAATAATAATAATGTTTGTCTATTACATATCAGCTATCAGAGTACATTCTGGGCTATCATCTGGCAACAACTGAGTGCCTTCCAGAAGCGACACTAGTGTGTTTAAGAAACAAGGAGGGACGTTCAGTAAGTAACACAGGAAATTTTTTTCTGAAAGCATGTTGATTTCATTCAAGATTCCAATTCACCATATTATTCCCCACTCTTTTGCATACAGAACCATATATTCAACATAATGTCCGTTCAACGCGACGGCCTTTCGCCACCTTACTGGGAGGGCCTGTACGCCAACATGGTACCACTCTACTGGTCGGCGTCGGAGCCAACGTCTTACTCCATCGGCAATCCCTCCCCATACCGCGGAGGGCATGCTTCATTGAGCCAAAAGGATAATCCTTCGTTGCTCTTGATGTCTTCAATTAGACGGTGAGCAACCCAGCGGACAGATACTTTTACGTATCCTATCTAGTGTACGGGCGACAGCACTACTAACGGTGACTCCCAGATGTGCGACGGGCCGTTTGGTTGTGCTTCGCCGATCACCTTGAGTGAGTGTCTGCACTTTCCAACACTGAGGGAGTCACTGCTGTGTGTGCCGGCAGGAACGCGGGAGATGGGAGAGGTTTGCGCGACCTTGTTGCGATGGTGAGAGACGAGTCGCCGAACGATTCAGCGTGCCTTTGTCCACTGCTAGGTCTCCGTAGCCATTGTGGAAGTGCTTATGAACTTCTGCAATGCTCTGGTTTTCCACGTATAGTGCCGTCACCTATCGTAACTTCTTGAAACTATAGGAGTAAAGTGGGAACATTCCACGATCTCCCACAACAAGTTCGACATTTTTTCAACCGAGATTGTCCTAGAAAAAATTATGTTGCGTTACTTATTCCACGCCCTTCGTATTTTTGTGATTGAAAAAATCTATTAGCAGATTTCGAATATGATGATACGTCAGCTGTGCAAATGACGATATGTGTCAGACTGGGACTCGAACATAGTTCCCTGCTTAACGTCAGTGGTCACCTAAACCACTCTGGCTATCTGTGCACGCCTCTTGGACTGACTCAGACCCAGTGCCTACGTCCTATGTTGCACACTTTTCGTGTCATTCCCGCTCAGAAAGAGTCAATGCGCTTCTCGTCGCGTGGACATGTAGTACAGGTCTACAGTATCGGTATTTCACAGTATCTCAATATCACTATACAATGTCTTTCAGAGATGCACGCATGTCCAAGTACGCTGCGGTTGTGTGCAGTGGTGCCCTTGTTTACAGCGGAGCGACGGTTGCGCTGAAGCGAAGTGTTGACTGAATCGGAAGTTCAAAAAAATGGTTATCGACCAAAATTAAATGTTCTGTGGGGCTCGAATGTTTTATCGTAGACCTTGTGATTTATAATTTGTGGCCCCGATTAGTGAATAGGCATGTGGCTGTAAGGCTTTCTTATGCAAACAGTACAGATAAGCGACAAATTGGGGTTCAAGTCACGGTGAGGCTTTGATTTTCGTGTATAAATTATCGTTTGTGAGCTGATATACACTGAAGTGATAAAGAAACTGCTATAAGCATGCGTATTCAGATGCAGAGATACGCAAACAGGCAGAATACGGCTAGTGGTCGACAACGCTTATATAAGACAACAAGTGTCTGGCGCAGTTGTTAGATCAGTTACTGTTGCTACAATGGCAGGTTATTAAGATTTAAGTGAGTTTGAACGTGGTGTTACAGTCGGCGCACGACCGATGGAACACACCATCTCCGATGTAGCGATGAAGTGGGGATTTCCCTGTACGACCATTTCACGAATGTACCATGAATATCAGAAATCCCTAAAACATCAAATCTCCGACATCGCTTCCACTGGGAGAAGATTTTAGGAGAACAGGACCAACGAAGGCAATCGTTCAATGTGACAGAAGCGCAACCCTTCCGCAAACTGCTGCAGATTTCCATGTTACCTGGTCGGAGGACTCTCGTTTGAAATTGTATCGAGCGGATGGACGTGTACGGGTATGGACACAACCTCATGAATCTATGGATCCACCTTGTCAGCAGGGGACTATTCAAGCTGGTGCAGGATCTGTAACGGTGGGGGGCGCGTGCTGTTGGAGTGATATGGGATCCCTCATACATCTAGATACGACTCTGATGGGTGACACGTACCTAAGCGTCCTGTCTAATCGCCTGCATCTGTTCATGCCCATTGTGCATTCCGACGGACTTGGGCAATTCCAGCAGGAAAATGCGACACTCCACATGTTCAGAATTGCTACAGAGTGTCTCCATGTATCCCTTTTGTGTTTAAACACTACCGCTGGTTATCAAACTCCCCAGACATGAGCATTATTGGACATATCTGAGATGCCTTGCAACGTGCTGTTCGGAAGAGTTTTCTACCCTCTCGTCCTCTTACGGATTTATGGACAGTCCTGCAGGATTCATGGTGTCAGTTCCCTCCAACACTACTTCAGACAGATGTCGAGCCCATGCCACGTCGTGTTGCGGCACTTCTGCGTGCTCGCGGGTATCTTACAGGATATCAGGCGGGTGTACCAGTTTCTTTCGCTCTTCAGTGTATAATCACATCCACAGTTTGCGGATACATTTCTTCGGTATAACCAGGCTGTGGATCGTCGGTATTGTCTGTTCCTGTAGACTTGCATGCATGGTTCAAATGGCTCTGAGCACTATGGAACTCAACTGCTGTGGTAATTAGTCCCCTAGAACTTAGAACTACTTAAACCTAACTAACCTAAGGACATCACACACATCCACGCCCGAGGCAGGATTCGAACCTGCGACCGTAGCAGTCGCACGGTTCCGGACTGCGCGCCTAGAACCGCGAGACCACCGAGACTTGCATGCATCTCTGATGAACATTATGTAGTTATTTCCAGACACTCTGTAATTCAGACCTTGCAAACCTGTATTTATTATTGTATTTAACGCTGTATTAAACATTTCCATTGTAGCGCTGCTGTCATTTTCTTCATTTTCACCGCCTAAATTTAATTACTGCAGGGTCGCTCTTACATCGCTTTCATACTGAAATGGAACTGAGTGAATAATTATTTCAATATTACTCCAGTTCAATGTAAACGAGAAGGGAAAGATATAAAATCAAAGAGAAAAACGAGGAAACGTTATGACGTCTGGCGAGGGCGTCTAGATGGCTGCCTTTCTCATTTCCGTCGTTCTACAGGGTGTTTCCGTAAGAATGTGAAAAAATGTAACAGGGCATATAGGATGCTCCACTGAACAATTTTAGGTAGGAACCAGCAGTCGGAGAAGTCAGCTTAAGGAGATATGGGAGTAAGCTTGTCTACCGATTCGTCTACCGTTATTGTTTTCCAGATTATTTACAAATAACGTGGGTACAAGTTTACATGTACTCTGCTGTTTATTTATATGTACATTCTTTATTTCCTGCAAGGAAACGAGGTGTCCGAGCGTGATTACTAGGAATTATTTTCTGGTCGCTGGATTGCAAGGGTAGGTCGTGTTCCATGGTCTGTGAGGCTACCTGATCTGAATCCCCTCGGTCATGTCCTATGGAGATATCTAAAGTCACTTGTGTATGAGACACCAGTGGATACGGGAAATCGAATTAGTTGCCAGAACTGTAGCTGCCTGTGATGTGATTCGAAACTCTCCAGGAACGTGTGTCAGGGGGCGTTCGAATCTTGATCGCCGATGTCATGCTTGCATTGAGGATGTTGGGCGTCAGTTTAAGCACATTTTCTAAAATAAAGTACAAATGGTACTTCCACTACACCAATGATGGTATTTGCATTTCACTGTAACTAATGTAAATAAAAAAGCACACAGTAATGTGATTTTATTGTTATTATCTGCTTAAACTTTCTCCTCGGAATCCAGGTTCCCTATGTCAAATTATTCAGTAGAACATCCACTACCTCCAGTTAAATTTTTGCACGTTCTTAAGGACACATTCCGTATATCACATCACGACCAAAAGATAAAACAGCTTTGATATTTATGCCACTCGCTATTGCCTTGAAATACACTCCTGGAAATGGAAAAAAGAACACATTGACACCGCTGTCTCAGACCCACCATACTTGCTCCGGACACTGCGAGAGGGCTGTTCAAGCAATGATCACACGCACGGCACAGCGGACACACCAGAAACCGCGGTGTTGACCGTCGAATGGCGCTAGCTGCGCAGCATTTGCGCACCGCCGCCGTCAGTGTTAGCCAGTTTGCCGTGGCATACGGAGCTCCATCACAGTCTTTAACACTGGTAGCATGCCGCGACAGCGTGGACGTGAACCGTATGTGCAGTTGACGGACTTTGAGCGAGGGCGTATAGTGGGCATGCGGGAGGCCGGGAGGACGTACCGCCGAATTGCTCAACACCTGGGGCGTGAGGTCTCCACAGTACATCGATGTTGTCGCCAGTGGTCGGCGGAAGGTGCACGTGCCCGTCGACCTGGGACCGGACGGCAGCGACGCACGGATGCACGCCAAGACCGTAGGATTGTACGCAGTGCCGTATGGGACCGTACCGCCACTTCCCAGCAAATTAGGGACACTGTTGCTCCTGGGGTATCGGCGATGACCATTCGCAACCGTCTCCATGAAGCTGGGCTGCAGTCCCGCACACCGTTAGGCCGTCTTCCGCTCACGCCCCAACATCGTGCAGCCCGCCTCCAGTGGTGTCGCGACAGGCGTGAATGGAGGGACGAATGGAGACGTGTCGTCTTCAGCGATGAGAGTCGCTTCTGCCTTGGTGCCAATGATGGTCGTATGCGTGTTTGGCGCCGTGCAGGTGAGTGCCACAATGAGGACTGTATACGACCGAGGCACACAGGGCCAACACCCGGCATCATGGTGTTGGGAGCGATCTCCTACACTGGCCGTACACCTCTGGTGATCGTCGAGGGGACACTGAATAGAGCATGGTACATCCAAACCGTCATCGAACCCATCGTTCTACCATTCCTAGACCGGTAAGGGAACTTGCTGTTCCAACAGGACAATGCACGTCCGCATGTATCCCGTGCCACCCAACGTGCTCTAGAAGGTGTAAGTCAACTACCCTGGCCAGCAAGATCTCCGGATCTGTCCCCCATTGAGCATGTTTGTGACTGGATGAAGCGTAGTCTCACGCGGTCTGCACGTCCAGCGCGAACGCTGGTCTAACTGAGGCGCCAGGTGGAAATGGCATGGCAAGCCGTTCCACAGGACTACATCCAGCATCTCTACGATCGTCTCCATGGGAGCATAGCAGCCTGCATTGTGCGAAAGGTGGATATACACTGTAATACTGCCGACATTGTGCATGCTCTGTTGCCTGTGTCTATGTGCCTGTGGTTCTGTCAGTGTGATCATGTGATGTATCTGACCCCAGGAATGTGTCAATAAAGTTTCCCCTTCCTGGGACAATAAATTCACGGTGTTCTTATTTCAATTTCCAGGAGTGTAGATAAGAAAACCAGTGTAGTTTCCCAATTGCTTACTTGCTAACAGATCACAACCAGAACACAATTTCTATTAAACCGGAGTACAACGTCAAGATATTGTTTTACACATTGTTGTCGTTGTGGAGATCTGCATCGAATCAGTCAGTCCGGAGACTGGTTTGACGCAGCTCTACTTGCTACCCAATTCTGTAGAAGCCTCTTCGAATCCAAGTAACTACCGCAATTTAAATTGTTTTGAATCTGCTTAGAGCATTCATCTCTTGGTCTCTCTCTACGATTTTTACCCTCCACGATTCCCACGAATATTAAATTGGTGATCCCTTGATGCCTCACAAAATATCCTATTAATCAGTCCCTTTTTTTTAGTCAGTTTGTGCCACCAATTCCTCTTTCACCCAATTCTATTCAGTTCCTCCTCGTTAGTTACGTGATCTACCGATCTAATCTTCAATATTCTTCTGTAACACCACATTTCGAAAGCTTCTGTTCTCTTCCTGTCTGAACTATTTACTGTCCATTTTTCACTTCCATGCATGCTTACACTCCACACAAATGCTTTCAGAAAAGACTTCCTGACCCTTAAATCTATACTCGATGTTAACAAATTTCTCTTCTTCAGTAACGCTTTCCTTGTCATTTCAGGCGTACGTTTTATATGCTCTCTTCTTCGACCATCATCGGGTATTTCGCTGCCCGAACAGTGAATCTCATCTACTACTTTATGTGTCTAATTTTCTAATCTAATTCGCTCAGCATCACCTAATTTAATTCGACTACATTCCATTATCTTCGTTTTGCTTTTCTTGATGTTCATCTTATCTCCTCCTTTCATGACCCTGTCCGTTCCATTCAACTGCTCTTCCAGATCCTTTGCTGCGTATGACAGAATTACAAAGTCATCGACAGGCCACAAAGCTTTTATTTCTTCTCCGAATTTTACACATATATGGACGTAAAGGCATTAATAATGAATCCCTAAATGTTTACTACTCTATTAAGACACACAATTCCCGTTTCCTTCAAATCCTTTCTTTCTTTCCGCGACGCGTTTATTATCGTACGCTATAGATATTCAGCCACAATCAGTTCAAAAGTTCTCTCAGGACATACAGGAAACCCACTTCTCACTCCAAAAACCAGGTGAGAATATAAATCTATTGGGCAATCGACAAAGTTAGATTCTGAATGTGGCCCCAGATGCAGCAGACCAAACAATCTTTCGACGAAAATGCTGTGATAATATACCTGTGTCGCTTCCGTTCACTAAGTTTGCTGTTGAGGAGTCGTGGTCGAATGTGGGAGAAAGCTGCGAATCAATCGGTCTACTGGACTGGGAAGAATATCCTCCTGTCAGTCAGACGAAATGGAGTAATGATATTTTGCCTCTGTATCATACTTTTGATATAACAACAAAAGGAGATTTTGCTCGTCGCCACCCTCAACTATTTTCAGTGCGTTGAGGGAACCACTGAGAGAAGAACGCTGAAACATCAATAGTGACAAAAAGAAACACATTTACTATCGAATACTCAAATCGGCTCATGCAGCAAATCCTGAAGTTCAACTACTGTTCCAGAATCTAAGACTAAATAGTAAAAGGTCCTTGTCACATTACAACGTTCGCTGAAGACGGGCTGGTGTGAAGCCTCCAGAAGCAGACGAGGGACTGACCAGTACCCCTCATTGATGGGTGCAGCAGGCGAAGAATGGAGCGTTGCTGGTGTCCATGCAGAAATTCAGCCGGGGGAGTTCCATCTCGAGGCATCGCTCGGTAGGGGGATAGGAACAGTGCAATGTCGGCTCCCGTAAGTGAGTTCCACAGAATTCACTCACCTGCACTTTGAATTTTCGCACAAAACGTTCAGCTTTCCCATTTGATTTTGGGTAGAATGGCGACGTGGTGACATGTTCAGTACCATTGGACTGCAAAATTTTTGAAGTTGCTGTGCGGTGAACTGCGGTCCATTATGAGATAGTAAAACTTTCGTGAAGATCTCTGATAGATGGAGGAGGGGGGGGGGGGGGGAAGAGGCTCGAGATTGGTGAAGGTAGAGGGAGTTACTTAGGAACTGACAATCATTTTAAAACATTTAGAGGGGAACAGATTATTAGAAACAGTGACCCTTCAGTAGAAAACCACTGGGCGATAGATTTAAAAAACATTTATTAAAATTGTTTAAGGAACATACATTGTAGTTAGAGCACTCAATAGGATCACTTATATAATGATCCGAAACCAAGTTGCAATAAGCAACATACAAGGTTCTCAATCAATCTAGCAAGATTTCTTTAATTACTTCGAGCCACTCGCCACACATACTTTAAAAAGCAAGGTGATAACGTTGTGTGACATCTTGGCTGAAACGAACTGGTACAGCTTCAGATTTGGGAAGTGGACACTCGCTGTGTCTATCTGACAACACGGTGCTCCGAAGGAGTCGAACTGATCATTCTTCTCCACCAGTAACCTTGACAACTAATCGCCGTTGGAATGTAGATCCATAGTTGTAGTTCGATGGCAACAAAGCTAGTCGCTCTAGTTTCTGCTCTGAGTGTTCTGGAACAGACTTTGTTGGGTGGAAGAGTGAAATGAGTGGTTTATGATCTGTGACCAAGTAGAACTTCCTTCCAAAGAGGTGATGATCAATCTTGGTTTAGTGTAAATGATTGGCAATGCTTCTTTTTCAGTCTGCTGTAATTTGCCTGAATTTTTGTCAGAAGTTTTGTATTGGACGATCCATTGATCTGACACGATACTACAGAACAGCTCCTAAGTCAACAGAAGAAGCGCCAAACGGTAAGACCACTGGTTAGGGGGATCGAAATGTATGAGGCACGTATTACTACGTAGCGCCCGTTTCAGTTGATCAAAATCCAACTGACGGACACACAAAATGCCCACACAAACGGAACATTCTTAAGCCGTAACTCGTGAAGCAATCTAAGAGATGCGACGAATGAATCTGAAGCAGTAGCTCAATTTACCTAACGTTACTTGCCGTTTCTCTAGACTTTTGGGAGCCGGCATGTCTTTAATGGCTCGCAAATTAGTCTCGGTGGGGTCAATACCCTGCACATTAATGGCATGTCCCGCATATTCTATTTCCGTCTGGAAAAAAAGAGCACTTGTCTTTGCGACGATTGAGGCCTAGTTCAAAGGGCTCTGAGCACGACGGGACTTAACTTCTGAGGTCATCAGTCCCCTAGAACTTAGAACTACTTAAACCAAACTAACCTAAGGACATCACACGCATCCATCCCTGAGGCAGGATTCGAAACTGCGACCGTAGCGGTCGCACGGTTCCAGACTGTAGCACCTAGAACCGCTCGGCCACACCGGCCGGCGATTGAGGTCTGTCGCACTTGAAAAAGGAACTTTAAATTGGCTAAATGTTCTTCTGCAGGACGTTCAGACATGGCAGTGCCATCTAGACAATTTGAGCAAGAAAGCATCTTGGCAGTTACTTGTTCTAAAAAGTGCTGATACATGGCCGGTGCTGAGACACTACCAGGACGATTGTTAATAAAAAAAAATTCTTCGAGTAGTCATCCAAAGACAATTGGAGGGAATCATCCGCCAAGACTATCTTGGAAAAACAATTATCCTCGCCCATTCCGTTCAGAAACACCACTGCGCAAGGCAAACGGTACGTGTCTATCACTGCTATCACTGTCTGGGAGTTCACAGTCGACTTAAAATCAACACACAGTCGTACACGTCCTGAAGCTTTTCGAAGGATGACTAATGGGGCAGCCGGCCGCGGTGGGCGAACGGTTCTAGGCGCTTCAGTCTGGAACGGTGCGACTGCTACGGTCGCAGGTTCGAACGCTGCCTGGGGCATGGATGTGTGTGATATTCTTAGGTTAGTTAGGTTTAAGTAGTTCTAAGTACTAGGGGTCTGATGACCTCCGATGTTAAGTCCCATAGTGCTCAGAGCCATTTGAACCATTTTGAAGTAATGGGGCAGACCACTGACTTACAATAATAGCTCCATGGCCCCATCAGCTTGCCATTGCAGTAATTGTTCGGCGATCTGTTCATAACGCTTTGGGCACTTGCCTTGCTCGACTAAACTTTGGTTGTGCATTGTCTTTGAGTGACACATGAGCTAAAGTATTATTCGCACATTCGAAAGCTTCGCTACCAAGTTCACTGAATTTGTCACAGCTTTTGAAGCTTGTCTGTAGGCACATCTATTGAAATTTGAAACACTGACTTGTGGATTGACAATCCGCAAATGTCAAAAGGATCTAAAGCAAAAATATTCTGTGAAGCTTTGACAGAAAACATTGTGAGTGCAACTGTCCTCGTTACACTTTGAAAAGTAGCTGGCATACTGAAAGTTAGTGACACTGGAATTTTCTGTCCGTTATAAGCTGAAAACACATGAGTGGTTGGACCCAACATTGGTGAACCTAAACGTTCAAAAATAAGTTTGTTTCGAGGCGTAACTGCAAATTGGTTCAAATGGCTCTGAGCACTATGGGACTTAATATCAGAGGTCATCAGTCCCCTAGAACTTAGAATTACTTAAACCTAACTAACGTAAGGACATCACACATATCCATGGCCGAGGCAGGATTGGAACCTGCGACCACAGCGGTCGCGCGGCTCCAATCTGAAGCACCTAGAAGCGCTCTGCCACACGGGGAAGCGTAAGTGAAGCATCATTGTCCAGTTGCAATTAGACATCTTTCTTAGTCGCTATCAAACTAATGAACACCTTTTCCCCACAAAGTTCCTTGTCTAAGAGAGAACTATCACTTCCTCCCTGTTGCTGCGAGTTACTACAATACGTGACAAGTGAAGTGAGCAAACAGTTAGTAGTTAACTTGTGTTTGCTTCGGCGTGACTTGCTTGGCGTATGAAAATCACCCGACTCGTGCTTAGTTTTGTACTTTGACGATCTTTCACACATTCACCACAGCCACCTGTTCATATAGTTCCGCGGCTGGCTATGCCGTGACAACATTATTGATTTGCACTGGTTTAGTGGCATGTAACTAGGGGATTTACTGTCCACTTAGCTGTATCATTGAGACTGACTGAACATGACCTTTTATGTTGCAAAAATAACAAATAGCGTCGCGACTTGGGGGCTGAGCATGCTTATGGTGACTAAAGCATTTTGGGCAAGACTTTGCTTGTTTTTCTGCCTACGGGCGTTCTCACGGCGCATCATGGCACTCTTTCGTGACGTGAGACGCTTGTGCCACACGAGCAAGGCGTGCTCGCGACTGTTTACGCTCTACAGCACTACTAACACTGTCAACATGCAGTTCGTCGATATTTGACGTTTGCTTCTCACACATAGCTACATTATAAGTGTCCTGAGCCTCATGTAACTCTAACACTGAATCTAAAGACGAATCAGCTTGTTTCAAAACAGCAGCACGAGTTTTATGGTCACAAATATTTTGAGCTATAGCGCCACGCAGCAGGACGTCACCGTATGACTGTCCAAAACGACACAAGAATTTCCAATGCCTAGTTAAATCTTGTAATTCCGTGAACGACTGTTTATGAATTTGACCTGCAGCCCACTGAAGGATTACAAACTCGAACCTTGCATCAGCCACAGGTGTTTTTTCATCAAAGTAAGTTGTTAACTATCTAACTAAAATCTCGAACTCTAATTGTTCCGATCGTTTGTCAGGAAACAATTTCACTATGAGCCTGTATACTTCCGCACCCACTACGGAAAGAAAAATATTCACCTTGCAATTCCTGTGGCTGGATAGTAAACAATTCTTGTCCCACTAAAATGTTCAATGCAGATAGGTTGGAATGGACACGCTAGAAGTAGCTGATGTGGCGTGAGGTACACAAGCAGATGGCCGTCTTCTCGGTAATCAATCTGACCTGAAGCTACTTGCCCTGCTAAGGCGTCGGCGCATATCACTTCTCTGGCGCATATCACTTTTCTGGCGGCGCCACTGCGTTGTGTACTCGATGCGGCAGTCGCTGGAGTGGTTTATCAATCTATAGACGAATGTGGTGCTGCCTGGTGGTTCTTTGTGTGGTTACGAAACCACACATAATGTATTGCTCTGTGGCTCTTAGCTTCTTACAATGACGTAAGGTTTTAATTGGCCTGACCAATGACAAACTCTTAATTTTACGTGACGACGTTGCAAATTTTAAATGTCCATTAAGGTTCAATGACATAACAAAACTTATCCCCAAATGAAGGAGACTGTATTAAGTTCATGATGAAAAATCTCGATTTTATCAGAGAATTTCCCTTTTTTATTATTATTGCATATTTAAACAATACATTTTTGATTTGCCTCCTATGAGCCAAGTGAATAACTGTTTCTGAGTTAGATTTTGGTTTTTTTCAACATTGTATCATTCGATGACGTCATACCGTTTCTGTTTTTACGATCACTTTGGTCCGTTTCCCGTTTTGTTTACCTGAGAATATGACTTTAAAACCGTCTTCGAAACTCTGCTCCGTTTAAAACTTTATTGTCTTAGATCCTTATCCGTTTCAGATCAGTTCAGATTTTTGCAAAAGGTGGATATTTATTTTGAAGCATTAGAACATTCTCTTTGTTAACCTGTTTTCATTCTACTGAACAAGATTTAAGTAAATTATCACACATCAATATTTCATTGTTATGTTCATCTGATCAGTTTTCAACGACCTCTTTCACTGAGCCCGATACTTTACTCAGCTGTTTCCTCTAAGTCTTCTTCAAATCATGTTATTTTTGTCTTCGTTAGATACAGGTATTCACTTTCATGTAAACGTTCTCATTCTCTCACTGTAATGTAGTGTTTCAGCTTTGCCTGAGAGAATACACCTACTATTGTATATATTTTTACTCAGTGGATAGCCGATTCCCCTGAGTTTATTGACTCATCCGTCATGGTCTTTCTTGTGTGTGGTGTCATCATGCTAGCACAGACATAAGTTTTTCATAATCTGTGTTTAATAAACAGCTCGAAAGCTCGAGAGCTTCTGATATATCTTCTAAAACTAAAACTTAAAACTAATTAGTTATTACTGATTTCCGAACTATATTTATGGTCCCCACCAAATTTTTCAGTATTTGAAATAGTGATTTTCTGCCAATTGCGTCATATGCATTGTTTGAAGTTTCCAATTATAGCAACATATGGCGTAACCCTTGCTGTCTTTCTGCTGGATTATGAGTTTGAAACTCGGGGTCTCCTCCACAAACGACTTTTCCTTTCCAGCGTCCTTGATAGTCCCCGATCTTGTTGTCTATCTGCTTTTACAGTCTGTTAGTAACCTTTAGAAAGTATCATTAATGCACTTTTTATGGTTGTATATCAATTTGAGATGTAATGATGTTCAGTTCTTTCAGTTAATTATTGTAAGTGGCATTGCAGCAGTGCTAATGACCATGTCACTGAGAGCCAACGTCTCGAGCAGCACCTCATGCTTGCATTGTCTTCAGCCTATTACGTGTGCGCAGCTGTTGCGATGGGATAGCTACCTCGCAGGTACCCCGCCCCCCCCCCCCCCCTCTCTCTCTGTCTCCGCAGGCGGGGCGTCACGAGAATTGCCTGTCTGTCGAGACAGGCGCGCCTTCTTTCCACCTGGCAGTCTCCGGTTTCATTATGAGCGTCGCCAGACGGCTGCTTCCCGGAAGCCCTTTTATCTCGGCGACGTCTACTCGTTCCACCTGCCTCTGTCAGGTGTTCATCGACCCTGTGAGAAGAATGCGAACGGCTGTCTCCACCAAAGTACCTTGTCAAAACGTAAATCAACTGCCGTAAAATCTGAGTGACACGCAACAACAACAACAACAAAGGACACGTTTCCCAGTGCACAGCGGCGACTATAAAAGTGATGTAATTAGAGTATGACTTTGTTGCCTTTTTCACAATTAATAAACATGAAACGCCCCACTTAACCAGCAGGAAAGGACAGGTAGTTTAAATTGCGAAAAGGGCCCAAAATAAGGGGCCATCAGTGACACTCGAACATACTACTTTATTATTTGATCAAACAGAAAAAAATTTTTAAACACATCTTTAGTCTTTGGGACTTTATTACCGGCTGAAAGCCACATTAATTTAAAAACACCTAACGGCCAATAACTTAAAACGCAATCATAATCAGAAATTTGAAAGGCAAGCCCTATCTTAAAACAGTTCTTTAGTTAGGCTGAAGGCCCAAAGAATCAGACACTTCAAGAGCTAACAAGTTAAATTCAAATCAGCTGAAGGTCTAACACTTAAAACTCCATAACATTAATTTTTTTTTAAATACCAAAGGCCTTACGTGAAACAGTTTGTAAGAGGTTCATAACTAAAGAATTTGTTGCGAGCGCACTCGTGCAGTGTAATTTCGATGGATTGCTCATGTTCTACCTGCGATACGTAAGGTATAAGAGAATCTCAGACCAGAGAGCAGTGTTGTATGCAGAAGGAGTAAGTAGTAGCTAGCAGTCGTGTGTATCGTGTTGGCTGGGCCGGTCGTGGTGGAGCGATGGCGGAGCCTGAGCGTTGTAGTATAAGGTAAAAGCAGCCTCGCGCATATGTAGTATTGCTACATCAAGTTCCATGTAAATGTTTCTAAAAAATCTCTTAATAATAGTCTTTCTTAAAAAAAGTTACTTTTGATAATCACTCATCTCAATTTAAAGAATTTACTAATTTCCCCAATACATAGTCATCCAGATTATTGCTAAGAAAAATCAGTTGTTCTTTTTATACATGACAAATCTATCGGCCAGCATTGCACTGGGCTGTGCCACAAAAATTTATTGTAAGAGCAGATATATATATGCGTTATCCGGCGACTTCCTTGAGGGAAGAATTTTCAATTTATTCAGAATGATCTTTCAGGGCCATGTCGCAGCACTGCTGACGTTCTAAATTTACCAGTCATTATTGAAAGATGATAAGTCAGCGACAATTTTATTGATAGGTTTGTCACATTGTATTATTGGTAGGTTACGCTAAATGTCAATGCTATACATATTTTCACTGTTGGGTAGTTATGCTAAATGTGAATATTACTTTATTGTGGGGAGGTTACACTAAATGTGAATATTATTCATATTATTTATTTTGTGGGGAGGTTACACTTGGCGACCCTGCCAGGATCGTATTTTTGTCAATTTCTGATTAGTATTCAGTTATATATCTGCTCTTATTTACTTAATATTAAATGTAGTTTGCATCTGGCGCAAGGCATTTACTAATTTGTCACTCTTTCTTTCACAGATCATCGGCAATTTATTGCTCTTTGTTGTAATTGTATTTGTTTCATTTTTGCTTTGTCTTTGTTTCATTTTGTGCTTAACTTTGATTTGTGAAAATGCCGCGAAAAACTGCTAACAATACATCGTGATGTGCAATGAGTGAAAAAGCTTACTCAAATAATTTGACTGACAATATTAGCGACAGTCAGTATAATAGTGATGATCCTCTAATTAAAGATAATCAGTGCATGCCGCTCACTAGTAATGATTTTATTCCAGATGATGATCAATAACATTCAGTTATGTCCACACTTAATTTAACGGCAATTGATGACGCGGCATGATCCATTACAATGAACGCTGTCTAGTTTGACACACATGATTGGCAAAATTTAGATAGTGAACAGACAAATGTTTCTAACGAAAATGAACAATGTACTCAAAATATGTCAGATTTATTTTATTCCGGTGTAGGGACCAACAGTGCACATCCTATTGGCAAACCTTTTCAAGACTCAGAGAATGACCAAATGGTTACACAAAACGTGACAATTGCAGATACGCCATCAAACAGCACAGAGACTAGAGTAGGTAATTTTGGTATGGATCAAGTTATGACATTATTGCTACAACTTCATGAATCAAACAAACAACTTAATGAAAATCTCAAACAACAAATTAATGAAAATCTCAAACAACAACCTAATGAAAGTTTCAAACAGTCGAATAAAAACCATGACAGGTCGTTCAAACAAATTAATGAAAAACTTGACACCTCTATTGGACAGCTTACTGAACAGATTACAGCCGTTGTGGAGCAATATAATGAAACTAAAAATAATTACGTGAGGAAATTAAGGCATGCGCCAGGAATAATAGTGAAGAGATACGCAATATACACTCCTGGAAATGGAAAAAAGAACACATTGACACCGGTGTGTCAGACCCACCATACTTGCTCCGGACACTGCAAGAGGGCTGTACAAGCAATGATCACACGCACGGCACAGCGGACACACCAGGAACCGCGGTGTTGGCCGTCGAATGGCGCTAGCTGCGCAGCATTTGTGCACCGCCGCCGTCAGTGTCAGCCAGTTGGCCGTGGCATACGGAGCTCCATCGCAATCTTTAAC
Source organism: Schistocerca gregaria (assembly GCF_023897955.1). Lineage (NCBI taxonomy): Eukaryota > Metazoa > Arthropoda > Insecta > Orthoptera > Acrididae > Schistocerca > Schistocerca gregaria. The sequence continues at coordinate 601,377,720 of NC_064923.1, read as the reverse complement.
ACTGGTAGCATGCCGCGACAGCGTGGACGTGAACCGTATGTGCAGTTGACGGACTTTGAGCGAGGGCGTATAGTGGGCATGCGGGAGGCCGGGTGGACGTACCGCCGAATTGCTCAACACGTTGGGCGTGAGGTCTCCACAGTACATCGATGTTGTCGCCAGTGGTCGGCGGAAGGTGCACGTGCCCGTCGACCTGGGACCGGACCGCAGCGACGCACGGATGCACGCCAAGACCGTAGGATTGTACGCAGTGCCGTAGGGGACCGCACCGCCACTTCCCAGCAAATTAGGGACACTGTTGCTCCTACTCCTGGGGTATCGGCGAGGACCATTCGCAACCGTCTCCATGAAGCTGGGCTACGGTTCCGCACACCGTTAGGCCGTCTTCCGCTCACGCCCCAACATCGTGCAGCCCCCCTCAAGTGGTGTAGCGACAGGCGTGAATGGAGGGACGAATGGAGACGTGTCGTCTTCAGCGATGAGAGTCGCTTCTGCCTTGGTGCCAATGATGGTCGTATGCGTGTTTGGCGCCGTGCAGGTGAGCGCCACAATCAGGACTGCATACGACCGAGGCACACAGGGCCAACACCCGGCATCATGGCGTGGGGAGCGATCTCCTACACTGGCCGTACACCTCTGGTGATCGTCGAGGGGACACTGAATAGTGCACGGTACATCCAAACCATCATCGAACCCATCGTTCTACCATTCCTAGACCGGCAAGGGAACTTGCTGTTCCAACAGGACAATGCACGTCCGCATGTATCCCGTGCCACCCAACGTGCTCTAGAAGGTGTAAGTCAACTACCCTGGCCAGCAAGATCTCCGGATCTGTCCCCCATTGAGCATGTTTGGGACTGGATGAAGCGTCGTCTCACGCGGTCTGCACGTCCAGCACGAACGCTGGTCCAACTGAGGCGCCAGGTGGAAATGGCATGGCAAGCCGTTCCACAGGACTACATCCAGCATCTCTACGATCGTCTCCATGGGAGAATAGCAGCCTGCATTGCTGCGAAAGGTGGATATACACTGTACTAGTGCCGACATGGTGCATGCTCTGTTGCCTGTGTCTATGTGCCTGTGGTTCTGTCAGTGTGATCATGTGATGTATCTGACCCCAGGAATGTGTCAATAAAGTTTCCCCTTCCTGGGACAATAAATTCACGGTGTTCTTATTTCAATTTCCAGGAGTGTACATGCTGCCACAAGTAAATTACTTAGAGATGAAATTAGTGCAGTCGCTAAGCAATGTTCTGAAAACGCAACACAGTTACGCGACGAGTTTAAATTAATGTCATCAGAACTTTCAAGCACACTGGATGTGAAAGTAGACACGAAATGTGACCAACAGAACAGCCAAATTGACGAACGTTTCAATCACCATCTACAGAACAGTGAATCGCGTTAGCGTAAATTTAAACAGGAACAGAATAAAGTAAATAAACAAGTCATGGAAACAATTACAGTACAGAGACAGGAAGATAAGCGTAAGTTATTTACGAAAGCAAAAACATACGTAGACAACAACATTTCTGCAGTATCAGACGTAATCAATATCAGACGTAATCAATACTATCAAACAGTTGAACACTGAATTGCATGGTGAAATATCCGATCTAAAAACAAAAATATCTATTAATATTCAGACTTTGGAAGATAAATATACAGTAGTCTTTCAGACAATGACCAACAGATTTGAACAGTTACAATTATTACAGGATCCCGATGTCATTAAAGCAGACGTTAAAAAATTGAACAAAATCACCCGCAAAATCCAAAAACAAGTTAATGTTTGTGACACTAAAACTGACCATCAGGTAAAGGCACTGACGGAAAAAATCGATTAACTGGTCAGTCGTATGGATGTTATCGAAATTAGCAATGACACCAAATCAGACGATACGTCACCAATTTCGTTCAATCAAACACCCGAATTCCAAAACTTACAGCAGACAATCAGTGAGACAGGTTCGTCCAATAATACATTATGTAGAAAATTTTCATCTTTACAGCAAGAAATGACTGAAATGAAAAATTTTACAGCCTTTAACACGTCACAGCATACACCATTTTCCGAACACAGCCAGTATAATTTAGGTAATTTACGGAGAGTAATTTACTTAGATTCCGAACAGCCACAGGCAAACAGATTATCATACAATCCTGAGCCTGCTCAGACATTCAGAGACGATAATTTTGTTTACAAGCACTTTCTATCCGTTAGGAAATTTAAGGTATTTAAAAATGACAGATCACAGATTCACCCTTTGGATTGGATACAACAATTTAGCTTTGCTTTCCCACCAGCTTGGCCCGTAACACACAAACTTGAATTTATTTGCAGTTTTTTGGAGGGCGAACGGGCAACTCGTATGAGACCGATCGCGAGAAAATGCTACTCGGTAGAAGAATTTCAGAATACTTTTCTGTCAGCGTATTGGTCGAAGACGATACAGCGCGGAATCAAGGATCAATTAATTAGCTTACCGAATTATGAGAACTCAAATTTTTCCAGTGTCACGCAATTTTTAAAACACATGGTCCAACAAAACCAATACTTAAGTGAGCCATACAGTGAATCAGCACTTATCCAATTGTGTATTTCTAAATCACCACGATCGTTAAGAGTATCTCTTTTAACAGGACAGCAAAAAGAAAATATTTCGGCATTTATAGATCTGTTACAGCTTTTGGAAGTTCAGCAATCAGACTATTCTTAAATAAACAAAAATTTTGCACATCATAACCAAGGCCGACAAGCATACGTCAATTACGACCAGCTACGATATTTCAATAGCAAAGGTGATAGACACTCCAGGAATGACAACCAACAAAACTTTAATAACAGACAAAATTTTAATTATCAGTATCCTCATAGTTATCAGCAACAGCAAAGACAGTTTGGCAACAATAGAGGCTTTTCCCCACAACATCAACAAAACCAGTCGGTTAGCATACCTAACCAACAATGTAGTGTGCAAGGTCAACCAAGTCTTAATGTTAGGCCGCCTACACATATAGCGTCGGCTCCACCAAATAGTAACGCACAGCAACAAGGAAATCGCTACGTAAAGAATACGCATCATTTCAACTCCTGTCGCAATGCGCCGATAGCAATGATTATTATGACAGTTGTAAAAGTAATGAGCACAGTTTTCAGCGTACATTTAATAACAGTCGGTCTTACCAACAGCAGAATTATCCGTAACAACAGATTATCGTGAATGAACCAGACAGTAGGTATCATCCCGAAGCTAATACGTCAGGAAGAAATAACAGAACAGTACAAATAGTCGAAATGCCACAGCATCCTCCCGCAAATAACTGCAAGTCAGAAAGAATTTGACTAGATACAGTATAGGTTGCACCTTCCGGCATCGTAAGCAATACTTTTGACACACATAATCTTGTTCACGAAAATGTTAATACTTTTGACGACATCCGAGACACTCTTTTGCATGAAAAACCAGTTATTCAAAAAACCATTTCCCACCCTGTCATTGAAGTAAAGATTGGATCATCCCCGTTTTCAGCAGTAATCTATTCTGGGTCACCTATGTCAGTTGTAAAGGAAGAAACTTTCAACGAATGTAACAAAGAGAATATTTATCCTACGTTACCATTAGGCAAAACTGAAGTAAAAGGAGCAGTATCTAGCAAAGGAGTAGATGTAAAATTACAGACACACATATCATTTTGTATTGCAGGTCAAACGTTCCACTCAAATTTTTGGATTGTTCCCTTATTGACAACAGACGTTACTTTAGGTACGAATTTTCTGGTACAACAAGAGGCAATTATTGACTTTCAAAATTCCTATTTAATGTTAAAAGATGAAAATGTACAACTGGCATTAGAATTTCAGCACGCTTTATCTGCAGATGAACAGGCAATTGACAATTTCATTTCATCGTCATTACGAGACGTAACACAAGAGCAGAGCAAAGACAACGTGTGGAAAGAAATTAAACACCTTTGGCAAGATAGGAATAATGTTACCATCAGAACCATTACACTGTACGCAATAACATTCTGTTTCGCAGCTCTCACCGTAACAGCAACAATTGGTTATTATGTATTACTGACGAACTTGTTAACAAATTAATTTGGTATACTCATTTAAGTTACGCACATTACAGAGCTAGAAAATGTTTTCTTATACTGAGACAGAACTGTTATTCCGCGAACATGAAGAAACGTATTTGACGAGTTTTAGCGTCATGTAAAATCTGCCAGGAAGCTAAATCAGACACGACTTCACATATTCCTCCGTTACGTCCCATTGTACCAGGTTTAATTGAGACACATGGCCGATGTAGACTTTTTTGGACCGATTCCCAGAACTAATAGAGGTTTTTGTTACATCTTTGTCGCTGTTGAACTCACTTCGAAATTTGTTACCTTCACTCCGTTGCGCAAAGCTACTGCTATATCTATTTCGAATGCATTTGTAAAACATTTTTTATTTCATGCAGGACATGTACCGAGAGTAATTTCTGACAATGGACCACAATTTAGATCTGCGATATGGACACGTATGTTACGAGCTAGAAACATTTCTCCAATCTATATATCCAGGTATCACGCTTCTTCGAACCTTTCTGAACGACCAATGAAAGAAATTGGTAAACTGTGTAGAACATACTGCCATAAAAGATATATTGATTGGGATACACACATACTCTCATTCCAGGATGTAATTAACTCCATACCAAATGAATCTACTATGTAATCTCCGATTGTTATATTGAAAAATGTTGAACCACCTAACAAAATTAAAGAATTAGTATCCCTTCCTACATCTTGTCGACTACTCCACCATGAAATAATTGACATTGCACTCAACAACATCAAACGTGCCGCAGAGCACCGGAGAAGACAGCATAAACAGGTTTGTACACGCCGTGACTTTCACATAGGACAGAAGATATTAGTACGTACACACTATTTATCCAACAAAGGAAATTTGAGCTTCTATACGCAGGTCCATACAGAGTTCGTAGCATTCCTCACCCCAATGTAGTACATATCGAAACTTTGAGAACCAGACAAAGCAAAGGCAATCACCATGTCTCCAATATTAAACCCTTTATTGAATGAACATACTTTATGATTTATCACATTGTATTGCCTTTTCCCGTTATAGATATGAACACTTACTGATGATTTTCATATTATTTCCTGGCAAGTGCCCGCCTAGGTAAGGTTAGCAGGTCGCTTTTCTTGTCGTTACACATCAGATGGTGCACATTTTTTTCATTTTTTCGTGTATGTATGATTGTTTTCCTGTTTTGTCTGTATGCACTACGGAATCTTTAAGATATAACAAACACAAGTTGACTTTAAGATTTTTCCTTATGGTAGCTCAATATCTTGACTATTCTACATTTTTTTGCTACTCCATTATGATACTGTGTGTACATTTTATGCACTTGAAAACTGTTTATGTTTTTGACCTAATACGTTTCCTGTCATGCTATGCTGTATGCTTTATTATATCACTAGAAAGAAGTTTCCATTTAATGAGTATGTGATTTCAATGTAAGATATTAATCCTTATTCATCATTTTCAGAAAGCAATACCATGTAAAAGAACTAAATTAAACAACCACAGTGGTTCACCATGAAGTGGAAATTTTACCATCAGAATGAAAGAAAGAAAATGCAATACCTTGTCATGAAGATTAAATGGATCAGAATTAACAAGCATTAACAAGAATATACTATACACACTGTATAATAGCACTCTTGACTAATTATTTTTCCTTTAGAATACGAGGCGATTGATGCAGGCTGTCAGACAGAACTACACATGTTAATTTTAGTGATGAAATATGCTAGAAGTAAGAAACTCTATACTATGAATAGTTGTATGAAGTAAATGGTAATATGAATAATGAAGTGCCTATTCTTTCCAGATGATAATAAATGATGATGAATAGTTATATGAAGTTATGGTAATATGAATAATGAAGTTTTTCTTTGCAGATGAGAATAATGATAAAGTTTATATATTTACTACTAGTTAAGAGATGTTATTTAGTTATTTAAGTATTTGTTGCAGTTCCTTTTCACAGTATGTCTTATGTCACACAGTATAATGATTGAATGTTTTGGGAAAGACAGCTAGAGTACATATATATTTAGTACACGTTTCATTACCTGCTAATTCGAAGTTCACTACTTTTCAGCATAATATGCATTTCTTCTTTCAGCTCAATAATCCATTTTGTATTTTTTTCAGGAGAAGCTTTCATGATATTAATATGCTATAAACACTTAGTTATAAAACCTGTTCTACTAGTTGCATTTCTTTTACCCAGTTACATATGTCATTCATGAATGTGATCACATATACTCTACTTGTTTCATAACCTTGCTACAGTTGACTCATGACCAATTATTAATCCTTATTTCAAGCAATAAGTCAAAAGCAAATATTTTCATGCCCCAGCAATCAATTATCGATCCCAATGCTATGCATTGTTAGCAAAATAAAATTTAGTACCAGTACCAACTATTACCAATATATAACTAAATATTGCTACCACTTTAAGATATATTTCTAGTCCTATAGATAATGCAAATTTCTCTGATGTATTGATTCCATTATTTCTATGTATTATTGGACTAAACACCTTGAATACTAGTTCCAGTGTCTTACATTTTAAATATGTCTTAAGTCACTTACGTGATATCGTATATAAACACAAGTAACTTGATGCTAAACTCAATAATTAACTCTTGTTTTGAATGATGACTTCTGAATAATGCTTAAAAAATGCTTTATAAATGGCCAATGAGTGCCAATAATTACTGTATTGAGAAGACTAATTAGTAATGTTCTCTAATAATTACTGTAATGAGATGACTTATGCATAAATGCTGTGCCAATAATTAACTCATTTTGAAGGATGACTTCTGAATAATGCAAAAAAATGCTTAGTAACTGTCCAATGAATCCCACTGATTACTGTAATGAGGTGACATGATGCCAATAATTACTGTAATGAGATGAGCTATGAATGATATTCTGTGATTCTGCATAAATGGTATGCCAATGATTGTTATAATGAATGACTTATGCATAAATGCTATGCCAATAATTAACTCATTTCGAATGATGACTTCTGAATAATGCATAAAAATGCCTTTTAACTGGCCAATGAGTGCCAATAATTACTGTAATGAGATGACTTATGATGCCAATTATTAATGTAGTGAGATGACTTATGGATAAATGCTATGCCAATAATTTCTGTAAATAGTATTTTGTTGTACTCTATAAATGTTATGCCAATGATGACTGTAATGAGAAGACTGATGATGCCACTAATTACTGTAATTAGATGACTTATGAATAATGTTCTGTAATACTCCATACATAGTACAGAAATGTTTAGTAACTAACCATTGAATGCCAATAATTATTCAGATCGGATGTTACACTAGTGTAATTCTATGATGACTAGCATAAGACTTAATGTATCCTTCACCTTCTAACCTAATTACCAGAAATTACTGCAATATCCGTATGTCCTGTCCATCCTCATGATCATGGAGCACTATATTTGGTTTTTGCACTGATTCTCTGTTGATGTGAGAGTATCGATTCTACAAGAATGTGGTGTTGACATATCAAGCTGTCCACCACCTTGAACGATGGAGATTCATTATGGTCCTACTGTTTGGTGTACCTAGTGTACTACCAAAATGATGACATACAATATTATTGCAACATTTCAGTGTCTTGGCTACACTGATAAATACTTCAGGGAAGAGAAGTCCAGGTTGTCTCACTTGGTGTTGTGCTTCTGTAGAAAGATATGGACTTTCAGTGCAGCTACATGCAACCTACTGTGCTACAACCATGATTCAATCCTTCCCATTCCTTCCCTAGTTCTTGTAAAATGGTAAAGACTTACACAGTGCGTTTAAATACTTGTAAAATGCTAAAGACCTTTACACAGCGAGTGCACTTTATTTCATTTGTTAATGCTTTCAGTTCTAGTAAAAAAATGCAAAGACTTATACAGTGCATGTGCACTTCATTTAATTTGTTAATAAGATCAGTTGTCCTAAATATGCTAAAGACTTCTACAGTGCGTGTGCACTTTATTTCACTCCTTGATATGTGTAAATGTTGTAAAACTGCTAAAGACTTTTACAGTGTGTGCACTTTATTTCATTTTTAATGTTTTCAGTTTTTGTAAAAAAATGCTAAAGAATTATACAGAGCGTGTACACTTTATGTCATTTGTTAATATATTTTGAACTCATTGCGTATATACTTTGTCATTTCTGAATATGTTTTGTACCCAGTGCATGTGCACTCTATTTAATTTCTTAATATGTTCTGCACTTATCAATGATGGGGTGGGCTGCAATGTCAAAGGGTGTATGGCAATTACTGGACGTGCTTGGATCAAGGAACAGTCGGAATTATAGTTGTAAATTGTTGAAGTTGCGCTGGAAAAGTCCCTGAGCTTCAAGCGCTAATAGAAAGCACAGAAGCTGATATCGTTATAGGTACAGAAAGCTGGCTAAAGCCTGAAATAAGTTCTGCAGAAATTTTTACGAAGTCTCAGACGGTGTTCAGGAAAGATAGAGTAGGCAGAATTGGTGGTGGAGTGTTTGTGTCTGTCAGTAGTGGTTTATCTTGTAGTGAAGTCGAAGTAGATACTCCGTGCGAATTGGTATGGGTGGAGGTTATACTTAATTAAGTTAATAATTGGCTCCTTCTACCGACCCCCAGACTCCGATGATACAGTTGCGGAACAGTTCAGAGAAAGTTTGAGTCTCGTAACAAATAAATACCCCACTCATACGGTTATAGTTGGTGGGGACTTCAACCTACCCTCGGTATGTTGGCAAAAATACTTGTTCAAAACCGGTGGTAGGCAGAAAACGTCTTCCGAAATTGTCCTAAATGCTTTCTCCAAAAATTATTTCGAGCTGTTAGTCTACGAACCCACGTGAATTGTAAATGGTTGCGAAAACACACTTGATCTCTTAGCCACAAACAATCCAGAGCTGATAGAGAGCATCATGACTGATACAGGGATTAGTGATCACAAGGTCGTTGTAGCTAGGCTCAATACCATTTCTTCCAAATCCATCAGAAACAAACGCAAAATAATTTTATTTAAAAAAGCGGATAAAGTGTCACTAGAAGCCTTCCTAAAAGACAATTTCCATTCCTTCCGAACTGACTATGCGAATGTAGACGAGATGTGGCTCAAATTCAAAGATATAGTAGCAACAGCAATTGAGATATTCATACCTAATAAATTGGTAAGAGATGGAACGCATCCCCCGTGGTACAAAAAAAAGGTCCGAACGCTGTTGCAGAGGCAACGGTAAAAGCATGCGAAGTTCAGAAGAACGCGAAATCCCGAAGATGGGCTAAAATTTACAGACACGCGAAATTTGGCACGTACTTCCATGCGAGATGCCTTTAATAGGTTCCACAACGAAACATTGTCTCGAAATTTGGTAGAAAATCCGAAGAAATTCTGGTCATATGTAAAGTACGCAAGCGGCAAGACGCAGTCAATACCTTCGCTGCGGAGTGCCGATGGTACTGTTACCGACGACTGTGCCGCTAAAGCGGAGTTATTGAACGCAGTTTTACGAAATTCCTTCAGCAGGGAAGACGAATGGAATATTCCAGAATTTGAAACATGAACATCTACTAGCATGAGTTTCTTAGAAGGTACCTTAGGGGTTGCGAAGCAAATCGCTTGATACGGGGAAGTCTTCAAGTCCAGATTGTATACCGATTAGGTTCCTTTCAGGTTACGCTGATACTATACCTCCATACTTAGCACTCATATACAACCGCTCGCTCACCGATAGATCTGTACCTACAGATTGGAAAATTGCGCAGGTCGCACCAGTGTTCAAGAAGGGTAGTAGGAGTAATCCATTTAACCACAGACCTATATCACTGACGTCGGTTTGCAGTATGGTTCTGGAGCATATACTGTATTCAAACATTATGAATCACCTCGAAGGGAACGATCTATTGAAACGTAATCAGCATGGCTTCAGAAAACATCGCTCTTGTGCAACGCAGCTAGCTCTTTATTCGCACGAAGTAATGGCCGCTATCGACAGGGGATCTCAAATTGATTCCGTATTTCGAGATTTCCGGAAAGCTTTTGACACCGTTCCTCACAAGCGACTTCTAATCAAGCTGCGGAGCTATGGGGTATCGTCTCAGTTGTGCGACTGGATTCGTGATTTCCTGTCAGGAAGGTCGCAGTTCGTAGTAATAGACGGCAAATCATCGAGTAAAACTAAAGTGATATCAGGTGTTCCCCAGGGAAGCGTCCTGGTACCTCTGCTGTTCCTGATCTATATAAATGACCTGGGTGACAATCTGAGCAGTTCTCTTAGATTGTTCGCAGATGATGCTGTAATTTACCGTCTAGTAAGGTCATTCGAAGACCAGTATCAGTTGCAAAGCGATTTAGAAAAGATTGCTGTATGGTGTGTCAGGTGGCAGTGACGCTAAATAACGAAAAGTGTGAGATGATCCACATGAGTTCCAAAAGAAATCCGTTGGAATTCCGTTACTCGATAAATAGTACAATTCTCAAGTCTGTCAATTCAACTAAGTACCTGGATGTTAAAATTACGAACAACTTCAGTTGGAAGGACCACATAGATAATATTGTCGGGAAGGTGAGCCAAAGGTTGCGTTTCATTGGCAGGACACTTAGAAGATGCAACAAGTCCACTAAAGAGACAGCTTACACTACACTCGTTCGTCCTCTGTTAGAATATTGCTGCGCGGTGTGGGATCCTTACCAGGTGGGATTGACGGAGGACATCGAAAGGGTGCAAAAAAGGGCAGCTCGTTTTGTATTATCACGTTATAGGGGAGAGAGTGTGGCAGATATGATACACGAGTTGGGATTGAAGTCATTACAGCATAGACGTTTTTCGTCGCGGCGAGACCTTTTTACGAAATTTCAGTCACCAACTTTCTCTTCCGAATGCGAAAATATTTTGTTGAGCCCAACCTACATAGGTAGGAATGATCATCAAAATAAAATAAGAGAAATCAGAGCTCGAACAGAAAGGTTTAGGTGTTCGTTTTTCCCGCTCGCTGTTCGGGAGTGGAATAGTAGAGAGATAGTATGATTGTGGTTCGATGAACCCTCTGCCAAGCACTTAAATGTGAATTGCAGAGTAGTCATGTAGATGTAGATGTATATACTCTGTGACTGTAGACTTAGTAACTAAATAGATTATAGAAAAATTTGTTGCTCATGGCAAGTTCAATTGACTCACCATCGCTGCCAAACTTCCCCCCTCCCCAGTGGAGGGTTATGTAAGAGGTCCATGACTAAAGAATTTGTTGCGAGCGCACTCTAGCAGTGTAATTTCGATGGATTGCTCATGCGCTGCCTGCGATATGTAAGGTATAAGAGAATCTCAGACCTGAGAGCAGTGTTGTATGCAGTAGGAGTAAGTAGTAGCTAGCAGTCGTGTCTATCGTGTTAGCTGGGCCGGTCGTGGTGGAGCAATGGCGGAGCCTGAGCGTTGTAGTATAAGGTAAAAGCAGCCGCGCGCATATGTAGTATTGTTACATCAAGTCCCATGTAAATGTTTCTAAAAAAATCTCGTAATAATAATCTTTCTTATAAAAAGTAACTTTTGAAAATCACTCATCTCAATTTAAAGAATTTACTAATTTCCCCAATCCATGGTAATAAGAAAAATCAGTTGTTCTTTTTATACATGACAAATCTATAGGCCAGCATTGCACTGGGCTGTGCCACAAAAAAATATTGTAAGGGTAGATATATGTGCGTTATCCGGCGACTTCATTGAGGTAAGAATTTTCAATTTATTCAGAATGATCTTTCAGGGCCATGACGCAGCACTGCTGACGCTCTAAATTTACGTCATTATTGAAACGTCATAAGTGAGCGACAATTTTATTGATAGGTTTGTTACATTGTATTATTGGTAGGTTACGCTAAATGTCAATGCTATACATATTTTCACTGTTGGGTAATTTCGCTAAATATGAATATTATTATATTGTGGGGAGGTTACACTAAATGTGAATATTATTAATGTTATTTATTTTGTGGGGAGGATACAAGTTCTTTAATTTAGGCTGAAGGCCTTAAGAGCAAAAAAACTCAAACTCAAAATCGGTTGAAGGCCCAACACTTAAAATTCAACATCATTAAAACCTTTAAAATGCCTAAGGCCTTAAGTGAAACAATTCTTTAAATTATACTGAAAGCCTAAAGAATCTTATGCCCTAAGGGCAAAAAACATTAATTTTTAAAAAAATCTACTAGAAGCCATACAAGTACAAACAACAAGAACAAATAAAAAAAGTCAGTGCACCAAAGGGCCTGGAATTCAAACACTAAAGCTTGTTAATGGGAGACATGCAGTTCGGCCAACCATTCAAGATCCGACGAGGACCCTACCGACCGACAGTCAACGGACCCACCGACTAGATAACTTCCACTTTACCTAACCAGGGCAAAACAGGGAGTTCCACGGAACAACGTAGAAGATATTGGCTCTGCCCACAATCAAGCACACAAACAGCTGTCAAACTACACACCGCACTGGACAGCAACAACATGATGAGGAAACTTCCCTGCCTGAAGTTTACGTCAATGGCCAGGGCCGGTAACCAGAACGTTAACGGCCATAAGGCAGAAGATTCCGCTGGTTCACTTCAGTTCAAATAGCCAAATACAGTGAAACTCCACCGGAGGGTGGCTAGAACTTTCCAACTTGAATACCACGATGTAGCTCGCGGGAGTATCCCAACAGCCGACAACGAACTCCAAACGACACAATGTGAACAGTGTTGACCTGCTGGTAAATTAAATCAGAACTAAACTTTCGTGTCCAGGGTCTGTGAGCCACGGACCTCGTAGCAATGGGAACAGCCCAACACACTCCGATGGTGTGTAGAGACTGCCAGCGTCCCCGGCCAAACTACGACCCGTGTAGAATACCTCACTGCTCCAAGCCAACCGATCGACTGGTCGCATGCCGCCCAGCCGGAAACTATAAGCATCAGGTCAAAGATAGTCCAAGGTGCGAATATCGATACACATCGCTGCTGCCACCCGTAGAAGGAGAGGATAACAGCATAATCGCGATAACCACGGGAGACTAAACACAGAATCACAACGCAGGTTTAATCCAACGCATAGCATGAGCCAGTCACGGCTCAAAATACACTGTGTTTAACAACTCTGATCACTGACATTCAGTGCACGAATGTGGAATTATGATTTACATCGAGGTTGTGGTTGGGTAATGACAGCTGTTATTTCCGGGGAACACCAGACCAAGCATAAATATGATACTTGTGACAGAATTGGAAATACCTCATTTGAAATGAAAGGTCATCTGACATATACGTGTACTACGCTCAAGCACAAGGTATTGCTTTGTAATACCACAGAATTCCAACGTTCTAAATTGTGAAGTAGCAAAAAACAGTAGCCCATAATGGATAACGTACTTGTTTCCATCTAAATCTGCACTCACGGAAGCCCTATTACCGTGTGTAACGGAAGGTTCTTTGAATACCACTGTCACTTCACGACGGTACAAGCTGTTTCAGGCTATTCAATTCATCCTAACATTACAAATGTGGAAGTAGCTCTGTTAAGCTTTCACGACTAAACCGCTGAATCGTTATTGATAAAATTTTGTATGGAGACATCTTAAATGTGAGTTTAGAAAGTGAATAGTACAACATATTTACTGAAGTGAAGAATAACGAGAGATATGAAACAATGACCAAGCTACTTACTCTTTGACTTTTGAGCTTTATCATATTTGTAAAAGTGCTTTTATTGTTGGATACATTCTACATAATATGATTGAACGTAATGAACCCTATGTTTATTAAATCCTCTTCGTGTTTAATCAGGACTTCCATACTAACATCGGTCACAAATCGGACACATTTTAGCCGCTGAGTATCATGGTATGCCTATAACTTCTTTGTGGCGTTTAAATTTGTGTGAGCAGCTCGTGGTTATGCTGTTAGGGTTGCTGTTTCACAATGATTGGTTACAGCGTTTAATTCTCGTTCTGGTCTTTTTTTTCTTTTTTCTGCTCGTGTCTGGACGTGGGCGTCGTCTTCATAATCATTTTATCATCGTCGACGTGCAAGTCACTGAAGTGGTGTCAAAGATAAAGACTTTCACCAAGCTTGCGGACATCCCAACCAGGCATTCGCGAGGTCATCCGTGGATAACACCTATTGGACACTGGTTATGCAATCCTCAACGTGTTTAATCTATACTTCCATTTTAATATTATAAATGTGAAAGTAGCTATGTCAGCTAAGTTTTGACGACTAAATTGGTGAACCGATATCCATGAAATTTGGCATGAGGTATTTTGAATCGTGATGAAAAAGAGAGGCTACTTTACAAAGTATATAATGCAAGATATTTATTGATTTGAAAAATGTTACGCAAGTTAGGGAAAAATATTTCCTCTTTCAAAAAGCTATGTATGGTACTACTACGTTTTTTTGGAACGAAATGACGTTGTAAGATTTAGAAGGAACTATAAACAAGTTCGGCAGTTGAGCAAATATTTGCGAAGTACTTGCGTTTAACACATACAATGTAGAATCGTGTTACCCCAACGTTAAGCTACGTCATTTCATACTAGATTTATTATACCCCATAAAATATGCATAAACTATTTAAACACTGCCAGTATTTCAGATAAGACAAAAGGTAATATAGTTATTTAGGCCCAGATACGGTACAAAAGTAAAAGTGCGTAATATGTGTTTAGTTATGCTTGTACGGCGACATGCTACCACTGTTTTGTCAGAAAATAAACAGCTGTTTGCACGTACTTTGCGCTCGTCACCATATTGCGATTCTAAAGTGACACCAGTGATACTGTATACGGTACTGCCAGTCTTTGATTGTGTGCCTGTGGTGACTGGCGTGAAGACGTGTGCTGGAGCGATGGTTGGCGACTCTTAGTGTCCATAAATTATTCCGTGACAGTGCAAATCCAATGTTATTGTGCCCCTGGTTTATGATATTGAGCACCTACACAATATGGGGTAGTTGGAGAGCTTTTGTGGAGATACAAAAATAAACTTGATCGGTAAACCTGACAACCATATTGAAAATTATTACTATATGCCTCGCAGACGTAAGTTTGATTTACCGCTTAGTTCTAAGAGAACTCAAACTGCCAAAGATAATCGAATCCAATAAACTTCAGAGAAATCTCATGTTGTTGTTGTGGTTTTCAGTCCTGAGACTGATTTGATGCAGCTCTCCATGCTACTCTATCCTGTGCAAGCTTCTTCATCTCCAGGTACCTACTGCAACCTACGTCCTTCTGAATCTGCTTACTGTATTCATCTCTTGGTCTCCCTCTACGATTTTTACCCTCCACGGTGCCCTCCAATACTTAATTGGTGATCCCTTGATGCCTCAGGACATGTCCTACCAACCGATCCCTTCTTCTGGTCAAGTTGTGCCACAAACTTCTCTTCTCCCCTATCCTTTTCAATACTTCTTCATTAGTTATGTGATCTACCCATTTAATCTTCAGCATTCTTCTGTAGCACCACATTTCGAAAGCTTCTATTCTCTTCTTGTCCGAACTATTTATCGTCCATGTTTCACTTCCATACATGGCTACACTCCATACAAATACTTTCAGAAATGACTTCCTGACACTTAAATCTGTACTCGATGTTAACAAATTTCTCTTTTTCAGAAATCTCATGTACGGCGGAAATTGTATGCAGAGCGCAGGCGGACATAAAGATTAGGGAGACACTGGAATAGGCAGTGGAATAGTCACAAGCCTGTCGCATTTTAGCCGGAGCGTCACGCGTCCTTTTACAGCTTCCAAGACGCTTGGAGGATCACAACGAAGGCGTCATTTGAAAACTGTACGACAAATAGAGAATCGAACCTTTACATGTGGAATGTAGGAGGTTTTTTCTGTGACTGAGTTTGATTACGACCTAATAATTGACTATGTTAATCGTAAATTACTTATCACAGTGGGAGGGATCAAAAATGTAGACACCATAACGCATTGAAATGGAAGGGAGAAATGGATGGTACGTCTTCATCTGGTGACAAAATCTCAAATCTAGTATTATTTCAGCCAGAGGAATCCCTAAAAACTCTACTTCTTTTCGAATGTAAAGAATCGAGTCATTTTTTAAATATAGTTAGAAAATATAGTGCATGCTTTCAGATTTCACATACAGCAAAATAAGAGAGACACATTCATTATGTACCTATACACGAGCACTGCACACATTTCTGTACAGATATCATTAAATCATTATGTACACAGACATCTAGTAAAATTACTAGCTTACTTACCATCATTCATCATAATAAAACTACTGATATGGAAGAGAAGCAAAGGGTAGCATTTAGTAAATAAATAAATCAAATAAGGAACAAATGTTTGAACAAAATCCCTTAGTATAGTAATGTGGACGAAACCACATCCTTTACAGTTAAAATCAAATATTTATTCCAGAAACTTGAACTTAAATATGTAAATGGTAGAGTTACTTACATAAAACTGATAAACCAGTTTAACGATAGCTAAACTAGAAGTGCTAAAACGTTGTTATGTAATACAAACATGCTATTTACGACCAGCAGAGAGAGCAAAATAACGTCACACATCCGTGCCTAGAAAACGGTAACAAAATCTTAAAGTTCGTGAGCTGACTCTTAAAGTTCATCGTAGGGGTATGTCAATAACAGACAAAGCGAAAACTAAAGCTCATTACTCACCTGTTCTATTGTGACAAATACTTAAGAAGTTCATTACGATTAAAAAAATAAATGCAAGAAATATCTGTGTCCATAGCTGCCTTCAACTGCTTAAACAACGATGTAGTCTGGGTGGTCACAGAGAAACAACCTTTAACGTCAGAACGAATTCAGAATCAGAAACTAATTCCCGTTCCGACACAAATCAGATTCCAGAACTCTCTCCCGAGAAACTGTTCTAAATCCTGGAAATTTCTTGAGTGTGCAACTCACGACCACTAGAAATTTACTGAGTACAATGGACACTGTAGCAGGCCAAGCAACGCTTTGGCTGGTCGGATACTTCACCAACCTCTCACACTGAACGTCTGCCAACAGAAAACCTAACTGTGACAATTACTCTCTGCCGTGCAATTCACTGTGGTTAGCAAAGCATAGACTTAGACACGGATGTGCAATTCTATTCGTATTTATTAATTAACTTTAAACAAAATTTTACAGAAATGTCAAACTGATACGTCTGGAGGGGAAGAAATACAGGGCATGAGACCAGCGATAATGTTATGATACATATTGATTCTTTCTTTAACACA
Organism: Schistocerca gregaria; assembly: GCF_023897955.1. Classification (NCBI taxonomy): domain Eukaryota; kingdom Metazoa; phylum Arthropoda; class Insecta; order Orthoptera; family Acrididae; genus Schistocerca; species Schistocerca gregaria. The sequence continues at coordinate 601,360,334 of NC_064923.1, read as the reverse complement.
TTTAAAATGCGGTTGCCACGTCTAGCTGTCGAATCATGCCTACTCATCAAATATGTGGTGCCTAACAAGCCTGCTTATCGGATCGCTAGATAACAATAAATGCAAGTCAAATTAATGAAGCTTATTACAAAAGGAAATGATTACAATACATTGTGAGGTACAGACGAGTCGCGAGCAAAGGGCGACAGACAAACGAGTAATCCTTCAGTGAATAAAATTCGTAATACAAGAGACGTAATACAGTTCCTAAGTCGCTTCTATGCAAACGCCTATCCTTGATGCCGCTGTGCAAGCCTTAGAACGGCTAGTCTTCAACTGGACCGAGGCCAGGCGGTGCGGCGCTTATATCCCTTCGTGTAGGAGGCGCTGGCGTCGAGTTGTCGTCCTAGAGAGGGGTCGGTCTGCGTGCAATCAGCTCACGTCTTCTTCACAGCCCTCTCTGCTCTAACGCTCCCGACCGGCGTGCCCACGTTTGACTTCACACCGGAACACTAATTGCACTACTGGCCATTAAAATTGCTACATCAAGACGATGTACTACAGACGCGAAATTTAACAGACAGGAACAAGAGACTGTGATATGCAAGTGATTAGCTTCTCAGAGCATTCACACAAGAATGGCGACGGAGGCGACACCTACAACGTGCTGACATGAGGAAAGTTTCCAACCGATTTCTCATACACAAACAGGAGATGACCGGCGTTGCCTGGTGAAACGTTGTTGTGATGCCTCGTCTAAGGAGGAGAAATGCGTGCCATCACATTTCCGACTTTGATAAAGGTCGGATTGTAGCCTAACGCGATTGCGGTTTATCGAATTGCGACATTCCTTCTCGCGTTGGTCGAGATCCAATGACTGTTAGCAGAATATAGAATCGGTGGGTTCAGGAGGGTAATACGGAACGCCGTGGTAGGTCCCAACGGTCTTATATCACTAGCAATCGACATGACAGGCATCCTATCCGCATGGCTGTAACGGATCGTGCAACCACGTCTCGATCCCTGAGTCAACAGATGGGGACGTTTGAAAGACAACAACCATCTGTACAAACAGTTCGACGACGTTTGCAACAGCATGGGCTATCAGCTCGGAGACCATGGCTGCGGTTACCGTTGACGTTGCATCACAAGCAGGAGCGCCTGCGATGGTGTACTCAAAGACGAACCTGGGTGCACGAAAGGCGAAAAGTAATTCTTTCCGAGGAATCCAGGTTCTGTTTACAGCATCAGTATCGTCGCAACCGTGTTTGGCGACGTCGCGGTGAACGCACATTGGAAGCATGTATTCGTCTTCACCATACTATCGTATCACCCGGCGTGATGGTATGGGGTGCCATTGGTTACACGTCTCGGTCACCTCTTGTACGCATTAACGGCACTTTGAACAGTGGACGTTACATTTCAGATGTGTTACGATCCATGGGTCTACCCTTCATTCCATTCCTGCGAAACCCTATATTTCAGCAGGAGAATGCACGACTGCATGTTACAGGTCCTCTACGGGCCTTTCTTGATACAGAAAAGGTTCGACTGCTCCCCGGGCCAGCACATTCTCCAGATCTCTCACCAAATGAAAACGTCTGGTCAATGGTGGCAGCGCAATTGGCTCGTCACAATACGCCAGTCACTACACTTCATGACCTGTGGTATCGTGTTGAAGCTGCATGGGCAGCTGTAGCTGTACACTCCATCCAAGGTGTGACTCAATGCCCAGGTGTATCACGGCCATTATTATGGCCAGACCTGGTTGTTCTAGATACTGATTTTGCACGATCTAGGCACCCAAATTGCGTGGAAGTGTAGCCACATGTCAGTTGTAGTATAATATATTTGTCCAATTAATACCCGTTGGTCATCTGCATTTTTTCGTGCTGTAGCAAATTTAATGGCCAGTAGCGTAATTACTTTCCTTCTATACCAGCGAACAGCACTGCAATAAATTTTGACACCAAATGTTTAACTGGTTTTCGTGATGATATTGAAGTTCAGGTCGCTTGAACAGACCCTTATATTGGGACCATAATGAAAGAACTGCGGGTATTCGACATAAATACACTGAAGAGGCAAAGAAACTGGTACACCTATCAAACATCGTGTAGGATCCCGCCACCACGCAGAAGTGCTGCAACACGACGTGGCGTTGACTCGATTAATGTCTGAAGCAGTGCTGGAGGGAACTGACACCATGAATCCTGCACGGCTGTCCATAAATCCGTAAGAGTACTAAAGTGTGGAGATCTTTTCTGAACAGGATATTGCAAGGCATCCCAGATATGCTCATTAATGTTCATGTCTGTGGAGTTTGGTGACCAGCGGAATTGTTTAAACTCAGAAGAGTGTTCCTGGAGCTACTCGGCAGCGATTTAGGACGTGTGGGGTGTCACATTGTCCTGCTGGAATTGCCAAAGTCCGTCTGAATCGACAATGGACATGAATGGATGCAGGTGATCAGACAGTCTGCATATTTACCTGTCACCTGTGAGAGTCGTATCTAGACGTGTCAGGGGTCTAATATCACTCCACCTGCACACGCCCCACACCATTACAGAGCCTCCATTAACTTGAACAGTCCCTTACTGACAGCAGCGTCCATGGACTCACAAGGTTGCACCCACACCGTACAAGTCCATTAGCTCGATACAATATGAAACTAGACTCATCCGAGCAGGCAACATGTTCCGAGTCGTCAACAGACCAGTGACAGTGCTGCCTGTCCAAGGTGAGACGTACAACTTTGTGTGTGCAGTTTCCGAAAACCCATACCGATGATGCTTCGTTAAATAGTTGGTACACTGACATCTGTTGATGACCTAGCACTGAAATCTGCAGAAATTTACGGAAGGGTTGCACTTATGTCACGTTGGACGATTCTCTTCAGTCGTCGTTTGTCCCCCGTTCTTTTTCCGGCCGCAGATATGTCGAAGATTTGATGTTTTACTGGATTCCTGATATTCATTGTAGTCTCGTGAAATGGTCATCAGGGAAAATCCCCACTTCATCGCCTCCTCGGAGATGCTGCGTCCCATCGCTCGCGTGCCGGCTGTAACACCACATCGAGCGAGGTGCGCAGTGGCTAGCACACTGGACTCGCATTCGGGAGGACGACGGTTCAATCCGGCGTTCGGCGATCGTGATTTAGGTTTTCCGTGATTTCCCTAAATCGCTCCAGGCAAATGACGGGATGGTTCCTTTGAAAGGACACGGCCGACTTCCTTCCCAGTCCTTCTCTAATCCGATGAGACCGATGACCTCGCTGTCTGGTCTCCTCCCCCAAACAACCGAACTGTAACACCACGTTCAAACTCATTTAAATCTTGATAACATGCCACTGTAGCAGCAGTAAGCGGGCTAACAGTCACCAAACACTTGTCTTACGCAGGCGTTGCCGACCGCAGTGCCGTATTCTGCCTGTTTATATATCTCTGCATTTGAATGCGTATGACTATAACGGCTTCAGTGTAATACGAGTAATTCATTAAAAGTTAACCATATCAAAACTAATAGCGATTTAGCTGCACCTGCAGCTTATCATGGTGTAGAAACAAACCATTATGCATACGATTGGCGGGAATGAATTGCAAACGCACTGAAACGCATGAAGGAGAAAGCTGTTTCTAAAAGTGCAAAAGTTCCAGAGAACTGACGATAAAGGTAAGAGTTTTGTTAATCAGGTATTCCAAAAATTGCTGAATCATGTAAACAACGTGAGCTTCTCTATGAAATTGTAAACTTCCTGGAGCTGATTAGTTTAACCGAACCGTTCAAAACGGGCAAATTAAAAACGATAAAGTATCAATTTATGATGACAAAGGATGATGAGAATAATAACGGCACTTTTGGTAATAAAAACTGAAAGCATGTTGCAGCAGCTCTGGTACATGACCAAGAAGCGCGCGAGGTCACGGGGGGCGTTGCTAAGGATGGTACGATTCCAAGTTTATATATAAATCATGGATCACAAGCCTCATTACTTTATTACTTGTGTATCGCTAATATGACTACTTTCCTGACAATACATCGACGTCGTAATACACTAACACTCGCTTTCACAAATTTGTTTTCCAATGCATTAAGCACAAGAAAGGAACAAAACTGTCAAACCACTGTAATTTACAATGAAATATCAGCTGTTGAAAGAACGTATATCCCGGGTTCGATTCCCGGCGGGGTCAGGGATTTTCTCTGCCTCATCATGGCTGGATGTTGTGTGATGTCCTTAGGTTAGTTAGGTTTAAGTAGTTCTAAGTCTAGGGGACTGATGACCATAGATGTTAAGTCCCATAGTGCTCAGAGCCATTTGAACCAAAGAACGTATAAATTCTACCCACCGCTACTTCACACAGTGATATAGAAGCAAAATCGAATTTCTTGCAACATATAACATGAATAATGCCACAATTCGAACGAAATAAAATCATTACATTCATATAAAAGAACGCTACTGTGAGTCCTGTCACTACGGCAACTGGTTGTTAGTTAATTTAGATTTACTTACGAAATTATCAAAGGACCGATGTTATATATAATTCTACCACATATTTAAACTACTTATTTTTTGATGTGATGTACGACAAAGTATCAACACGTATACAGACCACTATATTATACGAAAATTACTGGTATTTATAATTTTAATTACTGATCAGTGTAGGTTATAATGAAACAATAGTTGTTATAAAAATATGATTTGACTGATTTATGAATATTTAATGATGATCATATAGAGAGATATGTAATCAACGCTTTATGTGCCAAGAGGATAGTTTGATGTTGTGTATTTGTCTATTGTACTAGCGTTAAGTATATAATTAAACATGAAATGTATATTGTCTGAGCTCATCCTAAGGGTACTTAAAATATATTACGTTATGCTTAGTATTCTGCTAAAGAACTGTGGCAGCAAATAGGCCTGAGGACGGCCAAGCAATATCCTTTATCGTTCCGTTTGCTCAGCGGTCTTAACTGGAGGACAGTGTCGAGAAATGGTGGCAGGTATGCCTTGTCATTTTCCGTTTTCGAAATGCCTTTTAACAAGAAAGAGGTAAGACGCAGATAGACTGGGCTGAAGAGAGTAGTCCATTGACAGCGACAGGGGAAGTCATGTTGTGGTGCACACTTCCAAACGATGAATACTGGTGCTAGCTTTAGTACAACTGATTGCAAAACGTAATACCTACCATACCCGCGAATGGACGTCGTCTCTATTTTATCGTTATCGTGGAAACAATAGTTTTCCAGCCATTATTAGTTTTTCCAAATATTACACAATATTATTTTAAGCACGCTGTTCGTGTGTAGTCATTACGGAACCTTGTGGAAGACGTGAAGTATGAGCTGGAGTATCTTAGCACCACATCATCCTCTGCACTGCATCACTCAACACCAACTACAAACGTTTTATTCTTTCGCATTGTGTAGAAGATCCAGACTCACGTTAATTGAAAAAGTGTAAAAAGCTATTTTGATTTTTAACTTAGTGAACTTGTAAGTACTACTACTCTCTTTGATGTCATAACGTACTGATGTTGTGCTCGTAAGTTATAGCTGGCTTCTGGACATTTTGGAACCCAGCATGTATTTTCCGCGAGGGAGCATTTTCTTGCCGTATAATGACAACAGTTCTCCAGCCCTAGTGGTTACGTGCCGTTTTGGCGTAGCGGGAAGAGTCGATGTTGAGCTCCCGAAGATACGAAGAGATTTGCATTTGGTGCACCGTATTCTGAAAATTGATTTTTCTCTGAAGAACGAGGCTACGTTATGCAGTAACGAGAATGAATTGTGGACAGGTGAGTTATGGGATTACGTGTGGAGAGTGCAATAAGAGTGCATTATCGCCGGCAGAACGTGAGTGAAACAGAAATCTTCAACACACTTGATTACCGTAGTTAGAGACGAGAAGAAGAATTTTACGTCGTCTTGATTTTGCAGTAGTTCGAGGCAAATTGCAGCGTCACAAAAACAACAATGCAACCGGCAGTCACGGCAATAAACGTAAGTAGCAGTTATGCCAATTATGAATAGTTTGAAGGTGCTCTTATCGGCAAAACTTTTGAATCATTAGTCGCATGACGAATTTTGTATGGGGAACTAAGTTAGGCTCATGTTGTGTACTTTTGAATTCCAAGTGTAAAAAGGTCGACAGTAAATGGCAAGTACCAGGAGATATTATTGTGGAGCCGCAGCCTACTGAAGAGAAAATAATGATATCACTTAGTAAAATAAGGGAAAGTGAACAGAAAACAGTAAAACAATACGAAGAAAGTCAAGAGATATTTGTGAAAGTATTTGCGAGAGAATTAACGGGAGAAATTAAATATGCATTTGAGGAGTCTCTAGAGATAGTATCAAAAATGTTTGCAGAGAGACAATAAGAGAAACAAATATATACATGGAATGCAAAGTGCACTTACCATTACGACAGAATGTTCGTTACATTCAAAGTCACGATTAGAAACAACATCCGATACCGACTTGTTGATAGAAATGGCAACTAAATGATGAGACGACCAGTAAATGCATGGATGTTGGTAGTACTGAACTGGGTGTTAACATTCTAAGAAATAGGAGCATCAGGAACGGCACGTGAAAAAATTGCCCAGACAGAGAAATCACATTATCGCATGCATACAGTCTTCGCATGGACGCTGATATGTCTTCAGTGGGTCAGAAGTATACTTCGGAGCAGAATATTCAGGGAAAGGATCAGAAAATTATTGTTTCAGGGAAAATAGAGCACAAGAGAACGTTAAGGAACAAATACAAGATTCTGGAGCAAAATGTCAGGTTTCATTTGATCGTGATAAGAGAGTGATGATATTTTGTCGTTAAAGGAAGAAAAAGAAAGTTTATCGTACACAGAGAAAGGTGAGAAGATGTTCTTGGGTAGATTTCGAAGAGGAATACCAGATTTCGTCATATTAGAAGAAAAAAATTAAATATATGTCGTTCAGGAAGAAAGAACAATAAAGCTTGTTGTGCAGATAGACTGAGATCTTCTTGGATAAATGCCGGTCTAAAAACACGAAACATGGCACTTAAATTTTACTTGCAATGTTCCGTACTACAAGAGACATGACGAAATGCACGCAGAACATTTGGAATAGAAACTAGGAGACAGCCAGTATTTTGGAGCTCAGTATAAAGAGAATAACGTTTGAAGCACAGGAACGCAATGGCTGATGCTCGAAGTGCAGAGTGTTTTGACTGGTGCAATATTTGTGAAAGTAGAGGAAGCCCGACAGTGATCCGCACAAAATGGAATGGAGAAAAAGCAATTGGAGTAAACAGGAAACGAAAGCAAAAGAAGCAAGAGCAGACGCAGTTACCACCACGAATACGCGCCAGATTACTACAGATCGCTGAGGTATGAAAAAAAAAAACTTAGAAAGAAGCGGAACGCGTGGGGTGTGTTCGACCAAGGTTAAACGAGTATGTACAAACTGGCGCAAAATACAGAAGCATATCTTGAATGACGTATTATCGGTTTACTTTTTACATGGACGTAAATATTACGCATTGGAAGAGGAGAAGAAAGAACAGAGAAGAGAAGCGGACACAGTACACTGTACAGTCGTACAACAGCAATCAGCAAGAGTGTCACTTGCAATTAAGAGAAATAGTTAATTGGGAACAGTTATTTATTTAGTGTTTTTACATCGTTTTTGTTAAAATACTTATAAGTGTGAGGCTAGCAGCGAAGCATACGGTTGTTTCACACTGAAGTGACAGAGGTCACGATGTAATGATCGAAGATATTGCTGAAAAAATATAATAAGCCTTCTTAGCAAGAATTTTAATAAGTAGAGCCTGGAAACAAAGGTGGAGACGTGCTTGATGCTTTCCCTAGACCGAGGTCGCGAGCATTAAGTAAATGTTATTTCAAGCCGACTGATTGTGAGTTGTTGTTGTTGTTGTTGTCTTCAGTCCTGAGACTGGTTTGATGCAGCTCTCCATTCTACTCTGTCCTGTGCAAGCTTCTTCATCTCCCAGTACCTACTGCAATCTACATCCTTCTGAATCTGCTTAGTGTATTCATGTCTTGGTCTCCCTCTACGACTTTTACCCTCCACGCTACCCTCCAATGCTAAATTTGTGATCCCTTGATGCCTGAGGACATGTCCTACCAACCGATCCCTTCTTCTAGTCAAGTTGTGCCACAAACTTCTCTTCTCCCCAATCCTATTCAATAACTCCTCATTAGTTACGTGATCTACGGGAAAAAATGCGACGTGGTCGCGTACCATCTATAAGCAAACAGACCCAACACAGTATAATAAGGCCACCAGCTGACGAGCAAGGGAGAGTTCAACAGCAGACGAGCCTCGGGTGCCCGTCAACTATCAGCAGAAAATTATGTGATTGAAAGTATTTATCCAGTTAAGCTTGTACACTAGGAAGGACTAGCATTCCTGCCTTTACGTACCTTTGGACTGTGGGTAATTAGTGTATTGTGGATTACTTGTACCTATGACTAATTGTCGCAGTGTGACGTGTAACGGAATCTGGGGTTTGATTTGATCAATAAGAAACGCTCTCCGCCACACACCGATTGGTGGCTAGCGGAGTATATATTTAGATGCAGATGTAGATGTTTCGAGTAAAAGTGAGAGGACACACAGGCTACTTGTTCTAGTAATCTGAGTATCTAGAAAGCCTCATCTAAGTTTTACGCAAATTGATATCATGTCCTAAATATGTACTATATAAGGGCAGAGCGTTGTTAACAAGTGTCGAGAAGTCCTAGCCCGATTTAATTCAAATTTTTAAACGATATTGTAATAAACATTCGCGCATAGATAGGGTATATACAGTGCCTGTGCTCTTCGACATGTTCACGTGAATTCGGGAAGAAGCCATAAAATCAGAGCTAGACAACAACCCTAAAGTTCGTTTCTTCGTTTCTACCTCCCTGATATCCGACTCCTTCCGTACTGCCTCCAACCACAGAGACCTGATAACACTCAGCTAGACTCTGTCGCCGACTTATTCCACTGTACGGAGCTGCTCGCGAACGAAAGAATCGGTAGACCTGAAAAATCTCACATCGCTTCCTATTCAACAGAGGGATCACGCAAGTACGTTGCGACACCCGTCAGGTTACGATACACAGACTGGTGTCAGATGTGGGGTCAAGGCTTCGAATCTTGGCTGATAACCTTATGTAAGATGTAAGGTGCCTGTGAGTGCGAAAGATAAAATTTTGCTCTTAGGAGAACAAACAAGCTTTTTTATTGGGGCAAATCTGTTTGAGTTTTCGAGCTTCGAGATAGATCGTACCGTAAAGCAGAGAGAGCAGTATTTTTAGTGTACGCCAGTAACAAATGAGAAGGAAGAAAGAATAAGAGGTCTTCAGTCTATCAGCTGTCCCGCGCCACAGAATTACGAGACCGCTGCCAACTGCCAGCCGCCGGTACAACACTGAAGAAGCCGTTGCAAGCTATTGCACCAGCCGAGGTCGGGGCCTACGACACATGAATCAGCAACGCATGGAATTCCAACGTTCGCCCTCACGAGAAGCCGACACAGCGCCACTCGCCTGGTCAGCAAACACGGTGAGTGAACCACACCGTGGCATAGAAACAAGGTCTTCGGTTACGAGGAAGGACGAAAAATCCCCTAATTCGAATGTGGAAGGTAGTGGGTTCCCCGCCCAACAATAGCTTTATCTCACGCATTCAAGTTAATTACGAAATCTTTTGACGGAAATGAAAGTGTCCTCTGGGAACTGTGATTTAGCATTTGAACCTACTCCAGGCCGAATTCATAGTGTACTACCAAAATTTTTAAAAATTAGGATTGGGCGAGCCGCTAGCAGTAATTTACTCGGAAGTGATTTAACCACAACCTGGGCGTTGTAGGCGAATTCTACTGGGTAACTATGAGTCAAAACGGTCTTTGGGTTACAACACGTGTTCATTATTGTAGAGTAGACAGAATAGTACCGAGAAGATGGCGAATGGGCAGTTCGAGTGGCCACACCTCAGTGCCAATTTCGAGAAGCTGCCCAATGGCTAATGAGAGAATCAGACGTTGAACAGTGCCAGACTCTAATTGAGTAGCTAGCGAGAACAGTGTTCATACAAAGAATCGAAGAGGATTGAGTTATGAGGGCGAGAGGAGAGGATTTAACGTTACCACAAACAATGACTTTAGCATTAACTGAGAACCGTGTGATTAGGCGAGGCCCATAATATGTATTACTGTACAGCTACACTATTGATGACAAACAATTGGAGACAGCGTAAGTATTAAGAGCGATTTTAAGCGAAATGACCACGTAAAACAGATAGTGGGAAATGGAGACACCAGACGCAGATTCATCGGAAGAATCTTACGGAAAAGTGACTCATCCGCGAAGGAAGTGATTTATAAGGCTCTTGTTCGCCCGAGTATTGTTGTTCATCTCTCCTGGACCCCTATCAGGTAGGACTGATAGAGGAGATAGTGAAGATCCAACAAAGAGCAGCGTGTTTCGTCACGGGATCGTTTAGCTGGCGAGAGAGCGTTACGGAGATGCTAAACAATCTTCAACGACAGACGTTACAAGACAGGCGTTATACATCACGGAGAGATTTACTATTGAAATTTCGGGACAACACATTTCAGGAGAAGTCGACAACATATTACTTCCCCTCCCCCCTCCACCACATACATCTCACGTATTGCATACGAGGAGAAAATTCGAGAAATTAGAGCCAATACAGAGGCTTACTAACAATAATTCTTCCCTTGCACTAATGGGGAGTGGAACAGGGTTGGAGGGAACAGACAGTGGTGCCGAAACTACCCTCTGCTACACACCATTAGGTAACTTGCTGAGTATGATGTAGATGTACATGTAGATGTAGATGTATTATGTTTGCAGAGAACCAGGACATGTAGCCCGATAGTAGTTCAAGATGGGTCAGCAAGTAAAAAGATTCGAAAGTCGGTAAACCAAGGAAAGGCATGAGTAAGCAGTGGACCTGCGCTCCGAAGTTACACTCACTAGACTGCAAGGGAAAGAGCGACTTCGTAAGCATTACGTGCGCGCTAGCGTGCACGGAAATCACAAGTTTCATAGTAGACAACGCCGGTCAAGTTAGCATCGCAAAAGGAGTCAGCAGTGGATAGTACTACGGGCAGTGAGACTGATAAGAGAGTAAAACTAAGAGGGATCACTAAAGAAATAATAGAGACATGCGGAGCCGCGATGTTAACGTTGGGAATAGACACCGATGTGTGTGTGTGTGTGTGTGTGTGTGTGTTTGTGTGGAGCAAAAGTTCCATGTAGTAGGGACTGAGTTAGATATCTCATATAAAGGTCTCTTAGGCAGAGACATATGCGAGAAGCAGAAAGTAATCATAGATTACTCAACGAAGAGGTTATACGTCAAAGAGCAAACGTTACGGCTATCAGATGGAACAGGAGCAGAACCGTCGAATATTGCGGACTGACTGAAAGCCGCGAAGAGAGGAACATTGTAGCGTGGATTGGACATTAAGCAGCAGACAGGAATTAGTAGCGAGAACGAGGACGTCAACGGGATCGCAGGTAGATCCGGAGATAGAACAGAGAGAGAAGAAAGACCTCCAGATAGAGGAAACAGCAGACAGAAGCAAAGTGGCGCCGCAGCTAAGAGAAACACTAGACAAAGTTAAGCAGGAAGCGGAAGCGAAAGAAGGCCCAAGTGATATTATACGAATAAGCATACGAGAGGAAAAGATTTTAATGATAAAGGTGCATGCTACAGACCTGACTGAAGGAATAATGGAAAAGCAGCACTTTCAGGCATACGTGTATCTGCCTGCAGTGTTAGTGATAGTGCACAGAGGCCCGTGCGTCACGAGCATTCTGAATAGTACAGAAGAAGAGGTTATATTGAAGGGTCCTGAGGTGAAGGTAAAAACAGTACCAGCCATGGAAGAAGGCGAGGAGCGCCACATACGTACTACAGTCCGTATGGACAAGGAGACGTCACAGATAAGCAGATTAAATGAAATGATTCGAGTGGGTCATTTAAATGAAGAACAAAGCGGTTCGATTACTTATCTGTGTATTGCATTCCACGATGTATTTTACTTGCCCAGAGACATATAACGTGAAAAGAGAAGGTGAAGCATGTGAAAGTGATAAATATCTGGCCGTATCGACTACCAGAGGCGCAAAAATAGGCCCTCCGAAATGAAATTTGTATGATGCTGAGGGAAGATATAATTATGCCGAGCACGAGTGGGTTTAATTTACCGTTACTATTAATTCCGAAGAAGCTTGATGCTTCAGGGAAGCAAGAGGGGAGGGTAGTCACAGACTAACGGAGATTGAATGAGAACGGCATTTGCCCTTTAAATTTTTCTTTTTATTGTTAATTCTGACGGGTTCGTGCATGGGTAAATTCTTGGGAGTGAGCCACACATATTAAAATAGTTAAGTAATTTCTAAAGTAAATAATGTTTGTTAGTTTTGTTACGCGCTCTTGACATTGGTTTCTTATATAACGTGTGTTCTGATTCTTTTACTAGAACGTGAATATCTCTTCAAATGAAAACTTCTTTTATCGGAGTTAGAAAACATTTACGCCCTGAAAAAATGGTTCGCACGGGTCTAATCATGTGCGTTTAATTAACACAAAACCTTTCGACATGCCAAGACGCTGTATAGCTGAGGATGACTTTTAACATAAACTAAAACAAATATTAGGTAATATCACTATATTCAATTATCACACATAAACAATAACTTTACGATCAGACTTACATCCAATCAGTTGCTGCATGCAGCAATAGGCGAGTGCGCCTAGTGTGACTACGCCTCATATTAATTATAATGGCGGTGTGCAGTGTGAATCTGCCGAAATCACAGAAAAGTGTTCGTCTTGGCTCGCTTCTAAAACAAAAAGGCGCCGTCTCCATCACAAAAATAACTGTGTGACGTAATTCAACATTTGTGTACTACAGTCGTTCATAGTACTTAATGTTTAATTCATACTTTATTTATTTGTTTATTTATTACGTTTCAAATATCTTGCTCATAAGATCCGCGCTTGCCGCAGATCTGCATTTAAACTGCCTCCTGCAACTGGGTGCATGCGCAGTGATGTATTCTGAAGTACGGCTGGGAGCCGTTACTTCGTAGCCCATCTTGCAACACGTTGTTGACAGTTTATTAGCAGTTACTTTTGCGCGTGCGCGGCAATCATCGCAGCGATAGCTCACTACATAAAGTATTCAGAAGAAAATGTGCACTTACATCTATAACAGGTAAAATAATGTTATTACTATCTGTTTATAAAAGTACAGTTCGTTTTGCTTGATTGTCTCTTTGGACAAAGTTTATTGCTCCTAGAATTCCTTTGTTTACTTGTGTACAGTCTTTGTACGACGACTCGTTGTTTAGTATTCATACACACAAAATATACAACAATGGTGCAAAGGTAAGCATTGTTTCTAGCGTTTTTTGCTATGCACACGTTGATCCACATCGACGTTATTGTTCACTCTTTGATTTCAGAGATGACATTGTTCACACGTTGCCCTGTTTACTTGCACTTACGCACTTACCTTCTCTGTTTTGGACAGGTCATGCGTACCATGGATGGAGACTAGTGGATAACCATTTCACAATATCGTGTTCTGTGAAGGCATGGATATGAGACTTCGGACGGCATCGATCTACGTTTCATCCAGGTGAGGAACCGTCGCATTACGAGAATATGTCGTTCCCTGCTACCTCATCCAAAAGACTTTCACATGTACAGCTGTCTTCAGTGCTTATGCGTCGCGACCATAGGTCCAATAATTTAGAAGCTTATAATTTACGTACTGCTTCATCGCGGTAGGCGACTCACGAGAAATTTCATTGCACTTTCACATGCTCTTCCATCACGACTACAGTCTACCATGCGATGTACATAGAAGTTTTTTAACAATTTTACGCAAATGTTTCATCACCATTACAGTCATTGCGATGTACGAAAATGTTCCTTTACCCCCTTTTTTTATATTAGTCTTGTGCTTTTACCCATAATTGTTATATATGACACGTTATGATTATTATTGCATTACATTTAACCATATTACATTTTACTTTACATTCATTTACAAATAAGCACAGATTTTATAGATTTCTCAACCAAACTTGGCATTAGCAAATGTTGTCACCTCAAACATGAAAGATTGGACACGAAGTTTTGATAACATCAGCAAACAAGCTCAAGTGCACATACACTAATAGACAAATACCTTACTAAACAAATATTAGTTCAAACAGTACAGAGATTACGCGTTTCGTGTACGTGCAGTTTGTGTATATGGGCTTGGCTTAACATGATCATAATTTAATCTCCGTGACGTATACGTTACCTGTTACTACGCTGCAGTAATTGGTGGTCATCTCGTCTGTACACGTCTTTTAGTCACGAATTGGCATTGATTAACGGTATAGTTCGTCATTTTTACTGTCTCATTGGTACTTTTCTCATTGGTTAAGAGTAAATATCCGCCATAATACTTGCGTTAAGATTCCTTCCTGGCAACAGTATATAAGGTGAAGTTCAAATCTGTCCTCCTTTTCCTTTTTGCTGCTGCACGCTAGTTCTGCTAAAAATAAAATTGCTTACGTCATCCACATTTCTTACCGAAGAAGTGTGCAGTACCTATCATTCACTGGAATTCCGTTTACTTACCAATTACACCTCCCCCCATGAACCATGGACCTTGCCGTTGGTGGGGAGGCTTGCGTGCCTCAGCGATACAGATGGCCGTACCGTAGGTGCAACCACAACGGAGGGGTATCTGTTGAGAGGCCAGACAAACGTGTGGTTCCTGAAGAGGGGCAGCAGCCTTTTCAGTAGTTGCAGGGGCAACAGTCTGGATGATTGACTGATCTGGCCTTGCAACATTAACCAAAACGGCCTTGCTGTGCTTGTACTGCGAACGGCTGAAAGCAAGGGGAAACTACAGCCGTAATTTTTCCCGAGGACATGCAGCTTTACTGTATGATTAAATGATGATGGCATCCTCTTGGGTAAAATATTCCGGAGGTAAAATAGTCCCCCATTCGGATCTCCGGGCGGGGACTACTCAGGAGGATGTCGTTATCAGGAGAAAGAAAACTGGCGTTCTACGGATCGGAGCGTGGAATGTCAGATCCCTTAATCGGGCAGGTAGGTTAGAAAATTTAAAAAGGGAAATGGATAGGTTAAAGTTAGATATAGTGGGAATTAGTGAGGTTCGGTGGCAGGAGGAACAAGACTTCTGGTCAGGTGACTACAGGGTTATAAACACAAAATCAAATAGGGGTAATGCAGGAGTAGGTTTAATAATGAATAGGAAAATAGGAATGCGGGTAAGCTACTACAAACAGCATAGTGAACGCATTATTGTGGCCAAGATAGATACGAAGCCCACACCTACTACAGTAGTACAAGTTTATATGCCAACTAGCTCTGCAGATGATGAAGAAATTGAAGAAATGTACGATGAAATAAAAGAAATTATTCAGATAGTGAAGGGAGACGAAAATTTAATAGTAATGGGTGACTGGAATTCGAGTGTAGGAAAAGGGAGAGAAGGAAACATAGTAGGTGAATATGGATTGGGGCTAAGAAATGAAAGAGGAAGCCGCCTAGTAGAATTTTGCACAGAGCACAACTTAATCATAGCTAACACTTGGTTTAAGAATCATGAAAGAAGGTTGTATACGTGGAAGAACCCTGGAGATACTAAAAGGTATCAGATAGATTATATAATGGTAAGACAGAGATTTAGGAACCAGGTTTTAAGTTGTAAGACATTTCCAGGGGCAGATGTGGACTCTGACCACAATCTATTGGTTATGACCTGTAGATTAAAACTGAAGAAACTTCAAAAATGTGGGAAATTAAGGAGATGGGACCTGGATAAACTGAAAGAACCAGAGGTTGTACAGAGTTTCAAAGAGAGCATAAGGGAACAATTGACAGGAATAGGGGAAAGAAATACAGTAGAAGAAGAATGGGTAGCTCTGAGGGATGTAGTAGTGAAGGCAGCAGAGGATAAAGTAGGTACAAAGACGAGGGCTGCTAGAAATCCTTGGGTAACAGAAAAAATATTGAATTTAATTGATGAAAGGAGAAAATATAAAAATGCAGTAAATGAAGCAGGCAAAAAGGAATACAAACGTCTCAAAAATGAGATCGACAGGAAGTGCAAAATGGCTAAACAGGGATGGCTAGAGGACAAATGTAAGGATGTAGAAGCTTATCTCACTAGGGGTAAGGTAGATACTGCCTACAGGAAAATTAAAGAGACCTTAGGAGAGAAGAGAACCACGTGTATGAATATCAAGAGCTCAGATGGCAGCCCAGTTCTAAGCAAAGAAGGGAAGGCAGAAAGGTGGAAGGAGTATATAGAAGGTTTATACAAGGGCGATGTACTTGAGGACAATATTATGCAAATAGAAGAGGATGTAGATGAAGACGAAATGGGAGATACGATACTGCGTGAAGAGTTTGACAGAGCACTGAAAGACCTGAGTCGAAACAAGGCCCCCGGAGTAGACAACATTCCATTAGAACTACTGACGGCCTTGGGAGAGCCAGTCATGACAAAACTCTACCAGCTGGTGAGCAAGATGTATGAGACAGGCGAAATACCCTCAGACTTCAAGAAGAATATAATAATTCCAATCCCAAAGAAAGCAGGTGCTGACAGATGTGAAAATTACCGAACTATCAGTTTAATAAGCCACGGCTGCAAAATACTAACGCGAATTCTTTACAGACGAATGGAAAAACTGGTAGATGCAGACCTCGGGGAGGATCAGTTTGGATTCCGTCGAAATGTTGGAACACGTGAGGCAATACTGACCTTACGACTTACCTTAGAAGAAAGATTAAGAAAAGGCAAACCTACGTTTCTAGCATTTGTAGACTTAGAGAAAGCTTTTGACAATGTTGACTGGAATACTCTTTTTCAAATTCTAAAGGTGGCAGGGGTAAAATACAGGGAGCGAAAGGCTATTTATAATTTGTACAGAAACCAGATGGCAGTCATAAGAGTCGAGGGGCATGAAAGGGAAGCAGTGGTTGGGAAAGGAGTGAGACAGGGTTGTAGCCTCTCCCCGATGTTATTCAATCTGTATATTGAGCAAGCAGTAAAGGAAACAAAAGAAAAATTTGGAGTAGGTATTAAAATTCATGGAGACGAAGTAAAAACTTTGAGGTTCGCCGATGACATTGTAATTCTGTCAGAGACAGCAAAGGACTTGGAAGAGCAGTTGAACGGAATGGACAGTGTCTTGAAAGGAGGATATAAGATGAACATTAACAAAAGCAAAACGAGGATAATGGAATGTAGTCAAATTAAATCGGGTGATGCTGAGGGAATTAGATTAGGAAATGAGACACTTAAAGTAGTAAAGGAGTTTTGCTATTTAGGAAGCAAAATAACTGATGATGGTCGAAGTAGAGAGGATATAAAATGTAGACTGGCAATGGCAAGGAAAGCGTTTCTGAAGAAGAGAAATTTGTTAACATCGAATATAGATTTATGTATCAGGAAGTCGTTTCTGAAAGTATTTGTTTGGAGTGTAGCCATGTATGGAAGTGAAACATGGACGATAACTAGTTTGGACAAGAAGAGAATAGAAGCTTTCGAAATGTGGTGCTACAGAAGAATACTGAAGATAAGGTGGATAGATCACGTAACTAATGAGGAGGTATTGAATAGGATTGGGGAGAAGAGAAGTTTGTGGCACAACTTGACTAGAAGAAGGGATCGGTTGGTAGGACATATTTTGAGGCATCAAGGGATCACAAATTTAGCGTTGGAGGGCAGCGTGGAGGGTAAAAATCGTAGAGGGAGACCGAGAGATGAGTACACTAAGCAGATTCCGAAGGATGTAGGTTGCAATAGGTACTGGGAGATGAAGCAGCTTGCACAGGATAGAGTAGCATGGAGAGCTGCATCAAACCAGTCTCAGGACTGAAGACAACAACAACTACCAATTACAGATAAAGATATGCTTATTACATAGAATGAAATACTCTCAAATCTCTGTGAGCGTTAAGTGCAAAGGTTTTATTTCTGGTTTTGTAATAGGTAAGCACCAGGAAGCGGCATATTAGCGATTACATAGGGACCTTCGTATAACAGATGCCACTGTGCATTGCACCGCTTGAGTGCTGAAGATTTGTGGAAATCTTTTTTGGAAATTTTGTACTAACTTCCTGTGGAACCAAACTGCAGAGATCATCGGACCACTACTTAATCTAACTTAAAGCAACTTACGCTAAGGACAACTCACACACCCATTCTCGAGGGATTCGAACCTCCGACGGGGAAAGCCGCACGAACCGTGGCAAGGCGCCCCAGGCCGCACGGCTACCCAGCACGGCGAAGATTTGTGTTGAGCAAGCAGTAAAACCTGCATGCCAACGTTGAATTCTTGCTTCCTCCTTATTGAATTAGCGCAAAAGGCGTTCTGTGTCAGCGCCGTAAGAACTTCCCTAATCTTTCATTATGCGACACCGGTTTATTTGGAAATTTCGGCAACGGATTGCACCATTCATCAGATTTCTAGCGTTGTTACATTAGGTCATTAGGAGCACACGTAACACCCTACATGTTCAGATTATTGCGCAAATCTTCAAAAATAGTTAAATAGCTTACCAAATTGATTGTTGAGTAGGTATACATGATCTCATAAACCTGTTCAGTTCCATGAAAACCCGTTATGTGGGGTTAGGTCGAGGGCCAAGTTTCGATGTATAGATGCTCGTAATATCATTATCTTTTAAGAATTTTCGCCATTTATATGCTGAGTAGTATGTGGCTTTGTCAAATAAAACTGCCTTTGGTTTTCCCATGTGAGGAATGTAATCACTTGAAAGTCACTAATGATAGTGTTTGCAGTTGCAGATTTTATGGCATAAAGCTTAACATGCTTAGAAAATATGTCATAAAAGGCTAACACACATTTTGCACCACCGATACTTGTCGGATAGGGTCCACTTATGTCCATAGGCTTACTGGGTAGTACAGAATGTAAATCTGTCTTTGATGATAAATTCTGAGAAAATATAGAAGTTTCCAGTATGTTGTTAACCATTCTCCTCATATTGGTGAAATAACGAATGTATTGAGTTTTTATAGACACTTCTTCGTCCATTATGTCCCCAAACTGTGTGTATCTAATTAAGTTGTTATGTGTCCTTGGGTTATACTTATACAACAGTTAGATCCATCTGCATGCCGACGACAGAATAACACATCTTGATATATGCTATAACTGCTAGACAGTGAATGATTAGGATTATTAGTCAACAAGATCCTTACTTTTTCCAGTGCGGAAGGCACTTTTGAGAATTTGCTATGTATTTATACAAACCAATGTACTATTGGTAATGCTGTTTACCTTGCACTAAAAATATTCTATAGTCGTTCTCATTTTCTAGATCAGTGTTATTTGTAAGATTATGGTTAAGTGGGTGGTTTCTTATTCTATGACTGAATACAACTGTGTAAGCTGTAAGGACATTGTTAAATATCGCAATTTTCTAGCGGAAATACACCCTTTTACACAGTTTACATTGTGACAATCTTAAGACAGTTGTCAATATGACACATCTCGATCTCTGAAAGTGTACTAATCCTAAATACACCAGTATTAAATTCTAACTCTCAGAAAGTTAAATAATCCTAAATTCAATAATATTAAAGTGTAACTAGAAGTTTCTTTACAAGACTGTTCTTATGATTACGTTATGATATTGCCCAGTACTATGATAAATCATCCGACTCTGGTTCAAAGTTCGGTACTATTTTTAGGATGACAATCAAGCCGACAGAGGATGGTTAGTTTTGTGACAATTCGAGCAAAAGATTACCCAGGTCACTCGAGTTTACAGTGGATGCAAGATGGTGAACCAACAAGTTTACACCTCTGCATGTGGTATTCACCTTTGCTGTGGTTAGTTGTCGTCTGCCTGGCTGCTCTTTCCCTCTGAAATTCATATAAAATTAATTATACCTTTGCTGAATTTTCCAGCAGAAACTCTCCCTATATTTCTCGACATCCGAGAAAACATGAACTCATCCCTAGTCTCAGACTATGGCAATATACACGCGCATGGCTGGAGAAGCGTTCAAATTATAATGCCCTCTCAGTTCTCGCAATAACAATTAACTAACTGGCTAGTTCGTAGCTTTCTGTAGTGCCTCCCGGGGTGTGACCTCTGCATCTGCCCACGTTGGCTTCCACACAAAACGTTTCCTCTCGCTGCTTATATCACCTTCTGCTCATTGGCATGCATTATATAGGAGTAGTGTGTTAATACAGTCGATTGTCATCCCTTTTGCATTACATACTTATAGGCAAATGTGCTCATTACTGTCGAAGTAAGTCAGGTGTCATGGTCACCTTCCTGTTACGATGTATGAACTCTTATGTAAGGTGGGAAATTGACCTCCATTTATTCTGCCTCCTTACATATCCTCCTTCTTCCGTGTTCAGTTTAGCTCTGGGTCAGTAAATGATTGAAAAATTGATTGAAGTCTGTGCAAAATTGTTTGCAGCTGCTGACTGTAGCAGTTGACCTATTTACTGATCAACTTCCTATTTTAATATTTTATATACTGTAGACATTGGTCCGATCTAGTCTCCTAATCGCTCTATTTCACATTGTATTTGATTTTATGTCTACAGATTTGAACTCTACGGTTATGTTCTTTTTTTCTTTCAAAATTCAACATTCTTTCTACTTTTCTGATGTGTATATAATTCTATTTAACTCATCTAAGCTCCTTTTCTTTTAATATAGTTGTCTACATTTTAATCTCAATTTAAATACAAGCTATTGGAATATATCTTTAAATTTGTATCATTACGAAAAAAATTTTTTAATTTTGAGTCTGATCTGTTTTTTGGTTACCTAATTTATGTTAAATGATGATGGATATATATTGAGGCTGAGGAAACCATCATTTAACACTATCCTCCCCTTTTTCAGTATCTCCAGCTTTCATATCAATCACAATCTAAAATATTTCCATATCTTATACTAAAGCTTTATGACTTATTTTAAACTCAATCAAACGATTCACTTGACTTTACAGGCATAATCCTATTCATGAACATGTTTATATTCTCCAATATCTGAAATCTATGCATTATAACTTTACAAAAGTTTTGAAATTTAACTTTTACAAACATATTAAATTTCCAATCCTATTAATTATTGTACAAAAGTTAAACCGATATCATGGAATACCTAAACCTATTTATATTTATCTTTCCTCTCTTTCTGAAAAATCTATCACCCACTAGAATCTTAACCTTTCCAAAACTGTAAACTTTAAGTTTTCGTAATTAAAACATGCTGAAAATATAAAATTCTAGGAAATATTATCGTTGTGTCAAGATAAAAATTATCAAACGCATCGCTAATGAGGATCTGTTGCTGACACCTAAAAGTCTTCAAATGCAAATATTTTTAAACACAATCGCAAAAATTTATGTTATTTCACTTTCTTCGGATACCAGTCTGTCACAGACAGTTCTTTCTCCTATCTCTTTAACATAGTTTACTGAAATTGTCACTTTATTTTCGTGTGTTTCGACGTGCCTCCGTCGAACATGGGATGGCGGTAGGCATGCGCCTCGCCGCGTCTCCGCTGAGCATGGAATGACGGTCGGCAGAGAGAAAGGTTACTGAAGGTCTGAGAGTGTCGTGAAGGCGTGGTTGCCTTTCTTCCATTTCGCATGTCTCGATGGCTACGTTGTATTGGGGATCTATTCTTAACAGCATAAACTTTCCTTCTTCGTTTGACAAATCTTTATGTCGGTTCATTCATAGTCTATTCGTCTCCAGGTTTTCATATGAGTAGTCATCTCCCATCTTTCGGTATGATATCTCAAGGTGTTGCAACTTACCATATTTGTACTGCTAGAACTGCTTATATGGGAAGGGATTTGAAAAGGTTTCTTGGTGTCTTCTGGTCCAGGCTCGTCTTTCTTCCAAATCTTCTGCGTTTTATCTTCTGTTCTTGGTGCATCTTGATGTCTTCTCACTTGTGTCTTCGTTCTTCTCTGGACTGGGAATTGGGATTGAAGACCAGATAAACCTCATTATCGTTTAATCCATTCTTATGGCGTCTTCTTTGAAATTGTTGTGTATTCCTTTATTGTATTCGGTTCTTCATGCAGACAGATTGGACAGCCTTCCATCGTTTTCTCGCTGGGTCCCAAGAGTTTCGCAGTTGTTGCATCCTGTATGGTCTGATAACAATTTCAGCGATTCTGCAAATTGCGTTACAGGAACGCTCTTCTTCCTGTGGTGAATTTAAACACCCACTCTTCCTCGCTGTACCATGTCCATCTCCGTTCCGGTTCTGTGAACATCCATCATCTCTCCATATGCTGCTTTGAACAGTTCGCGATAAAAGTGTCAAGTATCTAACACCTTCGCAAAACCATCGTTATGAAGCTTCTATATGGCTTACATATGAGTAAATGGTACATGTTGATTCGATCCAGGATCCGTTGTAGCTCTTTAAAACTTTTCCCCTGATTTGTTATCCTCTTGGAGCATTGCTTTCACCAAGGCGGCTTCTTTCGTCGTCTCGTAAGGTGGCGTACAAGGCACTCACGCTTAGTATCCCTTCCTCTCACGCCTAACCGCTCTCCTCAGTTCTGTCGGCGATCTGGCAGCTAATTTGATGCATCTTGTCTACTAAGTTTATATCTAATACAATACTTGTTTCCAACTTCATTATCTTACTTTCTTAACATACACACTATTCTCTTATCGCTCTGATATCAATATTTGTTTTATTATAACCCTTACTCCCTTAAATTACGTTACAAACTTGACTAACATTAATTTTTTTTATAACTTTACAAAAAGTATCATTAATTGTACCCAAAAATTGTTTGTCTTATCACTGTTTTTCCTTATTTACCCTTTATTCTCCCCATTTTGTTTAATTCTTCCTAAACATAGAGGTCATGGTTTCCGCATCTTCATCACGGTGGATAGTAAGAGTGAAGGCGATGTTGATATTATGTTATTTTGAAAACTTCGCACCTTTATTCCGACTTCAGCGTCTTTTTCTCGGCAATCCCTTCCTTTTAGCGTTAGATGTAACAGAACTTGAAAAACACAGTTTATCTTCTTTCACTATTCTTTCTCTCTTCATAAATTTTCTCTATTGTTCTATTGCGTTGTTTTAAAGTTTAAAAATTTCTTTTCTGAGTTGTACTTACCCCTTTCTCCTTCCACGGAATAACATGTTTCTTGCTTAGTTTCATAATTCAATTCTCTTTCCTAATTATTACCTCCTAACAACTTCTTATATTTGTTTCCCTCGTGTCTTTATTTCAGTATCAGTTTGTGTTACCGTCCACAAATGATTTATGCTTCATATATTCCCCCAAAATATCTCCTCAATTATTTGTTCACTGTCTTTGTCAGAACAAATCAGAAATTCCTATCTCCTTCTTACATAATTATCTATTCCCTTCCTACTTCTTCACTTCCTTTTGTCCACCAAGATCAGCTTCCTTCTTCTTTACGCTACGTCTTTAAGAACCTACTACTATTCTGTCAGGCTATCCGATCTGTATCTTCCCCAGAATTCATTTCATCTCCAGAAGAGTTTCTTTAGTTCTCACTTTCCTGTATTTCCCTTTTTTTCATTCTCCTTTTACCTTCCTACAAAATTAATTTTATTCGGTTAACTGAGATAAGTACAGGTTAAAATTTTTATCTGTGTGCATTTTCTTATCTTACTTTCATTTCTGGATCTTTAATAAAACCAAATTCTCGTGTGGAGTTATTCCTCTTTTTGTCCACCCATTATACAATTTTAAATGACTCACATGGTGAAAACCTATGGTACATTATCCTCTTGGCGTACTATTTCTCTCTCCGTTTCATATAAATGAGCTACGTCTTTTATAATTTGGTTATCATCCGTTTTTGTGCTACTGTCCATATTCACTGTTAGTAACTCCTGTTCCTCATCATCGGTCGATTCTCAGTCAAATGAATCCCAGCATGCTGGTGTTTGTATCGGATTACTCGCTAAACCTACTTCACAACCTTGCTGATAAAAACTAAGTCTATTTACGTGTATAATTATATAATTAACTTCATTTTGCGACTGAATCACTTGTGCCTTTTCATTTCGCGTATTTTGTTATGCTGAAGCATGATTTTTCCAACATTTCGGATTTCTGACCATTCCACATCTTCCTGAGTAACCTGTATTTTGCTGTTGAAAACCTGTAAAACTTCCGTCTTCGTTTGCACGACGATTATATCTCGGATCATAGTTACCCCCGTAGTTTCTAGGACTAAATCCACTATCGTAATTCCGCGGCCCACCAAAACCATAATTATTGTTCGTCCTCTGAGCGTTTCCAAAACCGTAGTCATTATTGTTATCCCATGGGCGATTCCCACTCCTCCCAAAACGTTTACCCTTTCCTACGCTATCATTGCCATTGAAATTATTATTAAAGCCTGATCGGAAGCAGTTATTCCGTCTACCAGTTAAAAGTTTACCCTTTTTCTCTGACTGCACGTTGTTTCTTCGCGTCATCTCCACTGAAAATGAATTCAAGTTCTCTTAACATTCCTTTAAATGCTTGTATATTATTTCCTGCTCTATAAATCAATGACAGCTGATAACGAAACGGTAACTTTATTGTTGTATATACGTATCAGTTCCGCATCACTGTACGGATTGTCTAAACACTGATTCTTTTTTGTCATTTCTTCGAATAATCTAACTGGTTTCTTTCCTCCTGAATTTGCGAATAACTCGTTAACAATTCCTACATTATTCTCATTTGGGTTTCCGTGAAACAATATCACCCCAAGAATTCGGATTTAAATTGTTCATATGATTGACAGTTTACAGCTACTCTATGCATGGTTTCCGCTATCGAGCCTTCCATATGCCGACAATTCAAGTCAAGTTCATGGCTAAATGGTCAATGCTCTGGTACGCTGATCTGGAATTGATTTATGAACGTGCGTGGATGTAAGTCGTTCCCGCTTTCTTTGTAATGTTGGAATTTTCTGACTGTCAAAAAATCTTTCTCTTCCACAATACGGCGTTTGTGTTTTCACAACATTATCCGTTCCCTTCAACGGTGTCATGTTTTCTTGTATTCGTTCTACCACAGTTAGTGTCTTGACATGACATATTTACGTCCCATCTAGCATCGTATCTATACAGTGGTGTGCAGTTATCCAAACCGTACCGTTCCTCGTGTATCGAACTGAAAGATTCGAATACATCTCCCGATACTGGTTCAGTATTTTGCCTTCCTGTTGTACTATCATTTGGAAATTGCGGAATTGGTACATGTGTCGCCGTAACTTGCTCTGTCCTCGCGTCACTAACGTAAGTTCGGAGGGTCGGCTGCCGCTCAGTAGGAATGCGCGTTTACCGTTCCTCGCTCCATTGTCAGCTGTCACCACACACTACCTGCACGCTCACCTGTTTTATCTGTTCTTTTCCTATTTGCTTCTGTTTCGCTTCGGTAATCATTGACGCAACCTCTTGTGGATATACGACTGGAACCTCATGCTTTTTTGTGTGTTTCCGCTACTGCTACGGAAGACTGCACCACTGACTTGTTTGCTTCTGGATTTCTGTCCATCACTATTGTCGGATGATACGACCGATTCCGTAGCCTCACTACTACCTTCTGTACGGCTCTCGATACACTGTTTCAGTTCAGTACGAAGCTGCTCGTACTGTTTCTGATTTTTCGAGATTATGTTTTCAATTTGTGCGTCGAATCTCTTTAATGTGGTTAGCGTGACACGTTTTCTGACACTGAGCTCTTCTACGATTTGTTGCGCCTTACCAAACGTCTTACGTGCTAACTTTCTCACTTTTTCACTAGCGTTAGACACTGCATCCTACACCTGATCAACGTCAGAATGCATCTTTTTCTAGTCAGCAATTAACTATAGCAAGTTCGGGCGAGTCTCTCGCCTCTCCGGATTTCAGTAAACTGTTCGTTGACTCCTGTTCGTAGTTTTTGTTAATCTTCACGGACTTCTTCGAACCCAGCATAGGGTTCAAATTGGAGACCATTCAAGGCAGCATTTGTCTCTGTTTTTAACTTCGCCGTTTTGGTTTTTAAATTCGTCGTTTCGGTTTTTAAATCTGTTAACCCTGCATTTGTTTCTATTTTTTAAGTTTTCTGTTTCGGTCTTTAAGTGAGCTAACTTTGCATTTGTCGTTTCACTCGTTTGCTTTACGAGAATAGTGAGTTGCACCAACATTGAAAACACACTATCTGACTCTTCGCCATCGTCACCTGTCACAATATGAGGTAAATTTTGCCGTTCGCGTCTTTCACGTGGCGTCTCACCGACGTCCGTACATAGTACGCACGCACTTACGCACATTCTTTCCGTTAGAAATTGTCCGGTATGATTTAGAATCACAATATTCGGTTCAAAGTACTGAAGTTGTTCGTCCTCTGATTCTACTTCTGACCCACTAGCTCCGTCATTTGTTTCTTTTTGTGAATTCTCTGACTGTGCTACCAATCGCTAAACTACCACCATTCCCTCTGCACCATCACTACGTTTCGTTCTTTGACTCGCAAGTGATACTTTTAGTTGTACATCAATCTCTATCTTGTTGAGATTTTCAGTTTGCCCTGTCTGTGATAATCTCCCTTCTTCGGCTATCTCCGACCGTCTAAATAACCTCTATCCTTCTCGAACTGCACGAGCTTGCGCTCTTGTCAACACCAAGCTATATGATCTTACACGTTTCCAAAATATCGCAGAAAGTTTCCTAGACTATGTACACATCATTATCAACGGCGTTCACTGTTTGTAGAATTGCAACCCAACTCAACAACGCCGTGAATAACTTCGCGCACCAGCACAGTCATGCATAAGCTACTTTTACACCATAATAAACCTTATCTCATTTATTAATGCATCTTTTCTACACCTTGGTGCACACATTTTCTGTATTCTGATCACTATACCTTTACACACATTGGGTAACCTCGAAACAAAACAACTATAGAAAAGAAATATTTTTTGTCAATTCAAAAAATTTAATTTACCTTTCTAATTTGAATAATTTCAATCCAGGCAGACCAATTGCTATCCTGGCAGGGTCGCCATTTAGGAGTTTGTGGTTAGGTGGTTTCTTATTCTATGACTGAAAACAAATTTTAAGCTGTAATGACATTGTTTAATATTGCATTTTTGTCATGGAAATACACACTTTTACACAGTTTACAATGTGACAATGTCAAGACGGTAGTCAAAACGACGCATCTCGACCTCTGAAAGTGAACTACTCCTAAACACAACAGTACTAAATTATAAGTCTCAGAAAGTTAAATAATCCTAAACACAACAATAATATATTTTAACTAGAACTTTCTTTACAAAACTATTCTTACAATTCCGTTATGTTGTTGGCCAGTACTATGATAAATCATCCATTTCCGGTTCAGAGTGCCAGCCATCGTCGCCGATCGGTTCTAGGCGCTTCAGTTTGGAGCCGTGACACCGCTACAGCCACAGGTGTGAAACCTGCCTCGGGCATAGAGGTGTGCTGTGTACTTAGGTTAGTTAGGTCTAAGTAGTTCTAAGTTCTAGGGGACTGATGACCTCAGATGTTAAGTCCCATAGTGCTCAGAGCCTTTTAAACCATTTGAACTGGTTCCAAGTTCGGTACTATTTTTGGGATGACAATGGTTAGTTTTGTGGTACGCCGAGCAAAAAGTTACCCAGGTCGCTCGAGTTTACAGTGGACATAAACTGGTGAACCAACAAGTTTACGCCTCAGAACATGGTATTTACCTTAGCTGAGATAAGTTGTCATCTGTCTGGCTGCTCTTTCCCTCTGAAATTCCTATAAAACTAATTATACCTCTGCTGAATTTTCCAGCAGAAACTCTCCCTCTGTTTCTCAATACTCAAGAAAACTTGTCCCAGGCTATGGCTATATACAAGCACATGGCTGGAGCAGCGTGCATATTATATGCCCTCTCACTTCTTGCAGGAACAATTAACTAACTGGCTGGTTCGTTTCTCCACAGTTGGAGCTCCACGTCACTGCAGCTAATTTCTAGCTGGACGTCAGCCGCTGTGAACGCCGTGTTCACACAAATTTCGCCTCTGCGTCGCACAGAGCATTATGCGCTCCATTCTGCACTTGACGCCAGTTCAGAGAAGAGACCCAGAAAGTTTCGCTCTCCTCTTTCTCATAGCCGAGCTCTCTCCCCACCTGGCTTCTTTCATTCTCCACATCACGGCTTTTTTCGACCAATTGGAGCATTCCTCTTATTTTGTAGAAACTCTCTCCACCAATCGCAAGGATCCTACCATTAAACTGTGTCGAAATCTCGGCACTTTAGGTGTGGCCGAGCGGTTCTAGGCACTTCAGCCTGGAACCACGAGACCACTACGGTCGCAGGTTCGAATCCTGCCTAGAGCATAGATGTGGGTGATGTCCTTAGATGAGTTAGGTTTAAGTAGTTCTAAGTTCTAGGGAACTGATGATCTCAGATGTTAAGTCACATAGTGCTCAAAGCCATTCTTTTCGGCACTTTACTCCTTTCCAGCGCGATTCCGCCAGTCGGACGTTTTGTGCCCTTTCCAGAACCCAAAAAAGTTGTTGTGTCTATCACGTGTGTACCACTTGTCCTTCACGTGATCGAATGCATCACTGCTTTTGTTCGTATCCCTTTGGCCCGACTATCGCCCTGCTCCCCCGTAAGAGCTTTCTGTAGTGCATCCCGGGGTGCGACATCTGCATCTGCCAGCACTGGCTTCCAAACAGAACGTTTCCTCTTGCTGCTTGTTTCACTTTCTGCTCGTTGGCACACATTATATACAAGTGGTGTGTTAATACCTTACGTATAGGCAAATCTGCTCATTAGTGTCAAAGTAAGTTAGGTGTCATGTTCACCTTCCCATTACGATGTACGAACTCCTATGTAAGGTGCGAAATTGACCTTCATTTATTCTACCAACTTACATACTGTCATTCAAACCTTGTGGAAGGCGAGACAAACGTCAGCAATGATGTTGTCCTTTCCCTTTCTATAAACAACCTCAGACGAGCAATTCTGCATCAATAAAGCCCAGGCTGGTAATGTGGGTTGAACTAACTTACAGGTCAAAAAAATGTCGGGGCTTGGTGATCAGTATAGATTACCGTGTGTTTGCTGTATACATAATAATTAAACTTCTTAAAGCCCAAACAGTTGAAAGAGTTTCTATTTAGCTGTTGTACATGTTAGTTCACTTTCCCTTAAAGTTCGGCTTGCAAATCCAATTATCCTTGGCTGTTCCATGTGGTTATGGATGGAGAACAGGAATAGGCGACAGGAATGGAGAACAGAAATAGGCATCACTTGTCATATAAAAATCTAGACTAAAATCTGGAAAGGTGTAAAATGTTTGAATTCACTAATGCATCTTTTATGTTTAGAAAATGTTGCTGGCACTGCTCTGTGCAGATACACACATGATTTTTATGAAGTAAAGCTGGAAGGTGTTTATTGTTTAATAGTTGTTGTTGCAGGAAACTTTGGAAGAAAGAGTAGAGTCCTAGAAACGACTTAAATTGCGTTGTAGTACGTAAACTTGGAAAACGTTATATAGCATCTAACTTATGAGGATCAGGGCGTACATCTTGTGCATTAATAATGTGCCCTTGACACCTTATCTCAATACACACGGATTTAGATGTCTTAAGGTTTGCTATTACACCAGCGAATGCAGATATGTACAGGAGTTTTTCAAGAATTTTGAGATGTTCTCTCCACGACTTTGTGGCGATCAAAATGTCATCTACGAAATGTCTCACTCTTTCTACTAATTCGCCTCCAAGCGCTGTGCCAAAGGATTTATGAATACACTAGAACTGACGTTCAGTACGAAAGGTAGAACGCAAGATTGATATGTTTGCCCTCTGGATGTTTAGGCAGTATGTTTCGTGGAATGAGGTATGCTAGCCTATCGCCAAAACGAGTTTGTCTTGTCAGTGGTAGAAAAGTACTTAGCGTTTAAAAACTTTTGCAATTTTTCCTCCATGTTCTCAGGCTCTGCGCACTCGTAATATAATCTCATTTATACCTCGGGCATCTAACACCAGCCCTATTAAACGCAATTTCAAAACGGGACCGCTGCCGTTACACCACAGGAACCGTGTTCCTGGACATCGAAAAAGCTTTCGACCATCTCTGGTTGAACGGCCTTACATGCAAACTTAGGGATGCTGGTTTCCCCGACGGTCTCGTACATCTCATACACTCACATCTCACGAACAAAAATGAAATGGAAATCTGTGGTAAGTTCCTATGGGATGAAACTGCTGCGGTAATTGGACCCTAGGCTTACACACTACTTAAAGTAACGTAGACTAACTGAAACGGAGGTGGAGCGCCTCGACACCCATATCGGCATAATGGCCAATACAAAAGGACTACTCCCATCTCTGCGTATTGGATAGTTTTCACTAAGAGAAGTCTCGCAGAATTTGGCTACAGCGATGTTTGCGTACGTCTGGTTGAGATAAACCATTAATACGTTTTCACGTGGAGACAGATCGGTCGAAAAATTTAAGGAAGGTTAGCGGTTTCAGGTGCAGAGGGAGAAGAGCGTCAAGGCATGAGCCAACGGTAAAAAAAACCTCTGCGATAGCCGGGTCGGGCAGTAAGAGCAGCAGCGGATTTTTTGCTGACTGCGACAGGTCGTGCAGGGGTACCTTATGTTAGTAGAGGGTATCATGCATCGATACTGTGTCAGAGCCGTAGGCCGTTGTAGTGAAAGTAATCCGGTGCAGCAGGCCGATGTGCCGCCTTGAGCCCTCTGCTGTCGTTGGTGACTTGGCGCAGTATCGTCAGACTGATGTCAAACAGCGGCAGCTCGCTGTTGGGCAACGTCTCGTGTTTACTGCGTGGCGCAGTTGTTCAACAGCTGCTCCTCGAGCAGTTCTACTTGATCGGCGAACTGCGCTGCTGATCCGTCAGAGAGCTGCAGGACGTCCGTTCGCGCTTCACCGATGTATGCTGCCTTCTTCTGCGTTCATGCTAGTCACCCTCGTGGCTTTCAATGTCGGTGACATTACCGTTGAAGAGAGTGATGTCTTCTTGTCGCCCTTCTCCTGTGGCGCTGCTGGAGCAGGTACCCTAACGCTCTTCTGCGTGGGTGCAGGAGCGTTAGCCTAAGTTTGCGCCCATTCTGCTGATTGTAGGCCTTGGGCAAGGACTGCACGCATTTTCCTTAAGCTTTGTCCTTCTCTGCAGCCATGGTAGATGAGAAGGCGGCGTTCTCTACCATCAAGACGACTTTGAGGATGGCTGTGGCTTCCTCTATTGCGGCGCGGTTGTCGACGCCGTTGTTCTTCTCAGGGGGGCGAATTACATCCCGTTCGTCCGCCACTTGGCGGTCATCCCTGCTGATGGCGGGTGGAGCTGCTTCTTCACTGCCCCTCATCTGCGACTGGCTGGTCTGCGCGCGTCGTCGTCGCCGTCGTCTTCTTTTCCGCTGCGTCGGTACGGCCGCGGCCACCTCTCTCCCTTAGGCACGGCTGTGGTTTGTAAAGGCCGGGCAGCCGCACCAGGCGGCGATGTGCGTCCACCACACCGGACGCACGTCGGCAGCACTTTCTTGCCGCGATCGCAGGCGCGGCTGTCGTGCTCACCGTTGCACTTGCACCGCGCCGCCTGCGGCAATATTTGGCGACGTAGCACTCGCCCTAGTACTTGAAACACTGGCGATGGGGATCCATGACGTACGGGAGAGCTACTTCCGTAACAAGAGAGCCCAGCACCTTCCGCAACGCGAAGATGTCACACCCGCCGTCGGCCATTTGCACGATCACGGCATAGAGCGGCGGTTTCTTCTTGTTTTTCAGGTTATGCAACTTTGTGGCCGGGTTACCGAAACCGGCTCACAGCAGCCCTTTCGCCGACCGCTGCCTCGTCGCAGCACTTAGGCAGCGCCGGCCGGTGTTATCGAGCGTTTCTAGGCGCTTCAGGCTACGGTCGCAGGTTCGAATCCTACCTCGGGCATTGATGTGTGTGATGTCCTTACGTTAGTTAGGCTTAAGTAATTGTAAGTTCTAGGGGACTCGGACTAACGACTTCAGATGTTGAGTCCCGTAGCGTTCAGAGCCATCTGAACCATTTTGAAGCTAGGCAGCACTCTTGGGAGTGCCTTGGTCCTCTTCATTCATCTAGAGGAAGGCGTCTTCTCACCCGCCGGAGACGCGTCGACATTGTGCATGGCCACAGCGCTCTTCATCGCCCTATGGTCGGCCATGTTCGCTGCCAGAAGGCAGCAGCGAGTCCGAATCGACAGACTCGTAGCCACCACGTTATTGATGCAGCTCGTCATTAAGTCGAACAGCCTCTGCATATGACGTAGAAAGGGGGATCGGCTGCGACTCGTGTAGTCGTTTATTCTTTCCCTGGTCAGCAGACAGTTAGTCGCACAACAGTTAGCTCCCTCAGAGGAGCAGTTTTCTTCTACGCAATCTTCTTTTCCATGATCTGGCGCGCAGAACACTACAATCTGCTTGCGCCGCTGCCACAGCACAGAACTTCTTCCCAAACTCTCTTCGGCCAAGTATGCGTAGCACCCAGCAGCAGCAATGCGTACGCCTCCCTGGCTGAGGCCGAAGTCTTCAACATTGTACTTGCTAATTAATAGGCAAGAGTCCTGTTTTGGTTTCGCATTGCTTGTTTCGGCACTTTCCACAGACATTGTCGCCGTTGTTGTTGTCTTGTGGTAGTGGACCAGTGTTTTGGTACGCATTCTCATAATTAGTTTTCAACTTCCAATTGTTTCCATTCCTATTATTACCATTATTGTTTCGGCGCCTCTTGTTTGGATTACCACCTGTGGTGTATTTGATGTTGAGAGTACCATTCACGTTAGAATGTGTCTGCTGATTAAGCTTACTGGTTTGCGGAAACGGACAGTAGATCCTGCTGTGCTACGTAACGCAGCTGGCCCGCCAGGATTACGTTGGCTAACCTGCGTGCCCTGTATGCCACACATTAAGGTTGCTATTTTGCCGCCCGCACCATTTATCTTCATACAGAAAATCAGCAGGATCCAAAACTGTCAAAAATATTCGGCATCGTTGTCGGGTGTGTGCAGTAGTTTCTCTTTGATATAGAACGACAGTCTAGATTTTAGTGGGCGGATTATTGCACTTTGGCGACAGGTGCGTCTGCAAAATGCATCATATTTAAGTATTTCTTAAAATATCTTTGTGAATTACCAGGTTTGATATTGAAAGGCTCTGGTTCCATGATCTGTTTTCTGAGACGCTCTTGAACTGTTTGACGCCAAAATATGGCCAAGAAACTTTTTCGAATGTTTCGTAAGTTACGCATCTGTCGGCCTCATTGTATGTCCAAACAGCTGTGTCTTCTTGGATACAACGTACTACATGTAAAATTCTATTCCGGTCACTCACTGACCAGAGGAACACGTTTCTGAATGTTCTGAGAAAAATAACAGGTTACACACAATTTTTTCCCGAAATAAACAGTTCAATTTGGCGATGTTTTATTATACTCTCTCGCTTTATAGCACTGTAATACCTCTTTTCTCCACTGTAATTATTGTAATGTTCACCTGCTGAAAGCAAGGGAACATATTATCCATTGATATTGCGGTTGCTATTTGGTGATGTTCATGCTGGTGCGTTTTGTTGACAATGTGATGCGTAATGTTTGAACAAAAGATACGTTTCAGACCCGATCGATTTTCATTTTCATATTGAACATTTTGACTTTGACCGTTAGTACAGTCCGGTTACACTTGGTCATTAAATTGTCTTTTCTGTGTTGCGCTATTTTGTGCTGATTCACATTTAATCTGTGTATTATTTTTAACTAATTCAGTCACGGTGTCATGTGCATAACTGTGGGTAATTTTTCATATATGCATTGATACAAGTATTTGTTCGTGTCGTCCATCCAATTGTGAAATTCTTCGTGCATGTATGCGAAATGGTTTTCTGTGTCTAACTGAAGCTTGTCTGTTAACTTTTTGGTCAACGGGTTTACCTTGCCTTCAATTTGTGCAAGCCACGTAGTTATTGGTTCATGTATTAACGGGTAAGACTTCACTTGTGTCTCACAATTTCACAAGTGGCGCTAAACTGTTTGACTTCACTCTGAAAGTTTATTACGCCCTTGGTGGTTTTCCTGTTGTAAACTTAGTTCGGAATATTTTAATCAATTTCAGTCACTGTTCCACTCATTCTTGTGTTTATTTCGTCTGGCCTTTCGCATAAAGTATGCTTTAGCACTGTCATATCTTTTAGTATGTTTGTTTGCTCGTAATGCGTCGATGCGCACGTCAGTGTCTTTTTTTATTTTTGGTCATATGATGTTGTATATTTATGGCCATGTGTTTTTGCATTATGTCATGCGTGTGTCACTGCCTTTATTATTTTCGGTCATTTGTTGGATTATAATATTAAGCATATTAGCAACGTTTGGCGATGAAACTGTTCTGCCCCCTCCACGCCTTCTGACATGACGTCACGGTCAAGAATCGTTTCAGCGCTGCCTGACTAGGCATTTCAATTATTGATGGCTAATTAACGTGTGTGTAAACATTAGAGTTATTGTCAATATTCTATTCATTCTCCATGTCAGATATTATTTGTATTTGCTGTTTATCGCGCTCCATTTTCGCGAACTGTTTGCGTGTTATTACCATGCTAACGTAATGTATTGCGAAAGGAAAAAAATCTTTAAATTCGTGAGAAATTAAATTCTTCGAATTCATTATAGCAACAACGATGGTTTTGGTGCTTTTACAGAACAATAATAGCATGTTGATCGGTAAAAATATTTAGCTGTAAAGACTGCACGCCATTTCGCGTTCTACAAGACATAATTTGGCCATTGTGTAAAACGGCGTAAGTTGTAGCGGACTTTTCAGCAAAACAAACTGCAATTTTTCGATTTTTAGAACAAGTGATCGCTACAATTTCGGACAATTTTTATGGAACCTACGATGCAAACTACAGTTATGGAATGCGCTTGAACTAGCGTGCTATAGTTGTGGTATCTTACTTTGGATCCTGGGTTTCAAACAATGTCCATTAAATTTTTCTCCAGTTTCGTTGTTATATTTTTTCACTGGTATTGGCACCTGACTTACGTTCGTATCGTCCATGCAACAAAGAAACGCAATATAGTATGTACAATAATTGGTCCAGACACAAAGTCGCAGCCTTAAATTTCCTATTCATTATTAATTACGAGGGGTTCGTGAGAGCATAAATGCCTGGGAGTGAGACACACGTATTAAAAATAGCTAAGTAATTTCTTAAATAAATAATGTTTATTACTTTCGTTGGGCGCTGTTGACAATGGTCTTCCGTGTAAGGTCCGTTCTGATTCTTTTACTCGACCGTGGATTTCTCTTCAAATGAAAACTTCTTTTACTGGTCTCTACTCACTGAAGAAATGATTGGTACTGGACTATTTATGTGCGTTTAATGAAAACGGAACTTTTCACCAAGTTAAGACGCAATATAGCTGTGGATGACTTTTAACATAAAATAAAACAAATATTAAGTTATATCACTATGTCAAGTGTGACACATAAACAATAAATTTACAATGAGACTTACATTAAATCAGTTGCTGCGCCTCATATTAACGATAATGGCGGTGTGCCGTGTAAATCTGCCGTAATCACAGAAAAGTGTTCGTCTTGGCTTGCTTCAAAAAGAAAAAGGTGCCGTCCCCTTCACAAAAATAACTGTGGGACGTAATTCTACATTTGTTTTTGCAGCTTTATCCTACAGTCGGTACAGCCGTTGGTAGTGCTTAATTTTTAATTGATAGTTTATTTATTTATTGGGTTTCAGAAATTTTGTTAATAAATCCGCTCTTCCTGCAAATTTGACTCTAAACACTATTTCCACTACCCCAGATCG
Source organism: Schistocerca gregaria (assembly GCF_023897955.1). Lineage (NCBI taxonomy): Eukaryota > Metazoa > Arthropoda > Insecta > Orthoptera > Acrididae > Schistocerca > Schistocerca gregaria. Next base: position 601,324,391 of record NC_064923.1, on the reverse strand, counting down.
ATGAGATCCTACATAGCTTATGGAAGGCCAAATACTTCACTACACTGCACTATGCGAAGGGTTGTCCCCAGATATTGTTGAAGGAAGATTATGCGGAGAAAGCAGCATTCTCGAACCAGAAAGACATTACTAGTACAAGAGGTTGCCGGTGGGAGTAATATTCGTAGAAAATGGAGACACTTTTCATAGGTTGACGAACACAGTAGTAACTGAATACAAAGACAGAAGTTGTTCGTATATTTACCTTATGTGGTCGTGTTCGGATCTACCTCGGAAAAGCATATTGCCTGATTTGGAGAAGTGTTTGAAAGGTTCCGATTACACAATTTAAAACTGCAGGTTGAAGAGTATGAATTCTTCCAGAAGGAAGTAACTTACTTGGGAGACGTGATTTTACCAGTAGCCGTCGCATCCAGAACACTGAAGCGCACCGAGAGAGGATATAGTATGATCGAGACGGAACTTCAAGTCATCGTGTGGGCGCTAAAGCATTATCGGCCTTAGGTACACAGAAGAAAATTAATCGTGTGCACTGATCACAAACCATTGAAGTGCTTGGCGGATATAAATTATGTTTGACCAATTTTAAAAAAATTCAGAATGAGACTTGCAGAATACGACTTCAAGATTGCGTACAAAAAAGGATTGCAAAAGTCGGTAGCAGATCGTTTGTCGCCTATACCAGAAGAACCTGCTACAGTCGTGTGTAGTGTGGTAGAGGCTGCTAAGGCAGAGGAAGACGGCCTGTAACCGGTGATCAGCGAAGAAGGGAAACGAGCCATTGTGAAGCTGTTCCACGACTCCCCTACCGGGCGTCATCAAGTGATCTGCTGCACACATGACCGCATTAAATGGTACAAGTCAGGGAGAGGTCTGAAGAAGGCACAGAAGAATACATTCAAAGTCGCGAGAGTTGCCAGAAGAACAAAGTTAACGGAAAATAAAGTGAAGAAACCCTTAGTGAAATACCTACTCCGGTATTCGCTCATTGTTATCTCGACGTGGTCGGACAGGTTCAAATAACAGACAAAAGGAAATAGGTACATAATAACGTTCCAGGCTACCCCACGAAATTGGGTGGAGCAGAACCTATAGCACATCACGACGCCTATATAATAACGAGAGTCCTAGTGGAGAGATAATTTGCAGTTATGGAATACCATCCGCACTACTGAGCAACCAAGGAACCAATTTCGTAAGTAACGTTCTCAGAAGAGCATGTCATTTAGTGAAGATCGAGAAAATTCTTCTAACTTTAAACATTTGACGCTCTGAGGAAACTGAGTATGGTGTTCCGAAATACAAGGAGAGAATGGGTAAAAATTTTATATAAAAACTGATGAAGAAAGATCTTGGATACCCATGGTAGAGATGAAGAAGACATTGTAATTGCTCCTCGGAGTCAAGCCGACCCCCGGTCAGTATTCCTCTATTAGCCTACACCTGGTATGAGAGGAAGACACAGAGTAGGAAAACGACAGCAAGAAACGTACAGTTGTGCCGTAAACATCAGAGAGTAAAGATAATCCCGTTCACTTTATAGATGGCCCCAACGTCGATGCTGCTTGGAGTCCTACTGACAAGTGGGTGGAAAACGACGACGACAGTCCAGTATAAGCCGGACGCTTACCGGATGCAGGAGTTCTGTACCTCCCTGGGAGCGTACTACGATGCGGAATGGAAGGTACAGATCACTAGCGTCGATTAGGAAACTGTGGCCTACATAAATTTATTGAAGCTGAAGACAAAAGCCGATGACATGCTACATAGGACAAAAGCTGCTATAGATCATCGAAACACATGGACCCGGACAGCAGGGCTACACGCTAAGGAAGGACACTCTGCAGAGAGTGTGGTTGAATGGCAGAAAGACAAACTACGAGAATCACAGGCATTGATTAAGCAGCTGGCACGACATGAGCCACGACCTAAGCGAGGGCTCATGAACTTCGTGGGAGCTGCGAGCAAACTCTTATTTGGTAAGGTAAATGAGGAAGACGCCGAGTACATTGAAACCAGAATAAATGAAGTGGAGGAGGAATAGATGTAACTACTCCATTAAGCCAAGAGGAACTATCATTCGTAAAATCAGTAATAACCAACTATAACATCCCGGAAGAGCGTCGGTAGGCTACATCGATATCATGCGAGCCAGTGTGGAGAAAATCAAGAAACAAGTGTCCAAATTTCGGAGTCGAACAGACGAGAGGATTCCGGGGATTACCTGAAAGACAACATAAAATGAAGAAGTGAGGCAATTGATCGTAATATTTCAAGAGTGTAGAGGAGAATACGAACAACTATGGGCAATCATCACGAATGCACAGGAGGTGCTTCTGGCCCCATCTATCACTAATCCCGTGCAGGTAATAGATTACCTTCGAACAATCAGGGACGACATCAGCAACGAGATGTTCTCCCTAGATCTCAAAGAGGAGCGTGGGGATGAGTTTTGAAAGTTTCTTCCGGTTTGCTACTGGATCCAGAAATCCACATGGGGATCCAAATGTTGGCCATCCTCAGGTGAACGCTGCTTCTGCTGATGAGTCCGCTGAGAACGGACGGCAGGCTGCCAATCGACGTCCTATATAGTCCTCTATAGCGTACACGGAGCATGCGCCGCCGATCAAGGTTGCTGCCTTCCAAGACTGGGCATGTGGGGCCGCCATTAGAACACTGGCGGCAACGATAGAGACGTTTTAGAACGGTCGGACTGGCCCCACCGAAGAGCGTTCTGTTTTTATGCGGGATAGTACAGGATTCCACGTCCTGCCAAGAGGATACCCATTGTCTCTATTAATTAATATATCTGCCAACCTAATTTCAATTACCACTTTATAGACACTCTTTCAAAGACAGGAAGTGTTGGCAACTATCACAGTTTCGTCAAATTCCATACAGTGTTCCTCATTTAAGCAGTGTTCTGCTACTGCCGAGTTTTCCGGCTGTTGTAGCCTCGTATGACAGCGATGTTCCACACACCTCTCATTTACTGTGCGGATCGAACGGCCGATGTAAGCCTTCCGACACTGACACGGAATTTTGTATGCACCGGGTTTCCTAAGCCCCAAATCATCTTTCACAGAGCCGAGTAGTACCCTAATCTTGGAAGGTGGACGGAACACACACTTAATGTCAAAATTCCTTAAAATTCACACAATCAAACGATATGCCCCCAGCATAAGGAATAAAGGCCACCGATCTATGTTCCTCTTCATGCACCTCTTGTGATGGTCCAAACTCCATAGCCCGACGAATCTGCTTCTCAGAGTATCCATTTTCCTTAAAAACAGCCATCAAACGTGCAAGTTCTTGGGTTAAGCTGTCCACGTCGGAAATGGCATATGCTCTGCGTACCAAAGTCCTAAGGACGCCACTGCTTTGGTGTGGTGGATGACAATTCTCAGAATGCAGATACTGGTCTGTGTGCGTCGGCTTCCGGTGAACACTATGTCCCAAAGTACCATCTTGTATTTCTGTAAACCGTAAATTAAAGAAAATTGAAGCAATCCATCACTTTCAACCTGCATGGTAAATTTAATGCTTGGTTGAAGATAGTTGAAGTGGTCCAAAAATCTATTAACAGCATCACATCCATATGCCCAGGTATCATCCGCATATCTGCAGAAGCACGTTCGCTGCAAAGCCAAAGTCTTCAGTGCCATATCCTCGAAATCCTCCAAAAATAAATTGTCGACTATGGGTGATAGAGGACTACCCATAGCCGCGAAGTCATTCTGTTCAAAAATGTTGCCGTTAAATAAAAATACGTGCATGTCAGCATACGACGACAAAGCTTCACTAACTCGTCATCCAGTGTTTCACTAATCAGGCTAACACGCCCTTCCAGAGAGACTCGTCTAAACTCATATACCACGTCAAAACTCACTAACAAATCTGAAGGACCCAGCCTCAAAGATTTCAATAGTCGAATAAAATCCACGAAATGGAGAAATGATGTTCACACTTGTTAACATACGGACTGAAAACAGATGATAGATACTTCGCCAGATTATAAGTGGTTACACCCAAAATACTAACCACAGGGCGTACAGGAACCCCTTCCTTATGTAACTTAGGCACACCACATAACCTAGGCGGAACGGCAGCAGCAGGATAAAGTCTCTTACATAAATCTTCGGAGAACACGCTCTTTTACAAAGGTGAAAGTGTCTTGCGCTTAATCCTTGCTGTGGGGTCAGTAGATAGTCCTCTGTACGCAGGGGCGTTGAGTAGTAAATTCATTTTAAGTACGCAATCATCACCCGTCATTAAAACCAAATCATCCGGTGCCATTATAACCATGGCATTCCTCTTGTCAGCTGGTACAACTAGTATTTCATCGTCATTCCTAAGGGAACGGATGGCTGCTCTCTCTGCGGAAGAGATGTTATCCCGCGGTTGCTAAGTCCGACGTAATGTGTAGGACCCTTCTTGCCTTATTTCTTCTTCTTGGTCCTCGGGAATACTATGTACTGTTTGTTCTACAGAGCACATAAACTCTGTGACAGGGAGTCTCTTTGGAGTGGGGACAAAATTTCAACCTTTGTCCAACACCACCACTGTGGGCCCATCAAATGCCTTCTTAGAAAGATTAACCACAGTGCGTCGACGTTTACCCCTTCTGATGTTGTAGGACGAGGAAGAAGCCGTTCTGGTAACGGCGCTCCTATGTACCCAATCCGATAGCACCCATGTGGAATCATCAACCCACTGCAAAACATCTCTTGAAAACTGCGATGACAAGTTTAAATGCAAATAAAATAAATCTTTCGAAACAATATCCAGTTGTCTAAGGGTAAAACGAATGCTTTCTCTTATAACTGCTTGGCTTCACGCTCCTTAATTCTATTAGCTCTTACTAATAATAAAATGAACAAATCTGGTAAAGTTTAGGAATAATACCTTCGACATGGCATCTCAGCAAGAAGGTGAGGGTACTCACCAACTTTCCGTTTTTCCTCCGAAGTTTATCTAACTTCTGTACAAGTTTTACCATCTCCCCGTAGAGGTACTTGATGTGACTTCGTAGGCTTACCCGGCAAGTGTTCGAAAATCGTCTCTGAGTGCGATAAATCGCTGCCGCCGTTGTTCTGCCAAGGGCGGCGCCACCTGCCCAGTCTTTGAGGGCAGCAAACGTGATGGGTGGCGCTTGGGCCGTGTACGGTACGGAATCCCACATACGACGTCGATTTGCAGCCTGGCGTCAGTTCTCAGCCGCAGCCGTCAGTAGAAGCAGCATTCTTCTGTAGTCTGTGAACAGTTGATTAGCTAAAATATTGAATAGAGTAGCTTTCAGGATCCGGCAGCAAACCCGAAAAGCCTTTCAAGACTTATAACGTCGGGAAAGCGTACGAAGTAACATGGGTATGAGTTCCTTCGAGTAAAACAAACGGATATACACTCCTGGAGATGGAAAAAATAACACCTTGACACCGGTGTGTCAGACCCACCATACTTGCTCCGGACACTGCGAGAGGGCTGTACAAGCAATGATCACACGCACGGCACAGCGGACACACCAGGAACCTCGGTGTTAGCCGTCGAATGCCACTAGCTGCGCAGCATTTGTGCACCGCCGCCGTCAGTGTCAGCCAGTTTGCCGTGGCATACGGAGCTCCATCGCAGTCTTTAACACTGGTAGCATGCCGTGACAGCGTGGACGTGAACCGTGTGTGCAGTTGACGGACTTTGAGCGAGGGCGTATAGTGGGCATGCGGGAGGCCGGGAGGACGTACCGCCGAATTGCTCAACACGTGGGGCGTGAGGTCTCCACAGTACATCGATGTTGTCGTCAGTGGTCGGCGGAAGGTGCACGTGCCCGTCGACCTGGGACCAGACCGCAGCGACGCACGGATGCACGCCAAGACCGTAGGATCCTACGCAGTGCCGTAGGGGACCACACCGCCACTTCCCAGCAAATTAGGGACACTGTTGCTCCTGGGGTATCGGCGAGGACCATTCGCAACCGTCTCCATGAAGCTGGGCTACGGTCCCGCACACCGTTAGGCCGTCTTCCGCTCACGCCCCAACATCGTGCAGCCCGCCTCCAGTGGTGTCGCGACAGGCGTGAATGGAGGGACGAATGGAGACGTGTCGTCTTCAGCGATGAGAGTCGCTTCTGCCTTGGTGCCAATGATGGTCGTATGCGTGTTTGGCGCCGTGCAGGTGAGCGCCACAATCAGGACTGCATACGACCGAGGCTCACAGGGCCAACACCCGGCATCATGGTGTGGGGAGCGATCTCCTACACTGGCCGTAGACCTCTGGTGATCGTCGAGGGGACACTGAATAGTGCACGGTACATCCAAACCGTCATCGAACCCATCGTTCTACCATTCCTAGACCGGCAAGGGAACTTGCTGTTCCAACAGGACAATGCACGTCCAATGTATCCCGTGCCACCCAACGTGCTCTAGAAGGTGTAAGTCAACTACCCTGGCCAGCAAGATCTCCGGATCTGTCCCCCATTGAGCATGTTTGGGACTGGATGAAGCGTCGTCTCGCGCGGTCTGCACGTCCAGCACGAACGCTGGTCCAACTGAGGCGCCAGGTGGAAATGACATGGCAAACCGTTCCACAGGACTACATCCAGCGTCTCTACGATCGTCTCCATGGGAGAATAGCAGCCTGCATTGGTGCGAAAGGTGGATATACACTGTACTAGTGCCGACATTGTGCATGCTCTGTTGCCTGTGTCTATGTGCCTGTGGTTCTGTCAGTGTGATCATGTGATGTATCTGACCCCAGGAATGTGTCAATAAAGTTTCCCCTTCCTGGGACAATGAATTCACGGTGTTCTTATTTCAATTTCCAGGAGTGTATAATCTTAACTGATGCATATCTAGCATATTTGCTTATGTATTGAAAGTTCTATTAGTTATAGATGATGCCAAGCAGCAACTCACAGCCATGATCAGTTAGACTGCAAATAACTAACACAAGCCGAGAAGATATGCAAACACACGTGTGTGATCAAAACGACAAGGAAGCGCTACCTCTGTGTGATAGCTATGCTGAAAAAACCGAAGGAGATTCCAAATAACTGCATCAAGAAACTAGTGTCGATAGCAGTGGCAGAGACTGAATGGATTTATGTAACCTCCAGAGAGGAAACATTAACTTTATGTGCTACTCATAAATCAATAGATGTAATCATAGAGAACAGGAGGAACTCGCATTCCTAAGAAAGTGTACGGAAAATGGTGATGAAAAAGATCCTATTCAGGACTAGAATTCAAAAAGACCGCGAGGACGACGAAGAATGGCAGCTCCATGCACTTACAAACATACGCCACTTGAAAGACCTTAAAGGAATCAGGCAGCATCTGCACGAATTAAAAAAATAAATTACAATTACATAAAACAACAGTAGAAACTGAGAGATCCAATTGGGAAACACGCGTTTTCATCTATGCATCAACAACAACTGTCACCCTCATAGCCAGAGGATTGCTTCTTAGGTATATAAAACCCAACATCAAATGTCGGAGGTGCAAAGAGGGAACGAGCTACGACCAGATGCATGTGAATTACGATGCAGCTCAAGAGAAAATATCACAAAGGTAAAGTTTCCTCTAACCACAATCCTGCACCATGACATAAAAAGGATTACAGTTGAAGGAAAAAAGAAATGTAGGTGATTACATACTGTATATGAAGATGCTTCAAGAATGTGTATACAGGACGTCCATTTTAATCTATACCGGCCGATATCTCCGGAGTGGCACAATTGTGCAAAAAAAGAGTTTCTAGTAGAAGTTGTAAGGTTTGAAGGGGATTAAGGAATGGTTACCTCGAAATGACCTTGATTCCTGTTTTCAAGGTCAAACCAAGGTGAAGTTCATTTTCAAAATGGTAACCCTAATTTTTATTCCATATTCGCATTCTACTTGGAAAAAAACGCATTATATGTAGGGAACATCTTTTTTTCTAAAAAACAGTCGTTTGTCGCCAGTGGCACTTAATTGGTACTTTCCCAGGTTACTAGAGTCTCGAGAACGAAGCGAAATCGAGAAAAAATTTCAATAAAAATCTTGTATGCAGAATGAGATTTTCACTCTGCAGCGGAGTGTGCGCTGATATGAAACTTCCTGGCAGATTAAAACTGTTTGCTAGACCGAGACACGATGGTAGAGCACTTGCCCGCGAAAGGCAAAGGCCCCGAGTTCGAGTCTCAGTCCAGCACACAGTTTTAATCTGCCAGGAAGTTTCAATATCTTGTGTGGTTTCTGAACTCTGTCCACTACAGAAATTTTCATCAACTTGAAATGAGCTTGAAATTCTTCAGTAGGGATTAACCTGAAAGCAAATACCGTTGGCGTTAGCAGAATCCAATGTGTACCACTTGAAGGGTGCCGAATCAGAGACCAGCATTGTGCTTGTGCCAGCACAGTCAGCGAAGAGAAGGGTGGAGCTTTGAGACTATCTAATCAGCGTCGTTGTCCGGGAATTTGAAATCATGACTGGGGGTTCAGAGAAATTTTACCTTTGGAAACTTGAAAGTTTCTCGTCTGCGCTCACTTAGAATGATTCTTAACTGCCGTGACTCTCATAAACTTTTCTCTTATCGACTTAGAAAAACTATGTTTAAGGGATTTAGAAAAATTCAAACTCGTCGAACTCTGAAGAATTTCGCCTCTTGGGACTCGGAACAATCTCGTCTCGCAAGACTCTAATGAGTTCCTGGGAAGTGAAAATTTTCCAAATCCGCACAAACAAAATTATGTTTGGAGCCCATAAGAGAAAAATTTATCAGAGTCACTTTGTCTCACAATCGACTTTCTCGGGCCCGTCTTTCCTTTCTCCTTTATCTCCATATTGAAAAGAAAGGATTACCATGGGGTATTTCATTATTTTATTATTTAAGACAAATTCGTGATATGTAAAGGTGCCCTCGTGAAAGACACACATCCGTTAGACACCTAAGTAATTTTCTGAAAGAGCGTTATACCAGATGCTGATAATCTGGGAAAATTACAATGAAGTGCCATCTGGCAACAAACCATTGGTTTTTCGAAAAAAATTTTCCCTGCAAACAATGTCTATTTTTCACGTAGAATACGAATAAGGAACCTAAAATAGCAGTTACCATTAGCAAAAATGAACTTGACCTTGGCTTGACCATGCAAACATGGTTCAAGGTCATTTCGAGGTAACCACACCATGTTGCCCCTTCACAACTTACAACTTTTACTGGAAACTTTTTTGCAGAATTATGCCGCTCCAGAGATATCGGCCGGTATAGATTATAATGGGACGCCCGGTATACTGCAGTAATAAAAAACTCCTATGTATAAACATTTATACATGGGAAAAAAACGGAGAAAACATTACGTTTGTTTGTTTGTTCATGAAGAAGAGAGAAATGTATGTAAACGCGTAAAGAAAAAAAAGTATAATTAGTGTCTCAGGTTTGGAGACAAGTATTGTACATGGGAGGGATTGCCAACAAATAAAAATAATAACTCATCTTCATAAGAATTTTTACACCTAGATGTGCACTGCTTGACGTTTCGCCATACCCATATGAAGAAGTAGTGAGCCTTAAGAAACTGCTGATTTCAATCTGTCTGATTGCAAATTGCGGGTAAATATGCTACGCGGTCACGTCCCATCTACAAGCAAACAGCTATAAGACAGTATAAAATGGCCACCAGTTAACTAGCAGGGCAGAGTTCCTGTCAGCATATGAGGTTCGGTTGTCTGTTAGCCAACACCAGAAAATTTTGTGAATGAAAGAATCTATTCAGTCAAGCTTGTACACTAAGAAGGGCTTGCATTCTTGCCTGTACGTACTTCTAGACTGCGGACAGTTAGTCTATCATGGCTTACTTGCACGTATGATTGACTGTCGCTTGCAGTGTGACGTGTACTGGAACAACACGGTTCGACATGATCTTAAGAAACTACACCCTTTTTATGATTCAGATCAAAGAGATAGAACAGGCAGGCTATTTTTCCTAGTTCTACGCTTATTGAAATTATGACCTAGTCTGTGCTCTTCGACATGTTCATGAAAACTCAGAATGAAGCTATAAAATCAGACCAGACACTCGTTTCTGTGCAATATCCACATATACAGATGGTGGTGGAGTCGCGTACACAAAGCTTAAAAGGGTAATGCGTTGGCGGAGCTCTTATTTGTACTCAGGTGATTTGTGTGAAAAGGTTTCCGACATGATTATAGCCGCGCGACGAGAACTAATACATCGTGAATGCAGAATGCAATATTTCGGAAATAGTTAGTGGATTCAGTATTCTAAGATCCGCATTGTAAAGAGTAAACCCACCGCTGTGGCCGAGCAGTTCTAGGCACTCCAAAACGGAACCGCTCTGCTGCTACGGTTGCAGGTTCGAATCCTGTCTCGGGCATGGATGTGTGTGATGTTCTTAGGTTGGTTAGGTTTAAGTAGTTCTAAGTCTAGGGGACTGGTGACCTCAGGTGTTAAGTCTTATAGAGCTTAGAGACATTTGAACCAATTTTGTTCGTAAAGACTGTGCCAAAATACCAAATTTCAGGCATTACCTGTCAACACGTACAACCCAGTGGCCGAGGGCTTTCACTTAACGAGAGAGGGCAGCGGGTTTTGCATAGAGCTGTCAGTGCTAACAGACAATCAGCACTGCGTGAAATAACCGCAGAAATTAATGTGGGACCTACAACGAATGTATCCGTTGGGACAGTGCAGTGAAATTTGGCGTTAAGGATCTGTGGCAGCAGACGATAAACGCAAATGTCTTTACTAACAGCACGACATGGCCTGCAGCACCTCTCCCGGGCTTGTAACCATATTCGTTAGATCCTAGACGACTGGAAAACCGTGACATGATCAGATGAGTTCTGATTTAAATTGGTAAGAGCTGATCGCAGGTTTCGAGTGTGGCGCAAAATTTAAGAAGCCATGGACCCAAATTGTCAACAAGGCGCTGTGGAAGCTGGTGGTGGCCTACTAATCGTGTGGGCTGCGTTAATATGGAACGGATTGGATCCTCTGGTCCATCTGTATCGATCATTGATATGAAATTGTTATGTTTTGCTACTTGGATACCATTCGCAGCCATACATAGACTTCATGTTTCCAAACAATGATGGATGGTTCAAATGGCTCTGAGCACTATGCTGCTTTACTTCTGAGGTCATCAGTCGCCTAGAACTTATAACTAATTAAACCTAACTAACCTAATGACATCACACAAATCCATGCCCGAGGCAGGATTCTAACATGCGACCGTCGCGGTCGCTCGGTTCCAGACTGTAGCGCCTACAACTGCACGGCCACTCCGGCTGGCCAAACAATGATGGAACTTTTATGGATGATAATGCTACATGTCACAACATTCTGGTCAGTTCGAGAGAAATATTTAATAATCTGGGTCACCTGCCATGAATCTCATAGAACGTAAATGGCACATAAAGGAGAAGTCAGTTTGTGCACAAAATCCTACACTGGAAACACTTTCGCAAGTATGGACGGCTACAGGGGCAGGGTGGCTCAATATTTATGCACCGGGATTCCAGCGACTTGTTGAGTCCATGCCACGTCGAGTTGCTGCACTACATCGGACAAAAGGAGGTCCGACATCATATTCGGAGATATCCCATAACTTTTGTCACCTCAGTGAAAGGAACAGTGAACCTTTCTTTTTTCTGGCATTCTGTAACCCAGCACGTAGATGAAAGGTAAGAGTGACACGCGCTGTGCTCGTTTTCAATTCTTGTTTGGTGTAGAAATGTTGAGGGACGCTAATTGTTTCCACGATAGTTGCATTCCGAGTGGAGTTCCTAATGTAGCAGTTATCATGCCTCCACGCCCTGCCTCATCCACATCCTAGAAGGTGGGGGACAGGCTGTTCTCTCTCCGTGGTACTCCTGAGACCCTGCTGCCTCATGGAGTCGATGTTACATTGAGGGGGGATGAGTGGGGGGCAGCTGAGCATTTGCATTGTTATAACTCATCCAGGCCGCCGAAAGCCACTTCCCTTCGTTTGCATGGCAGCCGACCACATACTACCGGCCATCAGAGACGACAGTACCTCACTGCGCATCTGCCACTCACAACAACGTTTCCTACCACTTTCCACAATGCTAGAAACGACGCCTTCGGCCGACCGCCAGCCACTATGCACAGAATTGATGTACGCTACCTATGCCCATCGCCATCAGTCACTGCTACATCCACATGTTACTTAGTGTGTGCATTGCTAAAAGGGCAATTACGTTTGTTTTTGTGTCTTGTTTCAGGGAAGTAACGTCCGATTTGTTTTAATTGTACTTTTTGATGTCTTCAACTGCAAATACAATTACTGTTTGTTTTACACTACCTACAGCAAAAACTATTTATCTATTTCTTCATACTATGCTAAATAACATTCTTCGAACTGCTTGTACTAAACAGGTGGCAAATTGTTTTCTCTTGAGCTGTAAAAATATTAATTTTTGCCACTATGCCTATAGATGTTGCAATTGGCACTTACAGTAGTACAGTGGAAGTAGTAAAGTGGGTTATAGCATTCTTGTACTTTTTCTCTTTTTTCCCTTCATTTGTCACAACTGTAATAAATTGGTGTCTTTATAACGTCAGGAATGATACTTTCTTCATTCTGGAAACAAAAACAAGATTTAGTAGAGGTATGTGAGAATTCATAGATCGTCCGATGAAAGCTGTAGATATATTGTTCAGGAATATAAAGGAAGAAAGATTGTCAGACGAAGAGATCAAGAAGATGTTATTCAATAAATAACGGTCCAAGAACGTGAATGATAAGAGTTTAAACTTCATTGCACGGGTCCATATTACAAGAGACATTACGAAATGTATACAGAATTTTTGGAAAGGAATTTCAAAGCGACCCTTCCTTTAGAGTACCATATAACGAGAATAACGTTATAAACAGGACCCTCCAAATGGTAAATGTTCAAAGTGGGGGTCATTCTGGCTGGTGCAGTAATGGGAGAAGCAGAGCAGTTGCGAAAAAGATCTACGCAGAGTGGAATAGAGAAGAAGTCATTGGAGTAAAGAGGAAACGCAAGCAAAAGAAGCGAGACAAGGCAGAATTACCGCCGCAAATACGAGCGAGATTACTACGGCTCACCATTGTATGGAAACAAGTGTATAAATGAGTTAAATGAGAGGTAAGCCAACAGGCAGGTTGAAATAAGTCTGTAAAATCTCATTCCAAACTTAACACGCACAGCGTAATGAAGTGTTCTCAGTTGATCGCTTAGAAGGATGTAAATATTAGTCAGGGGAGGAGGAAAAAATAGAAAAAGGAAGAGAGGTGACACAATGCATAGTACATGTTTTAGAGTGCATGCAAAATAACGTGGCCAGTAGATGCACAATCGGCAGGACACGTGTGGCGGGAGCAGCAGTGTTGAGGGATGTGGGCAGGCACTGCAGTGGAAACGCGGAACACTTGAGGGGGAGATCCGTTCTACAATAAGTCCAAGTATAAATAACACATGACTGAAACTCCAGTTCACAATTGTATTTATTGGAGTAAACCTAACCATCTAAACTGAAGCCAACGCTAATATTTCTTGTAAATGTCAGGTTGAGCCCCTCCTCACTTACACTTGCATAGTGAATATTCAAAAAGATCTACTGTCAGCTCTGCTTTGGCTAGTACCTAGAAATAAGTCCTCTGAAAATGCAACTGGAGCAGCGGTTTATTTTCGCCTGTCCTCTTAATCATTTGTAACTTTCAGAGAAGTGTTATGAATCGCAAATTTTGAGTAAAGCCTACATTTTTTTGTTGCCGTGTTAAAATTTGTTTCTTTTACTAAAACACAGTGTACTTTACACAATGTCTCCTCACTAAGATGTGCAAACGCAATTGCGAGAGAATTGGGGTTTATGAAGTGAGGAACTAAAGAAAAAGAACGGTTAGAAGCTCATGGAAATGCACATCCTTGGTACAAAAAAAAGTGTAATGCCTTCACGTACGCTGCTCCAAAGCACACAGAAATTCTAGTTTAACCAGTTATCGATGTTCAAAATTACATTCATCGAAAAAGTCTGTAGGTACTGGATTAACATGTTAGGTAATGAATTTTTGCTTAGTGACCATACGGCAAAATACTCTCGTCTTAACGTGCTATCATTTTCCAAATTATCATTTCGATGTCTCAAACAGTTTATAAAATACGAGAAATGTTGTGGATATTTAGTTATGGTTTTATCGTTGGTGCGCGCTATTGCAAATAAGTGTGCTGCATCTCGAGGGTGGTGACAGATAGAGACCTCCACCAAAGTCTAAAGAAAAATGCAGTATGTTAGCTAAGTTTCATACGAAGCAGAGCGACCACTTTTTTTTTCCATGGCAAACTTTTCCGAATTTGGGGCAGTGGCTTACTTAAATGCAAATACCATAACTATGACCATTAGGAAATGATGAGCTCATCATCATGAAGCTGACATATAAAGCTCTAAGCAACACAAAACTGAAAATTTTTACATCGAATAGTTTCTGTAAACCAGTCTGAGAAGGATTGCAGGGCGCGTCCCTCGATTTTGTCATTGTATTAGTATTTAGCCGACCGGCCGAAAGTGGTCAAAATAATCTTGCCCTACCCTTCCGAAAAAATTAATGAATTCTCTGCTTCCGTATTGAGTCGACGCTTCGTGGAGAGGGGCACTGGGGTACACAGTTGACGTGTTTACACCTCGTCCAGGCTGCGAGAGGCCACTGACCATTCGAATGACACGGCACCTGCAGAGCCGACGACTGTAACACCTGCCGTGGTGTAACAAACGACGACTTTTGTCTGCATCGCTAGCCACTATCCAGAGAATCGGCATTCGCCACGGGGTCCCAGAGTCATCAGTCAGCTGCTATGTCTAACTGTCAACGTGTATGCGCGCTGCTAAGAGCGCTCTGTGGTAGAGAAAGACGTCTGTCTCACATGTGTTTGTCAGTGTTTTGTTTCAATAAAAATTAACTGTATTCTTTGAGTTCGACAACTGAGAATTTTCGGCTTGTTTTATATTATTTACACAAAAGAACTTTATCTACTTTTCTATATATAGCTAACTTACACTCTTGCCACTCTTATTTGTACTGAACACGTTGATGACATATTGTTTCGAGCTATAAATATTTTCGATTTGGGCCTCTGTGTCTATAGGTGTGTCAATATGAGGTAACAGTTATTGACTGGAAATAATGCAGTGGATAGTAAACATTCTTGAGTTTTTTTTCTTGGTGTTTCTTCTATTGACACAACTGGAGCATATTGTTTTATTATCAGATGATTTACTATACATTCTTTTGGTTAGGCCAGTGAATGTCTGAATACAAAAGACCATTGCACTAGTATAATTTTAATATATTAATATATTGCAATATGTTATAGAGTCATAAAAATTAGTTTCTAAGACGTTATGATTTGCTAGTGATACTACTATTTTTCAATGCAACCTGTGTACATAATGTCTGTAGATTATTTGACATCCATTGACATAAGTAGGGTTAAGGTGTGCTGTATGCTGCATTAAGCATGTTTGCTTCTTTTTTGCCGGTTACCGTGGACGTCTGTACAAAGGCGTTTCAATTTTGTTCCTATTTAATCTGTTTAGAGGACAAATTAGATTTCTATGTACGTTCGTTGACTGCTTATCACATATGTAAAATAAAAAATAAGTATTTCAGTTTTCAGTGTAGTGATGAGAGAATGTGAACTGTACAGGATGTTGCTGTTGCATTGCAGTACAGCCCTTTCTACGAGGGAGCATTCTCTTGCTGCATGATGACAACAAATGTCCCAGCGCCAATAGTCACACGCCGTCTTGGTGGGGTGAGAAGAGCATGTGTTGAGCTTCCATACCGAGCAGTTTCACGCTGCTACGCTGGGGTGAAGTAAAGTGCAGAATTTCGTAAAAAGTGGAATTCGTAGTTGGTGTTACGTCGGATTGTGGAAGAAAAATATTTCAATAATTCAGTTGCATCATGGAAACGGGTGCTGCATTAATTAAGAGATTTACGGTTGATAAAGTGTTTGATAAACAGTAACTATCGTGGGGAAACGTACTATTAGTATAACGTACATGAAAAGGCTTCCATTCTCAGTGATTACCTGCTTAATTAAAGCAGAAACGCAGCAGAGTGAAACGTCCCCTTAGAAAAATTATACAAGACTGTGTTTAAATTGAAACACAATATTTTTTTAGAGCAACACAATCTGACTTTCAAAAATCCCTACAAAAGAATGGCCCTGACTAACATTAACCTATACGTTTCACAAATCACTTACCTCACAAAAATCTTCGTTACTCAAGCTACTGCAATACAGCGAGCGCCACTACTGCCAGCTAAATAAAAGATTCAAACTACTGAAGGCACTAACTACTGATAGGCATAGTTAGCAAATGAAAGATTTTAATACAGAACAAACAATGTATTTACCTTAATAGTCATAATATATATATATCAGTTGGTGACACCAATTCTTACAAATTTCAAAACTCCGCCATCTCTCTCCCCACGTCCACCACTGCTGGCGGCTCACCTCCAACTGCGCAACGCTACGCGCTGTTAGCATCCAGCTGCCGCTGCCCAACACTACAATGGCGGACAACAATGCAAACCGGGCACAGTCTGCACATGGCACAGCCAGTGATTTTCATACAGAGCGTTATGTGGCGGTGGCGTTACCAATAAAAAAACCTAAACAGCCTACTTACATAGTCCCCATGCTCCCCACACAAAAATTTTACAAATTGTTTTGGGCACTGGCCAATAATGATTTGATAAAATTTTTCATCATTACAATAACAAAGATATCAAATGAACACACTTATTGATACAATGTTGGTCAAAAGCTAAAATTTTCTCACAGTCCATAAAGACAGTCCTGATCGTTCATCACAGTATAATTGCAGTGTTTTTCTCAAAGTCTGAGCAATAAAAGAAATTGCACTTGGAAGTAGTGGATTTCCATGCAGTCTTGAACAAGTAGTGTTGTCCTGCCAACGGAAAGACAGTGCTGACTCTTGACATGCAGACAGGTAATGGGCCACAGCAGAGTCAGTCGACGTTGAAGACTACCGGTAGGTAGGTCATCACAGAGCAGACCCACTGTAGTCGTGGTAGATATTACTGTTTGTGGGCCATCAGAGATGCAGACCCACTGCAGTCCTTGTAGAAATAATGGTACTGGTGGGTCATCAAAGGTGCAGACCCACTGTAGTCCTTGTAGAGACGACCAGCAGCCATCTGTTGCGACTGTGCAGGTGCACAATCACAATCGAAGAGTCTTGCGGAGAATATAGCAAGTCCATAAACCACCACTTGTCCAATCACAAAGAATTTGTTTGAAATGTCCTTAGAACCAGCAATGCTGTTATCCAGTCCCTTGCTGAATTATTAACAAACGTGCAAACACTATCAGTCCCTACTTCTCATATATAGTCCATATTCTATGACCAACAGAAACGTGTACAGTAAAATGTAATTTACAAGTTACTTACTTTGATGGACTGGTGTCAATTAGAATTTTATAACATGAGAATACAATAACAAAGGCACAAAATATATCATTAAAGAACATAATAGTACAGATAACATTTGCAGTAATACAGGCTTTACAAAAGAATCGAAATAACAAATACATCAGTGTTACAAAAATTATGACATAAGTACATACATAAAAGATCAGAATAACTTTTGAAACCTCGACTTCACAATGAGCATTAGAACGAAACAGAATAAATAATGTGTAAACATCTTTACGAAGTAAATAACATGTTATTAATGTAAATTATATTTGAGGATAACAGTATTCCTCATCATAGTGAATGTAGCTAAGAGAAAATATTCTATGAAACAGTACACAGAGACAGGAAGAAAACAAATACACAAGGGTACACAAACACATAGTGGGATAACACAAAGAAAGGACAGGGTTTGTTTTACTGCAGTATTTTACAAACAAAACTTTCTTTACTTCTCGGAGATCTCCCTTCATTCTTCATTATTTCCAAAAAGTCATATCGAAGCCTGCTTTCTGTATTATGCTCACATCCTCTTTCAAAAATAGTTTTTCCCCACTATACACTACTTTTTTGGCCAAACCATTTCCTTATAGCTTCTCAATGCATTTCTTCCAATTCATCATAGTTATTTTCTTATATAGTCTATCCACTCTTAAGCTAACTTAAAATCTACTGAGCTCAGATGCTAAACTAAGGGACGAGGCAATGCAGCAGCGCAAAACAATTAACACAAACAGCAATGACATAAATGGAAATTGTGGAAGCAAGCAGCAGCAAATGCAATAACTTATATCTAAACATGACAAAGCTGAAGCAGAAAAAATATTACAGGAAAAATGTTTAATACTTATGTCACATTTTAACACTAGAGTGATGCATCACAAGAACATACACTAGCAGATAAGTCACCAAATCGTAAAAAAATTATTTTTGCAATTCCTGTGAGGGGAAATGTCTATTTGTGCTCTCTTTTCTAAGGAAGTACATCATAAAATGATTCTTTACTGGGTCTGTAGACAGAAAGTAGTTATATTAGTACATGTATTAAATTTTAATTTAAACAATGCTGCGCTGCAACAAGAAACTAGATATTAAACAAAATAGGCAAAGCAAGGCGTGAAACGTCATTCGCTAGCCATAAGGCATTTCATAATGCAGTAAACAATCTTCCAGCTAGCAAGACAATAAGACATGAAATGTTTCTAATCATTTCATTTCAGTAAATATCATAAATTAAGAATTCTACAGTGGAATCATGTTTTCAAGTTTTAGGGTGTTGTATTTACGATGCTTTCTACAAAGGAATGTCAATAGCGAGGATAATGGCTTCTCTCTTTTTTTTCCTGTGCCTCTGAAAGGCACACACTAATGGCTTGTTTCCTGGTGGCTGTCGCCCAGCTGGGCGCCCACGACGCATTACGTTGTGGCGATACCTGTAAGACACCGCTAGCCCACGCCTCTCGCGGTGTGCGTTTAACCCCATTTAAATGACGCGCCAAGCGCGCGCCCAGCGGCTGTACGATTAATTAAATAATCGGCGTGCTCATCACAGTTGAAATCTCTGGTCCAGAGGGACGTGAAGAGGCTGTGGTCCAGAGAGAGAGTAGAGTCAGTCGAGTCTTGTTCAGTCTTAAGAGTCAGTCGAGCTAGAAAGTCTCTTGTGAAACGATCATTCTGTGAATAATATTAGTGTGATAATTTCTTTTATATGTGTTGTGTTGTCTTCTTCGATGAGTAAAAAAAAAAATATAGGTAAAATAAATTTTTGTGATGTCCATCAATAAGTTCATTCCAGTAAAAATAGAACCACTTCCCTTCACCTTTATTCACCCTTTTTTTCTTTCTTTCCTTTCAACAAGATAAAAACAAAAAATTACCACCCTCCCCTTTTTTTTAATTCCGGACATCACAACGTGCAGGTGGTCACTTAACTTTCTTACCAAAATATTTACGACAACAGTTTCCGCTATAGTGGCAGTCTCATATAAAAAATTTCACAGGTCAAGAATTTGCGTAACAAATCTGTAGAAACAAAATCTTTTAAATATAATAGTGTCCAAAAAATGTTCGCCAGCATAGTGATACATTGACGCATATACACACATTTTATAACTCTTAAAGTACGATTCTCGGTTTCCAACATCGTTTTTCACAAACCAGAGTCCCTAACCACTACTCATTATTCCTTACCTTATTACACATATGTATATTCGTCGACACTTCTTCAATATTTCATCATAACAGATACTTAGCATAACCAAATAACTCATATAGCATCAGCTTAAACACACCTCAGCAGCATAATTCACATCTTCGTCGTAATAATAACATCATAACACCTCAGTCAAATCTCAAAAATGTCACAGCTTTCTGCAATAATTTCAAAGACTAAGAAAAATTCTCTGCTCATGTTAAAAGTGTCATCTACCTCAAATGTACTTTAGAAATCGTGATCCCATACCAAATACATCATTCAAAGCTCTCATAGTATCACAATGGTTCTGAAAAAAATATGAACAGTTCACAAAGTACAGACAAAATACAATTTCGTAAGTATGAAGTTATCCAACTGTGTAATTACGTAAACATCTGTCACTGATGTAGTAAAAAAAATGTTTGTTCCTGTGTTAAATGATCAGATAGCTGTGTAATTTATGTGTTAGGGAAATATGATACCGATGTGTAAAATTTGTATAAGCAAATACCATATTAGCTAGGGCTCCTTGTGCTTGCCATACACATGGCACACAAAGTAAGCGTGAACCCCCCCCCCCCCCCCCCTGATGATAAATGTAATTATACCCTCAGGTGTTACAGCAATGGAATGAAATGTATCACGAAAAACTTTCTTTTTAATTCAACAATATTGATAAATAAATGGTTTAAGTACCAAATTAATCACTCAAATGCGTGCCCTGTAGTGCTAAACGTGCGTTTTGCTGTAAGATAATTCTTTGGAACTGTTGTAGTTATCGTCCTCTGTAAGCAAAATTCTGCTGAAGTCAATGTACTTATCTCATCATAAGCGAAGGTGAAATGCTTTGTGTATAGATATCGTAGTTATTACGTACCTTACCGTGATCAAGAAAGTACTACAATGTAACGTATTGTTGTGTTACGATAAAGGCTGTCTCATTCTAGCTATACCACAAAAGTTACTACTAAAACATGTTTTACTTTCCAGAATAATACAGAAAAACTGTGCAGATATAAAACAGATACACCGCAAAATCAACAATGTAAATCGTGTCACATATTAGTAGCGTCGTGATATAATCGTGTAGCTATCAGAGAAACCAAATGCTAAGTCATCTTTAATCTCACCGAATGTACTTCAAATAAAGAATGTATTTTCAAGTAAACCAAAATGTTGCATTAAAATCTCATTAGCAGTACTGGTAAATGTTCTAAGTATGTAAGCCTTATAGTCGTTACGTAATCGTGCAAGTAACAAGCAAGAATGTAGACACACAATAACACTGTGACATCTGTTCACTATAACAATGCACTCGTAAATACTGTCTAAATAAGTTCTCTAAGTTCTAGACTGGATCGTTAACTTCAAAACATTGTTGCATGTTAACAGATTCTTAGTCTGACAAAGTATACTAGTGACGTGATGTGAACAGCTTTATGGCAAAGACAAAGTTAAAAAGCAGATTATCTTTCAATAAATGGTTTTACATGTGAAATGTGGTGTAAACCTTTACTCTTCCTAGTATGAAGAGTTTCAACTTCAACGCAATTATCATGTGGTATACGTCGGATTCTGTAAGGTCCATTGTAAACTAGAAAGAACTTGTGACTCAAGTGTTTCTTCTTATGTGACAATGAATGAGCTTTAATGGGAACTTTCTGACCTATATATAATTTCTTTGCATTTCCTTTACCGTGTTATTTTCTCCTTTTGTCTGCAGAAGAATTTATATTTTTAATAGCCAAATCAATTATGTCTTTGTATCGAAGTTTACGTGTATTCGGAAAAGGTACAAGCTCTCTGATTCTGTTCGGTGGTTCTTTATTCTTCAGTACAAGAACAGGTGGTAAAGCAGTGGAGTCATGAGGCATTTCATTCAGCACGTTTTGAAATAAGTGTAAATATCTGTCCCAATGCTGATGCTTTTTGTGACAGTAAAGTCTGCAAAGCTTATTGATTTCTTTCATAATCCGTTCAGACGGGTTACAATGTGGTGAGTACAATGAAATAAAAACAGATTTGATTTTATGGTTACGAAGCATGTGTGACCAAACAGCAGACCTGAATTGCGGTCCGTTAACTGAAATTACTTTACTAACGTGTCCAACTTCACGTAAGAAATTTTTAACAAAGGCGTTGGATACAGACCGTCCAATGGCTTTACGTAATGGAGTGAAAGAAACAAATTTTGAAGTAAGTTCAACAGCGACTAGAACGTACGAAAATCTATTAGATGTTCTGACAAGCGGTCCCAAGAGATCAACAGCAGCAAATTCTTTTAATTTAGAAGGAATGATAGGAAACAATGGAGCACGATGGGAGACAGTAGATGGTTTCGCCTTTTGACAAAGTTTACAAATAGACAAGACTCTTCGAATTCTCTTTTCCATATTGTTAAAATAACAGGTCGTTCGAAGAATATGATAACATTTTCGTGGACCAAAATATGCATAGCTAAAATGAATGTACCAAATGAGCTTATTAACGAAATCGTCTGGAATGCAAAGTACCCATAGCTTCTCATCAACAGTGCAGCGTTTGAACAGTATATTGTTTCTAACCAGATAATAATGTCGAATCTGTGTGTGTGTCTTTTCATGCAATTTACTTTTGATGTCTTTCCAAATCGGATCTTTATCTTGTTCATGAGCAATGTCCTTTAAAGATGTGGTGATGAAGTTTTCAAAGGCCACTTTCTGAATGTAAAGAATACTGAAATTTTTCTCGAGGTTGCTTTCTGTATTACTTTTCTCAAGCCCAGCCGGTGCACAGGACAGTGCGTCCACAACAATGTTCTCCTTGCCGGGAATGTAGACTATTGTGAAGTGGAATTCTTGCAGAAACAATGCCCAACGTTTTAACCTGTCATGATTTAATTTTGATGACATAAGAAATTGTAATGCACGATGATCACTGTGTACTTTTACGTTCTTACCATAAAGAAAGAAATGGAATTTGTTAAATGCCCAAACGATAGGTAAAGCTTCTAATTCAGTAACGGAATAATTTTTTTCAGATTTTGTTAGCACTTGGCTAGCAAAAGCAACGGTTTTCTGAATGGTAGTGTCATTTTGTATGGCTTCTTGAAATAAATGGGCACCAAGACCAACTTTACAAGAATCCGTGCTAAGGCAGAAATCTTGTGACAGATCTGGATGAGCTAGTATTGGCGCGTTAAGTAGCGATTCTTTCAAAGAATTGAATTCCAACTGTGCGTGTTCGTCCCAGTTCCAAATAGTATTTTTTCCAGTGAGAGAACAAAGTTTTGGTGTAACTAGAATTTGCATATTCAGAAAACGACGGTAAAAGTTTACGAGACCTAGAAAACTGCGGACTTGTTTTTTTGTGGATGGAACTGGAATGGCTCTGATTGCTTCTAACTTTTCAGGATCCGGCTGAATGCCTTCAGAAGAAATAATATGTCCCAAAAACTTCACCTTTGTCCTAACGAATTCAGACTTTTCCAAGTTAACTGTAATTCCAGATTCTGCAAAAATACGTAACACGCTGTTGAGGATGCGATTATGTTGTTCCCATGAGGCTTCTGCTATCAGAATATCGTCCACATATAATGTGATTTGACGTTTTAAGGACTCAGGTAATATGGAATTTAGTCCGCGAATGAATGCTGCCGAAGAAATGTTCAAGCCAAAAGGAAGTTTCCGAAACTGATAACAAACGCCGAAACAAAGGAAAGCTGTCTATTTTCTACATTCTGGATGAAGTTCGATCTGATAAAAGCTGGATCGATCTGATAAAAGCTGGATCTGAGATCAATGGAAGACAACACTTTTACACCATTAAAATTTTGAAGAAATTCTTCCAACGTTTGCGGCCTGTCTGTTTCAGGAATAATGATAGTATTGATTTGTCTCGAATCTAAGACAAGCCTGATCGACCCATTTTTCTTCTCAACAACATGTAATGGATTGTTGTATGAGCTTACTGCAGGCTCAATAATGCCTCGTCAAGCATAGATTGTATTTCTGTTCTAACACTGTCCCTATAATGTGCTGGAATTACGTATGGTCTAACACAAAATTTAGTATGCTCACGAACACGAAATTGGTATTGAAATCCCTTGATTGTTCCTGTTTTGTGAGTAAAAACTGTGGAATGTGCTTTTAAAATCTCAAAAAGGTCCTGCTTATCAGTGACATTACAATTATCAATTTTTTGAATTTTATTCTGAATTAACTCATTAGTTTCAAATATGCCGTCGATATCATCCCTGTCAGTACTTGCAGAGTGATTGTTAGTGTCTAGTTCCGTAGAAAATTCCGAACTGTTGTCTAACAGAAGGTAAAGCCGATTAATTTCCTCGTCATGGTTTGAGAGCCAATCTTCAAATTTCAAAGCTATTGACTTACCTTCTTTCTCTAAACTTATTTCAGCATCGTGAAAGTTTAAGATTGCTTTCTTTTCATTCAAAAAGTCTACTCCCAGTATAATTTCCGTCGACAATAATAGAACAATAAGAAGATTCATAGAGAAGCTGTGGCTTTGACAAAAGAATTCTAAGTTGGTTTTTTCCAATGACTGCACCTTGTAATTTAATCTTGCGTAACGGAAGTATGGGGCAATCTCTCGATTTTCTGCATTTGCTAAAATCTGTTTCACTAATTACTGAAATGGGACTGCCTGAGTCAAGTACTGCCGTAAATTTTGCGTCATTTACAGTAATGTGAATCACAGGATAAGCAATGTTGTTATGTTTTACGTCGTTTTCCTGGAGTAAGATGTCCCTAATGTCTTCCATTTTTACGTAATTACTAGCTACGGCAGCTGCGTGGTCAGTTTCATGCGTACGTTTTGTGGCTGCCAGCGGTATGAGTCATTGCCTATTGTGTCTTCGTTGGCACGTGTCGATAATGGGATTTGGAGACCTAACTTCTACAAATTCACCTTGTCGAGAGGGCCCTGCTCTGTTTGAATCCCGCCAGTTCTGCTGCAATTCAGGTCTGTCGTTACGATCATATCGTGTGTCGTCATGTCGGTAGATTCCATAGTTTCTTTCTTGTCGGTCACGTGGTGGACAATTTCTCCCTGAATCGTAACTGCGCGCTGGACCATTGCGTCTTAAGTTATTCCGTCTCCCTTGATAATAATTATTTTGGTTCCCATATTGTCTGTTTCTCTGATTGTCTCTGTGATAGTCATTACCGCGGAGAGGTGATCTTTCCCTGTAATTATTACTACTCTGCCAACGGATGTCATACGGGTGGTGTCTGTTTTGGTCACGATTTACGTTGTACAAATAGCCTTGTCGTGTATTATTTCTGTCATCGCGGAATTGTGACAGGTGTGACCTGTAATTGTTGTGCTCCTGTTTTCGCTTTCCGTGATTGTCAGTGTCAATTTACAGTTCTTGTAACAGTGCCTGAAAAGCTTCAATATCGTCTTTGCATCGTCCTGCTAAAATAATCTGTCGTAAATGTTCAGGTAATTTGATTAAACAAATGCGGATGAGTTCTGAGGGGCTGTATGGGTTTGAAAGATACTGATTCTTATGCAACATGTCTTCAAAATATTTGACAAGACTGGAAAATTCAGATTGCTCGAAATGTTTCATCATTATGATACTATGTTTTACTCGATCTTGTGTAGCTTGAGACCAATATTCTGAGAGGAAGGCATGATAAAATTCTCCTTCACTGTGACAATCGTGAATGACCGATCGCATTCTTACAGCTGGTTCATTCTCCAAGTAGCCACACATAAATTCTAATCTGTGCTCTAATGACCAGTTGGGAGGAAAACAATGAGAGAATTGATGGAGCCACGCTTGTGGATGAATGTCGTTGCCAGAATTCTTAAATGTTTTGAATTTACGTGCAGTAATGAACAGCTTAGAGTCAAAATAATCTTGTCGGCGGGTAGCATATCGGTCATTGTTACGTCGTGTCGGCGGTTCCATTCGAAAATTCGGTGCACCTTGCCAATTTCTTTCATAATTTCCGAAATGCCCTCTGTTATCATTTTGTGGCTTTTCCGTATTTCTAAGTCCCTCTTCCCGTGTTGGAGCGCGAGTGTCCTCTGAAATACGTAATTCTTGTATTACCTGTGTCAGCGGATCGTGCACTTCCCGTATTTCTCTTTGGTGTTGTGTATTAATTTGATTCTGATTTTGTTTGAATTTCCTAATTTGTTCGCACTCTTCTGTATCATTCAGATCATCATCTACCTTTGTAAATAAGTTAATGAACTGATCTGAAAGTTCGGCTACTTTCTCCGATAGTGAACACATTTCCTCAGTATGTTTTTCTGAACCACGTTTCAGAGTGTCCACTTGTGTAGAAATCGAATCTACTGTGTCCTTTAAGTTTTCCTGAGTTCTTGAAAGTTGCGTAACCGAATCCGTGGATGCAACTGAGTCCATTTTATCTTGCAAGATGTCGTGATTTTCACGAACAATAGTTTGCAGTTCTTTTATGGCTGCTTCATGATTCTGTAATGCATTTTCATGCCGGGAAAAAATAGGTTGAAAATGCTCACAAATTTGTGTTTTTACGTTATTACAGATTTTTTGGCATTTCGATTCAATGTTATATAACTCTGTAGTTAAATCTTCACGTGTTTGTTCAAGTGTGGTGTCTAACTTTAGAAGCTTTTGCTGTGTTTGTCTCTGATTTTGTTCCATTGTGCCTAACTTTTGAAGATTTTGTTCCATTGTGTCTAACGTTTTAAGATTTTGTTCCATTGTGTCTAACTGTTGCTGTGTTTGTCTCTGGTTTTGTTTCATTTGTTGCATTAATTGCAATAATAATGTATTAGTGTCTGGAATCTGTTCCTCTATGCTTTTCGGCAGTGCATTTGCACCGGCAACATTCACTGTTTGACAAGCAGAAAATGTGTCTTGACTTATTTGAGAAAACGGTGAGGACGCAAAACCTGAATGTACAGTATTTGCAAGATTGTGTCCTGTCATACCGGATTCCTGACGCGAGCTGTTGCCGACCGATCGATCGATAATGCTTCCCTGTTCACTAACTGTTTCACTGCCTACACCACTATTTGCAGCCCGCTCCATTTCCCTATGCACTATTACCAAATTACTACTTTGAACAATAGTGAATTCATTACGTGGTGGCGCTAACACACTGCTTTCGTCTCCACTGTCATTTCTCATTTCTCAGTTTACTTTGTAGCCTAGTATTACGTTTTTCACACGCCATTATTGTCACAATATTTCACACGATAACACAGTAAAGCACAATTCGAAGAGCAAAAATAAGAGAACACATTAACATAGCACTGAAAATAATATCTAGTTAATTGCAAGCGAAGCTGCGAAATACTTGGTGCAAATCTACATGCATGCCATAACTGTTTTACTGTACAACAATGAAAGACTGCAACTACAAAGGAAATTCTCTCTATGATTACGCGCTAGCAATAAACAAAGGCTACACTAACTATACAAACTACAAGAAAAAATCAGAAGATTCCAGTGAGGTATCCTTGGCTAAGGGTCGACATTTGAAACGTCCCCTTTGAACAATTATACAAGACTGTGTTTAAACTGAAACACAATATTTTTTTTTAGCGCAACGCAATCTGACTTTCAAGAATCCCTACAAAAGAATGACCCTGATTAACATTAACCTATATGTTTCACAAATCACTTACCTCACAAAAATCTTCGTAACTCAAACTACTGCAATACAGCGAGCGCCACTACTGCCAGCTGAATAAAAGATTCAAAATACTGAAGGCACTAACTACTGATAGGCATAGTTAGCAAATGAAAGATTTTAATACAGAACAAACAATGTATTTACCTTAATAGTCATAATATATATATATATATATATATATATATATATATATATATATATATATATATATATATATATATATATATATATTTCCAGTTCATGACACCAATTCTTACAAATTTCAAAACTCCGCCATCTCTCTCCCCACGTCCACCACTGCTGGCGGCTCACCTCCAACTGCGCAACGCTACGCACTGTTAGCATCCATCTGTCGCTGCCCAACACTACAATTGCGAGTATTACAACAATGCAAACCAGCCACAGACTGCACACGGCACAGCCAGTGATTTTCATACAGAGCGTTACGTGGCGGCGGCGTTACCAATAAAAAAACCTAAACAGCCTACTTACATGATTTACGGTTGCTACAGTGTGAATGTGAAACAAATGTCCTACAGGAGACAGGATTAGCATTGACAATGTTAGGTAAAAATGGTTGAGCTAAAGCGACAGCAAAATAAAGTGATTTAACGTGTATTGTAATCGTTGATACGCGTGCATGTCCAAAGGAACTTTGCATCATAATAAGAATAACACAGGCTCTACAATATCGTCTTTATCTGCCGATACCGGGCAAGCGACTTTCAAGTACAACGTCTGACCTGTACAGGAATGCACATAGTGGATGTGCGAGTACATATTGTAGCCGCATGGCCGACGACATATGGAAGTTTGGGTGTGATCGTGAGTCGTACACGGATAGCCGAAATGTAAGGTGACATTTCGTTATAGGCCGGAAATCCGGTTTCAAGTACCGATCTGGCACAAGTTGTCATTGTTATCAATGCAGTCCACACCTGATGGTTGCCCTTCTTCGAAATTGCAAATTCGTTTCACGTATTTCATAACGGCTGTAATGGCCACAGTATCTGTTCCTCTGGGCATACATGCATGTACAAAGGGACTATGCAACCTAGCCAGAATACCACAGGCACTGTAATGTCACATTTATCTGCCAATAACGGGCAAGCTACTTCCCAGGACAACGTCTGACCTGTATGGGTATATACTTAATGGATGTACAAGTACAGGTCGCAAATGCATGATGGACGACATATGGAAGTTTGGATCTGCCAGTGAGTCGAACACGGATAACCAACCTCCGAGGGGGCTCACTGCTCTTTGGCGTCTTTCGTGCTTGGCTGCCACAGGGCCCCAGCCTTTGTAACATTTTTCCTTTGCGTACTGCATTTTTACCCCCTTACTATGCATTTTCCCCTCTCTTGGGGAACATGCCTAGGGTATTTCTGGAAATGTGTTCCGCATTTTCAGTATCTGACATCAGAACAGCCTCACCACTATTGTTCGTTCCTTTTTTCTTTCTTTGTTCGCCTACTCCTATCCTGCCTCAGCTTTAGCGTTTGAATTCCCTTTTTTGCTTCTTCCTCTCTGTGCGCTCCTGAAGGCCAGCCCACGCGTCTGATAAGTAGGTTCGGTTCGCACTTACCCATTGATGCAGACCAGGCCCAGGAAAGGGAGAATTCCTTCCCAAATTGCCAAATGGTCCCTCTGTCAGGTTTTCAGTGGGTGTGATCTGAGGTGTGAAGAATCACCCCTTCTGAGGGGAAGGAGGCGCTGGCAAACATGAGAGTTTTCTCGCAGTGAAACAATCAGCATCTTCGGCGTCAACGTCTACCAAACGTAAACGGACTGATGCTCCTGATTCAAAGACCTTCCCACGTGCATCACAGTTCCTCGTGGTTTCACGTACTGAAGATGGTCAGTCCTTTTCAAAGGGAAAACAGTTTGTTATTCAGAAAAGTATTGATGCAATTACCGACCCAGTTAAATCTTACTCTCGGTTATGCAATGGCACTTTGCTTCTCATGTGGTGTTATTTACACTAGGCTGCTCTATGGTCTGACCAAGGCAGAAATCGAAACATATCTCTTTTGATCAGAGTTATTGCAGTCCATGGAGTGATGAAAAAGGTAGCTGCATCCTTAGTGCCCACATGCACTTTTTCTCACTTTTGAAAGAGTTGTGCTTCTGTCCAAGATCAAAGCAAGCTATGAAGTTATCACATTTCGAATACACATTCCGACCCTGATGTGCTGCTACCAGTGTCATCATTTCAGTCACACTTGAATGTCCTTTTGACACTCGGCCAAGTGTGTAACCTGTAGTAGGAACTGTAATAAGAGCAATTGTCTATCTCCTTCTTCCCACTGTATCAACTGCAGTGGAGACCATGCTGCCTCCTCTCGAGATTGTACCGTGTATCTCGATGAGTTCGCTGACCAGGAGATACGAGTAAGGGAAAAAGTGCTTTGCCCAGTTACTCGCAAGTTATTGGCTAGTCAAGTTATGGCTAGTCACCAAGCCAGCGTCCTACCATCTAACATGTAAAGTACTTTTCTTGCTACGTCTCGCTCCATGAAGGACATAGCCAAACAGACATGTGACCTCAAATTCAGCATTGTGGTTGCCAAATCGCTCACTGTCGTGGTAGCATCACTGTCTCCTCATCTAGCTGCGCAAAAGCCACCGAACTTTCACCTCACGGGTCAATGTCGCTTGTTACACAAATGGCAGGCCAGGAAGGATAGGGGGAATACTCCCACAGAGACTTTCTATGTCCGTCCAGCCAACAAGCGTCTGAGTCTTCCTCTGCCATCTGGAAAGGCTCCAAGAAGTCAAGCAGAGGCATATGGTCTTTTCCTTTGCCAAATTAGAGATCCTATTCTATGGTGTCGCCATGTGATCCCTTCGCTCTGCCCACCTCCTTGTTGCCAATGTGCATCGCCAAATCGTTTCTCTACCCAGGACACCTCAGACCGACAGAGGGAGAATGACAACGTCTCTGTAGCTCTCTTAGAACAGGATCCTCCAGCCACTGCGCATTGTAGCAGAGAGTCAGCAGCCGCTGAGGTGACACACCTTCATTTATTCCCTATTCCCTCGTCATGACTCTCCTCCAATGGAATGTTCACAGCCTTCGATCAAACAAAGAGGATTTACAGCTGCTCATAGAATCATAGCATCTGCTTGCTCTCTGTCTCCAGGAACTAAAATTGCGTCCTCACGACTGCTTTGAGCTCTCGCGTTTCTTCCTGGTCCATTTTGACCTTCCCCCTGAGGATAGTATTACATCTCATGAGAGGTTCATGCTGCTCATACAGGATGACGTTCATAGTCAGCCTATCTCCCTGAAGACCCATCTTCAATCTGTTGCAGTTCACCTTTTCCTTCCTCAATTGACTTTTCTCCTTTGTAGTTTTTAAATGCCTCTGTCATTCGATGTAACCAGGGCAGAGAGCCCCTAGCTTATTGGGCAGCTACCTCACCCCTTTCTGCTGCTCAGTGACTTTAATGGACACCATCGCCTTGGGATTCTCCCAGATTCTGTCTGAGAGGTGCCCTCTTGGCTGACCTTCTAAATTAACTTAACCTCCTCCACCTTAAACGAGGAACACCCACATTCATTTCAGACACCACATGCACGTATTCCCAGCTGCGTTTGCAAGGTCATGGAATGTATTATTCATTCCCAGCTGGTACGGTGGCTCGAGTCTAGCAATTTACTAACCACTGCACACTGCGGATTTCAAGCATGGCTATCCACAGTTGACCATCTGTTTGTCCACCCACGTCATGAATTGTGTCTGCAGAAGTCCTAGACAGTGACGAGTTTTTCGATTCGGAGAAAGCCTACGACATCTGCTGGAAGACGGGTATCCTACATACTCTCTACACGTGGGGCTTCTGTGGCTGCCAGCCCCGTTTACTTCAGGAGTTTTTAAAAGACGTAGTTTTAATGTTACGTGTGGCTTCTGCCTTGTTGGACCCATTTATCCAGTAAAATGGTCTGCCGTGACTTGGGCGCGGGTGCAAGCTCGCAATTCCTTGGCCGTAATGCACGGAATCTCGTACCAGGACATATCGCTTCTGGTCAGGGGTGCCCGCCCCATGCCAGAGGGGCCGATCTGGAGTAAGAGATGGGCTCCCATCTTTTACCACTTGTTAATTAATCATGGCTGAAATAGAAATGAGTGATGTACGTGCGCCTTCATGGGCATGTATGACGTTTGATCCCTCTCCACAGAACGAGATGGGACAGGCGACTGGCAAAAATGTTACACAGTGGCATGCTAGGATTACGCTGCTCTTGGAGCAGAATATTAAAATTGGTAAAATCGGTCAGGCGGCTTTGTTAACCATTAAAAACGAGTTGGCTGCATGGGCTGTTCCCAATGCTAAACTCGAAGGCCGCGTTGAAGAACTAAAGAAAACGAGAGACTGAGAAAACAACTTGCTAAGACCTAGGCGGGAGTGGTCACGCAATCGCCATCCAAGCTGCAGACCACTAAAGACACAATAGCGAAAGTAACCAAGTGGCCAGACACGGTGGTCTACCTTAGGCCGCTGCCTGGCCAAGACATCAAAAAATTCCAAGAACTTTTTACAACTATTGTCAACCCTGTTACAGATAAAATCAGCAAAGTGAAACCTGCCAAGAATGTTGTAACTGTGGACTGTGCTAAGCAAGTTTGTCAAATGTGAGCTACCTAAGAAAAGAAATCCCTTATTTATATTGTATGAAGTACCTACTCTAATGAAAGACGAAGAACTGTATGAGACAATAAGAAGACAAAATTAGGAAGAGATGGAAGATGAAGAGTTCAAAAAGAGTTTTAAGCTGAGATTCAAAATGGGGCCTTTGGAACATGATGTCGTCCATCACGTTTCTGAGGTCAGCGGGGCAATGTGGAGGGAAGTCGTGACAATGGGCAAACTCTGTATAGCAATTCACGCAGTCAGTGTTAGGGATTATATCGTGGTACCTCGTTGTCACAATTGTGGTGACCTGGACCACATGCTCAGACACTGTACTAGGGGCTCGGCGTGCTCCAAGTGCGGTGAGGAAGGTCATACTCACAAAGGCTGCAAGGCAGCAGGGGTGTGTATCCCATGTAAGAAAAGAGCCAAAATATCATGCAGAGCCACTGGTCGGAATTCTCATAAGTACAGGATGCTTGAGCAAAGGCTT
This sequence comes from Schistocerca gregaria, assembly GCF_023897955.1. Taxonomy (NCBI): domain Eukaryota; kingdom Metazoa; phylum Arthropoda; class Insecta; order Orthoptera; family Acrididae; genus Schistocerca; species Schistocerca gregaria. Next base: position 601,291,931 of record NC_064923.1, on the reverse strand, counting down.
ATTTCAAGAACAGATTATGGTTAAAAACGGTAACAGGAACACAATGCCAAACCAAAAATCCCCGAGTAAAAGGAGGAGGGACGCTATGAGGGCAAGTAAATTTAGGGAATTCTTGAGGTCGCTCTCAGGCACCCATAAAATTGAAATGATTGACATCGGGATAGAAACGGAGCTTCCCACGATGATAGCAGCTCCTTCTGCCCAAATTCAGGGAACAAGGCCAATAAAAGACCTGGAGCGGCAAGGGCATCCTGTGGTAGTGGCCGCACCAGTGACCATGAAGAAAAATGAACTGTGCACAGTGGAACATCCAATCCAAGAAAATATAGTAACTAGCACAAGTGTGCTTACATCTACAAAAGACATCACTCTGGTCAGATGGCCGCCTGCTGACCCTGTTAAGAGTGTATCCAAATATAGAACAAACCATGCAAGTGGCAAGGTTGGAGCAGCTCGATACCCTGACCTCTGCTTTGCGATCTCGATGACATTACACACAATCAGTCTTGGCAAATGGTCGCATCGCCTTCGACTGGAGGAAGAACTGGCCAGATGATCGAATATACACATACTTCCCATAATGCATAAAATAGCCATTGGCCAAGTAAACATTCACAACAGCATACTGGTGGGACAGGAGCTACGTAAGATGGTGGAGGAAAAGAGACTAGATGTGCTCTGCGTGCTGGAGCCGTAATCCAAAGCTGGGAGTATAGCTTTCACAGCCGCGACATGGCAGATTGTCAGCATTGGGGAAGACCTGAAGGCGGCAATAATAATCACAAACAAATCATTTTGGGTAACAATTCTCTCGCACTACACTAACAGTCACTAAACGTCATGGAAATTCAATATCTAGCAGGAGTAATAACTCTCGTAAATACGTACTTTCAGCATGGAGACAACATCGAGCTACACTTAGGCCATCTTACAAGAACAATCTCGGCGTTGCAGGGACGAAAACTAATTGTAACTGCAAATATAAATGCGAAGTCCCCCCTATGGCACAGTGGCGCGAGGGACGCAAATGGAGGAAAAGTGGAAGAATGATCATTGCCTTGCAACTTGCGGTGACCAATAAGGCTGGTAACCCTCCCGCCTACACAGCGTAAGGGGGACAAGGCACAAATATTGACGTAACGTTAACTACACCAAACGCCGTTAACATAATACAAAAATTAAAAGGTCGAAGATAACGCCACCACAAGTAATAATAATCTCATCACCTCCACTTTCGGTGAGAGAGAGTGCCACTGGACCTTCTACATCTACATTTATACTCCGAAAGCCACCCAAAGGTGTGTGGCGGAGGGCACTCTACGTGCCACTGTCATTACCTCCCTTTCCTGTTCCAGCCGCGTATGGTTTGCGGGAAGAATACTGCCGGAAACACTCCGTGCGCGCTCCAATCTCTCTAATTTTACATTCGTGATCTCCTAGGGAGGTATAAGTAGGGGGAAGCAATATATACGATACCTCATTCAGAAACGCACCCTCTCGAAACCTGGACAGCAAGCTACACCGTGATGCAGAGCGCCTCTCTTACAGAGCCTGCCACTTGAGTTTACTAAGCATCTCCGTAACGCTATCACACTTATCAAATAACTCTGTGAAGAAACGCGCCGCTCTTCTTTGGATCTTCTCCATCTCCTCCGTCAACCCGATCTGGTACGGATCCCACACTGATGAGCAATACTCAAGTATAGGTCGAACGAGTGATTTGTAAGCCACCTCCTTTGTTGATGGACTACGTTTTCTAAGGACTCTCCCAAAGAATCTCAGTCTGGCACTCGCCTTAGCAACAATTCATTTTATATGATCACTTCACTTCAAATCGTCCCGTATCCATATTTTACAGAAGTAACTGCTACCAGTGTTTGTTCCGCTATCATATAATCATACAATAAAGGATCCTTCTTTCTATGTATTCGCAATACATTACATTTGTCTGTGTTAAGGGTCAGTTGCCACTCCCTGCACCGCCGTCCGTTGTGACCGAGTGCTTCTAGGCGCTGCATCCCGGAACCAAGCTGCTGCTACGGTCCATGGTTCGAATCCTGCCTCGGGCATTAATGTATGTGATGTCCTTAGCTTAGTTAGGTTTAAGTAGTTCTACGTCTAGGGGACGGATGACCTCAGATGTTAAGTCCCATAGTGCTTAGAGCCATTTGACCCATTTTTGAACTCCCTCCACCAAGTGTCTATCCGCTGCAGATCTTCCTGCATTTCGCTGCAATTTTTTAATGCTGCAACTTCTCTGTATACTACATCATCATCTGCGAAAAGCCGCATGGAACTTCCGACACTATTTACTAGGTCATTCTCCGCCACCATGGACAGCTGGATTAGAGGACATGCGCCAGTGTGTCAGAAGGCTGAGGCGGCGTTACCAGCGCAGTGTCCTGTGGTGGAAAAGGCAAAGATGGCCACAGCAATACCGGGAGGCAAAGGAAAGTTTCCAAAACAAACTACGTGCAGTAAGGGTACGGAGTTGGGAAATGTATGTACTACATCAATTAGCCATAGACCCATGGTGAGTATCCTACAAGTTAGTTAGTGAGAAGATCCGCTCTCCAATGACGATATCAAAAGTTAGGCGCGGGGACAGAATGACCTGGCAAGAAAGTGCTGAGGTCCTCCTACGGTGCCTACAGCCTGATGACAATGTGGATGGGGAAACTAAAAGCCAGTGCCAATTCAGCAATGGTGATCTTGACAGATATAGTAATGATAGGGCAGTTTACCCCTTTTCTGAACAGGAGGAGCTGCCCACATTAAATCGCTAAAGAGAAGAAAAGCCCCTGGGCCATACGGCATTATAGCGGAGATGGTGCAATTTTTAGCCCCTCAGCTGGTAACATCACTCACCCAATTATTCAATGAAGATCTGGAAAATTGCAAACGTTGTAATCATCAGGAAAGACCCAATTGAAATTAAAACTTGCAGACGAATCTGTTTGTTGGAATTGTTTGCAAAATTACTAGAGAAACTGTTGGCTGACAGACTGGCTGCACATCGTGTGCTGTGCATGAGAGTAGAAGGCAGTTTCGGCTTTAGGTCTGCGAGCTCAGCATCTGATGCGATCGCCCTGGCGGCCAGGGTCTGTGACTCAGCCCCATACAGGTACGTGGTTGGCATCATCGTGGACTTCAGTGCCGACTGTGACATCCTGTGGTGGCCTACGCTCTTCAACTTTCTGCGGGAGAAAGGGTGTCCAGGGCCGCTATACAGTTGCCTGAAAGCGCTATTGCGAGGATTGGGAGGTCTGGCTATCATCCACTGGCGTAAAAATTAGAAAAACAATAACAAAGGAATGCCCCCAGGGTTCTGTGCTAGGCCCTCTGTTCTGGGACATCCATATGGAACCACTACTGAATAATCTACAGTAGAGCGAAGAGCTGCTAGAGGTGATAGCCTGCGCAAATAACCGCATCCTGTTGGTTGGTAGCCGTAGCTGCGAAGATGTTGTACCAAAGATAAAAAGGGCAATGGAAAAATTACAACTATGATTCTGGACTACGAAATTGACCATTTCGCCGAATAAGTCTACATAAATTTTGCTATAAGGACAACTCATAAAGAACCCCACAGTGAGAATGGAGGGCTCGCCACTTCTTCGGCGACGCGAGGCACGCTACTTGGGAGTCATCTTTGATTAAAGGTGGAACTTTGGAAAGCACATCGAAATTGTAACTCAAAGTGCCCTACAAGTTCTCAAGAACCTTATCTCCATTGGTCATAAAGGATTTCATCTTCCCCCTCACCTGATAAAATTATATCATGACAGTATATTAATGGGTCGGGAGTCTGGGCGCACAGGCTCACAAGGGTGGTTCCCACCCTGTCAGTGAGACGAGTGCTGAGTAATATGATATTAAGGGCAGTGAGGGCGTACAGGACATTTCCGGTGGGGCCTGTTAGTGATAATGGGGCTCAGCCCTCTGGACAACAAGATTAGAGACCAGGCAGCGTAGTTATGGGCTAGGAAAGGGAACAATGAGAAAACGGAGGACATTCTGGGTGTCTAGGATGGGGACAAGGGTGCGATTAGGAGAAGAGCTGAGGAGCTGTGACAGGAATCGTGGGAGACTGATGATACTGCCCGTATAACATTTCAACTGCCGAACGTGAGAGAAAGGCTAGGAATGAAGTACGTTGAGTCAACTCAGGGACTGTTCCAATTTTTCACTGGTCATGGGCCCTATCCGCCATATCTATATCGGTTTGGGAGGAGTGTCACGCCTGCGTGTGACTCTGGCGGACCAGAGGGTACTTCTGACCATGTGGCTTACGAGTGCCCCCTTTTCAATGATGTAGCAGCCGCTTTACAACTTCGGCTACCAGATAATGCCACATACTTCCTACTGAGACGTGAGGACACATTTCGAACTCTGAATAACCTAGAAAAGCAGGTATCACGGGAAGTTCTATCGGTATATCTGAGGGACATTCGTGAGTATCAGCAAATAACGAAATGTGTCTCAGTACCCTGATCCAGTACCCCCTGTGCGTGGATAGGTCGACTTGAAACGTCCCCTTAGAAAAATTTATACACGACTTTGCTTAATCTGACACACAATATTTTTAGCGCAACGCAATCTGACTTTCAATAATCCCTACAAAAGAATGGACCTGACTAACATTAACCTATACCTTTCACAAATCACTTACCTCACAAAAAATCTTCGTTACTCGAACTACTGCAATACAGCGAGCACCACTACTGCCAGCTAAATAAAAGATTCTAACTACGGAAGGCACTAACTACTGATAGGCACAGTTAGCAAATGAAAGATTTTAATAGAGAACAAACAATGTATTTACCTTTATAGTCATAATATATATATATCACTTCATGACATCCAGTCTTACAAGTTACAAAACTCCGCCATCTCTCTCCCCACGTCCACCACTGCTGGCGGCTCACCTCCAACTGTGCAACGCTACGCGCTGTTAACACTACAATGGCAGAAAACAATGCAAACTAAACACAGACTGCGCACGGCACAGCCAGTGATTTTTATACAGAGCGCTACGTGGCGGCGGCGTTACCAATAAAAAAACCTAAACAGCTTACTTACATAGCCCCCATGCTCTCCACAAAAAAATTTACAAATTGTTTTGGGCAGTGGCCAATACAGATTTGAAAAATTTTTTCATAATTACAATAACAAAGAAATGAAATGCACACACTTATCGATACAATGTTGGTTAAGAGCTAAAATTTTCTCACAGTCCATACAGACAGTCCTGATCATTCATCAAAGTAAAATTGCAGTGTTTTTCTCAAGGTCTGAGTAGTAAAAGAAAATGCACACGGAAGTAGTGGATTTCCATGCAGTCTTGAAGAAGTAGTGTTGTCCTTCCAACGGAAAGACAGTGCTGACTTTTGACATGCAGACAGGTAATGGGCCACAACAGAGCAAACCCACAGCAGAGTCAGTCGAAGTTTTAAAGAATATTGGTGGGTAGGTCGCCACAGAGTAGACCCATTGTAGTCCTGGTAGAGATTACGGTATTGGTGGGCCACCAGAGGTGCAGACCCACTGCAGTCCTTGTAGAAATAATGGTATTGGTGGGTCATCAAAGGTGTAGACCCACTGTAGTCGTTGTAGGGATGGCCAGCAGCCATCTGTTTGACTGTGCAGACGCACAATCACCATTGAAGAGTCTTGCGGATAATATAGCAAGTCCATAACCACCACTTGTGCACTCACAAAAATTGTTTTTGAAATCTCCTTAGAACCAGCAATGCTGTTAACCAGTCCCTTGCTGAATTATCAACACACTTGCAAACACTATCAGTCCCTACTTCTCATATATAGTCCATATTCTATGACCAACAGAAACGTGTGCAGTGAAATGTAATTTACAAGTTACTTAATTTGATGAACTGGTGTCAATTACAATTTTATAACATGAGAATACAATAACAAAGGTACAAAATATATCATTAAAGAACATAATAGTACAGATAACATTTGCAGTAATACTGGCTTTACAAAAGAATCGAAATAACATATACATCAGTGTTACAGGAATTATGACATAAGTACATACATAAAAGATCAGAATAACTTTTGAAACATCAACTTCACACATGAGCATTAGAAAGAAACAGAATAAATAATGTCTGAACATATTTACAAAGAAAATGACATAGTATTTGAAAAATTCTACAACATAAATCTTTTTCTAAGGGGACGTTTCCGACTTACAATATAGTTGGAATCCGCTACGTGCAGGAATAGGAGGGTGAGGTACAAAATGGTTCAAATGGCTCTGAGCACTATGCGACTTAACTTCTGAGGTCATCAGTCGCCTAGAACTTAGAACTAATTAAACCTAACCAACCTAAGGACCTCACACACATCCATGTCCGAGGCAGGATACGAACCTGCGACCGGAGCGATCGCTCGGTTCCAGACTGTAGCGCCTAGAACCGCACAGCCACTCCGGCCGGCGGTGGGGTACAACAAATCAAACTGAGACTTGCACTGGACTTGACGTAGGATAGGCCCTTAGTTAGTAGGCCTTAGAAATAGGAAATACAGAATGGGAACCTGCAGCGATTCAAGTCATCCTTGGCATGCCTGGTGTCAGGGGCACGACCATCGGGGATAGCTCGGTGGACAAGGCCGTGCAGTAGGTTTATACATCACTGACACACCTGTGGCGCTACAGGCAGTAGAGATTTAGACATACGTAGCCATTAGAACCAAGTAGAGTACTTATAGAATAGAAATTGCCCATTGTAACACTGTACTGTAGCTCACCTGTAATTACTGTAACTGGGTGCTAACAATAATGATATTGTAACATTTTAGGACCCACTAATCATGTACGGTGGTGGGTTGCATACATATAATATAAAGATGAAGAATAAAGATTAAAAGAAAAAGGTCTACCTCAGGGTTCCATCCTGAGCGTCGTCTCTTTGCTATCTCCATTAACCTAGACAGTCCTCTCATTTTCGCTGACGATTTTGCCATCTATTGCAGTTCTCCACAGGCTTGTCTTATTGAGCGGCATCTTCAGCGACGTCTCGATCGTCTTTACTCATGGTGTCGACAATGAATTTCGTTTTTCCACTGACAAAATGGTTTACATGATAACTGGCGGCGCAACTGCTTTCTTCCACCATGTCTACATCTTGGGCCTGTTGCTCTTCCATTTACTGAGAGTCGAAACTGCTGGGGCTCATGCTCGATAGGTAACATTCTTCGTCCTCTCACGTGTCTTACCTGGCAGCCCAATGTATGTGGTCCCTCTATGTCCTATGTGTCCTCAGCATTACTTCCTGGGGAGCAGAACGAACTACCCTCCTCCATTTGTGCTGGTCCCTTGTCCATCCCAATCTAGACTACCAGTGTTTCGTTTATGCATCTGCGCGTCCATCTCTCTTACGATATCTCAATACTATCCACCATGGTGGCTTCCGTTTGGGCACTGGCGCCTTTTACACTAGCCCAGTTGGGAGTCTGTATGCAGAAGCTGCCGAACTACGACTGCCCTACCACCTTGACTTTCTTCTCAACAGATATGCATGACGTTTGTCTGCCATGCATGGCGTTCCTCTTCTCTCTTACCTCGCCGGCCGAGGGGGCCGAGCGGTTCTAAGCCCTTCAGTCCGGAAGCTCGCGACTGCTATGGTCACAGGCTCGAATCCTTCCTCGGGCATGGATGTGTGTGATGTCCTTAGGTTATTTATATTTAAGTAGTTCTAAGTTCTAGAGGACTGATGACCTTAGCAGTCTAGTCCCATAGCGCTCACAGCCATTTTTTTCCGTTACCTCCTGGAGTTTACTTTCGTCTCTTGTTCCGGGAGCTTAACTTCACGCTACCTACCTCGTTCTTGATGTGTATGAATCCTTCATCACCTTGGCCTATTGCGGCGTCCCGTGTTCACCGTGGCCTTCATTCACTTCCTAAGAACACCTCATCAAACTCGCTCTACCGCCTTCTTTTTTCACGAAGTTCGCATGTAAATTCGCGGTAGTACCTTCGTGTACAATGATAGCTCTCACAAGTAACGTGGTGTCGGGTGTGCCTTCGTCATCGACAATGACGTTTTTCGGTATCGGCAGTATTTACAGCAGAGCTCTTCGCCCTTTATTAGATCGCACAGTACATCCAGCGACACTGTGGTTTCAATTGCGTCATCTGATCTGACTCTTTCAGTGCCCTCCAAAGCCTCTGTGTGCTGTACACCGTCCATGCCTTAGTGCAAAAAGTCCAGGAAAGGTGTCACTTCTCGATGAAGACACTGCGATGTTTGTGTGGGTTCCTGGTCACGTTGGTCTGACAGGAAACGAGGTCACTGACGCTGCTGCCAAGGCTGCAGTCCTAGTGTCTCATCCTGCTAGTTCTTACTTTTCATCCGATTATCTTTGTGTTGCCATTTGTCAGCCGGTGCTGACGCTTCGGTATCACCACTGGTTCTCCCTTCAAGGGAACAAGCTCCGGGTTATTAAGCCTCTCCCAGCGGCTTGGACGACCTGCTCTCGGCCCTCTCGCTGTGAGGAGATCATTTTAGCTAGCGAGCTTTCTTTTAGTCATCGCCATTTGTTAAGTGGTGGTCCCCCACCACTGTGTGCTCATTGCGTTCAACCCTTTACGGTGAGCCATTTCCTGACGCGATGCCCTTTCTCAACAGATTAATTTTCATTTTATGTTTGCCGTATGAGTTTTCAGCCGTTTTAGAGAACGACGCGCGGGCTGTCGACCTCGTTTTACTTTTTATCCGTTGTAGCAATAAGGCGAAGGACATTTAATTTTTAGTTCAGGACCTCTATTTCTCTATGGGATCTTTTTTAGACATTTCTCCATGTCCCTGTTTTTAGCTGTCTTCTCCTCCGTCGATTGGGACTAACGCATAGTCGCTTTTAACTCCCCCCTTTGTTTTCATGCTCTACAGTTCTGACACTAGTTGTTTTTGCGCCCTAAAAGAAAACAATACAAACAAATGGATATCCAAATGGTAGGGCTAAGACTCGCTATAAGCGGGAGATCCGAATGCGAGTCACGAGCCGCCACAAATTTTCATTGTCGTCATTCCATTCCACAGACGATAGTTGTCCTAATTAGCAATTGCGAATTCATTTAATGTATCAGGACAGTATGTTCTTAATTCAGAGAATTTTCTTTAGCAATTACACTACTTTTACAAACCATGGAAAGTTCAATGTTCGAAATACGCATTATTTGGTCGGTAATAAATCGCATGAGTTTAGATAAGCCGAACAACAGAGGCAGTGTCGTGTAGATGTTTTGTCAGGGATTATCGGAGACTACGTGTTCGGTAGTTGCCTTATTGAAGAAACCTTAACAGGTAAAATATAAGCGCAATTTCTTACCGAAATGCATCATAGGCGATGAAACATGGGTTCATTACTTCGAAGCGATAAGAAGACGGCAATTTGTGAAGTGTCGCATTATCACCTCTCCTCCGAAAATAAATTTCAAAGCCGCATCCTCGAGGGTAAAGTCATGGCGCCGGTCTTTTGGGACTCTGAAAGGGTTATTCTTTTTCATGTCCTCCTCCCTCATGGTGCAACGATCAGCTCGGAAGTGTGTTGTTCTATCCTTACGAATTTGAAGACCTGCCTTCAGCGCATTTGCCCCACAGAAATGCAAACGAAATTTTCTTTTTCGCGATAACGCAGGTTCTCACAGAAGTCTGCAGACGCAAGAGAAGCCCAAAAAATTTCTGTCGACTGTTCTTCCTCATCCGCCCCTATCATCCCCAATCACAGATATTCAGACTTCCTAATGAACTGTTTTCTTCCGTTTCAAAAACCTTAAGACAGTTACAGCAGAGTTTTTAACTTTTTATATTTGCTATTTAAGCCACATGTACACACAACGTTTTACGTTTGTCATAATGCTTGTGCATGATAAAATTTCACAATAACGCCTTCTGGGTAAAATTTTGTTGCTGCTACTAAGTGAATACATGTTTGTCTTCCATATCAAGCCATTTAGCAAGCAGTGTAATAAGTGTAGCCAACGGTCATAAAGAAAAGTTTCCTGTCACATTCTCAAGCACAGTGTGAAAATCTAATATAATTCCAGCCAGGCTGCTGATATACTGCATTACTGTAATACATTTTCCAAGTTAATAACAACAACTTAATATTTTTATTTCGATATCAAGGATAGTGTTGATGAATTTTGTGCTTTGTCAACAATAGTAAAACATCTTATGAAGGTCTATTAACTCTACTATTGTGTAGGTACTTTAGTTAAATGATATTACCTATGTTTGCATCCGCCTGCTTGGTGGTAGGTTTGCGAGTGTTCTTTGCAGTTATGTATTGAGAATACAGTTATTGAACACGTAATCAAGAAATGAACACTCCTAAGAAACGTAAGTTACCTTAAAGATGTAATAGAATTTGTTTCTTCAGTCACAGTCACCAGTCGGTGATTAGAAACATTTCAGTGTGCAAAATCGTCCCTGGAACAATGAAGGCCACCTCCTTACCTTCAGGATCAAAATCCTCTGGGGTCAATGTCCTGAGGGAGCTCTCCTCCTTATATTCAAGGTCATAGGTCAATGTCCACCTTGGTCAAAAGTGCTGAGACAGCTGTCCTCCTCATCTTCACAGTCATGGATCAGAGTTCTCCTTTGGCAGTTGCACTCATTATCTTCAACATCACGGTCAATGTCCTCCATAACACATGGAGTCCAGTGTTCTGCACATTTTTACTAGTGACTTGTCATAATTTATGTTTCAGTTACTGTAATTAATGATATAAGACATTCATAACTCAATTGTAATGATTTATTATCCAAAAATAATGATTTTCCCACGCCGTTTCCCTGGTCATACCAACTGTATGAGTGATTTGTCATGCCTCAACATTTTATGCAGTCTCTTTTATATTGCAGTTTCGCAAAATACCCTCTTTTGTCATCATAAATGCAAGTCTTTAAATGTTTAACAAATACCACATTACATTATTTAAACAATGCACATGTTTAAACAATTAATATCCTACTCACCTGTTGGAAATTAATATTTAAAATCGATTTAATGTGTGTACTAACCTGGTGCTTGTTGTGCTAAGAAAAATGCCTAAACACACACACACACAGTATGATATTAGCAATGAGTAGTCTAACATATTACTGTTTACTCATAAAATAACAATAGGAATTTGGAATTTTTCTATAGCCGTGTCATACACACACTGCAGGCCACTAACATAAAATACATCTCTAAATTTTACATCTGCTACCATTAGGATGGGATTGGAGGAGGTATGCATTTTATCTAAAACAAAATTTCTTCTACGACTTGGACCATAGGTGTTCATGACGATAGCACACTGCAACCTTGGGCCACCGCGATGGACTGCAGCCCTATTCTCCATCGTTAAGTAGCGCTGAAGATCAGTTTGGTGAGTGAGTACGCCGAGTTACCACGACTGAGCCTCTGTGGAATACAGTAATCCTTTCGGTAGCGAGCCGGTATGGCTCCGAAGGTAGCAAGGTAGGCCCATATCATGTTGCTGTTCTACTCGCGCCGGCCAATCAAAGACATGTGAGCACAGATGCGGGCAGGTTTACCCAATGACTGCAAACCTGACATGGTGCATCACAGCACACACAACGCTCACACCCTAAGCAGCCAGCCGACACATCTAGCAGACAAGCCTTCCCCATTATTGCTTTGTGAAAGTGTTTTTGCTGTGAATAGCCTTAGTGGAAATGGTCAAAGAAAATGAGAAAGTATATTCACATCCCAATGACACTGAAATAATTCCGTATATTGTCACTGAGTGTCTGTTTTTTATGTGTGCTATATTTGAAACAAAACCAGGACACAGTAAGACACTTCATTATAAATCGGTTTCGCTAAATGTGTGTGGCCTTCCTCAGCATAACTATCTGTGTTGAAAATTTTGTCACTGATAATTATTGTTCAGTCCGCAGCTGTTGGTCTCGCAGTAGCGTTCTCGCTTCCCGAGCACGGGGTCCCGGGTTCTATTCCCGGCGGAGTCAGGGATTTTTCCTGCCTCGCGATCACTGGGTGTTGTTGTGTCGTCTTCGTCATCATCATCATTCATCCCCATAACGGTCGGAGGAAGGCGACGGCAAACCACCTCCACTAGGACCTTGCCTAGTAAGGCGGCGCGGGTCTCCCATGTCGTTCCCCTAACCTCTGTAAAGAAATATGGGACTTCATCATCATTCAATTATTGTTCAACTAAATTAGCCATGTCAGGAGTTCCTAAACAAGTATACCTTCAGGTGTAAATGGATGGCTTTAGCTGTCTGATGTACTCTCAATTACGAGCCACCTTCCTGGTCAGTCAGTACATCGCCACAAAGTTGCTCTCAGACAATTCAAAATAGTTTGTCTCCCCCCGCAGATTACGTTGCCAAATCGCATGGCGCCGCATTACCTCTACTTGCCTTGCCCGCATTCGTTGCTCTTTCCTTCTTTTTAACAGTACTGTGCTCACCATGTCCACTTCCTTGATTCTCAACTGAAATGCTTGCATAATAACGTTTATGAACTCAGTTTAGACTTGGATGTGTCCTGGTGATTCTTCAACAAAACATTATCACTAAATCCAAAATTAAAAATGAGTCACTATTCTAAAACAAGAAAGTGTCTCCGCAATCAAAGCTCACGAAACCAAACAGACCGCCTTACTGACAGCATGCCACCCATCGGTATAGTAGACGAAAAGTCGACAGGTGGACAAATCCATAGCAAGCCTCAGTAGCGTACAGAATAATAACTTCGGCTACCCTACCGAAACTGACGCCGTTACCGAGGCCAACCGATGGAACTGACGGGTACGGAAGATACAGGACAGGGCTACTGCACAGTGCAGTAGCTGGCAGCTGCTGCTTGCCGCTGCCACATGACTCAAGTGTATTTGATGTAGAACAGAATGTCCCAGCTACCAAAATTTTGACCTGGACAGCTGTCAGAAGAGGTCAACGTTGATGCTAACCCGCCAATGCCGACGGCAGAGAAAGGCGACAACAGCACATTTGTCATTTCCCCTAAGGCTAACTTTGAATTTACTATAGGTACGGGTCTGTCACACTTTCTGTGAAGTGCAGATTATATTGGTATTCTGGTCAAAAGTATAAGGACATCTATTAATAATGTTCCTCATTTCTTACCAATCGGAAATACAGCATATCATTCATAATAGTCGTCAGGAGCATTTTCGCTGGTGTTACGGCAGATATTTGCTATTTGTAGCTTCAGTCAGTACAGTGACGTACTGATCGTCACGTTTTAATGTCATGGAAAGAGTAGTTTTGTTTCTGATATCAATAAATTGATTTTAAAACGTTGTTCAATGTTTTTGTGATCGGAATGTATTAACCGGGATGTGCTTAAGTCTACACCAATTTTCTATTGCTGCTCAGAGTCTCTAGTGTACAACGAAGTTCTCATTAAACTATCATGTGGTTTGTGTAAAACAGTTTCCTCAATTATATGCTCCATCAAGCTTCTCCCAGACAGTGTCACTGGCTACACCGAAAATTATACGTGCAGTACCTCCATAGCGCTTTACAATGTGTGATCTAATGTCTTCTTCTGGTCATTCCATGAGAAATGTGTGAGAGGGAGTAATATATGTATTGGCCAGGAATGTACCCTCTAGGATTTTTTTCTTTTGACAGGGATACCTCTCCATAATACACGATGCCTGTGCTTACAGCACAGAATTCGCTGTGTCTCTAACGTGGGTTAGTGTCGCCCCTCATCTAATCGTCTGTTCATCTGGCTTGGTAACTACACCAGCCCGACGAGTAGTACGTGAAAATCGCTCAAACAGATGTTTTGTAACCCATTTGTTTCGTTAATGTATTATATTTCCTTAAGATTTCTTTCAACCAAGCATATGCCTTTGGTTTATGTGACCACTCTAAGTTACTTCCTGTAATTTCTTACAGTGGTTGCTGTTACCAGCAATTCTGTAGTCGTGCAGCACAGTATTTCATCCACTACGTATATGTATTTCATTATATCCAGTCTCCCTCTGTTCTGGAAGTCAATCTATACAGGCACTGCTGTCTTCTACTATATATAGGGTGGTCCATTGATCGTGACCGGGCCAAATATCTCACGAAATAAGCGTGAAAAGAAAAAACTACAAACAACGAAACTTGTCTAGCTTGATGGGGGAAACCAGATGGCGCTACGGTTGGCGCTGCCATAAGTCAAACGGATATCAACTGCGTTTCTTTAAATAGGAACACCCATTTTTATTACATATTCGAGTAGTACGTAAATAAATATGAATGTTTTAGTTGGACTACTATTTCGCTTTGTGACAGATGGCGCTAAAATAGTCACAAACATATGGCTCACAATTTTAGACCCACATTTGGTAATAGGTAGGTTTTTTAAATTAAAATACAGAACGTAGGTACGTTTGAGCATTTTATTTCGGTTGTTCCAATGTGATACATCTACCTTTGTGAACTTATCATTTCTGAGAACGCATGCTGTTACTGCGTGATTACCTGTAAATACCACATTTATGCAATAAATGCTCAAAATGATGTCCGTTGCCTTCAATGCATTTCGCAATAAGTGTAACGCCCGAGTAGTTCGCCTTCCGTAATGTTCGCACATGCATTCACAATGCGCTGACGCATGTTGTCAGGCGTTGTCGGTGGATCACGATAGCAAATATCCTTAAACTTTGCCCACAGAAAGAAATCCGGGGACGTCAGATCCTGTGAACGTGCGTGCCATGGTATGGTTCTTCGACGACCAATCCACCTGTCATGAAATATGCTAGGCAATACCGCTTCAACCGCACGCGAGTTATGTGCCGGACATCCATCATCATTGAAGTACATTGCCATTATGTCATGCAGTGAAACATCTTGTAGTAACATCGGTAGAACATTACGTAGGAAATCAGCATACATTGCACCATATAGATTGGCATCATTAAAATGGGGGCCAATTATCCTTCCTCCCATAATGCTGCACCATACATTAATCCACCAAGGTCGCTGATGTTCCACTTGTCGCAACCATCGTGGATTTTCCGTTGCCCAGTAGTGCATATTATACCGTTACCGCTGTTGGTGAATGACGTTTCGTCGCTAAATAGAACGCGTGCAAAAAATCTGTCATCGTCCTGTAATTTCTCTTGTGGCGAATGGCAGAACTGAGCACGACATTCAAAGTCGTCGCCAAGCAATTCCTGGTGCATAGAAATATGGTAGGGGTGCAATCGATGTTGCTGTAGCATTCTCATCACCGATTTTAATCATACATGGATTAATAGTGTTTCAGAGCAATAATCGAAATACACTTTGTTGCTACACCGCTAATTATAAACTGCTTAGTGTAGTTGAACTTTTTTTTTTCTCAGTAACAGATTCTGCTCCTCTGTTATGGTAATTGTTTCCACTAAACAGTATACTCAATTTTTAGTTCACTCCACCATTTCCAGGCTTCTTTTGCGTAGGATAACACATTAACTGCACTTAAAGGACCAATTTCTTTGGTATGGCACAGTTTAAGTCCATTTGACACTCTTTCTATTTCGTAAGTCCTAGAGAATGAAATTGTATATAGGAATCAATCACAATTCGATAATATCTATATTTCATCATAGTCTGTAAAATAATATCCTAAAGCGATGTGTAATGCAAAGACTCATTCTATTTGCGACATTTCCGGTGACTGTGATCCGCAGTTAGCAATCTATAACATATGTGTATATGTGTGCACACTACTATTCTACACCTAAAAAATACTTAATTATGGAGGACATTTAACAGCGTATATTTATTAAAATGTCAACCTCGGAATCTTCCTACTGTGAGATGTAGCTCCCCCACCCAAATAACTGTTTAGTAAATCACTTCTTCTGTGGATAAAATTCCCATCATCATGGCAGCTGTTATTCATACTTTTGGTCTTATTGCAGTCATTAGACTCTAGGTCGGTCTACACGCCTACATGTAACTGTTTTACCAGTGCCAAAGATTTATAATAAAATAACACAGGGTCTATTCGTCTATTTATGAGCAGTAGTTACATTTACCTGCATCCAATTCCTTTATCCAATTGTTTCACAATCTCTAGATGCATCTGGATACACTGCAGAACCCAGCACAAAATACCGTTTGTTAGTATCAAAAATGCATAGCAGCAGTACCATAGAGCTATACGAAGGTGACAAAAGTCATGGGACAGCGATTTGCACCTATACAAATGGCGGTAGCGTCGAGTACACAAGGTAAAAAAGAGAAGTGTATTGGCAGAGCTGACATTTGTTTTCAGGCGATTTATGTGAAAAGGTGTCCGACGTGATTATAGCCATACGATGGGAATTACCAGACTTTGAGGAATGGTAGTTGGAGTTAGACGCAAGGGACGTTCATTTTTGTAAATAGGTAGGGAATTAAATAAAATAATGGAAAATCCAGGATGGAATGTAACAACGCGATAGAAGGAAAGTTGCTACTCACCACGTACGAGTAGAGGAGATGCTGAGTCGCGATAGGTACAATAAAAAGATTCACACAATCATAGCTTTCGGCTGTAGATGTGATGACGAGCAGTCCTTCTGTAAATATACTGAGGGTCTCACTGAAGCCTTCACTGACCGTATTTATCCTCCCGACCTTGTACAAAAACAAATCTCCCGTGCCTTATCTTTCCAGTCTCCCAACACCTTCCAAAGTCCCACAGTCCAGCCACAGAGGAGAATTCCCCTCTTAACTCAGTACCATACGGGACTGAAGCAACTGAATTACATTCTCCGCCAGGGTTTCGATTACCTCTCGTCGTGTCCTGAAATGAGAAACGTCCTACCTACTATCCTTCCCATCCCTCCTAAAGTGGTATTCCGCCGTCCACCTAACCTATACAATATACGGGTCCATTCTTACACAGCCCCTGCTCCCAATCCCTTACCTCATGGCTCATACCCGTGTAGTAGACCTAGATGCAAGACCTGTCCCATAGATCCTCCTACCACTACCTACTCCAGTCCAGTCACTAACATCACCTATCCCCTCAAAGACAGGGCTACCTGTGAAACCAGTCATGTGGTTTACAAGTTAAGCTGCAACCACTATGCTGGATTGTATGTAGGCATGACAACCAACAAGCTGTCTGTCCGCATCAGTGGCCACCGACAAACTGCGGCCAAGAAACAAGTGGATGTCCGAAAAACATGTGAACCACTCTGTCGCTGAACACGCTGCCAAACATGATACCCCTCATGTCAATGACTGCTTCACAGCCTGTGGCATATGGATCCTTTCCACCAACACCAGCTTTTCTGAATTGCACAGGTGGGAACTTTCCCTGCAATACATCCTACATTCTCATAACCCTCTTGGCCTCCGCCTTCGTTAGTCACTGTCCTCACCCATCCAGCCTCCTCCCTCTTCCCATTCCAGCACTACACAGCCTTGATTTCACCGCCACACCCACTCTTTTAATTTATTTTTATTTTTATTTCTCTCCCTTCCGCTACTTACCCCGCCCACCTCTGCACCTTCTCTCCTGCCCTCCGTCTAAACTACAACACCTCACTGTCTGCCATTCCCACCATACTAGCCCTCCTCCTCCCTGCCCCAGCTTCCTCCTTACCCCCACCCAGGCGCGACTCCCATCATGCACTGGTGCGGCTGCTCACAGTATAGTTGCAGCTATCTGAGACTGCAGACGTGTGTGCAAGTTGCGATTGCGTGAGTGTGTGTACATGTGTGTATGTGTGTCTACTGCTGACAAAGGCCTCAATGGCCGAAAGCTATGATTGTGTGAATCTTTTTATTGTGCCTATAGCGACACAGCATCTCCGCTATATGGAGAATAGCAACTTTCTTTCTCCAGTACTGTTAGGGAATTAAATATTACGAGATCCGCTCCGCCAAAAGTGTGCCGAGAATGCCGTATTTCAGGCCTTACTTCTCACCACAAGTAACGCAGTGGCCAATGGTCTTACTTAACGACCGAGTGCAGTGGCGTTTCCATTAAGTTCTCAGTGCTAACATACAAGCTACACTGCGTGAAAGAACAGCAGAAATCAGTGTGATACGTATAACAAACGTATCCATTAGCACAGTGCAGCAAAATTTGGCGTTCATACAACCATTGTCTGTGCCTTTGTTACAGCACGACATCGCCTATAGCGCCCCTCTTGCCCCCCTTCCCCTGGGTTGGTGACCTTGTCAGTTGGATCCTAGACTCTAAGAAATAGTGTTCTGGACAGACAAGTCCCGATTTCACTCCGTGACAGCTGATGTTAATGTGGCGCAAAACCCTTAAAGCTCTGGACCCGTCGACCAGGTACTGTACAAGCTGGTATTGGCTCATTAATGGTGTAGGATGTGTTTACGTGGGATCGACTGGGTCCTCTGAGCCAACTAAACCGATCATTGACTGTAAATTATGTTCGGCTACTTCGAGACCACTTGAAGGCATTTATGGACTTCATGTTCACTGACAACGATGGAATTTTGAAGGATGACAATTCGCCATGTCACCTGGCAACTCTAGTTCGTTAATGGTTTGATGAACATCCTGGACAAGTCAAGCGAATGATTTGGCCATCCAGGTCGTCCTGCATGGACATAATAGCGAGGTCAGTTCATATACAAAATTCTGCATCGTCAACGCTTTCGCAATTATGGACCGCTACAGAGGCGGAATGGCTCAGTATTTCTGCAAGGAACTTCCAACGGCTTGTTAAGTCTGTGTTATGCTTAGATGCTACACTCCCCCGGACAACAGGAGGTCCGACATGATACTGGGAGGTAACCCAAGACTTTAGTCACCTCAGTACAAATCAATGTAAAATGTAAAGTGTAAATGTACAGGAAGATTTGTGCTCTTGTCTCTTATACTACCAAATTTCTTGTATTCTTTAAATTCCTCCATCAAGTCAGTGGGAATATAAAAAGTCTCTACAAGATCATTTGTTCTCCTTCTTCTTCTTTCTTTTTTTCTCTTCATCCAAAAGTCAACCCACGAAAAAGCTTTCGTTAACACGAAACGGTAACTATCAATACCCAAGCCTTACATACCTTAAAATGAACATGGACTGCATTGCAGACTACGTTATGGCTATGGGTATCTTAAATACAGCTTTGCGTTCACTGATTCTAATAAAGAAAATTAACTCCAAGACCACCCAATAACGATGAAATACATTCGTAGTTTCTTGTATATTGGTAAGACAGAATACTAACCAATTACAGTTGTCACGGCTTCGTATATTTTAAAGATACATGCAATAGATGGAAATAATGTCCAGAATACGGATCAACGGGAACTATCAAAGCTCTATATATACACTAAGAATCCAGGATACATGTAACAGATGCAATTGATGTCCAAACGACTGACCTTATATTGTCTGTATGATCTGTCGGGAGTGGTGCTGGGGCGGCAGCAAGTTGATAAAACCTGTAGTCAAAAGGGGGGATATTAGATGCAGTGGTGGAGACGGATACTATTTTCGGTTTTCCTGGATGTAAAGCCAGTCGCAGAAGTAAAATGGAACATAATTGATTTTTTATACATGGATGAGAGTTGGATGATGGCAATGGAACGTAACTAACATAGTGGATGTGATGTATTTCATCGATTCTTGAAAACAAAAGAACTACGGTGTTTTTATTCTAACACGTAATTTGGTCATAGATGATACAGCTGTGTAAATGAAAAGTATAGTAGTACTGACATACTGTAACGAGACACTTGGATTTGACCCTGGATGTTCAGAGTGATTGATAGAGTAAGAACAGTATTTCAAATGTTTATTACGGACCCACTACTGACGATAGAAACACACTGCACATGTCACTGGATAGAGGCAGGTTCAAAGCTTTATGTTCGCACAAACACTATACCATACCCACCCAAAATGAGCACCATGTGGTGCTAAAGAAACATCTATATAGCAGTCCATTTCATATGCTCGACATTTTCGTCAGATGTACGTTGCCGACCAGTACTGTTCCTTTTGCATGTGCAACCAACTTTCAAGAATTTTGTAGTCCAGTAAAATAAAATGTAAATGCCGTCAGGTAGACCGTTCGCCTGGTGCAAGTCTTTCGAGTTGACGCCACTTCGGCGACTTGCGTGTCGTTGGGGATGAAATGATGATGATAATGACAACACAACACCCAGTCCCTGAGCCGAGAAAATCTCCTACCCAGCCGGGAATCGAACCTGGGCCCTTAAGAATGACATTCCGTTGCGCTGACCACTCAGCTACCAGGGGCTGAAGTCCAGTCATTAACCCGATTATACAGAAGCGGATTCTCGCTGAATCGATGGCTGAATGCACATTGCATTGAACAATTGATTGACTACGCGCAAATGGCAACACACTATATGATTTCTATTGTGGCGTAGTCGCCATATTGCTACAAACAAATAACAGCTCAGCTGTGTCAAAATTTTGAACCATCCCCTATCCAGTGACACGTGCGATGTGTTTCTATCTTTTATTGTTCGTCTGCAATAAACAGCTGATATCTGTTGCTTTTTTTTTTTTTTTGATCACCCGGTATAACCAAAGGGGGTGAGGGGTGGGGGAAGGGGGATTCAGTGCTGTAATTATCGGAAACAATAGTTACCCTAAAATACCTAAGTCTAGACTGCCTAAAATGAAGCAGTAGATGCCAGGATAAGAGAAATGTAATTCATGCACGTAGCATGTAGCTTCCACAACATTGCTACCGATAAAACCACGTTACCTAACTTGCTGCTGCTACTAGGGTCGTATTAGGTAGGTCCGCTGTGGCGCTGATGCTACGCATTTTTACAGACTAACAAGCAGTATTTTGTTCTATGTTTTGCCACGCATCCAGAATATAATATGCGTCTAGAAGCTTGGAAGCAGTTTGAGGAAGGGAGCTGG
Source organism: Schistocerca gregaria (assembly GCF_023897955.1). Classification (NCBI taxonomy): domain Eukaryota; kingdom Metazoa; phylum Arthropoda; class Insecta; order Orthoptera; family Acrididae; genus Schistocerca; species Schistocerca gregaria. The sequence goes on along the minus strand of NC_064923.1, from coordinate 601,271,041 downwards.
ATGCAGGTAAATATAACTTTGGCACGTATATAGCCAAATAATTCAGTTTTCCTGTCATTGTTATGGTCCTGGTTTGTTGCAGCTCTCCATACTACTCCATCCTGTGCAAGCTTCTTGGACAAATATATTACACTACAACTGACATGTGATTACATTTTCACGCAATTTGGGTGCATAGATCCTGAGAAATTGGTACCCAGAACAACCACCTCTGGCCGTAATAAGGGCATTGACACGCCTGGGCATTGAGTGAAATAGAGCTTGGATGGCGTGTGCAGGTACAGCTGCCCATGCAGCTCCAACACGATACCACAGTTCATCAAGAGTAGTGACTGGCGCACTGTGATGAGCCAGTTGCTCGGCCACCATTTACCAGATGTTTTCAATTGATGAGAGATCTGGAGAATTTGCTGGCCAGGGCACTAATCGAACATTTCCTGTATCCAGAAAGGCCCACACAAGACCTGCAACATGCGGTCGTGAAATGTCCTGCTGAAATGTAGGCTTTCACAGGGATCGAATGAAGGGTAGAGCCATGGGTCGTAACACATCTGAAATGTAACGTCCGCTGTTCAAAGTGGCGTCAATGCGAACAAGAGGTGACCGAGACGTGTAACCAATGGCACCCAATACCATCACGCCGAGTGATACGCCACTATGGTGATGACGAATACATGCTTCCAATGTGCGTTGACCGCGACGTCGCCAAACACGGTTGCGGCCATAATGATGCTGTAAACAGAACCTGGATTCATCCGAAAAAAAGACTTTTCCCCATTCGTGCACCCAGGTTCGTCGTTTAGTACACCATAGCAGGCGCTCCTGTCTGTGATGCAGCGTCAAGGGTAACCGCAGCCATGGTCTCCGAACTGATAGTGCATGCTGCTGCAAAATTCGTCGAACTGTTAAGGCAGATGGTGGTTGTCTTGCAAATGTCCCCATGTGTTGACTCAGGGATCGAGACGTGGCTACACGATCCGTTACAGCCATGCGGATAAGATGCCTGTCATCTCGACTGCTAGTGATAAGACGACGTTGGGATGCAGCATGGCGTTCCGTATTACCCTCCAGAACCCATCGATTCCATATTCTGCTAACCGTCATTGGATCTCGACTAACGCGAGGAGCAATGTCGTGATACGATAAACCACAATCGCGATAGACTGCAATCCGACCTTTATCAAAGTCGGAAACGTGATGGTACGCATTTGTCCTCCTTACACGAGGCATCACAACAACGTTTCACTAGGCAACGCAGGTCAACTGCTGTTTCTGTATGAGAAATCGGTTGGAAACGTTCCTCATGTTAGCACATTGTGGGTGTCGACACCGGCGCCAACCGCTGTGAAAAGCTAATCATTTGCATATCACAGCATCTTCTTCCTGTCAGTTAAATTTAACGTCTGTAGCACGTCATTTTCGTGGTGTAGCAATTTTAATGTCCAGTAGCGTATTTTACTCTCCATGTAGCAAAACTATTCAGAGTCTATAAGTGTCTCATTTCCTAATCTAATTCCATCAGCATACCTTGATTTAATTCAACTACATTCCATTATCCTCATTTACCTTTTGTTGATGTTCATCTTATATATTCCTTTCAGCACAATGTCCATTTCGTTAAACTGCTCTTCCAGGTCCCGTGCTGGGCAAACCTCAAAGTTTTTGTATCTTCTCCATAGATTTTAATTCCTACTCCAAATTTTTCTTTTGTTTTCTTTACTGCTTGCTCAATATACAGATTGAATAACATCGGAGAGAGGCTACAATCCTGTCTCACTCCCTTCCTAACCACTGCTTCCCTTTCATGCCCCTCGACTCTTATAACTGCCATCTGCTTTCTGTACAAATTGTAAATAGCCTTTCACTCCCTGTATTTTACCCCTGCCATCTTTAGAAGAAAGAGAGTATTCCAGTCAACATTGTCAAAAGCTTTCTCTAATACTGCAAATGGTAGAAACGTAGGTTTGCCTATCCTTAATCTACCTTCTAAGATAAATTGTAGGGTCAGTATTGCCTCACGTGTTCCAACGTTTCTACAGAATCCAAACTGATCTTCCCCGAGGTTGGCTTCTACCAGTTTTTCCATTCGTCTGTGAGGAATTCGTGTTAGTATTTTGCACGTACCCGTGACTCATTAAACTGATAGTTCGGTAATTTTTACACCTGTCAACACCAACTGTCTTTGGAACTGAAATTATTATATTCTTCTTGAAGTCTCAGGGAACTTCGACTATGTCATACATCTTACTGACAAGATGGTATAGTTTTATCATGGTTGGCTTCCCCAAGGCTGCCAGTAGTTATAATGCAATGTTGTCTACTCCGGGGGCCTTGTTTCGACTTAGATCTTTCAGTGCTCTGTCAAACTCTTCACGCAGTATCATATCTATCATATCTCCTACCTCATCTTCATCTACATCCTCTTCCATTTCCCCATTTCCATAATATTGCTCTCAAGTTATCCTGTTGGTGATAAAGTCACTGGCTTTGGCAAAATAGCTATGAGTAGGCGTCTGGGCCGACCTGGAGTGTAACCGACTGCATTATCCTGATGGAAATTTCATCCGTCAAAGAAGCGTTCAGCAAAAAATATTTTCTGGGACAGTAAGATCTCTCGTTAAAAAGATAAATATACGCCCTACAAAATGGCCTCTGTAAGAAGGTTTTTTGGAGGTACTGCAAGGTAGAGTGTGTCAGTCTTTCTTATACACGGACTTCAATTTAATTCATTCCTACAGCAACAGCAACAAAGCAGCTCTGTAATGTAGGTAGCTCAAGTTAAGTATTTGACGCTGGTGACAAGTGGAAATATTTCAGGATTTTAACAGGACAGACAGATGGAGAATGTATGACAAAAATGTTTTTCCCCTTTTTTTCTAAATCTAATGTTCCATAATCTAAAATACTGGAAAACAACTAAATTAACACTGCTGAACTAATTTTGATCGTTCTCACATCAGACGTTTTAATTGAATATATACGTCGCTTTGGGGTTCAATTCTTTTTTATGTTAATATTTTGCTGTATTAAATTCAAAGTATTACTGCAAGCTAAATTCTTACAAAATAAAATTCGTTTTCATTATGTGACATGTAGAATCAAAGATGGCTACCTCACAGCACGTAACTGAATCATATTGAAAAAAGTAATTAACTCAATTGGAATTATAATCCAGCAAACATCCAGAATTCAATTCAAAATTAAAGCAAAGTAAATTAGCTCCGTCAGAGCTTGGCGGCCGTAAGGAAAACCAGAGAATACTCAGTAGTGTTTATTGCAGGAGGACAATACAAGGTGAGTCACCAACTATTCTTTCCTGAGTTGGAATCTTCAACTGTGGACTGCCGTATATTATGGTGATATCTAATATATCGAAGGCAGGAAGGGTTAAATTTAAGATAGTGCTTTGTGTCACATAGTCAATGTAGTTGAGGATCAAATCCCTATATCCACTAGCCGTTTTGGAATAAGTAGTCCCTTGCCTTTATTAAGTTTGAAACAGTCCAAGTAGAGTATACGCAGGTCAACTGCAACGCCGGAAGTGTTATTGTTATTTGCTAGATGTTAACAGTATCTAAGAGACGCTGAATGAAAGCGAAATTCTTACTTGCCGTAGGGTCTGGCGTATCAGTTTCAGGGACACAGTGCTGACGAGGCCAAGGTCGTGCGACGCCACAGTAGGCTAACGGTAGGAGAGGCAAAACACAGGCTGCAGCGACCAGGGGAGCACAAAGTCGTTTCTCGTCACGAATAACCAGTGGCTCTGAACCGACCTGTTTAATGAAACGACATTAAGTGAAACAATAAACAAAATATAAGACTATCAACAGTCATTGTCGTACTGTTGGAATAAGAATCTGATGCGATGTTTACCCAATTCATCGCTAATTAAAAACCGCCGATTGAAATTATAGTAAAAGATCGTTAGTTTTCGGTCTCTCGTTTCAAGCTGCAGCACTCTCCCCTAATATGAGATTTATAATTTAGTATCTTAGTGTATGATTGTTTTGTCCACTGCAAATGTATCTCAGTAACGTGAGCAGTGATCTGAAACCAGAACGGATAAAAATCTGATCATCCAAATGCTGCTAGACCCATAGTGGAGATAGTTGTATATAATCGTGTAATGAAACTTCCTGGCAGTTTAAAACTGTGTGCCGGACCGAGACTCGAACTCGGGACCTTTGCCTTTCGCGGGCAATTGCTCTTCTGCTAAGTTTGGAAGGTAGGAGACGAGGTACTGGCAGAAGTAAAGCTGTGAGGACGGGGCGTGAGTCGTGCTTGGGTAGCCAGTTGGTAGACCACTTCCCCGCGAAAGGCAAAGGTCCCGAGTTCGAGTCTCTGTCCGGCACACAGTTTTAATCTGCCAGAAAGTTTCATATCAGCGCACACTCCGCTGCAGAGTGAAAATCTCATTCTGGGTAATCGTGTAATATTCGAAAGTCGACATAACAATGTAAATATTCGTCTGTGTTAGCTAGCTGGACCTGTAAAGCGTTGAAATTGTTTACTTATTACTTGTAATGACTTGGAAATCATATGTTAATCAAATTAAGAATTACTAAGGTAAATCCTAACCAAGCAAAATTAGAGGGAAAAATAAACTGATCCTAGTAATATCTGAAAATGGTTTCTTAACTACTTTGTGTTTCGAAATATAAATTCTTGTTCAAGAAGTTCACAACAAGGTGAAACAAGAAAAAAAGAAATAAAAAAATAAATATTTGACTTCGAAACATGTATTAGCTGCTAAATCATCAAGGAAGGTAAGTGATGTCAGTTTTTATTTTGTACTAAGGCAATATACAGTGAAAAATCACTGAAGATGACTCCCACAGATGAATATCAAACTTTAGGCAACGAAATACACCTCAAGCCATAGCCCAAAGCACATACATGGACATGCACAACATTGATTTTTTGCCTTGCGAAAGGGACGACGTTATCCCAGAAATAAATTGTATGGTCCCTGAGCCACAGTCCGACCAAGGTTTTCAGGAATATTCCTTGATCGATAGGCAAATGCTGGAATTCGAAATCCCCTAACAAGCATTCACAGTTTGAATTACCTCTGCTCCATACTTAACCAGTTGGTTTACGAACGACGTTTTACAACAACCTACCTTGCTGTCACGAACTGAAGCTAGAGGATGTAAAAAATTTGACGAAAGATCTCAGCTTTGATGTCAACAGAATTATAGCCTTTATTATATGCCTTGTCCTCTCATCTTAATCTAGGACCTATTGCCCAATTCACTTGGTTTTCACTGGTTTAAAGGTGATTGCCGCAACTGGACATCCATTGCAGAATGTTCGCCACTGGAACTACACCTATGCACTAAGAGATTGGTATTAGGCGGGCCAGGTCCAAGCTCTTCAATGGGATGGAGGTGAAATGGCCGACACTGCCTTCAGCGTGCAAACTGAAAAGTTAAGTATTGGACATAACCTGCAGCGACGTAGTATTAATGTTGAGAATGTTATCAAATTTAAGCTATTACAGACATTAAGAAACTCACTCACACATACTACAGCTTCAGATCATTGTCTAGCTATCTCAGAAACTAAATTTACTGGTTTCTGTCTGCCGGTTCTAATGAAGGTTAACCAAGGTAGTGAGGAAGATGATATAACCCGAAATGCCCTCCAAAATATTCCTATTTGGGGATATTTATGCGCAAGTCTCAGTTTTGTGGGATATGGCGGAAAACAACGGATGTGTCTAGCGCACCAAACCTCAAATACGAAAAGTGTAACAAACACTAAAGAAACAAATGTTCCTGAGGAAATACTGGAACCTTTGCTTGTTACGAAATTACGTGGAAGACGTTCCAGCAGGGAAATTGCCAGCTGCTGTCCTCAGACATACCACTGTGGAATGTCCCAAGAATTTACCGTCTGAAATACGACAATGTCTGACGCACATATGGAACGGAATTTCATCTGCGGTCAGCGTAATGCCGCAGATATGCGGGGATTGCGTCTCAGCGGACGGTCGTAATTAAAACGGCGGATAAAGTCTGCCCGGAACGCCGCGGGGGACGGACCGTGTATCTGTGTTTATTGGCGGCGCCGGCCAAGTTTCGACCAGCTGTGGCGTAATGACTGCCGTAAAGGCGGCTTAATGCGACCGAAGGCGGGGCCCCAGGTCACTAAAAGCGCCGCCGCGGGGTTCCACCAGCGGTGCCTTTATGGCGCTGAATTTTAAACCGAGGCCGCCCGCCGACTGTTCGCGGTCGCGTAACTTCTCTCCGCGTGCCCGTCACTGTACGTAAGCTGCGTAGTTGCCTCTCCAACCTCAACAATTCGCACTCTAGCGTAAATTCTGTCATAAACGTAGATTCTCTCATTAAATACCGGCCACGTGGTCAACGCATTTATCGGTAAACGCAGTGACCATTTTCCGTGGACCATCAAAAGGCAATAACAAAATCCAAATTAATGGACATAATATTTTTAATAATCTGTCAGCTGGTATTACACAAAGAGAAGTTCCTCCCATACACACACCGCTGCACATGAAAATTGCAATACTACGAGTAATAACAAATAATAGATTGTACTTACTGTCGTATAAGATACAATAGGAGACATACATTATTATATTAAGAGGTAATGTGATACACACACAGTGCACAGAGTTGATATCTCTGACAGCAACAACCGCTCTAACTCAGCTGAGCATCGAGTAAAACTGAGCTTGAATGTCAAATGCAGCTTCGACCCTTATGGGTGCTTCAGGAATATCTCAGAGTTCATCATTGTTAATGGCTCATTATTGATGCCGTTCCCGTTTCTCGACAACCGATGACCAGGGAGTAAGAGATCTAGACTGTAGTTCCACGATTGTAGTACCAGACACAGTCTTTGCTCTAGAAATTACTAGTCTTGAACAAAGGTAAGGAAAAGTATGTAATACCGAATATGCAGGATGCATGGTACCTGCTAGCGATATGTAACTTTTTTTGAATTGTATGTAAATATTTCTAATTTAAATGATTTCTTTTAATCAGTAAGGACATTGCTTCACTGTATGTGTACATTAAGGTGTAAGTCTTTGACATTCCATTGTATTTATCTGTGTTTTACGGTGAAACTTATAAGCTATAGGAAAAAGCCAAACGAATTGTTATTTGCATCGCCTAGCAACGATAATAGCAGTGCTTGTGCGTTGTAAAATCTTTGGGCAGGGAGTTGTTGCGCAGAGCGCGCGGAGAGAGGGAGACGGGTTCCAGCGCTTGTAGTGTGCGGAAGTGTGGTGTTAACGCTCTCGCAGTAGAGAGTACCATTTTCGGCGGCATCATGTGCGTGTGCCGGCCAGGTGTCTAGAGCAGGAGTACGGACAGTGGACGGGCGCAAGAGGCTGAATTACTTACGATTGCCCGTTCCTATAATTAGCCGTAGCTCCACAATATGCTACCGTCTTCAACAACAGCAGCAGTTCCAGCAACACAGTTTCGTTGTCGGCTCCGAGTTTCGTCGCATGCCCAGCACTGAAGTAAGACTGTTCATTGGTAGAAAGCATTACGACTAACCCAGCAGCACAACTGAATGTGGTTTGATTGATAAGATTTAATTAATTAATAATCAGCTGAACTCAGGGCGATTGTGTCCTCAGTGCCCCCAGACATTGTTACCACGCACGATTCTTGTTCCTTTTCTTTTCCTAAAATGCTAACTGAGTGTCATAAGAAACAAATTGAATAGTTACAGTCAGTTTGTTAATGAATAATTTCTCTTTTAAGAATTTTAGCCTCAGTCTACTTTCAGTTAATTGTTGTACAGCAGAGGTTTCAGTATATGACTAAAGTAAAGCAATTTCATTTTTCAAGTTTGAGAATCAATCACTGGAAAAAATCCAAATCTAAAGAAATGCACAAATTAAGACTATAGAAGTTTTATTTATTTTACATATAGCTTGGAGCACATGGCTGTTTGGTTTGGTACGTATTCTAGTATTTAATTCTGTTCAAGTCAGTAAAAAAGGCTCAGTTTTCGGACAATAATATGAAATCCAATTTGCAACGTAAGTAACGGCAAAATAAAAAGTGCTTGTCTTTTTTCTAAATTTCTTTGCTGACATTATGTTGAGGTCACTGAAAGTCATTGTTCACGTTACGAAGTTCAATACAGTTTAATTATAAATTTTGAAATCATTACTCGATTGCCTTTTTTTCAAAATTTAATGCCAAACATAATGTAACAGTGACTTCTCAGTGTTCTTTAACATTAAATAGAATTAGTGTCAAAAAACGTGACAACCTTCAGTTGCCACGTCAGTATTTACTAATACATGTTTTTCTTTCCCATCATCTTGTACAGTATTTTGAATGTAAATTCCCCTAGTGGGCTGGCGACCGTTAATTATTTCCTTTTCGTTCATTAGTGTAACTTTTGGATTCATGATCAGTGGTATGCCTTTTCTGTCAAATGTTGTCAGTGAGTGAATGCACAAAATAACTTTCATTTTCCAAATTATAGCCCTGTTCGGTTTAATTACTTTTTACTTTTAGTAGACTTTCCATCAGAAGGGTCGGTTGTACATTTTCCTCCTACTTATCGGTTTCACTTCTCCGGGAAAGATAGCCTTATCCAATTAGAAAACTCCATTAGGCGTACACTCTATCCACGGTCATATTTTTTATCGCAAGCAGGACAGGCCGATTAGTAAGAGGGCAGTTACAAGTAGTGTGGAAGCACCATAGAGCATTACATTGTCATCCATTGGTCGAGTGGCGCCACTGTAGTGACATGTGGATCGTGCACCGCGGATGGCTGAGCTCAGAGGTAAATGATGCCATACAGCGGTAAATGAGTAGCAAGTAGGGAGGTGTCACCACGCCACAGCGAGTCTCTTGTTATGGCAAAGTGACTATGCACCGGGTTTTAGTGTAACAAATGGGCGTTGGAGGCATATAAATGAGTCTGGGTTTTAAAGCGGGGATCGCTCGCCATCGCCGGAAGTCAGGAGTACCACCACGATGCCAGGCGGACGCTGGGCAGCGAGGAGACTAGGCTCCACCATCAGCAGCAACGTTTTCGAAACCGGACTGTGCCTACGGTCTGCATTAAATCTTTCACGGAACTTGCTGTCACAGCCCTGACAACCTGCCGTCTGTGCCTGTTGTCACCGCTGCTGGGTTCTCAGTGGCAGTTTGTGCCACAGCACCTGCCGCCAGCCGACTTCTGTGCGAGGGCACTTGGTTGGACCTCACTCCAACACTCCATTTCCACAGCAGCGTGAGGAGCCCAGGTGGCATCTCCCTAGTGGGACACCACCACAGCACATCACGACGTGCCGCTAATAATAAGTCACGGTTTACAGACGATGCGAGCCTCAGCAGCACAAGTGGCGAGCTGCCACCCATTTGTCAGCCTCATCTGGGAGTAATGAGGAGAGGGATGCTTTGGATCAATGTAAGCTCTTGGTAACTGTTAACGGTGTTAGCCCTGGACCCCACGGGCTTTCACCATCACTCACTTATTCCCCAGCGTCCCCAGCATATTACAAGACTGTAGCTGACCAGAGCTACAGTGAAATACCCTCTGAATCGAAGTAGGCCAGGAAATCACTGGCTAGATACAGTCTTACGTTTGGGAAGAGAATGACGTTCAAACCTCGAATCTAGAGCGTAGCCACTGGTCTTAAAACATCAGAAATGTTACAGCTGCTGTCCGTATTACTGGCTATGTGAATCATTGTTGTTGTAAGGTTTTTAACACGGCTGTCAATCAGCGACTGTTGTATAATACATAATTTTGAAAAACACAGCCCTCAGTCACGCACACAATTATTTTGTGACCTGTTTCTGTGTCACAAGGGACACCTTCTTCGGACAAAATTAAAACTAAATGTTACAGCATAACGTACCAAAAAATACGAAAGCTGCGGTCATACCTGACAGCGTCAGATAGTCAGAATTAGAATAAAATGCAACAGAGGTGCAAGCCACTAGGGGCTGTCACGTGTCCTCTGCTACAGTCAACACGAAACTGAAACATCATGTGACATTTTTACTGCTCATATACGTAAATTAAAAAAAAACACTTTTTTGGCTTTTATGACGTATCTATTATAGCAAGCAGTAATATCATTTAATGGATTATTTCGTATATGTCTTCTTTATGCATTTATCCTGGAACTTTTGTACTACAGCCAGTCATTCTTTAGTTGTATTTTATATCATGCTGTATCCCACAATTGTAATTACTTCATGTACACCGTTCAGGTGTTGTTTATTTCCCTCTCTGCAGTTACGAGAGATGTTTACAAAATAGCTTGTTTTACAAATTAGCCACCAGATGGCGGTATTGTCTTGAAGTTGCCGTGACGCACAAGTCACATGATGTTTCAGTTTTGTGTTGACTGCAAGCAGAGTACACATGGCAGCCCCTAGTGGCTTGCACCTGTGTTGCATTTTATTATAATTCTGACTACCTGACGCTTTCAGGTATGACTGGAGCCTTCGTTTTTTTTGGCACGTTATGCTGTAACATTTAGTTTTACCTTTTTCCGAAGAATGTGTCCCTTGTGACACCGAAACCTAGGACACAAATTAATTGTGTTCACGATTGAGGGCTGTGTTTTTCAAAATTTTCATTGCTGTTGTACTGCGTCTACAATGCCACTCCGCTCCTTTACGCCGATGCACCCATGTCGTCACGTCAGGTGCTGGGATAGTATGACGACGAACGCTAACTGGCGTTGTGCATTCCCACCGGAGCCTGTGTTTACTGATACGTTCATACTGATGACGTACGGACAAGCGAAACATTTATGAAGAGACTGCACTGTCCCACTCTGTTCCAATTTCGGTGAGCTTACCATTGTCCGAGTGTCTCTCTCTGCTGACACATGTAGAAAAGCCGTAATGGTGACGGTCTATGGTGCTCTCGGCTTTGTCTTACTCTCTGTGTGAATTCCTGCTTGCTACTCTATGTATGTGACATGGCCTAGCGAACAATATGTCTGCCCTCTGAGGCACTAGTCACGCAGGGCCCATGAGACTCTGAATGACGTTGTGAACTTTCTGAACCCATTGATTCCATATTCGGGCAACAGTCGTGGAATCCCAACCAACGTGACCATATGTCGCGGAACAATAAACAATAGTCCCAAACGGTCGGAATGCTGCCGCTCTCGATGCCCGACAAGCGCTGGTACACGTTTAATCTTCTTCCACGAAGCACAACACAACCTTCCCAGAAACACAGAACATTGAAATGCTATTTCTGAATGATAAACATGCTGTTTAATCTTTCCACAACGAAAATAATGTAGGTGTTGTCACTATTACCTACTTCAGGCGGTTGCACTGAAATGCTAACCATTTGCATATATAAAGTCACCATAAACCTCCTGAAGTAGTCAGATATGCCTGCTTTGCAACATCTCTTCCAAGTCTTGAACCAAAATAAGAGCATGTAATTACAGCTGCTGACACTAAAAGATACAAAAGTTCTTTTAGAGTGATATTGGAGCGGATGCTGCGTTCTTCAAACGTGTCACTGCTTCAGCTCTCTCTGAGCCATCGTACGAAGAGTTGTCACCCCCTCATAGATATACTTGCAACGATATCCCCCAACACCGTAATTCGTACCTCTCAAATATATTCACTTGGAATGTCCGCCCATGACGTACCTTTCATGACGTACTCACTAGATTGATCCAAAAATAAATCGCTACTGACTACATACGGAGACTCCAAACGCGTTAATTTATATGAACTTCCAACTGAGGTGCAAGAAATAGTTTGGGGCCGGGACATCTTCTACCCCCTTCTCGGGGATGAAAGGATAACTTGGGTTTACTAAAAACCTTAAGAAGCTACAGAACAGTTACGTTCTCTCAAGCCCGAAAAAGTAAGAAGGAAACCTGCGCCTTGGTTAACTGAAGAACTAAAACAGCGTTTTAATCTCAGAGACGATTCACATCGGACGAACTAACTACACTCTACGCCTAGACATCATGTTGCTTGCAGGCAGAACAGTTGCACAGTCAGTCCAAGCCGTGAAAGACACGGAACTCTTGCATGCTCGTATAATAACCGACGACAAAAATACACCATCTCTCCTATGGAAAAACCTGCATGGGTTTGGTGTAAGCAAAGTAAAAGCTGCACCTGATCCCATTGTGACAGCCGAAGAACTGAACCGGTACTTCACTTTACGTACTAGCACAAGTGAACCACAAAGGAAATTGAGACTCATTGATTATCATTGATTACTTCATGGGGTTAAACGATTGTATCCACGGAAAATTCTATGAAAAACATGTTACTTGAAGCATCGTCAAAAAATCGATCAAATGTATCGGATCAGCATCCACTGGACATCACTGACCCGTTACTGCGCAGTATAACAAATACGTGCAACCACTCTTTAACCACAAATGCTTTACCCGAGGCCTGGAAACAGGGACCAGTTAAACCAGTATGTACTACAGTGTGCAAGAAGTAATGAGAATGTCTCCATGCCCTACAAAAATACAAAAATGTGTTCCTTCTTGACCTGAAAAAGAAAGTAGTATAGGTATCTAGATAGATCAAGGAGCTAATGGAGGAAGACTTCCACCACTGCTTCCATCTGTGGAAAATTCGAATGGAGCAAGGATAGCGGAAGGGAGTGTATTGAGGGTGACAGTAAATAAACAAGTTCGTTTTTGAAGTAAAATGTTATACAGCAGTAATACCGTTATTTTATAGCCACACTTCGTATAATGCAGCACTACGGAGTAATTCGCATTTGACTTCTAAATAAAGTTAATTTTATCCACGAAATACCCCTCTGTAGCCTTCTCCTCAGAGTGGCGAGGGTGCATTAATCAAACGGGCACATTTCACACCTCTTCGTCACGTCGCACAATAAGCGACCAAAATTGCGCCTGATGTAGCGCCTCTGATGGGCGAAGGCACAACAGCACGTACTCTGGTAGGGGTTCCGTCACAAGCATCCGATGATAAATTGTTTCCGGGCCTTCGTCAGGAAGTCAAATACGAACGATGGATTCTCAGGCGGGCCCAAAAAATTCTAAGGAATGCTTCCCAGCCCGTGGCACGCACGTAGTTAGCAACATCCATCATCGTTATCGATGAGGCGTCGACTGTGCTATCGACACTCAGCTATCCATCAAACGCTTCCTCTCCCCCCTCCATACAGCAACGTGTACCTTCGTGACACGCGCTTGCAAGCGAAACGAAGTTCTGCAGAGGTTTTGTCACGAAATGTTCGCAGTTCACACTTGGTCGAATTATGGGGCCGTCACACATAGCTCATAAAAAAACAAATGCGACTCTTTGAAGCTATACAATATTGATCGTGGATGTTAGTGGGACTTAAGTTCCTTCATATTTTCGTGTCACTTGTATAACCTACCAGTCACAAGATATAATTTACACAAAACACTGTTTTTGAAATATGTATAATAAGCTCACCAGGCAAAATATTAACCCCCTTAAACAGAACACTGATCATTTTGTTGTAGAAGTGCCATGTGACCCAGCCGGCCGGTGTGGCAGAGCGGTTCTAGGCGCTTCAGTCTGGAACCGTGCGATCGCTTCGGTTGCAGGTTCGAATCCTGCCTCGGGCATGGATGTGTGTGATGTCCTTAGGTTAGTTAGGTTTAAGTAGTTCTAGGTTCTAGGAGACTAATGACCACAGCAGTTGAGTCCCATAGTGCTCAGAGCCATTTGAACCATTTTTGAACGAATTCTGCCTTATGACAGAGTGCCTTGTCATACTGATACCAACAGTCATCGTCTCCTAACTGTTCCTCTGTCGTACGCAGTACATAATGCAGTAAAATGTATCCATATCTTTCCGCATTTAGCGTTTTCCTCAGTGCAATAAGGACATACCACGCTAACAACGAAGAGAGCCTCATACCGTAACACCACATCCTGTGTACTTCACTGCTGGCCCTAACATGAGGGCAGGTAACGTTTTCCGGCCATTCGTCAAATCCAAACACTTCCATCCAATTGCCACAAGGTACAGCGTTATTCATCACTCCACATCACTCGTTCCTATTCACTCTCTGTTCAGTGCTGTGGCTCTTTGCACCATCTCAAGCGTTGCGAAAGGCACTGATAACCTCGCCGTTAAAGGTCTATAAACAACACACACACACACACACACATATATATATATATATATATATATATATATATATATATATATATATATATATATATATATATATATATATATATATAAGCTTCGCTTAGCATTGACTGTAGTAATGTGCGGCTTATTAGGAGATGCTCGGTCATCGTACCCCATCCCTTCTAATTCCCTACGCACAGTACTTTTAGGAGATGGAACGCTGGTAGCACTTCGGAACTCAAGAGTGATTCCTTCGGCTGATTTCATGCTATTTAATACAACCTCATCACAATTATCGACTACCCTTGGTTCGTCAGCATATGTGGTCTGCCTAGTCTTGGTTTTGTGGTAGTTTTTCATTTACGTTTCCGCTTCACAATCACATCCCCCACGGCCGACTCTGGCAGCTTCAGAAAAGTTGAAACGTCCCTAATATATTTCGTATCCAGGTGACATCCAACAAGTAGCCCACGTTCGAAGCCCCTGAGCACTCCTGACCGATCCGTTCTCCTGCCATCGCTTCTCTGCTGACAACACAACACTCTCCATCTCTTATCACACCCGTGGTTCCCCCTCTAATGACATCTCGTGATATTACACTACACAGGGGTGTTCCGATACAGTTGGCCGTATAGAGTATATATCGTGAAGTATAGCTTTCTGACTTTAAAACAAGTGCCGAAGAAGAATCGTATGGGTCATTACATTGTCTTCTCGGCTTACATTGGCGTCATCTAATATGTTCCGCACGAAGACCTTAAAAACGCAGAAAACACTCAGTTAGTCGAAAATGGTAGGCTGAAACAGTTACCTATGCTGCATCCACTTGGCTCTCAAGTTTCATCAGATGTTTCCTTCGTAAAACTCATACGCTGCTTAGACCTGTGCGCATAGCTCTTTAACAATATCTGTGTGGAATCTACATTATGTCCCAATCGTACCACGTAGCTATGCTAATTAGTAACTTGTATTACAAGGGCCGTAAAACTTCCCACAGGCTGTAAGACAATTCATAGCCAAAAGGAATAACTATTCGTTAAACTACAGGAGCTTGTCCAGTAGTTAATTAATCATTCCACGCGGAAATGCCTTTTACGGCGCAGAGAGACATTTCCGTGTACACAGAATTAAGATGTAACGCAATCAAGTGAATGACAAAATAATTGATTTCGAGAGAATTTCACCTAAGCGTTCATGTCTATGTGCGCAACTTTCGCATTCTCAAACTGAAAAGAAAATGCGACAGTGGGTTCCGAGGTACACTTGCACATACTTCTAACACGACATAACTTCTTAGGAGCAAAATGTCATCTCTTTAGTATCATGCATTGATTTTGCCACTGAATCTCTGACTATCTGCTACTGACTCTCTGACGGTCCCATATAACAGCCGTTCCAGTATTTATATGCCCGCATCGGTCGTCAGTGCGGAGAGTCTGTTTGGCTACACCAGCTGGCTAATCATTAATCTCGTAATTCCCTACAGTCTCTGGAAGGACTCCCCAGACGAAATTTTTCAGCTCTCCTACTAGGTAATGTAATAAAGAAATTTTATTTCCGTATTCCCTGTTTGTTAAAGAATTTCAATGAAACTCATATTCCTCACTCTAAAATCATGCACATATGTTTTAATGTACTTTGTCACACTAAGAAATTCAGGTATTTGTGGTCTGTGAAGTACAAAAGTGAATCAGCATAGTGTCACCATTTTAACTGTCACCGGTGGAGTGGTACCCCAAATGACTATAGTCGAAGGAAAATTTATACGGAATCTATACGGTTTGTGATAAAAATTCGGAAAACACAATTATCTCCTACAATTTTATGTGTATTGAAAGCTAGCTTGAGGCTGATGTTTTCCTGTTTTTCGAAGACAGGATCCAGAATCTGGATTCTCTAACTTCATTCTGCATTAGATACAATGTTAACGAAACAATTTTACCTGAAATTAACACAACAGCCAGGCTTAAATTACTAGATGTTAACATTAACGTAACGCTGTGTCGTATTCGTAAACAAAGCAGGTTGTTATACATGAACCTTAGTATTGCACAACTGTCATGCGATAAATTTATCTGTGTCACTTCTTGCAGTGGGGCTCTCTCTTAATTAAACAACTGTGTGTCTGTCTGTCTTGGATAATATGTGGTTCCGGATCGCATCAGAAACCTATTTCTTGTTTCCACTGTTTCTCATGGTACACACGTGATTGATTATCTGTATTTAAAACGGCACTTTTAACATTTCTATAGACATTAAAACTGATGAAAGAACTACAGAAAACCTAAACATTATGATAAAAGTCTGTGCTACCACAGACTATTGTTTCACCTTCTTTGAGAATTGAACAGATTTGTGCGCTGGTTGACTTACAATGCATTACGAAAGTTAATTATACTTGTAACTATTCCTCAAACAGTCGAAAAAGGCTGTTCTTGTTGGAAGCCATTCGTCAAAGGCGTTATTCACGGAATTGGGGAGATTCAAACAACAGGCTTGCCACCCGCAGCAAGCTACGAGGCGAACAATAAAACTTCTTCCAAAGAATCTGTTATCTCGCACTCCCTCCCACCGGCCCCCGGAAGCTACACATAATAAAAGTTTAGAGCTTTGTTTGCGGTTTCTACTCCCTCATGCTTCAGCTTGCAGCAATTCAAAGTTTTATGAAAGACCAGAATCGGTCTATCCACTTCTTTTATTGCTCTTTCAGAAAGCAGTTTCTTAACAACATGCCATAACCAATCGTTATTTTCGCAGAAGTAAAGCGCAAGTGTTTCTTTTTCGCCTCCCGACCAGTTTAGCTTGGAATTCAGAGGTAGCGTGTGACACACCAGTACCTGTTGGTTATCATATCTAGTAACTGACTGTTAGGCTTGCTTTTAAGTGAAGATTACACACGTTTGTTCCTCTCCGTTAGAGAAAAGAGTACTTTACAAGCGCACATACCTTGATGTTAAGGATGATGAGGTATTTCAGGCTTGTATATGTCCTTGGGGTGGATTCTAGATGTGTCCTTTTCTTCTTTTTACCCGCCTGTATTGCCTGTCGCACAAAAAGATCAAGCACGATGGGTGTACCTAATTAATATACGAACCCACACAAGCTGCTGTTCAGAATGGGGATGCTACTCATATCTACGAATCAGAATGAATTAGTCCTGTTTCACTCGCAGTTGGAAGTACTTGAGGTCAGTAAGCACATGACGCAAAACAGTTATAGTTAAGTATTAGATTATTGAATCAGCCAGCCACAGGCACTGTATTCGACTCCAAAGATCACATTTATATCTAGCTTAAGTGTAATTCATATATGGGTTTGTTTCTTTTCGATTCTTAATTTCATGATTTTGCGTTTATTGTAAGCCTCTCACTGGAACGTCTCGATTTATTTTACAAGAATATAATTTTATTCCTTCTCTGTGGACCCACGGTACAATGTGATAGTTAATCCTTGTATGGGGATCATTTATTCTTGCTAACTTAATTTATGCCTCTGTCACAATATCCACACAACTCTTACACTACATACAGCTTAAATATTGTGTGTGCTCGTTCTGTATTACTTTCGTGTCATTCATTGTGTAATCTGTAATGTAAGAGCCTTGTATACTTAGCCTGTCATTATGTTGTCTACATAATTTATACCAACCTGCGACTTCGTAGTGTAAAATAAACAGTAAGTATTGTGAGTCAGTTTGAACATGTCTCCTTCTCCTTCTTCTTCTCACGTCTTCAAACATTAAGGTGGTTACCAGAAGAACGCCACACTACTCTGTCTGCGACCTTCCTCTTACGCTCGATATGCGTGAAGCAGCAGCTATTCTTCGTGACGCAACCGATGTTTTCCAGTCTCGGTCTACCTGTTATGTTCTTCCCTTCTACCATCCCTCCAACGATACTTCTAATGACGCATCGTGTCTCAGCAGATGGCCGACCCTTGTCTCCCATTTGTGTTGTATAAGCTTCAAGAGACACAGATACCTTCAGTCTGCAGAGCACATCTTTGATATTTTGTCTGCCCACCAAATTTTCACCATCCTGCGGTAGCAGCCCTCCTCGAAGGCTATTGCTTTGTGTTTTTCTGCTTCTCCGAGTACCCACGTTCCATTTCCGTAGAGCATCACGTTCCGAAAAAAGTCTTTATGAAGTTCTTCCTGAGATGTCTGTCTATACAGCTGCAGGTGACAAGTTTCCTTCCCTTTTTGAAAGGAACTTCTGTATCGTGGTTTCGGCTTGTAATATCGTTCTTTGACCTTCAATTTCCTGTAATTTCACTTCTTAGGTGGTCGAAGGATTCGACTGTCTCCAGTCGCTCATGTTGTATTTATATCGACACGGTGGATGAAATTTCCACCAACAGTATTTGCCCGATAAGAGCAGACGTAGTGCCGTACGCTATGTGATCAAAAGTATACGGACACCTGGCTGAAAATGACTTACAAGTTCGTGGCGCCCTCCATCGGTAATACTGGAATTCAATATGGTGTTGGCTCACCCTTAGCCTTCATGACAGCTTCCATTTTCGCAAGACATTCAGTGAGGTTCAGGAAGGTTTCTTGTGGAATGGTAGCCCATTCTTCACGGAGTGCTGCACTGAGGAGAGGTATCGATGTCGGTCGGTGAGGCCTGGCACGAAGTTGGTGTCCGGAAACATCCCAAACGTGTTCTATAGGGTTCAGGTCAGGACCCTGTGCAGGCCACTCCACTGCAGGGATGTTATTGTCGTGCAGCCACTGCGCCACATTTCTTGCATTATGAACAGGTGCTCGAAAGTGTTGAAAGATGCAGTCGCCATCCACGAATGCCTTTTCGACAGTAGCAAGCAAGACGGTGGTTAGAACATCAATATAGGCATGTCCTGTGATAGCGCCAAGCAAAACAACGAGGGGTGCAAGCCCCCTACACGAAAAGCACGACCACACCATAACTCCACCGCCTTTGAATCTTACTGTTGGCACTACATACGCCAGCAGATGACGTTCACCGGGCATTTGCCATGCCCACACCTTGCCATCGGATGGCCACATTTTGTACCGTGATTCGTCACTCCACACATCGGTTTTCCACTGATCAATCGTCTAATGTTTACGCATCTCACACCAAGCGAGGCTCGTTTGGCATTTACCGGCGCAATGTGTGGCTTATGAGCAGACACTCGACCATAATATCCTAGTTTTCTCTACTCCCGACTAACTGTCGTAGTATTTGAAATGGATCCTGATGCAGTTTGTAATTCCTGTATGACGGTCGGGAAAGATGTCTGCCTATTACACATTAGGACTCTCTTCAATTGTCGGCTGTCTCTGTCGAGTCAACAGACGAGGTCGGACTGTACGCTTTTGAGCTGTACGTGTCTTTTCACGTTCCCATTTCACTATCACATCCGAAAATGTGGATCTATGTATGTATAGGAGTGTGAAAATCTCGCGTATAGACTATGACACTAGTGACACCCAATCACCTGACCCCGTTAGGAGTATGTGGATTCCGCAGTGCACCCCATTCTGCTCTCTCACGATGTCTAATGACTGCTGAGGTCGCTTATAGGGAGTACCTGGCAGTAAGTGGCAGCACAATGCGCCTAATATGAAAAACGTATGTTTTTGGGGGCCCGCATTTCGTGGTCGTGCGGTAGAGTTCTCGCTTCCCACGCCCGGGTTCCCGGGTTCTATTCCCGGTGGCGTCAGGGATTTTCTCTGCCTCGTAATGGCTGGGTGTTGTGTACTGTCCTTAGGTTAGTTAGGTTTAAGTAGTTCTAGGGGACTGATGACCATATATGTTAAGTCCCATAGTGCTCAGAGCCAGTTGAACCTTTTTTGTTTTTGGGGGTCTCCGGATACTTTTGGTCACATAGTGTGCATTTTCTCGTCATCAAACATTACGCTAGTATCCTGGATTAAAGCCTCTCTGCCGTCCCTCATGATGGGTGGTCCTACGCACTATTGATGGTGATCCTCCAGTCCAATGAGGACGTTAAGTTCAGCGGCCCCCTTGGTGCTATTCTAGATGCGTGTACCATATGTCAGCGCCGAATTTCACGTTCTCCCTTCTCTCATCATCATATAACACAAGCATTACCTTAAGGTATACACCCACCTACTAGAGTCACCTTCAGTCAGCAGATGTACTTCAGACGAATTCCCATAAACGATATGGAAAGAAGTTATAATAGTGCGCGGGGGAGGAAACGCTTCCCGATTTGGCAGCTGAACATCTCGGGTCGCCAAACCAGTAATGCCATGCAACTCTTTCTTTCCTCCTTCCTTCTACTATAATCTTTGTCGAGTATGAACTATTTATTTGTAATTTCTCTAATTTCAGTTCCTTTCCCATACATTTCTCCCAAACCAACGACATATTTCAAACATAATCAGTTTAATGAGCACCCGGTATGACATTCCCTTTCTGATGCCACGGGAAAAGATTCTGCGTATTTGTAATGTCTTTAATTTCTTGCTCATTAGTGTCTCTTGGCAATGTTGGTTAGCTGTTACTTGAGGACTGCCTAAGAACACGAGAACAGGTCTGTATCAAACAAACGGTTGTTAAAATTAAATGCTGCTTATTTCGTTTTCAATCATAAATGTGAATTTTTTGTACCAAGAAATGACGGAATAGTCTACTAACATGAGAATCAATTCACGATTACTGGGGGCTTGAATTGATTCTCGGTGTTGATGAGAAGTACTTGTACTATCGTAGCTAGCGGGCACCGACACGAGACCGATTTAACATTAGAAACATAGGAATTTCCGATTTGTGTGTGATCTTCGAGTGGAGTGAAAATAGCATACCTATTTAGTGCCTCGACCGTGTCGTATAACGTATCTACCAAGCAGCATTTGCCATAAGTGCTGCTCTCCTGCTCTCAAGTCACGAAATTTGCTGTGGAAAGCTATTATTAGGTGACGGAAGCCAATGGAGAGCATTCTCTGCTGTAAACAACGTTCAGAGATTGTTATCAGTGGTTTCGGTGATTGAAAGACAACGATTTTGAGATGAGTGGAAAAATGCGTACTGGTCGACATGGTGCACATGAGCTCCTGCAACCGGGTCAAACGGTGAATACTGAATGAAGGCTGCAAAGCACAGTTATTCGATTTTGATCGAACACTTTCGGCCAGCAAAAAGTTGCATATTTGTTCCCGTACTTATTTCCTTTCTGAGCTCTAATGCACCTAAACATACCAAATACCTGATATTACATACAAAACATCGATTTAACCTAGTGAGGGAAACCAACTGTATAATTTTAAAGGAATCATCCTGGCCTTCTCAGTTTTCGATTTAGGGAATCTCCGAGAACCTAAATCTAGATTGCTCTACAGTGTTCGAACTCAGCTGCTTGTGAGTCCAGTACTTTAATCACTAAACCAATCCTCTGTCATCACTACATACATCACACTGTTCCTTTTCATCTTCTGAGAATGTACTCCTCATAATGCCCCTGAAGACATCAGCAGTAGAGCAAAAGGGGGGGGGGGGGGGTGTCACCCCACTCTCCATTGTTTCCAAATGTATTCAAGATGGTGGTGATGATGTCATCCAAGATGTCGGCATGTAGACTTGGCAACAGCGCATGACGTCGTCCCAGATGGCGAATTTTGGCGGAAAAATAGGGCAATTGTGTTATGTCCACTAACCTAACCTCCAGTAAAAATGACGGGAATTTTGAATTTTGGCGGGAAAATAGGTCAATTGTGCTATGTCCAATAACCTAAGCCTCTAAAAGGAAATAAAATAGGGAAATTTTGAATTCCAACAGGATAATGCATGCAAACCGTACTTGTCCTTCTTACTATTCATTATCATTTATTATCATTCATTATTACCATTTATTATCAATGATTATCGTTTAGTATCATTTATTATTATTATTTATTATTACTGGCATACCTCCACTAGAAAATTCCCTCCAAATTCAAATTCCAAAACGATAATGGCTGCAAAATCATAGTTTTATTTTTTATTATTAATTATCATCCACCATTTATTCTTATTTATTACTATTTACTATCATTTATTAGTTATTATTATTTATTATCATTAATTATTAATTATTATTATTGGCCTACCTCCACTAGTATCGAATATCCTGCCATGTTTAAATTCGCACGTCATAATCTCTGGAGACTGTACTTTTATTTATTATTATTATTATTTACTATTATTTATTAGCATTTATTATAATTTATTATTTTTCAAGATGGTCGATTTTTGTGGCAAAAAAGCCAGTTCTCTTACATCCATAACAAAAAGTCTGTCACAAATTCAAATTCAAACATGATAATCTGTCACACCTACGAAAAAAAAAAAGAAAACAATTGGGCCATATGCACTAACCTAAGTCCACCTCATCGTACGAAGTTTGAATTTTTCGCTATTACTTATTGTTTCACTCCCAAGAGATGAAAATCACGTCAAATAATAATAAAGTGCACTTTTACTAACGTAAGTCACCTCCTGTGAATTCGTGGGAAAAGGACTGAAGTCTTTATTTAAAACAGTATCGTCATCACTTGTTCTCCAACATCACATCTTCGAGATCGCAGCAGCATCCACCGTGCTCGCTACGAGGTCTGGAGTCCAACTGTGTATTAGTTCGTATCTCAGCCACCTGAGGACGTTAACGTGACGTCAATTAAGATGGCGGGAAGAAAGCCAATTGGGCCACGTCCACCATGTTTGAATTTTAGCGGTCAATTATGCTTCCGCTGCTAAATTATTAAAATCTCGTCCCTTGTACTACGCTAATTCACAAGGTGGAACACTGACTCTTTCTTTTAGGCATTACGTTCATGCAGGTGTGTGCCAACTGACTTCTCAATGCTCACAGCGTACTCCAGAGCGCAGCTGAGGTACAATCGGCCGGCTGAGCCCCGCTCCATCGGCCACTCCCTAGCCGGCTGACTTCCCGAACAGCCCTGGCCAGCGCGCCAGGTAGGCGGCGAGCGGCGCCTCAGAGTCCAGCCACAAACGGTCAGCCGTGTTCATGTTAGAGTCTGGCTACGTAAACATCTTTTCGAGCACTTAACACTGGACAGGATGGAACCTTTCGACCACGCGCTGGACAAAGGACACGTTCCACCCCAAATTTATTTTTCTGAACAGTTTCGAACCTGCCGATACCTACCTCACACAACCGCCCGAGATGTTTGGAAAGTGACACGTTAAAAGCTATATCAGTCCTAAAGTTCGCAAATTGCCAGCACCGACGGACAGGAACCGACACGCTTGTTTTGTCGAAACCACCCTCACGCCACATAAAGTGCCACCAGCACGTGTGATGGAGCACAAAGGACGCTCTCATCCCCATAAACTTTGGAATTCCAGACCGATAGACAGGAACCGACACACTCGATCTGGAATGTTTTATCTACCGAGTTGGAAACTTCCTTCACATTCAAAAAATGGTTCAAATGGCTCTGAGCACTATGGGACTTAACTTCTGAGGTCATCAGTCCCCTAGAACTTAGAACTACTTAAACCTAACTAACCTAAGGACATCACACACATCCATTCCCGAGGCAAGATTCGAACCTGCGACTGTAGCGGTCGCGCGATTCCAGACTGTAGCACCTAGAGCCGCTCTGCTACTCCGGCCGGCTTCCTTGAGCCACTTGGCACTGTCGGACAAAAGATGCTCTCACTAAGTTAACTGATTACCTGATTCTCATTATTCAGCCCACATGCTTCGATTATCTAATCCAAGATCTTCGCGAAAACACACGTACATACACATGAGCCATCGCGCGCACCTGCCTTAGTACCTCCGCAACTGAATGTAATGAAGTTCGCATGAGTATTAATTAATCTGATCAATTAATTAACCTCTCTGATGTGGAAAACTGCCACGTCCACCTAGACTTGGAATCAATTTTCGCCACTGCCATGCCCACCTGGACTTGAAATAAAATAGTTAAAGATCCTACCGCCCACCACGTCATTTTACTGACCCATGTTCATTGGCTAACATGTACTAACGCTTGCTTCCATTTACTAAGGTACACTAACGTGTACTAACCTACATTAACTTTATCACATTATGTCTATACAAAGAAGCCAAGCTTCCATTCTGATGGTCAGTTCGTGTTTTGCTACCAACACAAGAAAATTGTCGAAAACGAAGCCACTAACCTTAGTCACCTGTGATGACTCACAATCGTCTGCTTTGCCTCTCTCACACACCACGAGCGCGAGACCACCCACATCACAGCCTGGACCTTTATACTCGCGTCGGACATAGTCCTCTGTAAATATTCTAGCTAAACTATAACCTTAATACTGTTCTTCAATCCACACGGTCTAGCACATGGCCAGAGCACACCCCCCAGTACCTAAGCCGAGAACATTGCTCGTTCCATCTTTAGTTAACGGCTGAGAGACGGAGATATGCTGCAGTCACTTCCCTCGCGCTCTCGTAGCTACTCGCCTCAGCAATTCGGTCCTACAAAACCTCCAAGTAGAAAAACTAAGAACCATCTCGAACTCTCTCATATTCTATATCGTCCCACAAATACTTAACGTACATTTTATTTACGCATCGAGTATACCTATCACTCTCATACAAAAAACACTCGCCCTGATGTGCCTGGTGTCATGTTGCACAGTCGGCAGACACATAAACAGCTCCTAATTTCAGTGTACAATATCAAACTGCTCCTAAACAATACATTACACAGAACTGTAAACACCATCACTCTTCTTAATCTGTCCAAATAACACATAGCAAACTAACTAAACAGACGCGCGCAGTCAACCTGTCCCACACTAAGTCACACGTCCGACAGCTCTCAATTCGCTCAAAGGCCTCTGTTCGACCCCTCAAACATGACTTGATGACAGCCACATTCACAACTAACACCTGAGAAATTCATATCACCGACATGCCGAACATGACTATCCAAGCCAGGCCACGCGAGTCGTCTGTCACCGACCTAACTTAGTGCGGTCCAACACACATGTTAAGGCCGCATTTAATTGCTTCCCGGCCTATATGCGACACATCTCGACCTTCACGTCTGTTGTCAGAATAGCCTAGAGCGAGTTCACACACACACCGTCTGCACACATCCCAGCGTTTCCCTCCCCTCACAATCTAAAACGATCATCTGACAATGTAAAAAAAAAAAAAAATAAGAGCCTAGTCAACCTCCCTGAAATTGTAAAGTGCCCCCAAAAATAGTTAACGCTCGCTTTAGTGTATTCTCAGCTTATTTAACAGAACCTGTTCACGAAAATAATACTGAATGCGCTACTAACCACCTACCATTCCAGCTCTCAACATACGCAAATGTTCTCAACCCTCCTATATCCCAGCAGAACCGATTAATCATTATTATTCCTTCTTATCGAATTTACTGGCCCAATTTCCTAAGGATCCGTTATCGAAATACCAACCTGCTTTTCTTTATGAGGCTTTCTGTGCTTACTTTTACAGAGATCGCTAAATTACTTCCACAGCCCCCTCAGTCTACACACTCACACACACACACACACACACACACACACACACACACACACACACACACACACACACAGTCATCCTCTCTACTCATCCCATAACATAAGCAATAGCAACTTTACAATCCATTATTTACAAACCCTACACAATGTAAGCCACATTAACTTTACAATACCCAGTATATGCCCCAATTCTCTCCATTCCCAAGAAAGCACTGTGAACTTGCTATTTCTTTCTACACACGCCACACTCAGTGGTAATCAGCCCTTCTACATCAACGGACGGAAGTCTCTCTCAGAACTGTTCCACAAATTCGGCGATCGCTTCCCCTCAACACAAATGTGTGACTCTCTGCTCCTCTTCCTTACCAGCTCCCTTTTTTCTACAAACTTATCCAGACTCATATACTACAAGAACACACCAATTTTTTTCTAAGTACAGCATACTGTAAATCACTGAATAACAAGAGACAAACAGACCAAAAAATTATATTCGCACTCTCGAATACCGAAGTCGTTGATGTCATTATACTTGCAGTTAAATCTTACGTTCGAGGTCTGAGTTGCTTGGCATCCCACAATGAGCTAAGTATCGGAAATACATTCTCTTGACCGCTGTTACTCTGGAAATATCTCTACCGTACTTAGGACTTCCTCTCTACTCATCACATAACCAAAACAATATTAACTTTACAGTGCGGTATATACAAACGCTACACAATGTAAACCGCATTAACTTTACAATACAGTATATACACCTTTGACACAAAACATTGCACTTATCCAGTATTTCTCTATATTATGCGAAAAAATATCCTATTCCTACAGCTTCTATATGCAGCAATGCTCTCCAATCCTAAGAAAGCACCGTCAACCTGCTCTTTCTCTCTCTACAGACCCGACACTCAGAGCTAATCTTCGCTCTTACATCAGCGGACCTGTCACCCTCAGAACTCTTTTTACAAATTCGTTATCGTCCCCCCTTAACACAAACGCCGTACTCTCTGTCCTAACTTTCTCTTCGCTTTTCTCCAAACATTACCAGACTCATAGACTGCAAGAACACATGTACTTTCTCCATAATATTACACCATTTTTGCTGTACTTCTCAATATCATGCACTATGCTACATCCTACCGATCACTAGTTCATCATAATTCCCAAGATATCAAGATATAGAGTTCAAATTAATTCTCTACAAACGCCGAACATTATCTATGTGCAGCATGCTGTAAACCACTGACTAACTAGAAACAAACATACGCAAAATGATATATCCACCCCCCCCCCCCCCACACCGGTCTCAGTCATGTAACATTTTTGAGATCTTGGCTATAATTTACATATCAACTAATGTCTGTCCCAGATCTAGAGAACAGACAGGCGTGTATCCAACACACCACAATCGATCATCAGTCAGCTAAATAAAGGCAGCAAATGAGCAGAAGTAGTCAACCTAACAATCTACATCCCATCTAATAACACTCTTACCCAAATCAATCAACTTCTCAAATTCTGACTTGATCATCAAAGCCGCCAAACACATAATACTACTTCGCTATTCGGTCGTCTAGAGGACATCAAAGTTAACTCTTACAGATCCATACACTCCAACCGGTCTCTGAATTTAGACAGCTGCTCCAGTTATTTATTATCATTTATGATCATTTATTATTATTTATTATACTTTATTATTTACTATTATTTATATCATGCGCGAGTGTTCACCACAAGGTCTGGAGACCACCAACAGCGGGCCTCATTCAAGGTGTCCGATTTTGGTAGGGAGTTTGAATTTTGGCGGAAGACCATACAATTTGTTTACCTAACAAAAAAGGCTTCAAGTTCAATTGTGTTTAGCTCCTATCACAACCACCGGAGCGCTCTGTTCAAAAAATGGTTCAAATGGCTCTGAAAACTATGGGACTTAACAGCTGTGGTCATCAGTCCCCTAGAACTTAGAACTACTTAAACCTAACTTACCTAAGGACATCACACACATCCATGCCCGAGGCAGGATTCGAACGTGCGGCCGTAGCAGTCGCGCGGTTCCGGACTGCGCGCCTAGAACCGCAAGACCACCGCGGCCGGCGGAGCGCTATGTCATCATGTCAGTTGATAAAACAATTACCATTATTCAAGACGGCTGCACCCAGTGCGAAACGTGTCACCTTTCCCGAATCTGCATGCTACAGTAAAATTCCAACTTTGGTTTAGACACACCCTACACATCGTTCAGCTGATCCCATTTCCAGATCTTTGCACATCTGATATATGCAATTTAAGTCGGAGAAAGACATATAAATTACATTCTGCAGCCTGTCTACAAACGGAATGACCTCAGTTACTGCAAAAGGATCTTGTCCTGACCATTCGCCTGAAATGCGAGCGCCGCCGGCGGCATGTCAAGGCCACATATCTGTCAATCCAAACAGCCGTCCACTCAGCCCCAGGACCAGATTGCTGAAGTGGGCTCTCCCTATACTTGCTCTCCAGTTATTGTCTAGCGACATACACTGCACAAATTGATTCCTGAGTAACGCAGATCCATATCATACCCTGCATCTCCAACTCGACATGTAAACAATGTCTCCCCCACTCAGCGAACCCGTCGTCATTCATGCTGCGCTGACAATTTCCACTCACAAACCTTAAATACTCTCATATATAAAAGCCTATTCACTCCTGGCAAAAGTCACTGAATAATAAAAAAGCATTCACCCTTTCTAAGTATAGCTAAGTATGCATTTAGAACAAATAGACAAACATAACTCCAAGCTGAAGTCATACATACGATTAAGAAGCAAAAAAAATGACCTCAATTTAGATTATCCGACATTTATTTACATGTACTAACGATACAGTCACAGATGTGTCATCCACTGTCTCACTCCTTCAACACACGCTTTCACTGTACTTGTTCTACTTATATGCCACCCACCCTGTTATAATAATTTTGTACAAGCATTTACGCCCTCACGTACTACAGATCGATATGGTGTGCTAAGCTCAAAGACTTGGTTACATCTCGAGAAATGAGGTGCACTTGGAGCGGTTAGGACTAGGAAACCTCTATTCAGACAAGAGAGGTGAAGTGTAGCTACACTCCTGGAAATGGAAAAAAGAACACATTCACACCGGTGTGTCAGACGCACCATACTTGCTCCGGACACTGCCAGAGGGCTGTACAAGCAATGATCACACGCACAGCACAGCGGACACACCAGGAACCGCGGTGTTGGCCGTGGAATGGCGCTAGCTGCGCAGCATTTGTGCACCGCCGCCGTCAGTGTCAGCCAGTTTGCCGTGGCATACGGAGCTCCATCGCAGTCTTTAACACTGGTAGCATGCCGCGACAGCGTGGACGTGAACCGTATCTGCACTTGACGGACTTTGAGCGAGGGCGTATAGTGACCATGCGGGAGGCCGGGTGGACGTACCGCCGAATTGCTCAACACGTGGGGCGTGAGGTCTCCACAGTACATCGATGTTGTCGCCAGTGGTCGGTGGAAGGTTCACGTGCCCGTCGACCTGGGACCGGACCGCAGCGACGCACGGATGCACGCCAAGACCGTAGGATCCTACGCAGTGCCGTAGGGGACCGCACCGCCACTTCCCAGCAAATTAGGGACACTGTTGCTCGTGGGGTATCGGCGAGGACCATTCGCAACCGTCTCCATGAAGCTGGGCTACGGACCCGCACACCGTTAGGCCGTCTTCCGCTCACGCCCCAACATCGTGCAGCCCGCCTCCAGTGGTGTCGCGACAGGCGTGAATGGAGGGACGAATGGAGACATGTCGTCTTCAGCGATGAGAGTCGCTTCTGCCTTGGTGCCAATGAAGGTCGTATGCGTGTTTGGTGCCGTGCAGGTGAGCGCCACAATCAGGACTGCATACGACCGAGGCACACAGGGCCAACACCCGGCATCATGGTGTGGGGAGAGATCTGCTACACTGGCTGTACACCTCTGGTGATCGTCGAGGGGACACTGACTAGTGCACGGTACATCCAAACCGTCATCGAACCCATCGTTCTACCATTCCTAGACCGGCAAGGGAACTTGCTGTTCCAACAGGACAATGCACGTCCGCATGTATCCCGTGCCACCCAACGTGCTCTAGAAGGTGTAAGTCAACTACCCTGGCCAGCAAGATCTCCGGATCTGTCCCCCATTGAGCATGTTTGGGACTGGGTGAAGCGTCGTCTCACGCGGTCAGCACGTCCAGCACGAACGCTGGTCCAACTGAGGTGCCAGGTGGAAATGGCATGGCAAGCCGTTCCACAGGACTACATCCAGCATCTCTACGATCGTCTCCATGGGAGAATAGCAGCCTGCATTGCTGCGAAAGGTGGATATACACTGTACTAGTGCCGACATTGTGCATGCTCTGTTGCCTGTGTCTATGTGCCTGTGGTTCTGTCAGTGTGATCATGTGATGTATCTGACCCCAGGAATGGGTCAATAAAGTTTCCCCTTCCTGGGACAATGAATTCACAGTGTTCTTATTTCAATTTCCAGGAGTGTATATTGCTCTGCTCGGTTGAGGATTAATTGCGTAGCCATCTTGTGCGGTAGAGTGGTCAATGCCGAAGTGACCATGATCTTTTAACGTATGAGGGAGATATTGCTCTGTGACCGCCATAGGCAGAGAGATTGATCGAGTACTATGTGCGAGGTCTTAGAAATATGTATTTCATTGTCTGGTATACTTTCATCGTTTATATGTGTTCGAGAATTAAGTGTTAATGGACGTACTGAGCAATCATCTATCAATGCTCGCAATGATACTTGGAAAGTAGATGAGGTATGATTTAGCTATGATACTGAAATTAGGAAAACATGCTATCACATGATTGGCCATTGTGGTTTATTATGAGGACAAGGTGCGCGTCGAAATATTGTTATCATTCGTTTGTGATTAAGTATATCATATTAAATGCCCTATCCTCAATGAGAGGGGTGTGTATGTCGGTAAAAGTATTTGCTTATTTGAGTACTTGTAAGCGTAATTTAGTACACTTAATTGTTCACCGAATATGACTATCTGTGGAAAAAGGAATTATTATGTTCTATTGAGCTGGGTTGTAGGTGGGGGCGTAAATGCTTGTACAAATTTTTTATAACAGGGAGAGTGGCATATAAGTAGACCAAGTCTGTGAAAGCGTGTGTTGAAGGAGTGAGCTAGTGGATGACACGTCTCACCAAGGACTGTATCATTAGGAAATGTAAATTGAGTTCGCTGTATGAGCATTGAGAAGTCAGTTGGGACACACCTGCATGACCGTAATGCCTGAAATAAAGAGTCAATGTCCCACCTTGTAACGAGATGTTAATAATTTAGCAGCGGAAGCAGAATTGACCGCAAAAATTCAAACTTGGTGGACGTGGTCCAATTGGCTTTCATGGCGACGTCCTTAGGTGGCTGAGATATGAATTGACACACAGTTGGACTCCAGACCTCGTAGTGAGCACGGTGGATGCTGCTGCGATCTCAAAGATGTGATGTTGGAGAACAAGTGATGACGGTACTGTTTGAAATAAAGACTTCAGTCCTTTTCCCACGAATTCAAAGGAGGTGACTTATGTCAGTGAAAGTGCACTTTATTATTATTTGTCGCGATTTCCATAGATTGGGAGTGAAACAATAAGTAATAGCGATTTCCATAGATTGGGAGTGAAACAATAAGTGATAGCGAATAATTCAAACTGCGTAGGATGAGGTGGACTTATGTTAGTGCGTATGGCCCAATTGGTTTCTTTCTTTTTTTTGGTAGGTGTGACAGATTATCGTGTTTGAAATTGAATTTGTGACAGATTTTGTGTTATGAATGTAAGGGAATTGGCTTATTTTCCACA
This sequence comes from Schistocerca gregaria, assembly GCF_023897955.1. Classification (NCBI taxonomy): domain Eukaryota; kingdom Metazoa; phylum Arthropoda; class Insecta; order Orthoptera; family Acrididae; genus Schistocerca; species Schistocerca gregaria. The sequence continues at coordinate 601,239,618 of NC_064923.1, read as the reverse complement.
AAAATCGACCATCTTGAATAATAATAAATAATAATCGATAATGAATGCTAATAAATAATAGTAAATGATAAGAATAATAAATAAAAGTACGGTTTTCCAGAGATTATGACGTGCGAATTTGAACATGGCGGGATTTTCTATGTTAGTGGAGGTAGGCCAATAATAATACATAATAATAAATGATAATATGCAATAATAATTAATAAATGATAGGAAATAATAATAAATAATAATAAATGATGAATGATAATTAATAATAATAAGGAAAAGTATGGTTTTGCTGCCATTATCGTTTTGGAATTTGAATCTGGAGGGAATTTTCTAGTGGAGGTAGGCCAATAATTATAAATAATAATAATAAATGATAATAAATGATAATGAATGATAATAATAAATGACAATAAATGATAATGAATAGTAAGAAGGACAATTACGGTTTTGCATGCATTGTCCTCTTGGAATTCAAACTTCCAGACATTTTTTTCTTCTAGAGGCTTAGGTTAGTAGACATAGCACAAATGACCTATTTTCCCGCCAAAATTCAAACTTCCCACCATTTTGTCTGGAGGTTAGGTTAATGGATGCAGCACAATTGCCCTATTTTCCCGCGAAAATCCGCCACGTTGAATGACGTCATGCACTGTTGCCGATTCTACATACCGCCATCGTGGATGACGTCATCGCCACCATCTTCAATAAATTTGGTAACAATGGAGAGTGGAGTGACACCTGCTTGCTCTACTACTCTCGTCTGGCTACGAGGAACTGAGCAATTGTAGATTTAGCATTCCTGTCAGCTAGATTGAGTAACTTAATACCGTAGAGAAGTTTACCGATCTCTTCTTCATCTAAAGGGGCTGGTTTTTATTGACTGACTGCTATGCTGGGATCCTCTGTGGGAATGATATTCAGACTGCAAGGAGGCCAGCCATCTTACAAACCTTTCACTAGGTTGGCCTGAACTTCCTCACTCTGTCAGACACACTACCCGCGCATACACACACGAAAATGAGGGAAAAGGAATTACAAGATTGTAAACCGTGGTACTTTATAGAGTTAGCCTTACCTGGCAGTGTCATTAGGAATTCTGTTCCTCATTGCTTTTCAAACGCCATTCACCACATAGGATCTTCTCTCTCTCTCTCTCTCTCTCTCTCTCTCTCTCTCTCTCCACGACGTTCGCCTTCCTCCTCGCCTACCCCCTCTCCCCCTGTAGTTATGTCCCCCCCCCCTCTCTCTCTCTCTTTCTGTGTGTGTGTGGGTGTGTACATGTGTGCGGGTGCGTTTGGGGGGGGGGGACGGGGGGGGGGGTGGGGGGTGAGTGAATGGTGTGTTTTCGGTAGTCTGTGAGTGTGTGTTACGGAAACGTAATTTCTGGCAGAGTTCCTCTTTATTTCCCAAAGTAAAAATGAATTTACAAAAGGTGTATCTGTGTGAAGGCGCAATATACTTAAAGGGGGAAAGGCGGCAGAATATGGAACGCAAAAACACAAGAGTAAATGTCACATCATACCAGACAAAAGACAATTGTTAATTTTCTAATTCCACCAGCTTCTCATGATTTGCTGAAGCTGCTTCCGCAATGAAGAGAATTGTTTGAATAAATAATTAATTGTTGTCAGTCAGTGTAAGAACAAAGTGAAAAGCTCCAATGTGTTTTCCAATCTCTATGATTAATCAATAAGTGATGCAACACTTTGCGGATGTCAGCAGTTGAAGTGCAAAATGCAAGAAACCCTGTCTGACATAATCCAGAAGTAATACACAAAGGAACTAAGGGCTGTTGGCTCACACAGAGTCGTGGAGAAACTCCCATACAAAGACAGTCATTCCTGCGATGGTGCCTGGAATAGTCCTTGCTGCCACTGCAGGAGTATTTGGATGTTATGTGCCTGTTATTATGCTGACTCGCACAAGAGAGCAAGAATTAACTTTAAGGTATGTTGGCTGTTACGTATCTCCTCTCAGTTTAATTATTGGAGTCACATTCCGTAAATTAATTCCTGAAATTGATAATTAAAATTTTTCTTGTGAGTGGTTTATTCCATGCTCGCATGGGCCTCAGCTAAGTGATCATAACATGTGCATGTTCATTTATCACACCGATGAAGGCACTGTTATATTATGATGCGTTTCTATACATGTAATGTTTGATAAATTTCCTTTGTGTCCGAAAGCATTGCTATTCGGAACACTATACGCAAGAGATGGTATTTAGTTATAGATAACTCGACCATAAATATGTTGCTTATGTGAATAATGTAATGGTATTTTCTTTTCCTTATCTCTCATTGATCGGTACTAAAGGTTTGTTTCTTGTTCATCACATGCCGCCTATGTACCAAACTTCATTTCTTTGTGTTGAAACAGACCTTCTGTCTGAAGATGAGTTAATATTATGTCCAGAAAGCTAGTACAACAAAGCTAGTACACACTATATGATGCAACAGTTTTCGTAACCTCTTGCTCATGACCAAGTTCATCCATTACACTACTGCTATTTGCAAGACATCTACAGCATTGCTTCATTCAGCTTTATGTGCTGGTCTGAAGTTAGGTTGGAGGCAGTACAATAGATCAGATGACATTACGTCGAGTGCAGTCTGGACAGTTATCGCTGTGTACTTTTCTCGTTTAAATAATATTAAATTCATTGCATAGCGTTTAAATAATCAGTCAGGAGCAAGGTATGTGATCAATCTATTGTTTCTGCATTTTCGACATTAGACACAAGTCTTTCATTAATCGATCTTAGCTAGATGTGTGCCAATACCAATGTTAATCAGTTGCCCTTGTATATTCTTTATTTATTTAAGTCAATTCTTTCCACTCATTAACTCTTTCACTTCCTTGTCAATATCAGAAATTTCCAATGGATTTTAATTTATTAACTTTTGCATAAGATATCTGTTGGTTTGTTGTTCGAAAGCAGATATATCTTACTGAACAAACAAAGTAATTTCTCCGAAACTGCATGGCCTTTTTAAGAGAATTAAACGTCACTGAACTCGTCTTGTTGACACCTGTGAAACAACCTCCTGAAAATAATGTCTCTCTACTTGAGAATGGGAAATAGGTAACCATTTCTCTGTAAGTACTATTTGTCTTACAAGAGAAAGTAAATCCTCTACTCAGGATTTACAATTCATATCGGTTAAAATAGATTACGACATCAAAACCTTTTTAAATTGAACATCACTGTGATTACGAACATCGAAGGTACACAAAACGGAATGACTAATGACAGTGGATGTTTGTAGAAATCTAAACTGTAACGAAACAGCAAAAATATTCTCATACGGTCAAAATGTAATGTCAGATGTATCTTATTCACTATAGAAAACATATCTACGAAGGTTCGTCAATAAGCATCTTCAGTCAATTTTTATATTTTGTTACAAGAATAATACACAGTCGGTCACTAATATTGTTTTTCAACATTGCTACCCTGCTTTCGAACGCCCTTCACTGAACTACTGCACATGATTTCCGTACTCTCTGCAAAAAAAGATTTTGGTGTGCGCACCGGTTCCTTCACCTGTTGACTTCATCCCAATCGATAGCCTCTTAATGCTTCTCTAAGCGGACTTCCCCACTGATGATTCGTTTCAGTAACATTTCACCATCGTTAGCGTGACAGTCCAGGACGTGCTGGTGAAAACCGATCCAGCTACGCGTTATTTCATACACAGAACTATGAATAATCTGCACATGGTTTACCACATCATCAACAGTCACTTGTTTGCTATTCGGAATCATGCAACAGGCTTGTTCAGTAATGGCATCAGTTGTGTCTGTAGCTAGGGGCTGCGCTCTTTCCTCATGCGCCACGTTCGTTCGACCACTTTTGAATTGTTTGTTCCACTGGTAAACACTTCGATTTGACAAAACATTGGCTTCGTATTGTGCTGAAAGGCTTCTGTGAATAGCCACTCCTGCTACACATTCAGACCACAATAAATGGTTTGGGGAAGGCGGTTCTTTTTTATGATGCGAACATAAAGTGACACTGCCATCTTTACGCCGGAACGCCACTGAGCAAAGTGATGCGATGATGCGATAATGCTGCGACCTACCACAGGTGGAGACAACGGTACTATCAAGTGACTGATGATCCCAAAAATGCTTAGAGACAACCTGAAGACAATTAGAACAAAACTGCAGATTCTCTTTAATTTACCTTCGTAACACAGTGACGAAAAAGCCTTACAAATTATAATTTGAAGCCAGAAGTCCATTTATTGCCAAACAACATAATAATGGTGTCAAATATTCAAACTAAATTGATGAAAATTAATTAATTCCCTTTTCATTGGCATGACTGCTGCCGAAATGATGCAGCTCGAGTCATATCACTGCGGTGCTCACAAGTGATTAATGGGTCTTTGAAATATCTCGCTTTTATAGGGAAACAAACATAAATCTCCCAACAATGGTAAATATCATGTCTTTATTTGAAATCTCCGACAGTAGAAATGGGACTTTTATATTTTTGGATGAATGGAGAAACATACTTGGGGGGGGGGGGGGGGGGGGCTCGGACTCGAATGTGAGTAGTGGCTGTAGGCGCGTTGCTTTAATTTATTACGCACATATATGTGGTGATGCCCACTGTCGACGGCTCTGAGCACTATGGGACTTAACATCTGTGGTCATCAGTCACCTAGGACGTAGAACTACTTAAACCTAACTAACCGAAGGACATCACACACATCCATGCCCGAGGCAGGATTCGAACCTGCGACCGTAGCAGTCGCGCGGTTCCGGACTGCGCGCCTAGAACCGCTAGACCACCGCGGCCGGCGGAGTAGCAGAATATGTCTGTCGTGCACATATGAGTTTTAGTTTGTGGAAACTGTCCACACGCCAAATAATATGTTAAGTACCACGGTCGCAGAGAGGAGTAAATTTAGAATCCAGGGACCGAAACAGATAACCCTCATTATCAGCCATATGGCGGCCACTGCTGGATAAAGACCTCCTCTAGACTTTTCCACTTATACTTATCCTCATCTGTATTCCTCTATAGTACTCCTGTCTGTAATTCAATGCCATACAACCACTTTCCATTAAATTAATGTCGCGGTCTTTCATTATGTCTTCGTATACAGTAAAGAACTTATTTGGCCCAGTGCCATCATTCAGCTGGGAATTCCCAAAGCACTCTAAGATATTTTCGTTGTTCTACTTATTTCCTTTCCATTCCATACAGTAATTCTCATTGCTACACTAAAACCGGTACTATGACTTGCACACCATCTGTATCAAGTTCTTCCATTCGCTGCTGAAGTAGACTAAAGGCACACAAGACATAGGGTAGGTGGAGGTAAGGCCCAGTAATTTTATGTTTTTCTAATATTGTGTCCTTGAGGGGTAGATTTTCCCGTGATTTTGAATTAAAATATTAGGATTGGTTGTTATCTGTAACCCATCCCAAGTACAGTTCTGTCTGATTATTAATTACAGAGAAATTTACAGTTTAGCTAAAACCCCACAAGGTGAGGTGAAGCTCCCCAATGCAGGTCTTCATCCCACTTGTGATAAACATGGAAAAATGGATAACTGCATAATAATAAGAAACTTGAAATAGCCTTTTGTAAACACTGTTGTATTATTGTCAAGTTATCCACACGATTTTGAACTGAAATTTCTTGTAAATTTGAAGATAATGTTTAAAAATACCTTTAGGAAAATAATATTTTCGTCTCCACGAAAGGAGTTACACTGGGGTAATCTGAAACAGTTAAATTACTGAGGCTAAGCGATCTAGGACGTAGTAAACGGTTTACGTTTTTAGGTCATCTGATTCTTCCTTCAAGTCCCATACTTTTGTTTTAGTTCTTCTGATACTTCTACGCCAAGTGGAGTATCCACATGAGTATCCACATCTACATCTGAGCTATTGTCATGATGTGAGAAGTCTGAACCTCGCAGAAGAATAACAACTGGCTTTCCAATCTATTTCCTTCCTTTTTTTGTGGCTTTGATGTTATGAAATCTGGCTTACGTCCATTTGTTTCTGTAGAACGCTCTTTTCTTTCTTTGCCACGTATTTCCTTCTCAGTAGCAAACTTTTCTTTCCCCTTGCATTCTCCTTGGAGTTTTCCCTTTTTTGGGTATCGACGTTAGAAGCACAGGTTTCATGGCCTTTCTTGAAAGATTCGCCTACATTTTTATTTTAGACAATGGAGTATATATTCCGGTGAGATAATCTCACGCAATGTGTGTTGAATTTCATCTTTTGCTGGATTTGTCATTGAACAATTGTCGTTATACTGTTAAAACTGTGGGGATTTATCCCAAAACTCCTCCCGGGATTTTCCCCATTTCGCCATTTTCAGACAAACCGACAGTAGCTGATTTTGGCGTCCAACTGGAACAGTTATTTCCACGGGAATATAAAGCTTAAATGCACTCATCGAAGAGTAATTAGTTGATTCTTATTTTCCGACAGATACATATAACAATGTTTAAGGAAAACATCAGAAAAGTTATTTTTAAGTAGTAAAAAAGAAAATAAAATAAAACAGACTCCCTTCATTCCCGCACCTCTGGAGCGACTTGCCGAGAACAATAAGTTGCAATAAGGGAATACTGCCACCTCGTCAACAACCTCCTTAATTGACAGAAGTCAATTCAAAAACTCGGTGCGGTTTTTTACCTCACGCCGGGTTTTACTCCCACCTACCCTGATCAACTCCTAAGCGAAGATGGTCAAGATTAGTCGTACTAATGTGTATTGCTTCTTATTTTGCCACTTTTGAGAGCATGAAAACTTGCTCTAGAATTTATCGTCCGCTCCCTCTTTCAGTTACGAACATCCCTCTATTCTGATGATGTCCAGTGTATTTTGTAGCATTACCGTGTTTATTCTTTGGTATAGTAACAACGATTCAATACCTTGTTCTTGGATGTCATTGAAACTATGTCAACAGTTTTCCTAAAATTTGTTAATCTCAAAGTGTTAATAATTGTATTTCAACGATTTCGTGAAATGATCACGTATTTAAATATACTACTGAATGCTTGCACAAGTTTCTGTTTGTTGTTAACTGCCATGTAATCTAAAGATGGACAGTAATGTCAGTCGAACGTAAATTTATGTTTATCTTTTGGATATTTCTATTATTTTCGGTAGTTTATCTTGCAAAATTTCTATTATTCCTACATCTTATCGAAGAGATTTCCAAACTTTTTGTGTAATTCGGCTTATTCTTCCATGTTAATTAAACTCAAATACTCAGATTCTCATTAATAGCTGTTTCGTTCGATTTGAAATTTTCTTTTGGGTTGTTTCCTTCGTGTCCGCAGCATATTTAGTTGTTTCTGAAGTACATTTCATAAGTAATTCCTCTCTTCATCTGTCAGTTGATATCCTTCACTTTTAAGATGCTGGACTTGCTTCATTATACTATTTTACCTCCCTGTCATTAAATGGACTCTAGTGATCCACTTTTCTGAGGTCCTACTTGGTGAGTCTCTTTCTTTCTAACTTTCTGTTCATTATTACTGTTCATTTTACGAGTCTCTGATTATTTTCAGTTCTAAAGTAATTTAAGATCATCGATTTATGGGCTGTATCTGTTTTTGTGTTTGACACTGGGCAAGTGCATTTTCTGTTTCTTTTCTGTTGGTACAAAATGTTAAAGGCAAGTCAATATTTCTAATGATGTCCATTAACCGCAGATACGTTCCAGAATGAGTTACACTTGTTAGTGGTGGGAATGCCCGTTAGGAACAGCTAGATAGCTAACCAAACCGATAGGCACCAAATGTTGATCTAATGCTGCTAGCAATTCGGGCATCATTATAGTCAGAATGATGGCTTCTGCCCCACAATGTTCGCTGGACCGTGGGTTCCGCTATACAAATACCCAGAGTGGCTCTGAACAAGAAGGTTTTAATTAGTAATAAATTCCTTTAACCTGTAAGGCTCCAATGTAGGTTGTTGACACGTCTCGGTCGTCTTTTTGGCGATCCAGGCAGTGGCTACTAACTTAGCATAGCTCCAAGCAGCTTGCTTACTTCGTGTCTGTGCATAAATACGCAAGGCAGAGGCGCAGTCCAAGTGAAAGACCTTGGCCAGCGCAGCAGCAGTGCTGATGTAAGGTAGGTGTCTCTGGCAACCAGCAGGCTTATGCTGCCGTGTCCATGAATAGCAGGACCGTGTGCAGGTATCCTGCCCCGCACCGAGCACCTTGGAGTCGTCTTGAGTGTCAAACGAAGACCCTGTACCGGGGGTCATCCCTTGGTCACATGACTCGAGACCCAGAACCATCAGATTTTCCAACAACTTATAGACCAGGGCTAGGCTGATGACACTGCATAACAGAGTTGAAGCCAATTGGCCCAATAAGCCTCTTAGTTCGTGGGAGGTCTCTCACAGTGTCGGCTGTTGTTTGAACTTATAAAACCAATCACAGATCGAATACAAGTGTTGCTGATGGCTGACTAGACCGTATTTATAATCGCTTTTTCGTCTATGTGCCGAGCGGCGTAGCCGCGTGTACTGAGAGGTCTTCTCACGGTTCGCGCGGCTTCCTCCGTCGGAGGTTCGAGGCCTCCCTCGGGCATGGCTGTGTGCGTGTGTTGTTCTTAGCGTAAGTTAGTTCAAGCTGGATTAAGCAGTGTGTAAGCTTAGGGACCGATGAACTCAGCAGCTTGGTCCCATATGAACTAGCCACAAATTTCTAAAAGTTTCCTTGCTATGTTGGCAGAGGTGTCCGCCCCAGCCATGTAGGTGAGCACAGAACTACTGTTTTATGCATGTGGGAATCTGACCCATTACCAAGGTAGCCTCAGTGTATTTGCCAGCATTATTTTGGCACCTGGCAGGAGGATTTCGTAAGCTGCTTGCCTATCGGCCGCTCAACATTTGGTGAAGTCTGAATTGTGATTGATCCCGTCTTAGCAATATTTGGTCCTCCAAATCCCAGGCAGCTGTTAAATCAAAGCAACATAGTACAGTTGCGTTTACATTTTCTTACACTCCTGTTTACATCTTCTAGGCTGACTTTTCTTCTGAATTCATTATGTCGCGGTGTGTGGTAGTTGCGTTACGTAGCACATTATCTCTACACCATCATGCAACATCTTTCTTAATGCTTTATTCACATCTACAATGCCAATGTAGTCGACCTTTTACACCGCATCGTAAATGCAGACAGTATTCAGTGCTTGCAGTGATGGCCCAGCTAACAGTTTCTTGTCTTCCTTTGTTTTTTACAGTGAGGGTCTGTTATTTTCCTGCAACATATAAAGCTTTCTACCTGGCTTGGGCAATATAAAAGTTCACATAAGAGAACCTGGAACTGGGTATAAACATGTTCAGTGTTTATGGTTGACTTTCAGCACAGGAAGACCATGGAGAACTCATTTCGGGCCATCACAGCAGTGGGCGGCGCTATTACCGGCCATATCGGTCATAAAACTCCAAAGAACCATGACTAAAGACGTCCTTTTAGTTATATAATCGGTGAAGTCAAGATCACGTGCCAGACCGCAGAAGTATGGGATCTGCCGTTACTCTGTGGTCTCAGCCCGAAAGAATGTTAGCTTAATATCCTTGCAAAAGACTTTATGGTTGGCTCATATTATTTATTTCCACAGTGTGCCCTTTTTCGTGTGTGACTACATGCAAGACCTTCGATTTGCCAATTTCAGAATCTTGTCGTGGAGTTTTCCGCCATTCTCTCCACATTATGACATCAATGGTTAATAATTACCACATCTGCAGGACTAGGAGATTGTTCCAACTTATTTAGAAAATTGGTACTAGACAGAGCTCGCAAGGTCGGCTACAGTTCTCTGGCAACTTTCCTACACTGGCAAGAAGAGCCAAGTTCCTGAGAGTTAAAGCAGAGAACACTTGCCAGTGGAAGACTGAAGAGGACACTTACTTGCTTCTGGGAGACCAATGAGATGAGTCTTGCTGCTGAACATATGGATGCCTCCATTTTTGTACTGACCACAGAGGGCGAGCTGGACTCAAAATTGCCAGCCATTGCTGCCACTGTCTTCCACCTTTACGCTCAATGAGATTAGTAAGAAACAGCCGGCGAAGCAGTCGTCGGTTTCATGGTTTGGGATGGTAGATAACTTTCATCAGGAGCGAACTGTTCGAATTTAACTGTCACTGCCAGTTTTTTGCTTCCATTACGCACTTTGGTGGTGCTACTGGTGTTTGTACTTGTTTTTCAGACTTCTTTCTTTAAACCACTAACCACTCCAACAGTCACTGGCCACATCCACGACTTATTTTCATGATTATGATTTTATTGTGCTCACTCCACTGCGCCAAGGCTAGATTTCACAGCTATAATCCATTGTCCATTTATAAATGTTTGTTTATTGATGTTTGCGAGTAGTTCATATGTTGACGCTAATTGTTACAGTGACCACTTGGTTTTGTTATAGACACATGTTCCCTCTCCTCATTAATACACTACTGGCCATTAAAATTGCTACACTAAGAAGAGATGCATATGATAAACGGGTAGTCATTGGACAAATATATTATACTAGAACTGACATGTGATCACATTTTCACCCAATTTGGGTTCATAGATCCTGAGAAATCAGTACCCACCTCTGGCGGCCTCGATATGCCTGGGCATTGAGTCAAACAGAGCTTGGTTGGTGTGTACAGGTACAGCTGCCCATGCAGAATCCACACGATAACACGGTTCATCAAGAGTAGTGACTGGCGTATTGTGACGAGCCAGCTGCTTGGCACCGTTCACCAGATGTTTTCAGTTGGTGAGAGACCTGCTGAATGTGCTGGACAGGGCAGCAGTCGAACATTTTCTGTATCCAGAAAGGCCTGCATAGGACATGCCACATGCGGTCGTGCATTATCCTGCTGAAATGTAGGGTTTCACAAGGATCGAATGAAGGGTAGAGCCACGGGTCGTAACACATCTGAAATGTAACGCCCACTGTTCAAAGTGCCGTCAATGCAAACAAGAGGTGACCGAGACGTGTAACCAATGGCACCCCATACCATCAAGCAGGGTGATACGCCAGGATGGCGATGACGAACACACGCTTCCAATGTGCGTTCACCGCGATGTCGCCAAACATGGATGCGACCGTCATGATGCTGTAAACAGAACCTGGATTCATACGAAAAAATGACGTTTTGACATTCGTTTGTGTATGAGAAATCGGTTGAAAACTTTCCTCATTACAGCTCGTTATAGGTGTCGCCACCGGAGCCAACTTCGTGTGAATGCCCTTAAAAGCTAATCATTTGCATATCAGAGCATCTGTAGCACGTCATTTTCGTGGTGTAGCAGTTTTGATGTCCAGTAGTGTACATCAATGTGTGTTGTGGTACCCGTATTTTCATGCTTGACTGGGGTACCCCTACCAACTACCATTCAATAAAACGTTTCAATTGTGTGGCATTGCCATTTCCTTAATAACTGTATGAGATTATGAGGAATTTCCCCTTTCTGTTGGTCATCAGGGATCAGATTTATAGCATCTCAGTGATATGACAAACAACTTACTGGGACTTAGTTGGTAGACCAACAACTGTTCCGATATTGCATGTAAACCAGAGGGTAAGTAATGGACTGAGATTTGGGTGGACAGACAATTGTCTGCTGGTGATAGAGATATGCTATACAAGTGAGAACCAAGGTTGTCATGATACCTAATAACGAACCTGCTGCGGTATTGCTGAAAATTCTGGAACATTTGTTCGATGCTAATGTATCCATTCTGTGCGGCTATTAGCACATCTAGAGAACTGAGTATGGTATCTAGGTTATCATTCAGATAGGTCAGGTTCCTTAACATCAATATTTCTTAAGGATTATAGGGCACATACAGTAGATGATTAGTCAGGGTTAAAGCCCTAGCCTGCTTTTCTTGCCAGAAGCCTCACCATTTACTTATGACTGTCACCTGTCGTGGTTGAAAAAATCCGGCACTCTCCAAAAGTGCTGGACATGTTCAACATGGATCACTGTTTTTTGTATAAGTAGTTGCAGTTCCACTCTCACTGGGGAGGTTATATCGATTACTTGTTACAGATCTTAACAACGAGTGAAGAACTGTTTCATCCTACTCTATGGAATGTAAGGGCTCATTAACATCACACATGGTACTATGCACTACTTAGGAAACTTATCATCCCTTTTCTACATCTCTTCCCGACGTTCCACGGCTTTTATATTCGCTTTTTTTACTTTTTTCATACACCCTGTGTAAATTTGTGATGATTCCCCATTCTTCCCTGCTTCAGACTTCACTACCTCGTTTGGTGATGGCATATTCCAGCTGTATACTACCTCGTACATTGATAGACCACTATTGTCATGAACATTAGAATTGTATGCTGCTACACTGCATGGTAACAGCGTATTCAAATATTAATAATAAATTTTAAATGATGACTTAACAGTTTCCCTTCAGTTTGACGACTTAACTCTGATCTCTCATTTGCTTATGGATGTAACTTGGTTAAATAAAATGGTTCAAATGGCTCTAAGCACTATGGGACTTAACATCTGATGTCATCAGTCACCTAGACGTAGAACTACTTAAACCTAACTAACTTAAGGACATCACACACATCCATGCCCGAGGCAGTATTCGAACCTTCGACCGTAGCAGGAGCTCGGTTCCGGACTGAAGCGCCTAGAACCGCTAGGCCACAGCGGTGTCTTTAACTTTTGAACAGGTAATAAGTGACCAATTTACTTCATTAACTGTTAGATGAAATTGGTGTCCTGATGCATAATAAAAGTCTCTAGAACACTGAATTCCAACGACCGTTTTTTTAGCGTACACTGAGCCACTGTGTAAGCTTGCTGATCTGGAATAGGCACCATATCTATGTAGCATGAAAAGAGATATATTATTGTTAGTACTTATCTTTTCCTTGCCTGCATTTGCCTAAAAGGACCCTAAGATATCCCTACCGATCATTTCAAAATGTTTAATGTTCTCCAATAACCTAAGGATAAGTCATGGTCAAAGCCCGAGCCTGCTTTTCTTGCGAGAAGCCTCACCAGCAGTTGACGGCTCAATTCAGCCTGTTGTGCATATGGTGCACAGATTTTCACGTACCGCTCTATATCCTGTTTGTGTGTTGACCACAAATGCTGTCAGGTTGCACGTAATTCCTTAGCTCTTTCATTCTGATAACAGACTATCACATTGTCATTGCCATGTCTCAATACTTCTTCACACTGTGCAGGTGGAACCACAACATGAGGTCTAAGTTTTGGTTACATACATAACACTCCATCATGCACTATGTTTTGTGTTTGTTTCATAAATAGCTTATAGTCATCATCAGTTATTCCTACTTTCTGTCACTCTGCAGTATTGCCCCACACTCTGTAGCAGGCAAACCTTTCGACTGAAGCGAACGCTTTCTATTTGCTCTGCCTGGTGAGAACAATTGCCTCAAAATCGAACTTGCTGAATTTCTTTGTCCTATTTGTTAACCTGTTTGATGGATATTTCATTTCTAATAGCCACCGTAATGCTGCATTATCAGTTATTCCTTAAAATTTTCTACCACAAGAAAAACATCAATAATACATAATGCCATATATTATACTCAGAATTTCCTTCCCCATTATGGAGTAACTTATTTCTGCGTTATTCAACTTATGTGAGGCATAACGTGCACAGGACTGCTAATGTTACATGACTGTACTAATTCCCTCTCATAATTTTGTAACTCAACACCAAATCAGTTATCGAAAGTAATTTTCATTTACTGAACATGTCTTCTCATTCTGATGGCAGCTCATACTTTACTGTGTTTTTCAGTGAGTGAGTCATAGGTCGTGTAATCTCTGCAAATTTCCGAACTATCAGTCTATATTAATTTCGTAAGCCCGAGGAAGATGGTAACTTCTTTCCCATACATGGTGACAAAACTGTTTTGGCTTTCACCAGTCTAGTGCCTGGATTAATCACATATCCTAAATATTGATCTTGCTGTAGTGTCAAGCGCCACTTCTATACTCCTGACATTGTGCGCTACATGTGACCATTTAAATATGTCTCTTAGTTGCAGCACATCATCTTTCATATCTTTCGCAAAGGCAGTTATGTCATGCAAACATACCACACACCACGTTGGTTCTAACCCTCAAAAAACTCTGTGAAACAAACACGAAATTTGGATAGCTTGTTTTATAATCTAAATGGTATATGCTGATATCGGCATTGTCCTGAAGGAACAATAATCACCATTTTTGGGTAGTCTCCAGTGCCACTTCTAACTGATGACAGCCACTCATTATGCTTTACAGGTTGTGCGACATATTACATTCAGAATTTCCTTCCCTGTTGTAGAGTAATGTCTTTGTGCTTTATTCTACTGGTGTGAGGTGTACCATGCATGTGATTGCTCATGTTTCATGGCTATATCAGTTCCCTCTCATAACTTTGTAAAGCTTATAGTCGTCATTTGTGCTTTCTGCCACTCTGCAGTAGTGTGATCCGTATTATCCAAAGTTTTCTTTATATTTTGGATCACGTAAGTGTCTGTAATCACAACAAAGTCAATACGCTTTCGTGTCATCCATACTCATTTTTGGAATGGTCTTCACTGGTGCGCTCCAGCGATGAAAATTTCCTTTATAATACTGACCGATAACTGTCGTCTCATAACTGCAGTCTTACGTCACTGGTTTCTAGATGATGTTGTATTCTGTATTGTTTACGATACGTAAGCAGCTCATTCCCAATGAGGATTCTATCCTAAGTCTCTGGGTTCTATTAAAAAGACCGAGGATCATTAAACAGATCCTCAAATTCTAATAACAATTCCTCCATTCCTAATATTTCCGCTTCTTTAAAGTGTTCTACTTGTTACCATAACGCAATTAAACAGATGGTTTGCTTATGCTCAGAGCCTGAATTTATACTGTCCATTTTCCCTTCCTCGAAACTCTTCGAATTATCGATGACAAGTTCGAATCCTCAGTCGCAAAGTTATTTATTCCTGTATATGTATCACACTTCGGTGTATGAAACATCATACCTTATCTAACGGAGAGCAGCGCGCTTCGTTACAGGATCATTTAGTAACCGCGAAAGTGTTACGGAGATGATAGATAAACTCCAGTGGAAGACTCTGCAGGAGAGACGCTCAGTAGCTCGGTACGGGCTTTTGTTAAAGTTTCGAGAACATACCTTCACCGAAGAGTCAAGCAGTATATTGCTCCCTCCTACGTATATCTCGCGAAGAGACCATGAGGATAAAATCAGAGAGATTAGAGCCCACACAGAAGCATACCGACAATCCTTCTTTCCACGAACAATACGAGACTGGAATAGAAGGGAGAACCGATAGAGGTACTCAGGGTACCCTCCGCCACACACCGTCAGGATGCTTGCGGAGTATGGATGTAGATGTAATCATTCTGTTTTAGTGGCTCAACGATACACAATACGTTTATTGGACAATCAGCTCCTACACTCTCTCATGTAGTTTTCCCGTACGTTACCGTACTCGTACAGATTAATCCATAGTGGGATTTAACAGATAGTAATTGGTTCTCTTTTCACGAGAGATAAACCTAGCAACATTGTGGCCCAGAAAGTAGTTTCCCACTCATGGAACAATGTCTCATCCAATTCTAACATATGCTTTCCAAGGCCAAGTTTAGTGTGATGATCACCTTAAGACCGCGTAGTAACCATTATCTGTTCGAGGTAAAACCTCTATACATCCGTGGAAACTTTTTGTCCTCATCCATAACACAATATCGCTGATCATGGCAGACGCGCATCACTACCCAATGAGACTCAAACTTGCCACAGATATCTGCAATCCTGCGTCCAATAAAATGTTAAGTACCCTTCCATCCCATCCACTGTTGCAATGAAGCAAAGTTCCACACCTGCACACGTTTTAGCTTCCTGAGAGCGTCACTCAGTGGTCGTGGTGTCCACATTGCCGCTTAAGACTGGGTTACCATTCGTATTCCATGTCTTTCCATCATGTTCCTTATTCTGTCCACAGTCGTATTCACAGTTCTCCATTCAACCACATTTTCTACACTGCGGCTGACAGTAGTCTCGTCATATCTGTCCTGACTGACAAAACTGGTAAGACTTGACTTCCACAGCAAAATATCTCCACTTATCCCGGACTCAGGTCACTGTGTCTATTCCTTTCAATGCCGTCGACATTGCTACGGCTCCAGCTAAGTCGTTAGGAAACGGTGAGTGTACTTTTCTTGACATACTGCGTCCAACCCCCACAGAAATGCTTCTAATGCTCTTTTCGCTGCCTCTCGGAGTAGGACACCATTACCATAGCGGGGTGTTCAAAACAAAAGGTAAAAAGCAACACTGTGGGTTTGACTGAAGTCTTTATTCAAAAGTAATAACCAGAGGCCTGAGCACAACTATCCCACTGTTTCGTGGGCTGAAGGATTCCCTGTTGCCAGTCTTCTCCTGAGCCCTTCAGTTCGTCATATGAGATGAAGCTCTTCCCTCTGAAGTGTTTCGTGTATTCTTTTTTTTTTTTTTTTTTTGTTTCATTGCACCAAACACATGTAAGTCGCGGCACGACATGTCCAGCTTGTAGAGCGGAAGATCAACCTGCTTTCACTTGAAATTTGCCATTGCGCTTTGCGTGACCAGAGAGATGTGCGGGCGCTTTATCGTGGAGCGGAGTCACTCCCTCTGTGAACAGCCCAGGCCGTTTGCCCTTGCTGGACTTGTGAAGGCTACGGAGTATCTCACAGTTCTCGTCATTGTCAATGGTTTTCCTGTGCGCGAGGAATTCAGCTAGTATCGGACCTCGGTCGGTGAAGAACATGATAGGCATTACCTTGGCTGATGAGGGCATAGCTTTCAATCTTTTAGACGGAGTTGGCGATGCATGCTTCTATTGCCTATATGTCTCACTATGTTATACGAAATCCGAATATAAAATTTGAACTGGTTTCGCACTTTTTCATTTTAGCACTCCTTATATTTCACTTTCCATGAACTCTTGTGTGTGGACGTAGAGATTTCTGATCCTACCCACAAAATTCTCTATTCACTCTCACTGCTTTTGTAACACATTGTTCTATTAAACCCTATAATATTTGCAATTATTGTTCCTCCTATATAGCTGTACCAACCCTGTGCTCAGAACTTAACAGTCTGATCACTCAACTCCTTCTGATGAGCTATGTACATTTTCACATCTCCCACCAAAGAGAATACGGTCACATGCAAGCACTGCTCTTCCACCAACCGCTAACATGCTGTCTATAAATTCTAGCACATCCTCTCCTGCTTTACTCACAAAAGTAGCACCCGCATCCAGGGTGGATACCAACATACCAGATGTGGAGCTACTTTCATTTAATGTATTTAACAACTAAGATAGTTTGTGTTGCTTGCCTGCTTAAGTGCCATCTGACTGAGAAAGTCTACAACACCTCCAAAGTGGTAATCCTTTTTGCCCTAGGCTCACTCACTGTAAACTGTGTGTGCACAAAAAAAGGAAAGATACAGTTGGAATGGTCTTAATACCAGTATCAGTGCTACACCTCTTGCTCAGACACTTTTAAAAGTGGGGTGGTCTGTTACCACACAAAATTTTTCCGTACCAATAAGACTTAAAATACATAACCGAGTAAACCACACTAATCATTTCCCTCTCTGTCGCTGAGTAATTAATTCCTGCTGCATTCAACTGCCTTGATGTATAGGCCACAGGATGCTCCTTCTCATCAGTTTCCTGGCTAAGAACACACCCCAGTGCCTTATTAGATGTGTTTCATGCCAGAATAAACTCTTCCTCATTATGGCGTAACGATAACATGAATCAATGTCAAACTTCCTTTAATTTATCAATGGCTTCCTGACACTCCCCCATCTACTTGAACTCCACATCTTTTTGTAACAGCTGTGCCAATGGCCATGCTGTGTTAGCAAATCCCTACAAAAATTTGCCACAGAAATTCGAGAACCTGACAAAGTACTGAATTTATTTAATTGTTTTTTGTTCTGGAAAATTCCATATTGCCTGTACTGACCTTGAGTCCATCCAAATTCTGTCCTTACTTATAATATGGCCCAAATGTCTCACCTCTTCCAATGTAAAATGATCCTTCTCCAGGCACAATGTGAAAAATGCTGCTCGCATCTCTTTGAACACTTCCCTAAGACGCTGTATATACTGTACCATGCTACCTGAAAATAATATGGTGTGTACCGGACAGTGCTGTGGCTTCAAACCACTCAACACACTGTCTGTAACATTGTGGGAACATTGTTTGGACTTCGTGACATCCTTTGCCTTGCTATTGTGACAACGAAGTCTCAGCAGATCCTGTATTTCCTTGTCCCATCCACACACTTTTTTTGGCACAACCATGATCCCGACTCCTCAAGCACTATTACTTTGATATATTATACCATCACCTGGCTGCTGGTTAAGGGGAATAGAACGTCAAAAGGCACCACACGACATTTTAATTTCCACTGTATATACACTCCTGGAAATGGAAAAAAGAACACGTTGACACCGGTGTGTCAGACCCACCATACTTGCTCCGGACACTGCGAGAGGGCTGTCGAATGGCGCTAGCTGCGCAGCATTTGTGCACCGCCGCCGTCAGTGTCAGCCAGTTTGCCGTGGCATACGGAGCTCCATCGCAGTCTTTAACACTGGTAGCATGCCGCGACAGCGTGGACGTGAACCGTATGTGCAGTTGACGGACTTTGAGCGAGGGCGTATAGTGGGCATGCGGGAGGCCGGGTGGACGTACCGCCGAATTGCTCAACACGAGGGGCGTGAGGTCTCCACAGTACATCGATGTTGTCGCCAGTGGTCGGCGGAAGGTGCACGTGCCCGTCGACCTGGGACCGGACCGCAGCGACGCACGGATGCACGCCAAGACCGTAGGATCCTACGCAGTGCCATAGGGGACCACACCGCCACTTCCCAGCAAATTAGGGACACTGTTGCTCCTGGGGTATCGGCAAGGACCATTCGCAACCGTCTCCATGAAGCTGGGCTACGGTCCCGAAACCCGTTAGGCCGTCTTCCGCTCACGCCCCAACATCGTGCAGCCCGCCTCCAGTGGTGTCGCGACAGGCGTGAATGGAATGACGAATGGAGACGTGTCGTCTTCAGCGATGAGAGTCGCTTCTGCCTTTTTGCCAATGATGGTCGTATGCGTGTTTGGCGCCGTGCAGGTGAGCGCCAAAATCAGGACTGCATACGACCGAGGCACACAGGGCCAACACCCGGCATAATGGTGTGGGGAGCGATCTCCTATAGTGGCCGTACACCTCTGGTGATCGTCGAGGGGACACTGAATAGTGCACGGTACATCCAAACCGTCATCGAACCCATCGTTCTACCATTCCTAGACCGGCAAGGGAACTTGCTGTTCCAACAGGACAATGCACGTCCGCATGTATCCCGTGCCACCCAACGTGCTCTAGAAGATGTAAGTCAACTACCCT
Organism: Schistocerca gregaria; assembly: GCF_023897955.1. Lineage (NCBI taxonomy): Eukaryota > Metazoa > Arthropoda > Insecta > Orthoptera > Acrididae > Schistocerca > Schistocerca gregaria. Next base: position 601,220,163 of record NC_064923.1, on the reverse strand, counting down.
GGCCAGCAAGATCTGCGGATCTGTCCCCCATTGAGCATGTTTGGGACTGGATGAAGCGTCGTCTCACGCGGTCTGCACGTCCAGCACGAACGCTATTCCAACTGAGGCGCCAGGTGGAAATGGCATGGCAAGCCGTTCCACAGGACTACATCCAGCATCTCTACGATCGTCTCCATGGGAGAATAGCAGCCTGCATTGCTGCGAAAGGTGGATATACACTGTACTAGTGCCGACATTGTGCATGCTCTGTTGCCTGTGTCTATGTGCCTGTGGTTCTGTCACTGTGATCATGTGATGTATCTGACCCCAGGAATGTGTCAATAAAGTTTCCCCTGCCTGGGACAATGAATTCACGGTGTTCTTATTTCAATTTCCAGGAGTGTATTTTACAAATAAATTCATATAACTTTGTCAGAAAGACCCGGAAGGTTTCAGAATTCATACTCATAGTAGTGGAAGTTCAAAAAACTAACAAAATTTTTTAAAATGTGGTATTTCATCATTTTTTTAACTTACTATTGGCTGCATATTTTGCTACAGGTACACTTTTCTTCGTAAGTAAGAGACATCGTTCGATGATTTTTGTAAAGCATACAAACCATACTCATAGGTGTATGAAACTCTGTAATTTATCAATTTGTAAAAAAATAAATGTGCTGTTACATTTTAAACTTCAAGTTTTAAAAAAAAACTCAAATTTTATAGGTAATTATCTGAACTGTTACCAGAGTTTTCAATAGATTTGGAAAATTCTAGAGTTTTGCACTAAGGAGTTGGTGTTTACTAAACATACAAAATTTTAATGTAATAGAATATTTATTTTTGGTGTTACATGTACCTAAGTACGGAAATTAGTGTTTTGCGGAAAATGGCCGTTAAAATTTCTGGTTGTATTTGGCCTTTTAGAAGTGTTCAGCACCATAAGCAAGTTCTTCTTCGTTTTATAAATGAGTTTTCTTCCTTTTCACATTTCCATGACGCACTCTTCTTAATTTTATCACCTCCAAAAATTATTTATCTGCTTTCACTACACGCTCTCTGTCTATCTCATACAAAGCTTTCATGCTATTCACTCTGGGATTAACTCACATTTTCTCTAAAACATTTCCTGCTTTGCACATCATCATTAAAACTTGAAACTGCATCACAAACACCAATAGCAAGTACATTTCTTCTCACAAAAATGATTTTTGGCAATCTTTCTCATCCAAATAGGATAAAACTTTCATCTGGGTTTTGGGTACCACCACTGAGACAATAGCAACAGAGAAAGTGTTTATATTAATAGTCCTTTGTTTCACGTATGACAATCTCTGGAGCAAATATAAACATTGGAATTCTGTAGAGCGAGGTACACTATATATGACGGAAGAATGCTGTGAAAAGGGTTATGGCGCTGCATCTTGTTATGCTTAAGACCTAATAACGTGCCTTGTGTTCTCTCAAGTAGATATATTTTATACATCAAACTAGCCAGGAAGATATGCACTACAAAATAGGCATATTTATGAAAAATAGAATTTTTAAAATTTTTGACATCATATCCCCAACTATCAGTTGAAAATACCTCGGTATATGATAGGGTTTATGGTAAACTGGTGCTTCCTTCTCTGTCATTATTCTGTGCTGAACGACCAGAATTGTTAGCAATGGGGCGGGCGCGGTGGTCTAGCGCTTCTAGGCGCTCAGTCCGGAACCGCGCGACTGCTACTGTCGCAGATTCGAATCCTGACTCGGACATGGATGTGTGTGATGTCCTTAGGTTAGTTAGGTTTAAGTAGTTCTAAATTCTAGGGGACTGATGACCACAGATGTTAAGTCCCATAGTGCTCAGAGCCATTTTGTTAGCAATGGCCCTTGCGGAGAAAGCAAATTCTCAAATTCCCATAGCAGTTCTCCCATCCGCTACTTCTCCACTCCCTCCAGATACTCGATTTTCTTCCATAATGCAGTTCTATCGGTGGTTCGTGGTTGTTCACTACAAGCACACTTCGCTCACCAATCCTCCTCATTCGGAAAATCTAAATTAGCTGTCAGCGTCCTTTCCTCAGATTCTATTCCATTGCGCTATAATTATACACGTTCATGGGTACTACTCGCCTACAATGCATGTTTCACAAAACCACCTACCATATCCAGAACGTCACTTTCTTCGAAAGGTTTGACAATGCACACTATGCCCACAGGTAGATTTGACACCACATTTATCCAGAGTGGCCACTAGACACAGCATCATGCAAACTGAGCCTCAGTGTTAATGTACATGGTTCAGCTGGTTTGGTCATTACGTTGAATGCCCCATTTGACAGACGTGCATTAATAACAGTTTCCGTCACCTGAATTAATATTCAACTAAGCTCCACATTCCGCTATCCAAAGTCAATTTTGGCGTGATAACTTCACTCACGAGCGCCACAACCTCCATGATCTATTCAAATGGAACCATCCCTATTCAAAAATTCACATCGTCTAGTCGACGCAATCTACAGTGTGGTAGGTTCAACTTCATCTGATCCCATTAGGCTCTTGGTAGCCACAGACACATGTGCTCATATGATCAACAAAAACTTAAATTTTCTGGTTCATATTAATCCTACTACTGATCATTCCACTCGTGCATACACACTTGGAATACTGAAATTAAAAGGGAGCTCCTTGGGTTCGTTATGCCATTTAACGACTGCTTAACATTACTATGCCCACCCCTGCATCTTACACATTGCTGATTACCACGTTCACCCCTATCTCTCGAGGCAGGTGGCACTTCCTCTGCGTATGTCCCTTACTACCACATTTGTAATACCTTACACTATTCGAAAATACTGTCCGCTTATCACGTCCCGCCTATGCTATGTCTGAACGCATGCTCAAACGCCAACTGAACAAGTACAACTCTGTCAGCGTACCTTCGTGCACCTTTCTAGGCATATTCGCCGGCAAACCACTCAAAAACACATCCAGTTCTCTCTGCTCATCCTCTTGTACCAGAACTTTATTCATCTCATCACTCTGTTGCAGTTCATAAGTGTGCTCGTCCGTCTCTCTTATCCTATCTGCGGATTTCTCCACCATTCACTCAAGCCTCTTTGTCATCATACTCCACTTCTCCCGAAAGTGAGCCGGCCGGGATGGCCGAGCGGTTCTAGGCGCTACAGTCTGGAACCACGAGACCGCTAAACTTAGGTAGTGCGTATTTTATTGAAAAAGTAACTCAGTTAACAGCCGTTAATACGCATTTAGGCAATCAGTTGGCAGCGAGGGATAAGCAGTTACCGTTGCCTCAGGTGCTGCAGCAGGCTGTGGATCTGGCTACCACAGGGTTGATTGTGCCTATTTCGGACAGAGCATCTGATGACATGTATTCTTTTGTAGAGGATCTAGAAATGTCGGCTGTGATGAATGGTTGGACCGATAATCAGTCACTGTATTCGGCTAAGTAGTGTTTACTAGAAAATATAAAGTGTGTGAGGTGTTCTGAGGTCTTCCTAAACGTGACATATTTTGTACACTTGAAGGAAGGGTGTTTGAAGAGATCTAAGAAACAGAAAGTGCATAGTACTTTCGGGAGATGTGGTTCAAATGGCTCTGAGCACTATGGGACTTACCTTCTGAGGCCATCAGTCCCATAGAACTTATACCTACTTAAACCTAGCTAACCTAAGGACATCACACACATCCATGCCCGAGGCAGGATTCGAACCTGCGACCGTAGCAGTACCGCGGTTCCGGACTGAGCGCCTAGAACCGCGAGACCTGTCTTTGATTGATTTCACATGCTTTACAAGGCGTTCCTTGTAAGCCAGGAAATCTTCAAGCTGCATCCATCCGGCACATTGGCTATTTCGCGACACAGCTGTCGGGACCTCCTCGAATAAAATAGTCACGAAACGTTTTTCCCGGTTATATGAAAGTGGACGGAACATGGTTAACAAGAGCATTGGTTACCAAACACATCGTAACAAGTGTGCCTCATTCTGTTGACCTGACATCAATTAGTTTTTTTTTTCTGTGGTTGATAATGTTAGAAGGGGATTACACATTTTTTTAGCCAGATCTGTCGCCATTGTACATGCCATAGGCAACAAATTTGTGTTCATCTGACGCTTTTCAAAGGTTATCGTAAAATATTTCGGCACTTTGTTTGTTAAAACCAGTGGCTCTAGCTCTTAGCCTCTGGTTGTCGTACGGATAAGGATGAATTCTTTTCAGAAATTCATGTAACCATTCCTCGCCAGATATTTTTTTCTCACTCCATGTAGGTGGAGTTTCAGTGTGATAAAAAAACCAAACTGGTAAGCAAAGCGACTTAAATCACACGGTGACAATCCGTCAAACAAATTTAAAGCTCATATCCACACAATTCTACTAAACAACGATTGTGAGGTTTGTAAGTAACTTTTGGATCTTCGCCTTTTTTGCTTTTTTTTGGCGAAATCTGTATAAGGACTCGTGACACATATCAAATCTTTTTGTAACAGTTCTAATGCTTTACTCTGAGCTCATAAATTGTTTATAGGCCGCTTCCATATGTAATTGAGGTATTTGGTCTCTATCAGTAGTTTTAATTCGATTTCTTGGCATCCTGAAAATATGTAATAAGTCGTATCATTGCACACGTATTACTTTATCCATAAAATGTACCGTAAACTCGTGAAACTATTCGTAGTCTTTTCATTTGGGCACCAGAGACGATTGTAATATGCTACAACCGCTCTCGGTGCCAGTGTTACAAACGCCCCCGAAACGCGTACGAAACATTAACAAAGCTCAGCGCTGGCTTGTCTCGAAAAGTTCTTTCTCTACTATAAACGTACTGAGGGGACTGCTGTAACCTACGCCTACCTACAATTCTTTTTTGCTGAAATTGCTTGCCTGCAATGGTGTAGGAGGAAAAAACCAAGAGACAAAAATATAAATTTTGACAGGCAAAAATAAAATCCTATCACTACAACACACGACACGTTGCTGAGGTCACTCTACTTCCGTACACTGGTGGAACATGCAGGGTGGTACTGCGCTGTGAACGGCGATAGACTCGGTTCCATTATAACCGGAGAAATCTGAATTGCTACAATTGTCCTCTGTTACTTTTACCCCCGGTGTCCATCATCTTCCTGCGCGTCGGCAAACTGCACACCAACCAGTTCTCCTGGATCTGCCGGCTCATGCACGTTTTCTTTGTGTGTGTGTGTGTGTGTGTGTGTGTGTGTGTGTGTGTGTGTGTGTAGTGTGCGCTGAAGAGATCATCCTTGATGACGTATTCTTCTAGGATGTGATGTAAGGATAAAAGGAAAACACTTTATTTATTACACATTCAGTTAGACTTGGGCACTCAATGGGCCCTTTAGCCTGCTGTCTCTGGTGATGTCTATCTGCTGTGAAGGGTGAGATGCGTCTAAGCTGTTATGTGTGACTGCTTCCTCGTATTATGACAAATCGTCTATTGTGGGGGGGGGGGCAGGGGGGGGTTGTAACGTTATTGACTTCGGTACTCGATACTTGTACCATTTTGCAGGGTTTACCGTTCCTACCGATTCTAATTGTCAAACTTCGTCCCTAAGGCATTGATTTTGTCAGAAACTCGTAGAGCCTTGTCATGAACCTTCTCCTGTATAGTGGTCTCGTGGAGTGTGGTGCGGATGTCGACGTTTCTTGTCCACCATGGAGCTCCTGTGATACATCGGTAGTAAATGTTTAGCCGAGCTGGTCGTTGGTGGAGAAGGAAGGCCGGAAGCCACATTGGGTAAGAGGAACGAGGGCAGTGCTGGTTAAGGTTGTGGTGAATACGGCGAGAGAGGATGGCCTCGAAGATCTTACTGAACACAGAGGTGAGGCAGATTGGACGATAGGAAGAGGTATCAGAGGGGGTTTGTTGGGTTTGGGGAACAGCAGGACACGGGAAGTCTTCCACAGGTCAGGGTAAAATTCAGTGGAGAGGAGGACATTGTACAGGGTAGCAAGGACAGACAGGAAGGAGGTGACGGTAGGTGACGCCATCATGACCAGGGGCGGTGTTGCGTTTGGAGCGGAGGACAAGTGTGATGTCTTGTGCGGTAATGGGAGTGTTGATGTCTGAGGGGGGCAACCGATCCAAGTACTGGAAGCTAGAGGCGAGCGGAGGGACAAAGGTGTCAGTGTGGTCAAGGACGGTGGGGAAGAGGGTGTAATCAAAATGGGGATCGTCAGGAATGGAGAAGACCTCGGATTGTTGGGAAGCAAAATGGTTAGCCTTACTGAGGTTGTCAGGAAAGGGTCGATCGTCATGGAGGATGTCTGTTGCCCTCATTTTGTAGCTGCTTATAGCAAGTTTGTGGCGCTGTAGAATGTTCCAAGCGCCTGTATAAGGAGACCTATGATTCCCGTTTACAGCAAATCATTGTACAAAATTATTTATCCATAATCCCCCACGCCTGGCTGTTGCGGAATTATGGAACAGGTTTTATGATCTCCTTTCGTTCCAAGGATTTCCTTTCTCGAAACTCATACGTGTTCTATTAACAGTGGGATTGTGAGAGTCGACTCACTCTAGTCACCTGTTGCACTCCAAAGACAACAGGTGGCGGCAGACTAGCTGCTATGTAGCCACTCTTAAAGAATGGATACAGAGTCATATTAGTGTAACCTAGTGATGAGAACTGATGGAATGTGATGGCATGCAAACGAGTGCGAAAGTCTGTCGTAGAGCTTCTGGCTATCCTTCAAGACGTAGTTGCAGATAGTGTGACAATATGTTCAACAGGCACTTAAAAGGAATTCTGAGGCTGAATTTGCCCAATGCTTCCAGGTGGTATGAATTGACATGTCACACACTTTTCAGGAGGGTAGCATGCTCGAAAGGATTATGATTTTTATACGCAGACAAGGGATCAAGCAAAAGCCACTTATTTTGACCAGCTATTGACCAAAAGCAGTGATCTTATCATCATTCTGGTTATCTTACTCATATTTACCAGTATTGCTTGTTGTGATGTAAATATTCTCTATTGCCCTTGCACATCAAGCACACGAGAAATGATCGTACCAGAAAGAGCACCTCCAGTTTCTCACATCACAATAAATAACTTTCCAGTCAATTTACGATCCAGATCAACAGTCCGAATAATTGTATACGAATACGTTAAGGCATTGATGTCTGTTTAGGTCTTTTTTTATTGGTAACGACACTTAGCGCCCTGTATGAAAATCACTGGCTGTGCTGTGTGCAGTCTGTGGCTGGGTTGCATTGTTGTTCGCCATTGTGGTGTTGGGCAGTTGGATGTGAACAGCGCGTAGTGTTGCGCAGTTGGAGGTGAGCCGCCAGCAGTGGTGGATGTGGGGAGAGAGATGGCGAAGTTTTGAGAGCGGATGATCTGGACGTGTGTCCATCAGAGACACTAAATTTGTAAGACTGGATATCATGAGCTGATATATATATATATATATATATATATATATATATATATATATATATATATATATATATATATAATGACTTTTGAACACTATTAAGGTAAATACATTGTTTGTTCTCTATCAAAATCTTTCATTTGCTAACTATGCCTGTCAGTAGTTAGTGCCTTCAGCAGTTAGAATCTTTTATTTAGCTGGCAGTATTGGCGCTCGCTGTACTGCAGTAGTTCGAGTAACGAAGATTTTTGTGAGGTAAGTGATTCATGAAAGGTATAGGTTATTATTAGTCAGGGCCATTCTTTTATAGGGATGATTAAAAGTCAAATTGCGTTGCGCAAAAAGTATTGTGTGTCAGTTTAGTGATGATCAGAATAAGTAAGGAGAGTAGTGTCTGAGTACGTTCAGTTTTTCTCATCTGTTTGAAAATCAAATAACGTAAGGGGTTTACCAGCACAGTCATTCTTAATTTTTCTATGGGGACGTTTCACCTTTTCGAATCCTGAATGGTCGGAGTGAAAAACAAATTCGTAACTGAGCGATGGGAAAAGTTTGTTTATCTCATCTACAAATTTTCGAGAGGATTTCGCAGTTTGCTGTGCATCATGAAGTTGACGCTTTGTTTGAAATTTCGTCATCTTAAGTCTTCCAATTCCGCAGAGCTGTTTCATGTTACGCAACAATCCACAGATTCTTTTGAAATCACAGTAATTTATATCGCGTGCAATATGATCTACATAACGTAGTAGTTCACTATTATGCACATCTTGTAAACTGTATTGAGCATATCTGAAACGCGCAAGTATCAGCTTTTATAAGAATTACGCCTTGTCCTCCCTAGAATATCCGTTGTTTTTCTTATGCACGGCACGGTCACATAGCAGCGGATTCCAAATCTTTACCTTCTTAAGCTCGTATCGTCATCGTTGTACTCCTCATGTACAATGTCCGCACAGTCGAAGGTATACGACACCACACATAACACTGACTTCTCTTGCAGAAACTCTAATATTTCATCTGTCACTTTTTTCCCTCTCTGCAGAATTCTTTGGGTTTCTTTCTGACGAAATATCGACTTAGGAGACTGTGGATGAAGATATAATGCAATGTTTGCTTTTTTAATCGTTGCCATTACTCTGCTTTATATCAACATAGCTGGTACGGTAGCACTGTTGTGAGTTACTCATCGACAACAGTCCATAGCCTCATGCTGTGCTCAACATTGGACACCTCCCGTAAAAACCCCTCTTGCCATCAGAAGCTACGAGGGCTCTACACCGGCACCCAGCGCCAGCCTCCGTGCAACACAACTGCACAACGTCAAGGTAACGACATGCATGATACCCACTACTAACAAAGCCTATCCTTGCACGACATATCGCAGGCAGCAAGACATCCGCTACTGCTCTTACCACCCGACCTAACTATGCAGAGGTTTTTTTTCCCTTGGCTCTTGCCTAGGCACTTTTTTCTTCTGCCCTCAAACCGATACCCTTCGTTTGACTTCGATCCAATCTATCTCCAGATGAGTCCGTATTAATGGTTAACCTTAACCAGACGTACGCAAACATCGCAGTACCCACATTCTGCGACACCTCACTTTAGTGAATACTAACCCTTATGCAGAGATGGCAGTAGACCTACTGTGTTGCCCATCATGCCGGCGTGGGCGTGGAGGGGCTCCACCTCTTTTTAGAAAAAATAAAACTAATATTGTGGTTTCACGGTAGACAATATGTCGATCGTCAAATGCCGTAAACATCGCTGAACTTTTGTGACCTCCCGTTCAAGGGGTTCCTTGTTAGGAGGCAGCATCTCAATTGGGAAACAGAGATTGTCCCATATGATTGGCCAGATGAGCCAAAGCCATCACATAATCCTTGGCAGTCATGCGATCTTGCAGAGTAACCATGAAGCTCAAGGAATACCACGATATGGTTGCTCAACTCATGATCGAACTTGCGCCATGTTTCACTCGTCAGAAGTAACCTAACCCATAAATAGGGAACGCAGGGAAATAGAACTCATCTGATCAAGCGAAATTATTCCATTGCTTCGTAGTCAAGGCTTCCCGACTTCGACACAATATTTTTCGGTTAACGTGATGAGCATTACTGAAAAGTTATTTTGGATTTCAAGCTCGTCCTACAATTCTCTGCTTATGAGGCTCCTTCTCTGAAACGCGCAAATATCAGTTTTTGTAACAATTACGCCTTGTCCTCCCTAGAATATCCGTTGTTTTTCTTATGCACTACACGATCATATACCTGAAGATTTGAAATCTTTGCCTTCTTAAGCGCGTATCGTCATCGTTAGTTTGGTGCCGACATTTTAGCCAGTGCGACATTCAGTTTATTCATACTCTTAGGGACGTCATCCACTTACTGTTCCCCATAATCCTCTTCAATGATCTTTCATCACGATCACTGAACTCACACTTTCACCTATCCTGTGACTTATCCACTTTCCTTGTATGCGGCATATATATTCCGTGCGATACCACTTGAAATATCGAACACTTTGGTTGTGCTGGTGACAGAAGCATCCACCCTACGAGTTAGGGATGGGAAAAATCGACTATTTAAAACCAATACAAGTATCTTGGCTCTGAATAACAGGTAATTTTCGATGTTTGGTCTCGTTTATAACAGGTGTTTTAATTGTTTACTAATAATCGATTGAAAAACCTGCCGATGTCAGGTTTTTTAAATAAAACTTTTTTTCAAGACAAGTAATATCTATGCAAAGAGCCCCCATTGCTTTGACTGTTAGGTTATTATAAAAAATACGAAACGACATCTTTCTTTCTTAACCCTAGCGTTACCAACGGGGGGGCCTCGTAGGCCCACTGACTCAGTTTTTCTATGTTGTATCCACACCCTTTGATATATGAACTTGAAAGCAAAGGTAATTGTTAGTTATTAAATGTACTATTGAGTCATTACAGAATTTCGGAATAAAAATGTAATTAAAATTCATTTACTTGATTTAATTCTCTGTGGGCCTTAGAAGCCCACCCGTTGGTAATAGCAAGGAAAGATTTACGAGGTTGAGTCTTTCGTTTCAAATTCTTACCATGAAACGAATTTTGGCATTGTTGCCTTCAGACATATTATTATGAAGCGGACCATTGTTATTTTCGGTGTTTCTGCTGCTGTTGAACCAGCAACATGAGTAGACAACGTTTACGTGATAGTTCCATTGAAAGAGTGCTAGAAGAAGTTTTGAACGAATCAGATTTAGAGGAAAGTGAAGTGGATGATGATGTGGAAGAAATTAGAACTGATTCATCGTCTGAGAATGAAGATGAGGTTGAAGCCAATCCACCAGATGATAATGATACGGAATGTGATAAATTCATTGCAAAAAGTGGACGAGAGTATATTACGAAGCCATCTCGACAATATCGGCGTTCTGTACAAAATATAGTGCGAGAAAGAATGGGGCTAGGACAACAAGGAAGAATTGCGTCTCCGAAAGAGGCTATAGAGCTCTTTTTTACACCTCAAATTATGAATCTAATAAAACTACACTCAAATGAAGAGGCTTCTCGACTAGGTATTCAGCACACAGATGAAGATGAGTTATTTTGTTATATAGGACTCTTGCTAATCATGACAATAAGATACCTGTCCAAGATTTATGGTCTTTGCTTCAGGGCCGACAAGTGTACTATGGATCAATGAGTCGGACCCGATTTTTTGAATTGACTAAAATATTGAGGTTTGATGATAAGAACACAAGAGAAATTCGTCGCCAGACTGACAAGTTTGCTCCAATGAGGGAAATTTTTGGAAAGCTTCAGTTCTTCACTTCCATTGTATTTCATTCCTGGTCTACATACAACAGTGGATGAGATGTTGTCTTTGTTCCGTGGTCGCTGTCCATTCAAGGTGTTTCTAAAAGAAAAACCTGGAAAATACGGCATTCTAATTCGAATGTTGTCTGATTCTGAGACTAGATATGTGATCAGCATGGACGTCTATACAGGCAAGTCAGGAAATACACAGCATTCAAATGGACCCAATGGAAATTGTAAAGAGACTAATAAAACCTATTGGAAAATCACAGATGTTAGCACAGATCGGTACTATACTTCAGTGGAGCTTGCTGAGACTCTATGGAATGATTTTCACCTCACACTTGTTGGCACCCTACAGTCTAACAGACGACACATACCTGAAGAGCTGAAGACTACAACTGGCCGCAGTTTACACTCTTCCATCTTTGCTTATACTGACCCTCAGACACAGAGGTCACCAGTTACTGTTGCATCAACGCTAGTCCGCGAGAAGCCAAAGCGACTGCTGTTGATGCTTTCAACTTATCACTCAGAAGGGGTGTTGAATGAAGACTCAAAAAAGACTAACATAAATCTTTTTTATAATTCTACAAAGGGAGGCGTGCACACCATAGACCAGATGACAAGACACTACAGCACAAAGAGAGGAACAAGAAGATGGCCTTTGTCCCTCTTCTACACACTCATTGACATAGCAGCAATAAATGCATATTCGCTCTTCCTCCTCAACTTTCCGAATTGGAAAAAGAATTTGCTAAACCGCAGAAGGGTTCTTATCACTAACTTAGGTCTCGAACTAATAAGATCTCAAGTAGATAAACGGGCACAAAATTTGTATGGACTTCAGAAGCCAGTAATAATGGCAATGGAAAGCATCACACAACGGAAGCTCAGCTGCTCTGTAGAACCATCATCCTCAACAGCAGAACCAGGAACACGTGGACGGTGCCACCTATGCTGCCAAGAAGCTGCATCTAAAAAGATCAAGTACAACAAGCTGGGAAAGTCAACTGTTACCTGCTCTCAGTGCTACAAACACGTCTGTGGGAAACACTGCAGGAAGACAGTGTTGTGTGAAAAATGCGTTGCAGAATGAGACAGTAAATTTTGTTTGATTCATGTAGTGTATCGAATTAAAAAAGTCGTTTTTATAAGAAAACACTATTTTGAAACATTACTCCAAAAAATATATAAACTGAATCTCGTGATTTGTTCATTTTATTCCTATTATAATAACATCTTTTATTATCCAGTATACAAAAACAATGTCTAAGCATTTTGAATTGTTATTAGAGGTATCAGAAGTAAATAAACTTGATTTATGATAAAATACATTGTGGTATTCTTTATGGGCCTTTGAGGCCCACCCGTTGGTATTACATGTAACAAAAAATACGTTGGTAATGCTAGGGTTAATAACAACTCCAGCAGTTAGAAGTGTGCAACGACCACATGACATAAGAATAGGTTCAACATTTCTGAACTACTCAAAAGTACGAATCCTTTGGTTTTTTGGCAACAAGGTAGAAGGCATATGCCAAGCTTGTCACTTAAGGCCCAAAAATATTCATCGTGGGCAGAAGATTCTGTGGCTTCTGAAGTATCAGCAAACTTTTTAGATGATATTGTTTCAGATGAAAGCAGACGTCTTAGAGATCAATGCAGTATAGAACATTAATGAACGGTTTGGAGTATAAATATTGGCTATAATGCCAAAACTTTTACAAAAAAACTTATTTTTTTACATTTCTACAAAATTAGGGAAAAAAGTAAGTTTATTCAACAGTAATAAATTAGAACCATAACAATTCGTTCATGTTTGTAATAAAAAGGGAGAAGATATGACTTGCTGCCTATTTCCATATAGTATACCTTTAGCTGTTTGTATCCCCTGGAAAAGTACCGTTTAACACGAACAACAGAGTTCTCCAACCTCAGTTTTGACCTTTCATTACTGACTATGCGTAATGCCCAAATAATTGCTTCATCTTCGGTTATAATATCCTCTATGAGAAGAGTTGAAAAAATTTGAATCAACAGGAGAACTCCTGTAATTTTTGTAGCATTCAACCCCTCATTATTTTTCGAGAAAAACAGCGATCATTATATGAACTAATTTTCCTGTTTTTGCCTACTTTATATTTTGATTTTAGCATAACGCAAGAATATGAGGATATTGTAGTATTTATCAGTCTTCATTCGATGTCTGCATTTATTACTGGAAATAATAGCAATAAAATACCCCAAATAATTGATTACTTCAGAAACCGGTTACTGCGACCGGTAGAAGGCATATGCCAAGCTTGTCATGAAATGAAAACCGTAGTTTAACCGAATGTTTTGGTGCTGGTGTGCGACATTTACTTCCGCAGTGACTTTTCCAGGTGCCGTCCTCTCTTTATTCGCCACAATCCTTTTCAATGGCCGTCCATTACGGTCACTCAATACACACTTTCATCCGTGCTGTGGCTCAGCGGATGACGTTTTTTTCTTTTTTTTCCGATTTCGCTCTATGCCGAGTAGATCTTGTTACGGTATTGAAACACCAAACATTTCGGCTTCCTTGGTTACGAAGTACCATACAGGCACCAAGAATTATTCCACGCTCGAGTTCACTTAGCTCCGTTCATTTTGCTTCTACGCAAACCGCTTGCAAGTAACAGTGTTCTGACCGCTATTGACACTTGCAAGGTATTGAGTAATTCGCACAGGTGTCATTAATGGTCAAATAGAACAATGCTACCTGAAGCTTGACTAGCATCTCCGTTTATGTTCAAGCATTCATTTCTCGCGGTGGTTTCATATTTTTGTCCAACTTTTGTATGTAAAAAACAGTATCGACATCTTTGGAGGCCTCTTGATAATCTTCTTTCGTTTACGATGCTCTATCTTAGACGTAAGTCGCAACGCTAGAAAATTGTAATAAAATAGTAGATGTCCTGCAGAAGATTCATGATTGATGCAGGGACTGTCAGTTTTCCCACAACCTAAATAAATGCACCGTATTGTGCATCAGTATACAGAGAAAACTGGGTCAGTTACACGATCGGCAGTCAGTCACCAAAAACATTCACAACCATTATATGGAGGATACCCATAACTAAAGTCCCAGTTTCAGAACGCTGTAGAAAAACAACCACTGTTCATATTGACTTCAAATATGAACAGCATACCACAGACACAGAGGCAAACTTCATGGAACAAAATACGTTTAATGGAAATTTTACCAACAGATGGCGGTCCAAGCGTCAGAAATGCACACCAACAGACGCGCGACACACGTCTGTTCGTCAGTTTGCGTCTGAGATGCATGGCTGTCTTCGTGAAGGATTGCGCAGATCTGGTTAACCTATTTTACAAGAACGGTGCCAGTGGCCCTGCAGAAGCTCCAGACTGAGGTGTGAGAAAAGGCATTGGTCCGATCTCTCGGGAGAAAATTATTACGAAATTTGAAAAAGTCGGTTCTTCAGAAGTGCAATGCGACAGAGTCAGGAAGGCAGTTGATCCGACATCTGCCGAAGATGAGACGACGGCATTGAGGGAGGAGTCGAGAGGTGGTGTGAAAACATGCAGTGCACTGTGCATTATCCGAACGTTGGACATTCCTGCGAACAAGATACATTAAATGCTACTAAACATCCTGCATTCCTGCCAGCAAGACAAACGTTCGCTCTGGAATTTCTTGCTCGCAAGTTACCGGACAATGAATGGCCACGCAACATTCTGTGTACAGATGAAGTCCATTTCCATCTTCTAGGACATGACAATATTCAGAATTGCAGATTATTGGCAACGGAAAATCTACACACACATCAACTAGTACCACTTGATTCTGCAAACATGACTGTGTAGTGAGAATTGATGGTGTCTGTCGTGTACGACTTCATTCACAACAGTGAGTAGAGGTCGGCTGCGGGGTGGTGCGGCAACTGACATCGTAGGAAAGATGGACAGGAGCAGAAATGATTAGCGAACAAGTTAACACAATAAACAGAAGATTTACTTAACTTGTATTTCTCCATGTACTGTAAGACTCATTACAAATATTGCCGAAAGAGAGTCCATCTACCTCAGTATCAACAATGAAGACGAATGAACGACGGTGGCGTAGTGTCTTGGGCCCAAGCGCAAGTGAGCTGAGCGAGCGCCGCCAGCCGTTCTGTATTGTGGCGGCAGAGGGCGCTCAATAGTCCAGAGCTGCTGGAGGAATGGCTCAGTAGACTCACGCCACTGGGTCTGCCAGATCCCTCGTGACGTCTGTCGGCGTCAGACGAAAACTTCCTATTCTGTTGTCAACGTTGACATGTCATGGGGTGATATCGATACGTGATAGCACAGCACCGTTTACCTTAGGGCTGTATTTCTTCGAGGAGGTTAGACCTGCAGGTCCTGTTACCTGTATCGTCACTGGCAAACTCTGTGAGAGTCTTTTACACACCAAAGTCCACCCAACCGTCCAACAGTGGGATGTGTGGGTAGGATCATTTTTATGCAAGATGGCATTTTGAAAATTCTAGAATTATCAGCCGTTGTTTACCTACAGTATGGCCGTCCAGATCCGCTGATCTTAACCCATGGTACTTATGACTCTGGTGTTATCTGAAAGATGTGTTCAGTGTCCCAGTTACCAACGTAGCTGAAGGCACCCAGTGCACAACGAATTCTGAAGGTTACCCCACAGACACTCCGATATGTACTGGAATATACTGTTTCTCAACTTCAACTTGTGGTAGAAAACGCCGGACAGCATACTGAACATGTTTTTTGACAATCTATTGAAACTTAGAAACCGACGTTATTTTACTTTTTATGCGGTTTTTATCCCAAGGAAAATTTAAAAACCGATGTAATTTGGCTTTTATGCAGTTTTTGACCCTAGGATAATCAAAAACCGATTTCATTTTAATTTTTTTGGCTTCAGGACAGTTAGAAATCTATTTTCACCATCCGATGTGTAACGACCTTGCCCTGGTGGGCTCCATTACCTAACTAACAATGACACAACTGTTTACTTCCGAACTGGTGCAGTCATGCACACTGAACCACATTAGTGGCGTTTCCCCCCACCTTCAACAACTTTCTGTTCAAATTTGACGTCATTCTGGGCTTTGGATCTCTACAGCATTTTGAAACTGGAACTTCAATTATAGACGGCCTATATTTAGGAATATCTGTCCACGGTGATTTGCAGTGGAATGACCCCATAAAACTAGTTGAAGGGAGAGTGGATTCCAGACAACAATTCTCAAGAAGAAATCGAAAGAAATCCAATACACACACGAGAGAGATAGCTTCCACATACTCGTTTGACTGAAACTACTATTCCGGCTACTACACCAGGTAGACTTTATAGTTTAAACAGATTAGGTACACCGAGCGAGGTGGCGCAGTGGTTAGCACACTGGACTCGCATTCGGGAGGACGACGGTTCAATCCCGTCTCCGGCCATCCTGATTTAGGTTTTCCGTGATTTCCCTAAATCGTTTCCGGCAAATGCCGGGATGGTTCCTTTGAAAGGGCACGGCCGATTTCCTTCCCAATCCTTCCCTAACCCGAGCTTGCGCTCCGTCTCTAATGACCTCGTTGTCGATGGGACGTTAAACACTACCCACCACCACCAGGGTAGGTACGAAGACTATCAGAGCGTTTTATCACTGATTCATTTACTAAGAGCGAAGGCATCACAGAGACGCTCATTCAACTGTAACAGCAGGCGTATAGAAAAGGCGATGAGCATCACAAGTGTTATTGATACTCTCAAAATATACCAAGAAGAGCGAAGTGATGCATTACTTTATGCCACATTTTTCTTTAAATGGCTCATGGGTTGTAGATGTAGATTTAGATGCTATGAAAAGAAAAGCTCTGAGTTTAGGATGTCATAAGACAATAATAAGAAAGAGAAATGCACACTTCTCCATTCTATATTTTAGTTTCAGGTCACACAAGTGGTATCTTTACTAGTACCACCCCCTGGTAAGATGAACAATATGAAAATGATAAAAAGAAGAGATAATAAAATATCAGGTAACTAAATTACTAATCCAATCAATTTCTATGGCCAGCTAAGCTTCCTGAAGGACTTTATACGGTAAATCGTCAATGTAACCGATCCAGAATAGTTCCTTCTATGTAAACATATCTGCTCTCTGTTTCATCCAGCTGAAGTCTAATTTGCAAGCATTAAATTAAAAATATTGAACATATTCAATTGATCGTGAGAGAAAGTTTCCCAAAAGTGAGAACTAATAGCTAATTACTTTATCACTGGTGTAGCTAAGGTAGACATTTCCTTGAAGCAGAACAGATAATAACTGCCAGAAGTTTAGTAATACCATACTAGTCTTCAAGAACATTTAGTTTTCTCGTATTTTACTGTCCCCTTTTTCTTAATTTTTAAACCAGTTTTCTCTTGGTGACTTGGTAATAAGTCGAAACTGATAATACGTTCGTGATCTGAAGCTGAGATGCTTAATTACAAATATTACGAGGCGGTCTCCGTTACAATACGGCAAATTCCTAGTCTCTGGTTTCAAGGTGTTTCAAAGCCTTTGCGACAAACGTCTAAGTGTGATAAATCACGTTACGGGAAACAACTATTGTTAGAGACAAACTGTTTGCTGCTGCTACCCGCTGATGCAGTATAAAATTTTAGGAAAAATGACGTAGTCTCATACAAGCAATGACTAATGATAGATAGTGTAAATCAATTGACGTAGTCTATTGAGATACCTGTTTTTGGTGCAATGACATGAGGAACTGAAGTGCTGCAGAATGGAGCCCACAACTTTCCTTTTGCTTCAGCGAAGTAGAAGAATAAACGGTGTAATCAGAAGAACTCAGTTTTCAACAAAGAGGCTCCTGAAGTGAAACTACACTGAAGAGCCAAACAAACTGAAACAAACTGGTACAACTGACTAATACCGCGTAGGGCCCCCGAGAACACGTAGAAGAGCCACAACACGACGTGACCTGCACTCGACAAATGTCTAAAATAGTGCTGTAGGGAACTGACAACATGGGTCCTGCAAGGCTGTTAATAAATCCGTAACAGTACGAGGGGCTGGAGACCTCTTCTGAACAGCGCGTTGCAAGGTATCACAGAAATGCTCAATAATAATCATGTCTGAGGAGTTTGGTGGCCAGCGGAAGTGTTTAAACTCAGAAGAGAGTTCCTGCAGTCTTCTGTAGCAATTCTGGAAGTGTGGGGTGTCGCATTGTCCTGAGTAATGGCCCAAGTCAGTCGGAATGCACAATGGACATGAATGGGTTCAGGCGATCATACAGGATGCTTACGTATGTGTCACCTGTCAGAGTCCGATCAACGGTCCTATGTCACTGCAACTGCGCGTGCCCCACACCATTACACAGCCCCCACCAGCTTCAACCGTCTCCTGCTGACATGCAGGGCCCATGGGTTCATGAGATTGTCTCCATACCCGTACACCCCCTTAAGCTCGATGCAATTTGAAACTAGACTCGTCCGAGCAGCTACATGTTTCCAGTCATCAACAGTCCACTTCCGGTGTTGACGGGACCAGGCGAGGTGTAAAGCTTTGTGTCGTGCAGTCAACAAGGGCACACGAATGGGCCTTCGGCTCTGAAGACCCAGATCGATGTTCGCATGCCGACACTTTTTGATGACCCAGCTTTGAATTCTCTGCAGCAATTTGTGGAAGGGTTGCATTTCTGTTGAACGATTCTCTTCAATCACCGTTGGTACCGTTCTTGCAGGATCTTTGTCCTACCGAAGCGATGCCGGAAATTTGATGTTTTACCGGATTCCTGATATTCACGGTATACTCGTGAAATGGTAGTACGGGAAAATCCCCATTTCATCACTACGTCGGAGATGCTGTTCCCATCGCTCGTGCGCCGACTATAACATTACGTTCAGACTCACTCAAATTTAGATAACCTGCGATTGTAGCAGCAGTAACCGACCTATAAACTACGCCAGATACTTGCTGTCCTATATAGGCATTGCCGACAGCAGCGTCGTATTCTGCCTGTTTGCATATCTCCGTATTTGTATACGCATGCCTGTAACAGTTTCTTTGGAGCTTCGGTGTATTTCATGCGTCTCACTGCGTTCAGATAATACTACTCTTCTGAGAAGTTCCTCTGTTCTTAACCGCAGATATAAAAGTAGGTTTACTCAAATACAACGCCGTAGATTTCCATACTGTTTCTGCTTTCATAACTTCGACTTTCTCCCCGTGAAATATTAACGAGAAAAAATGTACTGAAGATTACAAGACAGTGTTAGCGTTTGATGAGAAATTCCAGGCCATGCAACTCACAGAGTAAAATGAAACTACTTCAACTTATTAGGCAAGAAATTTCCGGAAGTTTAGTGATTTCTGCAAGAACAACACGGTATGTGTTTGTGTACGCCAAAGTTCATTCCCTCTGGTTTAAGTTTGAGCCGCGTTTATTAGGAAGCGAGAAAAACCCGCCAGCTGTCGCCCTCCCACAGCTTTTTTCATTTAGAAAGCTGACACTTCACTTGCGTCTAACTTCAGCCTTCTCCGCGGGTTACTCTGTTATTAATGACTAGATGAAGTTGGCAAATACAAGCTTTAGCTAAATGTCCCGCGCAGCATTCAGCTAAATGAGAGATCCACAACATGGCTCCCAATGTCAGGTAAAACAACTAATATGAAATATTTTCAGATATATTTCTGTATACCACTATAACTTTGAGGTATACTCTAGGAGCATATTTTATGATTGATCCCTCGTAATCACTGTACTTTTAAATAACTAAACGATCTACATGTAAGAACTTTAAATGAAAGTGAGTTTCTTACCTTAATCAAAACTTTTGTCAGTTGCTATAAATTCCTATTCAATGAATTCCCTTTAAACCAGTAGAGTGTTAAAAGCTTCATATTTTTTATTTAGGGTCTGTACAGCACCCACGAGTTTCACAAAATATTCATCGAAATACGCAGAAGGACAATAATATTTATGCACTACACTACTCCGCGATTCATTAATAAACAATCCGGGGGGGGCGGGGGGGTGTTAGAGGGGGAGGCTGAAACGTCCCCTTTGGAAAATTATGAATGACTGTGCTGGTAAATTTCTATGTTATTGTATACAAAGACAGCTGAGTAAAACTGAACGTACTCAGACATTTCTCTCTTTACTTATTCTGGTCATCACTAAACTGACACACAATATTTTTTTTAGCGAAACGCAATCTGATTTTCAATACAAACGAATGGCCCTGAATAACAATAACCTATACTTTTCACGAATAACTTACCTCACAAACATCTTCGTTACTCGAACTACTGCAATACAGCGAGCACCAATACTGCTAGCTAAATAAAAGATACTAACTACTGAAGGCACTAACTACTGATAGGCATAGTTAGCAAATGAGAGATTTTGATAAAGAACAAACAATGTATTTACCTTAAAAATATTCAAAAGTCATCGTATGTACATCAGTTCATGACATCCATCTTTACAAATTTCCTTTTCCTGGCGGACACACGTCCAGATCCTGCTCACATAGTAATCTCTCAAAACTCTGGCATCTCTCTCTCCACATCCTCCACTGCTGGCGGATCACCTCCAACTGCACCACGCTACACTCTGTTCTCATCCAACTGCCCAACACTACAATAGCGAATATTCCAACAATGTCAACCAGCCACAGACTGCACACAGCACAGTCAGTGATTTTCACACAGAGCGCTGCGTGGCGTTACCAACATAAAAACCTAAACAGCCTATTTACAAGGCGTACACGTCACATATAAAAGAACATTACTGGCAACATACAAACGGACACATGAAAATCCTTAAAAAAAATTATCAATCGGAAGACATTTTACAAATTTATCAAACAAGGAAGTTATCGCTGACGTTAAAAATGCCTTCTTGCTTCTACGTTTTCCCTTTAAGCGACGTGAACTAGACTCGTAAAGGGAAAAAGGTTGCACATTTCCGACATAATGTTCGCTTTGGATGTAACAGAGGAATTCAGGCAGCGGATACAGCTAGAAACGATTGTATCGTGTATGGGATGAGTGCTGTCGGACAAATCACGTCGGAAAATGATTTTCTTGTTTCAAGAAAGCTTGTTCTGGCATGAATTATTATCTACGTTCAGGAATTCTCAGTAATTGATACATGTAATAAACTGCAAACATTCAATATTTATGATACATTTGCAGTCCACAGGTAAGGTTAAAAACTCCGATGCAGAAGTGCTGTGTGCTCTAATTCAAAGCAACCCAAACCAAGTGGTGATTTTGAATACATTACTCGAATGTCACCAACTTGCACATTGAAAATTCGTAATCAGCATTGTTACTGGTGTCCAGTTTCATGCCTGTATGTGCAATACTTCAGCAGAAATTAATGGCTGAATCTTAACATAATGCTTCTCCTGTGGTAAAGGACAATGTGAAAAGGTAATACTTAACAGAAGGGGTGTTGTGCACTACGGAATCTTCCGCAGGATTGTGTTCACAAAAGCTGGCATTTCTTGCCAACAAATGAGATATCTTCCGGTGTAGTATAAGGAAAACGTTCAAACAAATGTTGTTACTATACGACAACATACTCTTCGGATTTCACAAACAGAACTATCCATGAGCTTGTTCCGAAAGCCATCCCTCACGCTCTTATTCTCCTGATCTCGTACCTCCGAATTTTTGCTTTTTCTGCTGATTATCAAACACCTGTCAATAAAATGGAATTCAAACCTGGCTCGATAACATCTTTAACTCCTAACCAGTAGTTTTCTATAGGCGTGTAATCAGTCAGATACTTGACCATTATCACACTGTTTCAGATTATGTCAGAGAATTTAATGTTGATTATTAACTTCTCCCTTAAGTTCACTGTTGCGCTCAATAATCTAATGTAAAAGAAATGTTAAAATATGGACTGTACTAATAAAGATGAATAAAAATTACGATAACATTGAAACAATTAATAAAACGTACTTATTCCACGCAAAATTGTTTTATAATACCCACTTTGAACTTCTAAATCCTTTGCGATTATCTGTCGCCTTCTATCATTTTCAAGTAGCATGGAAATATTGCACACGCGTAGAAAAGCTCAGTTAATAAATTCTTCAGTGGTGCAGTTTTATAAACAAAACTGCGTCTTCACAAAACCAAAACTGATGTTGGCAGGAGTAGACAGAGGTATTATCAACAGCGCAGTGTTATAAGTGGTTCGCCCTTACTCTATATGATACTAGAAACGGCGACACACTGGAAATGACAAGAACAGTCGTGTTAATTTAGCAGAATTTCTGAGCCTATCAAAAAGTAACTAAAAGCTCAAAGACTTGCCAAACAGATTCTGCTTTTTGCTCAGTTTCAATTACACAGCTAGCAAGATGAATTCGATCCACCAGCTGATGTGTTCCTTAAACATACTAGGAACATACTCCCGCTTGTATCTCAAACACATGCCCACAGACAGCTGAAATACCAGAAGTATACGCCAATGAGATTTATTCCCGTTTCTATAACTTGGTTTGAAGGACAGGTGAGTAATTACAAATAATACTCAACATTCGTCAGTTGCAAACTAAATATCATGCAGCAGTAATGGTCACAATTATTTTTGTTTTTCTGCCTTAGGCATACTGAAAACTGAGAACTTCATTCATCTGATGCGCTTCGCATTTTTTGGGAGTCTCCAGTGGTTAATCTTAAACACTCCGAGCAGTTGACCTATCTTTTGATCGTTACAGACTTAGAAAATGATTATCTTAAGGACGCTCTCATTGGCACTATCACCATGATAGAGGAACGTAAATGGAAAGACAATAATACAGCATTGATTGCGAAACGTATAAAAGAAATTCATAAAATTCTAAATCAAGAAAGTGCGTCCTGCAAGGAAACGACAGAAATATCGTGGATAAAACGCAAATAGAATATGTGAGAAGCGCAAGCTCAATTCCAGCTTCTGCTGACATGAACAACTGCCATGTTGTTTATTTAATATGACTTTAGCGACATCCTGTTTTTAGTCAATACTTTGTAAAGGCGCCAATTCATGTCAAATATAAGCGAATCAGGGTGCAGCTCCTGTTTATTTAAATAACTGAGGATCAATGTATTTCAGATCAGTGAAAATAGAAATGCAGCGAGCTGATTGGTAACTGTAAGATTTAGAGCCTGTGTAGTGACTGAGAGTTGCACAGCTTACTTCTGCAGAAGTAATGTATTTGAAAAAAATAAACTCCTTTTGTAATTTTTGTGTGACTAGCTGCTTATGAAATGAGGACTATGTTCGTTAAGACACGTCTTTCAGACTGATGTCATGTACTCGTAAAACAGACGTTTTCGAAGTGACCTTGTGTTGTATTGTGCAAATAACGCTTCATGATTTGTGCAAAATGAGTAATGATTAACCTGTTATATGATGAGAAAAATATTATTTATGAATAAAGTACATAAACAATTATCGCACTTACAGAAATGACATTATAACAGCCGAGATAAGGTATGAGGCAAGCTGTATGGAGTATTAGAACTGGAAAGTAGCAACTACGCTCTGTAAGTATGCTTTAGCATAAAAACAGTATAAGTAACTAATGCCGCTACCCAACTTCATTTTCTATCATTATTCCATTGTATTGGGGTCATGGAAATTTTATTCCCAATTTCTCAGGAGTTAACAAAACAGATTGTGTCATTATCGTTTGCCATCGGAAACTTTGCAAAAACCAGAGAGTTCTCCATGCTTCCAAGGACGAGTCTGTTTCCATACATACAATCCTAGCATGTGTAAGTAGGCTGTTTAGGTTTTTTATTGGTAACGTCACGTAGCGCTCTGTATGAAAACACTGGCTGAGCTGTGTGCAATCTGTGACTAGTTTGCATTGTTGTTGCCTATTGTAGTGTTGGGCAGTTGGCTGTTAACAGCGCGTAGCGTTGCGCAGTTGGAGGTGAGCCGCCAGCAGTGGTGGATGTGGGGAGAGAAATGGCGGGGTTTTGAAATTTGTAAGACTGAATGTCATGAACTGCTATATATATTATGACTTTGAACACTATTAAGGTAAATACATTGTTTGTTCTCTACCAAAATCTTTCATTTGCTAACTATGCCTATCAGTAGTTAGTGCCTTCAGTAGTTTGAATCTTTTATTTAGCTGGCAGTAGTGGCGCTCGCTGTATTGCAGTAGTTCGAGTAACGAAGATTTTTTGTGAGGTAAGTGATTTGTGAAAGGTACAGGTTAGTCAGGGCCATTCTTTTGTTGAGATTTTTGAAAGTCAGCTGCGTTGCGCTAAAAATATTATGTGTCAATTTAGTGCCGATCAGAATAGGTAAAGAGCGAAATGTCTGAGTACGTTCAGTTCTGCTCAGTTGTTTGAAAATCAGTGTAAGAGTTTTATCAGCACAGTAATTAATTAATCTTTCTAAGGGGACATTTCTCATGAACAGATTCCTTTTTATAACTTGATGATATTCAGATTTCTGCAGAGTGAGGCGTATGCTATTTTGTTAACACCAGTATGGCGAACATGTAGCAGGGAAAACCTTTCCACATGTCTGCATTGAACATTGACTGCCAGTTGCCACAACACTTCACAGAATTCACGAGGTTTTCCCCATAATAGTCAGCGCAATATAAATCACTCGAATTCTTCAGAAGATGGACTGAAAGTCAAATTAAAGCCGTTTTTCCGAGTCATGTTCAATGCAAAACGGAGTACTACTTAAGGTAGTAATGCTCTAGCAATTAGACTTAGATGATTCCCATACTAATATTCTGATAGTCTGTTGGGGTCGTTAGTGTGAAGCTACCAGCAGCTGATCTGAGATAAAAGTGCCGAACTTGAATCAATTTTGCGTCACTGGAGTGGGTAGTGATTTTAATATGTTGTGGTCTGACGAGTTTTGCCATTACCGACTGCCCACAAGCGTTAGACAAAAATTATTTAATTGAGCCTAACTGATTATTAATTCAGAACTATTCGGTTAAAAAGGAATCCTAGTTAAATAAGAATAGTATGATTGTGTTAAGATATTAATTACAAAAGAATCAAGGGAATTGCAACAAAAGGGTAGTTATAATTATAAAACTCAAATAATTCTTTTGATCAGACTATGTTTAACACTGGTACAACATCTACCTTCTATGCAAAAATTGCATGCCTTGTTTTCACGACAGAAACACTTAAATAGTTGACACTATCTAGTCTATTTGTTAGTAAAACCACCACCCCGAAGGGCTCTGACAACTGAGAGCTCAGAGAACAGTCTAGTGGAACTGAATACATTTATCGTTACGGTTCCTTATCTCTCAAGCTGTGGCGTACATATGACCACAAACAGTCGAGTGGAGGGGGTACCTGACTCGTCAATCTGCGGAAGGCTGCGGTCACAGTGGAGATGAATTATGATGTGCAGATATGAATTTAAGTACACAGAGGACGTGTAATTTCGTCCGCAAACTCCTACATTTGAAGCTGCTCAAATATAAAGTTGGTTCACAAATCAAGACAATCTGCTTGCACGCTCGCACAAAGCAGACACTTGACTCAAGTGCAGAGTCGCAAGTGAGCACTTTCGAACGCCTAACGCTCCATGGAGAAGCACAGATATGTACATCTGCTCACAGAGAAACAAAATGATGGCACAATCGGCACTTTCTCGGACTATGTCTAAGGGTAATAAATGTCTCAAATTATCAGTGTCTCAAACGAATTGTGTGCTCTCCAGCGATGTATATCGGCTGTACAGCCATCAGAGATTCTCTCAATACATTCTGCCTCAGTATTAGCTAATCTCTTTTCACTAACGTGAACTCTCGACTCAGCTAATGACAACCTTCGTTAACCTGATTTTCTCCCCCTCTTTCTATACGTGAAAGTCCGCCCCCAGTAGCTGAGTGGTCAGCGCGACAGACTGTCACTCCTAAAGGCCCGGGTTCGATTCCGGCTGGGTCGGAGATTTTCTCCGCTCAGGGACTGGGTGTTGTGTTGTCCTAATTACCATCATTTCATCCTCATCGACGCGCAAGTCGCCGAAGTGGCGTCAGATCGGAAGACTTGCACCAGGCGAGCGGTCTACCAGACGGGAGGCGCTCGTCACGCGCGATTATTATTACACATAAAAACGTTTAACAAACTCGATGAGTTCATACAAAATGTTCTTGAAGCTTCTAGAACAATTTAAAACAATGTCTACCTGGATACAGAGGCAGGAAAGTGCTACGCATTGTGTGTGGGAAAACTTTCATCTGTTGACTCCTGGGCTTCCATGTGGCGACAGGAGACACATTCCAATGGGACTAAAGAAACTGCAGATGATTCTTGTTAGATGTCTGTCTTGACTGACACCTTTCAACTTTCTTGATTCAATAATTTACCAACAGCCGTATGTATTGCAGAAATTTATTTTATGAACTTCTTATGTGCTACAAGTTTGTGCATTACATTGATGCTATCTTCGGGCCCCACACGTCACAGTCGTAAAATCGCTATACAGGGAAGGAGCCATATAACTGGATCCGTGAATCAAATCCTTATGCAACAGCTCTTGGTGGCCAGGCGACACAGACTCAACTTTCGTCCGACCACTGACAACAGAACGCGACACTCGCTGGGCCGCTCCCCGGAATGGCTTTGCGGCAGGTTGTAGAATTCTGCCTTTCGGTAGCTCAGAAAAAACTCCCAGCTCCCCCCAACTTACCCAAAGTCCATCATTTCCTCAGTCTCTCTCACTATCCTAACCAGTGCAGAAACTACTTTTGTAAAACACGCATTACTACAGTTGTTATCGTGTGAAGCTGACCAGTATCAACCAGCACGATTAATAAACTGATAACCCCAACCAAACTTCGACGTCAAATGATATAAATATGTTAACGTTATCGATAA
This sequence comes from Schistocerca gregaria, assembly GCF_023897955.1. Lineage (NCBI taxonomy): Eukaryota > Metazoa > Arthropoda > Insecta > Orthoptera > Acrididae > Schistocerca > Schistocerca gregaria. Next base: position 601,193,100 of record NC_064923.1, on the reverse strand, counting down.
AATTAAATACTTTAATTGATCATGTAAAGAGACAGAGTATTGCAGCCTCGCAGTTTCGTTAACCTCTCATTCATAAGTCGCTTCTCGTTCTTTCTGGCAAAGGATCGCCATTAGTAATATAGAATTCATTTTGATCAGATGATACTACCAATAGCATGGTCAGAATGGTATGGATGCTCAGCGAATGAGGGGCCAGTCTGTAGCCTGCACAGAGGCTTCCGCTGACGTCAGCGGTGCTCCTACCAAGTGCGGTTCAAATGGCTCTGAGCACTACGGGACTTAACATATGTGGTCATCAGTCCCCTAGAACTTAGAACTACGTAAACCTAACTAACCTAAGGACATCACACACATCCATGCCCGAGGCAGGATTCGAACCCGCGTCAGCAGCGGTCGCCCAGTTCCGCACTCAAGCGCCTAGAACCGCTCGGCCACCGCGGCCGGTTCTACCAAGTGTGAGTGGCGCTCTAGACACGCGTTAATGGAACTTCGCAGGCACGTTAGTGGCGCCGCATGTTCTGCTCATCTTGTGTAAAACACTCAGCAATAAGAGAAGGATATTACCTTAAATGTTCAGCAAGGTTCGGCAGAAACTGCAGTACAAACTTGACGTCTTGTGCATAACTTCGTCACGGGAAGACATGGGTATAAATTTGAGGGCTTACTTGTTGTTGCTGAACTAGAGGATGAGGTGCCAGTAGATAAACATCTACATGGAAACGCTACTAAATGCCAATGAAGATCCTTTGCTGAATACTTCGTAGATGAAATGGCATGGAAGTGACTTAAATGTACATGACATATGAAATCAGTAACATGTAGCTGAAATACAATTTTGTCTACACTGGTTTTACCTACTACGACATTCCCTTTATCGCAAATATTTGGTGCAAACAAACAATTCGTTCCTTAGCTGTTAAGTTTTTCTCTGTTGTGAAGTGACAGTGAAATTTTTTTTCGAATTTCCCTGTGATGGACTACCACGCATTCTTCTCTGCAGTCCCGTTGCTGTAATCGCCTTGTTCCAGATCCGATAAGGCAAGCCACTTTTCATTCTCAATGACAAATCTTCCTTCTGTATTGGTGTTTGGTCCGTGTGTTCCCGTGTCCAACACCATTGCCTACGACAGTGCACATCAACCACGCATCTTTACATTAGCTACTGCGCTAGGGATAAGGGGGCCAACGGTTCGTGCGTTGGGAGCGTTGCGCTTGCTCTTTTGAAATGGTAGCGCGGCTGTGACACAGTTTAAACTTACCTTTACGATCCCTGCGTCGTCACAAGCCACTAGCGTCGAAGCAGACCACCGAGGCGGCCGGCAGTGCCACCGTTCCAGTGGCTGTGGCTTCATGTGCAACCGCTCTTACACCTGCTGCATTCGCCATCGCCGGCGAAGCTAAGATGCACTGCCAAGTAGCTACGTGAGAATGGGCATATACATTGTCTGCTCCGAATGATGTTAGTGGTTCAAATGGCTCTGAGCACTATGGGACTTAACATCTTAGGTCATCAGTCACCTACAACGTAGAACTACTTAAACCTAACTAACCTAAGGACAACACACACATCCATGCCCGAGGCAGGAGCCGAACCTGCAGAACCGCACGGCCACCGCGGCCGGCAATGATGTTAGTGGTCGGACACTCAGATTAGTGATGATAGTATGGTGGCGTCGTCGCTTTTTAAGGGCAGTAACACCGACTGAGCTCTACCCACATCATCCTAAGCAAAGATCCAAATGCACTGATTTGTGAAAGGAACACTTCTCCTGCTGGAACGCCGCACATTTCCCTCGAGAACCAACAGAGAAAGGAACTGAAAACTTATCTTGATAGAAAACATTAGGCAAGCCTAATATATGAATCACCTGCCTCATTAACATGAGCAGGTGAGTATGCTGCCAAAGACGGGTAAAGGAAAAAAGATATGAGAAGTGAGTAACGCTGTAAATAAATTTTTTGCCAATTGTGAACCATAATGAAGATTAAATAAATGCTATGATGTGCAATAACATATTCCTATTCAAATAACACCAGTGATTTTCTTATTTTATGGTTTAATGAGTGCAATGTAACGTCAGATAACACCAATGTTAATGCATTGTACTCGTATGAACTGTTGTTATGAATAATGAAATGGAAACTTCATACAATGAGCGTAAAGATAAATTGTCGGCAAGTCTCTGAAGTGTTTCTAACTTCTGGCATGTTGACCTCATCTATTATAATTACCATCCGATATTGTGGAATTCATATATTTGACAGTAACAATATGTTCTACAACTTTAAAAAGCCGGCAAATCAATTATCTACAGGTCATCTCTGTAACGATACAAGATATTGTTTGTTAATTTTTGTGAAATTGCAAATAAAACTTCCATGACACATTAACAATGGAGTGTTGGTAAGAAATAAATTTAAAATTGTCCTGTGTAGCTGTAACATGTATCTATAATGCAGTTTGGTGAAACTAATTCTTAAAGATCACAGCTGCGATTTTAATTAAATAAGTAGTAACGATAAACAATACTACACAATAAAACTTGATTCAAGCTTCATTTCACCTACTAAATGACCATTTTTGCACGAGTGATGATTCCTTATGCACCTGGTTTCACCAAAAGAGTTTTGCATACTGTGGAATATGTTAAACATTGCTCATTAGGTAGTTAAATAATGCACCGCTCTTCGAAGGATTAACATCAAGATCAATTTGAAAACGGCCTCTCTTGTATTTATTATCAATTTAAATAATCTGACTTGGGAAAATAGGCCTCAGATCAAGCTGCTAATGACATAAAATGTGCAGCAGAGTTTATATTTTCTAATTACATTAATTCTGCAGATAATGGTACAACAGATATTACTGTCTGCTATGCAAGTGAAACAACAGTCACTACAGAGAATCTGTACGTTACAGTTACACTGAAGAGGCAAAAAAACTCATACACCTGCCTAACATCATGTAGGGCGCCCCCGGGAGCACACAGAAGTGCTGCAAGACGATGTGGAATGGACTCGACTAAAGTCTGAAGTAGTTTTGGCGGGAATAGACACCAGGAATCATGCAGCGCTGTCCATAAATCCCTAAGAGTACGAATGCGTGGATATCTCTTCTGAACAGCACGTTGCAAGGCATCCCAGACATGCTCCTGGTGTTACTGTATCAGTTCTGGATGTGTGGGATGTCGCATTGTCATTCTGGAATTCCCCACGTCCGTCGGAATGCACAATGGACATGAATGGATGCGGGTGATCAGACAAGATGCTTACGTACGTGTCGCGTGTCAGAGTCGTATCTAGGCGTATCAAGGGTCCCATATCACTCCAGCTAAGCATGCCCCACATCATTACAGAGCCTATACGAGCGCGAACAACTCCCTGCTGACATGTAAGGTCCATGGATTCATGAGGTTGTTTCCATACCAGTACACGTCCATACGCTCGACACAATTTGAAACGACACTCGTCCGACCAGGCAACATATTTCCAGCCATCAACAGTCCAATGGCTGTGTTGTCGGACACAGGTGAGACGTAAGGCTTTGTGTCATGCAGTCATCAGGAGTATACAGTGGTTCTTGGGCTCCGAAAGCCCATATCGATGGAATAGTTCACTCGCTCACAGTTTTTGACATCCCAGCAGTGAAATCTGCAGCAATTTGCTGAAGGATTGCCCTTCTGTCACGTTGAACGATTCTGTTCAGTCGTTGTTGGTCCCGTTCTTGAAGGAACTTTTTACAGCCGCAGCCATGAAGGAGATTTGATATTTTACCGGATTACTGATATTCACGGTATACTCGTGAAACGGTCGTAGGGGAAAATCTCCACTTCATCACTACCTTGGAGATACTGTGTCCCATTGCCCGTTCGCCGACTATAACACCACGTTCAGATTCACTTAAATCTTGATGACCTGCTATTATAGCAGCAGTAACCCACAACTACGCTAGACACTTATCGTCTTATTTAGGCGTTGCCGACCGCAGAGCCGTATTGTGCCTGTTTAGGTATCTCTGTACTTCAGTGTGCATGCCTATACCAGTTTCTTTGGCGCTTCGGTGTCGTTAAATAATCAGCTAACTGCACTTTTACTTCCACTTTCCTGAAACACAGTGACCCTTATTTGAATGAATTAACAGGTGCTTCACTGTGGTGTACTTATAAGGATTGCTGCCATCACAAAACAATGGCTAGTCCTATTACACAAATAACAAGTTAAATGTTCACAAATTATTTGTATCACCTCAAAAAGAAATACATGTAAAGTATCATACAGAAAACGTCTGTAGCAACTCAGTGATAGTCGACAGACATCCAAGACTGGAGCTGACTTATCCAACTAAGTTCAGTATACATTTACTTGTATTTTTGATGAAATTTTCTTAACATTTCTTGCCTACGAACAATCCTGTTGGAGGAACATCCGTAACATCCGCAACCGAGCATACCAGAAGTAGAAACTACCGCTACAATTTTAAGGTTCTTTTAACGCCCATCTTCAGGTGTCGTAACTTGGTGCTGTGACCCCGAGCGCCGCGGTGTGCAGCTCCATGCTCTGCGCTCGTTGGTAACACACCGCGTCTGGTACACGTCCACCGCAGCAAGTTACGTCACCAGAAGAAGGGTGTATTTGTGTAATAGGGCCAGCCATTCTTTTGTGATGGCATCAATCCCTGTAAGTAAACCAGAGTGAAGCTCCTGTTTATTCATATAGCTAAGGATCACTGTGTTTCAGAACAGTGGAAGTAAAAACTGAAGCGCCAAAGAAAATGATCGTGCATTAATAAAAGAACTTTACAGCAGTAGCGGTATTTTCACCCTCTGGTTAAGTCTTGCATTATAAGTGACATGAGTTCGAAAATTTAATTTTTCGACTGCAAGAAAGTTATTTTAAGCGTAAATTACACTTTTATCTTCCGTGAGAAACCGGTCTGTTCCTGCCTGTTATTACTGCGGCAACTAGAGAATTTTCACGTTATCGATTCCTCACTAGCTGCGTGCTACTGCAACTGCAATCATGGATTCAAATCACGGCAGAAAAGTGTATTAAACATGAGAAATTTTCCTCCTCTACTGTGATTGAAAATGACCAAAATGGAAGTATGAAACGGAATCTTAAGAAACACTCTACAGCACTGTGTAGATCAACGGTGTTTTTTGGCCTTAGATAACTAATGAAATTTACCAAACTGCACTGACTATCACCATATTTTTATTTGTTCATTTATACCCACTTTCCTGCCAAATATTTTCACTAATTTTTGGATGATGAAAATGGTAAAATGAAAACATTGGAGGTTCACCACATGGAATATTCGTACGTCTGTGTTCAGAGAAAGTAGAACACCTTGAAAGGCTATAGGTAGGACGTTCATATTCGCAGAACTTGTACATTAGTATGTTGTGCAAAAATTTCAGTTACCTCGGTTCAGCATGTGTCCTGTTTCCTAGTAGACACATAGGCCGCTATGGGCCATAATAACTTGTTCCATGAGTGATGGCATCGACGCGGCGCGAATGGCATTCTGTGGTATAGTCATTCATGCTGCATTCTCCTGGTCCAAATTTCATCTTGGGTGTTGGCGTTGTGTCACAGTGCTGCTACCGTCCTTTCATCATATCCTATCCGTTTTCCATTACGAACACGTCTGGTGATATGGCCTGACCAGGGCAAAAGTCTGGCATCGTGTGACACCAAGACACTGTTCTTGCAGCAACATGTGGTCGTGAATTGTTTGCTAACAAATGGCGTCTGGGGTCTTGTGCAGAAATGGTGTAGCTACGAGTAGTAGGATGTCATTCACTTAGGTCACTCCTCAAATGTTAAGTCCCATAGTGCTCAGAGCCATTTAAGCCACTTAGGTCACTCTGGTCACAGTGCCCTGGACACACACGAACTGTGATTTGTGGTTGTACCCATTAGCAACCCACGATATAAGGCTTTGAGCTGGAGCGGTATGTCTGTGATTCCGCCCCAACTGTCTGCGGCGAACCAAAATATGGCCACATTTTCAAATAAATGGGGCCTGGATTCGTCCGGAAACGTTATCTGATTCATTTCTCGTCCCATTGCATCCTAACATGTTTCTTCACATTCGTCAAGTGTAAATGGAGAAGTCGACGATGGCCACGTAACTCATGCCGTAACAGACGACGTCGGTTCGTGACACCTGTTAGTGTTAGTTGCACTGTTCCACTGCTGCGCCACAGCCGAGTAGGACACGGATCTGTCCTGCAATGTCATTCGGTTGAGGTATCGATCACCTCGAGGTGTGGTCTGGGTGGTGCGACGTCACACATCTCTTCGCGTTCTACAGTCTTCAGTGAACCATTCTGCACACACCCGTTGTACTGCCGAAACACTTGGTCCCACACGAAAAGCAGTTTCCCGGATGGATACATCATATTCAAATGGTTCAAATGGCTCTGAGCACTATGGGATTAAACATCTCAGGTCATCAGTTCCCTAGACTTAGAACTACTTAAACCTAACCTAAGGACAGCACACACATACATGCCCGAGCCAGGATTCGAACCTGCGACATTAGCAGCCGCGCGGTTCCGGACTGAAGCGTCTAGAACCGCTCGGCCTCAATGGCCGGCTACATCATATTCTCTCATGCCTATAATGCGCCCTCTTCGAAACTAACTGATTTGACGGTACGGTTCGCGCATACGTCTTGCGAGGCATCCTGCACGTCTGCTCAAGTCACACTGATCCATTACCTTAGGTTTACAGCGACAACGAGAACAGCAGGTGCATTTTACCGATAGGTCTTGTCGCTCTGTGATATCGACGTTGACCTTAACCGGTCGGCCGACATGGCTCGAATGCTAATCATTTCTGCAGAAGAATGTGTCCTGTGAATATGAACGTCCTTTCTATAGACGTTCGCAGTGTTCTGTTTTTCTGTACATGAGTGTATTTTACTTAAGATTCATCTTCTGGGGTAGAACAGAATGTTCAATTGGAAACATCAACAACATGAAGCCGGATGTACGTCTGCATCCAGTGTCATAAATTACGAGAGCTTCACAGTGGGTGTGGGAGTTGCGGGAAGGAGTGGGTCTCAATGATTATGTGGTATATTATAATATCTCTTTATCTCGTACACAGTGAGGTTATAGTCTGCTAAGAAAGAAATTATGTCTTAGGCAGGAATATGTAAGTGTAGGGCATATAATGAGTCATATTGTGTATGGAGTGCAGAGATTTCGATGCTATCCTCAGTTTGTTCATCCATTTTTCAGGGAAAAAAAATGAATCGTGGCTATAATATGGCGGCCAATGATCACTGTTAAAATTAGGTACTGGTGGTTTCACGCCACGAGTCAGCAGCGTATGGATATTCTGCAGATTCTAGAAACGTCTGTACATCTGTGCATTACACTACTCATCTAGAATTTTCATTTGAAGAATGCCGTAACCTAAATGTGTTTCCTTTATGAAACCATCAGAGGCTAAATTAATAACACTCTTTGTGCTGCATATACAATCAGCACCACGCCCACCTTGGTGAATTTATCATTTTTTCTGGTTGTCCCTCTCTTAAGCGTACCGCAAGGTAAAAAGCTCTTCAACACATATGCTTTTACCTTTATTGACGAAGCATCATAAGCTGTTGTATTGTACCTATTGTGAGTAGAAGAAACTTCTAATCTTTTTTTCAGTATTTATAGACTGACTGACAGTTCTGTGTAAGAATTACTTATTCTAGTCACTACTACCAGCTTTGTTCCGTTTTCCGTGTTCTGGTGGCAGTTGCGTCTCCTTCCACGTTAGCAGAAGCTAAAATTGAATTTTTGCTTCGCACACAATCCTCCATGAACGTTTTATGGTTTCTTTGCTCAGTAGACATTCTTAACTCAAACGTTATGCTATTCATAGCTTATCAAGTTTTTCTGCGAATGTCCGCGTTTTGCAATGAACGCTGTGTTGTTGTCTTTTCACTTGTGTTCCTATGTTTTTCGGATAGTGTCAATGACAGCATTCTTAAGGAAAACATTTTCTAAGTGTATTATGATCAAAAGACTAGTCACCTACAGACAGGGTTTACAGTATAACAATGGATGCGTTCCAAAAATGCGAATCGCATCTGATGAATTAGCTTTTCAATCTTCACTACGCTTGATACAAAGTAACGAAAATAAATGAAACAATTGTGACTGTTTCTGATTCATACTGTTGAGTTTGCAGTCGGGGCATCTTAAGTATTATTTGTAACAACTCACTAGTCCTTAAACCAAGATAAAGAAACGGGAATAAAACTCATTGACGTATAGTTTTGGTGTTCTAGCCGTCGGTGGGCATGTCTCTGAGACTTAGGTGCGGTTCCGTTCCTAGTATGCTTAACGAATACATCATTTGGTGAATCGAATTCACTCTGCAGGTTGTATAACTGAAACTTTGCGAAGAGGAGAATTTGTTTGAGCTTTTCGTTACTTGTTGAAAGGTACAGAAATATCGTGCTACATTAACGTCATTTTTCTTGTCATTTCCATTTAAGTTGTGACATCCGGTTATCAATTGATAATTTTGAGTGTTGGGAGGTCTTTACATATGGAAATATCAACTAATCTAATTTTCTGCATTGCAGTTTATCTGTTCTAGCCACCACTAAGGCAATAAGGAAGAGACGAACGCCACAGATCTTTGTTAGCTCTGAGGTAAGGGTGTCGCGCCGTAATGTTAATTCTACAGTAGCTCTGGTTCCGGTCTCGAAGGAGGGCAGTTTGCACCTATCCTGTGGCAGAACTACAGGCAGCCAGCATCTATGAAGCTTAGTGCCACATAGACTGTGGCTCTACAGAATCGATAGACGTTTTTCATCTTCCGCAGATTACTTTCGATGGTTTTGTTTCATCTCTCACATGGATTATCTCTGCCGATAACACGTAAACCCTGCCATATGCATCTACCATAGTACTTATGTGACTCTCCGAACGTCTAACCAATTAGTCAGCAACAAAAGCTCTGAATGTATCCTACACGGCTCTGAGAGAAATGTTAACAATGGAAGAGATTCATAGAGCAGTGCAATGTAACCTGGAATACTGGCCAGTAGCTGAGAAAATCTTGTCTTGGATGTCTTCATTATTTGACTTCATTAATTTTTTTCTGGCTCTCAAAGTATATGTAATTACGAATGTTTTCTCGTAAAGAATAAAATTTACAAATATATAATCACAACCACCAGCATAAATCGTTGACGTTCATTAAGTGGGAAGGCTTTTCAGCCTGAGCAATGTAGATAGCGGCATCATAGGAGTAACAACACTGGAGGTTATCTGTTGAGTGACCGTAGTTCCCGAAGAGTGGAAGAAGCATTAGCAGTAGATTCAGCGTAACAGTCTGGATGATTAACATATTTTACCTTGTCAAACAGCCAACATGGGCTTACTGTGCTGATACTGTGAATGGCCGAAAGCAAGCGGAAACAACAGCCATTATTGTTTCACCGAGGGCATGCAACTCTACTATATGTATTAACGTTGATGGCACCCTTCTGAGTAAAATATTCTGGAGATAAACTAGTCTTCCATATGAATCGGTCGGCGGGGACTACAAGGAAGGAAATCGTCAGTAGAAACGACAAAACTGGCATTCTGCAGGTCGGAGAGTGGAGTGTTAGCTCACTTAATCGCGAACTTGGTTAGACAATTTAAAACCGAAAAGACTGAAGTTACATGTAGGGGGAATTTGTGAAGCGCAGCGGCAGGATACTTCGTGAGACATCGAGGAGCTGTCAATTTGGTGACGGAAAGATGCCGGGGGGGTTAAAATTGTGGAGGACAGAGAGCAAGCTGGTTCATCTCGATAGTTGCGATAGTTATGCAGAGATGAAGGGGCTTGTGAAGTATAGACTGGCATGCTGAGCTGCATCAAATCAGTTTTTGGACTGAATTCAAGCCTTTAACAACACTCACACTATATAACGTACTAGAAAGACTGTCAACGCCTCTTGATGGCCTTCAGTGACCCAAGCGCAGCAGTTGCGTGGTACTAATCAGAAATGTCTTGCAGATTAACTCAATACATCATCCCGCTCTCAACGCTTTGCGATCAATCTCACCATTTACGCCCTACATTGACTGGTTTCAGGATACATAGTTCTTGTGAGGAGCACACTGGCTTTAACATTTCTTTACGACTTTACAGATCATCAAGTTTGTAACAAAACACAGTTGCGTGCGCAATTCACCAGTAAGTTTTCAACTTTTGTATAGGAAAGTATTTGAGGGTACGTATCCAATCCATTGCACTCCATATTATCCATGCATCCAAAAATTAATTAATCTGTAACTGATACTAGGGGGTCACTAAGAAAACTTTAAATTTTTTTGTAGATTTTGGTAAAATTTCCTAATTGTGTGGCTTTCATGTATTAACATTCATATTCTTGATCTATTGCACAGTGTTTGAAATGAAGTACGAAAGTGGTGGAAGACTGTGCTTAAGACTAACATGCTGCAATTTAATATGACTCCTTACAATATTTTCCTCCCATCAGATATGTGTAGATTTCAACATTTGTCTTTAGAGTGATTTTTGAGACTACAGCATATCACAGATGTACTTCAATTAACTTTCGTTCCCCCCGACTCCTGATTCTGAAGAAAATTTCTCTTTACATCCTTCGATACGTCTGTCGTTATAAAACGTACAACGTTACTACCAAGGATGCGAGAATGTAACTGGTTGTCAGAACACTACCTCTCATAGGGGGTGTCTTGGGTGAACATATGAGCGTCGGACAGTCGGACACACGCCTCTAATCTTCATACAGTGTGAAACGTCCCCTTAGAAAAACTATACAAGACTGTGCTTAAGCTGACTCATAATATTTTTAGCGCAACGCAATCTGACTTCCAAAAATCCCTACGAAAGAATGGCCCTGACTAACATTAACCTATACGTTTCACAAATCACTTACCTCACAAAAATCTTCGTTACTCAAGCTACTGCAATACAGCGAGCGCCACTACTGCCAGCTAAATAAAAGATTCAAACTACGGAAGGCACTAACTACTGATAGGTATTGTTAGCAAATGAAAGATTTTAATAGAGAACAAACAATGTATTTACCTTAGTAGTCATAATATATATAGCAGTTCATGACACCAATTCTTACAAATTTCAAAACACCGACATCTCTCTCCCCACGTCCACCACTGCTGGCGGCTCACCTCCAACTGCGCAACGCTACGCACTGTGAGCATCCAGCTGCCACTGCCCAACACTACAATGGCAGACAACAATGCAAACTAGCCACAGACTGCGCACAGCACAGCCAGTGATTTTTCATACAGAGCGCTACGTGGCGTTACCAATAAGAAAACGTAAACAGCCTACTTACAAGTGTTCATCGTCAAAGCACACCGGTCAGTTGATCATACACATCTGACACTGCCGTTGATCTTCAGAAGAAAAATGAGCTCGATGGCAATTTCAATGATTTTTGAATTAACGATTTGGGATACCAAGACATTTTTATTAGCTCAATAATGGCCCTGCATGTATAAAAAATAATAAGAATCCGTCACAATGAAAATTAATTTGACAGAAGTAGCTGACAATTTTCACAGAAACTCAAACAATTTTGCTACACAAAGTATGAGTACTCCTGTGTACACTAACCTGCATCGTTCGCGGGTGAACGGACGCTACTAACACACCTGCACGCTGTTACCTTCGACCATCGTGTGTGCGTGTGTGTGTGTGTGTGTGTGTGTGTGTGTGTGTGTGTGTGTGTGTGTTTGTGTCTGTGTATGCGTGCGTGCGCGCTCGCTTCGTATTTCTGGAGCTTCGAACGGGGATCTAGCCAGAAAAAAAGCACAGCTTGCTTCTGAGGTGATGAATTGCACCAGTTGCTGTGGCTTTAAATCAGAGACAAAGAAACTTGTTAGTACATTGTGTGGCTATATCATGTCACTCCATGTTGACAGTGTGTGAGTGCGAGTACAAGCCACCGCTCTCAGTTATTCGTCTTAAAGAAGACAGACACCTGAGATAGTATGACTGTTCTAATTAACGCATACGGCTAATTATCCAGTTTACCAGCTGATGCAGCGAGCCGTAAATCTGAGTTGTTTTCTACAGACATTTCAAACCTGCATATACATGCCGACGACCTCTGCTGTTTCTCAGAAAATACATTGGATCCGGTAACAAAGACATAGCATGGAAATTTCCTTGGGTGTTTCTTTGTGTTTGCCTGCGAGCAACTGAAGCGTGAAGCGGAGAAAGAATGAAAAGTCGCTGCCGGAGGTGGCATCGAGTTGCTCGTTTTCAAAATCGTGTTGTCTTTCACATCAGTATTTTTCCAGAATTTTTTGTTTTTTCAAGCGGTGAACACACACACTCTATAACTTATTTAACCTGATAACATCAATATTTTAGTCAAAGTCAAAGTCTTTGCCACACTGAACCATACCCTGAGATTGACTCTTATCGCTGGAAACTCATCGTGCGGAAAGGAAGTCGAAGAAGAATGGGGCCTCTTTGATCTGCTCTAAAAATATCGTTTGGAAGCAGCCCAATGTAATTTCTGTTATTCGAAGCTGGAGTTCATACTGCTATAGCGAATATACCGCGGTAAACGTCACAAAGTCCTTTTAAGTATACTGGAAAATTACTGTATAACAAGTAGTACTAAAAATGGTTCAAACAACGTCAGTCTATCAAGAAACGTAGGGCGTTTGTACGAAACGCACAGCCGACATCCACCTGCTAATCAGTTATGTATAGTGCCTCTCGAAGCCCCTTCGTGGGGTGATCGCTTTCTCTTGTAGGTATTACTGGTAGTTCATTATCAATTCTACAAATTCTGAGTATTAATTGCTGACAAAAACATTAAAGTTATGGTAAGCAGGTAGTCAAGTAAAGTAACTGTAGTGTTGGTACCTAATAAATTGTTCTGTAGAAAATTCATGGACATTAAACTTTTAAACAATAGACAATTTTCAGCTCAGAACCAGTAAGAGGTTTCCACTCAGAAATACACAAATGTATTGGGACATGCAAGTATAAGTGGTGAAATCATTCAGTTGTTAGAATTATAACTTTAAAAAACTTAAAATTGGAGGGACATACAACACAAATGCATTAACGTCAAAAAACTCTTCAATTGCAACGCAAATCTTATCAGGCGAAGGTAATATACCAATAACAAAGATGACATATTTTTCCCTCTTTCGGTGCGTACAGTGAAGAATCATCTTCAGCCCAGGTAATGATTTCACTGTGAGACTTTTATCAACACGTGTGATTAGAAATCGTCGATGAAGAGTTGCCTATTAACCGTCAAAAGGTAGTCTCTGGGATCAGGGGCAGTTTATCCATATAGCATATGAATCACATGATACAAGCCATGCTTTGCCGAAGACCTAGCATCACGATGTGCATTTAATTAACTGGTAGTAGTTTGTAACTGAATAATACTGGGAATAATAGAGCAGTATTTTTAAAGCACCGGAATAATAGCTCATCGAAATACTCGTGTGTATTTAAGAATGTTTGGAGAATACATCATTCGATTTAATTCCTCTGTACTATGCCTCATTTTAATACAGATTGACGCCAAGCTCTTAGTTCCGTTTCTCAATGGAGCGATGTATGATGTTGGAAACTTGAGCCATAATGTTCTCAACGAATATTGTTTCCTTTATAGTGTTAACAAAGCTTCGCACTACACGTTACATCTCGAAATTTTTCTGTCGAAAAGAACTATGTAGGGTGTTGTGAAATTTTGTTGTAACCGAAGTTCTAAAGTTTATAATTTCATAGTACAACGTATGTTATCTTTCAGGGTGTAGCCCAACAAAACAACAATTTTTGAACAAGTCAACAGCTATAACGGTAGTCGAATGTCACTTCTGCTTGGCGGCAATTCGAGTGATGCGAAAAATCTGGAACAGCTGTTACCTGTACAACCCACTTAGTGTAAGCAACACCCAGAACAGCCTTTTCACTTTGTCAGTTTCAGGATGTACATAGCTTAAATACGTACTGGTCCAAAAGATTTTTTTTCAGTTTTTCGTGCCGCAGAGACTTATTAATTCATCAACAGTGATGTTTTTCTTGCTATGTTATGGCTAATATTGACTGTTTCTCAAACGATGGCTCGATACTCAAGGTGCATGCTATGTATAGGTATTTGAATTAGTGAGAATAAATTTTATTACGCGTTATCTTTAGGTGGTATACAGATATAGGGTAAAAGATTTATAGGAGAATATGCATGGCATAACAGATGCCCTTCGTGAAATTAAAACGTCCATGATTGTGATGGAAATTGCCTATTCCCGTCATATTTTTATTTTAGTTATTTATTTCTTTAGTTATGTAACCTGATCTGATAACGGCCTTCAGGCTCTCTCTTACACTGTACCAGGGCTTTGCCTTTACAGTGGCTTTTTTACATCACAGTTATCTCATAAATAAGTAGTTTTAATATGACAAATGGCATTAATACGATTTGAGTGTCTATAGTGGCAACGTAAGTAAGTAGTAGTAATAAAGTTAGTACTAAAAAAATGGGTTCAAATGGCTCTGAGCACTATGGGACTTAACATCTATGGTCATCAGTCCCCTAGAACTTAGAACTACTTAAACCTAACTAACCTAAGGACATCACACACATCCATGCCCGAGGCAGGATTCGAACCTGCGACAGTAAAAGCAGCGCGGTCCCGGACTGAAGCGCCTAGAACCGCTAGGCCACAGCGGCCGGCTGAACTCTTCTTGCTGAATGTGCAGTATTACTGGTAAGTACCTTTGAGATAGCAGAAAACTCCGCGAAAATAGGACATAGAGTAAACAGATACACATCAGAGCACAGGGCAATCCTTCAAGTTATTACTTAACTTACATATATGTTCTCAGTATGGACACGGTTTGTGACTCGGCAAACGTCGACGGGGGTGGAAGACCACATTCGTAGACGTCGCCGCTTCTGCAGCGATAACAGCCTGTTTTTGAAATTTCTTCATTTGGTCGCTTCTCTACAGGCTCCAACTAATTCGATGTGACACTACGGACCAGACAATATGTGTGTATGTCCACGCCCAAATGGTGCGCTCTGCAATTACGCCACAACGTATATAACGAATCGAAATTTGCAGAAATGCTCTGTGCACAGACATATGTAATTCTCCTATACGTCTTGTAATTTTCGAGTGGTCGTTCTATGAAGCCGCAGAGGTACTTGCGGAGAAAGCTGCCCATTGCAGAGCCTGCCAATTGGTACTGATGGAAAGGGATTGATGGTCGGATGATATCTGGGCTATCCACGGCTCTATTCAGAAAATGTGGCTCGAAGTTGTCATAGGTTCGAGCCGTGCAAGTCTCATTTCATGCCCATCAGCTGAGATAGCTGAACTAGCTGATACAGATTATCACCCTCCTGTCAAATACCTACAGCATTGGCAAGTTAAGATAAATTTTATATAAACAGAAACTGCAGGTAAATGAATAATTGCATGTGTCAATAAACGGTTATTATCTGCCGACAATAAATTGAAGTAGATGACACCACAAATGTAGTTAAAATAAAGCGGTAATCAGTCACATGAAAGAGGACGTAGAAGCTATGGTCCTACACTAATTCAGTTTAAAAGATATAAATTGATTAATGTGCATTTGCGGTTAAGAGTACTTAAATCTGCGTAATCAGAGTGATAGTAGAATCACCAGAAATCAATACAGCAGCACTAGGTCGCCAAAATACGAAACTCCCAAGCTCTGAACTAGGCACAAATAGTCACAGAACAGCAAGTAAAATACATCAAAGTTCATTGATGCCCGTCATGTGATGTTCGCTTGCAGTTAAAGTTCATACCAGCTGAATGAGTCAAAGTCAGACATCACCCAGAATTCCACTGAATTCGAATAAGTTTTTGAGGGTTCGTTACCTCTTGCCACTCAAAAATTATCATTTTACCACACTAACTGCTCTATAACATGAAGTCTTCCCTCTGTCCCATTTCGTCATGAAGTTTTCCCTACATATCCCGTCGCAAAGTGTTTCGGCTCTGTACTTTTCTCAGTAATCCCATCTTGTAGCGCAACAAATCCAGATGTCCGAGAGCCTCACCGCTCACTCCAGTGAGAAACACTCACTCACCCAAAAAACAGCGTCATTTATTTAAATATATAAAAAGAATAACTATTTGCATAGCAAGAAAGTTAGTGAGTAGATATATGGCTTAAATTAAAGAACAAACACGATATTACACATATAAACGCAAAGACATAATTAATTTAACATTATCTAGCAAATACACTCTTTTAATAAATAATAAGGTTTACAACCCCCCCATGAACCATGGACCTTGCCGTTGGTGGGGAGGCTTGCGTGCCTCAGCGATACATATGGCCGTACCGTAGGTGCAACCACAACGGAGGGGTATCTGTTGAGAGGCCAGACAAACGTGTGGTTCCTGAAGAGGGGCAGCAGCCTTTTCAGTAGTTGCAGGGGCAACAGTCTGGATGATTGATTGATCTGGCCTTGCAACATTAACCAAAACGGCCTTGCTGTGCTGGTACTGCGAACGGCTGAAAGCAAAGGGAAACTACAGCCGTAATTTTTCCCGAGGACATGCAGCTTTACTGTATGATTAAATGATGATGGCATCCTCTTGGGTAAAATATTCCGGAGGTAAAATAGTCCCCCATTCGGATCTCCGGGCGGGGACTACTCAGGAGGATGTCGTTATCAGGAGAAAGAAAACTGGCGTTCTACGGATCGGAGCGTGGAATGTCAGATCCCTTAATCGGGCAGGTAGGTTAGAAAATTTAAAAAGGGAAATGGATAGGTTAAAGTTAGATATAGTGGGAATTAGTGAAGTTCGGTGGCAGGAGGAACAAGACTTCTGGTCAGGTGACTACAGGGTTATAAACACAAAATCAAATAGGGGGAATGCAGGAGTAGGTTTAATAATGAATAGGAAAATAGGAATGCGGGTAAGCTACTACAAACAGCATAGTGAACGCATTATTGTGGCCAAGATAGATAAGAAGCTCACACCTACTACAGTAGTACAAGTTTATATGCCAACTAGCTCTGCAGATGATGAAGAAATTGAAGAAATGTACGATGAAATAAAAGAAATTATTCAGATAGTGAAGGGAGACGAAAATTTAATAGTAATGGGTGACTTGAATTCGAGTGTAGGAAAAGGGAGAGAAGGAAACATAGTAGGTGAATATGGATTGGGGCTAAGAAATGAAAGAGGAAGCCGCCTAGTAGAATTTTGCACAGAGCACAACTTAATCATAGCTAACACTTGGTTTAAGAATCATGAAAGAAGATTGTATACGTGGAAGAACCCTGGAGATACTAAAAGGTATCAGATAGATTATATAATGGTAAGACAGAGATTTAGGAACCAGGTTTTAAGTTGTAAGACATTTCCAGGGGCAGATGTGGACTCTGACCACAATCTATTGGTCATGACCTGTAGATTAAAACTGAAGAAACTGCAAAAATGTGGGAAATTAAGGAGATGGGACCTGGATAAACTGAAAGAACCAGAGGTTGTACAGACTTTCAGAGAGAGCATAAGGAAACAATTGACAGGAATAGGGGAAAGAAATACAGTAGAAGAAGAACGGGTAGCTCTGAGGGATGTAGTAGTGAAGGCAGCAGAGGATAAAGTAGGTACAAAGACGAGGGCTGCTAGAAATCCTTGGGTAACAGAAGAAATATTGAATTTAATTGATGAAAGGAGAAAATATAAAAATGCAGTAAATGAAGCAGGCAAAAAGGAATACAAACGTCTCAAAAATGAGATCGACAGGAAGTGCAAAATGGCTAAACAGGGATGGCTAGAGGACAAATGTAAGGATGTAGAAGCTTATCTCACTAGGGGTAAGATAGATACTGCCTACAGGAAAATTAAAGAGACCTTTGGAGAGAAGAGAACCACGTGTATGAATATCAAGAGCTCAGATGGCAGCCCAGTTCTAAGCAAAGAAGGGAAGGCAGAAAGGTGGAAGGAGTATATAGAAGGTTTATACAAGGGCGATGTACTTGAGGACAATATTATGAAAATAGAAGAGGATGTAGATGAAGACGAAATGGGAGATACGATACTGCGTGAAGAGTTTGACAGAGCACTGAAAGACCTGAGTCGAAACAAGGCCCCCGGAGTAGACAACATTCCATTAGAACTACTGACGGCCTTGGGAGAGCCAGTCATGACAAAACTCTACCAGCTGGTGAGCAAGATGTATGAGACAGGCGAAATACCCTCAGACTTCAAGAAGAATATAATAATTCCAATCCCAAAGAAAGCAGGTGCTGACAGATGTGAAAATTACCGAACTATCAGTTTAATAAGCCACGGCTGCAAAATACTAACGCGAATTCTTTACAGGCGAATGGAAAAACTGGTAGATTCAGACCTCGGGGAGGATCAGTTTGGATTCCGTCGAAATGTTGGAACACGTGAGGCAATACTGACCTTACGACTTATCTTAGAAGAAAGATTAAGAAAAAGCAAACCTACGTTTCTAGCATTTGTAGACTTAGAGAAAGCTTTTGACAGTGTTGACTGGAATACTCTTTTTCAAATTCTAAAGGTGGCAGGGGTAAAATACAGGGAGCGAAAGGCTATTTATAATTTGTACAGAAACCAGATGGCAGTAATAAGAGTCGAGGGGCATGAAAGGGAAGCAATGGTTCGGGAAGGAGTGAGACAGTGTTGTAGCCTCTCCCCGATGTTATTCAATCTGTATATTGAGCAAGCAGTAAAGGAAACAAAAGAAAAATTTGGAGTAGGTATTAAAATTCATGGAGACGAAGTAAAAACTTTGAGGTTCGCCGATGACATTGTAATTCTGTCAGAGACGGCAAAGGACTTGGAAGAGCAGTTGAACGGAATGGACAGTGTCTTGAAAGGAGGATATAAGATAAACATTAACAAAAGCAAAACGAGGATAATGGAATGTAGTCAAATTAAATCGGGTGTTGCTGAGGGAATTAGATTAGGAAATGAGACACTTAAAGTAGTAAAGGAGTTTTGCTATTTAGGAAGTAAAATAACTGATGATGGTCGAAGTAGAGAGGATATAAAATGTAGACTGGCAATGGCAAGGAAAGCGTTTCTGAAGAAGAGAAATTTGTTAATATCGAATATAGATTTATGTATCAGGAAGTCGTTTCTGAAAGTATTTGTTTGGAGTGTAGCCATGTATGGAAGTGAAACATGGACGATAACTAGTTTGGACAAGAAGAGAATAGAAGCTTTCGAAATGTGGTGCTACAGAAGAATACTGAAGATAAGGTGGATAGATCACGTAACTAATGAGGAGGTATTGAATAGGATTGGGGAGAAGAGAAGTTTGTGGCACAACTTGACTAGAAGAAGGGATCGGTTGGTAGGACATGTTTTGAGGCATCAAGGGATCACAAATTTAGCATTGGAGGGCAGCGTGGAGGGTAAAAATCGTAGAGGGAGACCGAGAGATGAGTACATTAAGCAGATTCAGAAGGATGTAGGTTGCAGTAGGTACTGGGAGATGAAGCAGCTTGCACAGGATAGAGTAGCATGGAGAGCTGCATCAAACCAGTCTCAGGACTGAAGACAACAACAACAAGGTTTACAACTTAAAACATACGAAATATATGTTTAACCTGCTCAGATATTAAATCTTAAAAATCATTTACTGTTTTTAAGTTCAACTGTTTTAATAACGGCCAACATAACTTTAAGTTATCATTCAGAAGCGGTTAATAATCGAGAGAAACATAACATGGTCAGATATGGCTAGACCTGAGAACTGCCTTACAGATCTCATTTGCTGTGTAACTGTGGAGGACACTAAGATCTGACACGTTCACACAGAAAAATGATAAAAAACGCAATAATTTAATAAATAAAATGTATATCAGTGTATGAGTTTCAGAGATGGTAGCTACAGTCCTGAGATATTGTCCAGTTTTGCGTTAACAACCATCGCATGAAGCATTGAGCAGTTATTAATTCACAGTGACTATAGTAATCCTATTTGTTAACCATGTTCAACGAACTACTACAGTTTTTCATACATATATGGAATTATGAAGTGTTCCAGTGTGGCCATCTTCGATACTGTAGCAAATGTCACCAATGTACTCGTACCAGACACGAACTGTAGTCCTGGATGGAGGTCCACTACTTTCTGCGTGTTAATGGGGAAAGAACCCTATTATTGTCCTCTGCTGGTCAGTCCCTCCTCATTGCATCTGGCCCATCTGGAAAGCACCGAGCTGGATGATAATTCATGATGCTTTTAAAACTTCTTTCTGGATGATATCTCAGGCATGTGAGTTACATTACAGTGTCCAAAGTCTCAACCACTCAACCATCTTTCATTCATTTCTCAGCAGAGATGTTAGCGGCAACAGATGGATAAAAAGAATTTGTTTGACATATGGAGTTTCACCGTAAGCCCATAAAGGCTCCTCTTATGTTACGTCATCACAACTGACAAAGGAGACGGGTATGCACTCGATTTGTATTCTGGGAAGAACAGACCACCATCAGGCTAAGTCCAACTGGGGAGTCATCGAAAGTACACGTTATTGTCAATCGCAGCCATGTACACACAGACAAAATTTATCTAGAATCTGCAGCTATACATTTCGTCAGACGACTTTAGGAAGAGCTTACCTCCTGTCCCTAGGCTTCAGATACGGTCTCAGATCAACTGCGATTTGCAAACTTATTCCTCTAGACTGCAGTCAGTTAGGGAACCTAAGCAACATTCTATGCCGCCGCTCTGAGTTTCCTTGAAGTGGTGAGGTGATCAGTACGCAATCGAAGGGGCACTTAAGTTAGCAGAGCACATATGGCCTGCACTTTATTTCCTCCCTTTTTTTCTATTTGGTGAAAATTAGAAACCTTTGGACTGCAGCCAGACACTTCAGATATCAAGAATGTATTGTGTACGTGGACGTTTTTATAAGACTGCTAGGTATTTCCGTTAGTTTTTGGGTAAACGAAGTGGGTCTTTTACTTTTCTGGTAACTGACGCAATGGGCTCATCCCATTTCATGTCTTTGCACAATTCTGTCTTATATTTAATCGATATGACTCACTATCAGCATATCACTGATACTTTATTCGGACATTACATGTATATTTCTCTTACCGAGTCCGTATTATCTTGTATGAAGCACGTATACAACCGGGAGCTACACATAATTTAAACCACACAAAAAAAGCAACGCGCCAGGAACGAATTATCCGAATGGGGTGGAAATTGACAGATGTGACCTATATGTACAGAAAAATAACTCATTATAATTTCAGAAAAATCGGATGTGTTATTCAGGAGAAACAGCTTCACAAATTGAGTCAGTCAATAACGCATTGGTCCACCTCTGGACCTTATGCAAGCAATTACTTGGCCTGCTGTCGATTGAGAGAGCTGTTGGAGGTCCTCCTAAGGGCTATCGTTTCAAATTCTGTCCAACTGGCAAGTTAGATTGACAAAATCTGGAGATGGTTGGAGGGCCCTGCTCATAATGCTCCAAACATTCCCAATTGGGGAGAGATCCGATGGCCCTGCTGACTAATGTAGTGTTTGGCAAGCACGAAGACAGGCAGCAGTGAATCTCGCCATAAGCAGACAGCCATTATCTTGCTGAAAGGTACGACTGGGCAACAAAACGAGCTGCAAAATATCGTCACACATCAATGTGCTATTAGGGTGCCACGGATGATAACCAAAGCGATCCTGCTATGAAAAGAAATGGCTCCCTTGACCATCACTCCTGGTATTTAGACTGTATAACGGGTGACAGTCAGGTTGCTATTCCACTGCAGTCAGCAGCATCTCCCGACAGAACTTCAGCCAGGAACCTCATTGACTAGAGCCGAATTTTCTTCATCGATGAGTCCCACTTCGAACTGAGCCCCAATGAGCAGCGAAGGTGTGTATGGAGATGCCAAAGACACAGGTGGGATACCAACCTGTTGCCTGCCATACAATCCGACAACCAGGAGTGATGGTATGGGGAGCCATTTCTATTCGTAGCAGGACACTCTGGTTGTCATCTGCGGTACCATTACAGCATTACACAGTGATGATATTCTGCAGACTGTTTTGTAGCCCTTCTTGGCAAGCCAACATCGGCTTATACAGAGTGTTACAAAAAGGTATGGCCAAACATTCAGGAAACATTCCTCACACACAAATAAAGAAAAGATGTTATGTGGACATGTGTCCGGAAACGCTTAATTTCCATGGTAGAGCTCATTTTAGTTTCGTCAGTATGTACTGCACTTCCTCGATTCACCGTCAGTTGGCCCAATTGAAGGAAGGTAATATTGACTTCAGTGGTTTTGTTGACATGCGACTCATTGCTCTACAGTACGTTTGAGCAGCCATTGTTGGTGATGTCTTGATTGGGCCCCATGTTCTTCCACCTACGCTCAATGGAGCACGTTATCATGATTTCATACGGGATACTCTACCTGTGCTGCTAGAACATGTGCCTTTACAAGTACGACACAACATGTGGTTCATGCACGATGGAGCTCCTGCAAATTTCAGTTGAAGTGTTCGTACGCTTCTCAACAACAGATTCGGTGACCGATGGACTGGTAGAGGCGGGCCAATTCCATGGCCTCCACGCTCTCCTAACCTCAACCCTCTTGACTTTCATTTACGGGGGCATTTGAAAGCTCTTGTCTACGCAACCCCGGTACCAAATGTAGAGACTCTTCGTGCTCGTATTTTGGACGGCTGTGATACAATACGCCACTCCAGGACTGCATCAGGGATTCTATGCGACAGAGGGTGGATGCATGTATCCTCGCTAAAGGAGGGCATTTTGAACATTTTCTGTAACAAAGTGTTTGAAGTCACGCTGGTACGTTCTGTTGCTGTGTGTTTCCATTCCATGATTAATGTGATTTGAAGAGAAGTAATGAAACTTGCTCTAACATGGAAAGTAAGCGTTTCCGGACACATGTCCAAATAACAATTTTCTTTCTTTGTGAGTGAGGAATGTTTCCTGAAAGTTTGGCCGTACCTTTTTGTAGCACCCTGTATGACAACAAGATAATGCCCCCCCCCCACACACACACACCCACACACACACACACACACACAGAAAGAGTGTCTACTATTTGTTATCTTGCTTGCCAAACCCCTCCTAGGCTAGAAGGACTCCACATCTCTCAGCAGTCGAGAACATTTGGAGTATTATGGGCTTGGCTCTCCAACCAGCTCGGTAGTTTGACGATCTATTGTACCACTTGGACAGAATTTGGAAAGACATATCTTAAAAGGACATCTAACAACTCTGTCAAACGATGTCAAGCCGAAAAACTGCTTGCATAGTGTGGACCAACACGTTGTTTACTTGCTCAATTTGTGAAGCTGTTACTCTTGTTCAATCAATCACTCATTTATTTCTGAAATTGTAATCATTTGTTTGTCTGTACTTTTATATCACATCTATCGATTTCCGCCTCATTCGGATGATTCATTCGTGACGGGTCCCTCTTTTTTAATGTATCTGCTTTGTTGATTTCTGATATAATACGTACATTTATTGTACCTGCATAACTGATGTTTTTTTTTTTAATTTTGCCATTGTCACCAAATGAATTGACTTGAGAATTATAAAAGTTACCACAACCCAGTTAATAATTTTGCAGAGAGGGTGATATTCTTTCCTGTTCTATGTTTAATAAAAATCTGAAGAACTGATTGAGCCATGGTTGGCTCGTGTTATGCTTTGTATTAAACCTTCGTCGCTATTCTGTGATTAGTCTTCCACGGTTATCGTGATTATGCTACTATCCTCTGTCTCTCTGCGAGTGACAGCAGCAGCGTGTATCGTTACTCGCATCTTTGGAGTCGCGTTTATAGTTTCAGGGTGTGCCGTGTGCGGGCAGTTGGTCGCTTGGCGTGGAGCAGCGAGGAAGTCTCAGTGGCGCGTAGTTTGTCCGGGGCCACTGGCGTGGTCCAAGCGCGACTGGAGATTGAGGTGCTGTTCCCATTGCTACAAGTTCCGTGGCTCACCGATCCCGGACACGTAAGCTCAATCTTTAATTAATCTACCAGCCAGCCCCAACTGTTCACATCGTGCTATTTGAATTTTGTTGTGGACTGTTGGGACATTCCCGCAAGCAACAATGTGTGTTCAAGCTGGCGAAATTCTAGCCGCCCTCCTGTGGAGTTTGACTTAACTTGATTATTTTTGAATTGAAGTGCGCCACAAGAATTTTCCGCCTTGAGGCCGTTAACAGTCCGGTTGCCTGCCCTGGCCGATGACGTAAATTCAGGCAGTGTGTGTTCCTCGTCATGTTGTGGCTGTCCAGCACGGCGTGTAGTTGACAGCTGAATGTGTAATTCGTTGTTGGCGCCGATACCTTCTGCGTGTTCCATTGAACTCCCTATTGTGTGCTGGTCGGGTGGAGCGGAAGTTATGCTGTCGCTTGGTCCATCGACAGTCTATCGGTTGGGTTGCCGGCGGATTGAAAAATATTGTGCCGACTGCCTGTCTCACCTAAGCGAGCGTTAGTGTTTGAATTCCAGGCCGACCCTTCTGAGCGCCGAAATTCCTGGTTTGAGTCTCAAGTTATTGGCCTTCAGCCGATTTTAAATTAAAGTTGTTTTGCTCTTAAGGCTTTGACTGAATGGCGCATTTAGCCGGGAGTTAAGTTCTAAAAATAATGCTTGGCTTGCTCTGTTTTTAATGTTTCCTTTACTCTTGTAATGTTTGGCAAGTAAATAAAGTAGTATGTTCGAGTGCAACTGACAGCTACTCATGTTGACCCCTTTCCACAAACTAAACAACCTGTCCTGTTCTGCGGGTATGGTAGAAATAAGAACGTTATTTTGTCTTCGCGAATCATTTCTCTGATTGTAATTAGACTTTTTTTCAGTGTACTATCTAACTGTGCATTCCCTTCACATTCTCAGTTGAACGCATGCAGGTATAGCTATGTGAAAGAGATGATGAGTTTTGCTCAAAGCAGAGCGATGGTAGTCTCTGGATCTCGTATTTTACCTCCACAGAAACCGTCCAAATTTAATATATCGACATATATAAGCCTAATCTTTTTAGAAAGCATGTATTTACAGGGAATTATTACGTTCTTAAATAACTGTCGCACTGCTGCGGAGGTGTGATTTGTAACAGAACTTACGTAGTATTTGTATAACAGGGACAACAACTGTCACGCTATGAAAATAGTGGGTCTGAGAAACAATTGTTCACGAAGTTCGAACTGTTGAAGTAGCCACGCCGGTCAGAAAGAGAAAAAGGGCTGCAAGGGAAGGCTGCTGCGCACTACTAACGATGCAGCACGTTCCCATATCGGCCATGCATGCCATTGAGTACCTTATGTCATTACTGTACAGTAGCACAGTAGCACCTGAAGTTAAACTCTCAAGCTCCATACCGCTGCATATGAAACACACACAATGCTCTTAAGAAGCACCCACCATACTCAATTAGAGACAAATGGAAAGGATAGTGCAGAATAGTCTGAAAGCATCGACATAAATATAATGTACCAAGTATGACAATCTTAAATTCTAGAATTGCACCATGATACCATATCCGAAGACTAATCCAATAGATGAAAAACATTTAAATGACTCGATATTCTTGTAATCATAGCTCGCCCACGCAAATGTGTAGTCCTCACCAGCCGACCTGACTGAATTCCTGTGCATATTCCAAGTCCTCTGCTATCATGTCACACTCCTATCATAAATATGGTTGAAACCGAGTACCCGTTGCCGACCTCTGTAACCGAGCGGTTCTAGGCGCTTCATATGGTTCATATGGCTCTGAGCACTATGGGACTCAACAGCTGTGGTCATCAGTCCCCTAGAACTTAGAACTACTTAAACCTAACTAACCTAAGGACATCACACACATCCATGCCCGAGGCAGGATTCGAACCTGCGACCGTAGCAGTTGCACGGTTCAGGACTGCGCGCCTAGAACCGCGAGACCACCGCGGCCGGCTAGGCGCTTCAGTCCGGAACTGCGCTGCTGCTACGGTCGCAGGTTCGAAACCCGCCTCGAGCGTGGATGTGTGTGATGTCCTTATTTTAGTTAGGTTTAAGTAGTTATAAGTCTAGGGGATTCATGACCTCAGATGTTAAGTCCCATAGTGCTTAGAACCATTTGAACCGAGTACTTGTTCCAGTTCTGTAAGTCTCGTTGGTTAGGTTTTTCTAAAACATGACCGATTAGTAGACAAGTGGCGGGATGGCGTCGTGTGCATGTACAAACTTGTTCTCTGAGGATGTGTTCAAGTCTAATATTGAGGACGAACAGCCTCAATCCATGTTCAATTAAATTAAACCTCTTAAAAGAAATTGTCTTACCTGTGTAATATATCAGTCACCAGAAGACAGACAGCTCGCTAGAATTGAATCTGCACTGTCAAGTCTTCAATCGTTGTATGAATAGGGCCTACATAATTGTAGCTGGAAGTATGAATACCAATTTTCCAAGCAACAGTACTTCCATATCAAAATTCATGCACTTATTTTCCTGCTCAAACCTTACACTGCTTCCACTTGGGTCCACTCACCATACAGCGGACACCAGTGCGCTGTGAGCATTGTTACTGACAGGGAAACTAGTTTTTTTTTCTTTTTTTCATTTTTTGGATTTCCCTTTCATATATCACACAGTCCTGCCTCTTTGGTAAGACAAAAACAGTGGCAAAGCCTCGGTCGGCATGCCGACGTAGTACCGGATGTTTTGCATGACACCCACGCTCAGTTCTTACGAACAGCGTCCCACGGTAGTACCTCTTACTAGGGACGCTGTGTTTGGCACTGACGGAGAGACGCCCACTGAAGCACCCTCTGCCCACCAGTGGGAGGACTAGGGGGCGGTCACATGGGGCGCACCAGACGGCTTGCTGAGAGTTCGTCGGTATTCGGAGCGCGCTCTCTCCGGCCACCTCAGTCCACGACCGGATTTTTCCATTAGTTTTTCCCTTCGGGGGCATAATTTCACTCATTCTGACTTGATCACCCTCTGGTTGCCATAGCGAGTTTGAGTTTAGTGTAACCAGTAGCCATGGGCTTTTGGAGACAAAAAACCTCCATTGGTGACTTAAATTTGAATTTTCATTCGAATATTTTCTCCCAGCACCCCAGACGGTCCACTTTCCGCTCATTTGACATCCTTCTAAGTCCAGTATGTACACACCTACACATTTTTCAACGCATTCACAACTAAATCTCCAAAGAGATAGATCCACAATGACCATATCACTGCACCTGGCTTGTGTGCTCAGGATGCAATTTTCATAGCTTACGTTGTACTGTCCGAAGTACAAACACAACTACCAATTTTTAGAGATTTTAAATGCATGAATACGTCAGTGCTTACTGCTGACACCTATCCTACACCTTTGGAATCAGTAACAGGAAATAACTTCGACATAAAGAAAACGAAGAGATTCAATAATCTGTACGGTAAACACGCTTCTCTACAAACAAGAAGAGTAAGTAGAAAAATTGTAGCATGATTTACACACCACCTCAAACACCTTATGAATATCAGAAACGCACGCCACACGACATACCAAAAGCATCTGAAATCTGTTAATCATCTCGCCTATAACCAACTATCCAGCCAAGTTAGTCTGTCTGTGAGACATGCAGAAATCAGTTACGGCTACTCGCCCATTTCGGACGTTTAAAAACTAACCATCCTGTAGAAAACTCTGTGAGGTCTACGAATAATAAAATCCTAACCTATAGCTGATCATATAGTATAGCGAAAAACCGGCATCTTTACTTGACCAACATCTAAGGATGCAAACCATCGGTACGTGCAAACAAGAAATTTTTCTGTAGCTGGTAAACACTAGTATGATCAGGATGTCAACTGGACGAATTCATTTGATGGCTTGAGGACGTAATGATACTGCATTCCTAACGGCCAAGTTAGACCGTCAGCGTGAGCGCACCGCTG
This sequence comes from Schistocerca gregaria, assembly GCF_023897955.1. Taxonomy (NCBI): domain Eukaryota; kingdom Metazoa; phylum Arthropoda; class Insecta; order Orthoptera; family Acrididae; genus Schistocerca; species Schistocerca gregaria. The sequence continues at coordinate 601,165,142 of NC_064923.1, read as the reverse complement.
GTTCCTGCTGCTAATAAGGCAGGTACACCGTTCGAATTTTACATATTTTTAAGAGCTTCAAACAAGAGCGACTGCAGTAATTGATAGTAACTGTGATTGTTATGTACAGATGCGAGCTGAGCTGGCGACCCTTCGCTCACAGCTTAAGGCTGCGTTGGCTTCCGTCACACAGCTTGAGGCTCCTCCAATCGGTCCACTGTTGTGACCTCCCCGGGTACTGCCTGCACTGACGTTGACCACTCACCCGTGGTCGAGTGGGAGATCATTATAAAGTCTGGCAGGCAGCGAAAACCTTTCCGATGTATCGATCGTAGGGCCTACCTGGTTCGTTTGACGAACAGGTTTCGGGTATTATGTGTGGCTCACGATGTCTCTGAGCCGGATTCAGTTGTCCACCCTGTTCTAGAGAAAGCTTCTCGGCCCGCGTGGTCTAGGCATTCACAGAGGGCGGGTTTGCTGGTAGTTGGGAGCTCCAAGGTTAGGCACATAATGGGGCTCCTTGGGAACATGGCTGCCAAGGGGGGGAAGGAACCCAGTGAGCACTCCGTGTGCTTCCAGGGGAGGAGTCATTCCAGATGTGGAAAAGGTGCTTCCATATGCCATGAAGAGTACAGGGCGCAGCCAACTGCACGTGGTGGCTCATGTCGGTACCAATGACGTGTGTCGCTTTGGATCGGAGCAGAATCTGTCTGGTTTCGGGCGGGTTGCGGAAATGGTTAAGACTGTCAGTTTTGCTTCCAAGATTAAGGCGGACCTCACCATCTGCAGCATCGTCGATAGAATTGACTGTGTTCCTTTGATGCAGAGCCGAGTGGAGGGTCTGAATCGGAGACTCAGGAGGTTCTGTGACCGTGTAGGCTGTAGATTTCTTGACTTGCGCCATCTGGTGGTGGGTTTCCGGGTTCCGCTTAATAGGCTAGGAGCCCACTACGCACAGGAGGCGGCTACACGGGTAGCGGGGGCTGTGTGGAAGGGACTAGGCTGTCTTTTTGGTTAGAGGGTCTCAGGGAACCACAGAAGGGACGTCCGTCTAAAAGTGGGAGGGTAAAACTCAGTATGGCAGTTGTAGAAACTAGAGATACTGGCAGAGGTAAAGCTGTGAGGACCGGCCATGAGTCGTGCTTCGGTAGCTCAGATGGTAGAGCACTTGCCCGCGAAAGGCAAAGGTCCCGAGTTCGAGTCTCGGTCGGGCACACAGTTTTAATCTGCCAGGAAGTTTCATATTGTTATTGTAGTTATAAATTGTCGTAGCTGTGCTGGGAAAGAAAAGCTGTGCCTACGGTCCAGATTGTATACCAGTCATTTTGCTCTTAGAATATGCTGATAAAATAGCTCCATATTTAACTATTATATACAACCACTGGCTCACAGAATGATCGATACCTAAAGACTGGAAAATTGCTCAAATCACATGAATACCCAAAAAGGGAAGTAGGAGTAATCCGCCGAATATCACTAAAGTCAAAATGAGGTAGTGTTTTAGAACATATACTGTATTCGAACATTATGAAGTACCTAAAAGAAAACGATTTATTGACATAGAGTCAGCACGGATTCAGAAAATATCGTTCTTGTGAAACACAACTAGATCTTTATATTCATGAACTAATAAGTGCTATCGACCGGGGATGTCAAATTGATTCCATATATTTAGATTTCCAGAAGGTTTTCGACACCGTTCCTCACAAGCACCTTCTAACGAAACTGCGTGCCTACGGAGTATCGCCTTCCGCTGTGCGACTGGATTCGTCATTTCCTGTCAGGAAGGTCACAGTTCGTAGTAATACAGGGAAAGTCATCGAGTAAAACAGAAGTAATGCCCAGCGTTCTCCATGGAAGTGTTATAGACCCTCTATTGTTCCTGATCTATATTAACGACATAGGAGACAATCTGAGTAGCCGTCTTATTTTGTTTGCAGATGATACTGTCATTTACCGTCTTGTAAAGTCATCAGATGATCAAAACTACTTGCAAAATGAATTAGATGAGATATCTCTATGGTGCGAAAAATGTCAATTGACCCTGAGTAAAGAAAAGTGTGAAGTTATTCACATGAGTACTAAAAGAAATCAGCTAAATTTCGATTACGCGATAAGTCACACAAATCTGATGGCTGTAAATTCAACTAAATACTTAGGGATTACAATTACAAATAACCTAAATTGGAACGATCACATAGATAATATTGTGAGTAGATCAAACCAAAGACTGCGATTCATTGGCAGAACACTTAGAAGGTGCAACAGGTTTACCAAAGAGACTGCCTACAGTACGCTTGTCCTCCCTATTCTGGAGTATTGCTGTGCGGTGTGGGATCTGCATCAGGTGGGACTGACGGTACAAAGAAGGGCAGCTCGTTTTGTATTATCGCGAAATAGGGAAGATAGTGTCACAGACATGATACGTGAATTGAAGTGGCAGTCATTAAAACAAAGGGTATTTTCGTTAGGATGGGATCTTCTCATGAAAATTCAATCACCAGTTTTCTCCTCCGTTTGCGAAAACATTCTGTTGGCACCCACCTACATAGGTAGAAATGATCATCACGATAAATAAGAGAAATCAGGGCTCGCACAGAAAAATTCAAGTGCTCGATTTTCCCGCGTGCCATTCGAGAGTGGAACGGTAGAGAGACAGCATGAAGGTGGTTCATTGAACCCTCTGCCAGGCACTTTAGGCACTTTATTGCGAACAGCAGAGTTATCACGTAGACGTAATATAGTTTCTCATCAAACCACTACTGATCAAAATAACAGATATGTTTAAACATTCTCTGACTTCCTGTATCTTCCCAACAGTTTGCAACCAGCTACTCATAATACTATTACCCAAGAAAAAAGCTGGCAAAAATCCCTCTAATTAGGCCCATTATCTTACGCTTTATACGACAAAGGATTGTTAGGCGTACCCAGGAGCAGATGTAGACCCAGATCACAATGTAGCATTGATGAAGAGTATGCTGAAGTTTAAGGGATCAGCCAGAAAGAATCAATATGCAAATAAGTTGGATACGGAGGTAGTAAGGAATACGACTGAAGTTTTGTAAGGCTATAGGTATAGCAATAAAGAATAGTCCAATAGGCAGTACAGTTGAAAACGAATGGACATCTCTAAAACGGGCAGTCAGAGAAGCTAGAAAGACATAGGTACAAAGAAGGTAACTGCAAAGAAACCATGGGCAACAGAAGAAATAGTTAAGCTGGTCGATGAAAGAAGGAAGTACAAAAATGTTCTGGGAAATTCAGGAATACAGGAATACAGTCGATGAGGAATGAAATAAATAGGAAGTGCACGGAAGCTAAGACGAAAAGGCTGCAGGAAAAATACGAAGAAAGCACAAAAGAAGTGATAGTCGGAAGGACTGACTCAGCATGTAGGACAGTCAAACAACCTTCGGTGAAATTAAGAGCAAGGGTGGTAACATTAAGAGTGCATCCGGAATTCCATTGTTAAATGCAGAAGAGAGAGCGGATAGGTGGAAAAAGTACATTAAAGGCCTCGATGAGGGGGAAGATTTGTCTGATGTGATAGGAGAAACAGGAGTAGAAAGCGAAGAGATTTAAAATCTAGTACTAGAATCAAAATTTAAGAGAGCTATGCAGGACTTACAATCAAATAAGGCAGAAGGGATCGATAATATTCCATCAGAATTTCTGAAATCTTTAGGGGAAATGGCAACATTGGATACAGGAGCTGTACAATAATTTCTTCTCATAACTTAGCTGCTTTTCCAAACCAATTAAGTACACCTATGCTATATCCTTTTTTTGTGTCGTCTCTGTTCCTCAATGCGGTTTCTCAGTGTGAATGTTATCCTGCTGATGGCAAAATAATTGAGGTATACTTTGGCTTATGAATACATTATATTGTTGTAACTTTAAATATGAGTGTTCCTATAGTGAGTGCAGTCTTCTAAGTCGTGTATAGTTTTGTTTAAAGACCCTCACGGTAGAGAAAGCCCTTACAGCTTTCATTGGTTACACACGTCGCTTAGAGACCGTGAAGTAAGCGCGTCCTTAGTGATGGCTCTTTGTGGTATATTACTATGAAGACCTGTAATAGTTTTGCCTGACACAGACTGCACTTTGGGCAGCACAGACTACATCGAAAGTACAGTCTGTGTCAAGCAAAAGTATTAGAGGTCACTGTAACAATATAATAAATTGGGACTGTTCCTGTATGCAAGTAAGAAGGTAGGTTTCCATGAGAAGAGGCTTGTAACGTAACCCGCTTTAAAATATTTAAATATTCCATTGTAACCGCGAATGTACCTAAATATTTACCTTGGAAACTTAATGTAGGAAAATTTAATGATTGTAGGACACAACAAATTCGTTTTGCTACCAAAGTTACCGTAAAGGGAACGTTCTAGTTCAGTAAAAAAACCAAAATAATATAAAGTACAAATATCCAATAAATACGTTTAAAAAAATTATGAAACAAATTGTAATATGGCTCAGTAGCATGTACAAAAGCAAGCAAGCTCACACGTACAGCTCTTAGAATGTTGCCGTATGGCGAATTCCAGAACGAGCCCTTGACATGGGAGAGCTGACAAATTTGAAATTCTCGCTCTGTCTATACCTTGCAGTAACAAGAAAATTGTTTTTTTGCGTTCTCCAAGGTAATGTTAAAGGCCCTATGCTGTTCCTTGTGTATATAAACAATGTACGAGCCAACATGAGCAGCCGTCTCAAATTATTTGTAGATGATGTTCTTTATCGAGTGGTAAAGTCATCGGAAGATCAAAACAAATTGCAAAACGATTTAGAAAAGATATGTGTATGGGGCCAAAATTGGCAACAGATCCGATATGATGAAAAGTGTGAAGTCCCCAACACGAGTGTTACGAGGTATGGAACTTTAATACAGGTAACTATTTATTTACAGCTCATACGAAATAGATACGTCTTTCATAGTTTTATTGACCATCAAAGTAGTCACTAACATGATGTATAACCCGTTGCCAGCGATGTGGAAGTCGTAGGATACTCTCAGCAGTGCCAATTGCGTTAACAGTTCGAGCGGCGCGGTCTGTTACCCGACGAATTCGTAGCAGTTCGGAAGCGAATGCCGTGAAGTGTTTCCTTCTGTTTAGGAATTGAGATGAACTTACGAGGGCTTAAGTCAGGGGAGTGCAGTAGGTGGTATACCAATTATCAGCCCCATCAGTCAAGCAAATCACTGTACGTGCTTGAGCAATGTCCTGCAAAATGATGGTCAGATCTAGGAAAAAGTGTCATCACTTCTGTCTCTAAGTTAGTCGCAGGTTTTTTTCGAAAAATGATCAGCATTGAGATAGAAGTGATGACACTTTTTGCAGAACCTGACCATCATTTTACAAGACAATGCTCAAGCACGTACAGTGCAAGCTGTTACTGATTTGTTTGAATGATGAGGCTGCTAAGTGCCGTACCACCTACTGCACTCCCCTGACTTAAGTCCTCGAAAGATCAACTCAGTTTCTTAAGTGGAGGAAACACTTCACGGCATTCGCTTCAGAAAAGTTCGTCGGGCAATAGACCGCGCCGCTCGAACTGTCAACACAACTGGCACTGCTAACAATATTCTACGACTTCCGCATCGCTGGTTATACAGTATGCAGGTGACTACTTTGACGGTCAGTAATACTTTGAAACACGTATCTATTTTGGACGAGCTGTAAATAAATAGTTGCCACTTTTGAAGTTCCAACCCTCGTAAAAGAATCCGTTAAACTTTGGTTACACGATAAACCATTCAAATCAAAAGGATGTGAATTCGGCTGGATATCTAGGAATTACAATTACGAACAACTTCAGTTGGAAAGAACACAAAGAACATGTGGTGTGAAACGCCAGCCAAAGGCTACGATTCAATAGCAGAATACTTAGAAGGTGCAACAGATCTACTGAACTACCTACACCACACTTGTCCGTCCTCTTCTGGAGTACTGCTGCGCGGTTTGAGATCCTTACCAGACTGGATTAACGGAGTCCATAGAGAAAATTCCAAGAAGGGCAGTACATTTTGCACTATCGAGAAATATGGGAGAAAGTGTCACGGGCATGATACAGGATTTGGTGTGGACATCGTTAAAACAAAGGCTGCAACCTGGTAGTCAAGGAAGGCAGTATTCGATTACGATTGTGGACGGGGCCGTAATCAGTTACTATTGGTTCCCTTTTGCAATTACACACTTTTGTTTTAAAACGACAATTCCAGACTCAGCAATAAATAAAAATATCACACGTTATTAATGAAGGTATAAACATCTGTGTAATTAATATTGCTTTCAGTGCGATACAATTTACCAAATGAGCATAAAATACAGACCCAGCAAATAATGTTTTAAAAACAAGCCAATCTGATTCCGATTAGAATTTTGAGGCAAGTGACCACAGTCACGACTGGAGGCCTTTAACGCCGAGAACGACAATTATAAAAGAAGTTAACAAACATACTGTAAACCAGCAATACAACGGCAAAGGTTTATTTAAAAGGACGAGCAACTCATCAGAAAACAGGTGAGACAAAATAATGGTAAACTTGGTACCACAATAAATTAAACCTGTTGTAGCGCCAAGAATGGCAATTATGTAAAAAAAATTAGAAACATACAATAAACAGCAAATATAATATTAAAACGCAAGGCGCACTAGGAATCGACCTCTGAGTAGGTGTGGCAAAAAAACACTTTCGCGAGCGATGAGATAGGCAGCCAAGAGTTGCATTCACTTCACAAGATTGTAACTCAGACAAGTGGCAGTCTAGCGAATGATTAATGATAATCTTGCTGAGGCTACGTGACGTCAAGTAAACCAAATGCAAAGATGTAAAAATATGCCAAAGCTGGAACCGGCGGTCTGGATTCTGCCTGCAAAATACTGTGCTTAGAGTGCCCAGAACGAGAAAGGAATCACTACTACCAGAGTAGATGAATAGCCAACCAACCTACAGTCAAGAAAGCTGTCAAAACTACACGCCTTACTGGACACCAGTGGGAAGATGAGGAAATGTACATTGTCATTATATACACTAACCCCCAGGGCAGGTAACTGGGGCGTTAGCGGCCACGAGCCAGGAAAAATGCCTCTGGTTGAACTTAACAAATAGTAACAAACTGAATGCAATAAACAGCAATTAGAAGTCCAGGAAAGCTAATGAGATCCGCCTTCCCCAAGCACTCCTGTGGCTGCTCTTCACCTCGACAATACTATGAACAGCAAGATGAACCCAAGTCACTGGAGAATCGCAAGATCTCACAATGGTGGAGGTGTCTCTTCTTGAATCCCACTGCACTCAAGCTTACAGGATTCGGTTTAAGACGAAGTCATGCACTCTGCCTCCGATCCAGCAGTCCATGTACGCTGCCAACGGTCCCGGCGTGTTCTGGCACTGCGTGGACCTGGCTGCTCCTCAGTCTCCCTACCGAACTGCACACTGAAACGGTCCAGAAGAACATCACCGCCCCAAAGATAGGGCCACAGTAACTACTTACCGATAATCAGAGGCTGAGACGGTTCTGCGACCGTGTGGGATGCAGATTCCTCGACTTGCGCCTTAGGGTGGTGGAGTTTCGGGTTCCGCTGGAAAGGTCAGGAGTCCACTACACGCAGCAAGGGGCTACACTGGTAGCAGGGGTTGTGTGGCGTGGACTGGGCGGTTTTTTGGGTTAGATGGCCTCGGGCAAGTACAGAAAGGGCAACAGCCTCAACGGGTGCGGGGCAAAGTCATGACATACGGGGACCAAGCAGCAATCGGTATTGTAATTGTAAACTGTCGAAGCTGCGTTGGTAAAGTACCGGAACTTCAAGCGCTGATAGAAAGCGCCGAAACTGAAATCGTTATAGGTACATAAAGCTGGCTGAAGCCAGAGATAAATTCTGCCGAAATTTTTACAAAGGTACAGACGATGTTTAGAAAGGATAGATTGCATGCAACCGGTGGTGGAGTGTTCGTCGCTGTTAGCAGTAGTTTATCCTGTAGTGAAGTAGAAGTGGATGGTTCGTGTGAATTATTATGGGTGGGGGTCATACTCAACAACCGAGCTAGGTTAATATTTGGCTCCTTTTACCGACCTCCCGACCCAGCAGCATTAGTGGCAGAACAACTGAGAGAAAATTTGGAATACATTTCACATAAATTTTCTCAGCATGTTATAGACTTAGGTGGAGATTTCGATTTACCAGATATAGACAGGGGACACTCAGATGTTTAGGACAGGTGGTAGGGACAGAGCATCGAGTGACATTATAATGCACTATCCGAAAATTACCTCGAGCAATTAAACAGGGAACCGACTCGTGGAGATAACATCTTGGACCTACTGATAGAAAACAGACCCAAACTTTACGACTCTGTATGTGCAGAAAAGGGAATCAGTGATCATAAGGCCGTTGCAGCATCCCTGAATATACAAGTTAATAGGAATATAAAAAAAGGGAGGAAGGTTTATCTGTTTAGCAAGAGTAATAGAAGGAAGATTTCAGACTACCTAACAGATCAAAACGAAAACTTCTGTTCCGGCACTGACAATGTTGAGTGATTATGGAAAAAGTTCAAGGCAATTGTAAAATGCGTTTTAGACAGGTACGTGCCGAGTAAAACTCTGAGGGACGGGAAAAACCCACCGTTGTACAACAAAAGAGTTAGGAAACTACTGCGAAACCAAAGAGAGCTTCACTCCAGGTTTAAACGCAGCCAAAACCTCTCAGACAAACAGAAGCTAAACGATGTCAAACTTCACGTAAGGAGGGCTATGCGTGAAGCGTTGAGTGAATTCGAAAGTAAAATTCTATGTACCGACTTGACAGAAAATCCTGGGAAGTTCTGGTCTTACGTTAAATCAGTAAGTGGCTCGAAAAAGCATATCCAGACACTCCGGGATGGTGATAGCATTGAAAAAGAGGATGACACGCGTAAAGCTGAAATACTAAACATCTTTTTCCAAAGCTGTTTCACAGAGGAAGACCGCACTGCAGTTCCTTCTCTAAATCCTCGCACAAATGAAAAAATGGCTGACATCTAAATAAGTGTCCAAGGAATAGAAAAGCAACTGGAGTCACTCAACAGAGGAAATTCCACTGGACCTGACGGGATACCAATTCGATTCTACACAGAGTACGCAAAAGAACTTGCCCCCCTTCTAACAGCCGTGTACCGCATGTCTCTAGAGGAACGGAAGGTTCCAAATGATTGGAAAAGAGGACAGGTAGTCCCAGTATTCAAAAAGGGTCGTCGAGCAGATGCGCAAAACTATAGACCTACATCTCTGACTTCGATCTGTTGTAGAATTTAAGAACATGTTTTTTGCTCGAGTATCATGTCGCTTTTGGAAATCCAGAATCTACTCTGTAGGAATCAACATGGATTCCGGAAACAGCGATCGTGAGAGACCCAACTCGCTTTATTTGTTCATGAGACCCAGAAAATATTAGATACAGGCTCCCAGGCAGATGCTATTTTTCTTGACTTCCGGAAGGCTTTCGATACAATTCCGCACTGTTGCCTGATAAACAGAGTAAGAGCCTACGGAATATCAGATCAGCTGTGTGGCTGGATTGAAGAGTTTTTAGCAAACAGAACGCGGCATGTGTTATCAATGGAGAGACGTCTACAGACGTTAAAGTAACCTCTGGCGTGCCACAGAGGAGTGTTATGGGACCATTGCTTTTCACAATATATATAAATGACCTAGTAGATACTGTCGGAAGTTTCATGCGGCTTTTCGCGGATGATGCTGTAGTATACAGAGAAGTTGCAGCATTAGAAAACTGTAGCGAAATGCAGGAAGATCTGCAGCGGATAGGCACTTGGTGCAGGGAGTGGCAACTGACCCTTAACATAGACAAATGTAATGTATTGCGAATAATAAGAAAGAAGGATCCTTTATTGTATGATTATATGATTTCGGAACAAACACTGGTAGCAGTTACTTCTGTAAAATATCTGGGAGTATGGGTGCGGAACGATTTGAAGTGGAATGATCATATACAATTAATTGTTGGTAAGGCGGGTACCAGGTAGAGATTCATTGGGAGAGTCCTTAGAAAATGTAGTCCATCAACAAAGGAGGTGGCTTACAAAACACTCGTTCGACCTATACTCGAGGATTGCTGATCAGTGTGAGATCCATACCAGATCGAGTTGACGGAGGAGATAGAGAAAACCCAAAGAAGAGCGGCGCGTTTCGTCACAGGGTTATTTGGTAATTGTGATAGCGTTACGGAGATGTTTAACAAACTCAAGTGGCAGACTCTGCAAGAGAGGCGCTCTGCATCGCGGTGTAGGTTGCTCGCCAGGTTTCGAGAGGGTGCGTTTCTGGATGAAGTATCGAATATATTGCTTCCCCCTACTTATACATCCCGAGGAGATCACGAGTGTAAAATTAGAGAGATTAGAGCGTGCACGGAGGCTTTCAGACAGTCATTCTTCCCGCGAACCATACGCGACTGGAACAGAAAAGGCAGGTAATGACAGTGGCATGTAAAGTGCCCTCCACCACACACCGTTGGGTGGCTTGCGGAGTATAAATGTAGATGTAGATAATCACCATTGCCACTAGTGGACAGGAAATGTCGCAAAACCAAGTGTCGTCAGTCAACATGAGAAGAAGACAAACAACCATAACCATGTCAACTAAACGATCGGTATGGCCTCCAGCAGAAGACGGAAACCTGCAAACAGCACCTATATGAGCCGCAGCACAGCTCAAAGGCGTGTTTCGTTGGGTTGGGATTTTCTCACGAAATTTCAATCACCAACTTTCTCCTCACAGTATGAAAATATTTTCTTGACGCCGAGCTATATAGGGAGAAACGATCATAATCATAACACATGGGAACTCAGAGCTTGCAAAGTAGGATCCAGGTGTTGTCTTTCGGTGCGCTTTTCGAGTATGGAGGTTTGATGAACCATCTGTCACGCACATCAGTGTGACTTGCTGATTTGCAAGGTAGATGTCGATGCAGATGCTTCAGTGCTTAAAGTGAGTTAGTGATATTTCAAATTAACATATTATGAGAGAATCGGAGATTTATTTTATAGTTATTTGTTTACTGTGCCATAAAATACAGCACCAGCCACGATGTAACACTTTATGAATGCTTTTCTCGAGGATGTGATGAGATAGTTGACCTCCATAGGCAGTTGTAAAACGTCTTGACTACTGTCAAATGAATGAAAGTTGCTGTGAATGTCTGTGTTTGGAGAGCTCCCGAGAGTTGTGTACCAAGATACTAAAGTCTCCTCCAGAACTATTCTCGCCTGTGGATCTTGTCTCCTTGATGTGATGTGCAGGATCGATCACTACTCTCCGCCTTGACTGCGTGTGGAGTGTTAGTGGTTTGGATGCGCACCATTTACAGGGAAGATAGGATCAGGGTGGATCGGTTGAGAGAAGGGACAAATCAGCGAGGTCATCAGTCCATCAGATAAGAGAAGGATGGGGAAGGACGTCGGCTGTGCCCTTTCAAAGGAACCGTTCTGGCAGTTGCCTGAAGTGATTTAGGGAAATCACGAACTAGGGAGGAATCGAGGTGTTATATTGGCTTCCCTAAGGAACAAGTTCGATGTCCTATCTTTCACTGAAACCGAAGCTGAGCAGTGAGATACACTTCACCTTGGAAAACCTACTGTGTCATGAGTCAAGAGGAGGCAGACGCAAAAGGGTATGGCTGTATTAACCGCCGGTAGTTCAGATATACTGCATATAATGGTACCCCTTAGGGATAATAGAGCAAGGAAAAGGAATGAAGACATGTTGCACTCAGTTTGTCTCCCTAAGAGTATCATTCAACATGTTGAAGACGCTATTGCGGCAGCAATAGAGAGAACAGAGTGAAACCAACTGAATACTGTTGCATGCGTTTGAACTAACGATGCCTGTCATATAGGCTTCGAGGTCATTCGTGGATCATTATAGCGAGTGGAAGAGAAGGTTGAGAGAACCAGCCGTGCCTATGGAATATCGACGAAGCTCACAATTTACAGCATTGTCCCCAAAACTGATCGCGGCCCCTTGGTTCCGAGTCAAGTAGGGGGATTGAACCTGAAATTTCTAAATATAGTGTCCCCCTAGAGGTCAGGTTTGCATCAGAGGTTACTAATTAGTCCAGGTAGCGACATCTCTAGGAGATCTGACAGTATAAGGCCCAAAGAAATGGTTGCTACAGGCAAAGGTACAACTATCATAGCTATGAACTGCCAGCGTATATGCAGTAAAGTATCAGATTCTGAAGAGGTCCTAAAAATCTGTGGAGGTCACATTTTTCTAGGTACAGAAACTGGCTAAAGCCAGAAACTCATAATAGCGAGATATTTGGAGGAAGTATAAGCTTCTATTGAAAGGGCAGGCTAATGGTAAATGGGAATGGTGTACCTGTTGCAAAAGACAGAAAACTCAAATCCATAGAGACAGAAATTGAAAGTGCATACGTGGTTGTCTGGTAAGACGCAGTGCAAAGGGTGACAAAATACCTACAGTCGGACCCTTTAAAAATCATCAGATTCAACTCCAGATGTAAGCAAATACGTTATAGAAAACCTAAGTTCACTACTATGTAGGTTCTGCAAGCATACTATCGTCATTGGAAGAGACTTTAGTGTTCCAACAATCGATTGGGATATTCACATTTGTTGTATGTCCAACCTTTGTATCTGCACAGTGAATGTACTAATGTGTGCAAACTCAGCTTCCCACTTAGTGCACAAATGAGCGAAACATCTCAACTGTCTTCTCAAGCCCGGGGTGTCAAACAGATATTCTAAATAAATATGACCCTGGCCCTGTAAGGCGCCCAATATCAGGTGCAGATCCTAATAAAAGTCGTTGGAAATGCTGCTGTCATGTACCTGGAATGTGTGAATTAATAAAAGTGAAATTTTGGGGTCTATTCTAGAAAGAAAACCCAGCTATTCCCTTTTTTATACTACATATAGTTTATCGTTGCTTTCAGGGATCAAGTGATAAACAACAATGTTCAATTACTTTTCACACTCAATAACAAAACATTTAATTCATAGGCATATTGAAATGACGATTAATAAAATTGTTATCTATACACATGAAAATTTTCATCACAGGAAAGAATTATTATTAAAAATCCCCATCAACTCATTTAAATCTACATTGTCGTAGCTGGTCAATGGGCTGAGTTGGTGGATATTAAATTTACTTTTTTAACCAATGAAAAAAAAGCTCTCATGTGCTCAGTCTGAGGGTAGGTTAGTATTGTGGCATTTGATATTCAATTATCAAAGCATATGCTAGTTGGAGTAAGCAAAATGTAGACTCAACATTTACTGTGGCCTAATGCGCGATGGTACTTTACCAAGTGGTATGTGCAAGGCGTTGTCTCCGTGCTGGATCTGAACCGCTAATTCTCTACTCTGTCCTGAATTTATTGAGTCGCTACTTTCCTGCATTCTGTAGATCGTCAATCTTTGGCTAGTCGAATTGATGGCTATTGCACACCCGCTATGAGTTGGAGCGACGTGCACAATTTCTTTGCCCGCAAAAATCCCCACAGGAATAATTAACTATCGCTTTGCTATCTGTCGCCATGACATTTGAGGTGTATCATCATCTCTTTGCAGAAGCTCTCAATGCCCTCTTGTATTGCCACACACTAATGCGTTCCGGCGCACTATGAGAGAGAGAGAGAGAGAGAGAGAGAGAGAGAGACAGAGATTATAGGTCTAAAAATGCCTTTATATAATGGGCATCTCCACACTGTGACGAATGTCAACAGCGTTCTTGTCTTTCCACCTATGTCTGACCCTCAACACATCTGGGTCTTTGTTCTGTTCGTTTGAAATCTTTGAGAAATCTGTTTTCAAAAGGAACTCACCTCATGTAATATATACCAATTTGTTCTTCATCGTGTGTTTGGGGAGAAGTACTTCCCTTTTTTAAATTCTGCATCTTGAGTCTCGCTGCTTCTAACTCAGCTTTTAAAGTAACCAATCTGGATTTTAAATTCTAATTTTCACAGCTTCCTGCTTCCTTTAAGTTTTTCTCCTCATCACACATCTGTGCAATCGTGTTTAATTTGCATTTTAGAGCCTGGCAAGTATTACTCAAGTGTGACAGTGCTTAACACTTAGATTCTGGGGAGTCGTCAGTTTCTACATTAAGTGTGTTTGTACTCGCACCCTGATACAACTCATGATATATTTGTTATCTGCCACTGAGAGTTGCAGATTCAAATTTTCAGCAGTGTCATCATTTATTACAACGCTGGTTTCTGTGTCTGGTGTGATGATCGCATAGTCTCGGTAATACTGACGTACTATGTCCTTGTACGTGCCAAAATTGGATACATTTGAATCTGATTTATCAGACTGTTCACATACTTTATAATCTGGTCCGTTTTCTGATCCCGACGCGATATTTTCCCTGTCATCTTCCTCTCCATTATCAACCTGCTCTTCCCTATTTTGTTCGATACCAGCAATCCACAATGCCTCAGACTCTTTTTGCTTTTCTCCAAAAGTTTTGTGGAAGGATTTTAGTAGATCCTGTTGCATGTCGAAATTTTGATCAGGTGTACTTATCTGTACTTCCTTCTTTTTTCTATGACCTGTATTAGCCGTATTTTGTCGGTTAATACTATCGTCCTGATCAAACGTAGCGTCACAGGTTACAGTACGATATGTATCATCCTACCGAAAATCATATTTCGTCTGTGCAGAATCAAAAATCTGCACCATATACATTAATGCTTCGCCATAATCAAATGGTACATTACTAGGTAATGCAGGGAGTTCATACTCATCGTCAGTGTCAATCCAAACTATCTCGTCGCAACACTTCAGGTGTGACATCCTCCCTATATGTATTATCTGTGCGGGTGCCTTTGATGATCATTCTGTAGTTCCTATTCCCTATTCCGACTCTTGTACGTCACACCTTAACCTACTTATAGCTGCCGACGCCTTTCATCCGTTTCTGCAGAACGTGTGTTATCTGCTTGAACTTCTGCAATACCTAACGTCAGTCAATCCTCACACTCCCCAGGATTTGGTGGTCGTAATTCAACCTTCATCTGTGGCTCTTTTCTCCGGTACTTATCCGAAGTATTTGCCTGTGGCTACGTTCTCACACCGTCTCCTCATCTGCTTTCTCTCCATGGACCTGGAGATCTCTGATTAAAGTCAGTCTGTCGGTTATATCAAGTTCTCCAGTTTCCATTCTGTTTTCGTCTATATTCCGCTTGTTCCAACCACTATTAAAACCATATCCATTACGCTGTGCTCTACTGTTTCTACTACATCCATTTCCGTAATCTACATCTACATCTACATCCATACTTTGCAAGCCACCTGACGGTGTGTGGCGGAGGGTACCCTGAGTACCTCTATCGGTTCTCCCTTCTATTCCAGTCTCGTATTGCTCGTGGAAAGAAGGATTGTCGGTATGCTTATGTGTGGGCGGTAATCTCTCTTATTTTATCCTCATGGTTTCTTCGCGAGATATACGTAAGAGGGAGCAATATACTACTTGACTCTTCGGTGAAGGTATGTTCTCGAAACTTTAACAAAAGCCTGTACCGAGCTACTGAGCGTCTCTCCTGCAGAGTCTTCCACTGGAGTTTATCTATCATCTCCGTAACGCTTTCGCGATTACTAAATGATCCTGTAACGAAGCGCGCTGCTCTGCGTTGGATCTTCTCTATCTCTTCTATCAACCCTATCTGGTATGGATCCCACACTGCTGAGCAGTATTCAAGCAGTGGTCAAACAAGCGTACTGTAACCTACTTCCTTTGTTTTCGGATTGCATTTCCTTAGGATTCTTCCAATGAATCTCAGTCTGTCATCTGCTTTACCAACGATCAACTTTATATGATCACTCCATTTTAAATCACTCCTAATGCGTACTCCCAGATAATTTATGGAATTAACTGCTTCCAGTTGCTGACCTGCTGTTTTGTAGCTAAATGATAAGGGATCTATCTTTCTATGTATTCGCAGCACATTGCATTAGTCTACATTGAGATTCAATGGTAATTCCCTGCACTATGCATCAATTCGCTGCAGATCCTCCTGCATTTCAGTAAAAATTTTTATTGTTACAACCTCTCGATATACCACAGCATCATCCGCAAAAAGCCTCAGTGAACTTCCGATGTCTTCCACAAGGTCATTTATGTATATTGTGAATAGCAACGGTCCTTCGACACTCCCCTGCGTCACACCTGAAATCACTCTTACTTCGGAAGACTTCTCTCCGTTGAGGAGGACATGCTGCGTTCTGTTATCTAGGAACTGTTCAGTCCAGTCACACAACTGGTTAGGTTAGGTTAGGTTAGTGTTTTTTAACGTCCCGTCGACAACGAGGTCATTAGACACGGAGTGCAAGCTCGGGTTAGGGAAGGATGGGGAAGGAAATCGGCCGCGCCCTTTCAAAGGAACCATCCCGGCATTTGCCTGAAGCGATTTAGGGAAATAACGGAAAACCTGATGACCAGACGTGGGATTGAACCGTCGTCCTCCCGAATGGGAGTCCAGTGTGCTAACCACTGCGCCACCTCGGTCGGTCACACACAATTGGTCTGATAGTCCATATGCCAAAAATTCAATCCCAGTACTGGACTACCATTGCTACCATTATTGTTAGTCTCGTCATTATTGCGTGTTCTTTCAGAATTACTCTGTCCTGAATCGCGACGTCTTTGAGCGTCGTTTTCATACATGAATTCTACTTATTTCAAAACACCTTTGAATGTTTCTACATTATGAAGGCTTGTTGATGCTTCATTGGCAGTCTCTCAAGCGAATTTTCGAATGAGACATTTTTTAATTATCCGTATGTTATTCTCGCCTGAGCCTCAGGAGACCAATATCTTGCTATAAATGCAGCTCTACACGAATAATACGAATCGCAAGTTTCTGCTATCCTCTGTATAGTCTTAGCAACACTTCCTTCCATACGTGCACAAATAAAATCTAATTTATGTTTCAATGGCCAATATGTCAGTATTCCTGCATTAAATTTGTAAATAAATGTGCGGGGCGAGGGGTAGAATTTTGCATCTTCCTTATAGTGCTGGTATTTTCGCACTGTAAGAAAGTGGTTTTCATCGAAACCTCTCACTTCTCTCTGTGATGTATCTGCTGACTTTTGAAGACTGGAATTCTGTCTTTGGTTTGCGTCAAATCTACACAGATGTGTGTAACTTGGTTCGTTCAGAGACATTCAGAATCACTTGCAGGTCTCATTGTGCAATATGCGTGTATAATGCCCTCTACTGGCTCTGTATCTTGACGTGTAAGCAATTCTATCTCGTTAGATGCCGTACTGTAACCCGTCGATATTCGTCCTACAGGTTGGGTCGTTGCGCAATGCGTCACTGTGTTGATCAGCGTATGTCACGCTTTGTGCTTGACGTACTGAACTTTGCTGCAAACCACGCTCTTGTATTCCAGATTGACCTGTTATTCTTTCTTGAACAAGTGATCGCAATCCAAACTGTTCCCTACGGTTACGCTGATGTTCTGACATACGCCAGTGTGCACTAATTTTCCGTTCGCGGTTTGCGGTTTCGGACTGGCATCCGCATGTGCCTTTCAGTCTTACGTCACACGTAACTTCGGGTACCCTTTCTGTCGTATTATCGCCAACTGTTACTTTTGCAGTATTCACAGTAGCATCTATCGAATCTAAAGTGGATTCTGTCGTCGTCTGCCACTCCTCACTAACGCTTTCTACGTCACCACGACTTTCGATCGAACGTAAAACTTCCGACCTCTGCAGTAGAAACTGATGTTCGTTTTTCTCTTGTATTTTTAAAATACGAACATCGAATGTCTTTAATGTTGTTTTTGTCGTTGTTTTATGAAACGTCGTCTCAGCAATAACATGTTTCGCGTTCGTCATCGCTTTGATGGCAAAAGATTCGATCTGTTGTTTAACCGACACTTTGTTGCGTATCTTTACACAATGTAATCATATTTGTTTGGACAGTGTCAAAGTCTGTTCTCAGTTGTTTGTGCCCTGTAACGACCATTTGCAGCGAGATTTGTGCTTCTTTAGCTTCAGTTCGCACTTAGTCTAATTGGCCTTGAATATTATCAAGCGTTTTCGTATTTCATTGTTAGTTTCTTTCAGCCCCAGTGTTATGCGCTCTTCTAATTCTTTTTGCCCTTGTGTTATGCCCCGTTCTATACGCCTTTATAGTTCTTGAAACTGTGTTCTTTCATGTGTTATGCACCCCTTTATACGCTTTTCTAATTCATGAGATTGTTGTAATGAACGCTGCAACATTCTAAATATGTTGACGTTTACATCCACACCATTTTCGCCAGTTGCCATTTGGTGCAACCGTTCCCTACATCGTTTTTCGTGAACCGTTTCCTTCACTTCCGAACCTAGTGTAGGAGCAGTAACACTCGTTCTTTCACGCAATTGCAAGCCTGACTGATTCAGTTTGATTACGTTTGGTTCAATATACTGTAAATCACTATCTACAGACTTAGCGTCTGATTCATTAGCAACGCCGATCTCATGTCCATTCATTGGACCATGTTGAACAACATGTGTTGAATTTTCGGTCTCATTCAGTATTTCTACGTGTTCTGTCTCGTGTTGTTCACGCTGATCTACTTGTTGCGTGTCCTATCGAGATCTTCTATGACTTCTCTTTGCTTTAATCGATTATTTTCCAACATTTTTGAGCGTTACACTAAGTGTTACTGTTCACGAATTTTTCGAACCTAGCTACGCATTAACATCTGATCATCAGAATTGATTCGACAATCAAATTTTCATCCATGGTCCTATATTCAATATCTGAACCCGTTTCCTCGTCTTTATACAGCCTGTTAGTTACCGGAGGTGAGTCATAACTTAACACAACCCAGTTCAACGATGTGGTTCGCCAGAAAATAAGAAATACATAAATAAAATTCAATCTGCACTCACTACACAGTTGAGTCACATTTACATGTTTTTTTGGCTCCAGTCTGCACCAGTTTATTGTTTGGAAGTTTTATGTCTTTTGTACCTAGCAAAAGCAAATCCTCAATATAACAGAACGTTGTAATTTCACATCCTGGCTGGGTCGCCATTTTGTTGTAAGTCCAAAATTTGTATCTGCACAGTGAGTGTACTAATGTTTGCTAACTTAGCTTACCACTTAGTGCGCAAATGGACGAAACATGTGAACTGTCTTCTCAAGCTGAGGGTGTGAATCAGGCATTCTAAATAAATATGACCCTGACCCTATAAAGCACCTAGTATCAGGTGTGGATTGTAACAAAAATTGTTATAAATCCTGCTATCACATACCTATATGCATGAATTAATAAAAGTTTGGTATCTACACTACAAAAAAACACAGCTATTCCCTTTTTTATGCTACGTAAAATTTATCAACTGTTGCTTTCAGGGGTCAAGTGATAAATGAAAATCATGTTCAATTACTTCTGACACTCAATAACAAATATTTAATTCTTGGATGTACAGAAATGGTGATTATTGAAATCGTTACCTCTACACATGAAAATTTTCTTCACACGAAATTATTATTATTAAAAATCCTCATCATCTCACTTAAATCTACACTCCTGGAAATTGAAATAAGAACACCGTGAATTCATTGTCCCAGGAAGGGGAAACTTTATTGACACACTCCTGCGGTCAGATACATCACATGATCACACTGACAGAACCACATGCACATAGACACAGGCAACAGAGCATGCACAATGTCGGCACTAGTACAGTGTATATCCACCTTTCGCACCAATGCAGGCTGCTATTCTCCCATGGAGACGATCGTAGAGATGCTGGATGTAGTCCTGTGGAACGGCTTGCCATGCCATTTCCACCTGGCGCCTCAGTTGGACCAGCGTTCGTGCTGGACATGCAGACCGCGTCAGACGACGCTTCATCCAGTCCCAAACATGCTCAATGGGGGACAGATCCGGAGATCTTGCTGGCCAGGATAGCTGACTTACACCTTCTAGAGCACGTTGGGTAGCACGGGATACATGCAGACGTGCATTGTCCTGTTGGAACAGCAAGTTCCATTGCCGGTCTAGGAATGGTAGAACGATGGGTTCGATGACGGTTTGGATGTACCGTGCACTATTCAGTGTTCCCTCGACGATCACCAGAGGTGTACAGCCAGTGTAGGAGATCGCTCCTCACACCATGATGCCGGGTGTTGGCCCTGTGTGCCTCAGTCGTATGCAGTACTGATTGTGGCGCTCACCTGCACGGCGCCAAACACTCATACGACCATCATTGGCACCAAGGCAGAAGCGACTCTCATCGCTTAAGACGACACGTCTCCATTCGTCCCTCCATTCACGCCTGTCGCGACACCACTGGAGGTGGGCTGCACGATGTTGGGGCGTGAGCGGAAGACGGCCTAACGGTGTGCGGGACCGTAGCCCAGCTTCATGGAGACGGTTGCGAATGGTCCTCGCCGATACCCCAGGAGCAACAGTGTCCCTAATTTGCTGGAAAATGGCGGTACGGTCCCCTATGGCACTGCGTAGGATCCTACGGTCTTGGCGTGCATCCGTGCGTCGCTGCGTTCGGGTCCCAGGTCGACGGGCACGTGCACCTTCCGCCGACCACTGGCGACAACATCGATGTACTGTGGAGACCTCACGCCCCACGTGTTGAGCAATTCGGCGGTACGTCCACCCGGCCTCCCGCATGCCCACTATACGCCCTCGCTTAAAGTCCGTCAACTGCACATAAGGTTCACGTCCACGCTGTCGCGGCATGCTACCAGTGTTAAAGACTGCGATGGAGCTCCGTATGCCACGGCAAACTGGCTGACACTGACGGCGGCGGTGCACAAATGCTGCGCAACTAGCGCCATTCGACGGCCAACACCGCGGTTCCTGGTGTGTCCGCTGTGCCGTGCATGTGATCATTGCTTGTACAGCCCTCTCGCAGTGTCCGGAGCAAGTATGGTGGGTCTGACACACCGGTGTCAATGTGTTCTTTTTTCCATTTTCAGGAGTGTATGTTGTCATAGCTAATTGATAAATTTTCTTTTTGAACCAATGAAAAAAAACTCTCAGGTACTCATTGTGACGGTATGTTAGTAACCTAGCTTTTGATATTTAATGGTGAAAGCACATGCAAGGTGGAGTGATCAGAATCTAGACTGAACATTTACTGTGTACTAATGTGCGATGGTACTTTAGCAAGTGGCATCTGCAATGGCGTTTCCCCATGCGGGATCTGAAACGCTAATTCCCTACTCTGGCCTTGACTGAATTCATTCAGTCGCTACTTTCCTGCCCTCTGTAGAATGTTAATCTTTCCCTCGTTGAAATAATGGCTATTTCACACTCGTTATTGGTTGGAGCGACGTGCACAATTTCTTTGTCCCAAATATTCTTGCAGAAATCATTAACTAACGCTTTGCTATCTGTCGCCACGACACTTGAAGTGTATCATCCTCACTTCACAGAGAGCAAAGCTCTCAACACCCTCCCTTATTTCCACACACTCTTGTGCAGTCCACCGCGAGATGAGCAAGAGATAGAAATTTTAGGTCTCAAAATACTTTAATATAGTTGGGATTTCCCCACCATGTAGCGTCTGCATCGCCAAGGTTGCCTTCAGACAAGCACTGTCTCGCTAGAGGTGAATACATTTTTATTTTTCTTGCAGGTTTGTAGCCTAGGCGTGGTACCGATGTGCAGCCACTTACCCTCGGTCCCGGCCTTATTTACGTTAAAAGGAATAGTGTGCTTACCTGGCCTTGTCTCTTTCTGTGCTGAAGCTCGCTGTTCTCTTGCTAAATGTGAGTTTTACGAAATAATTAACCACCTGCTCAGTTCGTCTCCAAACTTGTTCGTTCCATGCCATTGTCCATATTGGTAAAGATTTTTTTGTTAGTTTTCGGTACATGAGATTAACTGCAAGTGCTTTTTGTGGATATAAAGTAATTATTGTTTTCTGTGGCTCTCATACTGTATCGTCCTGTCATTATGGATCAAGCTCATGTAGGGTCTGTAAAACCTACACGCCTTACACATTTTTGTGAGTATATGGTGCGGCAAACAACCAGCGAAATATTACTAAATGCTTTATGTAAGAATTGCCTAGCACGTATTGTCTGAAAGCACACTCATGATGGAACTGTATTGTAGAGAGCGGCAAGAAATAGACCTGACTTCTCTGAGGATGTCCACCCACAAACTGTAGTCTATGACCGTGAGGTAGCTGAGTGCTATTGACAAAGGATTTCAAATTGATTCCATATTTCTAGATTTCCACAAGGATTTTCACACAGTACCACACAAGCGGCTTCATGTGAAATTGCTTTCTTATGGAATACATGTTAGTTATGAGACGGGATTCGTGATTTCCTGTCAGAGAGGACACCGTTCATAGTAACTGACGGTATGTTATTGAGTAAAACAAATGTGATTTTAAAACAAAAGTGATTTTAAAACGAAAGTGATTTCTGGCGCCCCAAGGCAGTGTTATAGGCTCCCTTGCTGTTCCTTATATATATATTCGATTTAGGAGAACACATGAGCAGCCATCTTAAGTCGTTTGCAGATGATGTTTCGTTTATCAAAAAGTAAACTCATCAGAAGACCTAACAAATTGCAAAACGATTTATAAAATATATCTGTACGATGCGAAGATTGGCAAGTGACCTTAAATAATGACAAGTGTAAGATGACCCACATGAGTGTTAAAAGTAATCCGTTAAAGTCCGGTTACATGATAAACCCATCAAATCAAAAGGCCATGAATTGAACTAGATACCTGGGAATTACAATTATGAACAACTTAAATTGGAAAGCAAACGTAGAAAACGTTGTGGAAAAGGTGAACTGAAGACTGTCATTTATTGGTAAAAAGCTTAGAAGGTGCAACAGACCTACTAAGGAGACTACCTACACTACACTTCTCGGTCCTCTTTTGGAGTACTGCTGTGCGGTGTGGGATCCTTACTAGACAGGTTTAACGGAGTCCATAGAGATAACCCCAAGAAGAGCAGTTTATTTTGTACTATCGAGAAATAGGAGAGAATGTGTCACTGACATGATACAGGATTTTTGGTGGATATCATTAAAATAAATGCGTTTCTCGTTGGGGCGGGATAGTCTCACGAAATTCCAATCACCAACTTTCTCCACGCAGTATGAAAATATTTTACTGAGTACATAGGCACATAGGAAGAAACAATCCTAATAATAAAACGATAAGTCATAGGTATTCTTTCTCGGAGCGCTTTTCAAGAGTAGAGTAATTAACAGTTATTGTGAACGTGGTTCAGTGAACCATCTGCCAGGCACTTAAGTGTGGTTTGCAGATTATCCATTGTAGATGTTTATATAGATACAGATGTAGACGTAGGTTATTTAAGTAGAAAGGGCAACTAAAATATGTGGAATGATTTATATTTTCAGTAAAGTAGATAAAGAGATAGTAATGTCCCATATCAAAAGGAAACGTTAAACATTTCGCTCTGGTATGGAGAACTTAACAGAGCTGTGTCTCAGATTTTGGAGAACAGTTAACCACAGACTTAATAGATATGTACTTAATAGAACACTTCATGATGGGCTGAACCATCCATGGTATACAGTCACAGTAAGGAAACTTCTACAGAAACAAAGACTATTGCATAATAGGTGTAAAACAATACATAGGAGAAGATGTAGGGAAATGTTGAATGAAGCGCGTTTGTCTGTCAATAGGGCAGAAAGAGTGAAGCGTTCACCGATCACCGTATCAGAATATTATCCAAGGATCTGTCACAAAACCGAAAGAAATTGTGGTCATATGTTAAAGCTGTTAGTGATACCGAAATTAATATCCAGACCAGGGACTAAAACTGTGGGTGGCAAAGGAAAAGCAGAAAAGCCGCATTCAGTTTTCAAATTTTATTTTACAAATAGATAATCCAGAGATATTGCTCCAATGTAATTCTCAAACCACTGTAAAATTGAATGTTGAGAAACAGCTGAAAACGCTACAATTGAACAAAGGAGCTGATTATATACCGAATTTTGGCTGACGTGAGTTAGTCCTCTCTTAACTACAATCTACAGTAGATCCCTCGAACAAAAAACTGTGCCCTGTAGTTGGAAGAAACGACAGATCACATACGTCAACATGAAGGATAGAAGAAGTGCTCCACAATACATCGTTCAGTATCGTTGACATCCATTTGTTGTAGAAACTTAAAACATATCCTAAGCTCAGACGTAATAAGGCATCTCGATCCATGTCAACCAGCGTGTATTCCGAAAACATCGATGTAATGAAAGCGACCTTGCAATTTTATGGACCGGACTGACTTGGGGGAAGAGACCAAACAGTGAGGTCATCGGTCTCACTGGATTGAGGAAGGAAGTCGGCCGTGCCCTGTCAAAGGAACTATCCCGGCATTTACCTCAGGGAAATCACGGAAAATCTAAATCAGGATGGCCGGACGCGGGACTGAACCGCCGTCCTCCCGAATGCAAGTCCAGTGTGCTAACCACTGAAGAATATTGGTAGATAGGTCATCAGAGAATCACAAAACTTTTGGGAAAGTCCTTAGAACCAGCAATGCTGTAAACCAGTCCATTGCTGGATTATCAACACAAGTGCAAACGCTAACAGTCCCTTTTTTTGACTTCTCACATATTATGCATATACTATGACTAATAGAAGTGTGTGCAATGAAATTAATCTTAATTTGGAAAACTTGTGTCTATACAACTACAAATTTACGACATGAGAATACAGTTACAAAGGTACAAAATATCTCATTAAAGAACATAATAATACAGGTAACATTTGTAGTAATATGGACTTTACAAAAGAATAGAAACAACATATACATATATACGCGAAGCGAAATGTAGTGTGAGGAGGGCTATGCGAGAGGCTTTCAATGAATTCGAAAGTAACGTTCTATGTACTGACTTGGCAGAAAATCCTAAGAAATTTTGGTCCTATGTCAAAGCGGTAGGTGGATCAAAACAAAATGTCCAGACACTCTGTGACCAAAATGGTACTGAAACAGAGGATGACAGACTAAAGGCCGAATTACTAAATGTCTTCTTCCAAAGCTGTTTCACAGAGGAAGACTGCACTGTGCTTCCTTCTCTAGATTGTCGCACAGTTGACAAAATGGTAGATATCGAAGTAGACGACAGAGGGATAGAGAAACAATTAAAATCGCTCAAAAGAGGAAAGGCCGCTGGTCCTGATGGGATACCAGTTCGATTTTACACAGAGTACGCGAAGGAACTTGCCCCCCTTCTTGCAGCGGTGTACCGTAGGTCTCTAGAAGAGCGAAGCGTTCCAAAGGATTGGAAAAGGGCACAGGTCATCCCCGTTCTCAAGAAGGGACGTCGAACAGATGTGCAGAACTATAGACCTATATCTCTAACGTCGATCAGTTGTAGAATTTTGGAACACGTATTATGTTCGAGTATAATGTCTTTTCTGGAGACTAGAAATCTACTCTGTAGGAATCAGCATGGGTTTCGAAAAAGACGATCGTGTGAAACCCAGCTCGCGCTATTCGTCCACGAGACTCAGAGGGCCTTAGACACGGGTTCACAGGTAGATGCCGTGTTTCTTGACTTCCGCAAGGCGTTTGACACAGTTCCCCATAGTCGTTTAATGAACAAAGTAAGAGCATACGGACTATCAGATCAATTGTGTGATTGGATTGAGGAGTTCCTAGATAACAGAACGCAGCACGTCATTCTCAATGGAGAGAAGTCTTCCGAAGTAAGAGTGATTTCAGGTGTGCCGCAGGGGAGTGTCATAGGACCGTTGCTATTCACAATATACATAAATGACCTGGTGGATGACATCGGAAGTTCACTGAGGCTTTTTGCAGATGATGCTGTGGTGTATCGAGAGGTTGCAACAATGAAAAATTGTACTGAAATGCAGGAGGATCTGCAGCGAATTGACGCATGGTGCACGGAATGGCAATTGAATCTCAATGTAGCGAAGTGTAATGTGATGCGAATACATAGAAAGATAGGTCCCTTATCATTTAGCTACAAAATAGCAGGTCAGCAACTGGAAGCAGTTAATTCCATAAATTATCTGGGAGTACGCATTAGGAGTGATTTAAAATGGAATGATCATATAAAGTTGATCGTCGGTAAAGCAGATGCCAGACTGAGATTCATTGGAAGAATCCTAAGGAAATGCAATCCGACAACAAAGGAAGTAGGTTACAGTACGCTTGTTCGCCCAATGCTTGAATACTGCTCAGCAGTGTGGGATCCGCACCAGGTAGGGTTGATAGAAGAGATAGAGAAGATCCAACGGAGAGCAGCGCGCTTCGTTACAGGATCATTTAGTAATTGCCAAAGCGTTACGGAGATGATAGATAAACTCCAGTGGAAGACTCTGCAGGAGAGACGCTCAGTAGCTCGGTACGGGCTTTTGTTGAAGTTTCGAGAACATACCTTCACCGAAGAGTCAAGCAGTATATTGCTCCCTCCTACGTATATCTCGCGAAGAGACCATGAGGATAAAATCAGAGAGATTAGAGCCCACACAGAAGCATACCGACAATCCTTCTTTCCACGTACAATACGAGACTGGAATAGAAGGGAGAACCGATAGAGGTACTCAGGGTACCCTCCGCCACACACCGTCAGGTGGCTTGCGGAGTACGGATGTAGATGTAGATGTAGATACATCAGTGTTACAGGAATTATGACATATGTAAATAAATAAAAAATGAGAATAGTTTTAAAAACAAACAGAATAAATAAAAATGTGTGTGAAATCTTATGAGGCTTATCTGCTAAGGTCATCAGTCCCTAAGCTTACACACTTCTTAACCTAACACCCTTGAACCTCCGCTGGCACCTGCCGCACAGTCCATGACTGCAGTGCCGCTTGACTAATCGTGCGCGGCCAGAATAAATAATGTCTAAACACCTTTACAAAGTAAATAACATAATATTAGAAAAATTCTACAGCATAACTCTTGTCAGATGAACATATAAAGACAGGAAGAACACAAATACACAAGGGTGCACAAACACATAGCGGAATAACACAAAGGAAAGGACAGGGTTTGTTTACAGTATGACATTTGATACTGCAGTATGTATTATATTTAATTAGGAAACAAAACTTTCTTTACTTCTTGGAGATCTCCCTTAGTTCATCATTATTCCCAAAAAGTCCTATCTATACCTGTTGTCCCTAAACCCTACTGTTTTGTTCATATCCTCTTTCAAAATAATAATTTCTGATTGCTCAATACTCATTTTGGCCCAAATATTTTTATATACCTTCTCAATGCATTCTTTCCCTCTTATTCATAGTTAGTTTTATTATTTAGTATCCTCCCCTCTACTTAAATCTTCTGAGGTATATATACTAAGAGATGAGGCAATGCAGCACCACAAAACAATTAACACAAACAGCAATGACAAAAAATGCAAATTGGCAAAGCAAGCAACAGTATATCTAAATTATCAAAGCAAATGTAACGTTACAACTAATATGATCCAATGAGCATCAACAAGAAACAAAAATCAGTAGTAAAACTGGATTAATACAAAGTAAAATTTTGTAGAACTATGCCTGGCAAACAGCAGCAACAAATGCAATAACTTATACCTAAACCTGATAAACCTCAAGCGGAAAAAATATTGCCATAAAAAATAGAAAATGTCTAATACCTACGTCAGAACTTAACACTAGAGTGATGCATCACAAAAACTTACTCTACAAAACAAGTTACCAAATCGTTGAAAGATTATGTATGCAATACCTGTGACAGGAAATATCTATTTATGCTCCCTTATTTTACGAAAGGAGATCGTATAATTATTATTTACTGGATCTGTAGGCAGAAAACTTTTCTGTTAGCATATCCATTAAATTTCATTTTAACCAATGCTGCAGTGCAGCTAGAAACTAGATATTAAACAAAATGAGCAAAAATATACATAAAGCAATGCGTGAAATGTCATTCACTAGCCATATGTCATTTCATAAGGCAGTAAAAAGTCTCTCAACTAGCAAGACAATAGACACAAAATGTTTCTCATCATTTCATTAGGCACTTCAGTAAATATCAGAAATTACGAGCTCCAAAGTGTAATCATGTTTTCACGTATGAGTGTGTCGTATTTGCGATGCTTTCTACAAAGATACGCCAGGAAAGGCACAGCTTTTTTTTTTTTTTTTTCAGGCGACTGTCACATAGCTGGGCGTCTACAGTGCATTATCTCAAGGTCACTTAGCTTTCTTACCGAAATATTTGAGACAGCAGTTTCCGCTACAGAGTCAGTCTCATATAAAAAAAGTTCACAGGTCGAACAACTACAGAAGAAATGCATAAAAACGAAGTTTCATGAATAGCATTGTTGTGATACATTCACGCATGTACACACATGTCATAACTCTTAAAGTACGATTCTTGGATTCCAACATCCTTTTTCACAAACCAAAGTCCCTAACTTCTATTCATTATTCATATACATATAAACATGTAATCACATTCCTGATATGGCATCAACTAATTGATCATAAACATACCTCAACAGCATAATACACATCGTCGTCGTAATAACAACATCATAACAGATCAATCACATCTCAAAATCGTTGCAGCTTCTTTCAGTAATTTCAAAACCTTCAATAAAGTCATCTACCTCAAACGTACTTCAAAAATCATGATCCCTTACCAAATACAACATTCAAAGCTCTCATAATATCACAAAGGTTCCAAAAAATATGAACAGTTGACAAAGAACAGACCAAATTCAATTTCGTAAGTGTGAAGTTATCCAACTGTGTCATTGTGTAAACATGTGTCACTGATGTAGTAAAAAATAATGTTTGTGATATCTCAGTTAATGATCAGATAGCTGTGTCATTCTGTGTCAGAGAAATATGGTACCGATGTGTTAAGTTGTATAAGCAAATACCATATTAGCCAGGGCTCCTAGCGCTTGCCACAAGCTTACTACACAAAGTAGGTGTGTACCCCCTGAGGATAATTGTAATTATACCCTCAGGTATTACAGATTACAGCAATGGAATAAAATGTATCACTGAAAACAAAGCAAGTGGCATTTCTATCGTCTGACCTAACGGCAGAAGATAAACACGCCACGATAAGACCACGAAACATATTGCTAACACTCGCCTACTTCGATACAGCGACAAGTCAAGTAATCTGATGGTGTGTATACTGAAGGTCTTACAGTACGCTCACCACACTAAGGAAATCTAATAACTCTACAAAGAAGATTGTTTACAAACCACTCGTAAAATCCAGCCTAGAATATTTCCGAAGTGTGTTGGACCCTTAACAAATAGGACTAACGTAGGAAAGTGAACAAATTCAGTGAAGGGGAGCAATAATGGTAGAAGGTTTGTGTGGTCCGTGGGAGAATGTGATAGAAATGCTGAAAGAACTTGAAGATCGAAGGAAAATATCCCGAGAAAGCCTACTTGGAAAATTCCAAGATCCAGCTTTAAATGATGGCCCAAGGAATACACTACTGCCTCTTAAGCAACTTTTTTGTAGGAATCCTGACGACAAGATCAGATTAATTACAGCACGCACAGTGGCATTTAAATAGTCGCTCTTTGTGCGTTCCAGACGTGAATGGAAGGAGAAGAAATCAGGTTACCTTCCATTAGGAAAGTGGGTGCACTTGACGACTGTGATACGACTTTCGAATAACAGAGCACAACAATGAGTCGTACTTCCCTTGCAAGTCTAATAAGTTGTACAATGGGAACTACCGTCCGTCATATACTTCAAAGTGCTTTGCAAAGCATAGATGAACATTTAGATATGGGTCGAAGTTCGTGTGTGTACGACAGACGATATTGTAGTGTCTATGTTGTTATGGAGAACGATGCAATGCTCCTTCGGACGTACATGCAACGTCGTATATGTCCGCCGATACCGGGAACCGATTTTAAGTTAGAATGTCATCCCCCGTACGAAAATTACATAAAGTGTGTAAGAGTATAGATTATGATGTAGGAACGACGACATATAGAGGTGTGGGTCTGGCTCTGTGTCGTTCAAGGATAACCTAGGCTGTTAAGGCGACTTTTTGCGTAAAGAGGGACATCCGGGTTCGAGTCCCTGTCCAGCGGAAATTTTCCGAATTTTCACTATCGTCGTTTCCTTATACAGTAGATGATTGTTCGTATTTGCAGCTGCGAATACATTTCGTGAATAAGACTTCAGCGACACTATGCAGTTATTAATAACAAGTACACAGTTTTTGAAAGAATAAAAAATTCAATTCGCATATCGTCAACTTACAGTTCGTTCGTTATGCAACACACGTCGGAGTGGCGCATTCAAAGATCTGGGAATAACTTTCAAATGTAAAAACGGCTTAATTGTTTTTATACCGAACGCTAATGTTAAACACGCCTGAAGCTTCACTGAGTAGCCATCGAAAGATCAGCAGGCAATAACCACTGCCCACTCATGTGTGCATTGCATTTTCAGCTTGCATCACTCCACGAGATTCGCATCACTAAACAGAGTTTAACGATTACTTTTCACAATGTCCACATCAATATTAAATCAATGCTTTATTTGAGAAGTAAGCGTCCGGCAGTATTCAGAGAACGTTTTATTCTGAGCAAATGAGATCCGCACAAGGTTGAGGACTCAATTTTGCCATATGCAGCGAATAGCTGGTCGGAATTACCGACTCTCTCAATTGATATGGTTCTCGTTGTCACTGTTCGTATAGCATCTCTTTCAACCGCTACATTTGTCAGAGTTATTATAAAGATTATCATAAAATTAAAATTACTGCATACTCTAAAGAAAAAGATTCATAGAAAGGTGTTGAAAGAAATTCGTATCGTAACGTAATAAAAATTACTGCATAGTTGCACGTTGCACTATAGAATAAAATACCTGAGCCATTAAAATATGTAAAATGCTACTCATAATTAGCAACGTCTTCGCAATCTGAGCTTGCCCAAGAGCCTGACTTCTAGCACCAGCAAGAAAGGCAGACGGAAAAAGTTTACTCTTGGATGGTTTTAGCTCCCGGTACAGTTCAGTATGTAAACGAATACTTTGATTTTTGATTCAGCTTTCCACACAATTTCCAAGTAAAATCCACAATGTCACAAGTAATACTAACCCTTAGTGACCAAGTGGTGATATAGGAATGTACCACTGTAGATTATTAAGGTGCAACATTTTCTGTTACTAAACGAAGCAAATCGTGCAGTACGAATCCTGCTGCGACCGACATCACAGTTCACCTATGTGTCTGTGGTCGCTACATAAGCTCATTGTCTTGGCGATAGATACTATTTCCTTGATGGTCAAATGCTCGACATTAATCAAACTAAGTATCTTGTATATTTTGATATATTGCTCTGAGACTGAAATGTTGTTGCTTTATGCTTACTCATTTGTTCACTTACTGGATGAAATGCTGCCTCTCGACATTATTTAACTTAGTTCTACGTTCTGAAGTATGGTATATTCTTTCTTCTATTTTCTTTACTATCTTCCAAAAGAAACACTGTGTTTTATCGTCAGTTTTTGTTTTCCGTAGTTGCTTAGTCGCTTCTTCATTCTCGGAGAAGTGATCCACTGAATGAAAGCCGTTTCTTTTGTACCACACGCGATTCAGTTCTTTTTATTAATGAAGCGTCTTCAGTGGCCAGTAATATATGTTTGTTTTTGAAGTATAATAACTACGTTAAATAGTGATTCCACAGTTTTTGGTTATTCGTTTACTGTTTGGTGGGAAACAAAATCTTTTAGTGTACGTTTGCTAAGGTAAATCGCTATTTGAGGCAACGTGCCAGTTTTAATTATTATTCCACGTGTTGTCCTGGAGCTGCACTTACCCAATCAGTCCTGAAACGTTTGAAGATTGGATAAAAAAATAATACAAATATGTTAAAATCGTTGTTTTCTCGCTTTAGGTCTCCCTCGCTTGAATACATCGCACAGACATTTATACGACCACGTGAAAGCGTCAGAAAAGCTCGTCGTTGTGATATGGTTCAACTCGAGCCTCACGTTGGCTTGAACGTCGGTTACGTCGTCAAAACGTTCATCCTTCAAGCTCTTTGAGAATTTATGCACTTTATCGTTCGCAGGTAGGTTCGCACTGATAACACCAAATGTCATCACCTGTGAACACTTTTTTTTTTTTTTCAAAAAAGAGCTGTCTGGATACTGTATTTAAGTCAAATGGCAGCAGGCATCCAAGCATCACTTTCTTTTTAGGTAGTCAAGGTATGCGGCACAAATTTTGCACAAACTTTTTTGCTACTCACAACATTTTGGACTGTATAGCGTTCATAGTGATAGGATCTGCAGCTGCGATGAATTTTTGAATAATTTCGTGATGTCTTCAGCTGCCATTCTCTTGATTTTTAAATATCTAACTCTGAAGCATTTATAATGAATGCATTAGTATCACAAATGTAACATGGTAACAAGTCATATCCCACGAAATACTAAGGTGGATAATTACTTACTGTATGGGTAATTACGCCACGTACGAGCCAACATAAGCAAGACAGAGCAGAAAAAATACAGATAAGTAGTAATGATTTAAATACTAAAAGGAAAGAACAAACTTCCAGCAATACTGCAAAAAATTCGGTACCGAAGTCCATTTATTTATTCTAGGTACTGCGCTTGGTCGGAAAACAAACAAATTGTGCTGAATACAGTTTTGAAACATATGGGTTTGTAAGCTCTTTCTTCTTCTTCTTCTTCTCTCTCTCTCTCTCTCTCTCTCTCTCTCTCTCTCTCTCACTCACTCACTCAGACATCTAACCATTTCTCTCTCTCTCACTCACTCACTCACTGACTCACTCACTAGCCCACAACGTACCACATCGTAAGTCGATCGGTCCCAGCAGAAACTGTTTTCAGAAAGGAAGGGAAACTTTGTCTCGGTCGGTTGCAGAAATTTAGTCTGTGTACTTCATGCATATTTACCGACAGATGAGAGCAAAGGTAAGTAAATGATAACATTATCCTCAACGGAACTACATGTAATTCCGAGAAATACACGATTGATTAACATTTACGAGCAAACAACCCCGTTTCCAATTTACTTTGATAAATATATCCGCGAGGGTACGAATAAAATCGGAAGAAACCAAAAATTGCGGAAATAGGTAATTGTGCAGATTTCAGTGACGTTCTTCCAAATACTGGCTAACTCACGATAGTCCCTTTGCCCGTCCACTGCCCGATGTAGCCGGATACATGTCACAGACTAGACTGCCGGCACGAGCCTTCCTTAGTCACAGGAAGTCGTCCTGCTGATTACTTTGCCACAGCGTGGTTCCTGGCCTCTCAAAGGCCTCAGCGGACTACAGTCGATGCTGACGTAGCTGAGAGAGACGGAGGAAGTGAAAGAGCGAGAGAGAGAGAGAGAGAAAAACAAACCTGCGACCTTAAACTTATATATAGGTTATGGAACGAGGTCGCCAGGTGAAGAAAGAAGTGGAACACACTCCTTTCAATATCACAGCCGCACAGCGAGCAAATGAACACAGTCTACAGTGAAAAATATGCAACCGGATTGGCGAGCAGAAGAGTGAGGAGAGTAAACTTAAGTGTACGTGTAGCAGTACCAAGGCGGTGTTAACAAGTAAGATAATGCTCTGTAGCCCCGTCACAGACCCTCCTGATGCTCATCACGAGTTGCAGCTTTACGTTACATACATACCACATGACCAAGGCCGAACATTGCCACCCCCCCCCCCTTTTTTTAATTCCGTAACATGCGTAGCTTCATTTATCATGGGAGATATGTGGGACATTTTTTGCTTGCTACTTACAGCAAGAGTCCAGTTTTTAGAAACTGCGTTTCTAAAATAGTCGGTAGACATCTATGCTATGTGATCTACTTTAAGAGTATCAACCGAGCCGAAATTTCCCCGACTTTCTTTTTTCGTGTTGATTATGTCATCACTTCTGTGAGCGTTCTGTACTCAGCTACAGCTAATGCTGTCAAGAATACCTAAACAAATTTACAACATGGAGAACGAACTGCAAATACTGCAAAATAGCCCAGAAGGTCCAATTATGAATGTTTTGGAGGAATTTAATATGTACATATACACTAAGCATTATTCTCACGATATATAGTAAATGAACACAAGCACACACGGGTTTTAAAATATTTTATAGAAATTTTAAAAGGGGTAACCAAAACACCAGAGATTGCAGACACATGAACAACAGTTCCATAAATACACGGTCCACAACAACGTAAATATCCTTGAATAAACAACTAGCTGTCAATCTTGAATTACAACAACTGTCGAAATAATAAAAACTTATTAGAATACAGGTACAACATAAAATGGTCAAACAGCTTTTGTAGGTTACAAAAGATATTACATCCAACAACTATGGACAGCGGCAATAGTTTACTCAAAGTTGACATACGTCCGTTTACAGCATCAGCATCATAAATTACATATTATGTAAAGATAAGTCAATGCAGTTGTTTGCATATGTACTGATGAAGACAATAAAGCTAAAATAAGTTTATATACAAAAATATACATTTATACACAAAAAATAAAATATCAAGCAGCATATGGTCTACTAGTCCTCTACCATTTAGTTCATTCATTCGTATTGTCTACACTACCGGCCATTAAAATTGCTACACCACGAAGATGACGTGCTACAGAAGCGAAATTTAATCGACAGGAAGAAGAATCTGTCATATGCAAATGCTTTGCAGTGCATTCACACAAGGTTGGCGCCGGTGGCGGCACCTACAACGTGCTGACATGAGAAAGTTTACAATCGATTTCTCATACACAAACAGCAGTTGACCGGCGTTGCCTGGTGAAACGTTCTTGTGAGGCCTCGTGTAAGGAGGAGAAATGCGTACCGCAACGTTTCCGTCTTTGATAAAGGTCGGGTTGTAGCCTATCGTGATTGCGGTTTATCGTTTTGCGACATTGCTGCTCGCGTTGGTCGAGATCCAATGACTGTTAGCAGAATATTCAATCGGTGGGTTCAGGAGGGTAATACGGAACGCCGTGCTGGATTGCAACAGCCTCGTACCACTAACAGTCGAGATGACAGGCATCTTATCCTCATGGCTGTAACGTATCGTGCAGTGACGTCTCGATCCCTGATTCAACAGATGGGGACGTTTGCAAGACGACAGCCATCTGCACGAATAGTTCGAAGACGTTTGCAGCGGCATGGACTATCAGCTCGGAGACCATGGCTGCGGTTATCCTTGATGCTGCATCACAGACAAGAGCGCCTGCGATGGTGTACTCAACGACGAACCTGGGTGCACGAATGGCAAAACGTCATTTTTTCGTATGAATCCAGGTTCTGTTTACAGCGTCATGATGGTCGCATCCGTGTTTGGCGACATCGCGGTGAACGCACATTAGAAGCGTGTGTTCGTCATCGCCATACTGGCGTACCACCCGGCGTGATGGTATGGTGTGCCATTGGTTACAAGTCTCGGTCACCTCTTGTTCGCATTGACGGCACTTTGAACAGTGGACGTTACATTTCAGATGTGTTACGACCCGTAGCTCTACCCTTCATTCGATCCCTGCGAAATCCTACATTTCAGCAGGATAATGCAGGACAGCATGTTGCAGGCCCTGTACGGGCCTCTCTGGATACAGAAAAAGTTCGAATGCTGCCCTGTCTAGCACATTTTCCAGATCTCTCACCAATTGAAAACGTCTGGTCAATGCCTCATTACAATACGCCAGTCACTACTCTTGATGAACTGTGGTATCGTGTTTAAGCTGCATGGGCAGCTGTACCTGTACACGCCATCTAAGCTCTGTTTGATCAATGCCCAGGCGTATCAAGGCCGTTATTACGGCCAGAGGTGGTTGTTCTGGGTACTGATTTCTTAGAATCTATGCACCCAAACTGCGTGAAAATGTAATCACATGTCAAATCTAGTATAATATATTTGTCCAATGAATACCCGTTTATCACCTGAATTTCTTCTTGGTGTAGCAATTTTAATGGCCAGTAGTCTAAAAGAAGTTGAAAAGGTCGTGTCCGATTTTTGGCTCAAGGTAGACACAATTTTCCAGCCCACTGGTGATGATGAAGTGTCAGCAGCACAGATCAACAATTACGACAGTTCTGGTAGAATGAGACTATGAGACTGCAGCTTCGGCACGGGGAAGGTCAGCGTTTGGTGCGACATATAACAACGCAAACCTAGATCTTTCGTTCCTGAGAAATTACGGAATTCTGTCTTTCATAGTGTTCAAGGACTAGCCCATCCAAGTGCAAAAGCCAGTGCGAAACGTATAATGGACCTCTCTGTGTGGCCAAGAGTTGAGACGTATTGCTGCAGGTGGGAAAAGCGTGTTCGGCGTGACAGAAATGTAAGGTCGGGCGACATGTTCGTAAACGGACAGGAAGTAACCGAACTGTGTGGATTCAGCCATCACCGCACGACTGCGCACCAGCTGGCGAGTAGCGGGAGATGGCTTAGGACTTGAAAGCTGCCCCGATGTGCCACGACGGGCATCGGACTTCGACAGCGCCGTTGTTATTGTTGGGGCTCAGGACAGCTTGTAAAATGAGGTTAGAAGCTTCCACAGCAGAGTTAGTTCATGGAGAAGCACTACAGCTGCCGGCGGAGTTTCTTGGTGCACCACCAGAAGAAACTACGGGCAATAGGACATAGGACGAATGGATGCTGTACGACGGACATTGTAACCACGGTATTCCGGTCTGTATGTGGGATTAACAAGAGGCGAACATGCATTACGAATGGAAAACAACGGAAAACAGCAAACTCTCTCATTAGACAAGTGGGACACCAGTACACATGCAGTTGCCAGATGACGACACAGAACATGAAGAACAAAGCGAGATGGTAATCGTGCAGCCCCAGGACAAGAATAGGTGACGATGCAAGATGCCATCCTAACACCACTACTACCACCATCACCACCACAAGGAGAAGACAGGGAGAAGACAGTATCTTAGGCGAGACATTCCACGGCGAGCCGACAAAGAACCTACACATTTACACACGTCATCGGAGCTCCGCTCTACCTCCGATGGCGGTGTGGGAGTCGCTGTCACGCAAGTGAAATGCACTCTGTGCACGTCGGCAGGTTATTCCTGGGAACTTCTGAAGTGGCAGTTTCATTTTTCTTTAAGGTCTCGATTATTCCTCGGTTTATAGAGTTTAACGTTTTACCTTTAATCCTGCATTGTGATTGTGAAACAGAAGTTTGGATCTGCCCGTGAGCCTTGCACGGATAGCAAAAGCAGTTAAGGGGACCGCTCGCGTAAAGCGGGAAATGCAGTTTCGTGGCCCCTTCTCGCAAAAATTTTCATCCTTTTCATTTTGTTATACAGCTGGTGGTTGTTCGTATTCGCAACTGCCAATAAATGTCGCGTGTATCGTGGATTAAAAGATATTAACTTCGTTGAAATTCTACGATTTTTCAACTTAATCCTTGAATCGTCGGAGAGAAGTCACAAGATTGGCAGAGTATTGCAGTAACCACGTATACGCTACTTGTATTACATCCTTTTCCTTTCAGAATGGCTGGTTCACCTATAGCCCCATATTTTGTAATCCTTGATCTTACACTACAAACGTCTCTGAAGGAAGCGTCGCAGCTATAAACAGCTCTTTCAGCCGAATCCTTATCAAACGCGACGACTCAGAACGCCTACATAGGCGCTCTGCAAGCCTGCTTTGGACGGCTGTTAGACGCGCGCTCTCTGCAGCTCCGCGCTGGTTCAGAACCCACGTCACTTTCTGGAGTGCTACTATCTGCCAGCCATCATCGCGCTTCAGTTGACTCGGATGCCCGCAGTGATAGAAATATAGCGCTTTGCTACATCTCTGACGACTTTGCACTGACAGAATATTAA
The DNA here is from genome assembly GCF_023897955.1 of Schistocerca gregaria. NCBI lineage: Eukaryota > Metazoa > Arthropoda > Insecta > Orthoptera > Acrididae > Schistocerca > Schistocerca gregaria. The sequence goes on along the minus strand of NC_064923.1, from coordinate 601,127,298 downwards.
CATACCTGTAATTCTATCCTTATCATGTAGTTCGCAGGGAAAATGCCCAATTGTACATTGCTCAATTTGTCCAGGACGCCTTACACACGCAGGGTACATAGGCCGGACTTCAAGCTATCTACCAGTCTCTGTACCAACTGCAGATCCTGGAACTTTTCCAGTGCTTTTCACGTTGTTCCTTTTGCTTGCGAACATTGAAGATTATTCTATTATAAGTTTCCAAGCGCTACAGGTATATTAAGCGATATCTAACAATAATGTACACAATTTTACTCCAAATCCCGCTGCCAGACTTACAGATTTTCGAAAACATAGGCCTGTGTGTCTAAACTTGGTCAGTAACAAACTAAAGGAAAAATGAAATGAAACTCTACTTGCCCTCTCTCTCTTAAAACCAATAATGGATATAGCACATACCAGAACTTCTCAAGTTATTTAGTCGTAACTGTTATTAATTTTAATTTTACCGACCGTAACTGGAGAGAGTGGGAGACTATTGCTGCGATATGTCACCCGCGACGTAATAGTCCGTCTTGTGTCCCCACAAAGCAGGGTAGCGCAGAGAAGATGATTGGCATAATATCCTACTTTTCTTCTTCATTTGAGTTTTTCCGTCAGTCTTGTTAATTTCGAAATGTAAATATGGTGATGGTACTTCTGAAAAAGACGAGTGTCGATTTTCTTTCCAATCTCGACCTACTTCAAACTTTTACTCTGTTTCTAATTCAAACTCCTATCTAACACAATTTCTTCTTGCCTCTAGATCTCCCTTGTTCTATGAGATCAGATTAGAGTTGGGTAGTCATAAGGCTCATTTCACAATTTTTCAACAAGGCAACCTTCAGATTATTGTCAACCAAAGTTACTTCCTGCGTAAGTGACGAATCCCACGAGTTTCAGGTACCAATAATAGTTGTAGCATTTACAACATTCCATATTCCTTACAACAGTGATTTGTGCAAGCGGCTTGCCTGTTTACACCAAGGCAGGCACGAAGTTATTGTTCACTACGTTCGTTCCCGATGCCAGCCAATCCTACAACGTTTTGCAGCAAAGGACAACTTGCTAAACAACTTACACTCTCAGGGCTGCATTTCGTGTGAGAAGATAATTGAAAACCATTTTCAAATAATTTACGTGAATGCAGCCGGGTTATGTCGTCGACAACAACCGATATTTCAACAAGTGCACACAACGCTATTTTCAAGGCAGGGTGTGCTGCTGCTGTCTAAATATCGGCTTTTGTCTACGACAAAACCGTCGGGGTCAGGGTTTTCTCTGCCTCGTGATGGCTGGGTGTTTTGTGATGTCCTTAGGTTAGTTAGGTTTAAGTAGTTCTAAGTTCTAGGGGACTGATAACCTAAGATGTTAAGTCCCATAATGCTCCGAGCCATTTGAACCATTTTGAATGACATAACTCGGCTGCATTCACGTAAGTTATTTGAACACTGAATATGAAGGAAGAAATTCAGGTCTCACAATAAAATACTAGACGTCGCATAATCCATGTTTTCTATAAAAGAAGATGTATATGACGCTTTGGGTGGCCTTTATATTCTCTAGTGACTAAGGAGCTGTAGGGTGGGAAAGAGGAACCTGTTATTTAGGTGGTACTAAAAATTTCAATGAACATAACAGCTTCCATTACCGGCGGTGTAACACATTACTTCTGTTCTAATGCACGAATCGAAGGAAAACTGGGTTCCCCAAATGTGTCAATGATGGAAGACTGAATAGTTAAATGGCTCTGCACGAACAAGTTGTGAGATTAAACTGATTGCGAACTGTCTGAAATGGCTCGTGGCTGATTCACATAATCCTTAGTGACTGCGTCGGCTGGGATGTCTGCAATTCATCTACGCCCTCCGATAGTCATTCCCCGTTAGACCGCTTTGTGAAGGATTAACGGGCAGGGTCTTACTGCTGCCCTGCTAAGTGCCGGACTCAAACAACAAGGGGCGTACTAGAGCCCAGACTGATTTATAGGTTTAAAACTTGAACTGTGGATGCTAACATTCTGACTGTTTTCTACAAAGTGTCTGTATAGTATCTTTTTATGAAGATACTAGTTTTTTCGTGAAGTTTTGAAATCTTGTGACTCATGTTTTCAACATAGACTGCGCTGTAACAACTACAGACATGTAACTATGCTCACTGCTTTTATTTTTCACTCTGTACCTGGAACAGCTACAACGCTCATCCATGTCCCCATCCTTATAATTGTCTGTTCAAATCACATTTGTATGGAGTAGAAAGCGATAAACACCAGAGCTACACAACGGGACAGAAAATGGAGGTACAGTAACATATATAACAACTACCCACGGATAAATGCTTCAAAAATAACAAATAATGGCTCCTTTGCAGACATTTTCTAATGACAAAATGGGTGCAAAAACCGATTTCTAAAAATCCGTTTTCAGTAGCAATTTAATTTCCACGTGAACGGTCAAAACAAAGCAAACAAAATGCACATGTTTTAACTTTTAGGGTCACAGTACATAAACGACCTTAAACTTTATAATATACTTTATATAAATGAATCTGGCCAACAGAAGATGACACATAGGTGTCGAAAAAAGTCTGGATGATTAAAAAGAATTAACTAGTGTTTTGTCTCAATCGGATTTCAAAACACCGTCAAGAGGAACTTCCAGCTTGCGTATGATGATGTTCTATCGTGATTTCTGTAGAAGGAATGGTTTCAATGGACGTTACAGAAAAAAATATGAGGAGTTTAGGAGTGCTTTAGAGGTTTGTAATCAAAGACTGCTGGCCATTTTATTACCCACATGTAAAAATATTAGAATTATTTGTAGAAAAATGGACGCTGATGTTATGTAATTATAAGACAATTAAACGAGATAAACAATGATGCGTCAACACATACAACCTATTTAACGTCGTTATCGCCTTTAAAACACAGTACAATAGCGATTCAGAGAGACATTGATTCGACCAGTCGTTGGGTAGACTTCCGGAAGTATGTGCGACCAAATGTCTTCGAACAGCTCAAGAAATTTCTGTAAAATATGGTCCGGTGCTGTGTGGGGGCAACTGACATTGTCCCAGACATGTTAATCTCAGGCGAATTTGGTACCCAGACATAAACGTGCATTAACTATTATGCTCCTGATACTACGTTAGCACGACCCTCGCCTAGTGACACGGACAGCCAACTCCACCGTAAGATGCCATCGCCACTGGGGAAGACTTCAAGTATGAAGGGCAGCGGTGGTCCGTAATAAAGTTAACGTACTTTACATCTGTCACAGTGCCTTCGATAACTATGTCCCATGGGCTGTGGCATAGACTGTAGCATGGTTTTGGCCTTGCGATACAGATAGTTATCCTGCTGGCAGATGGTAGTGCCGTTGGGAAAGGTATCAAATCAGAAGCGATGCACGTGGACGGCAATAATCTTCATGTTGTCCACAGGTGTTGTATTGCAGTAGGTTCCTATGTAAGTAGGCTGTTTAGGTTTTCTTATTGGTAACGCCACGTACCACTCTGTATGAAAAATCACTGGCTGTGCCGTGTGCAGTCTGTGGCTGGTTTGCATTGTTGTCTGCCATTGTAGTGTTGGGCAGCGACAGCTGGATGCTAACAGCGCGTAGCGTTGCGCAGTTGGAGGTGAGCCGCCAGCAGTGGTGGACGTGGGGAGAGAGATGGCGGAGTTTTGAAATTTGTAAAAATGGATGTCATGAACTGTTATATACACTCCTGGAAATTGAAATAAGAACACCGTGAATTCATTGTCCCAGGAAGGGGAAACTTTATTGACACATTCCTGGGGTCAGATACACCACGTGATCACACTGACAGAACCACAGGCACATAGACACAGGCAACAGAGCATGCACAATGTCGGCACTAGTACAGTGTATATCCACCTTTCGCAGCAATGCAGGCTGCTATTCTCCCGTGGAGATGATCATAGAGATGCTGGATGTAGTCCTGTGGAACGGCTTGCCATGCCATTTCCACCTGGCGCCTCAGTTGGACCAGCGTTCGTGCTGGATGTGCAGACCGCGTGAGACGACGCTTCATCCAGTCCCAAACATGCTCAATGGGGGACAGATCAGGAGATCTTGCTGGCCAGGGTAGTTGACTTACACCTTCTAGAGCAAGTTGGGTGGCACGGGATACATGCGGACGTGCATTGTCCTGTTGGAACAGCAAGTTCCATTGCCGGTCTAGGAATGGTAGAACGATGGGTTCGATGACGGTTTGGATGTACCGTGCACTATTCAGAGTCCCCTCGACGATCACCAGAGGTGTACGGCCAGTGTTGGAGTTCGCTCCCCACACCATGATGCCGGGTGTTGGCCCTGTGTGCCTCGGTCGTATGCTGTCCTGACTGGCGCTCACCTGCACGGCGCCAAACACGCATACGACCACCACTGGCACCAAGGCAGAAGCGACTCTCATCGCTGAAGACGACATGTCTCCATTCGTCCCTCCATTCACGCCTGTCGCGACACCACTGGAGGCGGGCTGCACGATGTTGGGGCGTGAGCGGAAGACGGCCTAACGGTGTGCGGGACCGTAGCCCAGCTTCATGGAGACGGTTGCGAATGGTCCTCGCCGATACCCCAGGAGCAAGAGTGTCCCTAATTTGCGGGGAAGTGGCGGTGCGGTCCCCTACGGTACTGCGTAGGATCCAGCGGTCTTGGCGTGCATCCTTGCATCGCTGCGGTCCGGTCCCAGGTCGACGGGCACGTGCACCTTCCGCCGACCACTGGCGACAACATCGATGTACTGTGGAGACCTCACGCCCCACGTGTTGAGCAATTCGGCGGTACTTCCACCCGGCCTCCCGCATGCCCACTATAAGTCCGTCATCTGCACATACGGTTCACGTCCACGCTGTCGCGGCATGCTACCAGTATTAAAGACTGCGATGGAGCTCCGTATGCCACGGCAAACTGGCTGACACTGACGGCGGCGGTGCACAAATGCTGCGCAGCTAGCGCCATTCGACAGCCAACACCGCGGTTCCTGGTGTGTCCGCTGTGCCGTGCGTGTGATCATTGCTTGTACAGCCCTCTCGCAGTGTCCGGAGCAAGTATGGTGGGTCTGACACACCGGTGTAAATGTGTTCTTTTTTCCATTTCCAGGAGCTTATTATGAATATTAAGGTAAATACATTGTTTGTTCTCTATCAATATCTTTCATTTGCTAATTATGCCTATCAATAGTCAGTGCCTTCAGTAGCTTGAATCTTTTATTTAGCTGGCAGTAGTGGTGCTCGCTGTATTGCAGTAGTTCGAGTAACCAAGATTTTTGTGAGGTAAGTGATATGTGAAATGTATAGGTTAATGTTTGTCAGGGTCATTCTTTGGTAGGGATTTTTGGAAGTCAGATTGCGTTGCGCTAAAAATATTGTGTGTCAGTTTAAACACAGTCTTGTATAATTTTTCTAAGAGGACGTTTCATATGTTAACCCTTAGCCGAGGATACCTCACTGGAATCTTCTGATTTTTATCTTGTAGTTTGTGTAATTAGTGTAGCTTTTATTTATTGCTAGCGCGTAATCATAGAGAGAATTTCCTTTGTCGTTGCAGTCTTTCATTGTTGTACAGTAAAATAGTTGTGGCATGCGTGTAGTTTTGGACGAAGTATTTCGCAGCTGCGCTTGCAATTAACTAGATATTATTTTCAGTGCTATGTTAATGTGTTGTCTTATTTTTGCTCCTCAAATTGTGCTTTTTTGTGTTATCGTGTGAAATATTGTGACAATAATGGCGTGTGAAAAACGTAATACTAGGCTCCAAAGTAAACTGAAAAATGACAGTGAAGACGAAAGCAGTGTGTTAGCGCCGCCATGTAATGAATTAACTAAAGTAGTAATTTGGTAATTGTGCATAGGGAAATGGAGCGGGTTGCAAATAATGGTGTAGGAAGTGAAACAATTAGTGAACAGAGAAGCATTATCGATCGATCGGTCGGCAACAGCTCAACTCAGGATTCCGAAATGACAGGACACAATCTTGCAAATACTGTAGATTCAGGTTTTGCGTCCTCACCGTTTTCTTAGATAAGTCAAGACACATTTTCTGTTTTTCAAACTGCGAATATTGCCGGTTCAAATGCATTGCCGAATAGCACTAAGGAACATGTTTCAGACACCAGTGCATTGTTATTATAATTAATGCAACAAATGGGACAAAAGCTTCAAAAGTTAGACACAATGGAACAAAATCAGAGACAAACACAGCAAAAGCTTCAAAAGTTAGACACAATGGAACAAAATCTTCAAACGTTAGACACAATGGAACAAAATCTTCAAAAGTTAGACGTAATGGAACAAAAGCTTCAAAAGTTAGACTCAGTGGAACATACGCTTGAACAAACACGTGAAGATTTAACTACTGAATTACATAAAATCGAATCGAAATGTCAAAAAGTCTGTAATGACGTAAAAACACAAATTTGTGAGCATTTCCAACCTATTTTTTCGCGGCATGAAAATGCATTACAGAATCACGAAGCAGCCATAAAAGAACTGTAAACTATTGTTCATGAAAATCATGAGACCTTGCAAGCTAAAATTGACTCAGTTGCATCTACCGATTCGGTTACGCAACTTGCAAAAACTCAAGAGAACTTGAAGGACACAGTAGATACTCTGAAAATTGGTTCAGAAAGACACATGGGGGAAATTAGTTCACTATCTGATCACTTCAGTTCACTAACTTATCTACAAAGGTAGATGATGATCTGAATGACACAAAACCTATAGCCTTCACTGACACTGAAGAGTATGAACAAATTAGAAAATTCAAACAGAATCAAAATCAAATCAACACACAGTACAAAAGAGAAATGCGGGAAGTACAAGATCAGTTGGCTCAAGTAATACAAGAATTACATACTTCAGAGTACACTCGCGCCCCAGTACGGGAAGAGGGACATAGAAATACAGAACAACCACAAAATAATGATACAGGACATTTCGGAAATCATGAAAGAAATTGTCAAGGTACACCGAATTTTAAGATGGAACCTTCCGAAACGACGTAACAATGACCGACATGCGACTCGCCGACATGATGATTTTGATTATAAGCTGTTCATTACTACACGTAAATTCGAAACATTTAAGAATTCTGGCAACGACATTCAATCACAAGCGTGGCTTCATCAATTCTCTCATTGTTTTCCTCTCAACTGGTCATTAGAACACAGAATTTATGTGTGGCTACTTGGAGGATGAACCAGCTGTAAGAATGCGATCGGTCATTCACGATTGCCACAGTGAAGGAGAATTTTATCATGCCTTCCACTCAGCATATTGGTCTCAAGCTACAATCTGAATTTTCCAGTCTTGTGAAATATTTTCAAGACATGTTGCACGATTACGTAACGACTATAAGGCTTACATACTTAGAACATATACTGGTAATGAGGTTTTAATGCAACATTTTCGTTTAGTTGAAAAGACATTCTTTATTTGAAGTACTTTTGTGAGAATAAAGATGACTTAGCATTTGGTTTCTTTGATAGCTACACGATTATATCACGACGCTACTCATGTGTGACACAAATTACATTGTGCTTTTGCGGTGTATCTGTTTTATATCTGCACAGTTTTTCTGAATTCTTCTGGAAAGGAAAACATGTTTTAGTAGTAACTTTGTGGTATAGCTACAATGAGACAGCCTTTTCTGTAGCACAACTATACGTTACAGTACAGTACTTCCTTCATCACAGCAATAAGCTACGATATCTATACGCAAAGCATTTCACTTTTGTTTATCATGAGGTAAGTACATTGACTTCTGCAGAACTTAGCTTTCGGAGGACGATAACTACACACTTCTACAGAGATTATCTTACAACAAGATGCCCAGTTTAGCGCTACAGGACACGCATTTGAGTGATTAATTTTGTACCTATTTTTAAAGATATTTGAAGTACAATGATACAAAGGTTTTCCGTGATACATTTCATTCCATTGCTGTAATCTATAACACCTGAGGATATAATTACATTAATCTTCAGGGGGGTACACGCTTGCTTTGTGTACCATGTGTCTGACAAGCACAAGGAGCCTTAGCTAATATGGTATTTGCTTATACAACTTTACACATCGGTACCATATTCCTCTAACACAGAATTACACAGCTATCTGATTATCTAACAGAGAGAGAAACATTTTTTTTACTATGTCAGTGACAGATGTTTACGTAATTACTTACTAAATTGTATTTGTCTGTACTTTGTGAACTGTTCATATTTATTTGGAACCATTGTGATACTATGAGAGCTTTAATATTACATATTTGGTATGAGATCATCATTTTTAAAGTATGTTTGAGGTAGATGACACTTTTGACATGAGCACAGAATTTTTTTTTTTGGTTTTGCAATTATTAAAGGAAGCCACAACGATTTTAAGATTTGGCTGAGGTTTTATGATGTTATGATGACGATGTGTATTACGCTGTTGCGGTATGTTTATGATCAATAGGCTGATGCTATGTGAGGAATTTGATTATGCTACATATTTATTATGATGAAATATTGAAGAAGTGTCTACGAATATGTATATGTATAATAAGGTAAGGAATAATGAGTAGTGGTTAGGGACTCTGATTTGTGGAAAAGGATGTTGGAAACCAAGAATCGTACTTTAAGAATTATGAAATGTGTGTACATGCATGACTGTATTACAATGCTGTCGAAAATTTTTTGGTCACTGTTATATTTATGGATTTTATTTTCTACACGTTTGTAACGCAAATTCTCAACCTCTGAAAATATTTTTACATGAGACTGTCACTGTAGCGGAAACTGCTGTCGTAAATATTTCGGTAAGAAGGGTAAGTCACCGTGACGTAATGCCTTGTGAGCGTCCAAGTGTGCCAGCCGCCTTGAGAAAAAGTCATTTCAGAGGCACGGGTGGAGTAAAAAGTAGGCCATTAACCTCGCTATTGACATTCCTTTGTAGAAAGCATCGGAAATACGACACGCCCAAACTTGAAAACATACGCTTACACTGTGAAGCTCTTAATTTATGATATTTACTGAAATGAAATGATGAGAAACATTTTATATCTATTGTCTTTCTAGCTGAGAGATTGCTCATTTTGTTTAATATCCAGTTTCTATCTGCACTGCAGCATTGGCTAAAACAAAATTTAATAGATGTATTAATATCACTATTTTCTGTCTACAGACCCAGTAAAGAATCATTTTATGATGTACTTTCTTAGAAAAGAGAGCACAAATAGACATTTCCCTTCACAGGAATTGCAAAAATAATTTTTTTTACGATTTGGTAACTTATCTGCTAGTGTATGTTCTCGTGATGCATCACTCTAGTGTTCAGATGTGACATAGGTATTAAACATTTTTACTGTAATATTTTTTCTGCTTCAACTTTGTCATGTTTAGGTATAAGTTATTACATTTATTGCTGCTTCCTTTACTTACTTGCATTTTTTTGTCGTTGCTGTTTATATTAATTGTTTTGTGCTGCTGCATTGCCTCGTCCCTTAGTTAAGCATCTGAGCTCAGTAGGTTTAAGTTAGCTTAAGAGGGGTAGACTATATAAGAAACTAACTATGATGCATTGGAAGAAAAGCATAGAGAAGCTATAAGAAAATGGTTTGGCCAAAAAAGTTGTGTACAGTGAAGAAAAACTATTTTTGAAAGAGAATGTGAACAGAATACAGAAAGCATGCTTGGATAGGATTTTTTTTTTTTTTTTTTTTTTTTGACAGGAGCAAATGTTGAAATAAGAGGGACGATCTATGGAATGAAGTTTTGGGTTGGACTGCAGTACCAGATGTTACCCTGAAAACAAGCCCTGTCCTTTCCTTTTGTGTTATCCCACTACCTGTTTGTGTACCCTTGTGTATTTATTTTCTTCCCATCTCTGTGTACTGTTTCATAGAATTTTTTCTCTTCTAATACTAAGCTACATTCACTATGATGAGGAATACTGTTACCCTCAAATATAATTTGCATTAATAATATGTTATTTACTTTGTAAAGATGTTTAGACATTATTTATCTGTTCTGTTTTAATGCTCATGTGTGAAGTTGATATTTCAAAAGTTACTCTGATCTTTTATGTAAGTACTTATGTCAAAATTTTTGTAACACTGATGTATTTGTTATTTCGATTCTTTTGTAAATCCTGTATTACTACAAATGTTATCTGTATTGTTATGTTCTTTAATGATATATTTTGTATCTTTGTTAATGTAATCTTATGTTATAAAATTGTAATTGACACCAGTTCATCAAATTAAGTAACTTGTAAATCACATTTCACTGCACACGTTTCTGTTGGTCATAGTATATGCACAATATGTGAGAAGTAGGGACTGATAGTGTTTGAAAGTGTGTTGATAATTCAGAAAGGAACTGGTTAACAGCATTGCTGGTTCTAAGGACAATTCCAAAAACTTTGTGGGTGGACAAGTGGTGGGTTATGGACTTGCTATATTATCCGCAAGACTCTTCAATGGTGATTGTGCGCCTGCACAGTCAAACAGATGGCTGCTGGCCATCTCTACAAGGACTAAAGTGGGTCTACACCTTTGATGACTCACCAATACCATTATTTCTACAAGGACTGCAGTGGGTCTGCATCTCTGGTGGCCCACCAATACCGTAATCTCTACCAGGACTACAATGGGTCTACTCTGTGTTGATCTACCTACCAATATTCTTCAAAACTTCGACTGACTCTGCTGTGGGTTTGCTCTGTTGTGGCCCATTATCTGTCTGCATGTCAAGAGTCAGCACTGTCTTTCCGTTGTAAGGACAACACTACTTCTTCAAGACTGCATGGAAATCCACTACTTCCGTGTGCATTTTCTATTACTACTCAGACTTTGAGAAAAACACTCCAATTTTACTTTGATGAATGATCAGGACTGTCTTTATGGACTGTGTGAAAATTTTATCTTTTGACCAACATTGTATCGATAAGTGTGTGCATTTCATTTCTTCGTTATTTTAATTATGAAAAAAAATTTCAAATGTGTATTGGCCACTGCCCAAAACAATTTGTAAATTTTTTTGTGGGGAGCATGGGGGCTATGTAAGTAGGCTGTTTAGGTTTTCTTATTGGTAACGCCACGTAGCGCTCTGTATGAAAAATCACTGACTGTGCCGTGTGCAGTCTGTTGCTGGTTTGAATTGTTGTCTGCCATTGTAGTGTTGGGCAGCGGCAGCTGGATGCTAACAGCGCGTAGCGTTGCGCAGTTGGAGGTGAGCCGCCAGCAGTGGTGGACATGGGGAGAGAGATGGCGGAGTTTTGAAATTTGTAAGACTGGATGTCATGAACTGCTATATATATATTATGAATATTAAGGTAAATACATTGTTTGTTCTCTATCAAAATCTTTCATTTGCTAACTATGCCTATCAGTAGTTAGTGCCTTCAGTAGTTTGAATCTTTTATTTAGCTGGCAGTAGTGGTGCTTGCTGTATTGCAGTAGTTCGAGTAACCAAGATTTTTGTGAGGTAAGTGATATGTGAAACGTGTAGGTTAATGTTAGTCAGGGCCATTCTTTCGTAGGGATTTTTGGAAGTCAGATTGCGTTGCGCTAAAAATATTGTGTGTCAGTTTAAACAAAGTCTTGTATAAATTTTTCTAAGGGGACGTTTCAACTAAAACAGATCCTCTGGAAGACAAGGTGAATATACCCCATAGCATAATACTGCCCCGACGAGACTGTGCCAGTTGCGCTGTGCATGCTTCGAACAGCCTTTCGCCTTGACGACGGCATATCTAGGTATAACCATTCATCCGGCCTGAAAAGAAAGGCGATTTGTCCGACCAGATAACATGTTTCCACTTATCCACAGTCGAAGCTCAATGATGCCGTACCTGCTGCAATCGCCATTGACGCAGTCGCCGGACGAACTTGTAAACAGAAAGGAGTCGTCTGCTGAGGGGCCCCATGTTCAATAATGTGCTCTGAACTGTGTGCTCCGATGCTCTTGTAGCTCCACCAGCATTGTCCTCTTTTGTCAGACGTGCGCCAGTTCGCCGTCTATCCTGCTCTTCAGGGCGGGCAAACCTCTGACCTCCATATATTATGATGAGTCTTCTACGTCCAAACACTGTCGCATACTCGTGATTTCACCGTCCTTCAGCCACTTTCCATAGATGCTCAAGACAGTAGTACGGAAATAGCCGCCACCTTCGCTGTTTCAGAGACGCTGGATTCCAGGCGCCGGGCCATAACAATCTGCCCTTGGTCAACGCTAATTATGTCAGAGTACTTCTTTTCTCATATATGTGTGAATTCATAAGGGACCAAACTACTTAGGTCGTTGGTCCCTACAGTTACACATTACTTGAACTAACTTATGCTGAGAACAATACGCATACCCATGCCCGAGGGAGGATTCGAACTTCCGACGAGAGGGGCCGCGCAGTCCGTGTCCTAACGCCTCAAACCGCGCGGCCACTCCGAACGTATTTCCTCATATGTGGTACGTATCGTAGTTAGAGTGATTCCCTGTCCTGTTCGTCCATGCTCCGGTTATATGCTTTCTTTAACGTGTCATTTGCTCGCAACGCTCGGGGACGGCATTCGGTAGCCTGAACACTGCAGCACTCCATTGGATACGGGTCTAGTGGAGATGGTATGCTCCTGCATTTTTCTGACTTGTGAACTGACTTACTCATACCATTATAGGTTATCGAGAGTTATGAACTACGATGCAAGTTAAATATTTTTACATGCACAAATCGTTGATAGAGGGAAACGATAACTAACGTAAAAAGATCCTTAAACCGATTGAGATGTGAACCACTATGTTTCTATTCTTTAATGAACGTAGCCACCGTGCACAGTGCATGAGACGCTACATTTAATTACAAATAATAAACATTCCCTGGAAGCAATAACTGAGACTTGGCTTGAAAGTTTTGAGAAAGTCAATTCAGAATTCAGACTACTATCTCAGAGCGAAAGTTCCTGGTGATTTTGACGTCTATGGTACAGAGTTTTAGGGATTCCCGAAGGCTTGACAATGGTTTGTAACAGGACCATGATTAAAGAGTTTGTTGCTACTGCAGTCGAGCAGATGTAATTTCGATGGATTGCTCACGCGCTGCCTGCGATATGTAAGCTAGAAGAGAATCTGAGACCAAAGAGCAGTATTGACTGCAGTAGGAATAAGTTGTTGCTAGCGAGCAGTCGTGTCTCGTGTATCGTGTTGACTGGGCCGGTCGTGTGCAGCGATGGCAGAGCCTGAGCGTTGTAGGATAAGGTAAAAGCAGCCTCTCGCATATGTAGTATTGTTACATCAAGCCCCATGTAAATGTTTTTAAAAAAATCTGTTAATAATAATCTTTTCCATAAAAAGTAACTTTTGACATTTATCTCAATTTAAAAAATTCACTAATTTCTCTAATCCTTGGCCATCCCGATTATTGAAAAGAAAAATAAGTTCTTTCCTTTTATATAAGACGAATCTATCGGCCAGCATTGCACTTAGCTGCGCCAGGAAAATTTCTTATAGGAGCAGATATATACGCGTTATCTGGCGATCTAATTAAGGTAAGATTTTTCAGTTTATTCAGAATGATGTATCAGGGCCATGACGCAGCATTGCTGACGTCCAAAATTTACCAGGTTAAATTGACTGTCAATTATTGAAAGGTTATAAGTGACCCACATTTTTTATTGAGAGATTAGTCACATTTTATTATTGATACGTTACGCAATTTTCCTGTTGGTAGGTTATACTGAATGTAAACGACATAATTATATTTTTTTACTGTTGAGAGGTTTAGGAATTTTTCTGTTTTGAGGTTACACTAAATGAGAATATTATTCCATTATTTTATTTTTTTGCAGAGGTTACACTTGGCGACAACCGGCCAGGATCGAATTTTTATGAATTTCTGAGAAGTAGTCAGCTATATATCTGCTCTTATTTACTTAATATTAAAAGTATTTTGCATCTGGCGCAACGCATTTACTAATTTGTCACTTTTTCTTTCACAGATCATCGGCAATTTATTGCTCTTTGTTGTAACTGTATTTGTTCCATTTTTGCTTTGTCTTTGTTTGTTTTTGTGCTTAACTTTGAGTTGTGAAAATGCCGCGAAAAACTGCTAACAGTACATCGCGAGTCGTAATGGGTGAAAAAGCCGACTTTAATAATTTGACTGATAATACTAGCGACACTCAGTGTCTTGATGATAATCCTCCAGTAACAGACAATCAGTGCGTACCGACCACCAGGAATGATTATAATCTAAATGATGAGCAAACAAATTCAATTGTGTCCAATGTAAATTTAACGACAATTGATGACGCGGGACTTTCCGTTACAACGAACGCTGTCCAGTTTGACACCGCTGATTTGCAAAACTTACGTAGCGAACAGATAATTGTTTCTAATGAAGGTGAACAACATACACAAAGCACGTCAGATTTATTTGATTCCGCTGTAGTGACCAACAGAGCACATATGATTAGCAAACCTTTTTGTGAATCAGACAATGACCAAATGGTTATACAAAACGTGACACATGCAGATACACCATCACACAGCACAGACAATACAGCAGCTAATTTTGGCATGGATCGAGTTATGGCATTATTGCTACAACTTAATGAAAATCTCAAACAACAAATTAATGAATCGAACAAAGAACTTAATGAAAAACTAAACAATTCCAAGCAGTCGAACGAAAAACAAGACAACAATTTCAAACAGCCTAGTGAACAGATTAAAGCCGTTGCTGTGCAATGTCATGATACTAAAGAACAGTTATGTGAGGAAATTAAGGCTTGTGCTAAGAATAGTAGTGAAGAAATTAGATCCGTTGCACAAGAATTAAGCAATACACGTGCAACCACAACCAAATTACTTAGAGATGAAATTAGTGCAGTCGCTAAACAATGTTCTGAAAACGCAACACAGTTACGCGACGAGTTTAAATTAATGTCATCAGAACATTCACGCACACTGGATGCGAAAGCAGACACGAAATTTCAACAACAAAACAGCAAAATTGACGAACGTTTAATCACCACCTACAAAACAGTGAAACGCGTTACCGTAAATTCATACAGGAACAGAACAAAGTAAAGAAACAAGGCATGGAAACAATTACTGCACAGAGACAGGAAGATAAGCGTAAATTATTTACGAAAGCAAAAACATATGTAGACAATAACATTGCTACAGTATCAGACGAAATCAATACTATTAAACAGTTGAACATCGAATTGCATGATGAAATCTCCGATCTTAAAACAAAAACACACACACACACAATAGACTTTCAGACAGTGACCAACAGACTTCAACAATTAGAATTAATACATGATCCCAATGCCATTAAAGTAGATGTTAAGAAATTGAACAAAACTACCCTTAAAATCCAAAAACAAATTAATGCTTGTGACACTAAAAATGATGATCAGGTTAAAGCATTGACTGAAAAATTTGATGAATTGGCCAGTCGTATTGACGTTATCGAAAATAACAGTGACATCAAATCAGACGATACGTCACCAATTTATTTCAATCAAACAACCGAATTCCAATATTTACAGCAGACAATCAGTGAGATAGGTTCGTCGAATAATACATTGCGTAGAAAAGTGTCGTCCTTACAGCAAGAAGTGACGGAGATGAAAAATGTCTCAGCCTGTAACACGACACAGCATACGCCACTCTCCGAACATTTCTCACACTCAAACAGCAAGTACATTTTAGGTAATTTACAGAGAGTACGTGACTTAGATTCCGAACAGTCACAGACAAAGAGATTATCATACAATCCTGAACCTGTTCAGACGTTCAGAGACGAAAATTTTGATTACAAGCACTTTCTGTCCGTTAGGATATTTAAGGTATTTAAAAATGACAGAACACAGATTCACCCTTTGGATTGGACTCAACTATTTAGTTTTGCTTTTCCACCAACTTGGCCCGTGACACACAAACTTGAATTTATTTGCAGTTTTTTGGAAGGCGAACCGGCAACTCGTATGAGACCGATCGCGAGACAGTGCTATTCGGTAGAATTTCAGAATGCCTTTCTGTCAGCGTATTGGTCGAAGACGACACAGCGCGGAATCAAGGATCAATTTATTAGCTTACCAAATTACGAGAACTCAAATTTTCCCACTGTCACGCAATTTTTTGAGCACATGGTCCAACAAAACCAATACTTAAGTGAGCCATACAGTGAATCAGCACTTATCCAATTACGTATTTCTAAATTACCACGATCGTTAAGAGTATCACTATTAACAGGTCAGCAGAAAGAAAATATTTCGGCATTCAGAGATCTGTTACAGCTTTTGGAAGTTCAGCAATCAGACTATTCCTTCATTAACAAAAAATTTTCTCATCATAACCAAGGCAAACAAGCATACGGAAATTACGATCAGCCACGCTATTTTAATAGCAAAGGTGATAGACGGTCCAGGAATGACAACCACCAGAACTTTAATAACAGACAAAATTTTAATTATCAGTATCCTCATTTTATCAGCAACAGCAAAGACAAGTTGCCAATAATAGAGGCTTTTCCCCACAACATGAACAAAACCAGTCGGGTAGCATACCGAACCAACAATGTAGTCTGCAAGGTCAACCAAGTTTTAATGTTTCGCCACCTACACGTATAGCGTCGGCTCCACCAAATATTAACGCACAGCAACAAGGAAATCACTACGTACAGAAAACACACCATTTCAACTCATATCGCAATGCGCCGTATAGCAACGATTATTATGACAGACGTAAAAGGAATGAGCACAGTTTTCAGCGTAACAGTCGGTCTTACCAGCAGCAGAATCATCGGCAGCAACAGATTTTCATGAATGAACCAGACAGTAGATATCATCCCGAACGTAAAACGTCAGGGAGAAATAACAGAAGAGTACAAATAGTGGAAATGCCACAGCATCCTCCCGCAAATAACAGCACGTCAGATAGAATTTGACTAGATACAGCACAGATTGAACCTTCCAGCGATGTAAGCAATACTTTTGATACAGACTCTTGTTCACGAAAATGTTATTACTTTTGACGACATCCGAGACACTCTTTTGCATGAAAAACCAGTTATTCAAAAAACCATTTCCCACCCTGTCATTGATGTAAAGATTGGATCATCCACATTTTCAGCAGTAATCGACTCTGGATCACCTATGTCTGTTATAAATGAGGAAACTTTCAACGAATGTAACGAAGAGAATATTTATCCTACGTTACCATTAGGCAAAGTAAAGTAAAAGGAGCAGTATGTGGTAAAGGAGTAGATTTAAAATTACAGACACACTTATCATTTTGTATTGCAGGTCATACGTCATACTCAAATTTTTGGATTGTTCCCTTATTGACAACAGACGTTATTTTAGGTACGAATTTTTTGCTACAACACGACGCAATTATTGACTTTCAAAATTCCTATTTAATGTTAAAGGATGAAAATGTACAACTGGCATTAGACTTTCAGCACTCTTTATCTGCAGAAGAACAAACAATTAATCGAACAGAGGTCATTTCTGCATCACGTAACATAAACTGTCATTCCACATTGTTCACAGATACCTATGTTCACAACTACAATACACCAGACGAAGCCGACTATGACGTTATGCAAATGATTTCTGATAAAGTAAAACAGAGCAGTGCAAATACAGTCGACAAGCGTACGCAACTACGCAATATCCTTTTACAGCAAGCTCCAGTTTTTGACAACATCCCTGGTACTATGTCCGGTTTCATGTATGAATTTCAAGTTAAACAGCACGACACGTTTAAAGCCAAACATTATCCCATTCCGTATATTCACAGAGAACAAGTTAAGAAAGAATTGCAAGCTGTGCTTGACCAAGGTATTATTGAACCGGCAGTTAGTCCGAACATAAAAACGCTCCATATTGTTTTGGATGGCGCACTTCGGCTCTTATTTGATTCGGGTCACATCAATGACATTATTATTAATGAAACAGATCGCCCACAAACACTAGAAGAACTTCTACAGAAATTTCATGGCACTGCTATTTATTCCACATTAGATTTGAAATCAGGATTTTGGCAAATTCATCTCCATCCGAACTGCAGAAAGTACACAGCATTTCTCTGTTTTGGTGACTCTTATCAATTTTGTAAATTACCGTTCGGTTTAACAATTTCTTCAGCAGCATTTATTCGCGGTTTGAATACTATACTTCCGACAGAACTTAGACAGAATCACAACGTATGTAGACGACATTCTCATTGCAGAAGCTAACTGGTCTGAACACAATTTGATTCTGGAACAACTGTTGCAAACTTTTCGTGCACGAGGACTGACAGTTAATCTTAGCAAATCACACTTTGGCAAAACTTCTATAAAATTTCTTGGACATGTAATTTCAGCAGAAGGCATTGCGCCTGTCCCGGAAACACTTCAAGCTTTACGTGACATTACTGTTCCAGCGACGAAGAAACAACTACGCAGCTTTCTGGGATTAATTAACTTTTTCCGTAAATTTATTCATTACTCTGCTTTAGACACCCCTAGATTGTGCCAACTGATGGGTAAAAACGCTATTTGGTCCTGGGATAGTCAAGCACACTCTGAATTTGTTAATTTGAAACATGCCTTGTTGAACGCACCACTTTTATCACACCCAGGTATCACTAGAAATTTTTCCATTGTCACCGGCAGTTCTAACACAGCTTTAGGCGCACCCATTTTTCAGGAAATTGAAGAAGACGGTAATACAGTAATTAAAAACATCGCCTTTGCAAGTCGCATTCTGTCACCTGCTGAACGCAAATATTCTGTTACAGAACTTGAAACATTAAGTGTTGTATGGGCATTTACCCGATTTACACAGACCACAGAGCTATCCTGTTTTTACTTTCCGCTAAATTTACACATGACAGATTAAGCAGATGGAATCTTTATTTACAGGAATTTAATTTAACAATTGTTCACATTCCCGGTACACAAAATATTGTAGCAGACGCACTATCCCGGTCCCAGGTCGAAGGGCACGTGCACCTTCCGCCCACCACTGACGACAACATCGATGTACTGTGGAGACCTCACGCCCCACGTGTTGAGCAATTCGGCGGTACGTCCACCCGGCCTCCCGCATGCCCACTATACGCCCTCGCTCAAAGTCCGTCAATTGCACATACGGTTCACGTCCACGCTGTCGCGGCATGCTACCAGTGTTAAAGACTGCGATGGAGCTCCGTATGCCACGGCAAACTGGCTGACACTGACTGCGGCGGTGCACAAATGCTGCGCAGCTAGCGCCATTCCTCGGCCAACACCGCGGTTCCTGGTGTGTCCGCTGTGCCGTGCGTGTGATCATTGCTTGTACAGCCCTCTCGCAGTGTCCGGAGCAAGTATGGTGGGTCTGACACACCGGTGTCAATGTGTTCTTTTTTCCATTTCCAGGAGTGTATTTTGTACTCATTGCATATATACATTTCTGAATGTTTTGTACTCAGTGCATGTGCACACTATTTAATTTCTTAATGTGTTCTGCACTTATCAATGATGTATATACTATGTGACTGTAGACAAAGTAGCTAATAGATTATAGAAAAATTTGTTGCTCATGGCAAGTCCAATTGACTCACCATCGCTGCCAAATTTTTGCCCCCCCCCCCCCCCCCCCCAGTGGAGGGTTATGTAAGAGGTCCATGATTAGAGTTTGTTGCTAGCGCAGTCGAGCAGATGTAATTTCGATGGATTGCTCACGCGCTGCCTGCGATATGTAAGCTAGAAGAGAATCTGAGACCAAAGAGCAGTATTGACTACAGTAAGAACTGTGTGTAGTAGCAGTAAGTTGTTGCTAGCGAGCAGTCGTGTCTGGTGTATCGTGTTGGCTGTGCCGGTCGTGTGCAGCGATGGCAGAGCCTGAGCGTTGTAGGATAAAAAGTAACTTTCGACATTTATCTCAATTTAAAGAATTCACTAATTTCTCTAATCCTTGGCCATCCCGATTATTGAAAAGAAAAATAAATTCTTTCCTTTTATATAAGACGAATCTATCGGCCAGCATTGCACTTAGCTGCACCAGGAAAATTTTCATATAGGAGCAGATATATATACGCGTTATCCGGCGATCTAATTAAGGTAAGATTTTTCAGTTTATTCAGAATGATGTATCAGGGCCATGACGCAGCACTGCTGACGTCCAAAATTTACCAGGTTAAATTGACTGTCAATTATTGAAAGGTTATAAGTGACCCACATTTTTTATTGAGAGATTAGTCACATTTTATGATTGATACGTTACGCAATTTAGGTTATACTGAATGTAAACGACATAATTATATTTTTTTTTACTGTTGAGAGGTTTAGGAATTTTTCTGTTTTGAGGTTACACTAAATGAGAATATTATTCATATTATTTTGTTTTGTGGGGAGGTTACAGGTTCAAATGGCTCTGAGCACTATCGGACTTAACTACTGTGGTCATCAGTCCCCTAGAACTTAGAACTACTAAACCTAACTAACCTAAGGACATCACAAACATCCATGCCGGAGGCAGGATTCGAACCTGCGACCGTAGCAGTCGCTCGGTTCCGGACTGCGCGCCTAGAACCGCTAGACCAACGCGGCCGGCGCTTGACAATTCTGTCACCTGCTATGATTCTCTAAGCAAATGTAAGGGAACCGTTAGCTTTCCATGACGACTGTATTGTTTCTTTCGGTTTTTCCCGCATTTTTCGCAGGGTTGGCGTGGTTACAATCGGATTTGTTATACTTAATTTGAAAGGGTTGCCGGATGCCCTTGTTGCCGCTGTCCCGTACCCCAGCTGTGTGCGTCTAGTGTAATTCAGGAAATAGTGCAAATGTGTTTCAAATGTCTGCGAGTCGTGCAACTGAGGCGGGACGTGGAAAATCTCAGTCGAGGAAGCAGCGCATTAGCGCTCTCGGCTAACCTGGTGGACACCCATGACTACTATATTGTCATACACACAATGAATTCAACCATTCTCCGTCGAGGCATCAGCAGCTTGTAAGTTACAATAAATGTTCTCGTTGGTACTGACTTCGATCGGCTCACGTTACTACCGCTCTCTTACAATGCACTACATAGGGCTACTGTTAATGAAGATGTAACCTGACCCATTTCTATAGTCCAGTGCTCTAGAGTCTTTGCTTTCTTTCCATGTTATTTCAAAAATCTCAAATAAATCTGAAATGACAAGTAAATGAATCTATCTCGTTTTATTCCTAATAATAGCAATGTACCTAACATTCCACATTCTGACTGATAGAACAGTATTGTTGCAACGTTTCCACCTGAGAGCATCTTGTTGAGATACTAAAAAGAATATTTTAATACTTTTATCAGTTTTATTCAGAGTGTATCATCATAGCACATCTTGTTGTGTCGAGAAGGACCGCATTCGAGTCCCATTTGATAACCAGGAAGTGCACGCTACTGATGAGCCAGCAGTCGGTCGCATTGCTCGTGCTTACCTTCTCGCAAGGTTGCTCCACTCCCAGGCCGCACCGAGCTCTGACAGTAGCAGACGACATTGCCCGCCCCCTGCCTGGCGGGAGTGTGTGTCGGAACTCTGGTGTATGCAAAGCCAAAGAAATACATCAACGACTTCCAGTCTGAGTGCATTTTACCCTGTTTCCATTAGAAAACACACACGGCTGGGGTGTGGGGCTCATTTCGGCCATCTTGACATGTCTACTCCTGTACTCTGCAGCCTCAAGCCAGAGCCTCAAGCAGGATCGATGCTATTCAGCAATCTCCACGCCGTTACTCATTTCTTATCCTTTCTGAAACCGTGACGTGTCAGACTGCTCACAGATTTCATACGAATCTGTTCGTATCTTCTTTGGTTGTGTGATACCTTCCGAAACCGTACCAGAACTTATCCTGCTTCATGGACTTGGGGTACCAAATTAAATGCCCGGATATTTGTTAAGTCTTTCAAAGTATTTTCTGCCGGACAATTTATTTTAGTTACTTGTACCGCATCACGTTCACGCAACGAGGCATTTCTTTTCTTTTGCACAGACTTTTGATGAAATGTAATCCTACTGCTGTTCTTCATATCCAACTGCAGTTCCACTTATTTTTACGACCATTTCTCGTTCTCTGCATTTGTGTCTCGCTTTCGTCGGTAGCATTAACTGTATTACAGTTTTTTGATTATGATCTCTAAATTTGCTGAGTTCATGGTTTTCCTTCTGAAATTAGTTTTTTTCCTCCTCAATTGCACCGAGTCCTACTATTTAAATTAGTCAAGGAAAACCTCCTTCAAGCATTTCTACTGCAGTTGATATTTCCTCGACTTCTCAATAACCCCTGTGCGTACTCTTCTGGTTTTTCTTTTGATTTCGTCTTGTTTCTTACCACTACTACTATATACAGTGAAGCGCAAAAAATTAAAACTGTTATAGGAATGCGCATCCAAATACAGAGATATGTAAAATGGTGCTGCAGCCGTCAACGACTAAATAAGACAACAAGTGTCTGGCGCAGATTGTTAGATCCGTTACTACTGTTCCAGTGACAGGTTACCAAGACTTAAGTAAGTTTGAACGTGGTGATGCAGTCGGCGCACGATTGATGGGACACAGCATCTCTGAGGTAGCGATGAAGTGGGAATTTTCCCGACGACCGTTTCAGTAGTGTACCATGAATATCAGGAATCCGGTAAAACATCAAATCTCCGACATCGCTGCGACCGGGATAAGATGTTGCAAGAACCGGACCATTGAGGACTGACGAAAATCGTTCAACATGACACAAGTGCAATCTTTCCGCAGATTGCTGCAGATTTCAATGCTGGGTCATCGACAAGTGTCAGCGTACGAACTATTCGACGAAACATCATCGATATGGGCTTTCGGAGCCGAAAGCCCACTCGTGTACCCTTCAGGACTGCACCACAAAAAGCTTTACTCCTCTCCCGGGACCGTCAACACTGACATTGGGCTGTTAATGACTGGAAACATATTACCTGGCCGGACGAGTCTCTTTTCAAATTGTACCTAGCAGATGGACTTGTACTGGGGTGGAAACAACCTCTTGAATCCGTGGACCCTAAATGTCAGCAGGAGGCTGTTCAAGATGGTGGAGGCTCTGTAATGGTGTGTGGAGTGTGCAACTGGAATGATATGGGAGCCCTGATTGTCTATATACAAATCTGACAGGTGAATCTTTCGTAAGCATGTTGTCTGATCACCTACATCCATTCATGTCCACTGTGCATTCCGACGGACTTGGGCAACTCCAAAAGGAAAATGCGACACCCTACACATCAAGAATTGCTAGAGAGTGGCTCCAGGACCACTCTTCTGGGTCTACACACTTCCGCTGGTCACCAAACGCCCCAGAAATGAACATTACCGAGCATATCTTGGATGCCTTGCAACGTGCTGTTCAGAAGCGATCTCCACCCCCTCGTTCTCTTATGGGTTTATGCAGGATTCATGGTGTCAGTTCGCTCCAGCACTACTTCAGGCATTAGTCGAGTTCATGCCACGTCGTGTTGCGGCACTTCTGCGTGCTTGCGGGGGCCGTACACGATATTAGGCAGGTGTACCAGTTCCTTTCACTCTTCACTGCATTTAGCATCCGAATTTCTCATCTAAAATTTGGTCTAACCGTTATGTAGACCACTTCAAATCTTTCAGTGTATCTTAAAATGTACTGCATAATTATAGAAGTTGTTATTTCACCTAATCCTCAAAGTACATCACATTACTTTTCATAACAAGACCAAACGCTCTTACGGCATTCCCTATAGCTGTGTTTATTATGCCACAATTGTCAACCTGTAAGTGTTTCTCAGTTATCCACTGTTCTTATATCCTCATCCATTCAATCTTTCAGTTCTATTTTCCCATCTCCGTAGAAATCTCAAACTTCTAACTTCAGACTCTTCCTTTTGTTAATTCCTTCTACTACTGATAACCTTATTTGAACACTTCCACTCGACGACTGGGGCTGTGGATCCTTTAACCTTCTCAGCACATTCTGTAGATAAAGTGCATAGTGATTTTATACGTTAAATATTATGTATTCTTTGGGTAAATTTCTTATTCGTCGCTAATGAAGTGGTTACTATTGTTTTCTACATCCCCAAGAGTTTTCTTTCACTTTTAATTGCAATAGTTAGCCAAAGTACAAAAGGCAGCTCTGAATTTATAGTCGATCCATCATCTTCTCTGTACCACAGATGGCTGGCAGAAGTTTTTGCTGTTCATAGCAAATAACTTTTAGTGAAGATATTGACATACGCTAAAGTCAAATCGGAGAAATTCAGAGACATAGAACTGCAAACGACTGGTGGAATTATATTCCCCAAAACCGCCAGAGAAAAACTGACTCGAAGTATTCTGAAGAATAAAGAAGATATGAAGTCACTCAAATATTCTCGTTGTAAGGGCGCCGGCCGTTTGCTGGAAAATCCCGACAGTTATGCTATCACCAAAAACGAATAAAGTGGTGGAAAGAAAACAACACCAAACAATTCAACCCACACAGTAACTAGTCTCTCTACAGATTAAAATAACAATAAACCCATATCATAATAAGTTTTCCAACTACTAGTCTACAGCCAGCAACAGCTCAACGATTTGATTCCTTTTGTTTATAACAATTTCTGGTTGCTTTATTGTATAATATCGACAGTTCATTTGCATTTGTGGTTAATGGTTTGTTCGTTACACAGGTAACACTGGGAATTTTTTAGATCGTTTTCACTTCTCTCACTATAGGACAACCCGTTGGAATGATATTTTTCTGTTTTAAACTGACTGCAAAATTCAAAGCGATATGCAGTAATAACAGTACAAGATATACTTCGAGCAGTCGGACCACCTCTGATACGTTTTCCAATTTCCCTTGCTTCTTGAATTTTTATTCCAGAATATTATGATGTTTTTTCATACTATCAGAGTAGTACTAACGTTGTTATATCGCTGAGTTTAATTTTCGTAGTAGATCTAGTTACCCTAAGATCTTAGTAGTGGTTGCTTTGACTGTTTCTGGCACGTTTCGTGATATCTACCATCTTGCTGTAATCAGTTGCAACACTATTTCCTTATAATTTCCTCTTGTCTCCTTTGATAATTTCTACAAAATCTGTTTTTTCCACTGTGTTTCGTGCCGCATCTCTCAGTACCCCTCGAAAAGAGATTATTTTCAATTTCTTACATTTCACTGTGTCTCTATTCAAGATTGTGTGTCCTGCCTTGTTTCTCTTCCTTACCTGTAGCATATTCTACATTCATTGCTTGCTCCTTGAAGCGTCTGCCAAGTACCTAATAAATAGTACTTATGTGTTGTTGTTGTGACCTTCAATCCAGAGATTAGTTTGATGCAACTCTCCATGTTACTCTATCCTGTGCAAGCTTCTTCATGAAGGAATAACTACTGCAGCCTACATCCTTCTGAATCTCTCTACGATTTTTACCCTCCACGCTTCCCTCCTATACCAAACTGGTGATCCCTTGAAGCCTCAGAATGTGTCCTACCAACCGATCCCTTCTTCTAGTCAAATTGTCCCACAAATTCCTCTTCTCAGCTCTATTCAGTACCTCCTCGTTAGTTACATGATCTACCCATCTAAATTTGAGCATCCTTCTGTAGCATCACACTTCGAAAACTTTTATTCTCTTCTTGTCTGAACTATTTATAGTCCGTGTTTCACTTCCACACATGGCTACACTCCATATAAATACTTTCAGAAAAGACTTCCTGACACTTAAATCTATTCTCGATGTTTAAAATTTACTCTTGTTCAGAAACGCTGGCCTTGCCATTACCAGTCTACATTTTGTATCCTTTGTACTTGGACCGTCATCATTTATTTTGCTTCCCAAATATAAAGTGTCTCATTTCCTATCTAAGTACCTCAACATCACCTCATTTAATTTGACTAAACTCCATTATCCTCGTTTTGCTTTTGTTGATGTTTGCCTCCTATCCTTCTTTCAGGATACGGTCCATTCCGCTCGACTGCTCTTCCATGTCCTTTGATGCATCTAACCCAATTATAATGTTGTCGGCAAACCACAAACCTTCTATTTCTTCTCCTTCCTTTTTAATTCTTACTCCACATTCTTCTTTACTGTTTCCTTTACTTCTTTCTCAATACACATATTGAATAACGTAGGGGATAGGCTAGTAATGTCTTTACTCATTTTTATCATTTAAACACTGACCTACAGAATCTTTCTCAACAAATTTTCCCTGACAAAGACAGCTCAAACTTGACCTATTCATTTATTACCCACAATATACAAGCCCAGCGCAATCTGACTCTTATACAGTCGTAACATGTCTTCCAATAATTAACACAAAAGAATGGCCCTGAATTACCAGAAATTCTAACAATAATAAAAATCCAAAAATATGAAATTAAAGAAATGTGAAACTAACTCCAACTCTGTTAACTGCCTGAACGCATTTCAATCAAGAACTCCATGTTTCTTATAAGTCACTTACCTAACAGAAAATCTTCATAACATGAACTAGAGCAAATACAGCAAAAATATTCTGTCTACTATAGACTCTAACTACTAGGAGGCATGTGGTTACCAAGAAACATTTTTTTCAAGAGCAAACAGTACTTTTAAAAACTTTTACCTTATTCATGTAACATCCAGTTCCAAAAATTATATATTTGTCAATAATTCCACTGCCCAAACATTACCAACCACCATCCTCATACACTTTCTTCAGTCTCACTTTACAATGCATGTCCTACCAACACAGAGTCTCTACTACAAAAAAACATGTCCATACAATTCTCTACCGTCTCACTAACTGCTAGTCCATCCAATCACAGAATCTCTTGCTCAGGGCGCAGAGTGCTATCAGAAAAATTTACAAAGTCTATAGACTTATCAAACATACCAACAGACTACTTAAATAGCCCCCTTCTTCTTCTTTTTCTTCTTCTTCTCCTTTTGTTGCTGCCTTTGTCCCACATCATGTGCAGCATTGGCAGGGTTAACTACGCACTTGGCACAGTAAATGTAAGGAGTTCCAGATGCCCTTCCTGCAGCCACTCCATACATCCCCAGGAAGGAATTAGTGTACCCCAGCTAGCTGTGTCTAGTGTAAACCAGGAAATAGTGCAAACGTTTTTCAAATGTCGGCGAGGTGCGTAACTGAGGTGGGACCTTGGACCAGACCGGTATTCACCTAGTGGTTAGTGGAGAAGTGCTTATAAACCATATCCACGCTGGCCAGTACACAGGCCCCGTCTTTAATCCACTGGGCGGACTCGATCTGGGGCCGGCGCCTACCGAAGTCAAGGAAGCAGTTCATTAGCCATCGTGGCTAACCTGGCGACTTATATAACCCTTGTTCCCTTCAAAAAATTTTAGAAAGTATTTTGGGCAGTGGCCAAGAGTAAGTTGATAAAAATTTTATTTTAACAATACCAAATAGAGCAAATGCACACAAAGGTTAAGTAATACGATGTTGATCAATAAAGTAAAAATTCTCCTCACTGTCCCTAAAGACAGTGCTAATAATTCATCAGAAGAAAAGTCTACACCTGTTTTACACATAAATGCTGAGAAGTATATGAAAATGCAAAGTACGTAGTGGACAACCATGCAGTCTTGAAGTAGTGTTACGCTCCCCACAGAAATACAGTGCTGACTCTTGACATGAAGATTTCACTTGGCGTAGTAAGATTGGTATTAATCACAACAGACCACATCCATAGCAGTATCAGCTGAAGTCTTGAAGTACAGGGTGATTCAAAAAGAATACCACAACTTTAAAAATGTGTATTTAATGACAGAAACATAATATAACCTTCTGTTATACATCATTACAAAGAGTATTTAAAAAGGTTTTTTTTCACTCAAAAACAAGTTCCGAGATGTTCAATATGGCCCCGTACAAACACTCGAGCAATATCAACCCGATACTCCAACTCGTTCCACACTCTCTGTAGCATATCAGGCGTAACAGTTAGGAAAGCTGCTGTTATTTCTCGTTTCAAATCATCAATGGTGGCTGGGAGAGGTGGCCGAAACACCATATCCTTAACATACCCCCATAAGAAAAAATCGCTGGGGGTAAGATCAGGGCTTCTTGGAGGCCAGTGATGAAGTGCTCTGTCACGGGCTGCCTGGCGGCCGATCCATCGCCTCGGGTAGTTGACGTTCAGGTAGTTACGGACAGATAAGTGCCAATGTGGTGGCGCTCCATCCTGCTGAAATATGAATTGTTGTGCTTCTTGTTCGAGCTGTGGGAACAGCCAATTCACTAACATCTCCAGATACTGTAGTCCAGTTACAGTAGCACCTTCGAAGAAAAAGGGACCAAAAACTTTATTGGCTGAAATGGCACAGAAAACGTTCACCTTAGGCGAGTCACGTTCATACTGAGTTGTTTCCCGCGGATTCTCAGTGCCCCATATACAGACATTGAGACGGTTGACTTTCCCGTTAGTGTGGAAAGTTGCTTCATCACTAAACACAATCTTTTAAACGAAAGATTCATCTGTTTCCATTTGAGCAAGGATAAAATCACATAAATAGATTCCTTTAATCTTATCAGCTGCAGACAGTGCTTGAACCAATTTCAGACGATAAGGTTTCATAACTAACCTTTTTCGTAGGACTCTCTATTCCGTTGATTGTGGAACTTGCAGCTCTCTGCTAGCTCTGCGAGTCGATTTTCCTGGGCTGCGAACAAATGCTTGCTGGATGCGTGCTACATTTTCATCACTCGTTCTCGGCCGTCCAGAACTTTTCCCTTTGCACAAATACCCATTCTCTGTAAACTGTTTATACCAACGTTTATTACACCACCTATCAGGAGGTTTAACACCATACTTCGATCGAAATGCACGCTGAACAACTGTCGTCGATTCACTTCTACCGTACTCAATAACACAAAAAGCTTTCTTTTGAACGGTCGCCATCTTAGCATCAACTGACGCTGACGCCTTGTCAACAGCACCTCAAGCGAACAAAGGTACAACTAAATGAAACTTTATAGCTCCCTTAATTCGCCGACAGATAGTGCTTAACTCTGCCTTTTGTCGTTGCAGAGTTTTAAATTCCTAAAGTTGTGGTATTCTTTTTGAATCACCCTGTATATTAGTAGAATTTGGGGGTCACCACAGACCATAACCACTGTAGTCCTTGGAGATCTATGATAGTAGTAGGCCACCAAAGGTGCAGACCACTGTAGTCCTTTTAGAGATGGCCAGCAGCCATCTGTTGTGATTGTGTGGGTGCCAATCACAATTGAAGAATCTTGAGGATAATATAGCAAGTCCATGAGTCACTATTGTGTAGTTAGTATTGATGCATATTACAATCGCTAAACCGTCACTTGTGCACTCAATATTTTCTGCAGTATTCTTACAACCAGCAATGCTGAATTATCAACACACGTACAAGCACTAACACAGTCATATAGTCTCCGGGATTTGATTCATATAGTATGACGAACAAAAAATGTGTGCAGTAAAAAGAATCCCAACTATTTACCATTTTGAAGAATTGGTGTCTATACAATTACAATTTTACAGCATAAGAATACACTTATAAATGCAAAGAAACCATCAATGTAGTAAAGAACATGATAATGCAAATAACATTTTTAGTAACACAGGTTTTACAGAATGAATGGAAATAAACATAAATATGAGTATAATAACTTGGCACATGAATTTTTAAAAGAAAACAAAACGGAATAAGTAATGCCTGAAAATCTTCCTAAGGTAAAGAACATGGTACAAAAACAGAGATTAGGTTTGAGAATAACAGTATTCCTCGTCATCATGAATGCAGCCTAGTATTAGAAGGAAAATAACCTACCAAATTTATCTTATCAGGTAAACACGAAGAGATAGGAAGAACACTAAGACACAGGGGTACACATAACCATATCGGAATAACACAAAGGAAAGGACTGGATTGGTTTTCAGGTGTAAATGTGTCAACATATAGGTGTAACGTTTGGCATTGCAGTATTTGTGGTGTGCATTTTACATCTGTTTCATTTTTCTCTTTTTTAATAATATACTTCGTGCTCATACCTGTTTTACTTTCAACGAAACCTACCTCATTTCCAACCAGAACTTCGTTTGATTCTCACAAATCTCTCTTACTTCAACATTTGTTTCCACAAAAAATCCTATCTAAGCGTGCTATTCGCATTTATACTTTCAACTAGTTTTTAGACTTCCATGTTTTTATTACATCATTATTCGTTTCCAAGAAAATGCGACCTAAACCTGTTGTCACTATACCCTACTTATATCTGTTCGTTTCCTATTTCAAAATAATTGTTCCTCATTATACAATACTTTTTGGCCAGACCTTTTCCTTATAGCTTCTCGATGCATTTCTTCCCAACGCATCACAACCTATTTACCTTATATAGTATAGCCCCTCTTAAGCTAACTTCAATCTACTGACTTCAGGTACATAAACTAGAGAACAAGGCAATGCAGCAGCATAAAAATTTACATAAACAACAACAACAAAAACGCAAATTGGCAAAGCAAGCAGCAGCATATCTAAATTAGTAAATGCAAAATTACAAATAATATTCGGCATTATCCACAAACAAGGAAAATAAATCAGTGGTAAAACTGGCTTAGCTTGGTAACACAAAGTAAAGTAAAATTCAGTAGGACATTTCCTGACAAATAGCAGCTGCAAATGAAACAACGACAAATAACGAGCAGAAAAAAAACATTACAGTAAAGACAGCTATGCAGATAAGGGAAAATATATGTGTAAGTTTACAATAGCATGTGTGCATCTGCGATCATCATTATGCAAAGCACAAGGAACAAGATCTACACTACCTCCAATATGAAATGCATTGATTCTATGTCACAACTTATTCTACCGAGAAAGTTACCAAGTTTTTGAAAAGAAAATTATTTGTGCAGTTCCTGTTACTAATCCCTTCTCCTTCTTATTGGTCATTCCTTTACAAGTGCTCTCTTCTAATAATGTGGATCATAAAATTATTATTTAATGGATCTATTGACAGAAAGTGGTCACTTTGCCATATATATTGAATTTTATTTTAAGAAACCAATGCTGCAGTGCACCCGGAAACCAGATGTCAAATAAAATAAGTAAATATGTATAAAGCAAAACATAAAAACATCATTCAGTAGCCATGTGGCATTTCATACATCTGTTGAAGTTCTCTCAAATCTCTTAGAGAGGTACTTGTCATAATCAGGTGTGTAAATGTAAGAACAATTCTCATCAATTCATGAACATTTCAGTAACATAAATGCAAAGTCATCTAACTGTGTAATTACCTAGACATGTATCAGAGATGTAGTAAAAATGTTCGTTTCTCTCTGTTAAATGACCAGATAGCTGTGTAATTCTGTGTTACAAAAATATGGTACCGAAGTATCAAACTGTGTAAGCACATACCATATTAGCTACGGCTCCTTGCATTAGCCACATGCGTGGTACACAAGGTAGCTGTACCCCTATGAGGGATAATGTAATTGTACCTCAAATCTTACAGATTAAAACTGTGGAATGAAACATATCACTGAAAACCTTCTCTGTATCATTGTAATTCAAAAATATTTATAACAATGTTTCAAATACAAAAAGTAATCACTCAAATGCATGTCATGTAGCGCTAAACAATACTTCTTGCTGTAAGAAAAATCTACAAAGTGTCGTAGCTGACATTATTCATAAGTAGAGTTCTCCAAAAATCAATGTACTTGTCTTATACAAAAGTAAAGTGCACCGCCTGTAAATGTTGTACTTATTATGTTCATTGCCGTGACCTTGAAAGTACTGTACTGTAACATATTGATGTGAGACTGTGCAGACATAAAACAGATACAGTGTAAAAGCAATAATGAAAATTGTCTCACTCATAAGTAGCGTCTAGTATAATCGTGTAGCTATCAAATAAACTAAATACTGAATGAGATTTTCACTCTGCAGCTGAGTGTCATCTGTTTCATCTGTGACCTCTCTTTAATTAAAAATAACGTTTCAAGTAATCGAAAATGTTGCAGTATATGTTCCAATAATTTGAGCATTATAGTCGTGATGTAATCGTTCAACTGACAAGCGAAAATGTACTCACAATAAGACTGGGTCGTCTGTTGCCCATCTAAGTGTACTCGTGAAATTTCTGTCTTAATATGTCTTTATATTGAAGTTTATGTGTACTCGGAAAAAGTACAAGCTCTCTGATTCTGTTCGGTGGTTCCTCATTCTTCGGTACAAGAATAGATGGTAAAGCTGTGTAGTCATCAGGCATTTCATTCAGTATATATAGGTTCTTGACTGGATAGTTGACTTCAAAACAGCGCTGCATGCTAACAGTTCCAAAATGTGACAATGCGTAATAGTAATTTGAAGAGAAAGAAAATTATAGCAAAGACTAAGTCAGAAAGCAAATTATTTCTCAATAAACGGTTTTACATGAGAAATGTATTGTAATACTTTACTTTTCTTAGTACACAGAGTTTCAGCTTCAGTGCAATTGTCATGTTGTAAACGTCAAATCCTGCAAGGTCCGTTGTAAATCAGAAAGAATTTGTGACTGAAATGTTTCTTCTTGTGTGAAAATGAATACGCTTTAATGAGAACTTTTTAACCAACATGTAATTTCTTTGCATTTGTCTTACTGTGCTATTTTCTCCTTTTGCCTGCAGCTGAATTTATATTTCTAATAGCAGAATCAATTATGTCTTTATATCGAAGTTTATGTGTACTCGGAAAAAGTACAAGCTCTCTGATTCTGTTCGGTGGTTCCTCATTCTTCGGTACAAGAATAGATGGTAAAGCTGTGTAGTCATCAGGCATTTCATTCAGTATATTTTGAAATAAGTGTAAGTATCAGTCTCAATACCGATGTGTCCTGTGACAAAAAACTCTGCAAAGGTTATTAATTTGTTTCATTATGCGTTCTGATGGGTTGCAACGTGGACAGTATAATGAAATAAAAACAGTTTGATTTTACGATTCCGAAGTATGTGTGACCAAATAGCAGATATGAATTGTGGTCCTTTATCTAAAGTGATCTTGTCAACGTGTCCAATTTCTCGTAAGCAATTTTTAATAAAGGAGTTGGATACAAAATGTTCAGTAACTTAGCGTAGCAGTGTGAAAGGGACTAATTTTCAAGTAAATCCAACAGAGACGACAACGTACGAAAATCGATTCAATGTTTCACCACGGCGTCCAAGAAGATTAACAGCAGCTATTTCTTTCAGTCTACTAGGAATAATAGGGAAAAAATGGAGCACGATGGGAGTTGGTAGACGGTTTAGCTTCTTGACAAAGTTTACAAATAGATAAAACTCTCCTAATTCTCTTTTCCATGTTGTTAAAATAACAAGTCGTCCGAAAAATATGATAACATTTTGGTAGAGCAAAATGTGCGTAGCTGAAATGAATCTTGATGAGCTTATTAACATAATCATCAGGAATACAAAGTACCTGTAGCTTGCTATCAACAGTGTAACATTTGAAGAATATGATATTTTTAACCAGATAATAATAACGAATCTGTGTGTGTGTCTTTTCACACCATTTAACTTTAATATGTTTCCAAATCGGATTCTCGTCTTGCTCATGAGCAATTTCCTTCAAAAATGCAGTGACGAAGTCTTCAAAATCTACTTTTTGAATGTAAAGAATACTGAAATTTTTCTCAAGGTCAACTTTGGCGTTGCTTTTCTCAACACCACCCACTGCACGTTAAATTGCAGCCTCAACAATGTTTTCCGTGTCAGAAATGTAGACTATCTTAAAGCGGAGTTCTTGCAGAAACAATGCCCAACGTTTCAGCCTGTCGTGATTTAATTCTGAAGACACAATAAATTGGAGTGCTCAATGATCAGTATAAACTGTTACATGTTCGCCAGAAGGAAAGTAATAATTTGTCAAATGCCAAAGCAATAGCTAAAGCTTCCAATTCAGTTACGGAATAATTTTTCTCATATTTTGTTAGCACGTGGCTAGCAAAAGCGATGGTTTCCTGTACAGTAATGTCATTTTCTATAGCTTCTGGAAATAAATGGGCAGCACAACCACCTTTAGAAGAAACCGTACTAAGACAGAAATCCTGTGACAGATCTCAGTGAGCTAAGATTGGCGCATTGTGTATCGCTCTATCAAAGAATCAAATTCCAAATGTGCCTGCTTCTACCAGTTACAAATTGCGTTCTTACCACAGAAAAAAAGTATTGGAGCTTCTAGAATTTGCATATTCAGGAAATGACGGTGGAAATTCACGACACCTAGAAAGTTGCAAACTTGTCTTTTTGTGAATGGAACAGGAATAGCTCTGATTGCTTCCAACTTTTCAGGATCCGGCTGAACGCCCTCAGAGGAAATAATGTGACCCAAAAACTTCACCTTCGTCGTACTGAATTCAAATTTTTCCAAGTTAAGGTAATTCCAGCTTTAGCAAA
The DNA here is from genome assembly GCF_023897955.1 of Schistocerca gregaria. Classification (NCBI taxonomy): domain Eukaryota; kingdom Metazoa; phylum Arthropoda; class Insecta; order Orthoptera; family Acrididae; genus Schistocerca; species Schistocerca gregaria. The sequence continues at coordinate 601,092,897 of NC_064923.1, read as the reverse complement.
AATACGTATCAAACTATTGAGGATACGATTATGTTCTGTAATTCCAGCTTTAGCAAAAATACGTAACAAACTATTGAGAATACGATTATGTTGTTCCCAAGAGGCTTATGCTATTAAAATATCGTCCACATATAAGGTGCTGTGTCGTTTTAAAATCTCAGGTAATATGGAATTTAGCCGCGAATGAATGCTGCCGAAGAAGTGTTCAAACCAAAAGGAAGTTTCCGATATTGATAGCAAGCTCTGAAACAAAGAAAAGCCGTATATTTTCTACATCTTGAATGAAATTCAATTTGATAAAAGCTGGGTCTGAGGTCAGTAGAAGACAACACTATTACGCCATTGAAATTATGAGGCCTGTCTATTTCAGGAAAGGTTATGGTATTTATTTGTCTGGAATCTAAAACAAGCCTATCGATCCGTTTTTCTTCTCAACAACATTTAATGGATTATTGTATGAGCTTACTGCTGGTTCAATAACGCCCTCTTAGAGTATAGATTGTATTTCCATTCTAACACGGTTCCTATAATGTACCGGAAATACGTTTCATCTGACGCAAATTTTTGTATGCTCACGAACACGAAATTTGTATTGAAATCCTTTAATTGTTCCTGTTTTGTGAGCAAAATCTGTGGAATGTGATGTAAGATGCCAAAAACATCCTATATATCAGTGTCATTACAGTTCTCAATTGTTTGAGTTTTTTTCTGAATTACAACGTTAGTATCTAGTACGTCATCAATATAATTCCTGTCAGTACTTGCAAAATGATGATTAGTGTCAAATTCCGTCGAAAGTTCCAAACTGTGATCTGACAAAATGTAAAGCCGACTGATTTTCTCGTCGTGGTTTGAAAGCCAGTCTTCAAATTTCAAAGTTAGTGACTTACCTTCTTTCTCTAAACTGATTTTAGCGTCGTGAAAGTTTAAAATTGCTTTATACGCATTCAAAAAATCTACACCTAATATAATCTCCGTCGACAATAATGGAACAATAAGAAAATTCATAAGAAATCTGTGGCTTTGACAAAAGGATTCTAAGTTAATTTGTTGGCGTTCATGTACACTTTTTCCAAAAACAGCACTTTGTAATGTAATTTTACGTAAAGGAAGAGTGGAGCAATCGTTCTATTTGTTGCATTTACTGAAAGCTGTTTCACTTATTACCGAAAGAGGTCTGTCGGAGTCAAATACTGCCGAAAATTTTATGTCAGTTGTTGTGATATGAATTACAGGATATGCAGTACAGTTCTGTTTCATGTCATGTTTGCCTGAAGTAAATTGTTCCTAATGTCTTCCACTATCACATAGCTGAGAGTCATGGTAGGTACGTCGTCAGGTTCATAAGTAAGTTTAGTGTCTGCCTGCAGTGTGAACTTTTGGCTATTATATCTTTGTTGTCGTGCGTTGATACTGGGATTTTGAGGTCTAATTTCTTCAATTTTAACTTGTCGAGAGGGTCCTGTCATATTTCAATCACAACAGTTCTGATTAAATTTAGGTCTATTGTCATAACTAAGGTGTCCAACGCCTTGTCGGTAGTTTCTGTAATTTCTTCCTTGTCGATTCAGTGGTGGAGAATTTCTCCCGGAATTGTAATTACGAAGTCGACTGTTGCATCTGAAGTCATTTTGTCTCCTTTGATAATAATTATTCTGGTTCCCATATTGTCTATTTCTACGGTTGTCTCAGTAATTGTCATTACTATGGAAATGCGATCTTTCTCTGTAACTATTGTTAGTCTGCCAGTGGTTGTCATACGGGTGGTGACTGTTTTGGTCATGATTTGCGTTATAACATTAGTTCTGTCACGTACGGTTATTGTTTATGTCGGCACGAAATTGTAATGGGTGTGACATGTAATTGTTGTTGTTTTCCGTTTTCGCTTCATCCGATTGTCCGTGTTGATTTCCAGTTCTTGCAAAAGATCCTGAAAAGCTTCGATATCATCTTTACACAGTCCGGCCAAAATAATATGTCTTAAGTGTTCAGGCAATTTGATTAAGCAAATGCGAATAAGTTCCGAGGGGCTGTATGTGTTTGACACATACTGGTTCTTGTGCAACGTATCTTCAAAATATTTTACAGGTCTCGAAAATTCAGAGTGTTTGAAATGTTTCAGCGTTATAACACTGAGTTTCAGTCGGTCTTGTGTAGCCTGAGACCAATATGCAGAAAGGAAGGCATGATAAAAATCTCCTTCATTGTGACAGTCGTGAACAATCAATCGCATTCTTACAGCTGGTTCATTTTCTAAATAGCCACACATAAATTCTAATCTATGCTCTAATGGTCAGTTACCTGGAAAACAATGAGAAAATTTATGAAACCTAGCTTGTGGATGTATGTCACTACTCGAATTCTTGAATGTTTTAAATTTACGCGTTGTGATGAAGAGCTTATAGACAGTCACAGTGTCGCTGAGTCGCAAGTCGGTCATTGTTACGCCGTGTCAGCGGTTCCATCTCAAGGCTCGGTGCACCCTGGCGACTCCTTTCAAAATCTCCGAAAAACAGTTATTACTCTTTGACTTTTCCGTATTTTCTAAATCCTTCTTCCCGTGTCGGAGCGATAGTATCCTCTGAAATATGTAGTTCTTGTATCACCTGTGTCAACTGATATTGTACTTCCGTATTTATCTTTCGTTGCGTATTAATTTGTTTCTGACTCTGATTAAATTTCCTAATTTCCACGTACTATGTCAGTAAAGGCTATCTATCTTGTGTCATTCAAATGATCATCTACTTCGGAAGATAAATTTGTTAACTGATCCGAAAGTTTGAAGTGGGACAAACTTGCAGATAGGCGACGCGCTAAACGGAAGGGGCTGCTCACTAAATTCCAAAATCCGATCTCCGCCAAGGATGTAGAGCATATATAATTACCACCAACTTTCAAATTGCGCAGTGATAGCCATTCAAAGATAAGGGAAATTAGACATCGTACTGATGCGTTCAGACAGTCGTTTTTGCCTCGCGCGATCCGCGAGTGGAACAGAGGAGGGAAATATTACTTTGGCGTGAATAGTGCCCTCCGCCACACACCCCTTGGTGGCTAGCCGGAGTATATATGTAGATGTAGAATGTTCGGCTATTTTTTCTGATAATGTGCTGATTTCCTCCGTGTGTTTTTCTGATTCAAGTCTTAGAGTGTCCATTTGTGTCGTAATCGTATCTACTGTGTCCTTTAAGTTTTCCTAATCTTTTTAGAAGTTGCGCGACCGTATCGGTAGAGGCTAATGAGTTCATTTTAGCCTGCAAGGCATCGTAATTTACGTGTAAAATTGTCTGCAGATTTTTTATTCCTGCCTCATGGTTCTGTAATGAGTCTTCACGTCGCGAAAAAATAGTCTGCAAATGCTCACAAATTTGTGTTTTGACGTCTTCAGAAATGTTCTAATATTTCGATTCGACTTTGTGTCTCAGTGGTTAAATCTTCAAGTGCTTGTTTAATTTTCGTCAACTATGTCTAATTTTTGAAATTGTTTCTGTGTTTGTTTCTGATTTCGTTCCATTGTGTCTAGCTTTTGAAGCTTTTGGACTGTTTAATCAAATTTTTGAATTAATTGCAATAACAGTCCCTTAGTGATTGAAACATGTTTCTTTGTGTTTTTCGTCATTTATTTGTAGCGTATTTTGAAAAGCAGAGAGTGCGTGTTGACTTAATAGAGAAAAGTGTATTGATGCAAAACCTGAATAAGAAAAGTGTATTGATGCAAAACCTGAATCTAAGTCATCTCCAAAATTTTGTTCTGTTGTTTCCCATATCTATGGCGAACTGTTACCGACCGATGAATCATCAATATTTTCGTGTTCACTATTATTTCAATTTCTACGCTGTTATTTAATGTCTGATCCATGTATCTATGCACTACTACCAAATTATTGTCTTGGATATCTGTCAATTCATTACTAGGTGATGCTTACAAGCTATGCTCGTTGACATGTAATTTTAGAGTGTGCTTTGCAGCCTGGTATTACGCTTTTCACTCGCCATAATTATCTCACCGTTCCGCATAATAACACACAATAAGCCACGTAAAAGGTAAAATATGAATGAACACTAATTTCACTGAAAGTAATAAATACTTCATTAGTTGCAAAACCGACTGCGAGATACTCAGTGCAAATCCACATGCATGCCACACCTACACTGGTCATGACAATACGGTACAACAATAAGAAACTACAACTACAAATAAATTTCCATACATACAATAACGTGCTAGCAATAAACAATAACTTATTTCAAATCATGTGCTAATTATTAAAACTAGAAGGAAATCAGAAGAGTCCCGTGAAGGGTCAACGGGTGAAACTAATGTCTTTACTTATTTTTATCATTTAAACACTGACCTTCAGAATTTTCCCTGAGAAAGACAACTCAAACTTAACCTATTCATTTATTACCCACAATGTACAAGCCCAACGCAATCTGACTGTTACACAATGACAACATGACTTCCAATAATTAATATAAAAGAAGGGTCCTAAATTGCAAGAAATCCTAACAATAAAAATCCAAAAAAATGTGAAATTAAAGAAATATGAAACTACCTCCAACTCTGTTAGTTGGCTAAACTCATTTCACTCACGAACCCCCTTTTTTTATAAGTCACTTACCTCACATAAAATCTTCATAACACGAACTACAGCAAGCAGCAACTACAGCCAGCTAAATAAAAAGATTGTAACTACTATAGACTCTTAACTACTAGGAGGTATATGGTTAGCAAAAAAAATTGATTTTGTTGAAAATCAAACAGTATGTTTAGAAAATTTTACCTTATTCATGTCACATACAGTTCCAAAAATTATATATTAGTCAATAGTTCCACTGCCCAAACGTTACCATCCACCATACTCATACATTTCCTTGCGGTCTCATTTTACAGTGCATATCCTTCGAACACAGAGTCTCCACTACGAAAAAACATGTCCATACACTTCTCTATTCACTCGCTAACTGCTAGTCCGTCCCGCAAAGCACTGCCAGCGATATTAATACAGTCTATAGTTCTGCCAACATACAAACAGTCTACTTACACTCTGTCTCACTCCCTTCTCAAACACTACTTCCCTTTCATGCCCCTCGACTCTCATCACTGGCATCCGTTTTCTATACAAATTGTAAATAGCCTTTCGCTTTTACCTCCGCCACCTTCAGAATTTCAAAAAGAGTATTCCAGTCAAAATGGTCAAAAGCTGTTTCTAAGTCTACGAAGGCTAGAAACGTAGATTTGCCTTTCCTTAATCGATCATCTAAGATAAGTCGTAGGGTAACTATTGCTTCGAGCTTTCCAGCATTTATATGGAATCAAACTGACCTTCCCCGAGGTCTGCTTCTACCAGTTTTTCCATTCGTCTGAAGAGAATTAGTGTTAGTGACTTATGAAATTTATAATTCTGTAATTTTCGCTCCTGTCAGCATGTGCTTTCTTTGGGACTGGAATTACTTTATTCTTCTTGAAGTCTTGAGGCATCTCACCTGTCTCATAGATCTTCCTCACCAGATGGTAGGTGAGCCGTACGTGGCTCACGTTCCCGCCGTCATTTTACACCCTGTTGTTAACGTACATCCACGTCACTACGTTAATTTAAATTAGTTGTGTCACTGAGATGCTGCTTTGAATGACCATGAGCGGCGTTAGCAGACTGGACCTGCCAGTTGAGAGTTGCAATGCGGCATTAGTGCAGTCGTGTTGGAGCAGTGAGGTTCGCGACGACATGGTTCGCACCACCATTGCCGCCACGCATCACTTGAGCCTGGCCACGGACTTGGTGTATCGTCGGGCTCTCGTCCAACCGGACGACACGTTTTCGCTCGCCGATCGTTCATGAATCGCCTGTGTGTGTGTGTGTGTGTGTGTGTGTGTGTGTGTGTGTGTGTGTGTGTGTGTGTGTGTGTGTGCATCGACTCCTGATTTGTCTTTTGTGTGTGTTTAGTTACTGTTGGGTATCGTTCAGGTCTTCGTACAAGTGTTTGTCAGGTTGTGTGTGTAGTAGGTGTTATTTTCACTGACGACTATTTTAGATGTTGTCGGCATTCTGAGCGAAGTCGGTTGGTTGTTGCGGACGAGGGAAGTTATCTCCAAGCAGTGCAGTCGGCTGGGTCTGCTGGCAGCCCCTGCGCAGTGTCGGAGCGTGTGTGGAGCAATCCGATCGCTACGAGCTTCTCAGTTCACTGACCCAGGACGTCAAGGTTGAGTAGTGGTTTCAACTACCCAAGCCACGTCCATTCATGTTGTGGTGATTCGATTCGGTGGTTTGCTGATGGGGAGGTTTTCCTGTGAGCAACACAGAGTGTTTCTACTGCTGAAATTTAGCAGCCATGCGGTGCAATTAACTATTGTGGTTGACTACAATTCGAGTGGACCAGTGGATTTTTCTGCCTTGTGGCAGCTAGAGTTCTGGTTACCTGCCCTGGGCACTGACGTACATTCAGGCAGTGTTCTTTTGGATAAAGTTCACTATATTACCGTGTTTCAAATTCTAGTGTACCAGCGGAATTTTCTGCGTAGTGGCCGTTAGTGCTCCGATAACCTGCCCTGCCACGAACGTAATTTCAGGCACCGTCCTTTCCTCACCTGTTGTCGCTGTCCAACATGATGTGTAATTTTGAGAGATCCATTGTGGATTATCACGTTTGTAACCCTTTCTGTTTGAGTTCTCATGTACTGATTGATGGGAAGCAAGTCGTTGTGTCAGTCGGTCCGTGGCTGTCCCCTGGTTGGATTTCGAAGGATCAAGTGTAGTTGGGCTCACCACCTGTCTCACATAAGTGAACGAGGACAGACCAACCTCCCTAGAGGCTTCTGAGTGCCACCGGTGTTCTGTTATCTGTTTTAAGCTACTTAAAATTTAAGGCTTATGGTTATTTTTGTCTTTTCTTAAAATTTTGCAAAATTAATGCTTAAATTTATCTTCCAAGCTTAAACATTGCGGCCTTCTGCCTTTAAAATATTATGGTAATATATTTTAAAATTTTGAAACTTAATTGTGGTCTTCAGCCGTTGGTAATGTACCTTGCGTATGTTTGTTCTATTTGCCTTGCCTTGAGGCTTTCCACTTATCCATGATATTTTTTTATTTGCCTCTTAATTGCATTTTCATCTTGTTCATTTGTAAGATTTCTTGTTTATAACATACTGGCCTCCTGGCTTTAAAAGTCTGTGGTAATATATACTGAAATTTTGAAACTTAATTGTGGCTTTCAGCCTTTGGTATTGCACCTTCCATATGTTTGTCCTATCTACTTTGCTGTGATGTTTTTTTTAATTATTTTATTGCTAACTTAAATGGATTTTTATTTTGTTGATTTGTTAAGATTTCTTGTTTGGAGGCCTTCAGCCGTGAAATAGTTGCATTCGCCAAAGGTCCGGCTATGTGCCGCTTTGGTTGTAAAAGTGTTATTAAATTACAAGAAATTACAATTAGAAGGTGAAACTGGTCCCAACCTTATTTGACCCTTTTCACAATCCTAATTATCTGTCCTGCCCAGCGGGTTTTGCGAGCGTACCAGTTAAGTTTTGCCATGGCTGGCTCTCCGAAGGCTATCAGTAGTTCTAATGGAATGTTGTCTGCTCCTGGGCCCCAGTTCCGACTCACGTCTTTCAGTGCTCTGTCAAATTTTTCATGCAGTATCGTATCTCCCATTTTGTCTTCATCTAGCTCCTCTTCGATTTCTATAATAATTCCCTGAAATACATCTCCATTGTATAGACCCTGTATATACTCTTTCCACCTCTCTGCTTTCCCTTCTATAGTTAGGACTGGTTCACCATCTGGGTACTTGATATTCATAGAGGTAGTTCTCTTTTCTCCAAAGGTCTCTTTAAGTTTTCTGTACGCAATATCTATCTTATCCCTAGTGATTATTAAATTTTCGTCTCCATTAACTATATGCATAATTTCTTCTATCGCATTATACATTTCATCAATCTCTTCATTATCTGTGGAGTTGGAATATGTGGGCGTGGGCTTCGTGTCTATCGTAGCTACAATAATGCGTTCACTATGCCGTTCATTATTAAACCTACTACTGCGTTACACCTATCCGATTTTGTATTTATAACCCTAAATTCACGGGACCAGAAGTCTAGTTCAAAAATGGCTGTAAGCACTATGGCAATTAACATCTGAGGTCATCAGTCCCCTAGACGTAGAACTACTTAAACCTAACTAACCTAAGGACGTCACACACATCCATGCCCGAGGCAGGATTCGAACCTGCGAACGTAGCAGCAGCGCGGTTCCGGACTGATCCGCCTATAACCACTCTACCACAGCGGCCGGCCAAGTCTTGTTCCTGCTGCCACAGAACTTCACTAATTTATACTATATCTAACTTTAACGTATCCATTTCGCTTTTAAATTTTCTATCCTACCTGCCCGAGAGATCCGAATGGGGGACTATTTTACTTCCGAAATATTTTACCCAAGAGAACGCCATCATAATTTAACCATATGGCAAAGCTGCATGCCCTCGGGGAAAAATTGCAGCTGTTGTTTCCCCTTGCTTTCAGCCGTTCGCAGTACAAGCACAGCAAGACCGTTCTGGTAATGTTACAAGGCCAGATCGGTCAATCATCCAGACTGTTGTGCCTGCAACTATAGAAAAGGCTCCTGCCCCGTTTCAGGAACCACCCGTTTGTCTAGCCTCTCAACAGTTACCCCTCCGTCGTGGTTTGCGCCTACGGTACGGCTATCTGCATCGCTGAGGCATTCAAGTCTCCCCACCAACAAGGTGCATGGTTCATGTGGAGGTACTGAAATATCAGATCCAAAGATTGTTCTGAATGAACCGAAACCGATCATACGAATAAAAAATTTGTAATCAAGACGGACTATAAGTAACATTATAAAATATGCTAGTTTCATTGCGTTCAGAGCATTATGAGGTACAGTTGTATTAATTATTCTAGATATAGTTCAGTTGCAGAAGTATGAAAAACAATGTGTCACTGCCCTTCATACATATGCGGATGTTTTCTCGTTAATACCATAAACTATTCGATGGCCACTGAGATGTGTACTCGTCGGCACAGTAGTGTTTCTAACCTTCAGTTCTTTTTTATAATGGCCAGTCATGTCATTCCTTAAGTTGCGTAAAGATTTAGTCCTTGTGAATTCAACTTTCGGTAGCGTGCCACGCTTTCAAAGGCGCCCCAGACTGCTGAGTTCTCACTCTGTTTCCTAGACGTTATTTATCACGACTAGCGTGTTCGAAAGAAAGACGGCTTTTTACGTTTTGCGCTTAAAATTGCCTTCCTGGACCTTGCTAACAACAGCGTTTTCTCGTGCGTGGTAGCCGCGTGGTCAACCTCGCCTTGTCACGGTTCGCGCGGCTGCCCCCGTCGGAGGTTCGAGTCCTCCCTCGGGCATGCGTGTGTGTGTTGCCCATAGCGTAAGTTAGTTTAAGTTAGATTAAGTAGAGTGTAAGCCTAGGGACTGATGAGCTCAGCGGTTTGGTCCCATAAGAACTTACCACAGAGTTCCTTCTCCTTCAAATTTTGGCTCATAAATCGGTCGCTGCTGGGAGTTTTACGAAATGTTGCCTGTTATGCGGCCGATGCCCAAGTGAGGTACTACGAAAAAGAGAGTCCCTCGGAGGACAGTTCCAACTGTGATTCCTCTGTCTGCATACACAACTCTGCTGCTGGTATGAACACTGTCACTTCATCTCAATGTGCTTCCAATCTCCTCTTACTTAAATAAAGCAGAAAATTCGATTAACATGTAAATTACGTTAATCAATTAGAGATTATCACTAGTAGTATTGTGAATTACATTTCTTGGTGTCAATTAGTTACTCCAATTACTCATGACAAACTGTAATTAGCCTAATCTTGTCCTCAGGGTCACTACAGGTACCACAAGCAAGAGGTCTGAAGTGCATTGTAGGTGCCTCAGTCCCTACTGCTTCTTGAAACTTTGTATGTCAGTTTTCACGATAAAATGGGCGTCTATCTACGAGCGTCTGTCAGGTTTGGTTTTTCAGTATTTCTATGGCACTATCATATATACTTATCAGTGGAAACCCTTCTGGGCGATAACAGCCTCACCTGGCGAGAAATAACTGCTAGTCAACCCGCGGACGATGCATGAAATTGGCTGCCTGGTTGATTTGTGTGAGGGACCAAACAGCGAGTTCATTGGTCCCATCGGATTAGGGAAGGATGAGGAAGGAAGTCGACCGTGCCCTTTCACAGGGACCATCCCGGCATATACCTGAAGCGATTTAGGCAAATCACAGAAAACCTAAATCAGGATGGCTAGATGCGGGTTTGAAACGTCGTCCTCCCGAACGCGAGTCCACCGTGCTAACCACTGCGCCACCTCGTTCGCAGTATCTGTGATAGTGCTGTCCATGTGCAGAACGGGAAAGATGGGCGATCTGTCTGGGTTTGCCCGAGGGAAGTTTGTGACGCCATGGGGGTGCAGCACGAGCATTTCAGACTCTAAAGACAACTTATTGGGTGTTCGAAGAGTGCTGTGGTGAATGTCTTAACATATGGCGAAACCAAGGGGAAACCACGTCCAGACGTCGTGGGATTGGGCAGCCACACGTTATTACAGATGTTGGACACCGTAGACTGGCAGACTGGTAAAACAGGGAGGCAGTGAACTGTGGTGGAACAAACATCAGACTTCAATGCTGGGCAGAGTATAAGTGTGACTGAACGCTCCATACTTACCTCTAATTGCTGAGGTAATGTCGGATGCTATCACAAGATACAATCTACCATGTACTGAACAGTGGCTTAAAGATTTTAGATGCTATACAGTACATGACAGCTCTTACCTGGTAATAACGTCAGACGCTACCACCACAATTACATCTATGAGGATGAGTCAATGAATAAGCCACTAACTAGGATTGAGACATCAGAGCCGCCTGTACCATCCTGAAATTTGTTTTCCTTTTCTACGTGCTGCCTTTGAGAACTTAAACACTGATCCCATAGCTTGACTAAGCCTTAAAAGATTCCAGCACAGAATTCCTGTGGCAGAGTTCGGAATGACTTCTCGGAATATCACAAGATTATTTGGTTCCTTAAACTTTGGCAGCCCACAAGGCCGATGTGTCTCGGGTAGTGAAATACACCTAGAGGAGGAAACAATGTGCCATCACTGAATAACCAGGCCGTACAGGAAACTTCTATTTTGTTACTATTTCTTTGTCGTTCCATGATTCAACTGAATAAAAGTTTCCAGAAAATACAGCTCTAACCATATACGGAACGAATTTCGCTACGGACAGTCCATTGGCTCTCGAAAATCATGGTGTTCTTGTCGGGTGCACACTCGTGGCGTAAGTGCCATCTCTTCCTGCCCGCAGATCATTAATCATAAGCCGCAGAATACTGTGTATCGGATACCATCCGTGCGACAAGTCTTGCCACCATCTAGATACGTACAGACGCGAAATTTAAAACGATTTGCCGTAATCTGTCATGTCAGACTTACGCGTTAAATCAACCTCGTGTATACTGAGCGAGGAAGAAAGAGTATCTCTGGACCTCCTTTTGCGTCATACTCTATCGAAAATAATTCACATTATCCCCATTACTGGCCAGTAATGTTAAGATCAAAGACATAATAAGATTAATTTTAAGAACAAACTTAAATCATACCTACTTGGAAATTAAGACATAAACACATTGAAGGCGCTGATGCAATTGGCTGCTACGCTATGCAGCTCTCAAAGTGTACTTTGAGCAATACGCAAAGTAATTAGAACTTAGAGAAGGAAAGGAATAATCTCAGTGAAATACGAATTTCTTTCGTAACTTAATAACAAAAAATTCAATATCTTCACCAATACAGAAGTCACAAGTGGTTAAAATATTTATATTCATTTTTCTTACATTCTACAACAGCTGCTGGGAAGACAAACAGGCCTACTCATACAAGTCTAATAAAGAAAATGAAATTTTGTGGTTTCATCAAATTTGATTCTAAAAGCAACGGTAATACATTAACAAAGAGTATTATAGTATCAAATATCATGATGTGATTGAACTATAATCACAAGATATTTGTTTATGCAATTGTAGCGAGTTTTTGTTAGAAGATATAAGCCGAAAGTTATTTTATTGTGTTAAAAATTAAACACATAAGCTAGTATGTTTCGCTAACCTTGAAAATTTTAGTATAGATAATATAGACAGATAGGAAAGAGGAAATTAGCCGGTTTCATATATAAATGGTTCGTAAATGTCTCCATCTATACATATGAAAAGGGTAAACTCATATAAGCAAAGTTTACTCTATTTTCTTTTAGAAATAATGTGTCTTATTAATATTTCTGTAGGCTACCATTATTATAATTAACTTATTCTAGTAGTAAAACAATTTATTTGCATACACTTGTCTGTTGAGAGTTAATCTGAAATATTTGCATGCTAGAGCTATGTAACACACACATCAAAACAAGTTTTGTATCACCTCAGTTCCGAAAGTTCCGGAACCTGTACCAAAAAGTGGAATAGAGATGAACATAAAGATCATTTCCGCTCTTTTTATTGCTCTTGAAAATCACACAGTGCATGTTGTATCACCATATAGCGACACCTACAGAGATGGTGACTCAGATTGCTGTACACACAGGTACCTCTAACACGCCACAGCACGTCCTCTTGCATTGATGCATGGCTATTTTCGTCGTGGCATAGTATCCACAAGTTGCCGGCCGCGTTGGCTGAGCGGTTCTAGGCGCTTCAGTCCGGTAGGTTATTTAGGTTTAAGTAGTTCTAAGTTATAGGGGACTGATGACCTCAGATGTTGATGTTAAGTCCCATAATGCTCAGAGCCATGTGAACCATGTCCACAAGTTCACCAAGGTACTGTTCGTCAAGCTTTCCCCCCTCCTCAATGACGATTCGGCGTAGATCCCTCAGAATGGTTAGTGGGTCACGTCGTCCATAAACACCCCTTTTCAGTCTACCTCAGGCATGTTCGAAGTGTTCGTGTCTGAAGAACATGCTGGCCACTCTAGTTGAGTGATGTTGTTATCCTGAAGGAAGTCATTCATAAGATTGCACGACTGGGCGGGAATTGTCGTCCATTGAAGACGAATGCCTCGCCAATATGCTGCCAATATGGTTGCTCTATCGGTCGAATGATGGCATTCACGTATCGTGAAGCCGTTACGACGCCTTCCATGATAACCAGCGGCGTCGTCGGCCCCACATACTGCCATCCCAAAACAGCGGGGTACCTCCACCTCGCTGCACTCTCAGGACAGTGTGTCTAAGGCGTTTGGCCTGACTGGGTTGCCTCCAAACACGTCTCCGACGATTGCCTGGTTGAAGGCATATGCGACACTCTTCGGTGAAGAGTACGTGATATCAATCCTGAGCAGTCCATTCGGCATGTTGTTGGGCCCATCCGTACTGCGCTGCTTGATGTCGTGGTTCCAATGGTGGACCTCCCCATGGAAGTCGGGAGTGAAGTTGCGCATCATGCAGCCTGTTATGCACAGGTTGAGTCATAATACGACGTCCTTTGGCTGCCCGAAAAGCATTATTCAACATGGTGGCGTTGCTGTCAGGGTTCCTCCGAGCCATAATCCGCAGGTAGCGGTCATCCACTGCAGTAGTAGTCCTTGGGCTGCCTGAGAGAGGTATGTCATCGACAGTTCCTGTCTCTCAGTATCTCCTCCGTGTTCTCTTGTTGAGAGCCCTTCCCAGCACAAAGTAACAATGAGGAGGTGATTGAACCGCGGTATTGACCGCCTAGACATGGTTGAACTACAGTCAACACGAGCCGTGTACCTCCTTCCTGATGGACACACTGGAACTGATCGGCTGTCTGACCCCCTCCGTCTAATGGGCGCTGTTCATGCATGGTTGTTTACATCTTTTGGCGGGCTTAGTGACATCTTTGAACAGTCAAAGGGACTGTGTCTGTGATACAATATCCACAGTCAACGTCTCTCTTCTGGAGTACTAGGAACCAGGGTGATGCAAAACTTTTCTTGATATGTGTTTAACGTCCGTTACGGTTAACAGTTCAAATATTTCACTTCAGTCTTTCTGAATGTTACTTCTGAAAATATTGTGCCATGTACTCGAAAACTGGATCACCTTTCTCTGCAATGTTTTAAAGCACTGAATACTGAGGTGGCTAAAATACACTCCTCGAAATTGAAATAAGAATACCGTGAATTCATTGTCCCAGGAAGGGGAAATTTTATTGACACATTCCTGGGGTCAGATACATCACATGATCACACTGACAGAACCACAGGCACATAGACACAGGCAACAGAGCATGCACAATGTCAGCACTAGTACAGTGTATATCCACCTTTCGCAGCAATGCAGGCTGCTATTCTACCATGGAGACGATCGTAGAGATGCTGGATGTAGTCCTGTGGAACGGCTTGCCATGCCATTTCCACCTGGCGCCTCAGCTGGACCAGCGTGCAGACCGCGTGAGACGACGCTTCATCCAGTCCCAAACATGCTCAATGGGGGCAGATCCGGAGATCTTGCTGGCCAGGGTAGCTGACTTACACCTTCTAGACCACGTAGGGTGGCACGGGATACATGCGAACGTGCATTGTCCTGTTGGAACAGCAAGTTCCCTTGCCGGTCTAGGAATGGTAGAACGATGGGTTCGATGACGGTTTGGATGTACCGTGCACTATTCAGTGTCCCCTCGACGATCACCAGAGGTGTAAGGCCAGTGTAGGAGATCGCTCCCCACACCATGATGCCGGGTGTTGGCCCTGTGTGCCTCGGTCGTATGCAGTCCTGATTGTGGCGCTCACCTGCACGGTGCCAAACAGGCATACGACCATCATTGACACCAAGGCAGAAGCGACTCTCATCGCTGAAGACGACACGTCTCCATTCGTCCCTCCATTCACGCCGGTCGCGACACCACTGGAGGCGGGCTGCACGATGTTGGGGCGTGAGCGGAAGACGGCGTAACGGTGTGCGGGACCGTAGCCCAGCTTCATGGAGACGGTTGCGAATGGTCCTCGCCGATACCCCAGGAGCAACAGTGTCCCTAATTTGCTGGGAAGTGGCGGTGCGGTCCCCTACGGCACTGCGTAGGATCCTACGGTCTTGGCGTGCATCCGTGCGTCGCTGCGGTCCGGTCCCAGGTCGACGGGCACGTGCACCTTCCGCCGACCACTGGCGACAACACCGATGTACTGTGGAGACTTCACGCCCCACGTGTTTAGCAATTCGGCGGTACGTCCACCCGGCCTCCCGCATGCCCACTATACGCCCTCGCTCAAAGTCCGTCAACTGCACATACGGTTCACGTCCACGCTGTCGCGGCATGCTACCAGTGTTAAAGACTGCGATGCAGCTCCGTATGCCACGGCAAACTGGCTGACACTGACGGCGGCGGTGCACAAACGCTGCGCAGCTAGCGCCATTCGACGGCCAACACCGCGGTTCCTGGTGTGTCCGCTGTGCCGTGCGTGTGATCATTGCTTGTACAGCCCTCTCGCAGTGTCCGGAGCAAGTATGGTGGGTCTGACACACCGGTGTCAATGTGTTTTTTTTCCATTTCCAGGAGTGTATAAACAATATTTTTAAGTAAAAAGATGCCTTGGATTTAACATCACCAGTGTTACGCGACAAGGAATGAAATGTGCGTCTATATATCATAAAATTTGTAAAAATTTCTACTAGAAAATGAGACGGGGATTAGTGATCATGATTTCATTATAGCAGCTACGGTAACGAAAGTTAATAAATCAGTTGAGAAGGCTAGGAGATCGTTTCTGCTAGAGAGAGAGAGCATCTCAATTAGACGATGAAATGACAACACTTAGTTCCAGTTAGATGCACGTAGAGGAATTGTGGACAAAGTTTAAACATAATGTAAATCGTCGTCTGGAGAACTATGCGCCTAGTAAGACCCACGGTGACTTAACAATGAAATTCAGAAAATGCTGAGCAACCAAAGGCTGTTGACTCTCGGTTTAAAAGCGAACGCGGCAATGACAACACGCAGAGCTTAACAGAGGTTCGTGTATCCGTGAAAATATCTATGTAAGACCGAAAAGCTTATGCATGCGAAGGACAAGAGTTTTACTAAGCAACGTTCGTGCGAATCTCAGCTGGCCCTTTTCTCATATGATATACTACGAACTATGAATGAAGGGCAACAGGCAGATTCCATAGTTTTGGATTTCCGGATTGCATTTGACATGGTATCAGACGGCAGACTGTTAACTAAGGTACGAGTAAAGCGAATCCTCCATTTAAGCCACGCACTGCTAACACGGTGTGTGATTTCGGGAACGCCGGCCGTTGTGGCCGAGCAGTTCTAGAAGTTTCAGTCTGGAACCGCGCTGCTGCTACGGTCGCAGGTTAGAATCCTGCCTCGGGGATGGATGTGTGTGATGTCCTTAGGTTAGTCAGGTTTAAGTAGTTCTAAGTGTAGGGGACTAATGACCTCATAGTGCTCAGAGCTATTTGAACCATTTCGGGAACGAGTGAGCAGTTGGCAGTGATTTCTAAGCCAAGGTACTTGAAGATCTTTATCTTCGGCAGATCGATGCCATAGGTTTTGACGGCGTCTTATATTATTTGCGTCAGTTGACAGATATTCAGTCTCTTCGTAAACAGACTCCTTTAAAGATAAATAGTTAACAATATTTTTGATCTCGCATTTTTGTAATCCGAACTGTCGAAGGTACTTCTCGTCTTCAGCAGCCAGAAGAAAACTGTCAACATTTCCAGTGACCGTGTCCATTAACACGATGGAGGGAAGGGGGAAAGAGCTTCTCGTTGACGGATAACCACAGAAACAAGAAAGTCACCTGCAATTTCAGCAGCGAATAATACTCGGCTTTTAGGATTGTGGCACGGGGGTATACCATAAAGCATATAAGATCACGCGGACGTCTGGCGATATGGCCCAAGGAGGCAAAATGGATGTGCTCAGACATCCTACAGTGTTTCACTATAAGCAAGAGAGTTGCATGTATACCGTCAGCGTCTATTGGTTTCCGAGTAAGACAGGACACTGTATGTGCGTGGTTCCTTCAGTATTCCGTTTTTGCATGAAGTTTTAACCTCGTCAATTTTGTCCACCTTTTACTGCGTCCCTCATCAAATTCGACCATCATCGTGGCAGAGGACAAGCAGCTCAGGTCAAAAGTGTTTTTGCGCGATGCCAGATGGAAAGAAAACGAAGAAGCTCTTACCTAGTCTCACGGATGTCAGCACGTCAAAATGTACTGAGAAGTCGAAGGTGTAATATACCCGTTTTCGCTCAAAATACCCGTGTTATCGGTTCTGAAAGATTGACTTTTAAGTATCTGATTAATATCGTTTCCGTAGTTTATTGATTGTAGTCAGTTGTCAAATATTTCTCTCAGATTTCTATGCTAAATTCATATCCGTCATGTTGTTCAGAATCCAACAATGAGCTAACTTTTATATTACATACTCGACAAATACATTCACTTCGGTTTCTTGGAATACTTTTCTTCCAGGTACAACTCATCTCAGTCAAGACACTAACTTCTTTCAGCTGACTACCAAAACTTCACAAGTAGTACAAAAATAGTTATTGTCAAAATATAGCGTGATGGATATGAATGTTACAAATCCGGGTCCGCGCAGAGTTTGTGGTGCAATGTCATGGATCGTGTGGCCCTTCCAGCTGGAGGTCCGAGTCCTCCCTCGGGCATGGTTGTTTGTGTTGTTCTTACCATAAGTTAGATTGAGTTAGTTTACGTAGTGTGTAAGGCTTGGTACAGATGACCTCAACTGTTTGGTCCCTTAGGAATTCACTCACATTTTAACATTTAAACCAGTCCTGGATTCAAAATATTCTTAAATATTTATCTTTAAATCTGTACAGTTAAGAAAATATTTTAAATTTATTATGATTATTTGAACCACTCTAGAAAACAAACTAATATAAATTCTCGTTTGAGATTTTAATAAAATTTTAGAACAGAAAAAATATTTGTATTCGACTTAATGAAATACATTTGTTTATGAAAATAAGAGAAAAGTCCGATATCCGCACGTCGAAAACTTAAACACTGCTTACTCATCTAGCCTGATGACATTTTAAAGGAACGTGGACGCTGATGGGTCCCCCTTCCAACGCGATTGTCTCTAATGGACCATACTCCCTGTATACACACATTTACAGGACCAATTTCGCTTATTTTGTGCCCAAACTTGAACACGACGTATTCCAGGGAAGTGCTTAACAACGTCGGTAATAAGCCGCTTGTCAACTGGCGCAGAGGTGACTGATCTTGATGACACTTAACATACGTTAAGATCACTGTTAACAGGTAAAAACATAGTCTCGTGCTAATGCGTCATGACATATAGTTCTTTAGTAATACAGCAGTCTAGTTCTTTTTGGTCGTTGTAGCAAATAGGATAAAATTGATATTAAGCTGCGAAGTTTTGCAGGGGTGTTTGCTTTAAAACCTTAATAGGAAAAGAAAGCAGCAGAGCTTAATGCAGCACGAAAAGTTAAGAACGTAACTTCAACTATACCTTAGCGGAAAGTCGCTGTAATGCGTAAAGCTACCTGAGGGGTATTTACACACAAAGCGAATGGCTGGGTTATTGCAGCGCAAGTGAAGTTGCTGGCAGAATTTTTTTACCTGAATAAATATAGGATTTTGTTTCTCCTGCTGAATATCGTTTTACTGTTCTTTAGTTCAACGCTATACTTGCACTACAGTTCTCGATAGCAACAGGGCTCGCTTCATTGTCTTAGGAGGTTGTGATGTACTAGGATTCCCCGCTTTTTTTTAAAAAAAGAAAAGGAAACGTATTTCGACGGAAATACAGTGCGTACGGTACAGAACTATGACGTAACAATGAAAACGGCTGTTGTCATTTGTGTTGAAGCAGAGCCTCAAAATAGCGACTTCTAATCTTCCTCCTGTCGTTTGCGTGGTACAGTCTGTGAATAACATTGTCGCTACAGGAAATATAGCGCCGATCTAAATTCATTGTCAACTGCGTCAGGTGTACGGCAGAATGTCATCAGCAAACTGATATTTCACCGCTGATGTAGGCGACTTTCCAAAGGTTGTCAAAGTGTCGATATTCAAGAAGACAATGGACAGTCTTTCCCGGTATACAAGCAGCAATCGATGTACTGCCATCACATTGGATCTCCGGTCAAGACGAAGTCAAAACAGAATTTATTGGTGCAGAAAGTGATGTGCTCGGTGCCCGGGAAAGGAAGCCGCTCTGTTCATTGACTTCGTGCCCAGAAGTGAAACTGTGCATGCTCACCGTTGACGTAAAATATTGCTGAAACTGCAGTATGTCATCCAAAACAAGAGTCACCGAATACTCAGTTCATTGTGTTGTGCTGATATGTACAGGGACAGAGTGCCTCTTGGTCAGGACAGTCAAGGAAGTGGGCATTTGACATGAGCTTCTGTAAATAAAATAGTTGAAGTCTGACTTCCAATATTCTTTAGACGAAATGCATATTGGTGTCCGGAGATGAAACTGCGAGGCTGTCAGCTTGTCACGGTTTGTCATATATTAACTACTTATTGACTTATTCGTTGTTAAGCTTGGCACTGTTGGGAGTAAGAAGAGCACTCAAAGACAGAAAACTAGACACAACACAGGCGGCAGGCGTTCAGGGTAGCATTTAGGTTACCTCAGGAAAATACACTGCGCAATAAAGTTACAGGATCACTTTTTCTGAACTCCTTAATTATCACTCGTTCCGACACGGAAGTCTTGAATTTGGCTCAAGAGTGCCTACACTTTTCCTCTGTAATGGTGCAAATGTGTGACCCCTGCGACGTCGTCCTCGGGCTTGGCGATGCTTCAAACAGCAAGTGAAATAAATGCGAAAAGAGGCATGAGCTCATAGATTGCTGCAAGCCTTAGGGTGCGTTAATTATGTCACACTGCCAACAAATTTCACAAAATTTCTCCCCAACACCACCGTGGATGTTTCATACGACAGAGAAGTCGCCATATCCCCTCTTACACAGTTCACCCCTTTTTTGACGCCTCTGCGATGTAGGTCAGAACCACGACACTCAGCGTTCAAATCGTGCAGTTCCCTTATGGATGGGCGAGGAAAACGTCTCACACACACCACTGCTCAGAATCATCAGAAAAGGTCTTGGGGGATGTCACGGTATGAAACCACCTCTCTCTTGATTCCCACACATTTCGCCGTAGACACGACAGTTTGTATTGCGATGAGCAACAGTACGACACTGCTGCCACCACCACGGCGTTTCCATCCTACTCTGAGGAGAACGCGGGCTGCAACTCTACTGAACATGTTCTCATCCCTTTGGAGTGCAGTGAGATCGTAGTTTTTGCTCTGTTATAGTGGGTGTAGCCACTAGAGACCATTGAAAACCGTTCGTCGAAATTTGAACGTGATCCGAAGCAACAAAAGTGTTTCACGCCTTTTCAGTGCTTCTGTTTCGCGCCCGCCTGTGGCGTGATCACTGGGGGCGCAACATTAGCGCATGTGCATGAATAAAACGAAAAGGAGTCCCTCTGAGACCTTCCGTAACGTCCTCAATGCTAGCCATGCACGTTTGTTGAGCACTTCTAAATGTGTCTGTCGAAAAATTCGACACCAGATCGATCTCGAGGCTGTTGTAGCACCTGAAGGTAGGCAAACCCAACCTAAGGGTTGTCGAATGGGTTGCCTAACCAGCAGACGCAAGAGTAGCCACGAGGCTGAATCTGTGTCGAAATTTTTAGACCTTGACGCATTCATTCTGAATGGCAGTGTGTCTGAAATATTTTCCTCGGCCACCCACGATAAAATTGCGTGATTTCAAAGCTGGGTATCGCTGTACTGACCTCTATCGCAGAGTCGTCAAAAGAAGGGGGAGATGTGGGTGAGAGAGGGTGTGACGACCTCCCCATCATGTAACACATCACGATGGCGTTGGGCAGAATTGTGGTGAAATCTGGTGCCAATGTGACATCATTAATGCACCTTGCAGCTCACATGAACGTCTGAGCTGTGGACTTTTTTGCGCAAGTGTCGACATCTCGTAGTTCGAAGCGTGGCCAAACCAGAGGGTGACGTCGCAGGACGTTACGGTTTTGCACCATTACAGAGGAAGGCTGTAGGCAACGTTGATCCAAATTTCAATATAATGCTTCGGAATGGGACACAATTACATGCTTTAAAAAAGTGATCTTTTAATTTTGTTACGCAGTATAGTAACGAAGAATTCGCTCTTGACAACTGTCTCGGGACTGAAGTTTCAGTTCAGGGAATTAACTGGCAACTAATTACACCGCATAGAGGCTGTTGCAACGTGCTACAGTAGACGGCAGTCGGAAGCAACCACTTCTTAGCATATGCAGCAAGTATGATTCTTGCTCTGAGATCGGTAACGTCAATGGCTTCACTCAGTTTAGAGTGAGATGCGAATCACAGCAAAACTGAGGAAACAGCGACCCACACAGTCTTCACCATGAGTTTGGAGTAGAGTGACGTAAAGTAGTATTAGGAAGCTCAGTAACTTTAGCTTTCCGCTGAACGCAGTTGCTGCCAAACATGGAGTCTGTTAATGTAATGGCCAGGAACACTCCACTTACAGAATAGAAAAAGTAAGGGACTTAGATGCGGTTGGCCGGAAGCACCATGGAAATGCAAGGCCTCACATCAGACTGGTAGAAGACTGAAGTACCGGAATGGTTGGTGGGCCCGGGTCCTTAAAAAACACTGGATTTCTGTAGTTAAAGGAATCCTCAGTCAGAACGCTTGAATGCCAACTCTGTGTCGCTAGACACCAGCCTCGGGTAAACTCCAATTTAGGCCTGTTTCTCTCTTGGAATAGTGGTCTAAAAACGTTGGTAGTTTACGATGTTGCTGGTGATTGCTACTTCTATTATCCCTCGCCCTGCGACTCTGACGGATGCTACTGGTGTACCAACAGTAAAATACTTTGCGTTTTCTCGGGTGTTGAAACAGCATTCAGATTATTAGCTTAGTCTGAAGCTAATAAACAAGAGCTATTCAGACCCTTGAGTTCCTTGATAATCCTACAGTATCCTTATCAACTCTCAAAAGCTGCACCTCTAGTATGTGTAATGTGATAGTTTTTGGCGCTAATCCATTCAGTCAGCCTGCCATCATTGGAAATTTGTCTTTGTGCATCAGCATCTGACTGCTCGGAAATTCCAGACAGAATTGAACAAATCTTAAGTGTTCATACGCTTCTTCTATACTATGATAGGACCCGACAGATGGTCATCCATATCTACATGTACGTGATTACTCTGCTATTCACAATAAAGTGCCTGGAAGAGGGTTCAATGAACCACCTTCAAGCTGTCTCTCTAGCGTTCCAATCTCGAACACGGGAAGAACGAGCGCTTCAATTTTTCAAATGGCTCTGAGCACTAGGACTACTTAAACCTAACTAACCTAAGAACATCACACACATTCATGCCCGAGGCAGGATTCGAACCTGCGACGTAGCGGTCTCGCGGTTCCAGATTGTAGCGCCTAGAACCGCTTGGCCACTCTGGCCGGCTCTAAAATTTTTCTGTGCGAGCTCTGACTTCTCTTATTTTATCAAATGGTTCAAATGGCTTTAAGCACTATGGGATTTAACATCTGAGACCATCAGCCCCTATACTTGGAACTACTTAAACCTAACTAACCTAAGG
This sequence comes from Schistocerca gregaria, assembly GCF_023897955.1. Classification (NCBI taxonomy): domain Eukaryota; kingdom Metazoa; phylum Arthropoda; class Insecta; order Orthoptera; family Acrididae; genus Schistocerca; species Schistocerca gregaria. Next base: position 601,070,258 of record NC_064923.1, on the reverse strand, counting down.
ACGTCACACACATCCATTCCCGAGGCAGGATTCGAACCTGCGACCGTAGCAGCAGCGCGGTTCCGGACTAAAGCGCCTAGACCCGCTCGACTTAAATGATGATCATTTCTCCCTATGTAGGTGAGTGCCAAAAAAATGGTTTTGCAATCGGAGAACAAAACTGGTGATTGAAATTTCGTGAGAAGATCCCGTCGCGACGAAAAACTCCTTTGTTTTCATCATTGCCACTCCAATTGACGTATCATGTCTGTGGCTCTATCTCCCATATTTCGCTATAGTAAAAATCGAGCTGCCCTTCTTTGCACTTTTTCGATGTCATCCGTCAGTTCCACCTAATGCGGATCCCACACCGCACAGTAGTACTTCAGAATAAGGCAGACAAGCGGGGTGTAAGCAGTCTCTTTAGTACTCGTTGATCTGTTGCACCTTTTAAGCGCTCTGCCAATGAATAGCAGTCTTTTATTTGTTCTACCCACAATACTATCTATGTGATCGTTCCAATTTAGGTTATTTGTAATTCTAATTCCTAAGTTGAATTTACAGCCTTCAGGCCTTCACGCGTTATCGAAATTTAGTAGATTTCGTTTAGTACTCATATGAATAACTTCACACTTCATGAAAAGATGGTAGTTTTACTGCCGGAACATAGTCCGAAAAATAAGGAGAAAGAGTAAGTGATGCACGCCATTGCTGGCTGGAAGTTGGTGTCAGAGAGAGAGAGAGAGAGAGAGAGAGAGAGAGAGAGAGAGAGAGAGAGAGAGAGCATCCCTTCTGGCTGCAGCACTCCGGGAAGCGGCCAACAGTCAACAGACAGTCTCTCCCACTCCTCATTGGTAACTCACGACTGTGCATAGTGGGTTTGTCATCACGTTCCGCAGGAACAAACTAACTAAAGCAGCAGTCCTACTCGATATGTACTCCGTAATAAATTGCACTGAACGTTTGCAGGTGAATATAACTGAAAAATTAGGAATTAAAATTTGTAAAACTTCTTAGACTGTGTGGGTTACCTACTCAGATCCATGACTTTACTCGGCCACATCCGTCCCGAAAAACAACTGTTTATCACTAAAGCCATGCAGTCACGCATTAGTTTAGTTTCATGTGGACTTCGTTTCATTACCATAACAGGTCATCACTCGCAATTGTTTTCTGATAAAAGTCTGATGGAAAAAGGCAAGGTTTCTTCTCGTATTGCTCGGTGCATCACTCCTGCATTATGTACTACGAACCGAATTCAAATAATTACATACTGCTTGTCAATAGCCTTCTTCAGAGTTAATTACCTTATTTAATTATTTAGAGTACCCTCTGTTTATCTTCACAACTTGACGAGTAAACATTTTAGCAGTAACAATGTAGATATATATTCATGTGCATACACAATCAATCTATTCAGCAAACATCGGTAACCTACAGGGGTGGAACAAAATGACTTGAATGTTGAAACATCTTTCACGCAACTCACATATCTATTTAAAATTAAAGGTATTGTGTTATATCTCAGCTTCATTACTTAAGTCATGTGCTTTTACATTTACATATGTAATACGAGTTGAATGCTATCGTAAGTCGACATTTCCGAGCACTACGAGAAATGCTATTGGAGAGCAAATGTGTGAGCGACACAGGCTCTTTCAGTTAAGGTGTTTTCCCTGTAACTTACAAAACAATAAACGAAAGTAGTATTTATTCAGACAGATAAATGAATCAAACGTTGCTCTTTCTCCGAAGTTATGAACAAACAATTACAGCAACGAGATATACTTTCTTAAATAGAACATTAGTTCTTTAAAAACTATTTAAAAATTACAAAAAAATTTAAAATGGATATACAGGATATAAAATCCCATCTGAGGCCTGCGATCATTTTTATGTTAATAATTGGCAGCCAATGCTGTACAATCGCAATAAAGTCATGAGATGTTCAATTGACCGTTTTATTAAAACAGTATGTTCTAATTTATTTGTTTATTAAAACAATATGTTCTAATAAAAGAGTCCATTGAACATATCAAGCAATTGTACAGCATTGGTTGCCAATTATTAAAATTATAATTGTCTAGAGCAAAAAATACACAACATTAAAATCTCAGCACTCAGTGTGAAATATTATGTCAACGTATAGAATGTAATCGGACCACGTGGTCTATATAACGTGGTATGTATCCGTGTAACGGATAACTTCAGTAAAGTGCTGGTTATACGAACGAGGTATAAAAGGCTGATTCTGAACCATGGGTATTGAAAATGCAGCCAAGTATAAAATATTTGCCCTTCACCATTACAAAATGTTGCTTGTCAAAACCAAGCGGTGAAATGTAAGTATGCCATGTAGGTCTAATGTGACTGAGGCCAATTAGAAGCCATTAAATCCATGGGTGGTCTGAAGATGGTTTTTATATTAGCTTAGATTAGATTAGTACTTGTTCCATAGATCATGAATACGTCACTTCGTAATGATGTGGAACTTGTCAGGTTAATAAAAGGTGTCTATACAAGATATTACATTAGACAAAATATTACATGACACTTAATATTTTTTAATTTTTGCGGGGGTTGGGAAATTACCCATTTATTAAATAAAAAAATTCATCTAATGAGTAGAAGGAGTTGCCATTAAGAAATTCCTTTAATTTCCATTTAAATGCTATATGGCTATCTGTCAGACTTTTGATGCTATTAGCTAAGTGACCAAAGACTTTTGTGGCAACATAAATTACCCCCTTCTGAGGCAAAGTTGGATTTAACCTTGAGTAGTGAAGATCATCCTTTCTCTAGTGTTGTAGCCATGTACACTGCTATTAATTTTGAATTCGTTTGGAGTGTTAATAACAAATTTCATAAGTGAATACATATATTGTGAGGCTACAGCGAAGATCTCTAGCTCTTTAAATAAGTGTCTGCAGGATGATCTTGGATGAGCTCCAGCAATTATTCTGATTACACGTTTTTGTGCAATGTACACTATTTTACTCAATGATGAGTTACCCCAGAATATGATGGCATAGGAAAGCACAGAGATGGAAAATAGGCATGGTAAGCTAATTTACTCTGATGTATATCGCCAAAATTTGCAATGACCCTAATAGCATAAGTAGCTGAACTCAAAAATTTCAGCAGATCCTCTGAGCGGTTTTTTTTTTCAGTTCAATCCGTAATCAATGCATACACCTAGAAATTTTGAATATTCTACCTTAGCTACCGATTTCTGATCGAAGTCTATATTTATCAATGGTGTCATTCCATTTACTGTGTGGAACTGTGTATACTGTGTTTTGTCAAAGTTTAATGAGAGCCCATTTGCAGAGAACCACTTAATAATTTCCTGAAAAACATCGTTTACAATTTCACCAGTTAGTTCTTGTCTGTTGGGTGTGACAGCTATACTTGTATCGTCGGCAAAAAGTACTAGCTTTGCATCTTCGTGAATATAGAATGGCAAGTCATTAATATATACTAAGAACAGTAGAGGACCAAACACCGAACCTTGCTGCACCCCATTCTTGATTGTTCCTCAGTTTGAGAAATCACCAGTTTTTTGCCTATTATGTAAACTGCTTATTTCAACTTTCTGCAATCTTCCAGTTAGGTATGATTTAAACCATTGGAGCACTGTCTCATTCATACCACAGTGCCTGAGCTTATCTAGAAGTATTCCATGATTTACACAAACGCAGCTTGTTACCAAATTTTAATCTTGTATATTATTTGAGGTATAGATATGAGATACAGACAATTATCAAAAAAATTTAAGGAATGTTTCTTAAAAACTTTAAGGACTTTATAAGATCACTCTTCTCGTTTCAAATAATTTCAGGTTTTATTAAGACATTAGTTTTTCTGTCATGCAAGTAATACAATTAAGTCAACTGTGTATGAATCAACTTAAATCCAATACCTAGCAATTTTGGTTAAGAGCTATAGAAATGTTCAGAGTTTTAGGGCTGGGTACAACATGCTGTACGTAACTTCTATGTTCAGACAGATGTTCTGGTGGCGGAACGCCTATCTAACGGAAATTACGACCCGCTTACCAGAGGTAAAGCTACTCCCGTCACTGAGCGATATGTTCCTCGATGTGCTGTTTCAGTTCATTTGCGGTCGCGAATTCTGTTGAATAAATATGATTCCTTAGATATCCCAACGAAAAGAAATCTACCGGTGTTAAATCGACCGACTGGGCGAGCCACTCGCTAGGATGAAGGCGTCTCAACCACGTTCCAGGACAGTTCGTGCACAACATCATGTACAGAATCGGTTCAGTGACCATCGTGCTGCCTACGCATACCGTCTCCAGTGCCTAGACTGACATTTCATGAAGAACTCCTTAATCGTCGACAATCAAAGCTCGATACATCTCACCTGTCACAGTACCTGTGAACTAGTGTGGACCTATGGTTTCGTCTTCATGGATTCCGTACAACCCGTTAATGGATCATCTCCTTTGGCAATCGTGGTCACCTACCCAACTAGGATTTTCTGTGGCCCAGTGGTGCAAATTATGACGTTTAACTGCATCATAATCCGCGAACAAGGATTCATTAGACTTCGTGTGCCATACAGAATGAAATTATTCACTCTTGCTTACATATGGACTTAAGGAAAATCACATACGCGGAAGAACAGTGTATAATTTTGGTCTGATTGCGTAAATACAATAAACTCAAAAGAGTGACCTCGTTGAGTATAGGAACTAGTAAACGCTTCAACTAGTATGGTTACACGGGTATGTGCTTTTCATTACATTGTGCTAAGATTTCTGTTCCGTATATTATTCAGCACAACCAATTCCGTTGCATACCGCAACTCTGTTGTCTAAGGCTTATCTAGGCGGACGGGGACCGAGTGGATCCTTTGAAGTTTTATCTTCCACTTTCCAATAGAATGTGTGGGCTGCAGCTAGGTGTCAACACCCTGTCAAATAAGACCGCTCGTGTAACAAGTCCCACAGACCTAGGGATATTTAAGAATTGTAACGTCTTCAGTAACAAATGCAGGCTGTTGATCACAGCGTGTTTCTATTGGTTGGAAGGAAAGATGGATTTTTGAAAAGTGTCACCTATTTACAATCAAAAGAGTGTATATGGATTGCAGGAATTTTAAAATCTGGTAAGCGGTTACGAAATGGGGCACTGATAATGTCAAGTGACAAACCTGCAGAAGGCCAAACCCATTGGGGAATATACCACTGAGATTAAACTCCATGCCATATTAAACTATAGTAAAGGTCTTCTGACTTACAGGGACCTCGTGGACATCCACAAAGAAGACCTGAAGGTTGAGTGGGCCCAATAAGGTATTTCAGATGTGCATAATATTATGAAAAGGGTGGCAGGCGATCTAATTAAATCCAAATCGTTCATCCTCACTTTTAATAGCACAAAACTCACAGAATATACTAAGGTGTGTTTTCTTCACTTAACTGTGTGCGTCCCCAAGCCAATACGCTGCTTTAAATGCCAGGGCTTTGGGCACACCGCTCTTGGATAGAAAGGAGAAGCCCTTTGTCGCAAATGTGGTAAGGATGCCCACGAAGGAGTCGGACGTTCATCTCCTCTAAAGTGTGTGAATTGCTCTAGGTCTCACCCACTCTAGAGTAAGAACTGTTGTTTCTTTCTTGAGGAACGTAAGGTACAGGAGTTAACACTGATCCCCTATGGTGGGGCCAAAAAGATTTATAAGACTAATGCAGCCCCTCCTTTGCTTCAGTTGTTAAAAATCCAGTACAGAAAACCGATGCTGCTGCTCAAACGGAGGTTACTAGTGTTAGCACTAGTACCTTCGTTTGCCAATGTACTTGAGCTGCTGCAGTTACTTCACAATCCATACTTCCTCCCATAATATCAGTCAAGACCATGGTCGCTAACGCTGAGGAGCTTCCTGATCCTCAAAAGGTTCAGTCTGGTCCACTGTCCGGCTCTGAGACTACCACTGACGCGGTTGTGGCTCAGAAGCCTACCCAGGGTAAAGTAATCAACAGTCAAGCTTCCGCCAACGACGCAACCGGGAAGTAAACAGTCTGATGATCTCGACATCATCCTATCTGAAGTCTCTCTTGATTCTTCTATAATTCTGTACCTTGATGTCGGACTGATTCAATCATCCCACCCCAAGGCTAAGCCTCCATCAATTATAGGCTCTCTTCCCCGAAGGTAAGACAGGCTGAAAGTGCAGCCCTCGTGATAGATGGCTTCCATTTTACAGTAAAACATTCGTGATTTATGGACATGTGTTGAGCAACTGAAACTGCAAGGGCAGGAACGTCCGCTGTGCCTGCGTTTGCAAGAAACTCATTTTAAAGCCACTGACGCTGCTGTGCTGTGGGACAAAACCCTCCACCAAAAGGATAACCTGGTTGGGGAAAGGGCCAAGGGAGGAGTCACTGTGTTTTGTCAATAACGGCACGATTCCTATGCTTCTCCCCTCCCCCCTGGTAACTGACCTGCAAGCAGTTGCCACAGAAATTCATGTTTTTCGGAGAATAATTGGTTGCTCACTCTATCTCCCTCCACAAGATGCTATAGACTCTGGTCTTTAACATATCTTACACAAAAACTATCGCGAACGGTTCTCCTATTGAGAGACTTTAATGTCCATCATATCTTGTGGTGCTCGCCCTCTGCTTGCCCTCAGGGTCGGATTTTGGAGAGCCTCATGACGTCTCGCGAGTTGTGCATCAACAGACTCGTTTCTGTGCTGCTACTGGATGATTCTCAGCCGTGGACCAGTCTTTTTGATCTTCAACCCTCGCAGACTCTGTTCAGTGGCATGTCATTGACAACCTTGAGTCCAGTGACCACTCTGCACTCTTCATTCACCTACTGGATGGAGCATTGCGTGAAGATTGGCCACCGAAATGGATGTTCAGAAGGACTAATTGGATTCTGTACAGCTACCTGCCTGTGTTTGAACATCATTACAGCGTTCAAGAATGGGTGAACCATGTGACATGAGTGATCCATCACGCAGCTGACTTATCCATACCAAAGTCCTTAGGTTATCTCAAAAGGCGGTCAGTACCTTGGTGGACAGATGAGTGACATTCAGCATGCGGCCCTTCGACCGTTTAACTACAGTCCAACAGCATAGGATCTCACACCCTTTCGGGTATTTAGAGCCAAGGCTCGACGGGTCATTAAATAGAGCAAGAAAAGGTATGGGAAGCGTTCCTGACCTCCATCAACTGTTCCACTTGTTCTACAAAAATACTGGAAGCCATCATGAGTACTTCTGGTAAATACAGTCGTTTACCAATAGTAGCTGTACTGAAACAGAGCGTCTCAACCAACCACCAGAGATACTGCACAGATCCTGGCAGAGAATTTTGCAAAAACTACTGCCGAAGCCAGTACCTGTAATTTCACCACTACTGTGCGACTGCAGGGAGGGTCAAATTGGATTTCAGATCCCACAATTCTGAGTCTTACTACTGCTCTTTCTGCATGCGGAAACTGAAATCTGCACTGTCTAAGACTCTTGACACTGCACCCAGTCATGACCGAATCCGGTACTGCATGATATGGCAGACAGGTCACTTACCCAACTTTTAGAAAGAGGCAATTCTGATACCTCTCCTTAAACCAGGAAAGGAATCCACATGACCCAGTAGCTACCTAAGTGTCACCTTAATGAGATGTGTAGGAAAGATCCTGGAATGCATGGGTAAGCGTCATCGGTCTGATTCTTAGGGACCGGGCAAATACTTAGCCGATTTCAGTTCGGTTCAAATGGCTCTGAACACTATGTCACTTAACTTCTGAGGTCATCAGCCCCCTAGAAATTAGAACTACTTAAACCTAACTAACCTAAAGACATCACACAGATCCATGCCCGAGGCAGGATTCGAACCTGCGACCGTAGCGGTTGCGCGGTTCCAGACTGTAGCGCCTAGAACCGCTCGGCCACCCCGGCCGGCTTTCAGTTCGGATTACGGATTTTTGACAACGTGGCCCTCCTGGAGGAGGCTATCCAGCAGGCGCTTTTCTACGTAAACATCAATGTCGTGGTATATTATTTGATATCAATAGGGTATACATCACTACTTGGAGACATAGTATTTTAGTGCTGCTCTATCAATGGGGCTTTCATAGCCACCTCCCCATTTTCATAGCGTCCTTCCAGTCTAAGGGTATTTTTAGGCCACAAGTTGGTGCCATGCTGTCGAATCGTTTTGAGCAGTGAAATGGTGTTCCTCAGGCCAGTATTTCCATAGCCATAAAGAGTACCACATTTACACACTTCTGTTTTAATGCAGCATTTTCTGACATTTTGTATGAGAACAGCAGCTATCTAGCTGTCTTTACGAATGGGTCTAAACGGAGGACTATGTTTGTTGCTCTGTTGTGTTCTCGGTCGTATCCTCATTGTCTGACCGCTTCCAGACTTTATTATCTTCGACACAGAATTTGTATGCGATCTTGCGTGCACTGGAGCAGATGACATATTCTTCCATCTTCAAATGCTAAATTCCTTGTCTTTTCCAATTATCTGAGTGCCTTCACTCAGTACAATATATGCACCCAGCAAATAGAGCAACCCATAATATTCAGGACTCCCTCCTGTCATTACAACCGCTGAACAAGGAGGTGTGTTTCTGCTGGGTATTAGGGCAAATGGGTTTTGCTGGACACTGAAGGGTGGATCTAGCAGGCAAGGAGAGCTTGTTGCGATACTCAGCTACGTCAGTGTGCCATACTCCTGCATGCTGTAGCCCCGCTGTTGATGTACAGAGTCTTGCGGCAGTGGGAGAATGAGTGGCTGTAAGTGACAGACAATAAGCTCCTTCTAGTAAGGCGTAAAACGCGATCGTTGAGTACCTACTTCCAGCCACATCGGTGGGACAAGGTCTTCCATACTCGTCTTCGCATAGTCCCATGACGCATAGCTTCTTGCTCTGGCTAGAGGACCCACCCATCTGTGGTGCTTATGGTGTACAAATAACAGTGCTCCACGTTTTGTTTTACTGTGTTTTATTTTCCAACCAGCGGGTCGCAGTGGATTTGCCGACGGATCTGCCCTCCGGGCAACGTTCAAACGAATGTGGTTAGAGTTTTCTGAACTGTCCAATATTTTTCCCAAGATTTTAGGGAGATGGTTTTAATAGGTTAACAGGACGACTGACTCACCCATGTCTTTTGTAAGCTGTCAGCCACTGATATTTGCCTGAGCCTTTCTTTCATCTCCTCTGTCATTCTACTTGTGTTTTAATCTCCTGTATAGCAGCATGTACCTTTTCTCCGTTGTCTCAGCGTGTATGACAACATTTACGGAATTTTATCCACAATCGCTTCTATTAATGTGTGTAAGGGAGTTGATAACCTCGCCGTTGAGCGACCGTAAGCTGCAAACACGCAGACACACACACAAACAAACACACACACACACACAGAGAGAGAGAGAGAGAGAGAGAGAGAGAGAGAGAGAGAGAGAGAGAGAGAGAGAGAAGTAAATTGGTATAAAAGCGGATTACTTTAAGCAAGGAAGTTTGAATTGTTGGTGACATACGTTTTTCTGATATTCTTGATATAAGGTGGGTCATTTTCTTTGTTCTTTTCAGGGAATTCATAGTGATGCGGCAATATTTAGCGCTACACGTATTTATGTATGATCGCCATGTAGAAAATTTTCTTATTTAATTAATAAGTTTTTCCATCACTTTTTGACGGAATAATATTGTTGATAAATATCTTCTCTTCTTACAGTTTATTCTGGTAACAGTTTTTCTCCTATTCATACGCAATCCTCCGATTTTTCACTACCCAAATACTACGAAAAGCGGCACGTCATTGTTAGGCCCTTCATGCACCGATCACTTGAAACAGAAAATTCTCAAAGTGCTCAAATTTTAGTATCAAGAAGACACCGAATACGACTTGACAGGATGTATAATGTTTGGAGTCTTCATGATCTCATTCCATCAGAAAGTCATTGTTAAGTTATTTAATCATCAGAAAGGTCAACGTGTTCTGAAATCACCATGTGTTGGTGGTGATAATTGTCTCGCTAGCAATCATCATTCCTTGACCTGTTCCTAGAAGTTTCGCTTATAGTCTTAAACTAATTACCACCTCCGTTAATACTAACTGTTTTCGACTGACCATATCGTACACTTTCCCTTCCAGTACGCACGCTTGAAATAAAATTCTGAAGGAAAAGGTTTCTGAACATACATTATGTCCTTTGCTATGAATGTCTGATGAAGAACAGACAGAACAGAAACCATGTGAGTCAACGAGCATTGCGCTCTCATTCAAGTATATGACCGAAACAGTCAGTCTTCAGGCATTGTGAAACGAACCCTGTCGTCCAGGACCGGATGCCACAAAGAGAGCAGATTCACCACGAGATGGGGAAACTCACAGGCGTCTATTGTCTGTTGAGGCCTAAGCGCTGTAGCGTGCGAGTGAGACAGACGAGAACTTACGTCATTGGGAAACCCAGTAGATGGCTTTTGTGGCCAAGGAGACGTAACAGTGTTAAATACGGCGGACCTAAGATCGGCCAAAAAGGGAAACATTTATAAAAATTACTTAGTTCTGTAGTAGGGACGGGAAGGAAGCCACAGTAATTTTAATCTGCCATCCTCCATCAATTTTCATGGTGATCCCAATTTAAACATATCCATAATATTTAAGGATTTACTGTTAAAATATTTCTTGTAAGGTTTAGTTCATAACACTTAATTTTGTTATTTATTTATCAGAAAGCACATTGGTCCAAGGCTACTAGCCGTGACATTCAAAGCTGAGAAGGAAATTGTACTGGTTTTATGTGAAAGTATTTAACGTTTATTATGTACTGAATATTATTGTTACATTATTTAGAGCGTGAAAATGATCAAGCTATTATTATTTAAGTATATTAAAATGTAATATAATGTAGAATGAGCTGTAGCCAATCAAATGGACTGCTTCAGGAAAGCGAACTGCGCTAGTCATTTGAGTAAAGATGTTCGGCGTTAGAAAACGAAGTCGGAAACGGACAGAGGGAAAGTACTGGTCGAGATACCAAAGGGGACAGTGCGGGTACAGACGCGAAAGGGACAGTTTGGGTGGAGAGACTAAAGGGTACATACAGTTCGGCTGCATACGCGAAAGCGGACGTTCGGTCTTTAGGCAGCTAAGAAGTGAAACGACTTAGGAAATTTCGCTTTGTGTAGTATCGCGGGACTTGGTATCTGAATGGTGAGCACCCGCGCGCCTGGTGTGAACATTTCCTGTAACTATGGAGGTAGAGTATTGTGTTTCGCGATGAGATTGTGAATGATCGAAATGTGTCATTTGGATATGAGCTCGGGTGTAACAGTAACTCTAAAAACAGCCACTTTCGCTATTAGTTTGCTTTCTGAATAAACATTATTCTAACAAAATCGCAACTGTGTGCCTACATATGGTTCAAATGGCTCTGAGCACTATGGGACTTAACATCTGAGGTCATCAGTCCCCTAGAACTTAGAACTACTTAAACCTAACTAACCTAAGGACATCAAACACATACATACCCGCGGCAGGATTCGAACCTGCGACTGTAGCAGTCGCGCGGTTCCGGACTGAAGCGCCTAGAACCGCTCGGCCACCGTGGCCGGCTGCTCTACATAATTTATGGGTCGTTAATTTAGTTCCCGATATTATTATTACTGTTATTATATATTATGTTGACTTCATATTTCTCAAACTTACCATCAGACAGACCATTTAACCAAAGGGTTACAAGTGTCTAATTTAGGGCGTGCAATGCGACATGTGCGGTTCAACCCCCTAGACGAGTATAAGCCAAGACATTTCGACGAAGTGGAACCGCATGTGAGCCCGAACGTCTTTGGGATGTTAGCTCGCAACCATATGCAACAACGTAAACACTTTCCATTTAGAGATATGACTTCTGCTCTTGCAGGCCAAACAAAATAGGTGAAGTACACAGAAGGCGTGTCTTCTTTTTTTTAAAAAAATCCATTTGTTGCCTATTTAGAAACGTCTTGCCTCTTTCCTAGCATTTTAAAAGTGGTTCTTGCATTTTACAATTTTTTATTTGATAACATAAATCCTTCCTTAGTACAAACAAATGGTTCAAATGGCTCTGAGCACTATGGGACTCAACTGCTGTGGTCATTAGTCCCCTAGAACATAGAACTACTTAAACCTAACTAACATAAGGACGTCACACACATCCATGCCCGAGGCAGTATTCGAACCTGCGACCGTAGCAGTCGCACGGTTCCGGACTGCGCGCCTGAACCGCGAGACCACCGCGGCCGGCTTAGTACAAACAATTTTGTTTTCAGCAGTACCCAGTCGAAGTAATAAAAGTGAGTTACAAAGTAAAATTAAATTAATTAACGGTAACTGAGTGTGCTAAATAAGAATTATACGAACCTGTTCAAACTGAAGGTAGTTTAAAGATGATAGGAAAGCTGTGCATCCATCGCTGGTTCGTGTTATTACCACATTATGTGCCTACTGCTGCTATACAGGTTTCATGTGACTCTTTCTACTTGGCACAGCTTCTGTACTAGATGGTTTAGTCAAGGAACGTGTTGTCATCATCGCCTAGATCATAGCATTTTTTAGTTTTACTACTTTCTGTAAAGAGTTTGTGATTTTAATTGTTTGTTGTGTTCTGGGTTCGTGCGAAGTATATTTTGTCGTTTCTTTATGTACTGAAGGTGAAGGTCCTTCGAGATAGAGTCTGCCATCTTATCCACTTCTTTCATAATGATTTGTCTCTAATCGCTATGCAGAAATCTCGTGGGTGTGTTCTTCTGGCTTCAGTGAGAAATGTGCAGTGTAATACAAAGTGCTCTGGCCAAGTCTTTCTCCACTAGTACATTTTCCCCTTTCTCTGAGTTGCATGCGGATAACTACATTGGGTAAAGGCCACGTTCAGGCGAGTAAACCTTGCTTGCGCTTGCCTCTCGTGCCGCTTATGAACGAACGCGTGTTTACTTACTTCCACGTAGCGGCTTCTCTTACAGTTCGACTTCATTGACCATGATGGCGTTTTCCTACCTCCAAGCCACGATTAAATTAACTTTTGGTTCGGATCATGAAAAACCAAAAGTGTATGAAATCGAACAGATTATACGGAACGAAATGCGGCTCCCGCCACAAGATGTTCTCGGAATTCATTTTTAAATCCTCAATATTACTGTGTACATACGACTGGCGAATGAATAGCTGTGCGCCGACGTTCTGCAGCGGCAAGAGAATAATCTCGAGTTCCGATGAAGTCTGACGCCCATATAGGGACCGTCGTGGCTGATCAAGATGGTTTTTGTCTCCGAATGTTGAGGGTTTCCTGACTCCCATTTGACTTGCCATCGGGGGTTGTGGTGGGTGCCATTAAATATTATGGCAACGTTGTCAATCACGTTGCTGAAATGTAGAAGACGTTCGAAACCTACCATGTACTCAGTGGTCCTCTCCTTCCTTGTTGGTTATTCCCGACTGCAGGAGAATTGCCAGCCACACACTTGTTCAAGTTGTGGGCGGGAAGGCCATGTCCATATTGAATGTCTACAACATAGACTGCCTCAGAAGCTGATCGGAGATACTTAATATTTTCTGAAGAAAGTGAACATAAGAAAGAATCTACAACTAAAAGAAAAGGATAATGAATCCTTTTATCATACTTAAATTTTATTTGCCTAAAATTTGTCTAATTCTTTCTTATTGATCAGCCACAAGATTGATACAATCTGTTGTTTTATCTTTTTTTTAGTGATGTGATGACTACAGTTCTACCACGTTCACATATTACTTTTTCTGAACTCTTTTCCTCTTTACATTCCTTACAAACACTACGATATCCATCTGCCTGGTATTTATTTTTATAAAATTCATTCATGTTATTTTTAATCAGACAGTCATCACACTGCTTCAGTCGTTTGATGTTGTCTGTTTAATTATTACCAAATTTAATGGGGAAAACAATTTTTTTTTAAATTTTAGATAGTAAATTCCAAATCATGATATTCTTTATCATTACTTTTAAGTTTGTCTATTTCTTTGTATCTCAGTTTAGCAGTCAAATCTTCAAAAAACCGAAGACCCCAGTTATTTCGAAATATATACTAGATAAAATGACTTCATTATCGAGTTCCAGACACACACTTTTTTCCATATCTGGCAGTTAAATATTCACAACCAGTAAGATTATATAAAGCATTTACTTGCAGCTCGCTAATCTTTTTAAATAAATTTTGCTAACACTGTTGAGCTTTTCCAGAAATGTATTCATTTATATACAAAATTTTATTATTTTTTCTATAATGTTTAATATTCTAATAGTAATGTATCCATTTTATTTTTCAGTCCATATCGTTTATTATCATGAGGGCTCAGTGTTGTCTTGTTTACCTCAACTGTGTATATTTCATGTTTTTCATTTCAAATCAAATTCGTCTTTCCATAATGTCCTCTACTGTTACAACAAGAATCTTTACAATCTTCAAAGTTTATTCTGTTTTTGAAACACATTTATTTACTGTTTCCGATTTTTTCTATTCCTTCTAACCAAATTTATAAGTATACATTTTTGATCTCATCCCACAGAATTCTTCCATTACTGTTCCATTATGTTCATCTTTCATTTTTCTAAAACTTTCAAGCTTACTTGTGGAATACCATAAATATTGTCTGTTGGATAGTCACTCATATCAAAGTAATTTCATTACTTCACAGAAATCTCCAATTTGTATATTGTACACATAACTGTCTGCATCTTGACAACACAACTCAATATTTTCTCCATATTCTGATTCCATTATTCTGCACTGAAAATCTACATATTTTCTTTTGAGAAGTCAAGTATACTTATATCAATGTAAATGGATTTATTAATGTGATTTTTGTCTTATTCATATAAGTGGCAACAACATTTTCATTAAATATAGTTCATTGTTCTATGTTTGGTTTACATATTAATTTATTACACTTTTCTCCATCTGAAGGTTATTTTATATCTGCTTTGTTTCTAATATTTTCTGTCATTTTCAAAACATAAAATTATTCATCAATTTCTAAAAATCTTTTCAAAATCATTCTTCAATTTCTTTCTCGTTTCTGTATTTAAGTCTAGGTACTTTTTGAAAAAATCACACTGCTAAAATTTCGAGACAATATATTTTTGCTATTTTAATTCCTTTTGGTAAATACTTTTTAAGATTCTGTAGTGAACTCCATAATTATGTTTGTCATTCAGAGTAGATACTAACTTACTTTCTTTAGTTTCTGGTACAATTAAATTTTCAGGAGCAGGTAGTACATTTTTTGGTAAATCATGTAGTTCTTTTGGGAGTTTTACCTCAACTTCAAAAATGTAACCAATTCAAGAAGTGTCAAAAATTTCACTTATATTTCTAGTATAATACCTCCACATTCAGTCAGAACAATATCATTCATTGTGTTCAGATCCACAATGAGATAAATATTGACTTATAGTATAACCTTATAAATTGTTTGCATCTAAATATGCCACATAGTTTCATTTTTTTACAGTGTAATCATTGATATAATTATTATTTTCTTCAACATATCTTCTTCATTACTGTGATATACCATTTGTTATTCCTTCTTCAATCATAAGAAACACATGATAGTCATATAATAATTCTAGTGGTTGTTTACTCATTTTTAACATTGCTTCTGATGAAACACCACATGCTGTCAAATACTGAGGTTGATCTAAATCTTATGCTTTTGAACATGTTTTCTAAAATTTTCGAACACCTCAGACAATGAAAAAAACCACCAGTTTTAAGGCATAAATCACAAAAATTTTTGGCATTAAATTTTTCCCAAAATATTTTTGCAGGTTTATAATCTTTATCATTTATTTCACAGTCACTCACTTTTCTCTAAAAGTCTTCCTTTGCTGGTAACTGTGTCGATCTAAATTTCTTCCAAAAATCCATGTAATCATATCGATAAATGCCTTTCCCGATCTTTAGATTGAATAAATCGTCTGGTAATTTTCTAAAGTTTTTCTTTTGATACCTCCTCAAGTTTGATGAAAGTTGGTTGAGTGAAGAAGCCACAAATTTAAATGTATCGATAAATATGATCATATTTTCAGGCATCTTACCAAACTGATGTATCTATCTTCATTATTATGTATTAAATCCACCTCTTTTTATCATAAGCAAGTTCTTTTACAAACAGATGTGAAACACATCCTGAAAGATTATGTTAAGGGGACATGGACGTGAAAATGATTGAAAAATAGAAAAAAATTATCTCCATCTGAAAGAAAAATTTCTCCTGTTTCCAAAAATGTGGGCATGATCAACTTTCAAAATGTTTATCTGTTCTTAAACGCTCTTTGAACAAAAGTCTGTGTACCAGCCATGTCTCCCTTCAGTTCACTGTCGCCCTTCAGTCATGCCACGATAAAGTCAATATACAAGGAATTTGCAGATACAAAGTTATTTAGCAGATTTTCATATGACCACACACTGAACCATAATAATTCAACAGCTGTGTGAGGCAACAAGTACCAAAAACAGTGTTTGTTGGAAGGACAATCTCAAAATATGTATGGTGGATGCTGCCATCTCTTTCAATGATGGTGCAATTAACAGGAGAAATAATAATGGACAAAATCGTCATCTAACCAGGAAATAATATTATACTTCCTCCGACTGCCATACATAATCAGCGACTAGTTGAAGCTGAAAGGCTGTGGAGGCCACCACTGAAGAGTTCAAAGTAAGGAAAGGAGTTCTGAAAAAGTGTAGAGGATAAAGACACAGCTGGCGAGCAAAAATAAGTCTTTTCTCATTTGTTTGAAACTACGTTTTCGGAACTTTAGGTACATATATCTTCACCATGGTTTGAGTTGTGTTCACCAAATTTCTGCCAAGTGAAGAATGGTATAGCATCATTGTATTACGCCTAATGGCTATGTTTCTCGTTCTGCATATAGTTTTAGAGGTGATTTCAGACCAAAATATTTATGTGGTATAATAAAGATTTTTCTGTTTCCTCAGGTGCACTACAAAGTTAAAAAAGAGAGTCATTATTTGTTCCTATGCGGTGTTGACATTGCCCTGCAACAGTATGAAAGCTGTTACAGTGATGATACACCAGAAAGTAGTACCAGAAATGATAGGAGTGTTATAAAACCATCTATTAGACAAAATGTTGTAATTCTTAAACTGTAACTGACAATTTGATAAATTTCCTTCAGTTAATGTCATTGTGTTGGTACAAAACCGCAACTTCCTCCACATTGCAGGTAATGGGTAATGCACACTGAAAGCGAAGCATAAAAAAACAGGCCATTCACGTTCATGTCCTCTTAATAAAATGCCGTAAAACTCAGATGTTTCAGTTTTGGATTACAGTTATTACATACTGGATTTGTATATTTTCCACTCAAATGATCATGATGATGAACCATTTATGTAGGGTACACATTTGTGATATTTCGTAGGCTGACTGTTTTTCAGGTTTCATTTCTTCAATTTCGGAATAAATGCTTCCAATGTCCTCTGCTTCTTATTTTATGCATTCAATACATTTTTTGTCCAATTTTCAATGTAATCTTCATAATGTCTGTTAACGTACTTCATATAGTAACAGCAGCCACTTGGTTCATGTTTTTGATATTTTGTTATACATGGCATTTTAGTATTTGTTTGACAGTTCTAACTATTCAATAGCAAACTTCCAAAATCAACATCAATAATAACTGGGACTTTATTCGGTGTGTCATTAATTTTTAAAATGTTCATACAAATCTTTTTATAGCATTTCCACTTTTAATAGTTTTTAATTAGACTGTTTGTTGTATGGCTATCTAATTTTTCTTTATTAAGGAAATGGAGTAAATAAAAATCGCAAATAAATTCTACTGTTTCATGTTAACTAAATTTAGTCAAGACAAGTCTAGATAAATTTTTTGTATAACAATCCTGTGAATTACTTCCCTCCTTTAAATAATGGAGATTTACATGTTTCTCTTCCTTACATTTATCAACCTTTAAAGGTTATGTTTGGTATTTCCCATCTGACAAATAAACATTAATAGCTACATTAATCAGACTCTCAATTTTTGGAATATTGGCCACCAGTACTGGAAATTCAAAATTTTCAAATTCCTGATCTGCATTGTTACTAAAATTTTTAAAGTTACTAACTCTTTCCACCTTTATATCTGTTGGATTTAATGCAGATTTTGTGGACCACAGAAAACATTTTTGATCATTTTTTGCAGAAATCCATTTTTCTAATTTTTTTAATTTATCTTGTAATTCAGTGTGTGATGACCCTCCCTGTGCAATACATCTGTTAATTCCAAGTTGTAAATTAATAAACCTATTTAATGTTCATGCTATCTAAATGCTGAAAAAGTATCGTTTTACCATTCTTACAATTTTTTGATTTCGTTTGTGGTCCTACAGTTTACTGTTTGGAACTTAAATTCCGTAATATTTTTACTTGTGTTTCAATCTGTGAAACACGCTTGATTATCTTCAATTTTCAAAATTTTCGCCTTTGCCACATGTAAGAAATGTTCAGATTAAACTGAGATTACATTATTTTTGAAATCCATTTTTGTATGCTTTTTTCAAATGCTTTATCAAATAGATAATAATTAGCTGCTTTTCTACTCCTTTTGTTGTTTCTCAGAGACCCTGGCAGAAACCGGAAACATTATTTTTCACAGATTTATTTTGTTTAGTATCGAAAATTTCCTCACGAAAATGTGGTTACTATTTCAGAGTTCCGCCTAGAGATCTGTCAATCAATGTAGATACATTTATTTAATATACTATAACCTCTTAAATTATTTCTTTTACAATAATCACAAAGTTGAACAACCATGATTCTTGATTTTAGTCTTCTATCAATTATAAATAAAATGTATTATATCTGTAAAATACTTAGATTTAAAAATTTGACTGCAAGAATGGAATGCTTACCCTTTCTTATTCTTCATATGTTCTAAAACACATTTTTAGAGCGATTATTATAGCTATCTTTATGTGTTTTTTTATTGTAAAAACCACTATAATGTTTAATCCTTTGGCAAACTTTATATTTCTTTGTAGATGTATCAGTTTCTTGTTTTTCGTCATTACTCATCAAAAGTAATAGTTTCTAATGTTCTTCACTAGGAATTTGTTGCTGATGATTTTTATAATAACATTTAGAAATATTTTTTCCACACATACAAGGTATGTTTTTCATCTTAGACTTATACATGATATTCATTTACACATTGTCTACACATCATTCTCTAATCGTCTTTTTTTAAGTAAAATTATCAATTGGTTTTTCAGTATTACAATATTTTCACAGTTTGGATTTAAGAGCTTCAAATCACAGTAAAAAATTGAATATGTTTCTTAAAATTTCTAATTGTTGTGATGTATCTTTCATTATATTTATTGCCTTAGAGGATAATTCTGATCATTTATGCAGTCAATGCCAAATAAAAAAATTAGTTCTACCAGAATGAGATTTTCACTCTGCAGCGGAGTGTGCGCTGATATGAAACTTCCTGGCAGATTAAAACTGTGTGCCCGACCGAGACTCGAACTCGGGATCTTTGCCTTTCGCGGGCAAGTGCTCTACCAACTGAGCTACCGAAGCACGACTCACGTCTGGTACTCACAGCTTTACTTCTGCCAGTATCCATCTCCTACCTTCTAAACTTTACAGAAGCTCTTCTGCGAACCTTGCAGAACTAGCACTCCTGAAAGAAAGGATACTGCGGAGACATGGCTTAGCCACAGCCTGGGGGATGTTTCCAGAATGAGATTTTCACTCTGCAGCGGAGTGTGCGCTGATATGAAACTTCCTGGCAGATTAAAACTGTGTGCCCGACCGAGACACGAACTCGGGACCTTTGCCTTTTGTGGGCAAGTGCTCTACCAACTGAGCTACCGAAGCACAACTCACGTCCGGTACTCACAGCTTTCATATCAGCGCACACTCCGCTGCAGAGTGAAAATCTCATTCTGGAAACATCCCCCAGGCTGTGGCTAAGCCATGTCTCCGCAGTATCCTTTCTTTCAGGAGTGCTAGTTCTGCAAGGTTCGCAGAAGAGCTTCTGTAAAGTTTGGAAGGTAGGAGATGGATACTGGCAGAAGTAAAGCTGTTAGTACCGGACGTTAGTCGTGCTTCGGTAGCTCAGTTGGTAGAGCACTTGCCCGCGAAAGGCAAAGGTCCCGAGTTCGAGTCTCGATCGGGCACACAGTTTTAATCTGCCAGGAAGTTTCATATCAGTGCACACTCCGCTGCAGAGTGAAAATCTCATTCTGGAAACATCCCCCAGGCTGTGGCTAAGCCATGTCTCCACAGTATACTTTCTTTCAGGAGTGCTAGTTCTGCAAGGTTCGCAGAAGAGCTTCTGTAAAGTTTGGAAGGTAGGAGATGGATACTGGCAGAAGTAAAGCTGTGAGTACCAGACGTGAGTCGTGCTTCGGTAGCTCAGTTGGTAGAGCACTTGCCCGCGAAAGGCAAAGGTCCCGAGTTCGAGTCTCGGTCGGGCACACAGTTTTAATCTGCCAGGAAGTTTCTTAGTTCTACCAGCTTTAACTAATTTGTATATGAGTTCATTATATTCCTAAAAGGTATTGTTCCTGAAAACAATACATTATCCCATAATTTATCTGATGGCAATATATACTTCTGAAGGTAAACCTGGAAATTGTTTACTTATAGTTACATATGATTTATATTTCAGACCACACTTATTTAACCCTATATAGCAACAATCCTTAAAGTGTAAAAAGTTTTACCAGATTAGTCCTACAACAGTTATTGAATTTGGATATTCAGGGATTAATTCTAATGTCAGTAATGCAATTTTATCATATGATGACATGCTTGGAGACCATGGCTGTTACTTGAAAACAAATGTTGATGGAGTAAAGACAGCAACCAGCCACAAATTTAAGTTTCCTATTTCTATAAGTACCATTACCGGTTTTGATCATTACAATTAACTGCCAGATGGCTTTCATATTTTCATTAGAAATGTAGTGCAATTTTTATTGATTAGTTGTCATGAAATGTTGGTCTGGAGAACTAGTTTTCATAGTTCTGTTGATAAATTTATCATATATGTAATATCATCAACAAATAAAATAATATCACTATTTGGTCTTTGATCAACTACATCTATTTTGTAAATTTTGCAGTAAAAATTTTAACCAGTTAGTCATTAATTGTGCAATCATATCACTAGCTATGCACACTCAATTCTTATAAAAATATATAAAATTACATGCACAAATAAAAAGAACTCGAATTCCCACATAGTGCTTTGACTGATTCGTTTCTAATGGCAATGGTACAGCTAGTGTATATTTTGGTAAAGTCGTTTGTGTTGAAATTTGTTACCATACAGACTTTGAACACCATCGATTTCATCTTGAAATAATTCTAAATGTGAACCATTAAGTATGGATATATTATTGATTCATAAACACCTGAATGAACTAAATCTAGTTACTGAGAAACGCCATGAACTGAAATTTCCAATAGAGAGGTCTGATTTATTGGGGTATTTTTTTCTATCTCTAAGTACCATAACTCATCATCATTCACATGTATTTCTACTGAATCATTATTCTTATTTGGAAATAATGCATAACCTAACACATTTCCTTCTAGCCCCTTTGGACAACGATGACATACATTTTAATGTAATCATCTTTTCTTTGAAATTAAAATATCAGGGCGATTTTTTACATGGTAAAAAACAATGTAAGTATATTTTTGCCATAAATGAATTGCTTTGACTGTTTTTTCAAATACTTCTAAGTTGCTCCTATATAGAACGATTCATATTCCTTTTATTCCCCTAGCACATACTAATTCTATAACTACAAAACAACTCTTATACACAATATCTAGATTTATTTATAAATTTTGATGTTCCTTCACTGAACTTGTCTCTTGATTCAGATAGGTAAAAAAGTTACATTGCTATGCTTTAAACAACCCATTGGAACCGCTTTTTGAAAACAATTAAATTTTATATTTTTTAGTAATAATGTATACTTCTCTAATTCGAACTACTCTTCACACAAATCTAAGTTTTTTCCTTGTAAATGGAAGTTGAAAATACAATGTCTACTACCAACAAGAAATGCACTGCATGGGATCTATCTGATAATAATGTGAAAATAAAAAAACGATTGATTTGGATTCTGGTTAATTACAGAAACTTTAAATAATAATAATCTTGTTACAAATATTGTAAGTATTGTCTGTACTAATGGAGTTGAAAAATGCGATGAACATAAACCAGTTTAAAATCCAGTTTGTCACAGTACTATGATTATAGAAATGATGGATTTTATAGGCTGTGGAGGAGAAATATATTTTTAAAAAATGGTATATGGAAGTTTAAACAATGTTTTAAGATCTAGATTTTCTGCATTTAATTTATGAGGACATGGAGTCAAAGCAAATATTCCATATTTATTAATTGCCAAATAATTAAAGTGTAATTAACAAAAGTAAAAATTATATAACAAATATATAAATAGACTGTTAGTATTCTTTGGCAGAAATTTTGTAAGAACTTGTAAAGCAACAGTATTATTTATTGGATTTGTACATTACACAAAATTTTGTATAAACCCTTAATAGTTAATAAAGAAGAAAGGAAAGATGCTAATAAATGAGTTTAATATTAGAAAACAAGCAGAATATGAAGAAAATTTTGACGATTATAATGCAACAGAAAAAAGATAGATGCATTGGAAAAGTTTGTTTAACTTGGATTAATTCTAATTCTCGACTAAAATGTAAAATAAAAACATTTCCCAAATAACAAGACCAGGAGTAAATAAAAATTAGGTAACCATGTTATATATTTTTTCAATTATCCAGATCAAAGATAAAAAGAACGGATTTGTTCTAAATTATATAAAGAAAGCGAAGTAACATGACTGGAAGGAACATATTACAATTATATTATTCGATATTTTCAAAATGAACAAGACTTCGATCCATTAACAAGTTGTTTAGAGCTAACAACGAATAACAGCAAATATTTCAAAAATATTCTTTATATTCTTTCCCAATATGTAAAATGTGGTGAAAACTAACATATTCCTTACAAAATAGAAGTACTCTTTTAGGAATCTTGTACGTTATATCTAATAATAACTAGCTAAAACCAACAGGAATACAAATAAAAATTGGATCTCATATTTAAGAAGAAGGAGAAATATGAATTAAATTTCTTTTATCTGCTTTTGGTTTTAACATGCTATGTAGTAATTGTGTATAAATGTTCAAAGGGACAGAGGATTTAATTTCTGTAGAATAAATATTTATAAAATCTGGAGAGAATTACTTCTCTAAATCCAACAGTTCGTTTCATTTGTGTGTAGAAAAATTATATATAGTCATAGCAAACTTTATCCATATTCTACTGAAGAAGATAAACTGTTTAATGTAGTATATTTATAAATCGCTAAGAAATGAGAAAAAGAATTAGAAAATTAAAGTGTACAAGAACGAAAACTAGAATGTTTGGGTAACAGACAATACAAAAATATTTCGGAAAAGTAACAACTAAGAAAGAAACAGATCATGAAACAAAAACTATATTGAACGACATTGGATAGATTTTTAAGAATCTGCAGTTTGTAGACTGCATTCTTTTGTAATTAACGATAAAAACAAGTTTACAAATGTTTGTGTTTTAGGTGAAAATAATAATGAATGATATATATAAATATATTGTTCAAGCTCCACATACAAATAGGATTCTAAAAATATTATTATTCTTGAAAAAGGAGTATTTATTTGTATTCTATGTAGTACTATTCAAAAAGAATTACAAAAAATTACTATCCTAAAGAAGATAAATTTTTGGAAATGAAATCAAGTGGTCTTTCCACTTTTAATAGATAATGTCTTTCTAAAATAATTTACTTAGGAACACTAGCAATTTTCGAAGACAAAGCAGTTTATTGTATAAAAAAGAAGATAAAGAAAATGCCAAAAAATATAAACATGTGTCAAATATTAGGAAACAAAGATAAAAAACTGTAAGTGATTAGAACTTCTAAAATGAAGATTAGAGCTAGTTGTATACAATATTAAAATCAAAAATAATAAAGAGAGATAAATTTTTTATTTCGATAGTATGGAAGTTTGTTTCTGTTTCAGTTATTGGTTAAAAGAAGAAATTTGAATCAATAAATAGAGACTTATATTACAGGTTTGAAGTTAAATTAGATAAAATTAAAAGTACCCCAAATAACAAGAAAATGAAATATATAACAGCAGATATAAACACAAATTTGTTTTTATTTTCTTATATGTATTCAAAAAAATGAGTTTCTAAAAGTGTCTGAACTTACAGTCCACAAGCCATATTAGATAAAGCAAACTAAAGTTACAGGTGCAACATTTGGTCATTGAGTATTTTTAGATATAGAAGTTTTAAAAGACTCTTTACCTGATACACATTGGACAAAAATTAAATGTTAATTTTTTAATAAAGTCAATAATGGATCTATAGATATTACATATGATGGTATGAAAAAGTGTGGTTGCGGAAACGAACTTCATTCATTATATTAGAAAAAATTGACGTATTAAAATGATATTTTTCTTATCGTTTTGAATTTAAACGACCATCATTCATCAGAAAAAAATTGTTACATTTATTTTCGTTTCGAATTTGTTAAACTAATAAACAAACGAACATTAGGTGCTTTGCAAACAAGTGTAGACATTAAATTAATCTACCTATGTCTATGTTTGTCTTTATTATCTGTTCCTATTCTTACTTGTATCCTTGTTACTTTTTCTAGTTTATAATACACCAATAGCGCCATTTTTAAGGATTGTTGAAAACAATTTAACTGTTTTATAAGTAAGCCATTAATTTTTCCCACATTTCAGTTACTGGAACAGAATAAAAAGCAGCTTTCTCGAAATATTTGCTATTAGTTTCTGTTAATTCTAAACAATCTGTTAATGGATTCAATTCTTGTTCTTTTTGTAAATCGGGAATATTATAATTATAAGTTGTTCCTTCCAGTTTTGTTATTCCATTTTCTTTGCGTTATTTTGAAGGAAACGTTTCTTTTAGTCTTTTACATGAACAATTTAACAGTGTATTATATCGCTACCTGTTTTTTAATTACTCCTGGACTTGTTATTTGGGAAATAAAATTGTTGTACATTTTTCCTCTAGAATTATAATTAATCAAAGTTCAACAGTCTTTTCTAACAGAATTATCTTTGTTTACTATTACATTACAATCATGCTTGTATTCTCCTTGTTTTAGAAAACTAAAATCGTTGGTTACGTAATCTTAATTTTTTCTTTATTAAATTCCTATAAGATCTCGTCTAATGTCTAAATCCAATAAATAATAGTGTTCCTTTTCAAGTTCATCCAGAATTTCTGGTAATTCTCTTAAAAGTATATGTAATTTGTCATCACCTAATTCTCTCTTATGAGGAATAACTAGAGTATGTTTATTTTTTGTTTTATAATTTTTTATTTTGTTAATAATGTGTTTAGTACCTTTAATTGTTAATGTATTGTAAATTAATAGATATGTAATTTTTTCCTTAACTCTATATCCTGCTGAATGAAATTTGGAAAGTATAGATTTAAAAAACTGTTAAAATCTCTCATGCCAATTCTTTTACAATAAAGTTATTATTTTTCATTTCTCCTTCATAGTCTATAAAATCGGTTATTTTTATAATCTCAATGTTGCTACACAATGGTCCTATAGTTGGTTTAAGTTCTCTTTTTTCGATTTGTATAGACAATATCTCCAATATCTTTATTAATAATATTATTATTTAACTTTTCTGTCAGTAACCATAATCCCAATCTTTCATTTTTTTACTTTTACTTTATTTCCATAAAGTTCCCTTGCAGTATATTTATTGTTAGCAGTAGTCATTTTATTTCAGTTTCCATTTATAAAGAAAAAACCCATCGGATTTGTGTGAAAAGTAGTTAGAACTTGAGAAATAAGAATTATTATCAAAAGCCATAAAATTTAATTGTTTTCAAAAAGTATTTGAAAGTGGGTAGTTGAAAGCACAGTGATATGATTTCTTTATGTATCTCAAGAACTGTGACCACAAATCTGACTAAATCTGAAATACATCAAATGTGGGAGAGCTAGCTGTTTGACAAAACATTTTCCATCCTCTCCTGTGTACTCAATAACGACCCAAATACTGAAGAGGTTCAGTTAATTCAGAATGAAGTGTCATTTTACATAGGGTCAGAGGCCTGAAACTCAGAAATGAGTGGAAGGTGTTCGACAGGAAACGTTTTGCATTTTTTAATTTCACTATGTTTAGTGTAACCAGAAAGAAACACTATAGAAAGTAATAAGTGAGTACATAAATAATAAATTAATTCGTAGAAAGCTTGTTGACAGAATAGCCCATTAGTGCATTCAATCTTCCTACATACTGCTCTCTTCCTGTGTCGCCAGGATGCATTGACCCTGGGAAGCGACTTCAGCTACACCCAGGCATCCAAAAGACCAACTGTCAATCTCTGTTCAAGGTATGCTAGCGGCAATTCTCCAGCACCTAAGACTTGTGGGGTATTGAAAGCATGTTCATGATGTTCATCTGGGCCTTATGCATATCACTAGCCAATCTTACACTCACCTCGATTTATATCTCCCGCAATATTGTCAGTGGGGTGCAGGTTGCTGAAGTCTGGCTGATTGTATTGCCTGACCATGGAGCATATCTTTGTGCCACCACTGCCTGCCACCAAGAAGTGTGGTGCAGATGGGGACTGTGGAAACTAAAAACTATCCATCTTACTTCTCCCAACTGCTGGTAGCTCTTTGAGACCATGTGGGTAGTGAGGTATTGGGTGTATCACGCCAAACTGTGCGTTGCATACATTAAGGGGCAAACTTGATTTGTTTATGACCCCCTCCCCTTAACCTGTTCTGCTATGTGTTGAGCTTAGACCACCTGGGGATGACCTATCATTCTAAGAAATCCTCCCCCTTCACATCTCTCCCTCCTACTCATCTTCCCCTACTCTAGGAAACCCCCAACTACTCCCTCCCCCACTAACATTCCTCGTCAGTTCATACACACTTTTGATATAAAGTACATTGAGCAATTACGTATACTGATCAATTTATTAATCCTCCTACTCTTGGAAATCCCCAACCCTCCACTCAAACCACATACCAAGACCGTCCCCCATATGGAAATAGGCATGACAAGGAGTATGTGCTGGACAGGGTGGTTATAATTACAGGGAGGTTCTTAATTACATTGTATAGGTTATACTATTCATTTATAAAGTTCAGTTTTCATGGGTTGAGTCCCTCTATTTGACAGAGAAATCTCTTCTCCAACTACTAAATGTGCCAGTTATGTAATTCCACTGCTGTAATTGGAGGTGTTGTCTTCCTGGGAAATTTTCATGAGTGTGCTCAGCTTGACATGCAGGGATAGACTGAGCTAGTGCACAATACCATCCAACCCACCCTCGATGCCACCTTCCCACGTGGCCCAGAAAATTTGGTAGGAAAAAAGACTCACTGTGCTGAAGAGGAATCTCAAGACATGAAATTCAAATCAGTGTCAACAATGTATTGATTCATATTCTTTATTTAATCGGTTTGTGGGAGACGGAGCTCATCCACTTTGATAGAGATAACGTCCGTAACCCCCATCCCTGCTTTCCATGACGTAATAACTGTAAGCACTAAGGAATGCAATGAAGTGCGGTATAGCAGAAACAATTTGTGGCCTCTCGCAGGGCTCCACCACGACGGTCAAACCCACCCATTGTCCTAATTACAGATCACAATAATAAACATTACTGACAACGGACTGGCTATCGACCTCTTGTGATTTTGCAGCCTGAGACATAGCATGTAGTGGCGACATTCCTGCATGTCTGTGTGAAGGAAACCCTCAAAATACGCAGACGGAGGTTTTCACTTCTCCTCAGAATACTGTGGTCCATTGGGCTAATGCTGGGGACAAAGGGAGAGCTCACGCAATTTAGATATCAAAAATAGAGGGAAATAGTCTTTTGCCCCACAGTATCAAACTAATTGTTTAATCTGCAGGAATCAATATAACGCTCAAACGCTCACCACCCCCTTCAATGATCCTTCTTCATGATAAAAACATAGGTTTAGTATTTGAGTATGAATAACAAACATTATAAAAACCAAGTAATTACATTTCTGCCACAAACAGATCGTAGCGCAAAATATATGGTTCAAATGGCTCCGAGCACTATGGAACTCAACTGCTGTTGTCATCAGTCCCCTAGAACTTAGAACAACTTAAACCTAACTAACCTAAGGACATCACACACATCCATGCCCGAGGAAGGATTCGAACCTACGACCGTAGCAGCCGCACGGTTCCGGCCTGCGCGCCTAGAACAGCGAGACAACTGTGACCGGCGCAAAATATATCTGTGGTCCTGTATATACCACGTTTGAGAACAAAAGCAGCCTCCTCTACCGCAACATTTCCACGTAACATATGAAGTGAATGTATCCAACCGATCACACACACTTGCGATCGCAAAGAGCACTCCATCTGCCGACTGCCAGCAGCCACAGACGCGCCACCTGCCGTCGCAAAGGACATTGCATTGCCTTGTGGGAGCTGGTGAGGAGAAACATGTGTATCAGCTATGTCAGCAGCAGCACGCCCATGCACCAGCTTCCACAGGCCCACTGTAGCGAATGATCAGAGGTCTAGACACTCACCAAGTAGTCAACCAATCAGTTTATCAGTTTAGATAGGGGGTTGGGGGGAGGGGGCGGGGAATAATCGTCCACTTCAAACACCCATCATATTTGTCGCTGCTCATCCAGCACATTGCTCACATCTCTAGCCCTTGCTGTTGTGGGCAACAGCAGACAGGTTGGCGCATTCTTTGTTTCTAACCACGTGTCACAAGCTGAAATAATCCATGACGTCAGGCTTCCCATTCCTCGTGACTACTCATGCCACAAGTCATGGTGAAATACAAGTCAAGTATCAAAGGCTTCGACATGTATACAGTAGTTCCAGAGTGACACACATCCACCAGTTTAAAAAAAAATTCAAAAAGGGTATTTTTGTAGCCATATACCTGCAATTTCTCTCGCAGAATGTAGGTGCTTCTCTTTTCTAGGAGCTCTTTTCGAATGCAGGTGAAATATGGACATACACACGTTGTGGAAATCCTGTAAACACTATGGCATAAGCTATGTAAAGTAATACACAGTATAAACATGTTAATTACAATTCTCTGTGCTGTTATCATGAGAGGATGTTTATGTGACGAGACATCTGTTTACTTTAAGATAGTTCGAAAGTGAGAAGGCATGTTGTGACAGAGGTGCTCTTTCTACTATTCCATGAGCCAAAAGTGAGTTTAATACAGTCCATGATGAGGGAAGTGACAGATATTAAGCAGATAATAAAACGTTTTTCTACCTGATGAGAGCATACTTCTTATGTTTTTGTTGTTATGGTCTGAGACTGGTTTGATGCAGCTCTCCATGCTACTCTAACCTGTGCAAGTTCTTCATCTCCCAGTACCTACTGCAGCCTACATCTTCCTGTATTTGCTTAGTGTATTCATCTCTTGGTCTCCCTCTACGATTTTCACCCTCCACGCTACCCTTCAGTACTAAATTGGTACCGAGCGAGGTGGCGCAGTGGTAAAGCACTGGACTCGCATTCGGGAGGACGACGGTTCAATCCCGCGTCTGGCCATCCTGATGTATGTTTTCCGTGATTTCCCTAAATGACTGCAGGCAAATGCCGGGATGGTTCCTCTGAAAGGGCACGGCCGACTTCCTTCTCCATCCATCCGTACACCGATGAGACCGATGACCACACTGTCGGGTCTCCTTCCCCAAACAACCAACCAACTAAATTGGTGATCTCTTGATGCCTCAGAACATGTCCTACCAACCGATCCCTTCTTCTGGTCAAGTTGTGCCACAAACTTCTCCCCAGATCTATTCAATACCTCGTCATTGGTTATGTAATCTACCCATCTAATCTTCAGCATTCTTCTGTACCACAACATTTCCAAAGCTTCTATTCTCTTCTTGTAAACTATTTACCGTCCATGTTTCACTTCCATACATGGCTACACCCCAACAAATACTTTCAGAAACAACTTCCTCACACTTATATCTATACTCGATGTTAACAAATTTCTCTTCTTCAGAAACGCTTTCCTTGCCATTGCCAGTCTACATTTTATATCCTCTCTATTTCGACCATCATCAGTTATTTTGCTCCCCAAATAGTAAAATTTGTTTACTACTTTAAGTGTCTCATTTCCTAATCTAATTCCCTCAGAATCATCCGACTTAATTCGACTATATTCGATTATCCTCGTTTTACTTTTAATGATCTTCATCTTATACCCTCCTTTCAAGACACGATCCATTCCGTTCAACTGCTCTTCCAAGTCCTTTGCTGTCTCTGACAGAATTACAATGTCATCGGCGAACCTCAAAGTTTTTATTTCTTCTCCATGGATTTTAATACCTACTCCGAACTTTTATTTTGTTTCCTTTACTGCTTGCTCAATATACAGTTTGAATAGCAACGGGAAGAGGCTACAACCCTGTCTAACTCCCTTCCCAACCATTGCTTCCCTTTCATGTCCCGCGACTCTTATAACTGCGATCTGCTTCCTCTACAAATTGTAAATAGCCTTTCGCTCCCTGGATTTTACCCCTGCCACCTTCAGATTTTGAAAGAGAGTATTCCAGTCAACAATGTCAAAAGTTTTCTGTAAGTCTACAAATGCTAAAAACGTAGGTTTGCCTTTCCTTAATTTGTTTGGGCTGCGAGGTAAAAAAAGTACGCTTATATTCATTCAGTGGTCGACGGAATTTGGTATCACGATCTGTAATTAGGACACTGGGCGATTTCTGACCTTCATTTCACCGTCCTGACGGTAGACACATACGCTGGAGACTCCAGTCCGTTTCTACTATACCACATTTCATTCCATTCCTCGATGCTTGCAGTTATTATAAAATGGAAAGCGGGGCTGTAGGTGGACACATGAGCTCTAACCAAGTGGGGGAGCCCTATCTCTCACAAACTCCTCAAACAAATAATATGCATCAATATGCTATTGACACTGATTTGAATTTAATACCGTGAGATCGTTCCTCTTCAGCAGAGAGTGAGTCTTTTCCCCACCAATAACTTTTTTTTGATTGGGAGGGAGGGGTGAGAGTTTGGGCATGGGAAGTCCTCTGGTGATGGCAATAAGCACCAGAGGACTTCCCATGCCCAAACTCTCGCCCCTCCCTCCCAATAAAAAAAAAATAATAATAATTGGTGGGGAAAACACTCACTCTCTGCTGAAGAGGAACGATCTCACGGCAGCAGTTTAATTATGTAATTAGGACACGTGATTGCTGGATGTGATCTTTTCGTGCCAAGTAAAGAGACTCAACCCATGAAAATTGAATTTTATAAGTAAATGATATATCGTTTGCTACATAGTTGACATTGTATTGAATTTCGTAGCGTTAGATCCTACCCCTCTATCACAGACTGAGTCCTTTCCCTGCCCATTTCCAGATGGGGAAGGTGGGGGGTCTGGGGGAGGGGGGTTGTAGGGGGAAACTGAGGAATTTCCAAGAGGAAGATAGGTTACTTAATTGATCAATTTAATTATCTAGTCAATTAATTTTATTTCAAAATTGTGCTCGAATTGGCAGGGGGGGGGGGGGCAGCAAAGCTTGGAGTTTCCAAAAGGAGAGGTGTGGGAAAGGAGGAGGAGGAGGGGGATATGTGGAGAGGGGAAGCATTTCAGAAGGACATAAATCAACCCCCAGAGGATCACAACCCATTCAGAAGAGCTATAGGTTAAGGGGAGGGGAGAGGGTGATAAACCAATCAAGTTTGTCCCTTAATGTATGCAACCCACAATGTGGTTCGATGGTCCCATTACCTCACTAGTAACATGGGCAGATTGTTGCCCATATCATGATGCACATCAGTCTGTCCTGTCGTTTTGATCCCTCTGTGTAGAGACTGCTCGCCCCTCCCCCTCTGCAAGCCTTGATTGGTTATGGAAGGGAGGTAGTGGCGTGTCGGTGACGAACCCAGGATTTCTATTTCTCCATTCTTCACACTTAGTAAGGAATGTACTGTGATGCCATATTCGCCGGAGTGTCAGGCTATGGTGAACCGGTCCAAGGCACACCTCACATCCCTCTTTTAATGCTACGTTGAAGCAGCTACTGTCAGGGCGAGCACACCCAACAGATTAGCGCAGGAACATCCATCTACGTACCACGTGATAGCATAACATCGCTGCCATCAGAGGACTTTGATTAATGTTCTTAGGATTGATTACGGCAGCGCTTAGGTAGCCAACGCGAGATACGGTCTGTCCTCCATTCACATTATGTTGTGCTGTACTCTGCACAACGTTACCACCCTGCAAACATTATGGCGGTATTCGGACTCTCCTTGGGCTCTGTTTCTGGGGATACGACGATAGTCCTGCTTATCTGCTTGCCGACGTCACAGAGGATTAAGTCCAGGATGCTGGCCGGTGGGTTCTACAAACAAGACACCTGACCCTGACGTCCCCTAATGGCACTGGTGTGGACGAAAATATGGTGGGACCCGATGTCGTCTCTCAGACAAAACCGAGACAGGTACATTGATGGCCTGCTGATTCCCATCCACAAGCGTCGGGGTACAACACGAAATGCGATTACCGCCCATTGACGTAGCTCATCAATGACGCTAGGATCTTTATCTAAGTGTTGGCTGCACTGTTTATATGGTTTACACTGCCCAAACTGCTTTGTTAGGCGCTAATAAGACTCACACTCCCCTCTGCCGCTGTTGGGACATAATCGCTGTTGCTCACGCTCGTCTTGTGCCTGAACGTTTGGCAGCTCTTAACTTCAGTCATGTGTCCGATTGCTTGGATCACGACTCCTTGGAATGAATGCTCTACAGTATGGGATGTCCTGATACTAACGTAGACCTTGTAAGTAGGCTGTTTAGGTTTTTTTATTGGTAACGCCGCCGCCACGTAGCGCTCTGTATGAAAATCACTGGCTGTGCCGTGTGCAGTCTGTGGCTGGTTGGCATTGTTGTAATACTCGCCATTGTAGTGTAGGGCAGCGGCAGCTGGATGCTAATAGAGCGTAGCGTTGCGCAGTTGGAGGTGAGCCGCCAGCAGTGGTGGACGTGGGGAGAGAGATGGCGGAGTTTTGAAATTTGTAAGAATTGGTGTCATGAACTGATATATATATTATGACTATTAAGATAAATACATTGTTTGTTCTCTACTAAAACCTTTCATTTGCTAACTGTGCCTCAGTAGTTAGTGACTTCCGTAGTTTGAATCTTTTATTTAGCTGGCAGTAGTGGCGCTCGCTGTATTGCAGTAGCTTGAGTAACGGAGATTTTTGTGAGGTAAGTGATTTGTGAAACGTATAGGTTAATGTTAGTCAGGGCCATTCTTTCGTAGGGATTTTTGGAAGTCAGATTGCGTTGCGCTAAGAATATTGTGTGTCAGTTTAAGCACAGTCGTGTATAAATTTTTCTAATGGGACGTTTCATATGTCGACCCTTAGCCAAGGATACCTCACTGGAATCTTCAGATTTTTTCTTGTAGTTTGTGTAGTTAGTGTAGCCTTTGTGTATTGCTAGCGCGTAATCATAGAGAGAATTTCCTTTGTAGTTGCAGTCTTTCATTGTTGTACAGTAAAACAGTTGTGGCATGCATGTAGATTTGCACCAAGTATTTCGCAGCTGCGCTTGCAATTAACTAGATATTATTTTCAGTGCTACATTAATGTTTTCACTTATTTTCCTTTTTAAATTGCGGTTTTCTGTGTTGTTGTGTGAAATATCGTGATAATAATGGCGTGTGACAAACGTAACACTAGGCTCCAAAGTAAGAAATAATAGTGACGACGAGCGTAGCTTACCAGCACCACTGTGTAATGAATTAACAGACATTCTAAGTAGTAATTTGGTAACTATGCATAGGGAAATGGAGCAGGCGTCAAATAATGGTGTAGACAGTGAAACAGGTAGTGAACAGGGAAGCATTATCGATCGATCGGTCGGCAACAGCTCGCCTCAGGAATCGAGAATGACAGGACACAACCTTGCAAATACTGTACATTCAGGTTTTGCGTCCTCACCGTTTTCTCAGATAAGTCAAGACACATTTTCTGGCTATGAAAATGTAAATGTTGCCGGTGAAAATGCACTGCCAAAAAGCATAGAAAAACAGATTCCAGACACTAATACAATATTATTGCAATTAATGCAACAAATGGAACAAAATCAGAAACAAATGGGACTACAGCTTCAAAAGTTAGACACAATGGAACAAAATCTTCAAAAGTTAGACACAACGCTTGAACAAAATCCGAAACAAATGGGACAGAATCTTCAAAAGTTAGACACAATGGTACAAAAGCTTCAAAAGTTAGACACCACACTTGAACAAACACGTGAAGATATAACTAATGAGTTACATAACATCAAATCGAAATGTCAAAAAGTCTGTAATGACACAAAAACACAAATTTGTGAGCATTTCCAACCTATTTTTTCGCGGCATGAAAATGCATTACAGAATCACGAAGCAGCCATAAAAGAACTGCAAACTATTGTTCATGAAAATCATGAGACCTTGCAAGCTAAAATTGACTCAGTTGCATCTACCGATTCGGTTACGCAACTTGCAAAAACTCAAGCGAACTTAAAGGACACAGTAGATACTCTGAAAATTGGTTCAGAAAGACAAACAGAGGAAATAATTTCACTGTCGGATAAAGTAGCCGAACTTTCAGATCAGTTCACTAACTTATCTACGAAGGTAGATGATGATCTGAATGACACAAAACCTGTAGCCTTCACTGACACTGAAGAGTATGAACAAATTAGGAAATTCAAACAGAATCAAAATCAAATCAACACACAGTACAAAAGAGAAATGCGGGAAGTACAAGATCAGTTGGCTCAAGTAATACAAGAATTACATATTTCAGAGGACACTCGCGCCCCAGTATGGGAAGAGGGACATAGCAATACAGAACTACCACAAAATAATAACACAGGGAATTTTGGAAATCATGTAAGTAATTGGCAAGGTGCACCGAATTTTGAGATGGAACCGCCGAAACGACGTAACAATGACCGATATGCTACCCGCCGACATGATGATTTTGACTATAAGCTGTTCATTACTACACGTAAATTCAAAACATTTAAGAATTCTGGCAACGACATTCATCCACAAGCGTGGCTCCATCAATTCTCTCATTGTTTTCCTCCCAACTGGTCATTAGAACACAGATTAGAATTTATGTGTGGCTACTTAGAGAATGAACCAGCTGTAAGAATGCGATCGGTCATTCACAATTGCCACAGTGAAGGAGAATTTTACCATGCCTTCCTCTCAGCATATTGGTCCCAAGCCACACAAGACCGAGTAAAACATAGCATCATAATGATGAAACATTTCGAACAAACTGAATTTTCCAGTCTTGTCAAATATTTTGAAGACATGTTACATAAGAATCAGTATCTTTCAAACCCATACAGCCCCTCAGAACTCATCCGCATTTGCATAATGAAATTGCCTGAACATTTAAGGAATATTATTTTGGCAGGGCGTTGCAAAGACGACATTGAAGCTTTTCAGGGACTCTTACAAGAATTAGAAATTGACACAGACAGTCGCGGGATGCGAAAACAGGAAAACAATCACTACAGTTCACATCCGTCACAATTCCGTGACGACAGAAACAATAACTGGACACGACAAGTCTATTCTTACAACGCAAATCGTGACCAAAACAGACACTACCTGTATGACAACCGTTGGCAGAGTAGTAATTATTACAAGGAAAGATCACCTCTCTGCGGTAATGAATATCACAGAAGCACTCAGAGAAACAGACAATATGGGAACCAAAATTATTATTATCTATGGAGACAGAATAATTTCAGACGCAACAGTTCAGCGCGCAGTTACGATTCCGGGAGAAATTCCCCACCACATGACCGACAAACAAGAAACTATGTAAACTACCGACAAAACGACAGAGCTGAATTCCATCAGAACTGGCGAGCTTCAAACAGGTCAGGGCCTTCTCGTCAAGGTGAATTTGTAGAAGTTAGGTCTCCTAATCCCAATAACGGCGCGCGCCAACAAAGAAACAGACAATGACTCGCACCGCAGGCAGCCGCGTACGCTGGCTGGCTCAGAGAAAAATAACATAAGTTAACCTTGAGCAGAATTCCAGTGTTCCCTACCGACGTAATCACATGATAATTGCTTTTCAGTTGAAACTCTGCGTACTAGGAAGAGTAAAGGTTTACACCACATTTCACATGTAAAACTGTTTATTGAAAGATAATCTGCTTTTTAACTTTGTCTTTGTCATAAAACATTTCACTTCACATTTCTAGTATGCTTTGTCACACTTAGAAACTGTTAACATGCAACAATGTTTTGAAGTTCACTATCCAGTCTAGAACCTACGGAACATATTTAGACAGTATTTACGAGTGCATTGTTATAGTGAACAGACATCACTGTGTTATTTCGTGTGTACATTCTTGCTTGTTAGTTGCACGATTACGTAACGACTATAAGGCTCACATACTTAGAACATTTACCAGTATTTATAATGAGATTTTAATGCAACATTTTGGTTTACTTGAAAATACATTCTGGATTTAAAGTACTTTCTGTGAGATACCAGATGATACAGTGGTTAGTTTATGTGACAGCTACACGATTTTATCACGACGCTACTAATTAGTGACAATTTACAATGTTGCTTTTGCAGTTTATCTGTCTTATATCTGCACAGTTTTTCTGAATTTTTCTGGAAAGTAAAACATGTTTTAGTAGTAACGTTTGTGGTATAGCTACAATGAGACAGCCTTTTCTGTAGCACAACAATACGTACCATACAGTACTTACTTCATCACGGCAATAAGCGTATAACTAAGATATCTATACGCAAAGCATTTCAATTTCGTTTATCATGAGGTAAGTACATTGACTTCTGCAGAACTTAGCTTTCAGAGGACAATAACTACGACACGTCCACAGAGATTGTCTTACAGCAAGACGCACATTTAGCGCTACAGGACACGCATTAAACTATTTATTTTTCAACATATTTGAATTACAAAGAAAGTTTTCCGTGATATATTTCATTCCATTGCTGTAATCTGTAACACCTGAGGATATAATTACAGTAATCCTCAGGGGGGTACACGCCTACTTTGTGTACCATGTGTTCGGCAAGCACAAGGAGCCCTAGCTAATATGGTATTTGCTTATACAACTTTACACATCGGTACCATATTTCTCTAACACATAAATTACACAGCTATCTGGTTATTTAACTGAGAGAGACAAACATTTATTTTACTACATCAGTGACAGATGGTTACGTAATTACACAGTTGAATAACTTCATACTTACGAAATTGTATTTTGTCTGTACGTTGTGAACTGTTCATACTTTTTCGGAACCATTGTGATACAATGAGAGCTTTGAATGACATATTTGGTATGGGATCACGATTTTTAAAGTGCGTTTGAGGTAGATGACACTTTTGACATGAGCACAGATTTTTTTTTAGGTTTTGATATAGGAAGCCACGACGATTTTGAGATTTGGTTGAGGTTTTATGATGTTATGATGACGATGTGTATTACGCTGTTGTGGTATGTTTATGATCAATAGGCTGATGCTATGTGAGGAATTTGATTATGTTATGTATTTCTTATGATTAAATATTGAAGAAGTGTCGACAAATATGTATATGTGTAATAAAGCAAGGAATAATGAGTAGTGGTTAGGGACTCTGGTTTGTGCAAAAGGTTGTTGGAAACCAAGAATCGTACTTTAAGAGTTATGAAATGTATGTAAATGCGTGAATGTATTACAATGCCGATGAATATTTTTTGGACACTATTATATTTAAAAGATTTTGTTTCTACAGATTTGTAACGCAAATTCTCAACCTGTGAAAATTTTTTTATATGTGACTGTCACTGTAGCGGAAACTGACGTCGTAAATTTTTCAGTAAGAAAGGTAAGTGGTTACCTGCACGTAATGCGTCCTGGGCACCCAGATGCGCGACAGGCGCCTGGAAAAAAAAGCCATTAGTGTGTGCCTGTCAGAGGCACAGGTGGAGAAAAAAAAAAGAGGCCATTATCCTCGCTATTGACATTCCTTTGTAGAAAGCATCGTGAATACGACACCCTCAAACTTGAAAACATGATTACACTGTAGAGTTCTTAATTTATGATATTTACTGAAATGAAATGATGAGAAATGTTTCATGTCTATTGTCTTTCTAGGTGGAAGATTGTTTACTGCATTACGAAATGCCTTATGGCTAGCGAATGACGTTTCACGCCTTGCTTTGCCTATTTTGTTTAATATCTAGTTTCTTGTAGCAACGTAGCATTGTTTAAATTAAAATTTAATACATGTACTAATATAGCTACTTTCTGTCTACAGACCCAGTAAAGAATCATTTTATGATGTACTTCCTTAGAAAAGAGAGCACAAATAGACATTTCCCTTCACAGGACTTACAAAAATAATTTTTTTACGATTTGGTAACTTATCTGCTAGCGTATGTTCTAGTGATGTACCACTCTAGTGTTAAGGTGTGACATAGGTATTACACATTTTTACTGTAATATTTTTTCTGCTTCAGCTTTGACATGTTTAGATATAAGTTATTACATTTACTGCTGCTTGCTTTGCCAATTTCTATTTCTTTTTGTTATTGCTGTTTGTATTAATTGTTTTGTGCTGCTGCATTGCCTCGTCCCTTAGTTTAGCATCTGAGCTCAGTAGCTTTAAGTTAGCTTAAGAGGGGGCAGACTATATAAGAAACTAACTGTGATGATTTGGAAGAAATGCATGGAGAAGCTATAAGAAAATGGCTTGGCGAAAAAAGTAGTTTACAGTGGAGAAAAACTATTTTTGAAAGAGGATGTGAACAGAATACAGAAAGCAGGTTTAGATAGGACTTTTTGGGAATAATGATGAACTAAGGGAGATCTCTATGCAAAATACTGCAGTAAAACAAACCCTGTCCTTTCCTTTCGTATTATCCCTCTATGTGTTTATGTACCCTTGTGTATTTGTCTTTTTCCTGTCTTTATGTGTTTAGCTAATAAGATTTATGTTGTAGAATTTTTCAAATACTATGTTATTTTCTTTGTAAATATGTTCAGACATTATTTATAGTGTTTTGCTTTAATGCTCATGTGTGAAGTTGATGTTTCAAAACTTATTCTGATCTTTTATGTATGTACTTATGTCGTAATTTTTGTAACACTGATGTATTTGCTATTTCGATTCTTTTGTAAAGCCTATACTACTGCGAATGTTATCTGTATTGTTATGTTCTTTAAAGATGTATTTTGCACCTTTGTTATTGCATTCTTATGTTACAAAATTGTAATTGACACCAGTTCATCAAATTAAGTAACATGTAAATTACATTTCACTGCACACATTTCTGTTGGTCATAGTATATGGACAATATGTGAGAAGTAGGGACTGATAGTGTTTGCAAGTGTGTTAATAATTCAGTAAGGGACTGGATAACAGCATTGCTGGTTGTAAGACCATTTAAAAAACAATTTTTGTGAGTGCACAAGTGGTGGTTATGGACTTACTATATTATCCGCAAGACTCTTCAATGGTGATTGTGCACCTGCACAGACAAACAGATGGCTGCTGGCCATCTCTACAAGGACTACAGTGGGTCTACACCTTTGACGACCCACCGATACCATTATTTCTACAAGGACTGCAAAGGGTCTGCACCTCTGGTGGCCCACCAATACCGTAATCTCTACCAGGACTACAGTGGGTCTGCTCTGTGATGACCTACCTACCGATAGTCTTCAATGTCGACTGACTCTGTTGTGGCCCATTACCTGTCTGCATGTCAAGAGTCAGCACTGTCTTTCCGTTGGAAGGACAACACTACTTCTTCAAGACTGCTTAGAAATCCACTACTTCCAAGTGCAATTTCTTTTATTGCTCAGACTTTGAAAAAAACACTGCAATTTTACTATGATGAACGATCAGGACTGTCTTTATGGACTGTGAGAGAATTTTAGCTTTTGACCAACATTGTATCAATAAGTGTGTGCATTTGATTTCTTTGCTATTGTAATCATAATTATGAAAAAAAATTTCAAATCTGTATTGGCCACTGCCCAAAACAATTTGTAAATTTTTTTGTGGGGAGCATGGGGGCTATGTTAAGTAGGCTGTTTAGGTTTTTTTATTGGTAACGCCGCCGCCACGTAGCGCTCTGTATGAAAATCACTGGCTGTGCAGTGTGCAGTCTGTGGCTGGTTGGCATTGTTGTAATACTCGCCATTGTAGTGTTGGGCAGCGGCAGCTGGATGCTAACAGCGCGTAGCGTTGTGCAGTTGGAGGTGAGCCGCCAGCAGTGGTGGACGTGGGGAGAGAGATGACGGAGTTTTGAAATTTGTAAGAATTGGTGTCATGAACTGATATATATATTATGACTATTAAGATAAATACATTGTTTGTTCTCTATTAAAACCTTTCATTTGCTAACTGTGCCTCAGTAGTTAGTGACTTCCGTAGTTAGAATCTTGTATTTAGCTGGCAGTAGTGGCGCTCGCTGTATTGCAGTAGCTTGAGTAACGAAGATTTTTATGAGGTAAGTGATTTGTGAAACGTATAGGTTAATGTTAGTCAGGGCCATTCTTTCATAGGGATTTTTGGAAGTCAGATTGCGTTGCGCTAAAAATATTGTGTGTCAGTTTAAGCACAGTCGTGTATAAATTTTTCTAAGGGGACGTTTCAACCTTTAATGTGTCTCCTTCGTGGAATTACGTCCGGTGTACTCAATAACGACCGTCTCACTCCTCCCATCTTGATCTGTCGTTCCGGGTATCACGGCTGCCCACACTCTGCACTCTGTTGTTGGCCATGTATTCACTGCACTGCTTATGTGGACGATCTCATCATCATTCTTCGCAGTGATGCTGAAGTCAGGGTGTCATTGGTATGGTTTACCACCTATGGCGAAACTCCAGGTAGCTACCTGAACGTCCGTAAATCGAGCGCAATGGCTATAAGTGCAGGGCTTCCCGTAGACGTCGCTGCTCCACTGTGAGTAGCTGTTACTTTCCGATGCCTAGGACTCAATTTCGCAAATGATTTGAGGCGCACTATAGCCCTTAGCTGCCGTTACCTACTGTTTCAAGTACGAGCTGGACTCCTACATCAGCGTTTACGAGTTCTCGATCCTCCGCAACGGACAAAATATGTATATGTGTTAAATTTTTTTTTTTGGGGAGTCCACAGCCTTAACGTGCTTTGAGAATGAAAACATGATCGACGTTGACTGTACCATTTTTTTAATTATCTATGCGACTGGCCAGTTTCAAAACTTTTTCATTTTCACATTTGCTGGCACGTATCCTAAGCTTCCAATATCATTTTACATTATAATATATTGCCGGTACATGTGGACACATATTACTGTGCACAAAGGTCGAAATTTTCCAATTGCCGATCTACTTGGACCATGTTCTCAGTCTCAAAAAAATTTGTCCCCCGCATGGTACAGACAGATCCTATTCCGTCGTCCATGGCCCACAGCGTATGCTGGTGGCATAGGGTTTATATGTGTGTCATGGCTTGCTGTACAAGATAAGATATCAGATCCTTTCCTTCCCGCGATCCAGGGGAGGTTTAGGCCTGCATCATGTCCCTGGCAGAGTAATAGCCTTTTTCGTCAGATGGTGCGGTGGAGCCGTTGTGCTATTTGGCTTACCAGACTGTTGCTGAGAGTCCTTGATCACGCTCTCTCACATCCCCTATCTGGCTTTTGCACGCCCCGCTGCCCTTCTTTTACTTCCGCCACTTTTTCCCTCGAACTGAGATATGTCCATACTGCGAAACTGTCAACGAGCTTGTCGTCTACGAAAGTGATCTACGTCTTTCTTCAGCAGCACAGGCTACCGATTGTGGTTGAAGGGAAGCATCCCCTGGCGACTGGCGTGCAATCTGGCGATTAGTGTGCGCTCCTTCTCTTGCCACTGACGTCCCGTCTACATGGTACCTCACGCGTCAATGGGAAGCAAGTATGCCGGTCACGCCGTCAAGCAATTCACCTTCCAGACGCTCTGTTCTTCGTCGCCTGTGACGTTCAGGACACGAATGAGCATCACCTGACCTCCGGATCGGTGACATGTGTCTGGTTCTTGGAGCGACAGATGCTGGCCCTAATTAACTGCACGATTCCTTATCAGATACCTCCTTACCTGCTCCTTTTCTCACAAACTAAGACGAACTCCTTGAAGTAGATATGTGGACTCGCAGTTCAGTACTTGTTTGCTGACGGCGAGAAAAATGTCCTTGACTCTTGGCACTTTCTTAATGAACGCCATTGTGCAATGGTCCACAACCCCAAATAAAGATAACTTTTTCCAGTTTCCTTTACAGTTTCTTTCTTAACCCACCCAAGAGCTGAAGTGTTACTGCGATGAGAAGATGATCCACGCATTTTCCAGTCTCAGAACCGGTTATCCTCTGAACATCGGAACGTTCTTCTCCGAAAATCTTTGCGACGATAGTCTCACCAAATCAGCCGACGCGTCACTCCGTCTTCCTTATGACGGCGATTTCCTGCTATTTTCGGCAATATTAATGCTGTTATTAAACAAAACAAACATAAAAAGGAAAAATAAATAAATAAATAAATCGTTGATATTCTTCGCACCTCTACCTCATGTTCTTTATGATTTCCCTAGTTCCTGGGTGGAGGGAACGGGGCATGGTGACCAGGTCTCAGGTGGCCATCTTTGCCCACATTCCTTCCTTTGGGTACCAGGAAGGCAGTTGCTGGGGGAACGGCTATGTAAACGCCCCGATATTCGTGCCGCGTTCGCGAGAAACTTTTTTCAGTTAAAGCACCAACCCAGTTCCCACTTCCACGAGGCGATATCTTGTTAATTTCTTACTGTTACTGTTACCTTTATTTAAATATTAAGAGATAACATGGACTTCTGATGTAAACGACTACTTTTTTTCGTCCATAATACAAATGAAGCCAACAGAAAATAACCGTGGATATAGTAACATCGTCCATATCCAATGAAGTACAAAAAAACGCAGTAACTAGGTTACACTATGCTACCCACTCCATTCTGTGCATTTGATGTCCAGGCTTGTCTTCACGTACACGGTTGAGTGGCGTCCAAGTTAGAGAGGTGGCTCAAAACGACCATCTTGTACTTGTAAACACTTCGCCACGGGCTGTATCATACTTTG
Source organism: Schistocerca gregaria (assembly GCF_023897955.1). Lineage (NCBI taxonomy): Eukaryota > Metazoa > Arthropoda > Insecta > Orthoptera > Acrididae > Schistocerca > Schistocerca gregaria. The sequence continues at coordinate 601,026,915 of NC_064923.1, read as the reverse complement.
TTCGACCCTACGCAACAAACCTGCGTCCACCACTGCCGAAGCGGCAACTATGCGAGCTATTACGCCACGTAAATCATGTGTAGAGAACTATAAACCGGTCCCTTTAAGTGTCCCCCACAAATAAAAGCCCAGTCCAAGGAGGCCAGAACATCGGACTTCAACGAACAGTTCATTTCCCAGGAAACGATTCATTTGAATAGTTGACGCACATTCGTTCCGAAGTACGGCAATCCACCATGATGCTCAAACCGTAGCTGTCACAGAACACCAACTGCATCGCTTACTAATGTGTCAAGCAAAGCATTGCAAAGAAACCTATGATACAGGGGCGCTTCAACTCGTCCGGCGACAGGTAAGGGCCCAAAAGCACTCCTCGTACGTTGCTAGGATTGTCAGTCCTTATCACGTTATTTATTAAATGTTGCGTATGTTCCACTTGGTGCAGAAGCCATTCACAAAACTGTACCCGGCGTATGAGGTCTTCTGGCAGCTGGCGTCGAGTTAACATGTAATGATATGGAAGCAGTTCTTCATCGTGCAACACTTTAACAACCAGTCTTTGAGATATCTGGAGCTGCATTGAAATATCATAGGTACTTAGCCGAAGTGACTGGTGAAGCATGTCCTCTGTTTGTGGAATACGTGCAGATCCCAGACGAGCTCTGTCTTACTTGTGGACGACGATTACCGGTTTCCCGAAGGCGTTGCTCTAGGCGCCAAAAAACTTTTCTCTTGGTACAGCGCCTTCGATGGTGCCATGCAAATTACGCACGAGTAGCAGCAGCATCGTGGTTATTGCATGCACCAAGCACCAAAAGCATATCAACGTCTTCATCATTTGTATAGTCCATCAGGAAGTCGCCCTACATGAACTTGACAGGACCAGTTATGACTGTGCACTGCGCATTAGTAGACACATGTATGCAGTTTAATGGGTCCAACTGTTTTGTGGTAGCCTATTGCCGTGTGAAAAAATGATGTCCTGCTAGTAAACGACGGGAGCTAGGGAACGGGGGCCCAAAAATGAAAAATGGAACCTGACGAGGATTCGAAACCTATTACCTTGGTGGGTATGGGTTTCATGTCGCAGCAGCCTACTTTTCTTTTTTAAATTTCATTTTGTTCGTTTGCATTTGTTCGGGGCGGACGTCTCATGAGACGCCTACAAGTTCATCGTTGATCCGTTGACGCCAGCATTTTATTAAAGAGAGCAGCTAATGCTCTGACCGAATACGCTGAGCTACCGTGCTGGCGAACACGCTCAGCTACCGTGCCGGCACCTACTAAGTGTGCTATGACGGCTGCTGTGGTATGCGGAGTGATACACGTTCCTCTCTACACTGCGATGCGTTCCACGATGTGACTGTCTGCCATCTGCTCGTTATCATATAAGTATTTTTAAAATGTCCCGATCTGATTTTGCTATATAAACTTTTGTATTGAATCTGGATGAGAAATCGCATGCCGACCTCCAAGTGCGACACTTTTTCTTCGCCCTGTGTCGTACCGAATCCTCCCGCAATTCTTTAAGGAGTGCACACATCTCACGCCACCATAGGTGGTCACAATGTATTTATGTTACGACTTTTGAACTAATTGATGAGGGCGATTGAGTGCATCATCTAGTAATTTGTTTTTTTCTAGAGCCAAGTGCTGACTTAACCCCCGAGCTCCCCGTGTACCTATAGGCAACTGCACAGGATCCGCTCCTGGCCCTTAGATAGTACATTTTATAGACATACTAGTCTTTAGCGTTTTGAGCCTGCAGGGTCCCTATCTGCCAATACCTTAACTATACTGTGTTCCCTGTTCTCCACACTGTAGGTATCTTCCCTAGCCGCAGGGCCTTATCTAATACATTTGTCAGAGACGGGATAACCTTTGGAGCAATTCGTTGTACTACTTCAGCATGGATGCCATTAAGGGACAAGGTCGTATGTCAATTTAATAAACGTATACTCCGTCGGAGGGTGTATAAGTGATTAGAACTGTAATTTTCTGTGTCAAGTATAACTGCCAACAGACTATAATTAGCCAACAGACTATAATTAGTGTCATTCGTATTTTGTGTTGCCCGTGTTCACTGTTGTTACCAGGCCTGAAAGGGTAAATAAAGGATGTTAACAGCGTCGATATTGAGTCATCACAGTGAAGAATATGGATATGCTGTGTACTCTTCTGATCCGTCGCAGTCAGCGCATGACCGAATTCCACTGAAGGCTCGCGTTATGGTGTACATTCGGCCAGCTGGTTGAATCGTAAAAATGGTTTATTTCAGTGTTTGAATGTTTGACGGCATAAAAATGTAAGGGCAGGCTTACTTGTCCTCAAGTTTCCGATCAGCCGCGTTTGAGCATCAAAACGGAGGATGACCTTGTAGTGCACCAAGCACATCGTAGTACTTTCACATGTGTGCCTGCCATCCTTGAACAAGTAATGGACTACACGCAATGATTTGTGTCATCCCACATGACTGACCAGAAACTAGCAGCAATCAGACTGGGGATTTGCAGCCCTATTAACGTTAACACTGCAACACAAACGGCTGCAATTGAAGTGGTGTCATGATCGGGATACGTGTTGATAAATGGAATGGCACCATGTTCCCCGATGAACCACGGATGACCATCGCCAGCGAGCATGAGGGCAGCATAGTGAGAGGCACAGTGTTGTTACTGCTGGTGTCGTGGTATGATGTGCAATCGTGGATTTCAGGTCACGGCTATTATTGAGTGAAGGAACGCCGACACGATGGACATATTGTGTGCTCGTTTTTCCTCTCATTTCACAGTATCTTGATCCCACCTGTCAATAGAACTTTGCTCTTCCACACATATCACGTGTGTCTATGAATTGTCTGCGTGACGAGGTACTCTCGTGGTTACCAAGATCTCGCAATCTTTACCGATAGAATTGGGTCGCATAACCAGTATGCAAAATATCAAGGACCATCTTGCCTCAGTAGGGGATACAAGAGCTTTATCACACTCTTCCCAACCGAAAAAGAGCATGCTTTCCGGCCAGACGGGGTGCTACGTCATACTGATTAACAAAGTTATTTGTAAATTGGACTCGATTTTGTAATCACTGGAATAACATGAAATGCCCTCTCAAACGTGAACTTTCGTATCGTTCCCTCACCTCCTCCCCTCTCCCCCTCCCCTCACCCAATCTCTGACTTTTCTTGTCATGCAGATTAGAAAATACGCAAAACTAATGGCAGTGTGGTGATCACAACGATTAAACGTCATTTCCATTTCTTTCAGGTTCTCTGTTCCCTCAGCCAAGTCCGTAGCAGCATTTTGAACCGCGGACTGCTGTTCTTACGTATGTTTCCATTGCATCTAGATCTACATGATTACTCTGTAATTCACATTTAAGTGCTTGGCAGAGGGGACAAGGTCGTATGGCATCTTCATAAACGTAGACTGTGTCGGTGGGTGTATAAATGATTAGAGCTGCTATTTTCTGTGACAGGTAGAACTGCCAACAGACTATAATTAGTGCTATTCGTCTTTTGTGTTGTTCTAATCTCCGATTACCCTTCTTAAACGCCAAAGACACACATCTAGTCTTTTCTCCGTTGATTCCCAGTCACGGTTCCTGTTGTATTTCCTTGTAAAGCTTTCGTAGCAATAACGGGTAACGTAGCTTTTACACATGGAAGGACTATGCACTGTAGTTCAGCTTGAGTTCCCACGCGTATTTAGGATTCAGTGGTACAAGAATATGAAAGTTTTTCCCTACAAATGTTTCGAAACTCTCTGCTCAACGATAATTAATTTCTGGAGACTAATCGAAGGAAGAAGGCAAGGAGTTCATTTGCTTCGAGCAATTAAACTCTCTCGTTTTCTTACAAATTAAAGGCATTAATGAAATAATAGAGTCGTGTTTAGGAAATTCCGGAAGAGCAGAGATGAGTTCCGTGCGCCCGTGAACAATTAGAGAGTGCAGCCGCCTGTCATTTAGCCAACTGCTCCTAGAAGACCCGCAAGTTCGTCTCCTCCGTCCGTGTTCTGATGGAGAGAAAGAGAATACCAAGTTTCGCCGAGTAAAGTGAAGCGCACTTGCTGCCCAGACGAACAGAAGTAAAAGAAACTCATTACAGTGCAGAGCAGACAGAAGGCTGGAGGAAATGAAGTCAAACTTTTGTTCATTTTGTATAGCGACTTTTGTTTTTCCTGGACAACGCGACGGCGTCGAAAGATGTAACGTGAATACCGGGCATTTGTCACACTGCTCCGGACTCCTTCCTCGTTTTCTTCATTGAATTTCTAGACATTTTCATCCACGTAAATGCCTTTGTATTGAGATAGTGCTATGCGGATGTGAAAAGGCTTCTACAGACTAGACATATTTGGAGACATGCAACAAACCAGTCTTCAGAGAAGAGTACAACAATATATATATTGTTGCACTCTTCTCTACAAGAAGGTACCGCCAAACTTTCACGAAAAATTCCTGACACACAAATAAAGAAAAGATGTTATGTGGACATGTGTCCGGAAACGCTTACTTACCATGTTAGAGCTCATTTCAGATTCGTCAGTATGTACTGTACTTCCTCGATTCACCGCCAGTTGGCCCAACTGAAGGAAGGTAATGTTGACTTAGGTGCTTGTGTTGACATGCGACTCATTGCGCTACAGTACTAGCATCAAGCACATCAGTACGTAGCATCAACAGGTTAGTGTTCATCACGAACGTGGTTTTGCAGTCAGTGCAATGTTTACAAATGCGCAGTTGGCAGATGCCCATTTGATGTATGGATTGGTACAGGGAAATAGCCGTGGCACGGTACGTTTGTATGGAGACAGATTTCCAGAACGAAAGTATCCTGACAGGAAGACGTTCGAAGCAACTGATCGGCGTCTTAGGGAGCACGGAATATTCCAGCCTATGACTCGCGACTGGGGAAGACCTAGAACGACGAGGGCACCTCCAATGGACGAGGCAATTCTTAGTGCAGTTGACGATAACCCTAATGTCAGCGTCAGAGAAGTTGCTGCTGTACAAGGTAACGTTGACCACGTCACTGTATGGAGAGTGCTACGGGAGAACCAGTTGTTTCCGTACCATGTACAGCGTGCGCAGGCAGTATCAGAAGCTGATTGGCCTCCGCGGGTACACTTCTGCGAATGGTTCATCCAACAGTGTGTCAATCCTCATTTCAGTGCAAATGTTCTCTTTACGGATGAGGCTTCATTCCAACGTGTTCAAATTGTAAATTTTCACAATCAACATGTGTGGGCTGACGAGAATCCGAACGCAGTTGTACAATCACGTCATCAACACAGATTTTCTGTGAACGTTTGGGCAGGCATTGTTGGTGATGCCTTGATTGGGACCCTTGTTCTTCCACCTAAGCTCAATGGAGCACGTTATCATGATTTCATACGGGGTACTCTACCTGTGCTGCTAGAACATGTGCATTTACGACACAACATGTGGTTCATGCACGATTGAGCTCCTGCACATTTCAGTCGAAGTGTTCGCACCCTTCTCAACAACAGATTCGGTGACCGATGGATTGGTAGAGGCGGACCAATTCCATGGCCTCCACGCTCTCCTGACCTCAACCCTCTTGACTTTCATTTATGGGGCATTTGAAAGCTCTTGTCTACGCAACGCCGGTACCAAATGTAGAGACTCTTCGTGCCCGTATTGTGGACGGCTGTGATACAATACGCCATTCGCCAGGGCTGCATCAGCGCATCAGGGATTCCATGCGGCGGAGGGTGGATGCATGTATCCTCGCTAACGGAGGGCATTTTGAACTTTTCCTGTAACGAAGTGTTTGAAGTCATGCTGTTACGTTCTGGTGCTCTGTGTTTCCATTCCATGATTCATGTTATTTGAAGAGAAGTAATAAAATGAGCTCCAAAATGGAAAGTAAGCGTTTCCGGACACATGTCCACATAACATATTTTCTTTCTTTGTGTGTGAGGTGTGAAGAATGTTTCCTGAAAATTTGGCCGTACATTTTCGTAACACCATATATATATATATATATATATATATATGTGTGTGTGTGTGTGTGTGTGTGTGTGTGTGTGTGTGTATGTGTGTGTTAACAGAAAAGGATCTCAAAATCAATGAGGTGTTGTGCAACATAAAAAGAAAATCGGTAGGCGAATTTCTACATCTGAAAGATGGTGTCTATTCAGATTTCCTGTTTCCCGCCAGCCGCTTTAAATTACCTCTGTAACGGTCATAGCGTTAGGTATCTTTGAAATTGGACATGGTGACTTGACGTTACTCAAGAATGCCTATAACGCGACCAAAACACCGTTATCAGCTCATCGGGTTTGAACGAGGTCGTATTGTAGAACTACGATAAGCTGGATGTTCCTTCTGCGATATTGGAGAAAGACTGACCAGGAATGTAGCCACTGTACATGATTGATGGCGGCGGTGGTCACGATAACGTACGGTAACTAGAAGATCGGGCTCCGGAAGGCCATGTGCCATTACTGAGACGGAAGACCACCGTGTTCGACCATTTGGACTTTAGTAGCTTCATCCGAGCACTCATTTAAGGCAAGGGTGGAGTTCTGTTATGTTTTCTGATAAAAGCTGGTTCTGCCGGAGTGCAAATGATGGACGTACGTTGGTTAGGAGGAGACCAGTTGAAAGCCTGGAACTAACCTTTTGTGTGATAGACACACTGTACCTACACATGCAGTTATGGGTTTGAGAGACAATTTCGTGTGACAACAGGAGCCCTCTGTTGGTGATCCCACGTAACGCTACTGCAAATTTGTATATCAATTTGGTGATTCGACCTGTTATGCTGCCATAAGTGAATAGCATTCCAGGGGGTCTTTTCCAATAGGATAACGCTCGCTCACATACCATGTTGTAACCCTACATGCTCTACCAAGTGTCGATATGTTACCTGGATCTGATCTATCCCCAATCGAGCACACTGGCGACATTATCTGACGCTCATTCCAGTGTCATCCACAAACAGCATCAACTGTGCCTGTATTGACCGACCAAGAGCAACAAACATGGAACTCTATCCCACAAACTGGCCACCAATAAAACACAATCCATGCATATTTGCATGCTTGCGTTCAACGTTCTAACGGATACACGGATTGTTAATGTACCAGCATTTCACATTTGAAGTGGCTTATCTTGCGGTTACATTAATCTGTAATCTTGTATTGTTAATCAGTTAAATATGTGACCTAGACAAACGTATTCCCTAAATTTCATCACTCTACATCAGTTATTTTTGGTATTGCGATATTTTTTCCGTCAGTGTATTTAAAGAGTCATGGAATGACTATGGGAACGACAGATTAGGTGCCGACGGCGAGTGTCCATCGCAGTTGGCAAAAATTTGGTCTCTAATGAGATCAAATATAAGAGTGACTGAGTTGTTATCTGCAGATATATAACACATGCAGACAAAAGCAAGCTAATTGCTGGATGTTTTTACCAGCCATCCGTTTCTACGGAGACAGTTTTTTAATCATTCAAAGAAAGTTTACCCACAGGAGCGAAGAAATACCGAGCCCTCGCAATATTAGTTAGAAGTACCTGTAACTTTAACCTACCTAGTACAGATTCAGACGACTATCGATTTTTTGTTCGAGTTACGGACAGGCAGTCTTGAGTAGTACTGTTGAACACGTTTTGCGAAAACTGTCTTCGGCAGCTAGTTCGAGAGCCCAAATGCAATGGAAATATTTTAGATCTTTGTAAGTATAAACAGGCCTGACCTTACCGTTTGTGTCATAGAGAGATGGATTAGTGATCATGATGTCAGAAGCGCGATGTTGGCAACTAATGTTAATAAATCGCTCCAAAAACGCTAGGAGAGTATTTTTGCCAGAGTGAGTGCATAAGAAGATGTTGGCATCCTACTTAGACAATGAATGGACGTCATTTTGTTGCACAATGATAGACCTAGAGAAATTATGGGTAAAGCTTAAAACGAAATGTAAAATCACTCTCTGGCAAAGTATGTGTCAAGTAAGTGTATAAAGGATGGAAAAGACCAACCGTGGTTTAATAGTAAAATTCGGAAATATGTTGAAGAAGCAAAAAAGACTGTTGCACTGTCGTTTCAAAACAGAAACTCGCAAATGGCGACAGACAAAAGTTAGTAGAGGTTCGTGTGTCTGTACAAAAAAACATCGATGCGCGGAAGCACACAGTAACTACGGCAGTCATACCTTAGCAAAAGATCTTGCCGACAGAACCAAGAAAATTCGGGGCCTACATAAAATTGTAAGTCTTGTATCTAGTAAATCGTAGACCAGTCTTATATGGCAATAGAGAACATCAAAAGGAAAGATGACATTTTCAGATTTCGTGTTTAAGAAACCGTTCAAGCAGGAGAGAGTCTCGTATGGAAGACATAGTAATAGCCATCCCTGGCTTACTAGAGCAACTGAAAGGGTTGAAAACAAGTAAGTCGGCAGGTCCGGATGTAATATTAATACGGTTTTACAGTACGCTAAGGTATTCATCACTTATTCAGTGCCGGCCGCGGTGGTCTCGCGGTTCTAGGCGCGCAGTCCGGAACCGTGCGACGGCTACGGTCGCAGGTTCGAATCCTGCCTAGGGCATGGATGTGTGTGATGTCCTTAGGTTAGTTAGGTTTAAGTAGTTCTAAGTTCTAGGGGACTAATGACCACAGCAGTTGAGTCCCATAGTGCTCAGAGCCATTTGAACCATTTGAACTTATTCAGTTTGCATTCATAGCGAACCTCTCTGCCAGTGCAAAGTAACATGGAAAAAGCGTAGGTAGCTTCTGTATACGTAGGTTGGGACTTAAATAGTGGCAACACTGCTGTGGGTACAATATGGAATGGAACCTTTTATTGTCACTGACAGCACACGTTGTTTACAGTTGTTGACATACCTACCCTACCTCGGAGCAAATGGACTCCGCTGTCTGACGTCACCAGCGTGCGCACAATCGAGGGAAACACACTTGTTAGCGAGCGGTCTAACGTAACGGTGTCACTATGTTATGAAAACAGGAACGATGGAGTTGGATCAAGATGGACTGTGCCAGAGGTCGTACAGCACGACAGTGTCATCACGGTCTTTGTGAGGCGTGCGAGGAATCGGCATTGCCGTACAGAACAGTGGCATACTGAGTAAAAGCCTTCAACGAAGGTCAGCAAACTGTGGCAAGCAGCTCGTCCTAGCGTCTCTGAAGAAGAAATGCATGCTGTTTCCGTGTGAGTGGACAGTGATCGACGCCATACGATTAGTGAGCTCGCCCACGAAACCGGATTAGCGCATACAACTGTGCTTCACATCCCGAAGGAACGCCTGGGCATGCGAAAAATTGCATCACTATGGGTTCCACATTAATTGATGGAAATGCAGAAATGGATGCGTTACGATGCTGCTCAGACGCATTTGGAGCTCTATAAGCGCGAAGGAGAGGCTTCGTTACGCCGTATCGTAACACTGGATGAGATATGGGCCACATCGTACGAGCCAAATCTGAAAGGCAGAATCCAATGAATGGCGTTATTAAGGGTCGCCGCGAAAGTCGAAAGTGATTCATAACCCCATTATGGTGAAAGTTATGGCGATTCTAGTGTACGATTGTGATGATGTTATCCTAACGCATTACGTTCCTCCAAGGCAGACCATCAGTGCACAGTATTGCTGTTCGTTTTTGGAACATCACCTCCGACCAGACCAGCTTTCCGAAAGAAGCGGCGACACTTTCTGCCCAACCCACCTACTATTTTGCACGACAATGCGCGGGCGCATACAACGCAAGCTGTTCGGTCGATGGGACTGGAAAGTACTGTACCATCCACCATCCTCCGCGGACTTAGTCCTTGTGACTTTGATAGAATTGCCCGCATCTCGTGGTCGTGCGGTAGTGTTCTCGCTTCCCACGCCCCGGTTCCCGGGTTCGATTCCCGGTGGGGTCAGGGATTTTCTCTGCCGCGTGATGGCTGGGTGTTGTGTGACATCCTTAGGTAAGTTAGGTTTTAAGTAGTTCTAAGTTCTAGGGGACTGATGACCATAGATGTTAAGTCCCATAGTGCTTAGAGCCATTTGAACCATTTTTTATTATTGATTCGATTCCGAAGATAAAGGAACCACTTCGTGGCATTCGCTTCAGAACTGTTCCAGAGATTCGACAGACAGTAGACCTTTCCATTCACACCATCTACAGAACAGGCCCTGCGAACGGCACACTACGCTTTCCACATCGCTGGCAAAATGTTATACACAATGCTGGTGACTACTTTGAAGGATAATAACAGGTGCAAACATTAACTCTTTTGTATCGGTTGTGAATAAATAGTTGCCACTATTTAAGTTCCAATCCTCGTATAACAACGGCAATACAACGCTCCAGCAACATTACGGATCAATCGGTTTGCTGCAGGATTTCTGAAACGTATTCTCAGTTCGAATATAAGAAATTTTCTTCAGACGGGAAACCTTCTGTGTACAAATCAGCTTGTTTTCTGGAAGCATCGGTCTTGCGAAACTCAGCTTGCCCTTTTCTCACATCATATGCTGCGAACCATGAATGGAGGGCAATAGGCAAATTCTATATTCCTACAATTACAGATAATGTTTCACACGGCGCTTACTACAGCTGATAGAGAAAAGTACAAGGATACGGGATAGGGTCCCCGATATGTGAATGGCTTAAGTAACAGAACGCATTGTATTATCCGCAGCGGCGAGTGTTCGTCAGAGACAATGGTATTGACGCGAGTGTCCAGGGAAGTATGATAGGACCACTCTTATTCTCTGTATTCATGAATGATCTTACAGACAGGATGAGCAGTGCTCTGCGGCTGTTTGTTGATGATGCTGTGACGTACTGGAGGGTGTCGTCGTTGAGTGAGTGTAGGAGGACAGATGATGACTTAAACAAAATTCCTGATTCATGTGGTGAATGTAGAAAAATATAAGTTAGTGCAGATGAGTAGGGAAGATAATTGCATAATTTTAAAATGCAGCATTAGTAATATGCTACTTGACACAGTCAGGCCAATTAAATATCTTGGTGTAACGTTGCACAGTAGTATGACGAGGAACAAGCATGCAAGGACGGTAGTACAGAAGCTTATGGTCGACTGCTGTTTATTGGAAGAATTTTAGAAAAGTCTGGTTCAACTGTGAAGGATACCACGAAAAGAGTACTAATGCGACCCATTCCTGAGTACTGTTGGAAGATAAAGATAAAGGAAGATGTCAGAGCAATCCGTAGGTACGCTACTATATATGGTGGCTGTAGGTTCGAGCAATATGCAAGCATTACGGAAATGTTTCGGGAATTCAAATGAGAATCCCTGGAAAGGAGGCAACCTTCTTTGGGAAGAACACTACCGAGAAAATTTAGAGAACTGGCATTAGAAACCAACAACAAAACGCTTCTACTCCATCAACAGACATTTCGCATGAGATAAGCGAAATAGGGCTTCTACGTAGGCATATAGACAGTCGTTTTTCTCTCTGTTTGTGAGTGAAACGGACAAGGAAATGGTTATTAGTGGTACATAGTACCATCTGGCACCCACCATAAAATGGCTTGTGAAGTATGTAGGCAGGTATAGATGTGGAAGCGATATTGTGAACTGCAACAGTAATAATGTTGAATTAGGTGAAATGAAATGTACTTTGGTAGAAATCAGTGATAACTATGTGTAGGCAATATGGCCCGAATCTAGTGTTTTTATGTGCGGGGATGTACAAGAAAGCGCACGTTCCAGTGACGTGGTTGAGATGAATTGGGGCAGACAGTGGATCATGTATCAGGTGTTTCTAGTCGCGACGCTTGTGATGTGCTGAGTATAGCTGCATATGACGTTTTAGTGATAGAAACTGTGAGTGACAAATTGAATTCTGATGATTAACTTCTGTTGGTCGGTGTGGCCGAGCGGTTCTAGCGCTACAGTCTGGAACAGCATCACCGCTACGGTCGCAGGTTCCAATCCTGCCTCGGGCATTGATGTCTGTGATGTCCTTAGGTTAGTTAGGTTTAAGTAGTTGTAAGTTCTAGGGGACTGATGACCTCAGCATTTAAGTCCCATAGTGCTCAGAGCCATTTGAACTATTAACTTCTGTTGCAAATAGTATGAATGAAGAGGTTCAGCAGGTAAGTTCATTGGTTCAACCTTGGGAGAGTAAGAACTGCAATGATTTTGATTCTAATGACTGGGCCACCACCAAGGCCAGTTTGTTTCAGAAGCGGGCACCTGAAAACTGGGAGCTTAGTAAAGTTGATTATACTAGGCACCTAATGGAGCTAGGTGATAATAATTATGAATATAAAGAGGGTTTTAAAGAAATATTTAATCAGCACAATGATTTAAAATACTTGTGAGAAGGGTATATCTTTATTATTTGGAAAGATAGCATGGATAACGATAAAGCAATTAATAACAGTTATAATGGTGGAACTGGTAGGAATAATGATGAAATTAAATCCTGTTTGAAGATTGATGGTGAACAGCATATTGTTATGAGTGAGTGCGAATTAAATGGTGAATGGAAGGTGAAAGATGAATGTAATTGTGAATCCAAGGATTGGGAGGCCTCGCAAAATTTTACCAACAGATAATATCACAAACGTCGGTGAAGGAGAAATATATGGTTGCAAGGAAGTTAGGAGATTCAGTGTAAAAAATTCAAAATTTAAAGAAACCTTTAATATTTGCATGATATGATGACATTAAATTGTTTACTAAAATTTAGTTGTGCGCCATGACTGAAGACTATGTACATGAGGTGAAAGAGGATCTTTTGTGAGAAGCAGAATAAAAACACAGATTTATAGAGAAGGTTCAATCAGTTCTAAATATTAAAGTCGGAGACATAAGTGAGACTGCTTTGCTGGACACTGGGGATTCCATTTTTGAAATAGCAGAAAATTTCCATGAACTTATTAGGCATAGGAGCACAGTAGAATTTTCATTCACAGGAGTGAGAGTCAAAAATTCCGCCATAAATCAGAGTGAGTCAGTAAGAACGAGGTAATTTTAGATATAAATACTGATGGAGGATTACTTCGCCATATATTCGTTGTGATAACAGGCTTGAGCATAAATGTACTTTTATGTGTAAGGTTTTGAATAAACATAATGCAAATATACATTTCGAAGAGAAAGTTTTTAATCTGAATGCTAGAGCTGGCAGGAAGAAATTGAAATTTGAGAATGTGGTGCCTCTGTAGGGTTTCGTGGCCAGATAATGTGTGGAAGTACTGAGAGGCGAGATGGAAAATTCAAAGGAGTGGATCTTCCGGTTGAAGAAATTGTAATGCTAGGACTGGATGAAGAAATATGTCAGCATAAGAGTGTGGGATGTGATGTGGTCGGATTTCATTGCTACAATAATGTAGTTTTTATGGAATTTTTCTTGCTTCTTGTATAGCTGAGACGACAAACTTTCAAATATTTCTGAGGAGGCTAGTTGGTCAGAGTACTGATGTGTGCTACAGAGGGGTGTGTTACCTGATGCTGATGGAATGGGTACAGCAGATGTTGATGAGACTACGGCAGGTGCATACGAGCCTGGCAGTGGCTGGTGAAGATAAAACTCGTATTTTTGTGCATTGTGACGGTATCAGGTGACGCTGTTGGTGGGACTTACGGATCTACAGCACGTCATGGTGTGTCTGCGGCTGCTACAGAGAAAGCGGATTAACTTGGCGTTTGTAAATAGGTTGTTAGATATGTTTGCAATGTCATGAAAAACTTAGGAAGTCACCCTAGTGGCGAAGTAGAGGGGAACTCGACTGCATTTGGATGTGAAAGTAATGCCCTTCCAAGGAGATCTAAGACTGTAAGGGGTAAAGCTGGTATTATGAGACAGTAAATCGTACCCCTAATATATCGCAGTTTCCCTAGAACTTTAAGTAATAATATGTGTGTAATTAGGACATAAATTTTAAATCATTGGAGGAAAACGTGTCGCCATTCTTAGTCAGAATCTTCCATTGAGGAAACATACTGTTGGAAGAGTTATTGAAAAACTACTGCAGTCAGTTGTACGTGAAACATGAATTTTGAAAAGCATTACACCATTGACAAACTTCAGTGTAAAATTGGAATAAGTTTAACTGTTAATACAAGGGGTTGTTAGAAGTGTGTTACTTGAAAAAAATCAACGAACGAAGTAAAATGGTCTGTACTGTATTCTTTCAAAGTAACATTTTTTCACCTAAATTTTCGAGGAACTATAATATTAATAAAGTAAAGGGATGGGTTTGCATATTAGGCAACATGGCAAAATCCATTTACGAAGGTCGTTCTCTCTTTTAACCATCACACAACCGTGTCCGATCCCCGTAAATTGATATGAAGAGAGGCGAGGGAGGGGGGTATGGGAGGTTGCAGGTTCCCCCTTACACTTTTCCTTACAGTTTGACTTCTGTTACAATCGCTTCTCCCGATTTATTTCCGTTCCTTCAACTCATACCTTGTTCTGTTTGCCTTTATTTTGCCGATCTTTGGCTTTTCCTCTCCTGTAGCCATCGCCTTCATCTCTTCTAGCTTTTCCATTGTTTATTTGTCTTATTTCACATACGCCTACTACCTTCTCCTCTCCCTCCTTCTTTTTCCACCGTCTACTTTCTTCTCCTTCTCCCTTGTTCATTCTCTGCTTCTTCGTTTCTTCCTGTGGCAAATTGTAACTGATCCATTACTTGGTTCGCAACCAGTAACGCAGGAACAAAAAATTTTCACATTGTTTTTATCAAATTACTGTTATCACATCCTTCTGCAATAGTCTTCTTTCTGTAGGTGTCTGTCTACTTTTCCTTTTGGCTTTAACATTTGCAGTTGTTTCTACTTTTAAAGCTGTAGGTGCATCTAATCTTCCGATGTTTCCGTCACCTTCTTCCGGTATTTCTTTTCTTTCATGGAAGTCGTGCTATTGTGGCAGTACGAAAGAATTAACAGCGAGCTAGAACGCTATACAAAGCAGACTGGAACGAAGCAAATAATATTTTCTCGAAATCGATTTGTAGCTATTTTAAAAGAAGCGATATTTGATTTTTCACAGTCGCGTCGTCGTTAGATGTAAGCTATTGTGTACCGTGAATTTCGTAGATCCCAATCCGACGCCCCACAATAGAAGTTATTTCGCTGCGCATCGTAGTACAAGGAAAAGGATTTCCAAGAAAATTAAGTAATTTTGCTGATAAACTACTTCCGCAGAAAAATTTGAACCCAATTGCTTCCCCCCTTGAAGTCACGCTATCAGGTAATAGCATCCCATCTGCCTCCCCTTGCAGGTTATCTAAACACAAAGGAATGAGAATAGCTACAAGAGACGAGACAGTCAAGAACATATAATAAATATTATTAGTTTACCAATGAGAGAATAACTACATTTATTAACATTCGCGTGTATCCAAATTTATTTGAACTTTAACGCCACCATCACTTTGTAAGAACATATAATCTGTTTACCTGATTCACCTCTGAATGTACGCTCATGAGATTGTAAGAGAATGCTCGTGCATGCGCCGTGATGAGATATTATACAATGAGATCACAGTAAGTCATGGGATAGCGATATACACATATATTGATCGAGGTATTTTGCATACACAAGGTATAAGAGAGCAGAGCGGTCGCGAGCTGTCATTTGCACTCAGATGATTCATGTGAAGTCGTTTCCGACATGATTACGGCCCAACGACGGGAATTTACATAATTTGAACCCAGAATTCATGAGACATTCCATTAGGGAAATCCTTCGATAAATCAATATTCCGAGACCCACACTGTCAGGAAATGTCGAGAATACCACGTTTCAGGCATTACCTCTCACCACGGACAACGCAGTGACTGAAGGCCTTCGCTTAGTGGCCAAGAGCAGCGCCATCTGCGTAGTATTGTCAGTGATTACACACAAGGAACTTTGCGTGAAATAACCGCAGAAATCAATGTGGGACGTGTGACGAACGTATCCTTTAGGACAGAGCGGCGAAATTTGGCGTTAATGGGCTATGGCAGCAGACGACCGACGCGAGTGCCTTTGCTAACAGCACGTCATCGCCTCCAGTGCCTCTCTTGGGCTCGTGACCGTAACGATTGGACCCTAGACTACTGAAAAACCGTGACCGTGTTCAGATGACTTCCAATTTTAGTTGGTGAGAGCTGATAGTAGGGTTCGAGTGTGGCGCAGACACCACGAAGCCATGGGCCGTTTTGCCAACGAGGCAATCTGGAAGCCACAATGCTGGTCTGTGTTTCCATTGAAAGGACTGAGTCCCCTGAATGGTCAGCTACTTGGAGACAATTTTCAGTCATTCATGGGCGTCACGTTTCCAAACAACGGTCCAATTTTTATGTATGACTTTGCTCCTTGTTAACAGACCACAGTTGATCTCGATTTCTTTTAAAGAACCTTCAGGCCGTTTCCAGCAAATTCTTTGGCCACCCAGATCACCTGATACGAATCCCACTGAAGATTTATGGGACAAAATAGAGAGGTCAGTTCTTGTACAAAATTATGCACCGGCAACACTTTGGCAATTATGGAGGGCAATAGAGGCAGCATGGCTCAATGTTTCTGCAGGGGCATCCAACAACTTGTTGCTGCACTATTCCGGGCCAAATAGGGTCAGACGTGATGATTGAAGATATCCCATGACTTTTGTCACACCAATGTAGAGCGCTGTGGTGTCGTTCAAAGCAACGCGTGAAAGTCCGTGCACCTAACCTTTGAATGTTATTTAGTTATTTTTTGTTCCAACTTGGCTGTGGTCCAGCTTTGGTGAGCAATTCCCAAAAATTTTTAAGACCAATTCTACTTCTTTAGAAGTCGTACTTTGAATTTATATTGTTTAACACTTCCATCCAACGATATTTGTGTGTTCTAAAAGCTTTTTGTTACTAATACGCTAAGACTAATAAATGTTTATTAGCACAAGAAATATTATTAACTTTCTGTTAAAGTGATATATATAAAACTTAACTCCGTCTGAACAGGTCCTGAAGGTCCAGCGGTGCCGACCGGCCGCCGTGTCATCCTCAGCCCACAAGCATCACTGGATGCGGATATGGAGGGGCATGTAGTCAGCACACCACTCTCCCGGCCGTTGTCAGTTTTCGTGACCAAAGGCGCTAGTTCTGAATCAAGTAGCTCCTCAGTTTGCCACACAAGGACTGAGTGCACCCCGCTTGCCAACAGCGCTGGAAAGATCGGATTGTCACCCATCCAAGTGCTAGCCCAGCCCGACAGTGCGTAACTTCGATGATCTGACGGGAACCGGTGTTACCTCTGCGCCAAGGCCGTTGGCTATAGTGATATATACAGGGTGGTCCATTGATAGTGATCGGGCCAAATATCTCACGAAATAAGGACCAAAAGAAAAAACTACAGAGAACGAAACTCGTCTAGCTTGAAGGGGGAAACCAGATGGCGTTATGGTTGGCACGCTAGATTCCATAGGTCAGACGGATATGATCTACGTTTATTTAAAAATAGGAACCCCCATTTTTATTACATATTCGTGTAGTACGTAAAAAAATACGAATGTTTCAATTGGACCCTTTTTCGCTTTGTGATAGATGGCGCTATAATAGACACAAACGTATAAGTACGTCGTATTACGTAACATTCCACCAGTGAAAACCGTATTTGTTTCGTGATACATTACCCGTGTTAAATTGGACCGTTTACCAATTGAGGAAAAGGTCGATATCGTCTCGATGTATGGCTATTGTGATCAAAATGAGCAACGGGCGTGAGCTATGTATGCTGCTCGGTATCCCGGACGACGTCATCAAGTGTCCGGACCGTTCGCCGGATAGTTACGTTATTTAAGAAAACAGGAAGTGTTCAGCCACATATCAAACCCCAACCACGACCTGCAACAAATGATCATGCCCAAGTAGGTGTTTTAGCTGCTGTCGCGGCTAATACGCACATCAGTAGCAGACAAATTGGGCGAAAATCGGGAATCTCAACAACGTCGGTGTTGAGAATGCTACACCAACATCTTTTGCACCCGTACCATATTTCTACGCACCAGGAATTGCACGGCGACGACTTTGAACGTCGTGTACAGTTCTGCCACTGGGTACAAGAGAAATTACGAGACGATGACAGACTTTTTTTCAAGCGTTCTATTTAGCGACGAAGCGTCATTCACCAACAGCGGTAACGTAAACCGGCATAATATGCACTATTGGGCAACGGAAAATCCACGATAGCTGCGACAAGTGGAACATCAGCGACCTCGGCGGGTTAATGTATGGTGCGGCATTATGACAGGAAGGATAATTGTCCCCCATTTTATCGATGGCAATCTAAATGGAGCAATGTATGCTGATTTCTACATAATGTTCTACTGATGTTACTACAAGATGTTTCACTGCATGACAGAATGGCGATGTACCTCCAACATGATGGATGTCCGGCACATAGCTAGTGTGCGTTTGGAGCGGTATTGAATAGCGTATTTCATGACAGGTGGATTGGTCGTCGAAGCACCATACCGCGGCCCGCACGTTCACCGGATCTGACGTCCCCGGATTTCTTTCTGTGGGGAAAGTTGAAGGATATTTGCTATCGTGATTCACCGACAACGCCTGACAACATGCGTCAGCGCATTGTCAATGCATGTGCGAACATTACGGAAGGCGAACTACTCGCTGTTGAGAGGAATGTCGTTAGATGTATTGCCAGATGCACTGAGGTTGACGGACATCATTTTGAGCATTTATTGCGCCAATGTGGTTCACAAAGGTAGATGTATCACATTGGAACAACCGAAATAAAATGTTCAAACGTACCTACGTTCCGTATTTTAATTTAAAAACCTACCTGTTACGAACTGCTCGTCTAAAATTGTGACCCATATGTTTGTGAATATTACAGCGCCATCTATCACAAAGCGAAAAAAGTGCTCCAACTAAAACATTCATATTTCTTTACGTACTTCACAAATATGTAATAAAAAATGGGGGTTCCTATTTTAAAAAACGCAGTTGATATCCGTTTGATCTATGGCAGCGTCATCTAGCGGGCCAACCATAGCGCCATCTGGTTCCCCCTTCAAGGTAGACAAGTTTCGTTCGTTGTAGTTTTTTCGTTTGACTCTTATTTCGTGAGATATTTGGTCCGGTGACAATCGGTGGACCATCCTGTACACACTGCCGTACAAAAAATTACCACACGCTGTTTGAAGTTTGCAGTTCAATCGAGATTTATTGTTGCAACAATGCACATGGAACACGTGAAATGATTACATTTGTAGATAAATGTCACAAGGAGTTCTGAGATATCAGGTAGTAATGTACGTGATGTAGCCTCCACAGGCGATAATGCAGCCTCTGTCTGTCGTACCGAGGCGATACTACAGATGGAGAATACTGTCCTGTGGCACTGGGGTACGCTTTTCCACCGCTGATCGACCTGTTCACGCAGTTCTGTAAGAGCTGTTCGTTGACCAGTCGCACGAGTCGCTTCTCGTCCCATCACATCCCACACGAGCTCGACTGGAGACAAGGTCGGAGATCATTCTGGCCAGGGGAGTTGCTGCACGTCTTGCCGAACACTTGGATTTTCAAGGGCAGTGTGTGGGCGAGCATTATCCTGTTAGAACAACATATCACCTTCCTTTTGCAATAATAGCAAAAGACCGGGTCTAACAACATTCTACAAGTACCGAACGCTGATTAGCGTCCCCCTAAAAACACAAAAGGTGAACGAGAGTTATTGCTTATCGCACTCCGGAGCATAAGGCCTAAGGTAGGGCCAGTGTAGCTTGAAGGAATCATCGAGACAGTGCTCACCTGGTTTACGTCGTACGTGCAAACGACCACCACTAGCGTGCGGCAGAATATGCTTTCATCGCTGAAGAGCATGGTGTGCCATTCCATCTTGCAAGTGATGCTCTGACGGCATGCTGTGGGGTAAGTGGAAGACGGGCTAGAGGTGATCGTGTCAGTAGTCCCATTCGCTAGTGACCAGTTTGCAACAGTTTGTGTTGGCACGTCCAGGCTCAAAAGCCCTTTTATCTGTGTTGTGGTAGCTGTACGATCTGCCCCTACTTCCCTTCTAACACGGCATTCCTGGCGGGTGTGTGCGCTGCGTGGACGTCCAGAACTTTGTCTTTAGTGTCATAATGTTCACTTGACCCCTGCTACCGGCACTGCTGTACAACTGACGCGGTACGGCCAACTTGTGTTGCAATTCTCCGAAAGAACCATCCTGCCACTTGGAAGATTACAATTTAATCCCTCAGTTGACTGCAGGAAGCACGCGTGTGTCTCCGTGCCCTAGTTTCCTGCTTCCTTCACATGTTTGCATCACACTGAGCCTTCTGGCTGTGAACATTCCCTATTGAAGTGTAGACACAAAGTGTAGTCTGGTGCCTACGCCGCTGAGGTGTCTGTTGGCGGACGACGCTGAAACGATTATCAACACGTCTGCTATCCTCCCAGGCATATGCCGTCATCGGATGAAAATCGAGTTCCTCTTTCGAGGAGTTCAAATTTTTTCCGGCTGTGTATACAGAAGGAAACTGCGAATCACGCTACACAATCAAGTTTCGGAATAGATTCTCTTCAATTAATAAGTTTCATTGCATAATTTAAAACCTACGCTGGTGATTGATACATCACGCTCTCTATATGTCTATACAAAGCTTTATACACTGTCTACACAATTGCCTTAACACCCTGTATTTATTTATATCCTATGGACTATATTTATTAGTTATTCTTTGTAGTTTCACAAGCTTCAAATGCATCAGATGTTTTTTATTCCTAAGACACTATTTGCTTGCATACTACGTAACTATTTGCAAAGTAAACTACATAGGTTGTGTAAGTTTCCAGGTATTTAAATTATACTAAATTGAAACACTCCCGTGTTCGCAGCACGTGGTCGTGAGGTGGCGTTCTCGCTTCCCATGCACGGGTTCCCGGGTTCGATTTCCAGCGGGGTCAGGGATTTTCTCTACCTCGTGATGACTGGGTGTTGTGTTGTGTCCTTAGGTTAGTTATGGTTAAGTCGTTCTATGATCTAGGGGACTGATGACCATAGATGTTAAGTCCCATAGTGCTCAGAGCCATTTGAACCATTTTTTGAAACACTCCCAAATACTTTTGTGAAAAGGACCCTCAGACTACAGAGAAAATCCAAAGTTTAACTAATCAGACAGTCCTCTGGTCTATCCAACAGTTCATAACCTAACGAAATGTGCTGAAAAGGAACATATTAAATTCGAATCTTTCGAAATGTAGTTGGAAGGAAAGAATAAGTAAGTTTCAGCTGTAACCACTATCAAATGGTTCAAATGGCTCTGAGCACTATGGGACTCAACTGCTGTGGTCATCAGTCCCCTAGAACTTAGAACTACTTAAACCTAACTAACCTAAGGACATCACACACATCCATGCCCGAGGCAGGATTCGAACCTGCGACCGTAGCAGTCGCACCGTTCCGGACTGCGCGCCTAGAACCGCGAGACCACCGCGGCCGCCGTAACCACTATCGAATTACAAAAACAAAATTACCTAGGTGGCGCACAGTGACTAAATCATTGCCGTTTACTACACTTCATTACACAGTGGCAGACAGCAAAACTTTAGTGAGTTGTTTAGTTGTGCACAAGCGCAGCTATTTAGGAGTGCTGTAAATAAGGTTTACATCTGCTTGATTAAAAGCACCTTTCAAAAGGAGAGAGCACACTAAGTGGACGTAGTAATCGAGACACGTAAGCGAAATTCTGTTCCGTGAGAGAAAGTTCACAAACTGAAGTTCCATCGTACTTTGAAGTAAGGTAGGAAATTAGCTACGTCTATAGATCAACCTCAGAGGCAGCAAGGGGCGCATAAAGCAATTAAGGTGAGCTCGTTCCACTAGTTTCCCTTATCCGATAGTTGCTGGGAACTACCTCACTTCAGTGAGTGACAAGACAACGAGAGAGCACGAGGGAAAGAGCACCTGCACCTAGAGCAGCTGACGGGAAGCGGAAGGATGGGGACTACGAAGAATCTGCTCCTCTGAAAACAGGTAAACTTGTGAGCAACTAGACAAGTTGATACTTCGTTTCATCATGAGATTACGCTCGTGAAACAGTGCGTGCAAGTGTATACGTAGCCCCCATCAAGCGAGAGGCTTAATCACACTACTCGTTGGCGAAGCAGTGCTGTAGTATACCGAAAAATATCATGAGTGAGTAAACGGTGTGATATTCTGATCAATTTAGGCAAACTGGAAGTGTTTGCTGTACTGAATGTCAGGTCCCTCTCATTGTGTGTAGGTACAAAATTAAACTGCAAAAGAAACGTCAGAACAGGTAGTCGTAAAGTGTTTTCTTTTTCTTTCAAAAAATCATATCTTGGAAACTATTAGAGCATCGTGGTTTGTTGGGGAACGCTTAGGATATCTCAAAGTTTTTTTCTGTTATACCAGAATCTTAATGTGAGTTCCATGCGTCACTCGTTGAACACCAAGGCTTTTTGGGAGTTATTTTCATATACCGATCAGCACTGCAGCATCAACAGTTCTGACTGCTACATTAGTATTTGCACGAAGGATAGCAATGTCATTGGTTTTGTGTACACGTGATCCTTGACTCAACGCTAAAAAATGAAATACGAGGAAAGTTCAGTAAATGACGCTATACATTTTGTCTCGGCCAGTTACAATTGAAAGAAATAGCGAATTTTTTGTGCGACGTCTTGGGATATTTCCACTTGAGCCCCTATACTTTCATGAAGTTCCGATAGGTCGCCGCGCTATAAATAGCCTTCAAGGTGGCGCCTGTAACAGAAAAAATGGTTCAAATGGCTCTGAGCACTATGGGACTCAACTGCTGTGGTCATTAGTCCCCTAGAACGTAGAACTACTTAAACCTAACTAACCTAAAGACATCACACAGATCCATGCCCGAGGCAGGATTCGAACCTGCGACCGCAGCAGTCTCACGGTTCCGGACTGCGCGCCTAGAACCGCGAGACCACCGCGGCCGGCGTCTGTAACAGAGGTGCGTTCCGAGCAGAGAGCTGTCACTGAGTTTCGTGTAGCAAAAAATCAGAGCATCGTAGATTTTCATAGGCTCGTGCAGAATGTCTACGGAGACCTGGTAGTCAACAAAAGCACAGGGAGTTGTTGGGTGATGCGTCTGTCATCGTTGCAACAAGATGGCGCAGACCTGTCTGACTTCCCGCATGACGGCCAGCCGCACACACCTGTGACTCCTGCAATGTTGGAACGCGCAGACACTTTCATTCGAGGTGAGCACAGTCAAACACCTCGCTGCACAGCTGGGCGTTTTGTGTTGGAGAGCAGCTCACAAAACTTCATTGCTCTATTCTTCCTCGTCCACTCTACAGCCCGCGTCTCGCTCCTTCCGACTTCCATTTGTTTGGCTCAACGAAGGATGTCCTCCATGAGAACCAATACGTAGATGATGAGATTCTTGTCGACCAATAGAACGCCGCCATGCTGGCATACAAGTCCTCGCAGTAAGGTTGCGTAAGGCTGTCGCATTGAACGGAGATTATATTGAAAAGTATGGTTGTGTAGTCAAAAGAGTGGGGAGTAATTTGGTGTACTGAAATCCTGAACGAAACCAACCACCTTCCAGAAAAAAAGTTGCACTACTTATTAAACGTCGCTCGTATACTGGCTGGAGATCGAGAAAGTGTGGGATCCACACAATGGGAGCGTCATGACCCTTCCGCCTATCAGGAAATGTGTCATTCAGCAAATCCCGAACGTTCATACTCCAGTGTTGGTGAGCACCATCAGGCTTGAATATACAGACGACTGCAGCAATTCGTTCTGTGATAGCAACATCTGTTCGAGGATGTCTGTGGAAACATTTCCCGCTACGATTTCCTCTGCGTATAAAAATGTACCTCTCAACCTGTTGTGCATTAGACCACACTAAACGTTATATTTCGGACTACCATGGAGGTGTTTACGTGGGTTATGAGGGTTTTCACAGCCCCAAAACGAAATACTGTGCCCTTCACATGTCTAGATATGCGGAACGTTGCTTGATCTGAGAACGCACTTTTTCAAGTCGTCGCTGTCAGTGTCAAGGCGCTCGCGAATGCTTACCGAAAAGAACAACCGTTTGTCTCCTTTTCAACTATAAGACCTGTGTCTCCCCCCCCCCCCCCCCCCCCAGCATCAGCCATAAAAGTAACAAGTTTCTGTTTTTGAAAAACATGGGATTTTATTAGAACCAAAAAAAAGTATTGCTAGACTCGTGAAAGGTCTCTTGCGCGCGTCGTTTGGTGATGATCGTGTGCTCAGCCGCCACTTTCGTCATGCTTGGCCTCCCACGTCCCCAGACCTCTGTCCGTGCAATTATTGGCTTTGGGGTTACCTGAAGTCGCAAGTGTATCGTGATCGCCCGACATCTCTATGGCTACTGAATGGCAACATCCGAAGAAAATGCCTCACCATAACTCCGGACATGCTTTACAGTGCTGTTCACAACATTATTCCTCGACTACAGCTATTGTTGAGGAATGATGGTGGACATATTGAGCATTTCCTGTAGAGAATATCATCTTTGCTTTGTCTTACTTCGTTATGCTAATTATTGCTATTCTGATAAGATGAAGCGCCATCTGCCGGACATTTTGTGAACTTTTGTATTTTGTTGGTTCTGATAAAACCCCATGTCATTGCAAGCATGTGTGTCAATTTGTACCTCTCTATCTACATTATTCCTTGATTTAGTTAGTTTTCAAATTTATACTGACTTTTTGATCACTCGGTATATTGGCACAAGTCGGTAGCCGCGCGACTACGAGGTCATATTTTCAAGCGCCGCCAGCACAAATGTTGAGACAGTTGCACTGTAGATGCTCGGTGAACGTCTATTCAGTTATTAATAAAGCATTTAGCGATAAATGACGATGGAGATATTTCTGTCCCATCGGTGTCACGTGCTTCACAAAGAGTTACGAAAAATAAAACACGCTGTGACATGATACATGCAATTAGATGTTTAGTGAATGTTATCAGTTTCATTTTTCTTCTACTACTAGAGTTGTACTTGTATTACAATCGTATTGGTTTAAGTTCATATCCGTTACCAGAAATAAGCAACAGATTTGAACACGAACTTCACTGCAATACGTCTCCAGTATACGGTCATTCCATGCGCCATTTTTTCCATAACACCTTTGATCTGTGCTTGGCGTTTCAGTTGGTAGCAGTGCCAGATAAAGAGAAAGACATTCTCCCCTCTCTCGCCTCCTCACCCCGCGGCTGTCGTGGTCGTCTCATGTGACACTGTTGTGGGTGCATAACTTTCGTGACAGGGATTGAAAAGTAAATCGCAAATTTTATGTACACAGGTAATAAATAAATGAAAAACCACCTAAATAAAAAATTTAACCAAATGAATAAGCAATATCTCCTTTTTCACACTTTTAACCTCTACGAAATTACATTTTCTTGTTGGGAGTCCCAAAATCATTTAGTTAGGCAGATATACTATGAAAAAAACTGCACAACTGTAAGTAGAAAAAGCTGTCATTAATTTGTGAATGCTAGACTATCGTTAGCAGCTATTGCATACATTACGACACGGAAGAAATAGGATTTCGTGTCAGCAGATTATACAGATGCTCATTTCAAACACTCCTAACGTTATTTATTGCTCATTGACACACAAAACATAAGATGTCGCCATTGATCAAAAATCTCTCCTTTGAATAGAGGAAGATTTATAAGTTGTGAAAATGCCATTTTCATTTATTCACCGAACAATGAACTTCAACTTATCTTGGTTTCACTGCACACTCACTCACTCACTCGCTCTCTCTCTTTCTCTCTCTCATTCACACATACACACACACGTAATATCTCCACACTAATACGTAGTAATAATACTTTTTGCAACTGAAGTGAGACTTACAAAAACTACACAGAAGTCGTGTGACTATGAAACGTGTACACAGCGTTTTATTCGAATAATTACGAAAATAACAGTTTAAAAAAAGCAGAGACAATAATGATGTATTTGAAAAATAGACAATATCATTGTGATGGTAAGTGGTCATCTGCGGTCTGAAACCGATGTGTATATGTAAGGCTCTCTCTCTCGCATGCTGTCTTCCCAAGCGTGTTTACGTATACTGCTTACCCAGGTCTGTAACGTCATGTAATGCACTGGGCTGATGTCGAAGAGATATTAAGATAAGTTTGGGATAAATTTTATTTATAGAAGTGTTCAAATGTGCGTGAAGTCTTCTGGGACTTAACTGCTAAGATCATCATTCCCTAAGCTTACACACTACTTAGCCTAAATTATCCTAAGGACAAACACACACATCCATGCCCGAGGGAGGACTCGAACCTCCCCGCCGGTACCAGCCTATAGAAGTGTTAAACCTGCACCAAATAATCGCAGTTTCCAGAATCATAACAGAGCGAGGTGGCGCAGTGGTTGGCACACTGGACTCGAATTCGGGAAGACGACGGTCCAACCCCGCATCGGGCCATCGCGATTTAGGTTCCCCGTGATTTCCCTAATCCACTTCAGGCAAATGCTGGGACGGTTCCTTTGAAAGGGCACGGCCGACTTCCTTCCCCATCCTTCCCTAGTGGGGCCGGCCGCGGTGGTCTCGCGGTTCTAGGCACGCAGTCCGGAACCGTGGGACTGCTACGGTCACAGGTTCGAATCCTGCCTCGGGCATGGATGTGTGTGATGTCCTTAGGTTAGTTAGGTTTAAGTAGTTCTAAGTTCTAGGGGACTCATGACAACAGCAGTTGAGTCCCATAGTGCTCAGAGCCATTAGAACCTTCCCTAGTGGTTGTCAAAATCCTGATGATGATGATGTCCTCTTGGCGGGAAAGCCGCGATACTCCATCAAACTTACCTATTACCAATTATCCCGAGAAGGAATCTCGAGTTGACTGAAAGTTTATAGATATTTCAAATTTAATCCAGACCTGTAGGAGCTCAGGGAAGGATTGAATTGTGAAGGTGCCTGATAGCAGTAACAAGATTCGTTGTCAACACCTTCTCTGGCCTAAGTACTAGTTTAGTGTGGCGTTTCGCGATCACTATCCTGCTCTGCATTAAACAGTGAGACTAGTTCAGAGCGAACTTAGTAATTACTAAATTTGCGACCACTTAACTAATGTGGAATCAGTGGTCGATAACAACTTACGTTGCTGTAGTAAAATGAGATGAAGACAATGAATGCTGGAATGTACCTACTGTCAAATTTAAATACTGTGTGATCGCTGCGTAACAAAGCTGTACTACTGTGATAGTTAAAAGGGAAGTCGCTTCTGCTGACAGCGCAAGACATTCAATTAAGCTCGCACCCCAACTTCCGGCCAGGCGCAGCGGACGCTTCGACACCCTTGGCCGCCCGAGGGTATCTGCGGTGTCGGGCGTCCGCGTCCTGCTGGCGATGGATCGACAGGTCGAGCGGAAACTTGGCGGCGACCGACAGGTCGACTAGCGCGGCCGCTCATATCGATCTTGGGCCAGGAGGTGGGGCGGCTCCAGAATGGCGCGGCGTGCCCGCCAGCTGCTAAAATATGCGGTTTAATCTCGGCAGGCCTCTCGTGCGTCCGTGACGCAGTTCTGCACAAGAATTCGCCGGCATGTGGGCGCGTCACGGCTGCGGAGGCGTGCTGGTGGGCAGTGAGACTCTAACTAACCGTTAACACTGCTGACGTCGTGCCTACTTTGGGAGAGTACTGCCACCACTTTAGTCCCTATGCTTCGGACGTTATATCACATGAGTACTCATTTATCAACAGCTACAGCCGTACCCTGCAACCCACGGTGACGAGCATGGTAGGGGGTACCATCCAGTTGCAGCATATACTAGGGTTCCTTTGCCTTCCACGTTTGTCTCGACAGTGGGAACAACATATATTTAAAAGCTGCTCTCCACAATCCGCGTGAGAGCAATGTATAGGAGGTTGTAGTATATTCCAAGATTTCTCACTTCATACTGATTCTTGAAGCTTTTTAATTAGTTGACGCCAGTTTTCAATCGCCTGTGGCTCACATTTTTTGGAATTTCCATAATGCTCGTCCAGTAGTCGAACACACCGGTGACCATTTGTGCTGCCCTTCTTTATACATGTGAAACACCCGTTTTTAGCCCCATTTGGTATGTGTCTACGCATTTGAGCAATAGATTATGATCATTTATTAATTTATTTTTATTTATTTATGCATTTATTTTACCTGGCAAGATTAGGGCCTTCAGGCCCTCTCTTACACCTAACCAGGCATACTCAGATTGAACGAGTTACAGTTTCTACATAACATTATGGACATATAACGTATTATGCAGTATTGATGTTAAAGAAAAAAAATAGATATTATAACAGTAGTACAATGATAATGATAACAATAAAAATTAATTATAACAATCAAGAATATTAATGATAATAATAATAATAATAATAATAATAATAATAATAATAATAATAATAATAATAATAATAATGACTGTATATGAAAGCAAACATACTTTTCTTTTGTGAATGTCAGTCCCAGTTTACACATTTAGTAAGCAATATCCTTTGTAGGTCACATTTTCTTAGCATCCTACTATCTAATCGAAGTCTGCCACATGCTTTACCTATCTCATCAATCCATTTCATAGCCTCACCGATAGTTAACACAGATATTTGTGTTAGTGGATTCCAGTTGTCATTCACTGATCTGTAGTAATAGGACGTCAAGGTTCCTCGTTCTGATGTACACATACACTGCACGACAAAAAGTGAAGTGCCAGAATTGGAACGAGCGAAGTAAATAAACTTCCTGGATTGGAAGGGTATATTGTTACTGCAGTGAATACAAAATTCCATCAAATTTACGAATTTAGCAGTGTAAGTCCACTTATCAGTACGATGCTGCAGCCCCTTCTGGCCTGCACGTAAGCGCTTTTCTGATATGCTGTAAAGGCAATGTAGCCCACAGCTAATTTACAGAGTGTTTAAAAAATGACCGGTATATTTGAAAAGGCAATAAAAACTAGACGAGCAGCGATAGAAATACACCGTTTGTTGCAATATGCTTGGGACAACAGTACATTATCAGGCGGACAAACTTTCGAAATTACAGTAGTTGCAATTTTCAACAACAGATGGCGCTGCAAGTGATGTGAAAGATATAGAAGACAACGCAGTCTGTGAGTGCGCCATTCTGTACGTCGTCTTTCTGCTGTAAGCGTGTGCTGTTCGCAACGTGCAAGTGTGCTGTGGACAACATGGTTTATTCCTTAGAACAGAGGTTTTTTCTGGTGTTGGAATTCCACCGCCTAGAACACAGTGTTGTTGCAACAAGACGAAGTTTTCAAAGGAGATTTAATGTAACCAAAGGACCGAAAAGCGATACAATAAAAGATCTGTTTGAAAAATTTCAACGGACTGGAAATGTGACGGATGAACATGCTGGAAAGGTAGGGCGACCGCGTACGGCAACCACAGAGGGCAACGCGCAGCTAGTGCAGCAGGTGATCCAACAGCGGCCTCGGGTTTCCATTCGCCATGTTGCAGCTGCAGTCCAAATGATGCCAACGTCCACGTATTGTCTCATGTGCCAGAGTTTACAACTCTATCCATACAAAATTCAAACGCGGCAACCCCTCAGCGCCGCTACCATTGCTGCACGAGAGACATTCACTGACGATATAGTGCACAGGATTGATGACGGCGATATGTATGTGGGCAGCATTTGGTTTACTGACGAAGCTTATTTTTACCTTGACGGCTTCGTCAATAAACAGAACTGGCACATATGGGGAACCGAAAAGCCCCCTGTTGCAGTCCCATCGTCCCTGCATCCTCAGAAAGTACTGGTCTGGGCCGCCATTTCTTCCAAAGGAATCATTGGCCCATTTTTCAGATCCGAAACGATTAGTGCATCACGCTATCTGGACATTCTTCGTGAATTTGTGGCGGTACAAACTGCCTTAGACGACACTGCGAACACCTCGTGGTTTATGTAAGGTGGTGCCCGGCCACATCGCACGGCCGACGTCTTTAATTTCCTGAATGAATATTTCGATGATCGTGTGATTGCTTTGGGCTATCCGAAACATACAGGAGGCGGCGTGGATTGGCCTCCCTATTCGCCAGACATGAACCCCTGTGACTTCTTTCTGTGGGGACACTTGAAAGACCAGGTGTACCGCCAGAATCCAGAAACAATTGAACAGCTGAAGCAGTACATCTCATCTGCATGTGAAGCCATTCCGCCAGACACGTTGTCTAAGGTTTTGGGTAATTTCATTCAGAGACTACGCCATATTATTGCTACGGATGGTGGATATGTGCAAAATATCGTACTATAGAGTTTCCCAGACCGCAGCGCCATCTGTTGTTGATAATTGTAACTACTGTAATTTCGAAAGTTTGTCTGCCTGAAAATGTACTGTTGTCCCAACCATATTGCAACAAACGGTGTATTTCTATCGCTGCTCGTTTAGTTTGTATTGCCGTTTCAAATATACCAGTCATATTTGAAACACCCTGTAACTGGTTCTTGCTATCCTGAATGCTGTCACTGACGCCTGAGCTGGTCCCACACGCCTCCTATCAATGACACATTTGCGGACGTTGCTGGCCATGGGAGTATACCTTTAATCTCGCGCAGAAACTTCGTAAGATACTTGTCACTTGTGAACAGCATTGTCCTGTTGAAAAAATGTACCATGGTACCGTCACATAAGCTGTAACACATAATTATATAGGATTTCTGTGACACACAGTTGTGCCGTCAGAGTTTTTCGTTCACTATGAGTCGTGATTTGCAGTCATGCCCGCAGGCTCCCCATGCCATGACACCAGGAGTAATGCTGGCCTCTCCAAAACAATGGAGTAACGGTACCTTTCCCTGGTCCCCACCAGACTCACCTTCGATCGGGATCCTTGGTAGCGCACATCTGCAGTTCATCGCCGAAGAGAATGCAACGCCATTGATCAGCAGTTCACTCTTCCCATTCACGCACCTCTCCAAACGCAGTCCAAGGGTCGTGTAGTGTCAGTGACAGCGTATGCATGAGAAGGAAATTCCCTGATCTGGCTGCTGGTCTCCAACCAATATGGTGGTAAAATTGTTCTCGGATGTCAGGCACAGATGTGATGGAGTTACATGGCGATGCCCCCTTGTGGTGGTCATGGTGTAATCTACTAGAACCCTGACAACGAGTATACCTGTTTCACGTTCCTATGCAGTCCAATATTGGCCACTGTCAATTCCTAATGCTTCAGAAATGTGAATACTGCAGAGTTTGACCAGACGTCGAAATGTAAAGCCACATTGGGGCCCGTTTAAGATTCAACGAGGTACTGATGAAGATGTCTCACAGGACTGCGCGGCGTCTCCGTATCCTTCACAGTGATCATTCAACATATGACGTTGTGCACGCAACTTGTATACACTTCCATACTTGATAACAACACTATGCAAGAACAACACTGATGCATTCTGGTGACCATTCTACCTGTGATTTACAATCAGAACTCTAATAATTCGCATACTCACCGACGGCGAGTACGTCTTTGACGCTACATTGACATCCGACCATGTCTTCTGGATATTCGCCTTTTTTTTGTCGGGCATTGTATTTATACACGAAAGTTGTTAAGCTTTCATCTTCTAGAAATCTCATCAAAAACTGACTGATTATTTATTCATTATTTTTAGACAATACTTCATATTGATAACCAACTCATCTGTGAAAAGTCTGAGGATGTTCGTCACGTCATAAACATACAACATGAACAGCATGAACCTCATTATATCACCTCGGGGAATGCCAGACGTTACTTCTATATCTGTCGATGACTCTACCTTCTAAGTCGTCCACAAGTGAGTCACAAATTTCGCTTCCAATATGTTTCACTATTCGTTAATAAGCGTTGGTATGGTACTGACTCAAAAGCTTGTAAGTAGGCTGATTAGGTTTTTTTATTGGTAACGCCGCCGCCACGTAGCGCTCTGTATGAAAAACACTGGCTGTGCCATGTGCAGTCTGTGGCTGGTTTGCATTGTTGTCTGCCATTGTAGTGTTGGGCAGCGGCAGCTGGATGCTAACAGCGCATAGCGTTGCGTAGTTGGAGGTGAGCCGCCAGCAGTGGTGGACATGGGGAGAGAGATGGCGGAGTTTTGGAATTTGTAAGAATTGGTTTCATGAACTGATATATATATATATATATATATATATATATATATATATATATTATGACTATTAAGGTGAATACATTGTTTGTTCTGTATTAAATTCTTTCATTTGCTAACTAAGCCTATCAGTAGCTTGAATCTTTTATTTAGCTGGCAGTAGTGGTGCTCGCTGTATTGCAGTAGCTTGAGTAACGAAGATTTTTGTGAGGTAAGTGATTTGTGAAACGTATAGATTAATGTTAGTCAGGGCCATTCTTTCGTAGGGATTTTTGGAAGTCAGATTGCGTTGCGCCAAAAATATTGTGTTTCAGTTTAAGCACAGTCTTGTATAATTTTTCAAAGGGGACGTTTCATATGGCGATCCTGCCAGTATACCTCACTGGAATCTTCTAATTTTTTCTTGTAGTTTGTGTAATTAGTGTAGATTTTGTTTATTGCTAGCGTGTAATTGTAGAGAGAATTTCCTCTGTAGTTGTAGTTTTTCATTGTTGTACAGTAAAACAGTTGTGGCATGCATGTAGATTTGCACCAAGTATTTCGCAGCTACACTTGCAATTAATCAAATTGTGGTTTCCTGCATTGTCGTGTGAAATATTGTGACAATAATGGCGTATGAAAACGTAACACTAGGCTCCAAAGTAAACTGAGAAATAATAGTGATGACGAGCGTAGCTTAACAGCACCACTGTGTAATGAATTAACAGACGTTCTAAGTAGTAATTTGGTAACTATGCATAGGGAAATGGAGCGGGCGTCAAATAATGGTGTAGAAAGTGAAACAGGTAGTGAACAGGGAAGCATTATCGATCGATCGGTCGGCAACAGCTCGTCTCAGGAATTGAGAATGACAGGACACAATCTTGCAAATACTACAGATTCAGGTTTTGGGTTCTCACCGTTTTCTAAAATAAGTCAAGACACATTTTTTCTTGTCAAAATGTGAATGTTGCCGGTGCAACTTCACTGCCGAAAAGCACTGAGGAACATGTTTCAGACACCAGTCCATTGTTATTACAATTAATGCAACAAATGGGAGAAAAGCTACAAAAGTTAGACACAATGGAACAAAATCTTCAAAAGTTAGACACAATGGAACAAAATCTTCAAAAGTTAGACGCAGTGGAACAAAAGCTTCAAAAGTTATACATCACGCTTGAACATACACGTGAAGATTTAACTAATGAGTTACATAACATTGAATGGAAATGTCAAAAAGTCTTTAATGACCTAAAAACACAAATTTGTGAGCATTTTCAACCTATTTTTTCGTGGCATGAAAATGCATTACAGAATCATGAAGCAGCCATAAAAGAACTGCAAACTATTGTTCATGAAAATCATGAGACCTTGCAAGCCAAAATTGACTCAGTTGCATCTACCGATTCGGTTACGCAACTTGCAAAAACTCATCAAAACTTAAAGGACACAGGAGATACGAGTCCAACACAAATGGACACTCTGAAATTTGTTTCAGAAAAACACACTGAGGAAATAAATACACTATCAGAGAAAGTACCCAAACTTTCGGATCAGTTCATTAACTTATCTGCAAAGGTAGATGATGATCTGAATGATACAGAAGAGTGCGAACAAATTAGGAAATTCAAACAAAATCAGAATCAAATTAATACGCAACACCAAAGAGAAATCCGGGAAGTACAAGATCAGCTGACACAGGTAATACAAGAATTACGTATTTCAGAGGACACTCGCGCTCCAACACGGGAAGAGGGACTTAGAAATACGGAAAAGCCACAAAATAATAACACAGGGCATTTCGGAAATTATGAAAGAAATTGGCAAGGTGCACCGAATTTTGAGATGGAACCGCCGACACGACGTAACAATGACCGATATGCTACCCGCCGACACGATGATTTTGACTATAAGCTGTTCATTACTACACGTAAATTGAAAACATTTAAGAATTCTGACAACGACATTCATCCACAAGCGTGGCTCTATCAATTCTCTCATTGTTTTCCTCCCAACTGGTCACTAGAGCACAGATTAGAATTTATGTGTGGCTACTTGGAGAATGAACCAGCTGTAAGAATGCGATCGGTCATTCACGATTGCCACAGTGAAGGAGAATTTTACCATGCCTTCCTCTCAGCATATTGGTCTCAAGCCACACAAGACCAAGTAAAACATGGCATCATAATGATGAAACATTTCAAACAATCTGAATTTTCCAGTCTTGTGTAATATTTTGAAGACATGTTGCACAAGAATCAGTACCTGTCAAACCCATACAGCCCCTCAGAACTCATCCGCATTTGCTTAATCAAATTACGGGAAAATTTACGCATTTTATTTTGGCAGGACATTGCAAAGACGACATTGAAACTTTTCAGGGGCTCTTACAATAATTAGAAATGGACACTGACAATCGCGGAACGCGAAAACTGGAACACAACAATTACAGGTCACATCCGTCGCAATTCCGCGATAAAGAAATAATAACTGGACACGACAAGGCTATTCTCACAATACAAATCGGAACCAAAACAGACACCACCCGTATGACAACCGTTGGCAGAGTAATAATAATTACAGGGAAAGATCACCTCTCCGCGGTAGTGACTATCACAGAGACAATCAGAGAAACAGACAATATAGGAACCAAAATAATTACTATCAAGGGAGACAGAATAACTTTAGACGCAACGGTCCAGCGCGCAGTTACGATTCAGAGAGAAATTCTCCACCACGTGACCGACAAGAAAGAAACTATGGAATCTACCGACATGACGACAGACGATATGATCGTAACGACAGACCTGAATTGCAGCAGAACTGGCGGGAATCAAACACAGCAGGGCCCTCTCGACAAGGTGAATTTGTAGAAGTTAGGTCTCCAAATCCCAATAACGACGCACCAACAAAGACACAATAGGCAATGACTCATACCGCTGGCAGCCACAAAACGTACTTCTGAAACTGACGACGCAGCTGCCGTAGCTAGTAATTACGTAAAAATGGAAGACATTAGGGACATCTTACTCCAGGAACACGACGTAAAACGTAACAACATTGCATATCCTGTGATTCACATTACAGTAAATGACGTAAAATTTACGGCAGTACTTGACTCTGGCAGTCCCATTTCAGTCATTAGTGAAACTGCCTTTAGCAAATGTAACAAATCGAACGATTGCCCCACACTTCCGTTACGTAAGATTAAATTACAAGGTGCAATCTTTGGGAAAAGTATAGATGTACGCCAACAAACCAACTTAGAATTCTTTTGTCAAAGCCACAGCTTCTCTATGAACTTTCTTATTGTTCCATTGTTGTCGACGGAAATTATATTGGGAGTGTACTTTTTCGATGAATACAAAGCAATCTTAAACTTTCAAGATGCTGAAATAAGTTTAGAGAAAGAAGGTAAATCAATAGCTTTGAAATTTGAAGAGCGGCTCTCAAACCGTGACGAGGAAATTAACTGGCTTTACCTTCTGTTAGACAACAGTTCGGAATTTTCTACGGAATTAGACACTAACAATCACTCTGCATGTACTGACGGGGATGATATCGACGGCATATTTCAAATTAATGAGTTAATTCAGAATAAAATTCAAACAATTGAGAATTGTAATGACTCTGACAGGCAGGACCTTTTTGAGATTTTACAAGCACATTCCACAGTTTTTACTCACAAAACAGGAACAATCAATGGATTTCAGCACGAATTTCGTGTTCGTGAGCATACTAAATTTTGTGTTAGACCATACGTAATTCCAGCACATTATAGGGACCGTGTCAGAACAGAAATACAATCTATGCTTGACGAGGGCATTATTAAGTCTGCAGTAAGCTCATACAACAATCCATTACATGTTGTTGAGAAGAAAAATGGATCTATCAGGCTTATCCTAGATTCGAGACAAATCAATACTATCATTATTCCTGAAACAGACAGGCCGCAAACGTTGGAAGAACTTCTTCAAAATTTTAATGGTGTAGAAGTATTGTCTTCCATTGATCTCAGATCCAGCTTTTATCAGATCGAACTTCATCCAGAATGTAGAAAATACACAGCTTTCCTTTGTTTCGGCGTTTGTTATCAATTTCGGAAACTTCCTTTTGGTTTGAACATTTCTTCGGCAACTTTCATTCGTGGGCTAAATTCAATAACACCTGATTTCTTAAAACGTCACATCACCTTATATGTGGATGATATTCTAATAGCAGAAGCCTCATGGGAACAACATAATCGCATCATCAACAGTTTGTTACGTATTTTTGCAAACTCTGG
This sequence comes from Schistocerca gregaria, assembly GCF_023897955.1. NCBI lineage: Eukaryota > Metazoa > Arthropoda > Insecta > Orthoptera > Acrididae > Schistocerca > Schistocerca gregaria. The sequence continues at coordinate 600,990,538 of NC_064923.1, read as the reverse complement.
AATTACAGTTAACTTGGAAAAGCCTGAATTCGATAGGTCAAAGGTGAGGTTTTTGGGACATATTATTTTTTCTGAAGGCATTCAGCCGGATCCTGAAAAGTTAGAAGCAATCAGAGCCATTCCAGTTCCATCCACAAAAAAACAAGTCTGCAGTTTTCTAGGTCTCGTAAATTTTTACCGTCGTTTTCTGAATATGCAAATTCTAGTTACACCAAAACTTTGTTCTCTCACTGGAAAAAATGCTATTTGGAACTGGGACGAACAAGCACAGTTGGAATTCAATTCTTTGAAAGAATCGCTACTTAACGCGCCAATACTAGCTCATCCAGATCTCTCACAAGATTTTTGCCTTAGCACAGATTCTTCTAAAGTCGGTCTTGGTGCCCATTTATTTCAAGAAGCCACAGAAAATGACATTACTGTTCAGAAAACCATTGCTTTAGCTTGCCGAGTGCTAACAAAATTTGAAAAAAATTGTTCCTTTACTGAATTAGAAGCTATAGCTATCATTTGGGCATTTAACAAATTCCGTTTCTTTCTTTATGGTAAGTACGTAAAAGTATACAGTGATCATCGTGCATTACAATTTCTTATGTCTTCAAAATTAAATCATGACAGGTTAAAACGTTAGGCATTGTTTCTGCAAGAATTTCACTTCACAATAGTCTACATTCCCGGAAAGGAGAACATTGTTGCGGACGCACTGTCACGCCCACCGGCTGGGCTTGAGAAAAGTAACACAGAAAGCAACCTCGATAAAAATTTCAGTATCCTTTACATTCAGAAAGTCGCCTTTGAAAACTTCATCACCACATCTTTAAAGGACATTTCTCATGAACAAGATAAAGATCCGATTTGGAAAGACATCAAAAGTAAATGGCATGAAAAGACACACACACAGATTCGGCATTATTATCTGGTTAGGAACAACATACTGTTCAAACGCTGCACTGTTGATGACAAGCTATGGGTACTTTGCATCCCAGACGATTTTGTTAATAAGCTCATTTGGTACATTCATTTCAGCTATGCGCATTTTGGTCCACGAAAATGTTATCATATTCTTCAAACGACTTGTTATTTTAACAATATGGAAAAGAGAATTCGAAGAGACTTGTCTGTTTGTAAACTTTGTCAAAAGGCGAAACCATCTACTGTCTCGCATCGTGCTCCATTGTTTCCTATTATTCCTTCTAAATTAAAAGAATTTGCTGCTGTTGATCTCTTGGCACCGCTTGTTAGAACATCTAATGGATTTTCGTACGTTCTAGTCGCTGTTGAACTTACTTCCAAATTTGTTTCTTTCATTCCGTTACGTAAAGCCACTGGACGGTCTGTATCCAACGCCTTTGTTAAAAATATCTTACGTGAAGTTGGACACGTTAGTAAAGTAATTTCAGATAACGGACCGCAATTCAGATCTGCTGTTTGGTCACGCATGCTCCGTAATCATAAAATCAAATCTGTTTTTATTTCATTGCACTCACCACATTGTAACCCATCTGAACGGATTATGAAAGAAATCAATAAGCTTTGCAGACTTTATTGTCACAGAAAGCATCAGCATTGGGACATATTTACAATTATTTCAAAACGCGCTGAATGAAATGCCTCATGACTCCACTGCTTTACCACCTGTTCTTGTACTGAAGAATAAAGAACCACCGAACAGAATCAGAGAGCTTGTACTTTTTCCGAATACACGTAAACTTCGACACAAAGACATAATTGATTTGGCTATTAAAAATATATATTCTGCTGCACACAAAAGGAGAAAATTACTAGGTGCAGCAAATGCAAAGAAATTATATATTGGTCAGAAAATTCTCATTAAAGCTCATTCATTGTCACATAAGAAGAAACACTTGAGTCACAAATTCTTTCTAATTTACAATGGACCTTACAGAATCCGACGTATACCACATGATAATTGCGTTGAAGCTGAAACTCAGCGTACTACGAAGAGTAAAGTTTTACACCATATTTCACATGTAAAACCGTTTATTGAAAGATAATCTGCTTTTTAACTTTGTCTTTGCCATAAAACAAATCACTTCACATTACTAGTATGATTTGTCAGACTTATAATCTGTTAACATGCAACAATATTTGAAGTTAAATATCCAATCAAGAACCAAGAGAACTTATCTAAACAGAAATTACGAATGCATTGTTGCAGCGAACAGACGACACAGTGTTATTGTAAGTGTACATTCTTGCTTGTTAGTTGCACGACTACGTAACGAGCATAAGGCTCACATACTTAGAACATATACTGCTAATGAGATTTTAATGCAATATTTTTGTTTACTTGAAAAGACATTCTTTATTTGAAGTACCTTCTGTGGGATTAAAGATAACTTAGCATTTGGTTTCTTTGATAGCTACACGATTATATCACGACGCTACTAATGTGTGACACAATTTACATTGTGCTTTTGTGGTGTATCTGTTTTATATCTGCACAGTTTTTCTGAATTCTTCTGGAAAGGAAAACATGTTTTGGTAGTAACTTTGTGGTATAGCTACAATGAGACAGCCTTTTCTGTAGCACAACAATAGGTTACTGTACAGTACTTACTTCATCACGTCAATAAGCGTAGTAACTACGATATCTATACACAAAGCATTTCACTCTTGTTTATCATGAGGTAAGTACATTGACTTCTGCAGAACTTAGCTTTCGGAGGACGATAACTACGACACTTCCATAGAGATTATCTTACAACAAGAAGCACAGTTTAGCGCTACAGTACACGTATTTGAGTGATTAATTTTGTACTAAAAACATTTATTTTTAAAGATATTTCAAGTACAATGATACAAAGGTTTTCCGTGATACATTTCATTCCATTGCTGTAATCTGCAACACCTGAGGATATAATTACATTAATCCTCAGGGGGGTACACGCCTACCTTGTGTACTATGTGTCTGGCAAGCACAAGGAGCCCTAGATAATATGGTATTTGCTTATACAACTTTACACATCGGTACCATATTTCTCTAACACATAAACTACACAGCTATCCGATCATCTGACAGAGAAACCAACATCTTTTTACTACATCAGTGACACATGTTTACGCAATTACGCAGGTGGATAACTTCACACTTATGAAATTGTATTTTGTCTGTACTTTGTGGACTGTTCATACTTTTTCGGAACCATTGTGATACTATGAGAGCTTTGAATGGCGTATTTGGTATGGGATCATGATTTTTAAAGTACGTTTGAGGTAGATGACATTTTTGACATGAGCAGAGAATTCTTTTACGTTTTGGAATTATTGAAGGAAGTTACGACGATTTTGAGAATTTGACTGAGGTGTTATGATGTTATTATTACGATGACTATGTGTATTAAGCTGTTGAGGTATGTTTATGATCAATAAGCTGATGCTATACGAGGAATTTGATTATTCTATGTATCTGTTATGATGAAATATTAAATAAGTGTCGACGAATAAGGTAAGAAATAAAGAGTAGTGGTTAGGGACTCTGGTTTGTGAAGAAGGTTGTTGGAAACCAAGAATCGTACTTTAAGATCTATGAAATGTATGTAAATGCGTGAATGTATTACAATGCAGACGAAAATTTTTTGGACACTATTATATTTAAAGGATTTTGTTTCTACAGATTTGTAACGCAAATGCTTGACCTGTGAATTTTTTTATATGATACTGCCACTGTAGCGAATACTGGTGTCGTAAATATTTCGGTAACACAGTTAAGTGACCACCTGCACGTAATACGTCGTGGGCACCCAGCTGCGCGACAGCCACCTGACAAAAGAAAGCCATTAGGTGAAAAAAGAGGCCATTATCCTCGCTATTGACAGTCCTTTGTAGAAAGCATCGCTCATTACTTGGAAAGATACTTACATCTGCACACTTGATTATGACAAGCGTCTTTCTACGAGAGTTGAGAGAATTTCTACTAACTTATGAAATGTCACATGACTATTGAATGATTTTTATGTGCTTTGCTTTTCGTGGTTGCTTATTTCATTTAGTATCTGTTTTCCAGCTGTGTTGCATCATTGATTTTATGAAATAAAATTAAATACATTTGCTAATGTGAACACTTTCTGCCAACAGATCTGTTAAATAATAATTTTATGATCCATATTCTTCGAAAAAGGAGCACTTTGAATAGAAAGAACAATAAGAAGGGATTATTAACAATAACTGAATACATAAATTTCTTTTCAAGTACATGGTGATATTTTTTTAAATAACTTTTTGTGGTGCACCATTTTAATTATATAGACATTAACATGTGAATAGACATCTTCCTTATCTGCATTGTTGTTTTTAGTGTACTATTTTTTTCTGTTTGAGCTTTGTTATGTGAGGTATAAGTTACTGCATTTGCTGCTGCTGTGTGCCAGGCATAGAGCTACTGAATTTCACTTTGTATTACTCTGTTAAGCCAGTTTTACTACGGATTTATTTTTCTTGTTTGTTGCACAGTGCCTTATATTAGTTATAATATTGCAACTGCTTTGACAATTTTCATTTTTTGTCCTTGTTTGTGTTTTTTTGTGCTGCTGCGTTGCCTCATCCCTTAGTTAATCATCTGAACTCAGTAGATTTAAGTTAGCTTAAGAGGGGGTAGACTATGTAAGAGAATGAGTTTGCGATGAATTGGAAGGAATGTATTGAGAAGCTATAAGAAAATGGTTTGACCAAAAAAGTATTTTGAAAGAGGATAGGAACAAAAAAGTAGGGTTTAGGGACAACAGGTTTAGGTAGGATTTTCTTGGAAATAAATGATGACGTAAGATAATGGAAAATAAATAATGAGGTAAGAAATATGTGAACATATAAATTCAAAAAGTATGCTTGGATAGAATTTTTTTGGTGGAAACAAATGTTGAAATAAGATGAAAGATCTATGGAATGAAGTTTTGGGTTGGACTGCAGTACCAAATGTTACACTGAAAACAAACCCTGTCCTTTCCTTTTGTGTTATCCCACTACGTGTTTGTGTACCCTTGTGTATTTATTTTCTTCCTGTCTCTATGTACTGTTTCACAGAATTTTTTCTCTTCTAATACTAAGCTACATTCACTATGATGAGGAATACTGTTACCCTCAAATATAATTTGCATTAATAATATGTTATTTACTTTGTAAAGATGTTTAGACATTATTTATCTGTTCTGTTTTGTTGCTCATATGTGAAGTTGATGATTCAAAAGTTATTCTGATCTTTACGTATGTACTTATGTCGTAATTTTTGTAACACTGATGTATTTGCTATTTCGATTCTTTTGTAAAGCCTGTACTACTGCAAATGTTATCTGTATTGTTATGTTCTTTAAAGATGTATATTGTACCTTTGTTATTGTATTCTTATGTTATAAAATTATAATTGACACCAGCTCATCAAAATAAGTAACTTGTAAATTACATTTCACTGCACACGTTTCTGTTGGTCATAGTATATGGACAATATGTGAGAAGTAGGGACTGATAGTGTTTGCAAGTGTGTTAATAATTCAGCAAGGGACTGGATAACAGCATTGCTGGTTATAAGGACATTTCAAACAAATTCTTTGTGATTGGACAAGTGGTGGTTTACGGACTTGCTATATTCTCCGCAAGACTCTTCGAGGGTGATTGTGCACCTGCACATTCGGAACAGATGGCTGTTGGCCATGTCTACAAGGACTGAAGTGGGTCTGCACCTTCGATGGCCCACAATACCATTATTTCTACATGGACTGCAGTGGGTCTGTACCTCTGGTGGCCCACCAATACCCTAATCTCTACCAGGACTACAGTGGGTCTGCTCTGTGATGACCTACCTACCAATAGTCTTCAACTTCGACTGACTCAGCTGTGGGTTTGCTCTGTTGTGGCCCATTACCTGTCTGCATGTCAAGAGTCAGCACTGTCTTGCCGTTGGAAGGACAGCACTACTTCTTCAAGACTGCTTAGAAATCCACTACTTCCAAGTGCAATTTCTTTTATTGCTCAGACTTTGAGAAAAACACCGCAATTTTACTGTGATGAACGATCAGGACTGTCTTTATGGACTGTAAGAAAATTTTAGCTTTTGACCAACATTGTATCAATAAGTGTGTGCATTTGATATCTTTGTTATTTTAATGATGAAAAATTTTATCAAATCATTATTGGCCAGTGCCCAAAAGAATTTCTAAAATTTTTTGTGGGGAGCATGGGGGCTATGTAAGTAGGCCGTTTAGGTTCTTATATTGGTAACGCCGCCGCCACGTAGCGCTCTGTATGAAAATCACTGGCTGTGCCGTGTGCAGTCTGTGGCTGGTTTGCAATGTTGTCTGCCGTTGTAGTGTTGGGCAGCGGCAGCTGGATGCTAACAGCGCGTAGCGTTGCGCAGTTGGAGGTGAGCCGCCAGCAGTGGTGGATGTGGGGAGAGAGATGGCGTAGTTTTGAAATTTGTAAGAATTGGTGTCATGAACTGATATATATATATATATATATATATATATATATATATATATATATATATATATATATATATATATATATAATGAATATTAAGGTAAATACATTGTTTGTTCTGTATTAAAATCTTTCATTTGCTAACTATGCCTATCAGTAGTTAGTGCCTTCAGTAGTTTTAATCTTTTATTTAGCTGGCAGTAGTGGCGCTCGCTGTATTGCAGTAGCTTGAGTAACGAAGATTTTTGTGAGGTAAGTGATTTGTGAAACGTATAGGTTAATGTTAGTCAGGGCCATTCTTTCGTAGGGATTTTTGGAAATCAGATTGCGTTGCGCCAAAAATATTGTGTTTCAGTTTAAGCACAGTCTTGTATAATTTTTCAAAGGGGACGTTTCAAGCTCTTCGGAAGTTAATAAATACTAAATCAAGATTTTGTAGAAGAACAAAGTCAGTGACTTTAGACGATAGATTTCTGAACCTTGTCTGCTTCCCTAGACAAGTGTGGCCTGTGGCGTCCTACAATTTTTGGCTACAATTTTTATTCAACAGGTCTATGGTACATTACAGTTGTGAGAGTGTGAGAAAGGTAAAGGTGTGACTTGCGTGTTGAGTGGGCAGTGAAAGAGACGTGGGCGGAACGTGTAGCCAGGAGTGTTTGTGGTGGGTGGACTGAGGGAGCTGGTCACTGGACTGCAGTAGATCACAAAAGACTGAACCGATGACCAAGTGCATGGTGGCTAGACGACATTATAAAAGACGAAGGAGCAACAAGAAGAGTGTAGCTGAAGGCTATGAAACATGGTGATGTCTAGGAAAGGTCTGTATCCAGCACTTAATGTCAAACATTTGATGATGACAATGAGGGTGATGATGATGATGAAACACATTTTGTTGAAATGCTTTGCCGATGTCTCTTAATTTCGGCACAACATATTTTGCTTCAGAATATGCTGCTGATTGACGGCGAACACTAACATATTTGGCGCTTTTCTTTTACTTCTGAAGCTTTTTTCATTCAGTTTCAAATTCATAATATGGTAATGAAATTCGAGTTATCAATCAAGGCAGATGGCATCTTTGATAGTAATAGATATTTATTTTAACCTTAAAGCAACGAAGATGCACTGTTACATGTTTTTGGGTCTTTGTGCAGTTAAGCCCACCATTAAATTTTCAAGCACTAAAATTATTGTGATACCGGAATTAACTTTAACTCCGAGAAAGCGACAGTCTCATCTGTAAGAGGGAATAGATTCAGGTAAAAAAAAATATTGTGTAGTTGTCTGATAGTGGGATAAATGTATTAACATTTACAGCGATTCCTTTTCAAACAACAGCTTAGTTACTTTTTTTTTACACTGTCTCCTCTTCATTTGACCATCGATTATATTACTGTAACACTGGGAAATTATCATCATCAGTTTTCTGATGTCTCATCAGGTCCTTTGCGTCACCATTTCCTGCGATCCATTGCTTCCTTCTTAATGCCGGTGTATGTGCTGCCGTCCATCACATCACCCATGGACTGAAATATCTTCCCCCCTCGCTTCCTCATCCTTTCCACGTGCCTTTCTAAGCCCGTTTCCGTAAGCCCCTCCTTTCTTAATATATGTTCAGTTCAGTTCCATTTCCTTCTTTTTATTACAAGCAGTAACTGTCTTTGCTCTCCCATTCATCTCAGTACCTCTTCATTTTTGTCTGTATCCTTCCATCCTCCGCCACGCGCACTTTTCAAAAGCCTCCAGCCTTACTCTTTCTTCCTCAGTGTCCACATTCAGCACCATGCAGGAGGACACTCCAGATAAAACATTGTATTAGCCCTTTCGCTAATCTTTCTCGATATTGCCGCAGAAAATTGTCCTTTTCTTACAAAATGCCTCTTTCTCCATTTATCATTACCTTTATCTTCTTATTTCCACATACTTTTATTTTTATTGATTTTAGTTCCATAAATCTTTCCGTTAGATTCAGTGGTATTCACTATACCAAGGAATTCTTTTTGACCTGTTGTTAAGAGCACGATGTCTTCTCGACACCTCAAACACCATATTCTTCTACCTAAGACTTTAACCACTTGCCATCTAGTAGGCAGCAGTCAATCATATATCGCAAGTATAGATACAAAGTGGGTAGGAGACAGATATCAATTTTGTCCTACTCCTTTTCCTAGTTCCATCCAGTTGGTACTTCCTCCCCTCACATTCATTGATGCGTTTTGAGTTAAATACCATAAGTTTGGAAGTCATCTTGTTTTCCAGCCTACTCTCTTTTCTCTCCTTATAGTTGCATGTTACGTCAATTTATGTTACCGAAGGCCTTTTCCAGATATATAATAAACATAAACAGTTTTCTTCCCTTTTCAACAAAACTCGCTCCCAAAATTCGCATAAATCCTGCCGTACCTCTTGTGGCTTCATTCCGTCTATAACCTAATTGCTCTTCGGCCAAATCTCACCAATTACCTTTTTAACTCTTTTATTAATATTTCTTAACATTACTTAGACTATATGTGAAATTAGACTATTTTCCTGTGCTAACTCTACTTCTTACTTCCTTGTTCCTTTGCTTTCTGTTGTTAGATGCTTCTTTGGCCATTCACTACTGTCATATATTTTGTGACATAACCTCAGTACTTCTTCTTGGTTGAAACACTTTAGTATTTTTATGGTTTTGTACCAGTACCTACAGCTCTGCCATTTTTCATTGCAGCTATTGTACTCATTACCTCTTCCATTATGGCTGTTGGCCCTTTCTGGTCATTTTTTACACTGTTCATAGATTCAAGTTACAGAGCTGCTGATTTGTGATCTGTGTCATATAGATCTTTTATGCAATCTTCCCTTCCTTACGATCTTGTACACTACATTTTCATCTTTACTGAGAATTTCCATAGGTGTACTTCCTAATCAATTTTGATCTCATATTGTAGTCTTCACTCTGTTATACAGAAAATTATTTCTTCCCTTCCTCTGCAGCTCTTCAACTGAGTTAAAATCCTCCTTTAGTGATATTTTTCTAGACTGCTCTGTTTCTGTACTCAGTTCGTTATTCAACTAACTTGTATCTTCATAATTTTTACTTTCGGATTTTCTTCTGTCTTCCATCTTCGAAATCATTCCCTGTATAACCGACGGCTTTTCTGCTCTTTTCCTGTTTACCAATCCTACACTTTTCTGCTCTGCTTTTATGATTCCATCTTTCACGATATTCCAGTGCTCGTCGACACAGTCAGTGGCTCTTTGTCTCGTAATGTCACAGAAAGTTCAAGTGATAGCGTTTCCATAATTCCTTCTCTCCCAGATCTTATCTTCTGTATGTCCCACAGCTCCACCGTGGCAGCCATCTTCACTTTTTTTTATTTCTACCTCTCCAAAACGTAAATTATGGTCGCTATAAGTATCCGCACCCGATAACGTGCGAACCTTCTTGATTCATTTCTGTGCCTTTCTTCCACCAGTCTAAAACCTATTTGTTTTCTGTATTTGTTCCCTGGTGAATTCCAAGTGTAGAAGCTAGTGCAACGATTTTTTAACCATGTATTTGTCACTACCAGCGCTGTCTTTTCCTTCAGATGTCAATAAACCAACTCTTTCATTCCTCCTTCCAAGACCATGACAGTCTATTATTCTTCCGTCCTTCCCTTCTCCCACAGTGGCGTTCTAGTAGCCCATGGACTGGAGAATACGTTGCTTTTGAAACTGCAGTGATCTAAAATTGCATTCGATATTGTTGAGAGATGTATGATATCCGTATATGATACCGGCCCAAAACATGACTGCTTCCATCCCCGCCCCCCCCCCCCCCCTCTCTGCCTGCTGAACCCGCAGGACAGAATGCCTGAGGCGTGCATTGTTGCCTGGAATCCTGAACGCTCTTGTACGACTATAATCGGGCGTCAGCAAATCCTGCACTCGTCGGTAAAGAGAACTCGACAACATTTATGCAAGTTCCATTCCAGCTGTCCCACGCCCACATTCTTATGGGTAATATACGAAAATTGTAACTTAAATAGTGGGAACTATTTATTCACAGCCGATATAAAAGATTGACATATTTCTACCTGTTATTGTTCTTCGAAGTAGTCACGAGCGTTGTATAGAACTCGTATCCAGCGATGTGAAAGGCGTAGTGTACCGTTAGCAGAGCCTGTTCTGTTGATGGTGCTAAAAGGGTGCTCTACTGCCTGTCGAATCTCTGGAACAGTTCTGAAGCGAATACCACAAAGTGGTTCCTCCATCTTCGGAATCAAATCAAAGTCACAAATACTTAAGTCCGGGGAATATGGTGGATGCCACAGTGCTTCCCAGTCCCATCGATCGAACAGAGCAGCCACTGCTTGTGCTGTATGCGCCCGCGCATTTTAGTGCAAAATAATGGGTGGGTTTCGCAGAAAGTGTCTCCATGTCTATCGTAAAGCTGGTCGCAGGTGGTGCTCCAAAAACGAACACTAATATTTCGCATTGACGGTCTGCCGTGGAGGAACGTAATGCATTAGGATAACACCATTACAGTCATACACGAGAATCGCCATAATTTTAGACCACTCCATTCGCATCATCAACAGAACAGGCTCTGCTAACGGTATCCTACGCCTTCCACATCGCTGGCAAAGGGTTCTACACAACGCTGCTGAAGGACAGGAACAGATGCAAACATGTAACTCTATTGTATCGACTGTTAGTAAATAGTTGCCACTATTTAAGTTTCAACCCTTGTAGTTCATCACGTTCTCCTAGAGGCCAATTTGATCGTATGAGGATGGTTGCGTTGTTCCTCTTGTCTGCAAAAGAGCACTACACAGTGCTGTTGCACAAACTTTGGGGTTCCTACCAGACAGATTTTCAACTTTCCATACCTCATAATAGGGGCTGAATGTTTGATAGACGCCGCTGTGATTCAACGTTAATGCAGCGGACAACTTCGATTGTCGGCAGCCCTTGTGGAGCGACGCAGCAAAATGTCCGTCTAACCGTGGCATCACCCTTCGATGCGTCTTGTCAGACTGAACCGTCTCTAGAAGCTGCATTGTCCTGTTTAAGATTGGATATGCAGCACGCTGCTGCACTTGTGCTCCCGAGCTCGTTACATCAGCTTTCTGATAACGCTGTTAATTTTAATACTAACTGACAAACCCATCATTTCCCATGTATTCGTTCCGGCAATTTTCTATTAGAAACGAAAACGAAAAACGAACTGTGTAGTGTAATATCCCCGACAGTTTCTGTACCCTTGGAGTTGCGCTTTTGCATGTTTACAACGCGGTTTTGTAAACGCCTCTATGGCAACGTCTGTTCATACTTTTACAGACAGCGACTGTTTTCCCCTACATCCATTTGCGCTTCGCAATTGAAAGCTGTAAAAAGCGCTGCCAGTTGCCAGGGCATCCTTAAGCCGATTCTACTGTAGGAGTGCCTTAGTAGTAAACAATAAATGTATTAAAACGTCATGCATGATGCGGCATTTATTCAGACAGCTCAGTGTTTATGACATCACATGTCCTGAACTGTGTGTAGCACCATGGTATAATTTTTTAGGTGCGTTTAGCGACATATGTGGATACGTTATGCGAAATTTGTTGCGAATAAAGCTAGTAGCACTGATGTAATAAACATATATATACAGGGTGGTCTATTGATAGTGACAGGGCCAAATATATCACGAAATAAACATCAAACGAAAAAACTACAAAGAATGAAACTAGTCTAGCTTCAAGGGGGAAACCAAATGGTGCTATGGTTGGCCCGCTACATGGCGCTGCCATAGGTCAAACGAATGTCAACTGCGTTTTTTAAAATAGGAACCCCCATTTTTATAACATATTCGTGTAGTACGTAAAGAAATATGAATGTTTTAGTTGGAACACTTTTTTCGATTTGTAATAGATGGGGCAGTAATAGTCACAAACGTGTAAGTACCTGGTATCACGTAACATTCCGCCAATTCGAACGTTACCCGTGTTAAAATTGACCGTTTATCAATTGCGGAAAAGGTCGATATCGTGTTGATGTGATCAAAATGCCCAACGGGCGTGTGCTATGTATGCTGCCCAGTATCGTGGACGGCATCATCCAAGTGTCCGGACCGTTCGCCGGATAGCTACGTCATTTAAGGAAACAGGAAGTGTTCAGCCACATGTCAAACGTCAACCACGACCTGTAACAAATGATGATGCCCAATTAGGTGTTTTAGCTGCTATCGCGGCTAATCCGCACATCAGTAGCAGACAAATTGAGCGACAATCGGGAATCTCAAAAACGTCATACATCACCATCGATTGCACCAGTACCACATTTCTAGGCACCATGAATTGCATGGCGACGACTTTGAACGTCGTGTACAGTTCTGCCACTGGCCACAAGAGATATTACGGGACGATGACAGATTTTTTGCACGCGTTCTATTTAGCGACGAAGCATCATTTACCAACAGCGGTAACGTAAACCGGCATGATATGCACTATTGGGCAACGAAAAACCAACGAAGGCTGCGACAAGTCGAACATCAGAGACCTTGGCGTTTTAATGTATGGTGCTTCATTATGGGAGCAAGGATAATTGGCCCCCATTTTATCGATGCCAATCTAAATGGTGCAATGTATGATGATTTCCTACATAATGTTCTACCGATGTTACTACAAGATGTTTCATTGCATGAGACATTGCCGATGAATTTCCAACATGATGGATGTCCGGTGCGGTTGAAGCGGTATTGAATAGCATATTTCATGACAGGTCGATTGGTCGTCGAACACCGTACCATGGCCCCCACGTTCACCGGATCTGACATCCCCGGATTTCTTTCTGTGGGAAAAGTTGAAGGATATCTGCTATCGTGATTCATCGACAACGTCTGACAACATGCGACATCGCATTGTCAGTGCATGTGCAAACATTACGGAAGGCGAACTACTCGCTGTTAAGATAAATGTCGTTAAACGTATTGCCAGATGCCCTGAGGTTGACGGACATCATTTTGAGCATTTATTGCATTAATGTGGTACTTACAGGTAATCACGCTGTAACAGCATGCGTTCTCAGAAATGTTAAGTTCACAAAGGTGCATGTATCACATTGGAACAACCGAAGTAAAATGTTCAAACGTACCTACGTTCTGTATTTTAATTTAAAAAACCTACCTGTTACCAATTGTTCGTCTAAAATTGTGAGCCATATGTTTGTGACTATTACAGCGCCATATATCATAAATCGAAAAATGTGGTCCAACTAAAACATTCACATTTCTTTAAGTACTTCACGAATATGTAATAAAAATGGGGGTTTCTATTTTTAAAAAAACGCAGTTGATATCCGTTTGACCTACGGCAGCGCCATATAGCGGGCCAACGATAGCGCCATCTGGTTTCCCCCTTCAAGCTAGACAAGTTTAGTCCTTTGTAGTTTCTTCGTTTGACGCTTATTTTGTGAGATATTTGCCCCGGTCACGATGAGTGGACCACCGGGCGTATATATATGTGTGTGTGTGTGTGGATTTGTTAGCTTATTGCCGGCCGCGGTAATCTCGCGGTTCTAGGCGCGCAGTCCGGAACGGTGCGACTGCTACGGTCGCAGGTTCGAATGCTGCCTCGGGCTTGGATGTGTGTGATGTCCTTAGGTTAGATAGGTTTAAGTAGTTCTAAGTTCTAGGGGACTAATGACCACAGCAGTTGAGTCCCATAGTGCTCAGAGCCATTTGAACCATTTTGTTAACTTATTTCAAGATGTTTCCTATATGTCTGAGTGACACTTTTTCTATCTGCATATTTGTAGTGTGGATTGTGGTTTTATTGTGTTTCGTAAATGTTGATATTAACATTATGTCGACGAGCTAGGTATTTAGATGAAATACAGACCACTATTTCGCTGTGGTTGGGACACAGCCTTCTCTGTTTGTAATATCTGTGTAGAACCTGTTTATTCCTCTTAGCGGGCTACTTCACCACCTTCGATATATTTACTTTTGTGTTGGTAGAGCAGTATAATCAACATAGCAAAATTTGCAGTATGATAGCGGATATGTCGGTTGCGTACACGTTAATCGAAACGAGAGACAATATCAATCTTAAGGACTTTAGATTTTTTTTCTAATATGGTAAATTGCAGTTAACACAAATGAATCTACGTTTTCGAATCCCTGTGGAATCTCATGTCAACATAATAAGTTAGAGCTAAGATCTGCTCACAACAACTTCGCTTTGATCTGAATCGAGCATGATCAGAGTATATTTTGTATTATTCAACAAACTTACTAATATTTTATAGGGTGCGGCATGATGCAGTGATCATGCCACCATGCCGTCAAATTCGCATGTGAGAGAATGGAAGAATTGCTCTTCTACTCGAACAGGCGTGTTGCATTTGGAATTTCAGGCTATCTTCAAATTACGTTTTAAGTTGGCCGAAACGGTTGGTTGAAAAGCTGAGTTTATTTCCTGTCTTACCCTTGTCCAATACGAGCTAATGTGAATTGTCTATTGATTTTATGCTTAACACTAATATTTCTTCCGTGAGATGAAATTGGGCCCACTTCTCGTACGGACAGAAGTTCGTTTGAACTGTAATGTTGCTTAGAGATCTGAACTTTTGACCCTTAAATAACAGAAGTGGCAGTCATTCACTTAAGGAAGAAAAAGTCTTTCGTGTATCTGAACATTAATTTATTTTCAAGTGAATTTATTCTATTAGTTATTTTAGTTTCGAAGCTACTGCAATGGCTTTCATTTGACTTGTACGGTAGCCGTTAACCCTGCAAATTTAAAGTGTCATGGAGGTTATATTTGCTCGCTTTTCAGAAAATATTTTGTGCTCCACTATGTGGAAATAAAAGGGACATCGGTTATAAGGAGACTGTTGAAACCGGAGAAGAGGCTGCTGCAGTGGTTGCGCGAATTCAAGCTTTCCTTTTTGCCTGAGTGACTTCGAGAGTTGAGTGAGATTCGCTCTTTAGCAAATTTCCAACTTCAGAGATCTGGAATGTCGTTGCTCGTTTTATTAATCTTTACGATTTATTTTCAAGAGAAGAAATAAACTCCGCAATTAATTTTTTATTTACTAAATCAGTATCTTTTGATTGGAAGTCAGATGTAAGGTAAAATGTTTTGCCAGCCAAAACAGAGTCCTAGGACAAAGTTCATTGGTACGTGTGACCTGATATTGTCTGCTCACACAGAGTGCTGTAAAACACGTTTGTAATTGCTGCTTCAATAATGACTGCTTAACTTTGACTTTATCCTCCTGGAAGCAGATGAAATTAAAGAAGGAAGACAGTAGCTAGCAAAAGAAAAAAAGATTTATATGATAAAAAACATTTACTGATTTCCATAAGTAAAGCCCCTGAGACCAAAAAAATAATTATTTAAGCACCCGCGATGACGAAACGGGGATATTGAGAAAGACAGAAATATAAAGATTACAAGTTTCTGAGGTGTGTAAATTATAACGTTAAAATAACATCGGTAAATAATATTGGACAGCGTCCTAGAAACTCTAAAGATGACTCAAAGATATCATTTCCACATGTCAGTTGTTTCCACCGGAAATCGGTGCTGTTGGGCAGTATATTCATGCATGATGTGGTATTGTGAGCCTCAGCTCTTGGACATTACGTTCATAGGCCACAGGGAAATGTTAGCATTACTATATCCATACGCCACATACCGTGGAGAATTTTCCCGTAGGACTTGAACAGAATAACTGTCTTTAGTTAAATACTACTAAATCTGGCATTTAAGAATGTCTTTGAATGCCAGAATTTGTGATGGTTGCACATTTTCTTGTAATTTTCGGATCGTTTTGTGTGTTGGGGCCGTGGCGCAAGTAGTGAAGGTGGTAAGGATTCATCACATAAGTTACTCTGTGTATTTCCGTGGGGGCAGTGCTCGTGTTTAATCACCAATAGAATAGAATGCCTGTCAGTTTTATTGGCCGAGCCACCAGCACGCATTGAAGAAATACTGATTTAACCAAAAAACTGACACAGAACTGAACGGTTGTGTCGTCTCCTAAGGAACCAAAAGTAATGAGTGACTTTTACGACATGATTTTCATAGCCAGCTCGTTCCGTTAGACGGCCGTACAGTCCATAATCGGTTAGCTAATCAGGAAAAATCGCCGTGGGCACTGAGGCAATGAACCCATCGACGCACCTGGTTGATGATATACGTTTCGTAAAAAATCGTTTCCTTCTTCGTGGAGCAGTCCCTAACTGCCTGCTGTACTTTCTCGTCCGACAGGTATCGTTGACCCTTCAAATCTTGATGGGTAATAATGGTATGAGGAGAAATCAGGACGACAGGTCGGAAGCTCGAGTGTTATAAGCTAAAAGCAGTATTCAAGATTATTCCACGTATTACTCGTTGCCATGGCTTCTACAACGGCTGGTGACTACGTAATTGTCGGCCGTTGTTACCGAGCGGTTTTAGACGCTTCAGTCCGGAGCCGCGCTGCTGCTATGGTCGCAGGTTCGAATCCTGCCTCGATCGTGGATGTGTGTAATGTCCTTAGGTTAGGTTTAAGTAGTTCTAAGTCTAGTGGACTGATGATCTCAGATGTTAAGTCCCATAGTGCTCAGAGCCATTTGAACCATTTGAACCCACGTCATCCGGAGAGGAATCCGCTGACTCCAACTTCAGACTCAACGCTGCCGAGGATGCATCTGCTAGGGGTGAAGTCGAAGACACTCTGGTGCGGCACTTTGCTGCCCGCTTGAGAGGTAGGCACGCCCCGTCAGTAACCATGCTTGGAGGTGGTGGTGACATTAATTGACAGGCAGTTTCTGGAAGCACTCCCTCCCTCCCAGATCTCTTCCTGCATTGTCCCATCAGGTGGAGTTCGATGTCGGATGTCGCCAGTACGGTATCCCGTCAGACTCGAGTAGTGTTGGAGTTTTAGGGCAGCTTCCGCCCTAGAGTTGAGCTGTATTGGTAGACCCCTGGACCAACCATCATTTCTTGCTGGTGTGCTGACTTCAGTACTGGATACGGGACTCCACTTCCTGTGGCTCCGGATCGGCGATCTGCTTCTAAGGAGCAAGTGAAATATCAACACTAGCATAACGTCGCACACAAGGTGCTACCGTACCATACCCAGATCGAGTGCCAACGACACGAACGCCTTAGGCTAGTGGGGGTACAGTAATTATGTCGTCGAGGAAAGGCTCTGCTCTACTAGTCATACGGAATGACCGATAAAGTTCTGCTTTTCGGGAGGCGTCACCGGTCTTCAGTTAGGCTACATTTGCTTACCGAATTCGTTATAGTGTCTTTACTGCTTAGTCAAACTCCTTTTAGGTGATATTGCGTCGCACATAGGGTCTTCCATATGACGTTGCGAAACAAGTCCTGTCTGCACTCTTCTAACGATTTTCTGATGAGCTCGCTCTCAGTCTCACTAGAGAGTGTCGATGTTGCTCTCTTGCCGACCAGTTAACAGTGTTAAAATGTTAAAGTCTCCCAGTGGGTAGCTGTTGATATTCCCGCATGACTGACTAATTCTCCTTGTTCGAAGTTAGAAAATTTTACTCCTCGGTTTCGTTACTATTTTGTCACGTCACATTCCTCACACTGTAATAAAATTCGTCCAGAACTGTACTCTTCTCTATCTGATTGCTTAGCTGCCTTACATATTTGTATGTACCTCGAACGTTTTGTTCCTTTAAGCATAAAGGAAACCTTATCATAGCCCAACATTAGATTTTTAGCTTGCTTCTAACCGTGTTGGAATGTTTCCACTTCCCAACTGGCGGATGCCGTTATTTCCGCATGCCTGAGTAACACCGGCTAATTAGAATTAGTAAATTTTACTCTCCTATTTACTTCTTAATTTATTGCGTAACGATCTTGTTCCATGGTTATGGACAGAACTGATTGTGCAGTAACTGTCAATGTGTTTTTGATGTGAGCAACATAACGGTTAACACTGAGTTAAAATCCCCAATGTTTTGACAGATCTTCACAATGAGTTCTACTACCATTTTTTGTTTTTCTATGGCTCTTTTCTCCAGTTTGAAATTATTGTTCGCATTATATATGTGCACTTTTTCCCCAGAAAAGAATTCCATAGCTATGAATAGAGTGTACATATAAACAGTATGGAACTGAAAGGCACTGTCTGTTGGACGCTAATGACAGGACTCTAAGTACATAGCACGCTAATGACATCTTTGTGAGTTCACACCACTTCAACTGAGAATCTATATTCATCCCTAGAAATTCGGTCCTTCTTACACAGTCTGTAAAGATGCCCTCTTAATTTGGCACTGTTATTTCCCCTCTTCAAAGTGAAATCCATGGTACTACTTTTCTTTTCGTTCAATGTCACTTTATTGGGTACTGACCAATTGAAAATATATTTAGGGTTTCATTTGCTTTCTCTGCAAGGAGTTGTCTTGTTTTCTCAGTGTCTTTAATGTTTCTGTCACCATCAACTGCTAACGCTACTGGGAAAGTGACTGATGTATATTAGCAACAGTAGTGGTCCTAATACACTTCCCCGAAGAAATCCTGTGTTTTGGTTCTACAGGAGTTTTACTACAAGTTTGGGCTTATTTGAGGTATGTGTTATCTCTGCTATCTATAGCGCATCTGCTAGGTATTATCGGGGCTGCATCGGTTGTTTGGCGGAGGAGACCAGGCAGCGAGGTCATCGATCTCATCGGATAAGTGAAGGAGGAGAGGGGAGTCGGCCGTGCCCTTTCAAAGGAACCATGCCGGCATTTGCCTGGAGCGATTTAGGGAAACCACAGAAAACCTAAACCAGGATGACCGGACGCGGGATTGAATCGTCGTCCTCCTGAATACGAGTCCAGTGTGCTAGCCACTGCGCCACCTCGCTCGGTAGGTATTATCGGAAGCAGTCATTACCTACCCCTATTACTCCTAAAGCTTCTACCTTATTTAGTAAAATGTTATAGTCAGCAGTATCAAAAACCTTAGATAAGTCTAAAAACACGCCTGTGACCCACTCATCTTTGTCAAGAGCATCAAGTAGAGTACCACATTTGTGAATTCCACTACAGTTGATTGTGTACTTTTACCATATAGCAGACAATCTGTGATTTACTTAAAAGGTAGTATTTATTGCAGTAACTTATGAAGATGTCTTTCATAATCAAATCTATTATCTTTTTAGAATGACACAGCTGGGAAATCGGTCGGTAATTTTCTGTGTCTTTTGCGTTTCCCTTTCTTTTGCATAAGTACCATTCTTACGTGTTTTAAGTACTCTGGAAAATTCCCTGATGCGAAGCATTCATTTATTACGTTTAATAATGGAACCTCTGTAGCAGCAAAACCATCGACCGTATTGTTATCGTATTTCACGCCGGCAGGCTACTGAGCAGGTTGAGAAAAGAACCTTATTTATCACTGATAACATTCCTTGACTTAGTACAATTAACAACATTTCTTTATTAAATCTCGACTGTTTGTTGGTATTACGACAGCTACTTGCTGCTCCTTTTTTTCAGTGATAACAAAACAGCAATGCTCTTGCGAACTGTTCCCGTAGCACAAAATTAATTTGAGAGTTTGAACCCACTGAGACTTAATTTAACTCACCTGAAATAAAAAAGCTAAATTCTGAACAAGACTAAATCTACGAGCAATTAAAGTGTGCTGGTGGAAATTTTATTATTGTGGAAATAGTTTCTATTCCGCACTGTAATTAACTGCGTACAGATGGTATCACAGTATTTATGACAAACGAACGGAATTGATGAATCTAACACAGCCTTTTTTAGAAATTACGTTCAAATTGATCTTTGATTTCTGCTTAGATCCTTGCTCTGACCTGTAATTAATGGAAGTGTTGTTAATGAGCGTAGTCTCTCCCTTTAGAAACTTTTATTCACCTCATTTCTGTCAGTCAAATTAACTTTCAATTCTACTGGCCATACATTTTCATTAAAACGAATTTTAGGTATTACTCTACTCATATATAGCGTTTAAGTTTCGTTTAAAACAACTTATAAAATTTATTTATAGAATTAATAGGGGTCACTGTAGCTTCAAGACCATAGGTATAACATTAAAATCCCCTATGAGTGATCTCTAGGTGGTGATAAGCAACAATAGTGCCTGCTAGACAGTTATCATATCCTAGCATAACACATCACTAAGGATCCCAGTATCAAGAGAGGGGGATCAGATGCCTATATCTCATGCACCCAATACTAGAATTTTACACATCAGCATTCGCAGATCTAAATGACAATATTTATTCAAAACTGTGCGTGGAAAATGATTTTGGCGTGATCGCTATCGTATAAGCACACACAGACATTATAGAGTAACTCAATAAAAGGGGTAAAATACCAAGACATCATCTCCTCTGCGCAAATTACCATCGAGCCAATGGGGCCGCCACATATTCTATCTTAATCTCAACAGGAATCTCTAACAATATCCATAAAATTATTACAAACATTGGGTATTTACAACTCTAAACATCTACAGAGCTGCAGCAGATCAGTGGCCATCTCCCTCCTCAGTTATTTGCACGGATGATCTCAGCAGTTATAACGAGCATTGGAAGTATAACTCCAATGACTCAAATGAATAAACTTTAATTTCATGGTTAGATGAACACCGTCTCCACCTAATTTCTTATGCCAATGAGCGATCCACATTTAGATCAGCTCCATACTGGCAAGAGAACATACCTCATCGTCGTTTTTTATCTTAAAGGATAACCTCCTGCCATTAGAAGTCACACGGAGAGTTCTGTCGTCCTTCCCACACAGTTTGCAACGCCAGTAAGAGTGGAAGCTGGCTTTCAAATTCCACGATAAATTCTGTTCCTCGCCCACGCTGGAACTTCCAGAAACCAAACTGGCCCGATACTTTTAACAGCCCTGATAAGATCTTGGGACGGATTCCTCCCCTTACCAACAGCTATGGAAGATTTGTGGGTTCAGTGTTAAGCACAGCAAGAAAGTTTATTCGCGAATGCTACCGGAAGGAGTACGTTGCTGGATGGTCTGAGGTAAGCGAGAAAGTGTATAAGGACTTCCTCTCAACTAGAGAGCAAGAAGTAGCAGACGAGCTGCTCCATAGTCTTGACTGCAGCCAAACTGAGGTCAAGAAACAACATTCAGCAAAAATTATGAGATTCAGTAGCTTCGACCTCATGATCATGTGACAGCAGCAGACTATCGCAGTCTTATCTGGGTAAACAGCAGCCATACGAAGCTGGTAGAAATACAAGTAAATCAAAGCATTCGGATTGTGACTGGCACAATCAACTCCAGTATTTAGATTTCTGTCCTGAGCTACATTCCACCACTTAACCTGAGAATAAAGAATAATCTTCCCAGGAAATATTAAGAAATCTGCAACAATCATCAACTGCCAGTTAGTGTGGATATACTGCTGTCGAAATCAACAGCACCAGATATCCCACACTCAGAACAACCTGGCTGACCGTAACTTCAATGTACACGAAGCATGGAGGCAAAGAATGGTATAATAATACAACAAACCATGGGAACTTGATCTGGCATGGAGGGCATGCGGTACACTTAACAGGGTCCAAACGAACCATGGGAGATATGGGGCTCTACTACAGTGATGGAGAAAGACTGCCACTGCAGAGTGCACCTGTGGCTTTACGACCCAGACCAGTCAGACACATTGCGGAAGGGTGCCTTCAAAATTCGCAACCTGGAAACCCCTCAGACTTCTTGGGCACTACGGCAGTTGTGATATTTAAATAACATATTTTGAAATTTGTAAATTGTGGACATATTGTGTTATTTTATTGTATTTATTACTCAAATGATGAAAAATTTCCATACAATAAATAATAACAACAATAATAATACAGACTTAATACATTTGGAGTGTAGCGTAGGGAACGTATGAAATCTCGTACTTATCCCGTAATTTCCACTGCCTTTGCCTAGTCTTTCCCTGGAAAGGAATGATAAAAATTTTATCTTTAGCCAGAGGCGTCACTTTTAGCCTGCCAGACAAAAAGAATGAGTGTTTGTCACTCCAGGTGTGATCTATCAAAGCTAACCGTTCCCCATTTTTCTATCAATATGAATATAAATGTTAATGAACAGTACCTACCCACAAAAAACGTAGGGTAAAGGAAGAGCTGCCGTCCTACCGCATTTCTGGAATAGGATGCTCTCACCAATAAATATGCCGGATCAGGACGGCACACACTAAGCGTCTTCCAACTCTTTTGGATTGGCTAATGAGTAACGTTTGTCCACCTTTCCAATAACCATCTCAACTGTTGTATGACCGTTATCAGTACATTTAACAGTTTCTGTGTGGCTGGTCCCGGCGGAGGTTCGAGTCCTCTCTCGGGCATGGGTGTCTTTGTCCTTAGGATAATTTAGGTTAAGTAATGTGTAAGCTTAGGGACTGATGACCTTAGGAGCTAACTCCCATAAGATCAAAAGAAAATGCTGCTTTGAAATTAATGTTATTCTTTTCGTGGCACTGGCTCCTCAGTTGATTTCGGAGTTTCCCACCGGGTGACTCGACCAGCGCTTTCTTTGTTGCTGCTAGGCGCCCTAGCTTAATGAGATGCGTGCTACAGGATGAGTCACCATTAACAAACATGAAACATAATAAAATGAAAATAATTATAAATGTACAAAAATAATTCAACATATTAATATTCTTCGTAACTTCGCCTAACAATTTTTACTATAGTTGGCAGGAACAAAAGCAATTCAACATATTAACATTTTTCGTAACTTCGCCTAACAATTTTTACTATAGTTGGCAGGAACAAAAGTAGGGGAGATGTTTCCTCTAAATAGAATGTAAACGGCACTCTACACTGTCTGTGGTTCTATCGAGTAATGAAAATTTACTGAGGAAAAGCATTCCCATCAAAAAACACAAACTAACCTAACCACAAGGGATTTGAAAAACATTCTGAGCACTTTATTTGAAGACATTAATAAACACCAAAACGCTGCTACCAGGATGTACCGAACGTATCTCTTATTGTTGACACTTGTAACCTCCCAATAGTTTAAATCCCGTAACCTCCGAGTAAAAATGTGTCTAACCTCTCAATAAAATTGAGGCTCACATATAACCTTTCAATAATTGACTGACTGAATTTAAACTGGTAAATTTTGGACGTCAGCAGTGCTGCGTCATGGCCCTGAAAGATCATTCTGAACCAATTTTGAAATGCTTACCTCAATGAAGTCACCGGATAACACGTATATATCTGCTCCTATAAGAAATTTTTCTGGCACAGCCCAGTCCAATGCTCGCCACTACGTTTGTTATGTACAAAAGAAGCAACTGATTTTTCTTTTCAATAATAGGGATGACCATCGATAGGAGAAATTAGTAAGATCTTTAAATTCAGATGAATGATTGTTAGCAGTTAACTTTATAAGGAAGATTATTATTAAAAGATTTTTAAAGACTTTTACATGGGACTTGATATAACAATAGTACAAAATCAGTTGTTAAAAATTACCTATGCGCGCGGCTATATATATAGTAATTTTTGATTTTACCTTATACTACATCGCTCAGGCACTGCCATCGCTCTCCACAACCGACCCCGGCAACTCCGTACAGGACACAAGTGCCCTCTGTGAGCTATACAACTAGACAACTGCTCTCTACGAGCGATCAGACCCAACCGCCCGACTGCGAGCTACTACTACTACCGCTGCCGACACTGCTCTCTGGTCTGCGCTTCTATTGTAGCTCACATATCGCAGGCAGGGCGTGAGGAATCCATCGAAATTACATCTTTTCGAGAGCGCTAGCAATAAATTGCTTAGTCATGGACCTCTTACACACTAAATTTCAGTCAAAAGATCATATTCGCTGGAGTTTGCTAGACAGTAGTTTTGACAGTAGAGAATAAATCCTTTTAGCAGTTTTCCGGTGGGTAATAATGACATTTTTCAGATATTTAGAAGCTGTGGAATTCTACCAAGTTGGATGAGATCCCAATAGGTAAGAGTAATGAGACTGTTTGGACAGTGCTGAAATGATGAAAATTTCATAAAATATTAAAATTTTCGGTAATGGTCGTAGTGGAACCCAGAACCTCCCTTACACTTTTCTCCATATGACAGAATAATTGTCCCACTTCCGTCTTTTTTCCCAAGGTCAATACCTGTAAAGGGAAAAATTGGTGAAAACATATAAAACATTAATTTCAGGAACTCGAGGGTGGGAACACTAGAACTTGACGTGGGAGAGAGAGAAGAGATCTGATAGTCTTGACGTACCTTCAATTGTGATTATCATGTGGAAGGGGAAGCTATTTAAGAGCCTTAAACTACTTCAGACTAATGGATACCTTCCTAAGACGTGAAACTTCGAAGGAGTGCCCTCGTAGAACTATTACTTCCTCTTACTGAGACTCCTTACAGAAATTCTAGTTATGTAACGTACTCTTCCAATTTGTGAAATAACTGTGGTTAAAATAACCCAGATCAGAACCATTGTCAGATGAATATCTTATAATAAGCACAAACATTGCATAACACATCGGATATTTAAAACAGGAAACTGTTCCAATTCTTACAGTAAATACTAGGCGCGCTGAAAAGTAATGCCTCCGAATGCTGTGCGTGAAAACTCTTAAATCTTTTCAAAACAAACCTAACTAACACTTCACATCTTATTCTTTATGTATACGTGTTTATTTCTCAAAACAATCACTCTGCAGGCGAACACATTACTCCCAATCAGAGACGTCAATGAAGAATGTTTGACTTTGCTGACGAATACTCAACCTCACTTCAGCTTGCGCCGCTTCATTACAATCAAAGTGAAGTCCTCGAAGGTGATCTTTATGTTCCGGAAACAGATGAAAATCGGATAGGGCCAATTCAGGACTGTATGGAGGATGATCGATAGCAGTGAATACAACGCGTCGGATTGACACGTCGCAGAGCACATTTGTTGCCTGGCGCTCATGTGTTGTCAAGCTGAAGGAGACGGTGCTACATGTGTGGACGAGCTCTTCGAATCAGTACTGTCACTTTTCTAAGGGTCTGTTTCTCAAGCACCGACACAGCTGCGTTACGCATCGCCATGTTACACCCTACAATTCGGAGCCCTCTAGCGGCAGAGGGTTCCAATTTGCGTCAGCGGAGCAGGAAAATCGACAGAGAAATAAGCATGGCATGCAATACCTGAGCCGATACTAAGACAAAATAAAAATTCGGAGGCATTACTTCTCTTCACTCTGTCGTAATACTGGTGAAAGGTAGACAAAGTTGTGTAAAAATATGTTCAGGAAAGCTACCTGTTGATATACAGGACATTCAGAACTATGACGGTATCTCTTGACAGCTCAGGAGTGCTCAAAGTTGTAGCAAATCATACTTACACACTATGCATCCCTCTCAAAACAATCTTGAACTCGTACAGAAGCACATCGCTGCCCTCAGGTTTGGTCACAAGTATCGGACACGCGCTCCTGCAACGTCAGCTAGTTAGCAGTGTGCATCAGATACGACAGTCCACTTAAATGTCTCCATTACTAGAAATCTGCGACAAGCAGGTGAATGGGAAAGCCATGTTACTGGACATCCTCGACCAATCCAGTACTCATTAGACGTTGCTCTTACGTACTATTGTACATACAGGGGTTGGAGAAAAATATGGAAACACTAACATACAGGGTGTTACAAAAAGGTACGTCCAAACTTTCAGGAAACATACGTCACACACAAATAAGGAAAAGATGTTATGTGGACATGTGCCCGGAAACGCTTACTTTCATATCAGAGCTCATTTTAGTTTCGTCAGTATGTATCGTACTTCCTCGATTCACCGCCAGTTGGCTCAATTTAAGGAAGATAATGTTGACTTCGGTGCTTGTGTTGACATGCGACTCGTTGCTCTACAGTACTAGCATCAAGCACACCAGTACGTAGCATCAACAGGTTAGTGTTCATCACGAACGTGGTTTTGCAGTCAGTGCAATGTTTACAAATGCGCAGTTGGCAGATGCCCATTTGATGTATGGATTAGCACGGGGCAATAGCCGTGGCACGGTACGTTTGTATCGAGACAGATCTCCAGAACGAAGGTGTCCCGACAGGAAGACGTTCGAAGCAATTGATCGGCGTCTTAGGGAGCACGGAACATTCCAGCCTATGACTCGCGACTGGTGAAGACCTAGAACGACGAGGACACCTGCAATGGACGAGGCAGTTCTTCGTGCAGTTGACGATAACCCTAATGGCAGCGTCAGAGAAGTTGCTGCTGTGCAAGGTAACGTTGACGACGTCACTGTATGGAAAGTGCTACGGGAGAACCAGTTGTTTCCGTACCATGTACAGCGTGTGCAGGCACAGCAGCTGATTGACCTCCACGGGTAAACTTCTGCGAATGGTTCATCCAAGAGTGTGTCAATCTTCATTTCAGTGCAAATGTTCTCTTTACGGATGAGGCTTCATTCCAACGTGATCAAATTGTAAATTTTCACAATCAACATGTGTGGGCTGACGAGAATCCGCACGCAATTGTGCAATCACGTCATCAACACAGATTTTCTGTGAACGTTTGGGCAGGCATTATTGGTGATGTCTTGATTGGGCCCTATGTTCTTCCACCTACGCTCAATGGAACACGTTATCATGATTTCATACGAGATACTCTACCTGTGCTGCTAGAACATTTGCCTTTACAAGTACGACACAACATGTGGTTCATGCACGTTGGAGCTCCTGCACATTTCAGTCGAAGTGTTCGTACGCTTCTCAACAACAGATTCGGTGACAGATGGATTGGTAGAGGCCGACCAATTCCATGGTCTCCACGCTCTCCTGACATGAACCCTCTTGACTTTCATTATGGGAGCGTTTGAAAGCTCTTGTCTACGCAACCTCTGTACCAAATGTAGAGACTCTTCGTGCTCGTATTGTGGGCGGCTGTGATACAATACGCCATTCTCCAGGACTGCATCAGCGCATCAGGGATTCCATGCGACGGAGGGTGGATGCATGTATCCGCGCTAACGGAGGACATTTTGAACATTTCCTGTAACTAAGTGTTTGACGTCACGCTGGTATGTTCTGTTGCCGTGTGTTTCAATTCCATGATTAATGTGATTTGAAAAGAAGTAATAAAATGAGCTCTAACATGGAATGTAAGCGTTTCCGGACACATGTCCACATAACATATTTTCTTTCTCTGTGTGTGAGGAATGTTTCCTGAAAGTTTGGCCTTACCCTTTTGTAACATCCTGTATAACACAGTACCATGCCTAATACAGAGTAGGAAACCCATTGGCATGAAAACTGTTTCCAGTAGGCTCGTAGTGGATAAATATAGAAACTGTATAGTTTTCTAGGGAGTCTTATACTATTTCCCATGCAAAATAGTCGCAAGTTCAGGTACGGATAATGGAGGTGGACAGCAACCACGTAACCCTGCTCTCCAAAGTAAACAAACTTTTAATACTGTAGATATCTGGTGACTGTGGTGGCCAGGGGAGATGCGACATTGCGTTCTCGTGCTCACAAAACCAATACTGGACGATGCGAGTAGCGAGAACATGAGTCCTAACGGCTTGGAAAACAGTATTATCATTGGAGAAAAATAATGTGCCATTTGGTGGATGATCAGCCAAATCTGTCACATAATCCATGGTAGTAATATGATCTTACAGAGTGAGCTTGGTGCCCATGGAACACCACAATGTGGGCAGGCAAATCATTACCCAACCCCCACCATGTTTCACTATTCGGGCGTAAGCTCGAGCAGAAGTTGGAAAAAGTGCGAAAAAGGACTCGTCCCATCCAATGTCTTTCTTTCATTGCTCCATAGCCCAATTGCTATTGGTTCGGAACGTCGTTGTTCTGTTTCATGCATTTACATCACTGATGAGTGGCTTTGGAATTCCAGCTCGCTCTGCCTCTCCCAGCTGATGATGGAGCTCCATCGGTTTTTTTTTTATTTATTTATTTTATTTAGGCTTCGCGAGAGGAGCTTTCAGTTCTGCAACGAATTTTGCAGCCATCGTCGTCATATTTTTCGTCAGAATCCACTTCAATGACCGTCTGTCACGATCACGGAACACTCATTTTCGTTCGTGTCGTAGCTTAGAAGATGTTTTTTCGCTTTGCTGGTACGCAGTGTGAATCTTCGATTCGGTGTCTCTAGAAACACCAAACATTTCGGTTCCCTTTGTTGCGTGAGCACCCACTGTACGAGCAGCAACAATTTTTCCACGTTCGAATACGCTTACTCCAACACAACGCAACACAGCTACACACAGCACTATTCTGACCACGACTGACACTTGGAACGTGTTGAGGACATGGCGCAGGGCCGTTGTCGTCAGATACCACAGGGTAGCCTGCAAGCTTCGTTAGCATCTGCATTTATTCTCAAGAATCCATTGCTCGCGGTGGTTTCGTATTTTTGTCCAGTTGCTGTGACGTACATCATTTGTCTTTCTGTAAGGGTAAGGTCTCCAATAGCGCTGATAATTTATAGCGCAGAAAGTGTTGGTAAGGAGCACCAGTTAATTTTTCCAGTAATGCAGATGAACGCCTTTGTGTAAACGATAGCGCAATAGTATGTCTGCCATTTCCCGTGCGGAATAATAAGACTCAGTTCCATTCTTCAGGTTAATCGCACTCCACAGTTTCTCCAGTTCTGCGTTCTGGTTCCAGGAAAATATGAAAACAAAACATACGAAACTGCTGATGCAGAAAATAGTACTATATCTGACATCAGCACTATCGTCAGAGGACTAAGTACAGAGACACAGTCAGCAAGATTCAAGGAAAAAAAAGCTAAGAGGAAAGTAGCCTACATTAATGAATACTGACTGTTCTTGAGACAAGTAAAACATCCATACACAAACAAGTATTTGACTCTAGACATATATTTATGAGATATTTTTATCTGTTTTTAAACAGTACCATTTCCTGTAAGATTAATGAACATACTGCTTTTGAATGTTTTGTTTATAAAGCGCATAAATATTCATAAAGATCTTTACATTGTAGGTA
Organism: Schistocerca gregaria; assembly: GCF_023897955.1. Lineage (NCBI taxonomy): Eukaryota > Metazoa > Arthropoda > Insecta > Orthoptera > Acrididae > Schistocerca > Schistocerca gregaria. Next base: position 600,961,134 of record NC_064923.1, on the reverse strand, counting down.
TCTGAATACAGCTAATTATAATTTGATGTGCTCAAAACAATTTAAAAAGATATTATTAGCTGACATGACGCCAGAGAGCGACAGGAATACTGTGGTCAACGGGCGTGGTCGATTTGCTCTCGATCGGCAGAGATAATCTTTGCCAGGCTTTTGTCTGTCAAAGATGAAATATATCTATCGATTCTCTTGAGCCGCTATCCATACAGCACTAATTCCACATTGCGATTGCAGCAGCAGATAATTTGAGAATTCAGCTTATTCTCTTGTATTGTTCACATCTGATATTCTTTGTCATAAAACTGTTAATCGCCGAAAACTCCCCCTCATTTACTCGTTACATTTTGCTGACCATGTCTTGTGCGATCTGCCCTTATCACCTAGAATACAGCTGGAATTTTTACAACTGTCTATTGTCGTATACGCACGTACTGTCAGCAGCTTAGATTTACCAGTATGCGCTCCACATATGTCATAAAAGATCCCCATTCCACCTCTCTCAAATCTTTGCGGTTTTACGGCAAACTCACTGGACACTAAATACTAGTTTCATTCACAAATAACAACAGTCGCAGCGTAAGACTGTTCAGAGTTATTACTTTGCAAACGTTTCCTCACAGACATACTGCTTCATGGGCCACACTTGTTACCAATGTTTTAATGACGATCTGTGGATAATAGTGACGTTATTTTCTTTAACGACCGAAAGTAACACTGAAGTAGCTATTAAGTAGAAACTTTTCCGTAGCGGCTTAACGCTGCGTTTCACACCAAGAACTCAAACAAAGCGTAATTCTGTCTAACAGTTTAGAAGCCCTTCAGTCCTTAACACGGAGTGCTTAAGACGTCACAGACGCTCGTTCTCTCGGCGGTAACAGCTACTTGGGCGAGGTAGTGCGCACCATGGCCCCGAGAACCGGCCAGCAAATGTTTGTGTGGCGCCACTGAGTGCTGGCGGGGTAACAGCTTCGCAATTATAGAGCCGCTCGTTTACGGCTACTCTGCCGCCCCACTGGCGCCAGTTTTAATTCAAGACGAATTAACTGGCTGTGCTGCATCTACGAGCCCCCTGTTCAAATGCGTAGATCGCTGCTGGTGCCGTGACGAGTCTCGCATCGGGTCATCAGCAGCCCAGTGTGTTGGTTAAGAGTTAGCTTATCATCAGGAATACTGTTCTCCAGATAGTTACTGTATTTCTCAGATACGGCCTGGTTACGATGCACATCGAGTCTGCCAAGGAGGTAGCATAGTTTGTAGGTAATAGTTCAGGAAGGACTTTGCTTACTCAGTCCATGGGGACCACACAATAGCGCTTTGTTCAACAGGAACATGCCATCAGGCTCTTCGCCTTGCCATTAATGCATATGATTTCAGTAAAGGTAAGAAAAGCGGTAACTAGAAATGTTAGCTGACACACTGAGTGCGATGACAAGGAAACAATTAAATTACGAGGCTGGCAAAGTATGTTTAACGAATAATATCTGCTGGCAGGTTACATAATAGTAGTTAATGAGTATGCCTGTAACACTGCAACACAGCAACAGAATTTAGGATTTTACTGCAGGTGTTTTCTTCAGTTAAAACTTCTGGATAGTGAGTCTGTGGTCGATGTATGAACTACAAACTGGAAGTTTCGTCCCCACTGCGGAATACATTTTGAGAGTGAAATCGATAACTGCATATGAAGCTCAACGAGCCACGAATTTTGAGCTGTATAGGGGGTAATGCCATTTGTCAAATAATGCTGCATTCGTCACTGTCTCTGGTCGCTGACATCATTATCGGTCAAAAGTTAATGGATCGCTACTCTCTTGACGCAAACTCAGTACACATATTTTGTTTTATTCAGCTCTCTTTCCTTTAAAATTATCACCGCGTTTATAAACTGTTTTTGTCTCTGTATGCAAGAGCGGATGCTAATACGTAGCCCTAACTGAAAAGATTGTCTCTCACGATCACCTAATTTAAAATACAGGGTGACCCAAAAGTCTGTTAAGTTTGAAACTGCACTAATCCACGGAATAATTAAGGTATTGAGATAACAAATGGCACCCATGCCTGGGATGACATGCCGTTTTATTGAAACCGGAAACGACTGCAAAAAACTGGACAACACGTCTGTGACTCTACATGAGTATGGTACGGACAACACACAAACCCATGGCCGAGGAAGGACTCGAACCTCCGACGGGGGGAACCGCGTAGGCTGCTACAAGGCGCCTCAGACCGTGCAGCCACCCAGCGCGGCGGTTCTTCGGAGTTCTTATATGTTAGTGGTAGGTTAAAACACAGTTCGATCCCAACGCTTGACTATAACTTTCCCTTTACCAACAGGAAACGCCTTAATAAAAGGGAGAAAAATTTTCCCTGTTGGTGACTGTAGTTCCACACCTTAGCATTCAAATTGTACCCCTTGTTAGACGTGGTGCTCATTTCATCTCCTTATTAAATTAAGCATACTTTCTAAAAAGAAAGAAAAAAGCTGACCGGAAGAAAACTGGTTTTAACCTCCAAGGCTTTAATTATAAGTTGAAGCATTTAGGATTACTGGTTCTTTTTCTTTGAGTAGACTGTATCTCAATACATTTTTGCAATCTTGGCATTTTCCCCGTAAGTACCTACTTACTTGGATCTGCTCTGCATCTCATCGCCGCCTTGTGCACCTTCAAGGCAAGGAGACTTCTTTGCCCTAATTTGTTACGCCAGTTCCGCACTACAACTTATACAATTCACCTTTCAATATCTGTAAATATACACTTCCTTTCGTATTGTTACACCGCAAAATGATGTACTTCACTCGAAATGAACTATGATATTAGAGTTACTACAAGTCACATCTTCTACGCTGGGTCACCAGCGTAGTCATACTCTCCCTAGCCATCCTCGCCCGGGACTGTATGTAGTGATTCCCAGTCGGCGCGGTTGCCACCGTGTTCCCAATCTGCTGGGACAGTGGCCATGGCGTGTCGGTATCGTCGCGAGGCCCATGACGAAGACGACTATGGCACAGCACGTGACACGACAGGTCTTCTGAGTGACAGCAGCTGTCTCCAACGGCGAGCGAGTAACTATTTCAAGCGAGTTTAACAATCCTTATCTGCGCTTTTATATGCATGCAAACGCTCGATAGTTTACGACAAAGTTAAGAACTTTAGTTGGTACCTTTTTACTGACGCGCAGCCGAGCGTTTGCGAAATGTGCCGACTAAGGCAACTAGTGTGACGTAATAAATTCGTTGCAGGGTTCGTATTTATCTGGATCCTGCGTCGCCGGTACAGACGCCACTCCTTGTTTACCAGCCACAAGCCGTGGCCTCACGCCAAGTGCTGGTTACGCGCCTTCTTTGACTCGGCATGCGCTGTTTACATGCTGTGTGCTCCGCTATAGCGGTCAACAACGCGATAGACGTGCTTTGAGAAGTAAATGAATGTTTTCCAAATGCTGTTTCTCCGGCACTCGTCGAGTGTCGTAACAGGATCACAGTCACCACTCTACTGCAATCTACGGCTTGGGTGCTGGTATGCCGGCCGGAATGGCCGAACGGTTCTAGGCGCTACAGTCTGGAACCGCGCGACCTCTACGGTCGCAAGTTCGAATCCTGCCTCTGGCATGGATGTGTGTGATGTCCTTAGGTTAGTTAGGTTTAAGTAGTTCTAAGTTCTAGGGGACTGATGACCTCAGATGTTAAGCCCTATAGTGCTCAGAGCCACTTCAACCACTTGGGTGCTGGTATTTCGATATCCTGACTTCGATTTACTAAGTTCCGCCACCCACAATAGTGTATGATCGCTATAATATCTACAAATGACTCATGTCAGTTTACAGGATAATACCATCAGAAGCCTGAGAGTACTTGAATTCGACTGTCTTGTATTCCGAAGCAACAGTGTTATTCAGTGACAGTTATTTTCGATATAAATGGTTCAAATGGCTCTGAGCACTATGGGACTTAACTTCTATGGTCATCAGTCCCATAGAACTTAGAACTACTTAAACCTAACTAAGGACATCACACACATCCATGCCCGAGGCAGGATTCGAACCTGCGACCGTAGCAGTCACGCGGTTCCAGACTGTAGCGCCTAGAACCGCACGGCCACCTCGAACGGCTTTTCAATATACCACGGTATCACAATGAAGGAAGTCTTCTTTTATTTTTTCTTGCACTGTTACATACTTAGGTCATGTATACACTGAAACTGATCAGCTGACCTGGGTGATTAAGCTCTTGTTTTTACGGACTGGAAAGAGTAAGATAATCCTAATTACAGGTATTTTTACCATCAATTGAATTACAAAGCCAAATTATCAACTGCTCGCTGTTGCAGGAGTGCACAGGTTTTATCGAACTTGATTGTAAGTTATTACAACTCAAGTTGAGATATAAAACGTATCGTTATTACACTGAAGAGCTAAAAAATCTGGTAAACCCTACTAATATCATGTCGGGGCCCCGCGAGCATGCAGAAGTGCCGCAACACGGCATGTTTGGTTGGCTGGTTGGTTTAAAGGAGGGGGGAAAGGACCAAAATGCGAGCCCATCGGTCCCTTGTTCCCGGTAAAATAATTACACAAGGGAAAGAAGAAAAGAAAGGAGACGTACAGCACGAAAACAGGAAAATGGAAGAACCAGAATAACGACAGAAGGACAAGCGATACCAATATGGACAAAACAGGAAAAGAAAACCACAGGGAGAAGCAAGAAACAGATAGAAGGGATAAAAACAAGAGAGTACGTGACCGTGACTTCTCGACCACGAGAATAAAAAGGAAAAGCCAGCCACTCTGCGACACATTAAAACATCCAGCCTAAAAGCATTAAAGTGGATAACACAAAGGGACAAAGGACATGCGTGAAAACTTATATAGAATGAGAAAATCCATCGTCAGGTATAAAACGTAAAACTAAATTAGCCGATGAGGCGTTGTCAGATAAAATTAACGGCAACGAGTCCGGTAACTGAACAGTCCGTCGCAGGGCAGCCAAAGAGGCACAGCTCAACAAGATGTGGGCCACTATCAGCCGGGCGCCGCACCTACACTGAGGAGGGTCATCACGGCGCAGGAGGTAGCCGCCTGTCACACAAGCGTGGCCAATGTGGAGCCGACAGACAACCGCAGAGTCCCTGTAAAAGGCCCTCGTGGAGGACTTCCACACATTCGTCGTCTCCTTAATGTCACGCAGTTTGTTGTGCGTACTGAGGTTATGACATGCCGTCTTCCAAAGCCGCAAAACCTTGCATTGTAGTACTGATCGCAGGTCAGTTGCAAAGAAGCCGATCTCCATAGCGGTTTCTGCGTAGCCTGTTTGGCCAACCTGTCCGCAAGTTTGTTGCCTGGGATTCCGACGCGACCTGGGATCGAGACAAATACCGCTGAACGACTGGGCATAGATGGACTCCTGGATGGTCGCTACGAAAGGATGACGAGGGTAGCATTGGTCGATAGCTTGTAGGCTGCTCGGGAGTCAGTATATAGAACAAACTTCTCCCCATGGCATGAACGGTTGTGCTCAAGAGCTCGATATATAGCCACCAGTTCAGCAGTGAAAACACTGCAGCCATCCGGCAAGGAATGCTGTTCAATAAGTCCTCCATGGACATACACGAAGCTGAAGTGATCATCAGCCGTCGAGCCATCGGTGTAAACCACTTCGTGGCGCCGGTATATGTCAAGAATCGGGAGGAAGTGGCAGCGGAAAGCCGTGGAGTCAACTGAGTCCTTAGGGCCATGTGAAAGGTCCAGGCTAGGCCGAGGCCTAGGTCTACACTATGGAGGTGTACGAGAATGGACCTCAAGTATAGGTGGTAAAGGGAAGGACTCCAGTTCAGAAAGAAGGGATCGGACACACTGCAATTGGAAGCCCTGACCTGGGCCGCCGATGCAGGAGATGAACCGCCATGGGTGGGAAAAGGAGAGGGTAATTCAGATGAGCAGGAGAACTACGAACTGGCCAGCAGTTGTGCACGCCTAATCTCCTATAGAGGGACTCCGGCCTTCACCAGGACACTGGTCACCGAACTCGTCGTAAAAGCTCTTGTAGCCAGTCGAACGCCACAGTGGTGCACGGGGTCGAGTAAACACTACGCTGAAGGTGTCGCCAAACCACAAACCAGACTCCCATAGTGAAGGTGGGATTGAACAAGGGCTCTGTAGAGCTGCAGCAGCGGAGAGCGATCTGCACCCCTGTTGGTATTGCTCAGTCAGCGGAGAGCATTGAGGTGCTGCCAGCACTAGCGCTTACGCTAACGAAGGCGAGGAAGCCAAGTCAATTGGGAGTCGAAAACCAATCCTAAGAATCGATATGTCTCCACTACAGTGAGTGGATCGTCATTAAAGTGAAGTTCTGGATCTGGATGAACAGTATGACACCGACAGAAGTGCATAACATACGACTCTGGTGCCGGAAACTGAAAGTCGTGGGCTAGAGGCCATGACTGCGCCTTGTAGGCGCCGCTCAGCAACACCAGTACTGGAGGAGCAGCACGAAATACAGAAGTCATCTGCATACGGAGAAGTGAGACGGACGGCCCTCTAGCTGCTGCTAGACCATTAATGGCCATTAAAAATAGAGATACACTCAATACAGAGCCCTGTGGCACCCCATTCTCCTGGATATGGGGGGAACTAGGGGAGACGCCAACTTGGACACGGAATGTATGAAGAGAGAGGAAATGTTGGATAAAAATCGGGAGCAGGCCTCGGAAACCCCACTCGTATAATGTGGCAAGGATATAATGTCGCCAGGTCGTGTCATACGCTTTTCGTAAATAAAAAAAGGATGTAGCCAGGTATTCGGGTCTGGAAAAGGTTGTTTGGGTGGCAGACTTGTCGGACACAAGATTATCAGTGGTTGAGCGCCCCTGGAGGTAGCCGCCCTGACATGAAACCAGGAGCCAACCCATGAGCCTACCAGGAGCCAACCCAACCGCTAACACACTGTACATTCTAGCACCTTACAAAGAACGTTGGTGCGGCTGATAGGACAATAGCTATCCACATCAAGTGGGTTTTTACCAGGTTTCAGCAATGGAATAATGGTGCTCTCCCGCCATTGCGATGGAAAGACGCCTTAGCACCAGATCCTGTTGAAGATGACGAGGAAATGTCGCTTGTAGTTAGATAAGAGATGTTTAATCATATTACTGTGAATCCGATCTGGCCCAGGAGCAGTGTTGTGGCAATGTGCAAGGGCACTGTAGAATTCCCACTCCGTAAATAGAGAGTTATAGGATTCACTGTGTCGTATAGTGAATGAGAGGAATTTCCCTTCCAGCAGCCATCTGAGAGTGCGAAAGGCTGGGGGGTAATTCTCCGATGCAGAGGCTCGAGTATACTGCTCAGAAAAGTGCTCTGCAATCGCGATTGCGTCGGTAGATAACACGCCATTTATGTTAACACCGGAACACCTTTTGGGGTCTGGTGCCCGGAAACACGTTTTATCCTTGCCCAGACTTGGGAAAGTGATGTATGGCATCCAATGGTCGAGACGTATCTCTCCAAACACTCCTATTTCCATTGTTTGAAAGTTGGCGAACGCGCGCATGGAGCCGTTTATAGGCTATGAGGTGCTCCACGGAAGGGTGCCGCTTATGCCACTGCAGCGACTTTCGGCGACAATACTGCCTTTCGCTGGAGGCACCCTCAATGGCGAGGTGAACCGTGCACGACTCGTGTTCATGCCATTTTTTGTTTGTCATCTTCTATTACTGTATTGCCGCCTCGTTTTCTTATTCATTTAGTGGCGTCACTACTTCCTCGCCCATGAGCAGCAGCAGCAGTGCGTATCGATAAGTGCACTGTCGTACCACCTCCGGAGTGACCAATAGTATTTCCGGGTCGTCGTGTGTCTGGGAGTGGTATGGAGACGGACCAGCAGTGCAGTCGGGACGCAGCAGCAGTGAAGTCGGGGACTGAGCGCCGGAGAGGCGCGGACAGCCAGTGCTCACCGGCCGCTGGCGACACACATGAACTGTCCGACGGAGGGAGACTGGAGCAGGATGACTGTTGGTTGGTCGTTCGGTTGGTCGGCTTATCGGCCGACGTATATTTGGTCCTTTCACCGTTTCCGTGCCTGGGCTGTCGGTTGGTTGGCGTGGAACAGCAAAGTAGTCTCCGTCTCACATTCTGTGGCCGGGGCCGCTGGCGTTCAATACGCGCGTTTGGAGTGTGAGGTGCTGCTTGCGAGTGCTACGAAGTTCGTCGCCCACCGATCTTGATCATGAAAGTTGAGCCCTCACTTAAGCTACTATCGAGCCTCAACTGTTTACATTTCTTCGTTTGATACTGGTTGTTGCTTTTCCCGCAACCAACAACGCGTGTGTACTCAAGTCGGTTAAGATTCCAGCTATATTACTGTGGAGTTTAACTTAATTTGTCCCCTGTTATTGAAGTTGACGAGGGGATCTTCTGCCTTGTGGCCGTTGAAGTTTCGGGAACCTGCCCTGGTCGTTGACGTAATTTTCGGCAGTGTATTTTCCTCCTCATGTTGCTGCTGTCAAGTGCAGCATGTAGTTCAACAGCTGACGTGTTGTTGGTCGTTGTGGGCCCCAATAGTCTGTGTGTCTTTGTATTGAAATCGTGTGGTCGTTTTGCTGGTTGCGTGGAGCGGAACAGATTTCTTGATTGGTCAGTCGACTGTCTGTGGGTTGATTGTCTTTAGATTAAGAAGTTGGTGGACAGGCTGCCTGTCTGACCTAAATGGGCGTTAGTGTTACAATCCCAGGCCGCCCCTTTGACCCTTGGAAACTTCTGAGCGCCGTTCCTTGTATGTTACATAGTAATTTTCCTGTCTGGGTTTTAGTTATTTAGCCGAGTATCAAGGGTACAACAGTGGGCCTTCGGCTCTGAAAGCCCGTATCGATGATATTTCGTTGAATGGTGCACGCACTGACACTTGCTGATGGCCCAGCACTGAAATCTGCAGCAATTTAAGGAAGGGTTCCACTTCTGTCACATTTAACAATTGTCTTCAGTTATCGCTGGTCCCGTACTTGAAGGATCTTTTTCCAGCCGCAGCGATGTCGTAGATTTGATGTTTTACCTGATTTCGGATATTCTCAGTGCACTCGTGAAATGGTCGTACAGGAAAATGCCCACGTCATCGCTACCTCAGATGCAGTGCTCCATCGCTCGTGCGCCGACTGTAACACGACGATCAAACTCACTTTAATCTCGATAACGTGCTACTGTAGCAGCAGCAACAGCCACCAGGGGCTCAGCATTCATTTGCTGGGTACGGGCTTGGCGACCCCGGGGTTCCTGAGCTGGGGACTGATAAGCGCCGCCAGTCCCCTGTCACTGTAAGCTCTGGGCATACTTCAACGACCACCGTGCGGCGCGGCGGTGGAATGTTGTGTGTCTCAGGGAGTGGGGACCTTGGCTTGGCCGCCCGGATTGCGAGGATGGAATAAACCTCTATAAACAACCCCTCAATCTCAAGGTGTGCTGCGAGCTGATGAGATGCACGGCTGTTGAGGTGGAACAGTCGTTAGCGGGCAACTTCTGGGGAACCTGCCGCACCTCAGTTGTATAAGGCTTACCTAGGCACGCGGGGCTCTGTCTAGGTGGACTTCTAGTTCCCTAGCTGCTCGTGGGACCGAGATGGATCCTTCGAAACACTCTTTTATTCCTCCCAGCGGAAAGGGTGGGCCGCTGGAAGGTTCTAACACCCAGTCTCTTAAGAGGGCTGATGCAGTTAGTCCCCCTGACTCCGGCACTTCTTTGACAAGTCCAGTCTTAGGTAACACAATGCATTCTGGTAATCCGAATGTGTTTCACATTGTGAAACGGAAGGAGGGTAGTTTCCAAAAGGTTTCGCCCTTCTATATACAAAATGGATTGGAGGGCATCTGTGGCTCCTTAAAATCGGTGAAGTGCTTACGTAATGGGACCTTGCTAGTGGAAACTTCCACTTCCCAGCAAGCAACTAACCTGCAAGCTGCTAAATGCCTTGGGGAGTATGCCATAGACACAGAACTGCACAGTACCGTGAACTACAGCAAAGGTGTTGGACATGCCGGGATCTAGTTGACATTCCCAAGGACGAACTGCAACATGAGTGGGCTCCGGAAGGTATCGTTGATGTCCAACACATCATGAAGAGGGTTGATGGCAATCTTGTAAAATCCGACTCCTTTATTCTGACCTTCAGTAGCACAAAACTTCCTGAACATGCTAAAGCTGGCTTCCTTCGCCTTAGTGTGAGGCCTTATTTCCCGACCCCAATGCGCTGTTTTAAATCCCAGCGTTTTGGGCATACCACCTTAGGATGTAAAAGCGAAGCGACTTGTGGAAACTGTGGTAAGGCTGCTCATGAAGGAGTTGGTTGCTCGTCTCCGGCTAAATGTATTAATTGCTCTGGTAATCACCCAGTTTGGAGTAGGGACTGCCGAATATTTTTGGAGTAACGCAAAGTCCAGGAAATAAAAACAACCAAGCGAATCCCCTATGGTGAGGCCAAGAAGATCTATAAGTCGATGCAACCTCCCACATTTGCTACATCTTTTGCATCGCTGGTTCAGAAGCCTACTCCAAAAGTTGATGCCTCAACACAGAACGAGATGGTGAGTGTTGGCACTAACACCTGCAGCTTTCAGTGCACTTGCAACGCAGCCAGTATTTCAGAGCCGGTAGCCCCTACTCGAACGGCAGACAAAGGGGCAGTGGCGAACTTGGGCCAGCCCCTGGCGCCTCCAACAGCTGAGGCTGTTCCCAAATCCAGTGCGCCAATTACCACTCCCACATCAGCTCCCCCAAAGCCCACCAAACCATAGAAAGTTCCTGTATAGCAGCAACAGCGGGTCAAATCCCGTGGTAAACCATCTGACCATGAGGATCTTGTTTTACGTGATGCTTCATCTGACTCTTCTCTTGAGTTGATGGAATTCGATGTATGTGTGGGGCAATCATCTCGTCCCACGCCTGCCCCTCCACCTGCTGCGGTCTCCCTGCCCAGTCAGAGAGACAGGATGAAGGTGCTACCCCCCAACATAGATGGCTCCCATACTTCAGTGGAACTTGCAAGGGTTCAGGACGCATGTGGAGGAACTTCGTCTACTCTCTCAGGGTAGACCACTGTGTCTATGTCTCCAGGAGACGTATTTCCATCCATCATACTACCCTGAGATACGAGGCTATACACTCCACAAAAAGGACGACCTGCGTGGAGAGAGAGCTATAGAAGGCGTAGGTGTTTTCGTGTGTCCGTGCACGTGCGTCATCCATTGACTGTATGTTCGCTTTACTTTCCCCTACATGATGCACTTGATGAAGCGGCCCTCACCGACCTTCTTACACAGCTCCACCTACCATTCATTATTTGTGGTGATTTTAATGCCCACAATGTGCTTTGGGGCTCTGCAATTACCTGCCCAAGGGGTAGACCAATTGAGAGGCTTCTCCTGTTATCCTGTGTCTACCTCCTCAATGGAGGGGAGAGAACTCATTTCTGCACGGGGAATGGGTCGTTCTCTGCCATTGATCTCTTACTTTGCTCTCCTGCTCTTGGTGCCAGTGCTCACTGGGAAGTGGTCGCTGACTTGCAAGGCAGTGATCATTTCACAATCTGCATTCACCTGCCATATGGCGTGGCCCCCGAAAGGAGACCACCACGATGGGTGCTCAGTGGAGCTGACTGGACACTGTATAGCCAGTTGGCCCAATCCGAACACTCTGCGAATGTTGAGGTGTGGGTGGATCATATCGTTCATCCGTTCCACAGTCCACAGGCCACCGGAAGAGGCCACCTGTGCCTTGGTGGAGTGCCGAATGCCGCTCTGCAGTCAGGAGCAGGCGTGCGGCTCTGCGTCGGTTCAAGTGTCGGCCGACTACTGAGAATCTTGTAGCCTTTCGGGTGGCGAGGGCAAGATGTCGCCGTATTATTCGTGATAGCAAGAAGAGGTCGTGGCAAAAGTTCCAGAACACCATTAACCGTTCCACCAAAAGTTCCATCGTGTGGGAGACCATCAGGAGACTTTCTGGCAGAGGAGGGAGGTGCCCCATAGCTGCTGTAATTAATAACGGCACTCTCCACACAGATCCACGAGATATTGCCCAGACTATGGCAGCGTATTTTGCCACAGTTACTGCAACAACCAGTCAGGATCCAGGTTTCCAGCGCCATAAAGCCGTTGCTGAGAGATGTAGTCTGGACTTCCAGTCCACCTGTCATGAAGTTTACAACTGCCCATTTTCTATGTGGGAACTGGATTCTGCATTGTCTGGAGCTCGTGACACATCCCTTGGTCACGACAGGATCCATTACAGTATGCTATGGCACCTCACAATGCGCGGCAAAGAAATCCTCCTCGCACTTTTTAATGCCATTTGGGTGTCGGGTCACTTTCCTGACGTGTGGCGTGAGGCAGTTTTAATCCCTTTTTTAAAACCTGGGAAAGACCGCGCGAGCCCAAGTAGCTACCGTAGTGTTGCCCTCACTAGTTGCATAGGGAAGACCTCGGAGCTGATGGTCAACACCACCTTGTCTGGATGTTAGAATCCCGGCAACTCCTTAGTCGCTTTCAGTGTGGATTCAGTAGGTTTCGTTCCACCTTCGATAACCTTGCCATCCTGGAGGCGGCTATACAACAAGCTTTCCTATGCCGTCATCACCTTCTAGGTGTATTTTTCGGCGTCGAGAAGGCCTATGATACTACTTGGAGGCGTCTCATCCTGGAGCAGCTCCACGAATGGGGTTTTCGTGGTTGTCTTCCTCTTTTTATTCGGTCTTTCCTCTCGCCAAGATATTTTCGATACCGAATTGGTGGCTCGAAGCTCACGTGGTTACCTCATCTTAAAGACCTGAAACGGCGGTCACTTAAGGCTTTAAGTATTTTAAAATGTCTTAGCCACCGTACATGGGGAGCTGACAGGACTTGTCTGCTCCAGTTTTAGAGGGCGTTTGTGCGATCTCGGCTCGATTATGGGTGCACGGTGTATGGGTCTGCAAGGCCTTCTTACTTAAAGATGTTGGACGTTGTGCACCATGAAGGGCTTCGGTTGGCCACTGGGGCATTCCGAACTAGCCCCAAACCGAGCCTCTGTGCAGAGGCTGGTGAACCGCCACTTCATATGCGGCGACGGCTACTTACAGTACGTCAGGCGTATAAAACTTTGTCCACACCATGCACCCCTGCATACCATACCGTTGCTCAGCCTCCTCTGGCACAGTTATTTCATAACCGGCAACGTGCGACGCAGCCCTATGGGATTCGCGCACAGGATTGCCTCACTGCGATGTTATGGCTGGTCTTCGTGTTTTGCGTCGCGGTTGGAGCAGATCTCCACCTTGGCTCCTCCGGAGACCCAAACTTATTTTAGATTTGACTAATTTTAAAAAAGATCGCACACCAGATTTTACATTCCAATCTCTGTTTTTTAACATTTTAGATGTGCATCACGGTTTCACTGTCGTTTACACTGATGGCTCCAAACAGGAGTATTTTCTTGGCTGTTTTGTAGTGTTCCCTGATCAAGTTACCCGGATTCGCCTCCCTGCTGAATATACCGTTTCCGCAGCGGAGCTCCATGCGATCCTGAAGGCACTGGAGCAGATGAATCGTGTTCGGGGCGATCGATTTCTTCTCTGCTCCGATTCTCTTAGTGCCTTACAATCACTGCAGAACCTGTACCCGACTGAGGAGATGGTCCAGCTGATACAAGACCAACTGTACTTGCTCCAACGGCGGGATACAGAAGTATCCTTCTGCTGGGTGCCTGGTCATGTCGGCATATGGTGCAATGAGCAGGCCGATCAGGCTGCCAAGGAGGCTTGCAGAGAGCAGAATGTGGTCCAGTGTCCTATTCCCTTGCAGTCAGTCATCGCTGCACTCCACAGGAAGTGCATGGAGTTGTGGGAGGACGAATGGCTGACGGTGACGGCCAATAAACAGCGGCTGATAAAGTCAACAACTCGGCCGTGGTGTTCCTCCTGCCGGTTGCTCAGGCGGGAGGAGGTGACCCTCACACGTCATCGGATCGGGCACTGTCCTCTCACACATAGCTTTTTATTACGGCGGGAGGATCCACCGCTTTGTGATGCTTGTGGTGTGCACATCTCTGTCCGGCACACTTTAACAGACTGCATTTTATACCGTGATGCACGGGCAGAAGCACAAGTTGATGGGGATCTGCCTTCTGTTTTAGCTAATGATGAGACGTTTGTGTCTAGGGTTTTTAAGTTTTGTGATGTGTCTGGACTCTGGTCTAAACTTTTAGGTTGGAGGTTTTAGTGTATTGCAGAGTGGCTGACTCCTCCCCTTTTTGTCCTTGCGGTCAGCCAGCCACTTCCATCTGCTACATTGTTTTAGCTCCCTCTATCATTTTCTTCCTGTGTTGTCCATGTTTTACTGCTCTCGCTGTGCTTCATCCCACGCTTTTGTGTGGGTGAGCACATGTTTTTCAACGATTGTTACCCATGTTTTATATTCCTGTTCTGGGATTTTTCTTGACACCCGTCCCACTATGTTACTGAACGGGCGCTGAAGACCTTGCTGTCGTGCGCCCAAAACCCCTCTACTACTACTAGCAGCAGCAACCGATCTAATAACTGCATCAGTCTCTTGTTGTCTTATAGAGGTGTTGCCGACCGCTCCTCCTTATTCTGCCTGTTTATATAGCTCTGTATTTGAATACTCATGCCTATATCATTTTTTTTGGCGCTTCAGATTATATTCCCCACAAACTTCCCTACAAACGAAACAATCTGAATCGGTACGCTCACTCGCAAAACATTTATGCACCCACAACCACAGAGCATACCTCAAACACCAACAGTATGCAATTTTTATTATATCCCTCAAGGCCAGCTCCGATTTCTCAAACCACGTTACTCTTTGAATTGAACGCCATGCTCGATCTTTGGTACATCTCTGTATGAATAAAACATGAGCATGACGAGCAGCCACACTCATCAGAAGCATATGTTCGCCGCAGTCATGACATCGAACATAATCAGCAAGAAGACCACATAATTGCAAAAATAGAATGGTTGACATCATATCTACGCCCAAATCCTGCTTTAAGCCTTCCACATTCATAGGAATAGATAAATCCATACCTACAAACGAGAATAGAAAAGTAAAAGTCGTCCAAAATGAAAAACAATTCTTCGAAATTGTCTCAAGCTCACCAATTATAGAAATAAGTACCCAATTAATTGGAAAGAACGTAAGATTTAAAGTAATACAAACGACAATAATCGTACACAACGGCTGGTCCTGTCTTTTAAAAACACATTCATTTACTTCATTCTTAGCCAAAAAAGAGAACCGAATTATTAACTACGGCCCGAAAGTAAATACATTAATATCTATGAGTAAAGTCTCTATAATAATATCATTAATATCTATGAGTAAGATATGATGTCTTTGGTCAAGGCCGAAGGGTTGTAGCCCATTGTTCAGCTGAGGTTGTATAAGCGAGGTTATTCGCTGATACAGTAACATTCAAAAGTCATACAGAATCCAGCTTTTCCTAAGAGAATTAAGTGCTCCGCATTGCGCATTAGCTGAGATACCTGCCAGGTAAAATCACCCACTTCCACTCACCACAGTGTGGATGAGTCTCGTTGAGGACTTTCTCATCACAACAGTGCATCGTGAATGAAGCAATAAAAACGTTTTTACATATATGTTATTCTTTATTTAAAAATATTTAGTTCTCCATATTTCGCGGAATTTTGCCCACCACACTAACCCACTGCCACGTACCGCGACAAAACGACCTTACTAACAGAATAACAGCATTCATAATACCCTTAATGAAGTATACGTCTGTATATATCTCATATCTTGAATGGTATTCATGCCTTCAACCGTGCCGTATGTTCTGACCGGGGCAACGTGGATTTTCTCAGCCAGTATAATGTAAAGAAACTGTGAGCCTGAAAAAATTAGACAAACGAACATCAAACACCGTCACAAAGGTAGTACTACGTGTATTGGTCCTCAATTCAAACAAATAGTTGTGAGGCTTTGAGAGTATTTCGGTTAACTGACATGTTCACTTAGTGACGTATGTCCTTTAATGCGAGGATGTATCAGCAAATTACTATTTGTGAGCTTTGTTGCAATACCTCTGTCGTCACTTTTTATGCTTCCTGCTTATTTGATCCCCGCCACAAATTCCTTTCCTGTGCCAACCTTTTCATCTCAGAATAACACTCGCATTCTGTGTCCTCTGGTTCTTAGTTATTTGCTGGATGTATTCCAGTCTCTGTCTTCTTGTACAGTTTTTACCCCATACACCAACCATGGAAGTTATTACCTGATGTCTTAGCAGATATCCCATCATCCTGTCCCTTCTTGTCAGTGTTTTCCATATATTCCTTTTATTGCCAATTCTGCGGAGAACTTTCTCATTTCTTACCTTCTCAGTCCAGAACAGAACATGTAGATGTAGCTCTTTTGTCAGTTTCTGACCAATACATTTTGGTTTAATAAAATAGTATTACATCGAATATGTTTTACGAACGTTGGGAAAAACCACAGTTTTGTATCAACTATTCATTATTTCTAATAATTTAAAACGTTACACAATCATGTGTGTCTACATTACTGTAAATAATTCAAAACTGCTATCTGTTAATTTTCGTGGTGGTAGTTTTACAGTTATTGCTACAGGATGTTCCTGTAGGCGATACATTCACCCAGAATACTTGATTGTACTTAAGTACTTCCACAGAGTGGCCTGTCACGAATCATACATGATGTACCAGAGTCTTTGACTACCTCTCCTCTTTCATAATTCATTCTCAGGAGCAAGTCAGGCAGAAATATTGTCAGTACCCCTCAGTGTAAGACTGAATGTGACTAGGTTGAACACAGTACAGCGCGAGATTGAATGCAGCCTGGCAGATACGCCGTCAGCCGGACGAACGGTTGGTCAAAAAATGTAGCCGCGTCGTGGACGCAGGCCAGTGGGGCCATTATTATGCTATGGGGGAGATTACCCGGTTGTCCATTGGACCTATGGTGGTAATCGAAGGCACCAAGACAGCTGTGGACTGAGAGGACATCTTCACCGTATGCTTGATGTCTTTTTCAACACCAACAGCATCTTCCAGCAGGATAATTGTCCTTGTCACAGAGCCAGTTTAGTAGTACAGTGGACTGAGGACGATGATGGTGAACGCACGTAGACGTATTGGCCACCAAAAGCCCCTGATCTGATACCAGTGGAAAACGTATGGTACGCTATCGTGTGCCAGTTACGCTTTCAGAAACTCCAGCCCGTAATTTAGGGAACAGTGCTTCTTGTGCCACATACCCAAGGAAACCTAAGAAGGACTTGACGAATCCGTGCCACACAGAATCGCTGCTACACTCCTGGAAATGGAAAAAAGAACACATTGACACCGGTGTGTCAGACCCACCATACTTGCTCCGGACACTGCGAGAGGGCTGTACAAGCAATGATCACACGCACGGCACAGCGGACACACCAGGAACCGCGGTGTTGGCCGTCGAATGGCGCTAGCTGCGCAGCATTTGTGCACTGCCACCGTCAGTGTCAGCCAGTTTGCCGTGGCATACGGAGCTCCATCGCAGTCTTTAACACTGGTAGCATGCCGCGACAGCGTGGACGTGAACCGTATGTGCAGTTGACAGACTTTGAGCGAGGGCGTATAATGGGCATGCGGGCGGCCGGGTGGACGTACCGCCGAATTGCTCAACTAGTGGGGCGTGAGGTCTCCACATTACATCGATGTTGTAGCCAGTGGTCGGCGGAAGGTGCACGTGCCCGTCGACCTGGGACCGGACCGCAGCGACGCACGGATGCACGCCAAGACCGTAGGATCCTACGCAGTGCCGTAGGGGACCGCACCACCACTTCCCAGCAAATTAGGGACACTGTTGCTCCTGCGGTATCGGCGAGGACCATTCGCAACCGTCTCCATGAAGCTGGGCTACGGTTCCGCATACCGTTAGGCCGTCTTCCGCTCACGCCCCAACATCGTGCAGCCCGCCTCCAGTGGTATCGCGACAGACGTGAATGGAGGGACGAATGGAGACGTGTCGTCTTCAGCGATGAAAGTCGCTTCTGCCTTGGTGCCAATGATGGTCGTATGCGTGTTTGGCGCCGTGTAGGTGAGCGCCACAATCAGGACTGCATACGACCGAGGCACACAGGGCCAACACCCGGCATCATGGTGTGTGTGAGCGATCTCCTACACTGGCCGTACACCTCTGGTGATCGTCGAGGGGACACTGAATAGTGCACGGTACATCCAAACCGTCATCGAACCCATCGTTCTACCATTCCTAGACCGGCAATGGAACTTGCTGTTCCAACAGGACAATGCACGTCCGCATGTATCCCGTGCCACCCAACGTGCTCTAAAAGGTGTAAGTCAACTACCCTGGCCAGCAAGATCTCCGGATCTGTCCCCCATTGAGCATGTTTGGGACTGGATGAAGCGTCGTCTCACGCGGTCTGCACGTCCAGCACGAACGCTGGTCCAACTGAGGCGCCAGGTGGAAATGGCATGGCAAGCCGTTCCACAGGACTACATCCAGCATCTCTACGATCGTCTCCATGGGAGAATAGCAGCCTGCATTGCTGCGAAAGGTGGATATACACTGTACTAGTGCCGACATTGTGCATGCTCTGTTGCCTGTGTCTATGTGCCTGTGGTTCTGTCAGTGTGATCATGTGATGTATCTGACCCCAGGAATGTGACAATAAAGTTTCCCCTTCCTGGGACAATGAATTCTCGGTGTTCTTATTTCAATTTCCAGGAGTGTATATTTCCCTCCACCGGTGAAGAAACGCGCTGTTGAGCAGATGGTTGTGATGTTTTGGCTCATCAGTGTATGCATAGCGGAAATGATATTCAGTGTAAGCGAAGAAACAGGAATTCCGTACAAGTTTTGTAGTTCAGGTATAAAATCCATTTAGCTGTCTCAAGTAAATAACAGTCAATGGCAACCATTTTTATTGTTAGCGACAGACGCCACTTTCAGCCAACAACCGCTACCTCTGCCAGGGACAAACAGTCAGACTGAGTGATACGTACAAGTATGTCGTCTGTACCAGTCCGACGACAGTTCAAGGTTTGCTAGAAATAATTACTTAATCTATACAGCAGCTCCCAGTGCTGCATATCTTCCAAAGTGGCGTCAGTACAGTCTACGAATAAAGCAGTGGGGCAGATCAACCTTTTGACTGAAGGAGGGTGCCCTTGCTACATGCTTAAAATGAGGAGAATTTTTTTGACGTGTATCCCAGTACCCACACCATCCGCGTGTCAAGTCAAGGTCAAGAAGATGGTCGAGGATCAGAGTCTACCTGCGATTATTATCGAGTAAAGATACACTAGGGCCACAACTGCAGACTATTAGCAAACTATAGGTGGTAGCCTATAGCATCTACGCCTAGAAGCGGTTATCATAAGAAACAACGTTTCAAACGAGGTAATAACTTTTGTTTCAATTGCAGAGACTAAAGGAATTTCTTCATCGGTGATAGCTACAACATCATGATGAATAAAATGTGGGTTACGGCCCCTAGTTTCACATAAATTCAATGTGTCCTTCTATGGACAGAGGACCGATTGTCAAGAATGAAATGACGCCTACAACTTTACATACTACGATTCTGGAAGGTTTCATTCAAAGATCATTAACGAAGTCTTTAAACCTAAATAGCGTGGAAGCTGAAACAGTGTCGATAATTACCTGCCAAACATTTTTAGCTGCACACATTTAAGAAGACGTGTTTCCTTTGATACGACAGGAAAATCGAGTAAGACTTAAGTTTCTGTTATCACTATCGAAAGTTTTAATTGCATTTTGTCGTCAACCGAAGACAACAAAACGGAGCACAGTTGGCCTTTATATCGGACCAGAAAGAGTTCAGGAAAATGTACCAACGTGTTTTCCATTGTAGCCTACCATTTTCGAGAGATTCTGACTTCTGAGCATTCGATCAGCATATCACTCACCTTGTTCGTTCTCCGTGTAAATTTTGGATACGTCTTTACTGGGAAAAGAATAATAAAACAGCTCTAAAAAATACTTTCGTTCATTATATGAACTGCAGCTGCGATTTAAATTAGTGATTTAGGCCGGTTTTGTATGCAACCAGATTGATTTTACAATTAGTACGACTTATTCTACCATTAATTAGTTTTGCGAGCCACCGCAGTTTCATCATCAGACGAAGGTGTTAATGGAACATTAATTTCTGAACCATGTGCAGCTTGATTCCTAGGGTCGTGGTACTAGCGAAAATAACGGAAATTTAGGCATACATTAGCGAAGTGAGTACAAAGGGGAAATGTCGTTCGTTTTGCATACTTACTTTACATGGTAAATTCATTTCGATAATATACATTTTACATAGCTTACACACACACACACACACACACACACACACACACACACACACACTGTACATGGTTGCATTTGGGGTTACGGTAAATAAACACTAAACGTAAATGCGAAGACGATGTCACGTCGTGATTTTTGAAATGAGATCCATTAAATTACGGAATAAAATGTATAAAAGCGTAGGTAATGGACACAAGTGAATATGTGAAGCTATGGAAGTGTTCATACATGGCATTATACATGTAATATGGACCAAAAAAAGCCTGTTACTCCAGCAGTACCCAGGAAAGTTTATTTCTGAATTCTTTCCTTAATACTGGTTCTTGAAACTGCGTAACTAGATGTTCACGTTACAGCTGGCGGCTATCTTCAGGCGTCTGCCCATTCAAGTTTTTCAGCTTCTCAGTGAAGCTCTCCAGTGGATCAAAGCAACCAGTAACCTTTCATGCGTCCCTTCCTTGTACCCCTTCACTGTTCACTATTAGTCCTATCTGCCACGGCTCCCACACACTCGATCACTATTCTAGGATGACTAATTCGAGTCTTTTGCAGGCAGACTCCGTTGCAGACTCAATGAGTTTTCATAGAATCGTGCCAATGAACCTGAACCTACCACCTTCTTTACCTACAAATTGAACTTATGTGATAATTACATTTCATTCCCCACAATCTCTTACATCCTGCATCAGTTGACTGACACTAGTAGTGATTCATTGTTATTGTTGTCATAGGATACTACATTTTAAACTGGCAAATCGCAAATTGTATCACCTTCTGGGCATGCAGAAAGAGAACTTGTAGGAATTCCACTCCTGTCACAGGGTATCCCGAATTCTATAACAGAAAATCCTATTCGTTGTACACTTCATTCCACTGGAAAGGACAAACGTAAAGATGACTAGACCCAATAAAAACTGATAAATCTGCTTTCTTTCAGTTTCGAACAAAAGCAGCAGCAGCTTTTACATAGCCTAGGATGTGTGCCGTTGTTGCTAACTGCAATGGAGAGAAGAGCAGGTTTTTTCCCCCCGGGAGCCCCTTTTACAATTTCAATATTCTTCTGTTGAATATTTGCGTGTCATTCGAGTTTGGCACTCTCATACATGGGACACGAAATTCAGAGACTGTAAGCGCTTCACTTCAGAGAACAAAGGCAGAAGCATTGATAGAAACGACGAGTCGCATACACCTAACGCTGCGGAGACCCAGAGAGAGCAATTCGAGCAAAGGTCGTAAAATCCAACGGTGGAGTCTACTACACTCCCCGTCGCGAGCGCGTTTCATTTAAATTCCTCAACATGTGGCTTTTATTTGCGTGGAGTTTACAGCGATAATGAGTTCCGTTAATTATAGTGAGCGTTCGCAGGTACTAAACGAAATATTCCAATTAACAAAATACGCGTTTATTATCCATCGTCTACAGAATAAAAAAGCGTTTCTGTACATGGTCCACAGAGTGGTTAGTTGTAGTTTGCAGTTTCTTTTTCAAATGCACTGAGTCGTTGATAACCCTCGTCCCTTCAGGCGTAATAGAAATAACTTAAAAATAATAATAAACTACCACAAAAAGTTACTGATGTTAGATCACTGTCTAAGACAACGTAATAGTTACCCACATCGATCCATCTCTATGAGAGACACTATTGCCTGCCGTCACAGCATTATCTTATCCACATACCAAAATTTAGTTGTTTCGCATGGGAATAATTATATTTTTGTGCCCTCAGGGCCGTATAGTGGCTCTGAGCACTTTGGGACTACCGAGCGAGGTGGCGCAGTGGATAGCACACTGGACTCGCATTCGGGAGGACGACGGTTCAATCTCGTCTCCGGCCATCCTGATTTAGGTTTTCCGTGATTTCCCTAAATCGTTTCAGGCAAATGCCGGGATGGTTCCTTTGAAAGGGCACTGCCGATTTCCTTCCCAATCCTTCCCTCACCCGAGCTTGCGCTCCGTCTCTAATGACCTCGTTGTCGACGGGACATTAAACACTAACCACCACCACCACTATGGGACTGAACATCTGAGGTCATCAGTCCCCTAGAACTTAGAACTACTTAAACCTAACTAACCTAAGGACACCACCACATCCATGCCCAAGACAGGATTCGAACCCGGGACCGTAGCAGCCACGCGGTTCCGGACTGAGCGCCTAGAACCGCTCGGCCACCCTGTGGCCGGCCGGGCCGTATATACAGCAACAAACATCACTAGTTAATACGTAAGACGTAATCTTTAGGTGACCTGCCGGTTTATGAATAAAGGTAGAAAATGCTTAGAGACTAAAATCTGTATTACGCTGACGAGACATCTCAATAAACCCTTTCAGAATGCAATCCTCAGAGCTGGACGCGAGTTGCTTTCTACGGAGACGGAGGTTTCGTGTCTTTTCAATTGCAGACTCCGACTTCCTTCTGATAAAGAGGAATCACTAGATCTGCCGATAGGTCGGTCGAACTGACCATCGTGAGAAGTCTGCGATTCTTCTTCACAGAAATGTCTCATTCAAAGCTGTCAGGTATGCGAAGGACTATTTATCCTCTTAACTGCGTAGAGTAGGTTCAGATGGTGCACAGGCCCATGATTTATGGTATCTAGAACATGAATTTATGAATTTTGAGGCCCCATCGTTTGTATAACAAGAAATAACACAAAAAAAACATGTATCAGTTCACCACAGTTCTGGTGCTAATTTCTTTTGTTTTTAAATAATTTTTTTAGAGAACGAGTGATGCTTATTCGAAATATTTCTATTGCTGTGAAATGTTGGGTTATTATAGAACATTGGAAAAAATCATTGGTATTTTAATAACAACGCTGACAGAAACGAGGAACAGACACAAAAAATTTATTGTATTGCTCACATTTTATACCTAATAATTGAAATGAAGTCAATCGTCACATATGCAAAGCAGAGTGTTTATGGATAACCTGAGGGTGGAGCAAGTGGTAGGGAACAGCAGATGGAAACGTTAAGCCTTGCGTTTAGTCGGAGAAAAATAAGGTGTAATACCACTCCTCGTATGTTGAAAAGATTTGTAAAACTGCCACCACTGATTGCTCAAGTGCTAGTCAGTTCCTCCACAAAAAATGCACAATTGATTAATGGATCCACAGTCTGAAAAATATGCACATTAATATTATTATTGCCAAGATTGCAAATTTGACCCAAGACGTAAATAACTAAGTGGACGAAATTGATCAACCTTCACCTCACAGGGAGGAAGTCACAATAATTTCAGATACTCTTCGGCCGCCACAAGTTCAGGGTTCAGGGAGAAGCAAGAGTCGTCTAGTAGAGACTGGAAATTCTACTTCCAGCATTCCATGCTACCTGGGAGTAATAATCCTTTTTTTTTTTTTAAATCTTTCGCAGAAAGTTCTGTGGCTTGTGAATGACTGATATCATTTTTGAATGATATTGTTTCTAATGAAAGGGGTTTCCACTTAAAGATTGAAGCACTATAAATGAATATTTATGAACAGACTGGACAGTAAATATTGGCCATTGGATTAATATGTTATTGAAATTTTAACTGTTGTCAGGCCATTATTCCTGGTAAATATTATACGTTGTCTACTATTTAAACTGTTCATCAGAATTTCTTTGAAAGAATGTTTTTAGTTCTGTGAAGAAAAATCAGTCGTGTTCAGGTTCCTGTTGAAAGAGAAAGTAAGCATATTTCACTACAAAACGGGTTTCTCATTCTAAATAATTAAAGAAAGAGAACACTGGTAATTATACACGAAAGCTAATTGCTGGTTTCTCATATATATGAAACAATAAAAAAATAAAGGAGATTTGGCAACAAAAAAATGGCTCTGAGCACTATGAGACTTAACTTCTGAGGTCATCAGTCCCTTAGAACTTAGAACTACTTAAACCTAACTAACCTAAGGACAACACACACATCCATGTCCAAGCCAGGATTCGAACCCGCGACCGTAGCGGTCGCGAGGTTCCAGATTGTAGCGCCTAGAACCGCTCGGCCACTACGGCCGACTATTTCGCAACAGAAATAATTTACGAACTTAAGTATTTGTTCATAGTTTATAATAAAAATTGTAAGTTGCTGACATGCTACCTGTGTCCACATAATATGCCTTTACTTGCTTGTGTCTCTTGCCAAAGGACCTCATTAAACAAAAAATAGAGTTCTGCTGGATTTAAAGTTGGTAGGATGGGATGGATTTTTTTGTCTGAGACAGGGAGACGGTTGAAATTTCATTGGGACAGGATGTGGAGTTTTTCAGGTGTAGGGGTGGTGGCATGTATTGGTAGAGGTACGGCAGCGTACTAGGATTGGAAATTAGAAGAGATACAATAAGATTATTGGAATAAAGTTTGTGAATGATGCAGGTTGTGCAAATATCTTCATTGTGAATGAGGATATATGGTACGTATGAGAGAGTGTAAAGGAACCATTTGGGGAAACTTAAATAGTTGCGGAAAGTGAGCCCGCATCTCGTGGTCGTGCGGTAGCGTTCTCGCTTCCCACGCCCGGGTTCCCGAGTTCGATTCCCGGCGGGGTCAGGGATTTTCTCTGCCTCGTGTTGGCTGGGTGTTGTTTGATGTCCTTAGGTTAGTTAGGTTTAAGTAGTTCTAAGTTCTAGGGGACTGATGACCATAGATGTTAAGTCCCATAGTGCTCAGAGCCATTTGAACAATTTGAACCGAAAAGTGAGGCGGAGTGCATAATATTCAAAGATCTGAAGGGTCTTACAGAACTTCGGTTGTCAGATATCCATAAAATTGTACAAGATAGGTTGTAGGCTTGGAAGACAGTGGAGGCGTGCAAACCACGTGTTCTTTCAGTAAGTAGTTGTACTGTATTATGGGTTTTATGTTGGGTGGTTAGCAGGGGAATTAACCATGTTAATTGCTGGTCGATGGTTAGTCCAAAAGATTTCTGTGTCTTAGTGAAAAATGAAATGTCGTATGACGAGGGCCTCCCTTCGGGTAGACCTTTCACCTGGTACAAGTCTTTCGATTTGACGCCACCCCGGCGACTTGCGCGTCGATGGGGATGCAATGACGATGATGATGACAACGCAACACCCAGTCTCTGAGCGGAGAAAATTTCCGACTCAGCCGGGAATCGAACGCAGGCCCTTTGGAGTGACAGTCAGTCGCGCTGACCACTCAGCTACCGGGGGCGGACTGTGCCTTAGTTAACACGATAGGATAGTAGTAACTGGTAAGGTAAACGTCATGGACTCGGAAAGTGCCTGGTTATTGGAGTCACACTGGAGGTAAACTCGTTGAGATGTATATTGGGAGATCGTTGGGATTCCTGACGTGTAAGGTGCAGGGCGAGGAGAGCAGGGTCACCAGCATACTGAATGAGATGGACCGCCAGAGGTGGTTAAGGCATATGGGCACCGTAGAGGAGATAAATGAAAGGATGGAAGGATGGAAAGGCATACATAGTTAACTGAATGTGCTTAAGTCTGGAGTTAGTAAACGAGACCAGAATACCATATTTGGTCATAGGATTTTTCTAGGTGTTGAGTTTTGGTATATGAGGTGGGTCAGGTGCAGGAGATGTACATAAGAGGAGAATCTGGGATAGAGGCCACATTCTTTAATAAGAAGGAGGTGGGGTTGGTACATGTGTTGATGGATGCATTTGGGCAAAAACAGATTTAAAGACATTCCTGAATCCTGAGCTGAGGCACATGGGCAATATAAGGAAGAATGAGGTTTGTGTGGTTAATATGATCATGACTAGCAGAACTGTTGTGTTTTTTGCAAAGTATTTGTTTTTTGTTGTCTGTAGTGATTGGTGTAATTAATTCTACTTGCAGTATGGTCCCAAGTAAGTGAAGCTGGGAGCTTTAGGGTATGGAATTATTAGGTCAGATCAGAAGGTAGCACAAGTAACTATTAAGGTTTAGAAAAAGAGGGTAAAGATAAGAAGTTCAATGGGAGTGCTGTATAAGGGTTGTGGCCAAACAGGGAGGTTTTGTGGTGGGTCATTGGCACTCAGCCTCTGGGCATAGGGAAGGCCTTACCTGTATGCTGGAGGATACAGGGAGAGTTTTGATTGGTGTGATAGGATTGGAGGAACGTTTCATTAATTATGAAGGTATAGAGACTGTGCTGAGAAAGGGTATGTGTGAAAAGGGGCTTGCTGGTGAGCAGGGAGTGGATGTTGTAGCACAGGATTCTCTATTTGCTATTGTCCCATGATAAGTCTAGGGAGGTTTTAAATGAGGATGTTGAAACAGGTGTTGTGGTTTCAGGAGTAGGTGGCTGATGACATCTTCAATAGTGGGAGGTGATTGGAAAGATTTATAAGAATGGATAGGACGGTCAGTAGGACAGACAAACCGAGCGAGGTGGCGCAGTGGTTAGCACACTGGACTCGCATTCGGGAGGACGACGGTTCAATCCCGTCTCCGGCCATCCTGATTTAGGTTTTCCGTGATTTCCCTAAATCGCTTCAGGCAAATGCCGGGATGGTTCCTTTGAAAGGGCACGGCCGATTTCCGTCCCCATCCTTCCCTAACCCGAGCTTCCGTTCCGTCTCTAATGACCTCGTTGTCGACGGGACGTTAAACACTAACCACCACCACCACCACAGGACAGACAAACATGATTAATTCCGATTTTTACAATCAGGAGTAAGATGCTTATTATGAAGGAGGACCTTTTGGCAACAGTAGGACTAGGGGAGGGATTTGAGAGTTCGATTTTTTGATGACAGTTGCAAATCAAGTTTCTCTCAGCAAGGAGGTAATCGATGGTGGGAGCCGACTCTGTATAGACATACATAAGGAAGTTAAATCGTGATTCACTGTAAATATGGAAGGCCATGTGGATTTATAAAGCAGGATGGGAATTCAGCTCTGAGACCACCTCCTCTGCCAGGAACTCAGGGTTCTCCATTGTTATCACAGCAGTGAGGGTCGGAGGCGTCAAGAAGGCTGCCGTTGTTTGGATTAGAAGGCAGTGCTGAAGGAAGCTAGGGAACCACGAGGGCCACAAATGATGCATGGGTTTTTTGACAAGGCGTTTTGTTTGGATTTAAGGAAGGGCATAAACTGGACAATGAGTATCTGTAGGACATTTTCCTGATTTCAGAAGTGAGGGTTAAGGAATTTATGGTTTGGATGGGATAGGATGAAAGTGTGAGCAGCCAGGGGAGAAAGCTCTGGCAAGGGAGTGGTGTCCATGTATTCAGTGAGGTCAAGACTGGTTCAGCACTTTTTGGAAACAGTGGTGGTAGTGGAGTCTGTATTAGAGTACTTCAGTCGTTCTTTGAAATAATGGGATGTATCAGAGTTTGTTAAACTAGGGATAGCGGAATATGTCATGGTGCTGGCCCTTTCATTTGGCTCGAGTTCGTGCACCAGCTTTCTACTGACATTGTAGCTTCCAGCATTGACAATGCAGAAGGGCGCCGTGTTATGCTTGATACTATTTTAGTAGGGGATGTGGTGCTGTGGGATAAGTTGGAAATGAGAGATGGACAAAGGAAGTGGTAGAAGGCAGGGAGAGGTCATGGGAAAGGTACGGTAAGTGAAGGGTGTGACTACAGATGGGTAGATGGATAGAAGGTACAAGAATATGGGAAGAGGAGAATGGACATAGGATGATAGATTGTAGGACAGAGTGATATAAATGATTGATGTAGTAGGAATGTCCATATTAAGACAAGTTGACAAGGAACAGTTTGTAGATGATTAGAGCTGTGGGAGGAAGGTGAGAGCAGTGATGTCTGGGATGATGGAGACAGAGGCAGCAAGACGACTTTGGTGGTAGCAGTGAGACGGCTCCAGAGGCTGTCACTACGATCTATAGGGTGAAATGAGAAGAGTGGTGATGAACACACATGCACAAATAAATTCCTGAAGGCACACACAAACTAGACACAAACAACAGGTACTGTCTGTGATTTGTAGGACTATGCGTCTATAGCCCTGCACAAGATGGGAGGTGAGTGAACATAAACTATTGATCTAGTAGAAGGGATTGTTCTAGCAGGTCCAGTCAGATATCTGTTGGGAGTTGGAGATATCCAACCCTAATATATCATATTTTTTATTCCTCTTCTCTTACCTATCCAAATAATATTGAAGTTCCCTCCTCGCTTCTGTCTGTATTTACGGGCTAATCTGAGGAACTACTGTAGGGACTGTTAGCCAGTGTTTACTAATAGGTAGGCTGATTCATGAGGAACCGTTCTGTATATAATTAATAAATATTTCATGGATACTTTCTGAACTACGATGATTTAAAAGTTCGCCACCGATGTGATCATGATGGCATTGCCACGTACTAGTCTGCAACTCCAGACAGCAGTGAAGCTTCAGCAAGAACTGAGTTGGACGTGGGAGCCAAGCGCATGCCTGAAAATCAAAAGATAATGGGATCAAATCCCAGTCGGACCATGGATTTTGTACTGTATTTTAACCTAGCAATCATCAGCCAATTATGTGGACATTCGCCGGAAATGAAATGTGGTTCTAAAATCCATGTTAACTACAGGTCACATTTTCACAGGACAGAATCGAAGTTGTGTTCGGTAGTCTAGCGGTGAAGTGTGGGACTGGTAACCGACAGGATCAGTTAAATAAGCTGATTATTTTGGAATTTCAATAAATTCCGTTTAATGATGCGTCTTTGTTTTGAAACTACACCGTAACTGAGTGAAATTAGTCCTAATATATTTTTAGGCCAACGAACTACTGTCTGCTATAGTAAACGACTGCAGTATTCGGTATTTGATTCCCAAGTCCCTCCAGATTTGCCATACACCGCCTTAGATCCCTTCATCACCATTTAGTGGGTGGTACACTCATTTTGGGAACCATTGATTTACGCTTTGCACTACTCATGCCGTGTTGAATTACATCGTACCGCAGAAGATTCAACAGAATGAGTTATTGTAAAACCGTACCGTGCAACCTCTCTTGAAAAGTATTTCGATATTTATGGACGGCGCATAGGGAATTGGATGTCTTCCTCAATGTGTCGTCAAAATTTCTGACAAGTTTAGGTGCTCACCCAGAGTTACCTAAAAGTTCTTCACCGTTTCCCAATAACGTATTGGAATATTTTAGACAGGAACGTGAGGTAAACATTTTGTGGGATGGAGAGATAATTAATTTTTGACAAGACAGCAATATTTTATTTGATTTTGTCGCATTTAGCTTATGTGCTAGGTGCAAATATGCAATTTAACCTACAAATGGTTTATTGCGCCTATAACGTCTCTCCAAAATGAGTAAAACCTATGAATGGCGTTTGACTACCTTCGTTCGACGCCCAGGCCTATGTTGGCAACACTGTTTGACAGGCGGCTGTGCGAGGATTACCCCGGCCCTCTAACGACGGCGCGACTCGTCAGACGCCGCCATCAATTTATTACGCCGCCATTATGGGGGAGAGGGACTGCGCGGCGCGGAATTTGGGCGGCGCAGCGCCGGCCTGCCAGCTCATCCGGCGCGCTTTACGACCGGCGTCAATTTTATGGCCGCTCTAAATCTGCGACGTGAATTTTTTGAGAATTAGTACTATTATAGTTAACAACGCTGTCGGAAAATTCGGGGCGTTATCCGCGCTATTGAGATTAATGCCCCAATGGCGCTGCAAAAACGAATTCTAAGTGAGCCAAATCCGAAATCAGTCGAATGAGCGTGCGCGCCTCCCTCTGTATGTGTATGTGTGTTTGTGTGTGTGTGTGGGACACATGGGAATACGACCCGACAAGGCGAACTGTCTTCTCTAGTAAATCAGCAACCTGTTCCCTCAAATGTTTAACTTGTGTACCTCGCAGATCGAAGAAACAATAAAGGACTAGAAAACAAATCTTGAAATGAAAATAAAATAGAAAGTGGACGGATACCGATAACAGTGTATGTAAATGACATAGCTTTTCTGTCTTAAAGTAACAACAAGTCATAAAATTGGAAATGGTATAGACGGTGGATCTGGTTTATGTTAAACATAAAGTATGAATGTTGTTAGTTGTAATTTAAGTAACAATCCATAAAGTTGTTTAATGGTATAAGACGATGGACCTGTTTAATGTTCGAGGAGTGAAAAATAAATATAGTTATTTTTTATTTTAAAAATAATATGACTTACAAAGCCATTCCCTCATTTAATGCCCTGAAAGATTGGGTTTAACATACAATATTCCTCCCGAGTGCTCACTTTAAACGAAATAGCAGTTGTTCTACTTTGTCTCGGATGACTCGTCCTTAAAAAGAGGCCAAACTCGAAAATCGTCGAAATACGACTAGCAGAACACCCAGTACACAAAATATTTGTGCTACCTATTCTCACGTACTTCCTGTAATAATCAAAGTGCCACGGTTCCCGGATCATAACAGTTCCAAGTAATAGTCCACTACTAACACACAATAATTATCTCTTTCTTAGAAAATAAAAACTTGCTCTGCACTTTACATTAGGTAACCAAATTTCATACTGCCACGTACGACGGTACTGGGCACCATGCACTGTAAAAATTCTCTGAAAATGATGCAAATATTTACACATTTGTTTTGATGCTGTTCGCCGAAAGTTAGTTCAGATTGAATAGCTAGCTCGAGTGCCCACGTGCTATGGCACGAAAATACATATGTTTGTTACACTCAACACTCAGCTCAATTGAGCGGCCCCAAAGATGTGGCTGATCTCAGTGTCTGGCTACGCTTTTCGTCATAGGGTGCCAGCTCACACCTGTCATAAACTCCATTGTTAAGCTGAAATAAAATATAAAGAAAACAATGCAGGGAGGTATTGCGGTGAAATTTAAAATATTGAGTCACTCATGGTCATTTACAATTTGAAAAAGGAGTTTGTTTCTATTTTCCCAAACTTGTCTTCAATATATTGACTAAACACTTATAATGCTGTCTGAGGGGCTTTTACGTAAGGTCGGCCATTAGTAACTGATGCTACAACGTTTCACCATAAAATTCAAAATGTCACGGTCACGGCACTCGACATCTGTTCACAGGTCACAAAGTACACTGTTGTCTGCTGTCCTAAACCACTATATTGCGCTCAGCTTGATCGTTTTCGAACGTCACTACATACATTCTTGTTTCTGATCGTGGCCACCTAGCCAATACTACCCCAAGATGGGCGGCACGTCCGGCTTTTAGCTTCACTCCAGCTCCACTACCCCAAAGATGGATGCCCTATACACCCTCAAAACGACTGCATAACTCAAAGTAATATTTGGCAAAAAAATTGCGAATATTCTAAAACTAAACACAAAAACACTTATGATACATTGAAATATATGGAAATTTTCCGGACGATAGCAACTTAAAGTCAATTTTTTTTTTTAATCTGTCACCGTTTTTTCACAAATAATGTTCTTGTGGCGTGATTTTGCTTTTCCCGGAATTTTTATACTAAACGTAAATAAACAAACAATACATACTTAATTACTCACCTGCCTATTTAAACTTTAGAAAGGTGCCGCTAGTTTCGGCTCTTTAAATTTATTTATTACCACCAAGAAGATTTCTTTCTGTCGAATCCAGTATTCCGACCTCTTATCAAAAAATGGTACATATTCTGCTAAATCGGCTATGATTGCACGATCCAGTACTTGTAGCCGCATCCATAAACACTTTATTCATATTAATCGGTCAAGGATTGCCGAGATATTAGCTTTTCAACCTTCATAAATTTACAATTTTAAGGCAATAATAACTCTTAAACTATTATATATTTTTGTAGCGCATCTAGACAGTTGCACATATTTTTCTGTCCTTGAGTACCGACTCGCACCTCCGTGACACATTTATTTCTGTTTTTATCAATTTTTCTCTGTCATATAAATTCCTCCAAGCGCGCAAACACGACCATACGCTCCGCTGCCAAGCTTCCGCTCGGATTTTTCCAACGGCGCTCGCCACGACCCCGTAGCAACCGCGAGTCACGTGCTCTGCTGCGGAAAACAGCCACTCTAAGCCCCCCCCCCCCCCCCCAGCTTGTATGCTCTGTCACTCATATCTCTCGCCACACCAAACAACAGCTGTCATTTTCTGAAAAAACAAATCTTGCCTTTATTGTGAAACCATAGTTACATTGTGATTTTTGAAATCCTCCAGCGTAAAGAGTATTCCGTGACATTTGAGATTGCAGGCAGATAATGGCAACTTCTATCCAAATTTCGGCTGACAGTCATTCAGCCGTCCTAAGGTCACTGTTTTGCGCTAGATATTGCTAGATCACATTGCTTACTTTATACGAAAAATAGGTGTGGAGACTCATGTGCAAAGGCAGCTCCTACTTGAACGACCTCCATTGAGTTTAGATCCCTCTTTGAATATTTCTCCATCCATGGTCCGCAAGAGGATGCGTAATGGTGATACAAACTGCACGCTCTCTGTGAGGATGCAGTCTCGAGGAGTTAAAATTCAGAAGTCAAATTGAAAAAAGTAACTGTTCCTAGCCGTGTCAATGGTCATAAAAAGTTTTCTTTCTGAAGGTATTAAAGAAATCACAGTATCCCACACCTTGTCCCGCTGAAATCCGCCATCGTTATTAACAAAATCTTAAATGAATCCTACAACGATCTTACTGACGCCAACATTTCCGTGGAAGATTAATGCATGAAATGTCCTGTAAAGACACAATGCTCGGCCATGGATGAAAGTTCTTGAGTATATGATTATTACAATCTACACTTAAAAAACAAAAAGAAAAAAACTTTATTATTTCAACATAAAGTTTAGGAAAATTACAAATGAATCATAGAATGAAATACTGATAATTTAAGCAGTCATAATGGATCTTTTGTTAGAATTACGTGCGAATGAAGAAAAAAGATGCACCGACAGTGAGACTCGATACAGAGAGCTCAAACTTGTGAAACTAAGCGCTTACTCGCTGGGTGTGGACTCCTTAATTAATAACGATCATACATAGTATATAAGCAAGCTTAAAATTTACAAATTCGATTTTCTCGAATACGGTTAGAATTGCGTCTTCCTGTTTGCATATGTTGAAGTACTAGTAGTGCTCTGTATACCCTGTCAGTATGAATCAAATTGTTGAGGGGAGTTCGTACGATCCCATTGTCAGTCATTAATGGACGCAATGTACAGACTGAGAGCCTAACAGGAAACATCAGCTGGCGGTTTGTGTAGCACCACTTGCTCTTCGACGATTGTTTCGCGCCTCCACTGCTTGCACATAGGTCAGCCGGGTACTATACTGTGTTCCCCAACGGGCCGCTTGCAGACGCATACATTCTTTGATGAAATGATACGTATTTTTCACAAACATTAATAAAAGGATTTTTCCCCACTTGCTGTCCCTCTTCCGGCACTCGCCAACTGCTTTCAATGCATGAACCTTGCGTTACTACTTAACAGGGTGAAATCAAAATTCTCATGTACAGTGTATATAGTAGGATATTTACAAACGAGTGCCGTTTGGAAATACATGTGATGCTTCCGGAAATTCGTCATTTGGCAGAATGTTTGCATGTCACTCTGTTAAAACTACCAGTTAAGGCCAAGCAACAGCTCATCGTCAGACATTAGAAAACCTACTTTAATTGCTGGGCACGCGCCCAAACATGATCATTTGTATCTAAATCAGCTATTTATTAACCGAATCAAAATTACTACAGAATGCAGCAATTTCTTTCAAAATTATTTTAAATTTTAAATCATTGTCTCCTTTATTAACATGCAGTACTGAGCACTGAAAACTAAATAACAGTAACAGAGTAGACACGAGGATGAAGTTTTGTGAATGTATGGTGCTCAAAACCCTGCAAGATAGAGCGTGCTATACTTCAATAAAGGAACGATGAGTCAAGAACTGAATGTGGAAGCAACTGTAAGTACGAGGGTTGTCCAGAAAGTGAGTTCCGATCTGTCACGAAATGGAAACCACTGCGAAAATCCGGTAAAGCTTTGCACAGTTGTATTGGGTAGTGTCTTTAGTATGCCCGTCGATCGTGGCTCGTCGCTCTTTTAAGTTTTAAGTGAACAGTGAGCACGTAAATATGCGCAGGTAATAGCGTCTCCCGCCAAGTATGAGGGTCTGATTAGAGATTTCGCCTGTGTCATGCAGCCCACATGACACAACTGTCGAGCAGTTCCTTCTTCACACCAATTCTCGGCCGTGCATTGCAGGGGCAATGAAGACGTTCCAGCAGCCCTTCCGATGAAAGCTGTTTGATCATCCACAACACAGTACATAACAGGCTCCCCATGAGTCTCATCTCTGCTCACAAGAACCGCTGGCTATGAAAACAAAATTTTCCACAGACAACGAGCTGCAGATCAGTGCAAATAACTGGCCGAAAGCACAGGCGACTCCTTTCTATGACGAGGATGTTGGTACAACACTACGACAAAACTCGAAGTTGGAGCGGCGGGTATGTAGAGAAGTCGGTGTAAGGTGTACCTAACTGTTGCAAAATAAAACGTTTCTGGTTTTCCCTGTGTTTCCATTTCGCGACCGATCGGAACTTACTTTCTGGGCAACCCTCGTATAATAAACAGGCAGATAAAAATATCAGATTCAGTCCAAGTGGAAAAAGTGACATAAGAATACAAGAACGAGTAAATGTAATTTGTGAAGACGGAACAGGCGTGAAATACATTTCTAGAAGTTTAGAAGAAGAAAAACTAAATCTATAAAGTAACAATGTAGCTTGCCAAATGTTCAAAGTAAGAGACATCACACCAGCTGTGCTCAAGCAAAGCTCTTTCAAAAAAGGAATGCTACTGCTATCAGATCATAGAAGAACTTTCTGAAAACTAACTTCGGGAATACAGAATAATATGAAGGACGAACTTTAAGATAATCGGAGTAGGGGATATTCCAAGCGTTTCAAACGTGGTGACACAGAAGCGAGCTAAAATTTAATTGGACACACTAAATGACAGAATACCTACAAAAATATGAGGGGTTCGTTTGTGGAAGAAGACACAAGGCTTTATCGTCGCAGTGGCTTATTAAAACCCACCACTGTAGTGAAATCTCTCTATTTTCACATATAGACTGAAATCCATATGTTTTGTAAAAATGGATGTTCCCTGTCTCCTCCTAAACCACTGGACCGATGATGGCCAAACTTCATCCACATATCAGTTACTGCCTGGAAATCATCGCCGTAGGTGTAACAACCACCTACCAACCATATGGGTGGAGGTGGGAAAGAAAACACAATGCAGCCGATAACGCGCAAATACCCACACTTCAGTCGTCCATTATTTGAGATTGAGGGCACTTAGAGACTTGCAACAAAGTTTACACATGATTTCAAACATTTATGAAACCTTTTCTCATCGTCGATCACCACGACATGATGGAAGGAAGTTTGTCGTTTACTGTATTTTCGGTGTTCATGTAGTACTACTACTACTATTCGAACATAATTTGAAGACAGTAGTCACATACACCAATGAATGCATCAGAGAAATTCTATCACTGTACGTCATATAGTTCAGGAGATATGTCGTCATACACACTGAGTAGTGTGTAAAACTGCCATATAATGCAAGACGTCTAAATTTGTCACTTCGTTGCTATTAACTCTATTCACAACACATTTCGCAGACAGTATCCATACTATACAATACATAGTTCCGGAGATACGTCATCAAAAAATTAAGCGGCATGAAAATGAAACTGCAGGTCGAAAATTCGCTAGAGCGAGAGGTGAAATATATGTACAAATACGTGAGAAATACATTAAAGTTATATGAAATATATTTGACATGTACATACAAGGGCAACGTCATGGGTAAAAAGCTCATCCTAAACCCCTGGAACTAAATCAACCAAATCTAGTACACATAAAAGTTACAATCTGGAAAGAAATACTGTGGATGTAAGAGAAGGGGGCTAGTAGAAGATGGACAGACAGAAAGGGAAAAGAAGTTGGGATCAGTTATAGGGGAGAGGAAGTGGACCGAAATATGAGAAGGGGAGCCAGGGGTGATGAGGAGATGGACAGAGAAAGGAAAGAAGAGGGTATGGGGAGAGGTCAAAGAGATAGTCAGGGAGAGAGGGGTGTAGGAGAAGAACAGACAGAGGGAGGAGAAAATGAACAGAGAAATGGAAGAGGAGTAGATGGACAGAGAGTGGGAGAGGGGGAGATGGACAAAGAAAGGAAAGAGGAGGTTATGAACAGGAGCAGAGAAGAGGAGATGGACAGAGAGATGAGGAGTAGGAGATGAGCAAATGGGTGGTAAGAAGGAGATGGAATAATAGAAGACTGGAATAATTACATATCTCGGCAACAACGGATACTCAGTTAGTTCTAACATAAATCGTGTTATGTGTAGTCTACGAGTTGTTTATTTATAATCCGGAAGTTCAGTTAGCAGTTTTCAACCGTCAATATTTCATAAAAGGTGTAACATAGGAAATTTCCCTGGTCTAAGAAATTTTCATTTAAGGCCGAAAAGAAAATGTAACTCCAACAGCACAGAATCTGCCCAAAAAATACCATTATCACAAAGCAGGTACACGATATGTCCTATGTCCAAAATAGGCCAACTAAACATCATTTCCATACACGCAGTAAATTTTTGTGCTTAAAACGGATTGTTTTAACTTGGAAACGTATCGTCATTAGCTCCAAATATCGCATGTAAGCAAACTATACATCACAACCAAAATTAAAACAATGTAGGTACAGGTAGGTATACTTATAATTTGTCTTATTTTTGACAATGCGAGGGTTATTAATCAATTGACAAAACTTTTCGTGACTTAAAGAAGACAATTCTTTTATGGAAATGCAATACTCTTGTGATTTATGATTGTTGTCAAAGTTCCATAATAATATTTTAAGCAATGTCTGTAACGAAACATGTATTTTTATTTGCAAAGAAGAAAAAAATTAGGTGAGGTTACATAATCCCACCACACTAATAATGTTAAATTAGTTGAACATTGATGCCTGTTGCCAAGGTTCATTAACAATGTGTGCACCAGTGTTTGGAACAAAGCATGTTTCTTCCGTTTTTAGTTGACCACAGTAACGAAGGTTTAAGTATCATTGCCATCTCCCTGTGAAGCCGATAAATAATTATGGTGCGCTCATATTTCATCTTATTATTGGTCTCCTGGACAAAATTTCCATCTAGTCTCTTCGTCACGAATATTAAATCGGTTTTACGACTGTGTATGACAAACTTTACGCGTCACTTTTAAGCCTCTAGTTTCTTCATTGCTGTTTTTAACGATTCAAGGCACAAATGTTATATCTCTGTTTTACGACATATGCAAATGGTAGTTTCGAATTGTCTGCAGTGAATTTATTATTTATTCCTGGAGTCACTTCTTCATGAAATATTAAAATGAAATTAAAATTTTGTTTTATTGCTGTAATGCTTCTGATAACGATCGCAGGGGGTTAACAGATATCATTCATACTGTTTCACTTTTAGGAAATATTTTATGTACACCACCTCATGTCCTGCCGACAACGTTACTCCTTTCTTTGGCTTGTCACTATTACGTTTCTAAACTTCTTGTTGTAGATTACAGTGAGAACACTGGCTTGATGTATTTTTTCACGCTAGTCTTGAGAAGTGCAAGTCCGTTCATGTCTGCCGAATTACTGCAGCCTCAGTGATTTAATTTAATTAAATTAATCTAGTCATCATTTTAAAAAAAATGGTTCAAATGGCTCTGAGCACTATGGGACTCAACATCTTAGGTCATAAGTCCCCTAGAACTTAGAACTACTTAAACCTAACTAACCTAAGGACATCACACACACCCATGCCCGAGGCAGGATTCGAACCTGCGACCGTAGCAGTCGCACCATCATTTTAATCGTTTCACTTTGTCATTGGCAAAATTACCTTCTTGAAGTATGGTGACATGGTCATTTAACTTGGAAAAAAGAAAAAATGTAGTGAAACATTAAACAATGGGTACTGTTGTATGAGAGCAATCACAACGGGATCATGTAATACTTCCATTCAAAAGTAATCACAATACTCGTTAAGGCATTTACCTAACTGTGAGACGAAATGATCAGTTCCTTCTTCTTAGAACGCCGTCGGCAGCTGACGGATACAGCCACATCCACTCTCGTACACCATCGTCTGACTGAAATAGAAGTCCAGGCACGTCTTTCTTCATATTCCCAGAAATGTGAAAAATCACACTGTGGAAGATCCGGGCTGTACGGAGGACGCTACAGCGCTTCTCAACCAAATCGCCGAGGCGTAGCCTTTGTTCGATCAGCAGTGAGAGGCGGGCAACTACAGAAACCTTCTTCCCGTCAAGTTCCTCGAACGTGGCACCACAATCATTGCGCAGGGCTGTGTAGGCACTTTGCAGAAACTGCGACGCGCCATGAAGCCAAAACGCCCAGGAATTCTGTAGAACGGAGTCATCCTGCTGCACATTACCGTCCGCTCTCACAGGCTACGCTTCTGCGATTGGTTGCGAAACACTGCAACATCCTCCATACAGCCAGAATCTTTCGCTGCACGATTTTTACATCTTTGGCACCATTAAGAAAGACATGCGTATATGCCGGTTTCAGTTGGACAAGGAAGTACAGGAGTGGGAGCGATTGCCAATCCGTCAGTTGCCGACGGCGTTCTACGAGACAGAAATTGATCGTTTCGTCTCCCAGTGAGATAAATGTGTTAAGTTGTGTGGTTATTACTTATGAGTGGAACCACTCCCGTTGCGGCGAGTGCAATAATAGATTCTTCCTAGATTGATATTGTTTCTCTTTTCTTCTTCAGCGCAGACAGCAGTAAACGGTATTTCATAGCTTCTGGTGTAGTCAGTTTACCCTTGTAAACAGTTTCTTGTAGACTGTCTGCGAGAATAAATCGAATGGGATAAAAATCTGGCGAACGGATCTTCTAAAGCGCAGGTTCCCTTCAACCATTCCAATGATTGAGAAAAAATCGGCGAAGAACAAAAGCAGTACATGCTGTGCTTTGTAAACTATGCGCTGGAAAATCATCATCCTGAAACCACGTGCTCCCGTTAGTCTACACTCGAAGGTGATGACCCATTCAACTATTTAGTTTCGAAACTAACGATCGTGTGTTTTTTCGCGGTACGGCTTACTGATTGCATTGAGAATTTCTTATCATTTACTTTGTGATAGTTCAAGAATTGGAACGTAATGCAAGACAGACTCACCAAAATTGAATAATAATGGCGTATGGAGAATGTAGAAACAAATCTGTTCATTCTTGCACTCTGTAAGCGGAACAATGTCCGTCTACATGTCAGCCGCTTCGGCAGTTATTTGTATATCTCTTCAAACAGTCATGTGAAAAGAAACTGTAACACCAAGTGATTGGAGAACAGATGATATTAGTGTTGCTGTTGTTGTACATTTGCACTGTACTACCCATGCTATTGCAAAGGGAAGTAGCTAGGTTCAGCCAAATGTATTATGCGCTCTTCGCAAATTGCTTTCGTGTCGGATATCTCCCCACTAAGAGGTGAATGGGAACAACACTCCTGGAAAATGAAATAAGAACACAATGAATTCGTCGACGCAGCAGAGGGACATTTTATTGACACACTCTTGGGGACGTATACAGCACACGATCATAAAGACAGAGCCATACCCACTTGAGAAAAGTCAACAGAGTGTCAGCAATGTCGGTGCTAGTAGTGTGTATACCCTCCTCTTTCAGCAATGCAGGCTGAAGTTCTCCCATGATGACGATCGTAGAGGTGCCGAATGTAATCTTGAGGAATGCCCTGCCATGCAGTGTCCACCTGGTGGCTCAGCTGGGCCAGATTCCGTGCCGGTCGTGCAGACCGCGCAAGATGACCTTTCATCCGGTCCCAAACATGCTCAATGGGGGACAGACCTGGGAATCGTGCTTGCCAGGGAATTTGGCGTACACCTTGAAGATCACGTTGGGTGGCACGGGAGATATGTGGGCGTGCACTGTCTGTTGGAAAAAGCATGTCGCCTTGTTGGTGCATGAACGGTAACAAGACCAGTTGAATAATGGTTCCAATGTTCTGTTCACTGTTCAATGTTCCCTCTACTGTCACCAGTGGAGAGCGGCCAGTGTAATATAGGGCTCCCCACCCGTGGTACTGGGTGTTGGTCCTGAGTGCCTCTGTCATACACGCTCCACATTTTAGCGCTCCCCTGCACGACGCCATACACGTGTTCGACCGTCATTGGCAACAAGTCAGAAGGGACTCTCATCAGTGAAGACGACAGGTCCCAATTCGTCATTGCACCATTGGAGACGAGATGAGCGATGTTGGAGCGTGAGCGGAAGACGCCCTAACGGCACGCGGGATCGTAGCCCTGCTTCACGGATACAGTTGCGAGTGGTTATCGATTGTACCCCCGGAGCAACAGAGTCCCCAATTTGTTATGAAGTGACGGTGAGGTCCTGTACGGCACTTCGTAAGATGCGACGGTCTTGGCGTGCATCTGTGCATCGCCGCTGTCCGGGCCTAGGTCGACGGGCCTGTGCACCTTCTGCTGACCACTGACGACAACATCGATGCACATGAACGGACTTGCACTTCTCAGACTAGCGTGAAAAAATACATCAAGCCAGTGTTCTCACTGTAATCTACAACAAGAAGTTTAGAAACGTAATAGTGACAAGCCAAAGAAAATAGTGACGTTGTCGGCAGGACATGAGGTGGTGTACATAAAATATTTCCTAAAAGTGAAACAGTATGAATGATACCTGTTAACCCCCTGCGATCGTTATCAGAAGCATTACAGCAATAAAACAAAATTTTAATTTCATTTTAATATTTCATGAAGAAGTGACTCCAGGAATAAATAATAAATTCACTGCAGACCTCTCGCCCCACGTGTAGCTCAATTTTGCGGTATGTCCATCCGGCCTCCCGCAGGCCCACTATACACTGTCGCTCAAACTCCGTCAGTTGCACAAACGGTTCACGTACACGCTGTCGTGGAATGGTGACAATGTTGAAGACACACAAGGAGCTCCGTATACCATGGAAGACTGTCTGTCACTGGCTCTGGCGGTGAATAACCGCTGACCAGCTTGCAACATTCCCGGCTGATAACGCAGTTCCTGTTGTGTCCGCAGCGTGGCGCTTTTGATCATCGCATGCACATGCACTAGTGTCCAGTGCAAGTATAACACGTCTTATTCACTTGCGTCAACGTGTTCTTTTTTCATGTTCCAGGAGTGTATTTTGTAAATCGTGTTAAGTTTGCTAAGTGACAGTTAAGATAAGATGCACCAGATTAATCATGTGTCTTTTCTAGCATTGAAGCAACATTTACGGATCGTGACCAAGTAAGCCTTCGAAATAAACCCCGTTGGATTGACCAAGCAGAACATTAGCATCAACGTATTGTATGCTGTGAAATAGTGAACCATCAGCTCATAGGTCCTGTTTTCATAGAAGGAGCACTAGACAGTCAAAGAAATCTCAAGGTCCTAAGGGAACAACTGCCACCGCAGCATAATGACTGTTCAGCGCATAGTGCACTACATTACGCAATTTGTCTCCGCCGATTGTTTGTCAGTCGTTGGATTAACGAAAAGTAATTGTACTTCGACGGCCCGTTCACCAGATATGACCCCCTAACTTTATTTTCCTATGGGGAAAGCTGAAAGATACTGTTAACAAGGACATACAGATTGTACCAGATGATACGAAACGGCGTATCATATCTGCTGTAGTTCTAGGAAGCGTACATCAGTTGTTACATGGCAGACTAGAAGCTTGTACTGAAGCTGGTGGTCGGTAAATGAGCACAACTGAATGCCAGTTCTCTTTGTCGTGCATAATCCAAAGCATTTGTTCATACATTTTCTTTTCCTTTAGCCAATACTGACACATGGAGTAGACAACTGCTGATATATTCATGTGATAAAACTTTATTATGCTCCAACTTATAATGTGTAACTGTTTTTTGACTTGAAGAGTGTGAGTTTATAAGCTAAAAGTGCTGTTCAGCTGTTAATGATCCTGCTTCGTAAATTACGAAGAAATGAAAACATGTTCTGTTGTCCTAAAACGCACAAATGAACCGCTCCTCAAGGCCCTGAAATAAAAATGTTATCTTCACAACAGAAGATCTGCTCTGCTCTGCAACGCTACCAAAATATAACTGAGATGGTTACATCCCGAAAATGCCTATGAAAAACTTTAACATCAGATGTGGCTGTGTGTGCGCATTCTGTCGCAACACTGACAGCCAAGTCTGCAGGAGCTGTGACGGCAAGTAGCCCTATTCCATATCGTCCTCACCATTTGGTTGCATAAGTTAGCCTCGGCAGTGACGCCATTTTCGGTTCGGTAGCCGAATTTCCTATTCTGTACCCTACTGAGGCCTGTTAAAGATGGGTGCACCCTCCGATTTTCATCTACTGCACTGAGAGACGGTGAGGTGTCATTAAGGCCATTCGTTCAGTTCAGTGTGCTTTGATTGTGGTGGCAGTTTGTTATTTGAGAAACATTGAGTGATTTTTAGTTTTAGATGCACTGATTATACACTCCTGGAAATGGAAAAAAGAACACATTGACACCGGTGTGTCAGACCCACCATACTTGCTCCGGACACTGCGAGAGGGCTGTACAAGCAATGATCACACGCACGGCACAGCGGACACACCAGGAACCGCGGTGTTGGCCGTCGAATGGCGCTAGCTGCGCAGCATTTGTGCACCGCCGCCGTCAGTGTCAGCCAGTTTGCCGTGGCATACGGAGCTCCATCGCAGTCTTTAACACTGGTAGCATGCCGTGACAGCGTGGACGTGAACCGTATGTGCAGTTGACGGACTTTGAGCGAGGGCGTATAGTGGGCATGCGGGAGGCCGAATGGACGTACCGCCGAATTGCTCAACACGTGGGGCGTGAGGTCTCCACAGTACATCGATGTTGTCGCCAGTGGTCGGCGGAAGGTGCACGTGCCCGTCGACCTGGGACCGGACCGCAGCGACGCACGGATGCACGCCAAGACCGTAGGATCCTACGCAGTGCCGTAGGGGACCGCACCGCGACTTCTCAGCAAATTAGGGACACTGTTGCTCCGGGGGTATCGGCGAGGACCATTCGCAACCGTCTCCATGAAGCTGGGCTACGGTCCCGCACACCGTTAGGCCGTCTTCCGCTCACGACCCAACATCGTGCAGCCCGCCTCCAGTGGTGTCGCGGCAGGCGTGAATGGAGGGACGAATGGAGACGTGTTGTCTTCAACGATGAGAGTCGCTTCTGCCTTGGTGCCAATGATGGTCGTATGCGTGTTTGGCGCCGTGCAGGTGAGCGCCACAATCAGGACTGCATACGACCGAGGCACACAGGGCCAACACCCGGCATCATGGTGTGGGGAGCGATCTCCTACACTGGCACGGTACATCCAAACCGTCATCGAACCCATCGTTCTACCATTCCTAGACCGGCAAGGGAACTTGCTGTTCCAACAGGACAATGCACGTCCGCATGTATCCCGAGCCACCCAACGTGCTCTAGAAGGTGTAAGTCAACTACCCTGGCCAGCAAGATCTCCGGATCTGTCCTCCATTGAGCATGTTTGGGACTGGATGCAGCGTCGTCTCACGCGGTCTGCACGTCCAGCACGAACGCTGGTCCAACTGAGGCGCCAGGTGGAAATGGCATGGCAAGCCGTTCCACAGGACTACATCCAGCATCTCTACGATCGTCTCCATGGGAGAATAGCAGCCTGCATTGCTACGAAAGGTGGATATACACTGTACTAGTGCCGACATTGTGCATGCTCTGTTGCCTGTGTCTATGTGCCTGATGTTCTGTCAGTGTGATCATGTGATGTATCTGACCCCAGGAATGTGTCAATAAAGTTTCCCCTTCCTGGGACAATGAATTCACAGTGTTCTTATTTCAATTTCCAGGAGTGTATTTTGAATCTCCAGAATGTATCCAAGTGGAAGCTGAGTTCATACATGTTATTATGCATGCATTTCGGCTACGATTCATGGAAGTGGACATGATACTCTTAAGAAGAACAGGAGCAACGAAGGCAGGCAAGACAGCTCGAGGAAATACGGCGCGGCGCCATGCGATTTGCTAACGTAATCTGCGAAACGAAACAAACCCTTTGGAAATGCCCAAGAGCAACTCTATGCTAAGGTACTGCCTGAACAAGAAGGCAGCCTGT
This sequence comes from Schistocerca gregaria, assembly GCF_023897955.1. NCBI lineage: Eukaryota > Metazoa > Arthropoda > Insecta > Orthoptera > Acrididae > Schistocerca > Schistocerca gregaria. Next base: position 600,916,708 of record NC_064923.1, on the reverse strand, counting down.
GATTTGGCTGAGGAACTGCAGCTGACAAGAGAGCCTATCAGAAAGGTATGTTTGTTTAGCAGGTCCAGAAATGAGTAAATCACTTGAACAATCCTTCTCAGCCATTCAATTTTTTTGTCGCAGGCAGTTATACTGAGGATGACCAGATTTTTGGTTTTGCTTTTGTTTCAGTTATAGCACACATAAACAACAGACACACAATTGCAATATGTGAAGACATTTCAATGACCCTGGAATGTGGACGTAATAACCTTCTCATTGTCTTCCACCGTTTTCGGGCCCACCTTGGTAACTCGGAAGTCTTACAGAAACGTTGCCGAATGGCGTTCAGTATTGGAAGGGGGCTCAGTTGCAGTAATTCTACCACTCTGTCACACCTACTGAATCGACTGTTAGCGTGACGGAACACTATAGAATAGGACTGCAGGAGAGCGATGTTTACAGTTGTGGGCCATGCTAGTCTGGAAAATCTTCGCAGTGTGGTAAATAGGTGGTGGCATCTTCGATGAACGATGATTGGAGATCAAAGAGTGAGAATTCCTGACTGCAGGTCAGCTGGCCAGATGTTCTGAACAGGCGCTTGGGAAATACCGATCGCTAGAACGAACTGCAGAAGGTAGCCGTCACGGGCAAACTTACTGAATAAAGAAAATATGAAATAAGGAAAACCCTAAATGAAAACTGAATGAAATCAGTGACAGAAAAAGCAGTCACATGCTTTTAACGACAAAAATTAGATGAGTGCATGATTGAAGACGCACCACTAACGCAGTCAACTTTATTTCACCGCAAATCTCTGCTTGAAATTTTAATGAACTTGTGACGGCTTTCATTTAGGGCTGGGTCGACGGATGCGTTGGATGGGTTCTGGACAGTGACGAAGCCAGTATTTTGAACTCCAACCACGTACTCTGTAGCCCTATCAACAGTGGTTTTCTTGCTTTATTTAACTTTTCATTCGTGCTGACGCACATGGGAGCTCACATGTTGGACTTCAGTGGAAGCAACAGTGATTAACTTAACGATTAGTCATTTACTTTTTCATTTAACGAAGAACAGAACATTTTTTTAAAAAAAACATTTTCCCCCAAACATTACATCTAACTACATGCATAAGTCTGGTCTCGTCCGGGATTAAACAAACATGTGAGCAAACAGCAAACATGGTGTTTCAGCAGTAACTGGAAGTGTCGAGTTGCGAGGTAAAGTGAGTTATAAATATACTTAAACGCAATATTTATGCTGAAACCACAAAAAATCTACATTGTTGGAGACTCCATTTACGTTTTAAGTTCGACGTGTGTGCCTCTATGAGACAAACTGTTATCATACTAAAACAACATCACACAGCCGCCTCTAAGTTTTTCAATTTAAGTTAAACTTAAGAGTAAAAAGATCTTCATCTTATCGGACAGTAGTACATATCTGAAATGCTCAAAAATTTCGCTAACGAATTTAATTTTTGATGTCCTATTTGTAAGTGTCAGGAAGTGCTTTCGTCCTTTTGTTCACTCTGAGCTCTTGTAAAGGATCAAAAATATACCCATCATAAAGTCGTAACCTCCACGTAAAATTAATCATGCGACTGTGCAAAATGCGAGTGCTTTTATTTGTGCATGGTGGTGTTTCAACAGTAACTGTAAGTGTCGAGTAGCGATGTAAAGTGAGTCAAAAATATACTTAAGCGCAATATTTATACTGAAACCACAAAAACAAATACATTGTTGAAGACTCCATTTACGTTTGAAATTCGAAGTGTGTGCCTCTATTAGAGGAACTGTTATCATAGTAAAACAACATCACACATATTCGCCGAAAGATTTCTACATGAAGGGGACTGAAACAACTACTTCCTGAACACTTGCACGGCGACAAATCACTGGCCGTCCGTTACTCAGATTGCATTCAGTCCAAAACATGAGGTCAATATTTGAACAGACCAAATCACCTCTGTGAGTGCTTAGAATGAATGCCTGACTGTGTAATAACTGTCATGATCATCTTTCTTAATAGATCGAGCTATAGGCCCAAATGAATTTAACCAACTTAATGCTAAGATTCAGATGGCTACTGGAAAGCGGTTACCATGACTAATGATTTTCTAATTATGAATGTTACTCAAAAGAATGAGCGCAACATTATTATCGTACCATAATCATACAAAATGCCACAGATCGTGGAGTGTGTAAAAGCGCTCGTAGGTGTTACCGCATTCAGTATGCAGGGACAGAAAAAACCACTGTCGGCAGTTTATCTACTCTAACCGCCTTCCAGAAAGCAAGATTTAAGAGTTCTACCTGCACCTTACTATGCCTGGAAAACCTCTGACGTCAGCTAACCCATACTGTCACACACGTCTATCCGACAATTGTGCTGAAGTACAAAGCTCTTCGGTTCAGGTAGAAGACCACTGCATATACTGTAGTGGCAATACGTAAACATAAACAAAACTACAACAACCTCTAAGTTTTTCAAATTAAGTTAAACATCACAGAAAAAAAATCGTCATCTTATCGAACAGTAGTACGTATCTGAAATGCTCAAAAATTTCGCTAAGGAATTTGATTTTTGATGTCCTAATTGTAAGAGTCAGGAAGTGCTTTTGTCCTCCTGTCCACTTTGAGCCCTTCTAAACGATCAGTAACAGTCTGCTATTGATAGTCTTACAGTTCACAAGTTGAGAATCGTGCTGGTGCATCACCTGATCCTTCGTCTGACACATCTGTTCTTTGGACCATCAACTATAGCTGAATCCTCTATTACTTCATTTCATACCTGAATCTTCCATTACTTCATTTCATGACTGTTATTATGATCAAATAGTTGTAACTAAATGGTTATTTCACGTAAAGAAGAACGATATAGATATTTTTGCTGTGTGTAAGAGCTCTCGGTAACCTAATATTGTCACATGTACTAATCGGATTTATTATGAAGGAAAAGAAAAGTTAATTATGTAACTGTTAACAGCAAGAGAAAGATTTTTAACCATTACGTAGGAGTGCAGTCTTGCATCTCTATTGGGACGTTTTTATGTAGTTTATCAACTTTTACAGCTACTCAGTTGATTCGTGGTATTTTATTGTCCTGTTTAGTGGCTGAGATAGGAGACTAGCCCACAGTCAGCTGTTATCGAAATGAAGTTGAGAAAGTGAACCAGTCATCTAGAGGATTCAGTTCTTCTCCCGGAAAAAGAGCGGAAGCAGGCATTCAGGGGACTGCCTTAAAGATGCACTGTCGGAATAAAACGCGCCTACACCGACTTTTATGATCGCCTTGCGAGTCATACAGAGAGAGGAATGGCACCCCGTCCCCCCTTCACCTAGCCATCCAGCCACGCCTCATGACGTAAGGCCCGGATATCGCTTTCCTGCTCTTCTCGTCTGCAGACTCAGTACAACAAACGTTTCTGGTCCCAGCAAGTGCCAGCTGCAATAAGATGCTGCCAACACAGTATCAACGATCTTTAATGGCAATATCCACCTACAAAAAGACAAATATCAGACTATAAACTAGTGTCCAAAAGCAAAAAATGGCCACAGAAATAAGGCAGATTGACGTATCAGGATGTCAGAAGGATTAGTGAACAAGCTTCAGCTTTATTACAAGACATTTGACATACAACAGTGCCCATAACACGATGTTAGAAAAATTCTGATAGCTAAGAGACACATTTGGGTAATTTCCAAGAGTGATTGCCTATCGAAGTCACTAGGTCCAAACGATACATATCGTACGTGCAATCGGAAATCGATCATGCGACTCCGGTGCCGGGCGTTATGAGTATGTTTACGTTGGTCACTACAGCAACGACAAAATACTTGTAATTGCAAAGGAGACGACTTACCTTAGTCGACGTCAGTGTTGTCGTCATGTGAAAGTCCATTAAAGCGGTCTGGATGGATAATTTGGAAGAGTCGAACCATGTATTCTTCCTGATACTCGTTCGTTTTCCACACTGTCAGCAGTGAAATTGTAACAGTATTTCAGCATCGAAACTGTTGTTATGAAGGTTTACACACTTCGCACCACCACAGTCTATACAGTGCCTTCTTTCCTCGTCCGGTAGTACTCCATATTTGCGACAAAAAGTAGAAAATTTTCTACGCTGGATAAATATGGAATCAGATTCTTCCATGTGAGAGAATCAGCCGAAGAAACGTCAAGAACACGAGACATCCCACCCACTAACGATATAAATCGTCTGAGTTTCCCCAGCAACTCACAAATAATTCGCGAAGGTATGTAATTTTGAGCAAGTAAGGGAAGGACAGAAAACAGATAAAAATGACGATCAGAAATAAATTGATCACAACGCCCGCCACCGGAGTCGCATGATCTATTTCCGATCGCACGTTCAATATGTATCGTTTGGACCCAGCGACTACGGTAGGCAATCATTCTTGGAAATCACCCACATTTGTAATAAAACAACGCAACTGAGAAATCCATTCCACAAAAAAAGAAGCTACTAATACGGGATACGGTTACTCCTAACAGCCAAATACGCTGCACAGCGACGTGGCACGCTCTGCACGAGGTGTTTCAAGGGCTCTGTTGGCAGTCGATCCCGTTCCTGAGCAACAGCGGTACAGAGGCCTGGAAGGGTACTTGGTGTAGGCTGGCTGGATGTAATTTGCCTCCGTAAAACATCCCCAGCACGTTCTGTAGGATTCAGATCCGCTAACCTCACTGCCCTGTCCATGCGGCGGATATCTTCACCTCCAAGTAATTCATCCACCAGAGCAGCTCGATGTGGACAGGCGTTATCGTTCACGAAGACGAGGTCTGTGTCACTGGATCTCTAAAACAAATGAAATGCATTCGCAGCTGCGAAGGTGGACTATCATCAACTGTATGATGGAATGATGGCAATAAAGTTTGTGCCCGACTGGGACTCGAATCTGGAGTTCCCACCTATCGCGGGCGGACGCCTTCCAGTTGGCTATCTGTGCACGACTAACGGCCACGCCTAAACTTCCGTATGTCGTCAAACATGTGTCCACAACCTGTACCCGTACATCCTTTATGCATATTCGCGTGTAGTGGAGACTCTTTACTCGAAAGTAAGTTGCCTGATCTCACCGGATAAATACGATATTTCAGCGCCTCTGTTATTCCGAATTACGATACAAAGCTCCTTCGGACATACGTGCTAGACAGAAGGAACTTTGCATCGTAATTCGGAATAACACGTCCATTGCAATACTGCATCGTAACACGTCCACTGTCAAACGCTTCAACGTGTTAGGGAAACTATAAAGTCTGAAAATGGAAATGCAAAGGGTCAATCTAGATATAGTATGGAAATAAGGTAAGGATTTCTGGTCAGATGACTATAGGGTAATATCAACAGCAACAAAAATGGTATAGTGGAAATAGGATTCGTTATAAACAGGAAGGTAGGGCAGAGAGTGTGTTCCTGTGATAGGGTTTTTCTTATCAGAACCAACAGCAAACCAACACGGGCAACGATATGTAGCAGCAGCTTCTGACACCGAATGTAACAGCAACACCAAATGTAGCGGGAAGAGGTAGAAGACACCCTATTAAGCCTCTCTGAGGTTTCCAAGTGATTTATTGTGTCCAACTACAGTGCCGCGTTCCCCTAGGTCTGCGTCACTGGGTCCTAGAATGCTGCGGACACCACTGCACTGTCTGCAAAATGACTTGGCGCAGAACGGCTGCCTCAGCAACCTGTGCAAAGCCCTGGTGTGTGTCAGCCTTGTACGGTCGCGGAGTTGTGTCAACGTCAGGATGCGCCGGTAGCACACTCAGCGGCCTTCGCCTCTGCCGCCTCAGCACCAGGTGCTGCAAGGCGCCCTGCAGCACGCTTCCTCGCCGGTGTGGCTAAGAAAGTGGCGAGAACGGGCGCCGACATTCCGGCGTTCGAATCGTGGCCCATGCCCTGGATGTCTCCGCCGTGTATTGGGAGCCAAGACGACTGGTTGGCCCACCAGTGGCTGGCTGCGGGCACCACATTGGCCTCAGAGGTTCGAACCAGCGACCATGGACTGGAATGCTAGTGCCCCATCTGCTGCTGTGTGTAGCCAGTGGTGTGACATGCCCTGCCATCCAGGAGAGCTGCCACACTTGAATGTCTTGTTAGTGAACCGGCACCTATTTATACGTGGCTGTACCCCTCTGTTCTGCTAAACGCGCCATTCCATGTCGTGTACTCATAACACTTAAGTTGGCCAGTAGGCCCCTTCTGCCTGTGAATTACAGACTGCAAACTGCTGCGTGTACTTTTTCTGGTGGGTCAATGCCCCTGTGCCTCTATTTTACTCTGCAACTGCTGGTGAGCGTAACTCACTGTAAGCAGGCCCATGCCTGGCTGTAAATTGTCCGTTCAGAAATATTGTAGCAAAACTGACTTTTCCTATCCCAAACGGTAGTGCCGATACATTATTGCCCCCTTCGAAAAGATCTGGTCCCAGGGTCGACCTTTAACTAACTCCTAACTTGTTTGGGTTGGCACCTATGATATATTTTCTTACTTTTAGAAAACTTAATTGTAGTCTGATGCCCCTTAAAACACCTGACATGAAACAAAATGTAAAAATTTCTTACTATACGATCACTGCTTGATCAACCCCTTACCTACTCGTCTCACGCCCTCCGTTATCAATCCACTGGGACTTGGCCTACCCTTGGTTTCCTCTTGGAATTGGCTCTCCACCTGATCGGAATGAAAACAACGCATAACAAAGTTAAGCCTGCGAAGACACTTGGCGCAGTGGTGCTCAAAATGATCGTTATTTGCCGCTGCCTTTCCCTATACTGAGCCGCATGTTGCTCAAGCTGTTCGGCTGATATGCGCCCCTCTTGCTCTAAAATGAACTTGTTTATGGATCTCAGCTGACCTGACTATAGAGTTTTATTTAACAACGTCGGATTCTGCATTGTAAAACTCTAAAGTGGCTTCTGGCCAGTACAGCTGTGGCTGCATAACATTCAATTGTGACTTCTGAAATTGACGCTGGCAGGTGGAAGGTTGGTGCTATTATGTTACATGCAGTTCCATTGGCTTAAGGTAACCAAAAGCCTTGTCACCAGACCAAACACACCAGCAAACACGAGGAGCAAATGGTGCGAGCAACTATGACTTTTTTAAAAAAGCAAATGCCCTGTCACTAGACCAATCACATCATCAGACATGAGGAGCTCTGTGGGTTTAGCTTCTGTAAATACTCCCCTCTCAAAACAACTTGCTACTACGACCAAATTCTCGTATATGGAGAAGATCCAATGCATCCTGACCTGTTGCAAGTTACAGTTCCTAATTTATGTTGTCACCTATTTAAATTTATTAGAAAAATATCCTCTTAAAAATAAGAGAGGAAGGTTCATTTATGCTGATAGCAAAACACAATATATAGAAGAAAGGTCGGTTTCATTACTATAGGCAACGTTTAGATGGATTCAGTCCTCTTGAAATTCAAAGGCGCGATACAGAAACAATAGTTCTAATTTTCAGGCAATTATGAAAAATGAAGAATTATGGGAGAGAACCCTAAACCATTACATATCAAGAAAACTATATGGAAGACATTGATATTAGGTCAACACCTATCATAAATTATAACAACTGACCAACCGTCCACCAGTGTTTACCATCTAAAACTATTAAATGGTGAAATAGCAAAAACAGCTATTCAGCTTTCAAGTCACAGGAAAAAGAACTGTCTCACTTCCAACAACACTATTAACAAGTGTTTTTGAGAGAAAATATTGATAATATCTGTAAGAGCATATACCGTTCTTAAAAGGCAACGTGACAGTACACCATCAGTCTCAGGAGAAAACTAACGGCAGATAATAATTCCGACATTGAAAAGATAGAAAAAACAGTTATTTTGAATCCTACATGAACATCATTTAGAGGGAGGACGTTCATCCCCGTATTTCTCAGTATGAAGAGGAAAAGAAATTGAGGTCTAGCACATCACCTCGGAAAGCTAACAATGGAAACAACTATTGATACACACTCACAGCTCACTACAAGAAGAAGCTAGTACAAATGAAACCACGAGCAGAGAACACTTACACATATTAGAACAACGCACAGATAAAGTAAGTCACATAGCGAGAATGTGAGGTACTGTCATGCAATCCAAAACTAGCAGTTTGATACAAAAGCATTCGTCAATAGTTATCTTCCAATTAAGCAATCATAATTGTAAGGAATGCAATGTCTAGGCTAAATTATGACATAACAAATAAAGACATGGATGTGGAATTACAGAGAAGGGTATGATTCATTAATGAAACTTTTAACCAAGTATCACTCACCAACAAGAAATATATGAAGGAATAATCACAGCTGATAATAGCAGACATAAACAGCAACAGCTCGAAATGAAACGTTGTTCAAACAAACTAAGTATATTGCAGATCAAAATAGCCACAAATGGGTGCAGGCGTAAAATACTCCTCTGCACCCCTTCCCCAGAAAAGTACTCAAAATAGATGCCGTTCGCTTTGAGCTTAGTAGACAAAAATGTGACCAAATAGAGGTGTTCACAGTTGACAGTAAGCTGTGCACTCTCACCCCTCCCCACCCCCTCCCCCACACCAACTATCAAAGTATATGTTGTTTGATATATGTGGCCTGAGGGAATTGTAAAGTACTTGTAAGGGAAAAACTAGTAACTAAAATGAAGCCAAGCTCACATTAGTTTCTGTTTTTAATACAGGTCATTTTAAAACAGTTTTCAGTTTTCTCTTGGTACTTTGTCGTTTCTCACTTTACAATAGCTGAAACATCTATATTCGCCCACACAACAGATCTCCACCATTCTACTGGCTAACGTCACATGAACCTCTCATCATTTCCAATAGTGCAAATAAGAATTAATTCACTTACACTAACTAGGCATAAAAACAAGCTAATGGGATAACACAATATGACAAAATTTATCTTCAGATTCCCATTGTTATTTAAGCTACGCTTGCTGTGTACTTCGGAGTAATCTACTTGTCTTATTATAGATAGTAAAAGTGGGAGAAAGATCTGTCAACTAACTTGCCCTCGCCCTGAAACTACACCACAGTTATTCAAATCTCAGTACTACTTTAAGTTAAGGATATACTTTACCAATTTAAGGACACAATTTCTACTCTCCTATGTAAATCCAAACAATTATCTTCGCCGTAGCGATTGCCGAACGAATACATAATACTACACAGCTACCAGTAACTTCTGATTAACGTGGGTGAAAATTACTTAATGTTTATCTTACATTTATTCGTTAATTGCAAGCAAAACTAAGCGCCATTTTGTGTTTTGCTTTTCTTAATGTGTTCAATTTATTTCATTTCTCTCTTAATTTTCGAAATTAAACTCGTTAGAATTATATCAATGTTAACTGAAAATCTCTGGATATTTATGCCTATTAGAATCTTTAATTTCCTTCATTGTGTGATTGTCTCTGATTTCTAACTTTTATCTTCTTATCTTCAAAGGCTATGGCTGGAAGCAAACTAAATAGTGAATACTAAAGCATATGACAAAAGTTACATATTTTTAGTGCCCTCCTTCTTATTTCGTTTTCTCTGTTCATTCCATTTTAGTTTTATTGAAATGTGATTATTGGAATATCTCTTTTCTTGGAGACACGAAATAACAATTTGGGACTATATTTTTCTAATGGTGCTCTACAAATGTGGTTTATTTGAAAGATTAGCGACATATAGATAGTGCGTCACTGCTTATTAGTGCCTCTGTTTTGACAAATCTTTTATTCAGCTGCTCTAAAAATCAAGAAGAAAAAAAACAATAATTTTCCACAGACACTTACAGTCCTCAATGAAACAGAATTAATCAAAGCTGAGCCTCTTGAGGCGTTGACGTCTACTCTAAAACGCTGTTCCCCAGTTATTTCACTGTTATGGAATCTCGCCACGGATGTTCTGTAAGTGGGCACTAACTCTAGTCTTCACACTGTACAATGATTCACTTAAATGACATATTCCTTGACTAAAGGATCTCGATCTCCTTGGCTGGTGGGCTGATAATGCGGTGGCATAAAGCCAACAAGTTCCAGGATAGCTTATCGAGTGCGTGCCTATCAAATTCAGCACAATGAGTCGTCTTTCTATCCCACAGCTGCCTATACACAACCATCTCAAGAAAACCGAAACAGATCTCTCATGACAGTGTTCATAACAGAATCTAGTTTAAAAACTCGAACAGAATAGGGAAACATACCGACTCCAGATAACTCACGTCAAATATTCAGCACCGCTACAGGTGGCTCGTGATATTACCACATCTCGTCTAAATCGTTTTTGGATTTAAATCGAATAACTATAACCCATCAACTCTCCAAAGCTGCACAAGATCTGTCTTGAATCCGCTCGAGTTTTAATGTGCTTCTATACACAAATTATCGTTCGGTACAACAGGAAAGCATTATTATTATTAGATTCTCGATTTATGGCTACCAAACCACGAATATCACTAGTAAGTCAACCTCCCTAAACAGTAACTTTCGAACCAGACTCGTGTCTAGAACTTTATAATTAACACGAATAAAGGAATAGCGTTAGACGATTTTTAACCATTTAACGATTGTTTAATTCAGCAGCATCGATGTGCAATAGCGATTCGCTCGACCTTCTTGTAGTTTCAGCTACTGTGGGAGTCAGCACCGACACAAGCAAGAAAGGAGAGAAGTTGTGATGGCCGGTGACAGGAATCCAAATTCATGTGTAAAAAATACTTGAAGATTAGCTGAACAGTTCATTTCTAAAAAGAAAAGAAACTTATCTTCTTGTGCCTCTTTCTATTACTACTTGCAGAAGGCAGGCCAAGTGACGTCTTGACGTTACTCAGTACCGATACTCTCGAAGATTGCGACCAAACTGAGCCGACCAGCGTTGACAGGGGGTGCTGACTCTGTCTTCCTGGAGGTGTGGAGTTGTGGCGCTGCCCGCTCTTTCCAGTGGCGCGCTGGTCAGCATCTTCTTAATCCCGTTTCGAGGCGCGGCGCTAGTCCGTGTGCTGTCAATGCTTAAGGACTGCACACTTCTTGCGCTGCCTCTTTGTCGCTCACAGCGTGGTTAAGCAAGCATCTCAGGTTCGACCAGGTAGTGTGGAACAATATATACATTACACCTGGAACATCATGAAACATTAAGCTATCATATCTACACTTATGAACGTTACACGTGGCCATAATTCTATCTGTAACGAACTGAGGCGAAACATGACCAACAACGTACTGCGCAGTATGATCTTGGCATGTTACACACATTATGATCGCTATTGTGCCGTGTCACAAACGACTGGTAGAATGCACATCTGTTGTTTCCAGTTGATAGCTTAAGCTGTCTCCGTAGTTACCAAACTGACATGGCTAATATGCCACATATTAAATCAATCTCGGAAATTTTTGGACGATCAGCATATACACTACTGGCCATTAAAATTGCTACACCAAGAAGAAATGCAGATGATAAACGGGTATTCATTGGACAAATATATTATACTAGAACTAACATGTGAATACATTTTCACGCAATTAGAAATCAGTACCCAGAACAACCACCTCTCGCCGTAATAACGGCCTTGATACACCTGACATTGAGTCAAACAGAGCTTGGATGGTGTGTACAGGTACAGCTGCCCATGCAGCTTCAACACGATACCACAGTTCTTCAAGAGTAGTGACTGGCGTATTGTGACGTATTGTGACGAGCCAGTTTCTCAGCCACCATTAACCAGACGTTCTCAGTTGGTGAGAGATCTGGAGAATGCGGTGGCCAGGGTAGCAGCCGAACATTTTCTGTATCCAGAAAGGCCCGTACATGACCTGCAAAATGTGGTCGTGCATTATCCAGCTGAAATGTAGGGTTTCGCAGGGATCGAATGAAGGGTAGAGCCACGGGTCGTAAGACATCTGAAATGTAACGTCCCATGTTCAAAGTGCCGTCAGTGCGAACAAGAGGTGACCGAGACGTGAACCATTACGCCGGGTGATACGCCAGTATGGCGATGACGAATTAACACTTCCAATATGCGTTCACAACGATGTGGCCAAACACGGAAGCGACTGTCATGATGCTGTAAACAGAACTTGGATTCATAGTCCATGCTGCTGCAAACGGCGTCGAACTGTTCGTGCAGATGGTTGTTGTCTTGCAAACGTCCCCATCTGTTGACTCAGGGATCGAGACGTGGCTGCACGATCCTTTACACCCATGCGGATAAGATGCCTGTCATCTCGACTGCTAGTGATACGAGGCCGTTGGGATCCTGCACGACATTCCGTATTACCCTCCTGAACCCACTGATTCCATATTCTGCTAAAAGTCATTGGATCTCGACCAACGCGAGCAGCAATGTCGCGATACGATAAACCACAATCGCGATAGGCTACAATCCGACCTTTATCAAAGTCGGAAACGTGATGGTACCTATTTCTCCTCCTTACACGAGGCATCACAATAACGTTTCAGCAGGCAAAGCCTGTCAACTGCTGTTTGTGTATGAGAAATCGGTTGGAAACTTTCCTCATGTCAGCACGTTGTAGGTGTCGCCACCGGCGCCAACCTTGTGTGAATGCTCTGAAAAGCTAATCATTTGCATATCACAGCATCTTCTTCCTGTCGGTTAAATTTCGCGTCTGTAGTACGTCATCTTCGTGGTGTAGCAATTTTTAATGGCCAGTAGTCTATATATGGTGTTTCAAAGACTTTGCATCCAACGTCTAGGGGTCATAGATCGCATCCTGGGGAAAAACTGTAGAGGCAAAATGTTCACTGACGCTTCCCAGCTTTGGTAGGTGTCTTTCAGTAAACGCTAGCTCTGGGATGACCGGCTTTCACCGAACTAACATGATCTATTCTAATGAGGTGTGCTGTACGCTACCTATCGCAGTAAATTAATTGAGTGACTTTCAGTAAGGTAACAGTAAGAATTTGTATCTCTACACGGAGAAAGATATTTTAGAAACGAATCAGGAACGTCATACGGTGCAAATACTGGACTATACGCAATGGACAAGGCATATATACGCCCGTGCAGGTCATAATCAATAAAAAGGACCAACAGTGGGGCTGGGAAGTTTCAGTGGACATTTGATCACTAAGAGAAGCTGTTCCCCATTATGAGATCTACCACGCCTGCACTTTTTATGCCAAGGCTTTGAAACAACCTAGATATACACGGTGTCAGAGGTATTAATTCAGAGATTTTTACTGATGACTGAGGACAGTCTGCAGCTGAACAAAACTACATCGATATTTACTTCTTTTGCAGGCTAATCATTGTAGCTATTAGGAATGGTGTGTTTTCAAGTTGGTTAACATCTCCGATTAAATGTGGCAAGAATAAGCTGTTAATGCTTATTTCACCCTGGGCAGCAGGTCAAATGCTGAAATATGGATGCGTGGTATCAAAAAGGTTATTCTATACTGACAGGAGTAGTCCACATACTGGTGCAGTTACGACCGTGCAGAAAACATCAGATAGTAAATTATGTGACGTATTAGCGGAGGGACTGTTAGATGTGGAGAAAAAACAATTAATACATTACAGTGGGTACATATTGAGGTACCATGATTACATTATCTTCATATACACTCCTAACATCCTATGTATACAGGCACAGGGTGTGTTTCTTAAGAGCCGTCAGGCACATTTTCTCCGTTGTTTCGGAAGATATTCGGATTTTCATTTCTGAAATGTGTAGATGGGGTTGGGCCAACCAAATACTGATTATAACAGTTTTCATGCGGCGTCTAACGTCAACGGAAAGCTTAGGCTTATTTCCATTACAAGATAATAAATTTTAAAGTGAAATTTTAAGTGCTCATTCGATAGCCCCGTTCCAAATTAGTCTAGCACGACATCAATATATACAATATGTACAAGAGCCAAGAGGGAACAATAAGGCTGGAAGACCAAGAACGAAGTGCTAGAATTAAAGAGGTGGTAAGACCCGAGGTGTAGCAACAGCAACTTTGATTAGTAACCAAAACCCCCTGGGTCCCTAGTTCGAAACTTGAATAAAAATCATCAGCAATGGTGGCCGAAGACTCCAGGTATAAGAAATCACTTTAATTGAGCGAATAGCCTTATCGAAGATGGCGGAAGAGCGGATGGAGATTCAGAGCATTTTCTTGCCCTAGGGGCGGAAAATTTCCCCTGAAGGCGGAAAACTGAGTAATGATCAACGGCATGAGGATGCAAAAGGCAATGGAAAACACGGCATTGCTAGTAAATTAAAGACGCATGATGGGTGTCCACAGGACATGTGGCCTGTAAATGGATTAAAGTGTCATGATGATCTCCCCAATAGCAAAAGATTCCGGACGAGTCCGCTATTGGTACGAAAGGTAGAATATATGGAAAAGAAAATGATAAGACTCAATCTAGAAATGATGGAGGTCAGTGAAGTGAAATGGAAATAACAAAGGGCTTCTGTGAGATGAGTATACAGTAATATCGACAGCAGCAGAAAATGACATAACGGAAGTAGGATTCGCTATGAACAGACAGTTTGGACAGGGATTGAGTTACTATGAACAGTTTAGTGATAGGGTTGTTCTCGCCCTAATCGACAGCAAACCAGTATCGGCAATGATAGTTCAAGTATACATGCCGATGTCGCAAGCTGAATACGAAGAAATAGAGAAAGTAGATGAGGAGACTGATAGGGTAATACCGTACGTAAAGGTAGATGAAAATCTAATAGTCATGTGGGATTGGAATGCGGTTTCAGGGGAAGAAGTAGTTGGAAGGTTTACGGGAGAATATGGACTCGGTACTGGGAATGAGAGAGGACAAAGGCTAATTGAGTTCTGCAATAAATTTCAGTTAGTAATAGCGAATAATTTGTTCAAGAATGACAGGAAGATTTAATTTAGATTACATAATGGCCAGGCTGAGATTCCGAAATTAGGTACTTGATTGTTAGGCGTACCCAGGAACAGCTATACACTCAGATCACAATTTAGTAGTGATGGAGAGTAGGCTGAAGTTCAATAGAATAGTTAGGAACTATCAATGTGCAAGGAATTGGAATAGAAACTACTAAGAAATGGAGAGATGGGCTTGCAGCTCTCTAAGGCTATTGATACAGCAATAATGAGTAGCTCAGTAGGCAATACAGTTGAAGCGGAATTAACATTTCTAAAACCGGTAATCACAGAGGTTGGGAAGAAAAACATGGATACAAAGAAGGCAACTGCGAAGAAACAGAAGAAATACCTCAGTTGATCGATGTAAGGTGGAAGCACAAAAATGTTCACGGAAATTCAGGAATATAGAAACACAGATCACTCAGGAACGAAATAAATCGTAAGCGCAAGGAAGGTAAGACGAAGTGGCTGGGTGAAAAATGTGAAGAAATCGAAAAATAAATGATTGTCGGAATGGATGACCCAGCATATAGAAAATTCAAAACAACATTCTGGGAAATAAAGGAAAGAGTAGTAATATTAATGGTCCAATGGTAATTTCACTCATAAATGCTGACGAGAGAGCAGGGGGGGTTGACGAGTACATTGAAGGCTTGTATGAGGGGGAAGACTCGTCTGATGACGTAATAGAAGAAGAAAGAGGAGTCAATCTAGAAATGACAGGGGGTCCAATATCATAATTTAAGACAGCTTTGAAAGACTGAAGACCATATAAGGTAAAGGGGAGATGACACTCCTTCAGAATTTTTAAAATCATTAGGGGAAGTGGCAACAATACGACTATCCACGTTGGTGTGTAGAATGTATGAGTCTAGCGATATATCATCTGACTTACAGAAAATCATAATCCACACAACTCCAAGGCCCAAAAAGTGTGAGAATTATCGCGGAATCAGCTTAACAGCTCATTCATCCAAGCTTCTGACATCGTTAATAGACAGATGAACGGAAAAGAAAATTGAGGATGTGTTAGATGACTGTCAGTTTGGTTTTAGGCATTTCTGGCTCTTTGGTTGATAGTGAAAGGTATACTAAAGAAAAATCAAGACACTTTCATAGGATTTATCGAACTAGAAAAAGCTTTCGGTAATATCAAATAGTGCAAGTTGTTGGAAATTTTGAGAAATATTATAATATTCGCTGATAACATTGCAAACCTGAATGAAAGTGAAGAAAAATTACAGGTTGTGCTGAATGGAATGAACAGTCTAATTGGTACAGAAAATTAATTGAGAGTAAATTCCAGAGAATCTAAAATAATGAGAAGTATCAGAAGTGAGAACAGAGAGAAACTGAACATCGGAACTGGTGACCACAAAGTAGATGAAGTTAAGGAATTCTGCTACCTATGCAGCAAAATAACCCATGACAGACAGAACAAGGAGGACATAAGAAGCGGACTACCATGGGCAAAAGGTCGTTCCTGGCCAAGAGAAATCTACTAACATCAAATACAGGCCTTAATTTGTAAGAGTAAATTCCGAAAATGTAGCACAGCTTTGTATGGTAGTGAAACATGGACTGTGGGAAAACGGGAAGAACTTGAGATGTCGTGCTACAGAAGAATGTTGAAAATTAGGTGGACTGGTGAGGTATGCAATCAGGAGGTTCTCCGCAAATTCGGCGGGTGAGGAAAGCCATATGTGGAAAATATTGAGAAGAAGAAGAGACAGGATGGTAGGACGTTTGTTAAGACCTCAAGGAATAACTACCATGATACTATAGCGAGCTGTAGAGGGTAAAAACTGTACAGGAAGTCAGGGACTAGAATACATCCAGGTTTCAAATGCTATTCTTGGATGAAGAGGCTGGCACAGGAGAGGACTTAGTGGTGGGGAGCATCAAACCAGTCAGAAGGCTGATAACCCCCCCGCCCCCAAAAAAATAATTAAATTGCATAGTGAAACGCGAAGAATATTCTGTACTCTAGCGGCAACGCACTGTCTAGAGCCACGCTGACGGCTTCCGCCATACAGCAAAGTTGCTCATTCCCTGCAGGTTATTCTTTCTTTTCATTGACCCTCTTAATACATATCGATAAAACGAATATCGCAGTAGAGTAACAATGGACCACCATACTGAATGGGCACTTGAAGTCAACTTTAAAAAGCACTTCGTTTGTAGCAGGAAACAAATCGAAGATTTCCCTTGACACTGCGCGGCGCATGAAAGGCGCGTTGCAGTACCTGAGCTCATTTCAGCTAACACTGTAAAACCTTCCAGAATTGCAGATATCTACTGAAACACCAGAGACAATGTGTCTTACGACTTGTGTATGTTTTTACGTTGGTTAGTAGCTCCAGTTACATGTAGCTAGAGTAAGTAATTAATGCTTATTTTTCCCTGGGTAGCAGGTCTGGTGTTGAAGCGTGAATTCATCGAAGCAAGATACTTTGTCTATTTAGAGGCGTAGTCCACTTAGTGGTGCAGTTACGACTATGCAGACCACGTCAGGCAGTAAATTACATGATGTGTTTGCGAGGAGACTGTTGGACTCCGAGAAAAAAATAGCAACACTGTCAACTGGGTACATTTTAAGGTACCAAACATCATAACATCTGCCCATATAGAGAGAGAGGGAGAGACAGAGAGATGGAGTAGAGAGAGGATCAGTAAGAGCGTAAGTTGAACAGGTGTGGCTGTTGGAGCATGGCCTTTCAACATGTCAAAATTTCGGTTATTGTTACATCCATTACCTTCACATTCGAACTACGGCTTAGAAGAGAAAATAATGAAAAATTACCATTGTTGTCACGATTAAGCGAATTAAGCACTTCAGGTATGTTACCATCAGGAATAGCATGCTCAACGGCAGTATTAATGAGGTCCAAGATAGGAGGAAGGGGGTCATCGGTCGTAAATTTTTAATCTGTTTATTGCAGGTCTATTTCAGCCACTGTGTAGCCATCTTCAGAGCAATTATATCCAAGTCACCATGACTCACTGTAAATATAATCGCACATTACAGGTAACGAACAACAGTTCAACAATTAAAGAACATGAAGGTCTTCGGGTTTGGTGCCATATACTAAACTGAGCTTGACTCCATATTTCGGCGATCCAACTGGTCGCCATCTTCAGGAGAATGCCGCTTCTGCTGATGAGTCCCACTGAGAACTGACGCCAGGTTTTTTTTATTGTCATTTTATTCCCCTGCCCCATATGGGCAGGGGAGGGCTGTCAACGGCACAATCCGCCGCTCTTCAGCCGAGTGACAGAACAACTTAAAATAAGAATAAAATGTTACATACGTAAGGCGAGAAAGGGGAACTTCGAACAGAATAATGGGAGAAAATGGAGGTAAAAAATAGACTAACACGGAGACGTTCATGGAGGACAGTTAAAAGTCACCAGAAAGTTAAAAAAACACAGTTCGCGAGTCTTCAAAACTCAGAGGAGACACTGAATGGACATGCAGACGTTAAAAGTCGGCCACAGTAGTAAAAACACTCCGGAACAGCACGCTTCAAACCCACGTAGCACACACGATGAAGAATAAAACTGCCAGGCGGGACCTACCGAGGGAAAGGATAGAGAGGATGGAAAAGGAGGGGAGAGCATGGGGCAGCAGGGGAAATGGCGGGATGAAGAGAGGAGGGGCATCAGTGGGTTCACGAAGAGGCAGGAGACATGTGGGGTGGGAGAGGAAGAGGGAAGAAAGGGTAGGAGGGAGCGCAGAGTCACTGAAAGGAGGCACAAGAGATGGAGGGGGAGTAGGAGGGGGAAGCCACTCAGGAGGACGGAGGGGAAGGAGAGGGAGCCCTGAGGAGGAGGCAGGAAGATAGAGTTGGTAGGAAGGGTAGATGTCAGGGTGAAGCTCATCACCCGGAAGGGGTAGACTGTGGAATTTGTGTTGGGAAAGGAGATGGAGGGTGTGGAGATGGAGAGAGGGTGGGACACAACGGTAAAGGCACAGCAACTGGTTGGGGGTGGAGAGGAAGGGAGACACCAGGGGGTGAAGGGGATCAAGGCGGTGAATAATACATAGTGTGCAGATGTGGTCAGGGAAAAGGAGATGGTGGGGGAAGAAGACGAGGTCATACAAGATGTGCGTGGGGGACAGAAGGCAGATGTGGAAGGCGAGGCAGAGCGCATGGCGTTCGAGTATTTGGTGGGCATTGTAGAACTGGGGAGGGGCGGAAATCCAAGTGACGCTGGCATAATAGAGGATGGGGCGGATCAAGGATTTGTAGGTGTGAAGGATGGTGGATGGATGCAGAGCCCACGTCCAGCCGGACAGGAGTTGCAGGGGGCAGAGGCGGTTGTGAGCTTTGTTTTGAATGGTAAGGAGATGGGGAGTCCAGGTGAGGTGGCGGTCGAGTGTGAGGCCAAGGTATTTGAGGGTAGAAGTGAGGTGGATAGGACAGCCATAAATGGTGAGGTAGAAATCATGGAGGAGGAAGGAGTGGGTGGTGCAGCCCATGATGATCGCCTGGGTCTTGGAGGGATTAACACGGGGGAACCACTGGTTGCACCAAGCGGTGAATTGGTCAAGGTGGGTTTGGAGGTTACGTTGGGACTGTTGAAGGGTAGGATAAAGGGGAAGGAAGGCGGTGTCATCAGCGAACTGGAGAAGATGAACAGAAGGGGGAGGTTTGGGCATATCAGCAGTGTACAGGAGATAGAGGAGACGGGAAAGGAGAGAACCTTGAGGCATGCCGGCAGAGGGATAGAAAGTACGGGAGTTGGAATTGTGGATAGTCACATAGGAGGGACGATGGGAGAGGAAGAAAGCAACGAGACGGACGAAGTTGATGGGGAAAGCATAGGTATGGAGTTCGAAGAGGAACCTGGGATGCCAGACACAGTCATAGGCGTTCTGGAGATCAAGGGAAACAAAGATAGCGGAGCGGCGGGAGTTAAGTTGAAAGGAAAGAAGATTGGTAAGGTTAAGGAGCTAGTCGTTGGCAGAGAAGGAAGGCTGAGAGCCACATTGGGTAAGAGGAAGGATGCGGTACTGGTTAAGGTGATGGTGAATACGGCGAGAGAGGATGGCCTCGAAGACCTTACTGAACATGGAGATGAGGCAGATTGGACAATAGGAAGAGGTATCAGAGGGAGGTTTGTTAGGCTTAGGGAATAGCAGGACACAGGAAGTCTTCCACAAGTCGGGGTAAAATCCAGTGGAGAGGAGGACATTGTACAGGGTAGCAAGGACAGACAGGAAGGATGGAGGGGATTCCTTGAGGTGATGGTAGGTGACGCCATTATGACCAGGGCGGTGTTGCGTTTGGAGCGGAGGGCGATTGTGATGTCTTGTGTTGATGTCTGAAGGGGGTAACCGATCCAAGTACTGGAAACTAGGGGTGAGCGGGGGGACCGAGGTGTCAGTACGGTCAAGGACGGTGGGGAAGAAGGAGTAATCAAAAATCAAAATGGGGATCGTCCGGAATGGAGAAGACCTCGGATAGGTGGGAAGCAAAATGGTTAGCCTTAGTGAGGTTGTCAGGAAAGGGTTGATCGTCGTGGAGGATGGACGCCAGGTTTCAAAACGACATCCTATATAGGCCACCGTTCAGTACACGGCGCATGCGCCGCCCATTACGGTTGCTGCCCTCCAAGAGACCGGCAGGGTCAGATCGGTGGCCTCTCTTCCTTATGCTGGAAGCTTATCATTTAAGATTGGGCGAATTTTAAGGAATTTTAACATTAAGAGTGTGTTCCGTCCACCTTCTCAGATTAGGGCACTGCTCGGCTCTGTGAAAGATGATTTGGGACTTAGGAAACCCGCTGTGTACAAAATTCCGTGTCAATGTGGAAGCTTACATTGGCCGTTCGATTCGCACAGTGCATGACAGGTCTGTGGAACATCGCCGTCATACGAGGCTACAACAGCCGGAAAAATCAGGAGTAGCAGAACACTGCTTGAATGAGGGACACCATATGAAATTTGATGAAACTGTGGTAGTTGCCAACATTTCCGGTTTTTGGAACAGTGTCTACAAAAAGGCGATTGAAATTAGGTTGGCGGATAGTTCAACAGAGACATTGGGTTTCCTCTCAGCAAGATGTGGTATCCTGTATTATCTCGCATGAAAATTGTTCTTCGGTGCGACCCTGAGTGCGATATATCGTTGCCAGCAGTGTTCCACTAAGGGCGGCGCCACTTCCCTGTCTTGGATGGCAGCAACCGTGATGGGCGGCGCATGCGGCCTGTACTGAACGGTGGCCTGTATAGGATATCGTTTTCCATCCTGGCGTTGCCCTCACCATCACCCTCAAGTACCTTGGCGTCACCCTTCACCATCGCCTCTTCTGGACCCCCCACCTCTGGACAATCCAAGCCAAGGCACACCCCTGACTCCGTCTCCTGAAACTCCTTTCTGGCCGCACATGGGGTCTGGACCCCTCCACCATCCTCCATACCTATAAATCCCACATCCGCCCTATCCTCTCCAACACCCACCCTCCCTGGATCTCTGCCGTCCTACCTTTTACAAATCCCTTCATATCCGAGAAGACCATGCTCTCTGCATCGCCTATCGCATCTGTCTCCCCTCCCCCACACGGATCCTGTATGACCTTATTCCGTTCCCACACCTCCTTCTTTCCCTCAAACTGATATGGATCCTCTACACCTCCCGTAAACTTGATGCCCCTCACCCTCTTGTTTCTCCCATCCACTCCCACCCCTGTGCACTGGCGCGCCTGTATTCCCACATCCCATCTGTTCTCCATTTCTCCACTCTCCATACCCTCTCCCAAGGTGGTTTCCACCAATTCCCCCTCCATGATGATGCCCCCATCCCTTCCATCTACCCCTCCTATCATATCAACTTTGATCGTCCTTATCCCCTCCCTGTGGTTACTTAGGGCACCCTCTCCCTTCTCTCCCTCCTACCTTCCTCCTTCCCTCCTCCCCCCAGGCTTCCCCTATCCCATACCTTTTTTCCCCCCCTTCCATCGTCACTGACACTGGCATCTACACTCTCCCCTCTCCCTCCTCCCCCACCGATTCCGCTTTTGACAGGTTCCCAGACTCGCATACATCAAGTGAACATTTGCACGCCAGAGATCATCGCCATCGGTTCTGTGTGTGTACCGCCGTGTAAGTGCTTCAGTGTTTTCACCGCACCACGCTCCATCTTTCACGTGTGTTATCTAAGCCTTCAGTGTTCGTGTACAGTGCTGACCGTTTTTTATCTTTTTACTACACCTGTGAACGGCTCCGTGATATTTACTCATATGTCTACTGTTTTTTGTCCACCATTATGATCTGTTTTTCTTTGTCTTCATTGTCTCTATTTGTACTGACTGTGGCCCAAAAGCGGCGTACTATTGCAGCTGCCGGCCCACCTTTTGTACAAGGTGTTGAAATAACAATAAATTAAAAAAAATAATCCTGGCGTCAGTTCTCAGTGGAACTCATCAGCAAAAGCAGCATTTTCCTGAAGATGGCGACCGAAATAACGAGACAAGTTGATTTTGGGTTAAAATGGCTCTGGCTCTGAGCACTATGGGACTTAACTGCTAAGGTCATCACTCCCCTAGAACTACTTCAACCTAACTAATCTAAGGACATCACACACATCCATGCCCGAGGCAGGATTCGAACCTGGGACCGTAGCGGTCGCGCGGTTCCAGACTGTAGCGCATAGAACCGCTCGGCCACTCTGGCCGGCTTGATTTTAGGACCCGCAGCAAACCCGAAGAGACTTTCAAGACTTATTACGCCGGGAAAGCCTACGTAATCACAAATATAAAACGGTATTCCTTTCTCGTCAGTTTATGAGGAAACCACCAAAAAATTCAAATCCTAAATGCCCTTCTTGTTTATCATATGTGACTTTCTGATCGAGCTTTGCAAAACTGGTAATAGTCGTCACCGTGTTCACTGCCCGGAAATGAGGAAGCCGCCACTCTCAGACACAGGCAGGTTTCGCCCTGTGTCGGCACCTTTTGGACGCCAGAAACGGCGCCGGTGAATCTGGGTGCCTTGGGCCCCGCCCCCGCAGCACGCGGCGGCATCGATCTGTGCCCTCAGGGAGTCATTTCCGGCCCGTTATAATCAGCAGCTTCCGCAGGCCGGCGGCGCAGCCATTAGGCGGACAGCTCTGCCCGCTAATCCCGCGTCCGTCCGTCCGTCTGTCTGCCGGTCTGGCGCCGCGCATTCAGGGCAGTCGCGAATACCTGCCCGTCACCGCCTCCCCTCGCATTCTTTCATAAGAAAGACTAATGGCCGCGCTGCGCTTGCGGAAGAAAATTAAGCAAATGGAACTGGCACTAGGGCCTTCAGTTGCTCTTTTACTGTCTTAGTAATGAAACGGGTACGAAGATGGGAGCAGCAAGGTCAGGTAACCCAAAATTCTTAAAGAAACACCAACCATTAGCCTAATTAATTGACTTTCACACTTTCCAATTATTGCTGACGGAAATTCTTTATTATCGTGACTCCTACTCTGAATTAGACACGAGATTCTGCACAGACTGTGCTATTTATGAAACTTACTGACAGATTAAAACTGTGTGCCGGACCGTGACCTCAAATTGCGAACCTTTGCCTTTCACGTGCAAGTGCTCTACCATATGAGCTACCCAAGCACAGCTCACGACCCGTCATCACAGCTTCAATTCTGCCAGTACCTCGTCTCCTACCTTCCAAACTTCACAGAAGCTCCTCTGCGAACCTTGCAAAACTAGCACTCCTGGAAGAAAGAATCAGCGCACCCTCCGCTGCAGAGTGAAACTCTGATTCTGGAAACATCCCCCAGGCAGTGGCTAAGCCATGTGCCTTCAATATCCTTTCTTCCAGGAGTGCTGGTACTGCAAGGTTCGCAGAAGAGCTTCTGTGAAGTTTGGAAGGTAGGAGACGAGGTACTGGTAGAATTGAAGCTGTGATGAGCTTGGATAGCTCAGATTGTAGAGCACTTGCCCGCGAAAAGCAAAGGTCCCGAGTTCGAGTCTCGGTCCGGCACACAGTTTTAATCTGCCAGGAAGTTTCATATCAGCGCACACTCCGCAGCAGAGTGAAAATCAATTGTGTGTTATTCATATTTAAATATACACTATCCAGTCACGTAGTGCGATCACTTGTCGAAATCCCGACTAGCTACCTTTTGCAGCACGGACCTGCAGAAGGACATTCAGTGAGGTTCTGGAAGGCATTCTGCAGAGCCATGACGAATCCATTGCCTTGTCCAGCTGCTTTAGGTTTCACCCCTCTCGAGGTGGTGCCACTGATTCTCGACTGGGTTTAAAGCCGGAGAGTTTGGTTGTCAGTGGAGTATTGCAAAGTAGTCCTGGTGCTTTTCAAACCGCATACCTACACTACGAGTAGTGTGAGAAGATGCATTTTTCTGTTGGTAGATGCTAATATGCCGGGGAAATACAACCTGCATGTGGCAGCAGACATGTTCCCCAAGGATAGTGCCTTCGAGAATGGTGAGCTCACCCAGAGAGCATCTGGAAAGCATTCCTCAGACCATAAAGCTCCCTCTTTCGGCCTGGACTTTCTGACGATAGTTGCGGGACCGTACGCGTCAACGAACATCTATTGGGGTTGGGTTCGGTTGTTATGGAGGAAGAGACCAAACAGCGAGGTCATCGGTCTCATCGGGTTAGGGAAGGTCGGGGAAGGACGTCTGACGTGCCCTTTCAAAGGAACCATCCCGGAATTTCCCTGGAGCGATTTAGGGAAATCACGGAAAACCTAAATCAGGATGAGTGGACGCGGGATTGAACCGTCGTCTTCCCGAATGCGAGTGCAGTATGCTAACTACTGCGCTACTTCGCTCGGTACGGCCATAACGTGATTTATTTGAAAATAGACCTGTCGCTACCCAGTAGACGGCCAGTTGGCGTTCAAATTGCAACTTTCGTCGGGATGAAAATCAGAGCATGGGTGCATGAACCAGACACCTGTTGCCGAGGCCCATATGAAGCAACGTCCGCTGAACGGTCTATGAGGAGATACTGTTGGTAACTCTCGATTCATCTTAGCAATCAGTTGCTCAACAGATGCACATCTATTCGCCCATACGCATGTCTGCAGCCTCTCGTCTATGGCCTGTGCCACGCCACAGTTGCCACAGAGCCGGTTTTAGACAAAGCCGTTTTGCCATGTACGGGTGCACTTTCAATACAACGGCTATGAACACTTTACACATTTTCGTTTTCGGATTTGCTTTCACCCTTGCCCCGAAAGCCAATGATCATGTCCTTTCGAATGTCAGAAAAATTGCTCCAATTCCGCATTACGACAACAGCTGCACTGTTTTCCGCACGCCCCTGACACGTTTTATATACCCTCCACTCTTAGCCGTGCTTCCTGCCATCCCTCAGTGGTTATTGCACGTCGACATCAAACATTGACGGTGGCCACATTAACGCAACTGGATCATGTGCATTTGGTGAACAAAAATCACTTTGGGCTCAAAACAGAGTACCAGTATAGTTACTCAGATGGAGAGTTGGAGGACCATTGCAAAAATTCACAAAATAATGTGAATTTTTCCAATTTTACGATAGTGATTAATGATGGTTTCTTGTACCGAAGATCTTGATATTTTTGTATTAAGTCTTTTCGCGAAGAACGTTGTGATTTTTTAGTGTTCCCCAGTTTTTTTTAAATTTCTGATTAACCCTAACTGAAACGAATGACAATTAATTCCACTACTCATTCCTTTGTAGCTCGCTCTCCTCTCCCTTGCGTGTACATTCACACACACACATACACACAATATCTCGACATGAAATCATTTCTCACCAACTACACGTTGTATTCTAACTAATAATGAAAAGTGACACGGTAGAAAATAATCCGTAACAGAAGTTATCACGTTCCAGTAAACATACGCCCGTGTGCTGCAGATGTGCGATTTAGAGCTGTCATTGTCTGCGGTATGAGATATGGCCCTAGTTAGTACAACTGGATTCTGAATGCAAACTTTTCAGTCAATTCGGCATCTAACTTCGCTCGTATTTAAAACAATGGCCACTTTGACAAGTTTACACGTTACAATTTATCTATTGTTAAATGAGGTCTTCCATATATTGTCCTCTTTTGTGGAGTGCAATACTGCGTACTCGTCTCTACAGTGAGTTATGAATTCTGTCAACCACACATGGAACGCATGGCAAATCTTGCCAAGACTGTAAGATTCGCTGCACCGTATGAACAGGAGTGCGGCAAACTTCGCTCTGGTGATGATCTCAAAAATATGAAGGATTAAGATGACGTGATAGTGCATTCTAGTGTTAGTGGTCCTTCTTGTCCTATCCATCTTGGAGAATATCACCACGTCACATGCCCTCTTACATCAGCAACAAACTGTGTCGGTGGTTCGTCATGTATGTACCACATTCACTTTTACGTCGCAAATGACACGTTTGTGGACATATCTTAACCGTAACATTTTTGCTTGTATTAGCGCATGCTTTCACCTGTGTCACTTATCGCGATTAATTGTTATGCAGCCTGTGTGACAGTTATTTAATACACTCCTGGAAATGGAAAAAAGAACACATTGACACCGGTGTGACAGACCCACCATTCTTATCCGGACACTGCGAGAGGGCTGTACAAGCAATGATCACTCACGGCACAGAGGACACACCAGGAACCGCGGTGTTGGCCGTCGAATGGCGCTAGCTGCGCAGCATTTGTGCACCGCCGCCGTCAGTGTCAGCCAGTTTGCCGTGGCATACGGAGCTCCATCGCAGTCTTTAACACTGGTAGCATGCCGCGACAGCGTGGACGTGAACCGTATGTGCAGTTGACGGACTTTGAGCGAGGGCGTATAGTGGGCATGCGGGAGGCCGGGTGGAAGTACCGTCGAATTGCTCAACACGTGGGGCGTGAGGTCTCCACAGTACATCGATGTTGTCGCCAGTGGTCGGCGGAAGATGCACGTGCCCGTCGACCTGGGACCGGACCGCAGCGACGCACGGATGCACGCCAAGGCCGTAGGATCCTACGCAGTGCCGTAGGGGACCGCACCGCCACTTCTCAGCAAATTAGGGACACTGTTGCTCCTGGGGTATCGGCGAGGACCATTCGCAACCGTCTCCATGAAGCTGGGCTACGGTCCCGCACACCGTTAGGCCGTCTTTCGCTCACGCCCCAACATCGTGCAGCCAGCCTCCAGTGGTGTCGCGACAGGCGTGAATGGAGGGACGAATGAAGACGTGTCGACTTCAGCGATGAGAGTCGCTTCTGCCTTGGTGCCAATGATGGTCGTATGCGTGTTTGGCGCCGTGCAGGTGAGCGCCACAATCAGGACTGCATACGACTGAGGCACACAGGGCCAACACCCGGCATCATGGTGTGGGGAGCGATCTCCTGCACTGGCCGTACACCTCTGGTGATCGTCGAGGGGACACTGAATAGTGCACGGTACATCCAAACCGTCATCGACGCCATCGTTCTACCATTCCTAGACCGGCAAGGGAACTTGCTGTACCAAACAGGACAATGCACGTCCGCATGTATCCCGTGCCACCCAACGTGCTCTAGAAGGTGTAAGTCAACTACCCTGGCCAGCAAGATCTCCGGATCTGTCCCCCATTGAGCATGTTTGGGACTGGATGAAGCGTCGTCTCACGCGGTCTGCACGTCCAGCACGAACGCTGGTCCAACTGAGGCGCCAGGTGGAAATGGCATGGCAAGCCGTTCCACAGGACTACATCCAGCATCTCTACGATCGTCTCCATGGGAGAATAGCAGCCTGCATTGCTGCGAAAGGTGGATATACACTGTACTAGTGCCGACATTGTGCATGCTCTGTTGCCTGTGTCTATGTGCCTGTGGTTCTGTCAGTGTGATCATGTGATGTATCTGACCCCAGGAATGTGTCAATAAAGTTTCCCCTTCCTGGGACAATGATTTCACGGTGTTCTTATTTCAATTTCCAGGAGTGTAGTTCCGAACTGGTCAATTGTTACATACACTCATCAGGAATTAAATTTACGACGAGTCGTGACTTGACTCCTCCATGAAGCTCATAGTGTCAGGCTAAAATGGTTCAAATGGTTCTGAGCACTATGGGACTTAACATCTGAGCTCATCAGTACCCTAGACTTAGAACTAATTAAACCTAACTAACCTAAGGACATCACACACAGCCATGCCCGAGGCAGGATTCGAACCTGCGACCGTAGCGGTAGCGCGGTTCCAGACTGAAGCGCCTAGAACCGCTTGGCCACACCAGCCGGCCATAGTGTAAGCTTTTATGTACTTTATGTGTATGTGAAATATTAAATATTCTTTAAAAAACTTTCTCCTCGTGTACTGTGTGCTTTAGATATCGTTTTCAATTGCTGAGACGGTGGCCTCGCTGTTCTAGGCGCTCAGTCCGGAACCGCGCGACTGCTACGGTCGCAGGTTCGAATCCTGCCTCGGGCATGGATGTTTGTGATGTCCTTAGGTTAGTTAGGTTTAAGTAGTTCTACGTTCTAGGGGACTGATGACCACAGATGTTAAGTCCCATAGTGCTCAGAGCCATTTGAACCATTTGAACCAATTGCTGAGCAAAAATGACTGTTCGTGGGCGCTGTTGCGTGTGTAAACAGTGTAGCGAAACAAAACTTAAATCTTAATAAAAAGCTGAATTTGAAGAAATGGAAATGTACTGCCACTTTCTAAAGCAAATTAAAATCAAGAAATGCAGCAGCCAAAGAAAAATAATCTACTCTAAACTTTTCTTTACTTGTGAGAAACAATCTGTAACTGCATGTGGCGTATAGTGCAAAGCACACACGACAAAATATTTTAAACTTTACAAAAACTGATGGAGGAGAGCTTTACTTTAAAGAAAAGTGTTCTCGAAAAATTGAATTCTGACTATTGTCAAAAAGACTGTAGAACATGGGAAGATTCTAACAATTACAAAATTCTCTCATTACAAAAATCAGAGACATTTCATCCAGTTTCGTAATATGGGACACAATGAAAATAAAGATATCAAATGAAGCCAAATCATGAATATTATTAGTTATCTGAGAGACAAGGACTTCCTTCAGTTAATAACGACAGAGATTTAACAGGGAAACGGCCTGTTGGCTTCTGTCTCAATTTCTTCTGCCGACGTTCGTCTGATGATTTTTCTGACGTTTCGCTAGCGCTAGTGGCTGGCATTGTCAAAGTTTCACCCTCCATTGCTGGTGGTGAACTAGAGCCGCGCTCGCGGCCGCAGACTATATGCACCTGACGTGCCAACGTCTAACGGCTTCTCTGTGTTCATTCCCAGTGCGGTTCTCCTCTTACTACCTGCAACGGTCGTTCGCTGTAGCACGGAAAGCCCGGATTCGTTTACCTTGAGGCTTTCTTCTCTCTTGTTGAAGCTATTTCTCGAGTTTATGCATTTCTATAGCTTCTCTGTACAAGCGGGAGGATAGCTGTTCTCTACAGCCAGAACTTCCCTGTCACAGATAGGGCCAGTCTCACATAGCACGCGCTCTGCCGGCGGACATGCAGACGTACATGCGCAATACAGAAGCTCTTTCATCTCGGCCGTATGGATTACCAATGATCCGATCCATAAGAATATCTTTCCAGTAAGACCGACTGTTAGCGCTCCTGCCTCGCCAACGCACGAGTATAAACTGGCACACCTCTTAGCCTCTCTATTCCAGCCTCACTTGGGGAAGACTGACACATACATAAAGGACTCAGGACACTTCACTGAAAAGCTGAAGAAGTTAAAACTTGCACCAACGACATCCTAGTCAGCTTTGATGTTGTTCCTTTGTTTACGACAGTGCCGTTCACTGACACTCTGCAGCGTGGAATTGAACTTCTACGAACAGCTGGAAGTCGTCGCCATGGTTGGTCCTCGTAGTCCAATGGTGGTCAGTTTCTTCATGGAACATTTCGAATCACAGGCACTGGTCTTGGCACTTTGTAACCTAAGTTGTTGTACAGATACGTCCTTGTGAAGAACAGCTCTGTGACTTCCTAAGGCATTTGAACAGCTTCCACGCTGACATACAATTTGCCACGGAAGTAGAAAAGAACAAAAATCTGCCATTTCCAGATGTGCTGATCACAAAAGATGGTGAAAGCCTGGGACACCGCGTGTATATAAAACCGGCACACACCAATCTAAACCTATACAAACTATCAAATTACCACCCGAGCCATAAAAGAGGCATGATTAATACGCTTGTAACGCGAACAAGATGAATATGTGAGCCGCGGAGCCTCAGAAGCGAAATGTAAACCTGAGAAGTTTCCTGAGGAGTAATGGGCACTCCACAATTAATATCAAAAGTATAACAAAGTCAAATAGCAGGTGAAGTGAAACAGCAGAAAAAGAAATGACGGGTACGGCCTTCCTGCCATACATTTCCAGAGTGACGGACAGAATCCGCCGTGTAATTCGCACACTCGGCGTAAAGATTATTTACAAACCGACGAAGAATATCAAAGAGTGTCTCAGATCGGCAAAGGAGAAAAGGGACACACTTGCAATGTCAGTAATATACCGCATACCATGCACATGCGCAAAAGTTTATGTTGAAATGACTGGACGACTAGTCAACACCAGGATCATAGAATATAGGCGATACTGCTGGCTGGGCAGGCAGAGAAATCGGCCGCGGCAGAGCACATGCTATGTGAGACCAACCACTTAGTAAAATTTGCCAGTTCTGACTTTAGAGAAGAGCTATCACACCAAGTTGTTCAAAGAAGCTACCGAAATACACAAAAACGAAAATGGCTTCATCAAGAAAGATGTCTGTTTGTAAACAATCTTTACGCCTAGTCTGCGCAGTATACGGCCGATTCTGTCCGTCACTCTGGAAATGTATGGAAGAAAGACAGTACCCGACCCTGGCTTCCCGTGCCGCAGCGAACGATCTTTGCAGGTAACAAGAGAAGGACCGCTCCGGAAATAACCGCGTTAAGCCCTTGGACGTTGGAGCGTCAAGTACGTGTAGTCTGCTGCCGCGAGCTCATCTCCAGTGGGCCACCAATAATGCAAGGTGAAATCTTGACAATACCAGCCACTAATATTGGCGAAACGGCAGAAAAATCATCAAAGAACGTCGGCTGAAGAACTCGAAACAGAAGGCAATAGGCAGTTTGTCAACAAGTGGCCACGAAAGCCTTAACAACTTTGTAAAGTTCCATTCTTAGGTTACCTTGAAATACTCCTCCAAAAATCTTCTCCATCAATACAGTCAATAAAATAGTTTTGTAAACAAGTTGTCATCTCCATAATAAAGTATTCAAAACAATTTCTCCCAGCGTCACAATCATCAGATCTCCTTCTCTAACGACCCAACTGTTCGCTAATATGCCTCAAATAACAATGTGCAAGCGCTGCACAACCGACTGTCAATTAAGCTCCCCACAGATTACATTAAATACAGAGTCAAGGATCTTATCCACCACTCACGCAGCACGCTCATGTGTCTTTGTCCCAGTATAGTAAAGGTGAACTATTTGCAATGGCAGAAAACATATGAAAATCTTACAAGTGGCATTTGTTTCTGCTAACATGGTGCTAAGAAGTTTAGTGTTCTTCAAATCAGTGTGGCGCAGTGTGAATGCGATGGTGCCTGCACTGACTCGCTGAAGGTAGATATCACGTATGTGTTCCGTAGGAGACCAAATGAATGGACTGAGATATCCTCTGATAAATATTAAAAGATCTTGGTGTAGACCATAAGTACGATAACAGGTTCTGTACAAGGTGTTAGGCGATTGTGTTGTTTGGCACAAACGTTTTTCAGTATTTGTGCTGAGAAGATAACGAACAAGGCATTAGAAAAAGCATGACGCGTAATGCCAGGGTGAGCAAAGATAGACTTATGTATGCGTATGATCAAGGAGTGTTGTCTGAGAGAAAAAAGCTACAATTCATGATGGAAAGGATTCTGATAATGGGAAAAGAGAGACGAGAAACAGAAGACATAAAGCTTCTTTCAAGCTATTTTTTTTTTCAAGAACAGACATTTAAACAAGTGAAATCTTTTAAAAAAACCCGTAAACTTAGTGATAGAAAATGAAAGCTGCGTGGTATAATAAGACGTTTAATACCCATGGGTGGAAAAGATTTTGAAAAGCAGAAAGCTTTTTTGGTGACCAAAAGAATTCAGACAGAATTAAGAAATCGTTTTGTGAGAAAAGTAGTATTGCAGAGCAGTGAATCATGGACAGTTAAACCCAAAAAAGAATAAATACTTGGATAGATTCGAAATGTAGTTGTGGAGAAAAATGCTGCGACTTGAATAGACCAACAAAATGACGAATAAAGAAGTACTTATAATGGTATGAGAGGAACGAAAATACTGGAAACGATCACAACAAGGAGAAAATCTTGACTGGGTCGTTCAGTACCGAAGAATTGCCTGTAACCGAGAGTCGCTAAAGGAATGATCGCACTAGAGAGATAGAGGAGCTGGAGGAATGAATCTTGGAATGCTAGTTGACACTGAAAAAAAGAAGAAGCTATCGGTGGATTAAGAAAGAGGCACAGGGCAGTACAAACTGGAGCGCCTCCTATCCGTACTTGTCTTACGATGGGCGTTCGAAAAGATGATCGGTAGCAGGTTCCTGTGGTGTTCACCAACGCGAGGGATTTCAGACTGCAGACGAAAATACAACTTCCATCACATAAACAGTGCTATATTTGCAGTCGGTGTACCTATTGACTCTGTATGCAGGGAACGAAAAAGTTGCTGATTGAAACGACTTTGACCGCTGACAGATTATGTAATTTGAAACAAGTATCACGAAGACATAGACGTACTCAGAAGCTACCATCACCAGTAAAAGAAAGAGAGGTTAGGGGTTCAGCATTCCGTTGGAGTCTAGGGCATTAGAGACGTTACAAGACGTCTGATTGTACAAGGGAATAAAAGAAATCAGCCGCGACTATTTCAAAAGAATCACCAGGCAATTACCTTAACAAAGCACGGAATGCGAGACTCGTATTCTGACCTTTCCGCTGTGTCACTCGATAAAAATCCGCTGACGTAAAGGGGCTAAATTCGAGAAAATGTCCCGGCCGAGACTGAGACTGGGTATTGGGAGAATACCGTATCTACCGAGGACAAGATATCTGCCAGACTTACATTCGCTGGCATGTAGGGCGTGAGGTTTTTGGATTCTAGCGCCTGTTCTCGTTTGCAGCAAGTCAGTGAGACACTGGAGTCCACCGGAGAGAGTCAGAATTTTGGGAAACGGTATTACGTGGTATTTTAATGAGTATAAAAGGTGATGTGAGCGTGGACGATCAGGAAACAGAGGAAACGTCACGACAGGAATAAAATTAACTTGTAATACAGAGGAAGAGACCCGCCAGGTTAGCCGAGAGCGCTAATGCACTGCTTCCTGGACTCGGGTAGGCGCGCCAGTCCCGGATCGACTCCGCCTGGTGGATTAACGACGAGGGCCGGTGTGCCGGCCAGCCTGGACGTGATTTTTAGGTGGTTTTCCACATCCCACTAGGTGAATACCGGACTGGTCCGCATGTTCCGCCTCTGTTACACGACTCGCAGACATTTGTAACATGTTCGCACTATGTCATGATTTACACTAGACACAGACTTCTTTGGTCCCGGGGATATGGGGCGGCGGCAGGAAGGGCATCTGGCACCCTTCAAATTAACTATCCTAAATCCGATTGTAACAGTGCTGACCCTGCGCCAACTGTGGGACAAAGGCTCAAGCGAAAGAAAGTCATACAGAGGAAGAGATGGTAATAAGGAGATATTAAAGAAGTAGTGATTCAAAGTTCTTCAGATGGTTAAAATTAACAGTCGCTTGTAAGCATAAAAGAAATTGGTATAGGCATGCAGAATGCGGTGCTGCGGTCAGCAACGTCTGTAGAAGACAAGTGTCTGGCGCAGTTGTTAGATCTGTTACTGCTGCTATAACAGCACGTTATTGAGATTTAAGTGAGTTGGGACACAGCATCTGCGAGGTAGCGATGAAATAGGGATTTTCCTGCATGACCATTTCATGAGTGCACTGCGAATATCAGAAATCCAGTAAAATATAAAATCTTCGACATCGCTGCAGCTGGAAATGATCTTGCAAGAATAGGACCAACGACGACAGGAGAGAATCGTTCAACGTGCAACCCTTCCGTAAATTGTTGCAGATTTCAGTGCTGGGAAATCAACAAGTGTCAGCGTGTGAACCTTTCAGCGAAACATCATCCAAAGCGGCTCTCGGAGCCGAAGGCTCACTCTTGTACCGCTGATGATTGCACGACATAAATCTTTACGCCTCGCGTGGGTCCGTCAACACCGACACTTAACTGTTGATGACTGGGAACATGTTGCCTACTTGGACGAATCTCGTTTCAAATTGTATCGAGTGGTTGGATGTGCACGGGTATGGAGACAGCTTCATGAATCCATGGACCCTGCATGTCAGCAGAAACTGTTAAAGCTGGTGGTCGTTCTGTAGTGATGTGGGGCTTGTGCAGTTGGAGCGACATGGGATACGTCTAGATACGACTCTGACAGGTGACACGTACATAAGCATCCTGTCTGATCACCTACATCAGTTCAATGTCCATTGTGCATTCCGACGGATTTGGGCAATTACAACACGTCAATGCGACACCCCACACGTCCAGAATTGCTACAGAGTGGCTCCAGGAACACTCTTCTAAGTTTAAACACTTTCACTGGCCACCAGACGCCCCAGACACGAACATTATTGAGCATATTGAGGACCCTTACAATGTTCTCTTTAGAAGTACCCCCTCGTACTGTTGCAGATGTATGGACAGCCCTGCGGGATTCATGATGTCAGCACTACCTCAGACATTAGTCGTATTGCGGAACTTCTACGTGCTCGCAGAGACCCTACACGATATTCGACATTTTTTCGAGTTTCTTAAGCTCGTCCGTATATAAGAGACAGTAATCTTCACATACGATATTTGAACAACGTATCTGTGGTTTTAATGTGGAACGAAAAGTCCGTAGATAGAATGGTTTCATAACAGTAGTGGCGAGTAAGAGGCAGAAATGGAACTGTCAGAACAGAAATGTTTATAGCAAAATCATTGCTTACGTATTTTGTCTTAGTTTCTTCTGAGTTACTAAATATACCTGCTGTTATTTATTTGTCTTTAAATAGTGAACAAGCTGTATTTAAATAGAAGAGGGACGTGGGGTGGGTACGTAACACACGGTCACAGGTCTTAATCCTTCTTTCTTCGCCTATACTTAAGCTCTACCACCAGAATTCATTCCGATTGCCTCCATTAAACTTGTGACAGCTAAATTCTTCAATACTGGGCATTAAAATTGCTACACCAATAAGAAATGAAGATGATAAACGGGTATTAATTGGACAAATATATTATACCAGAACTGACATGTGATTACATTTTCACTCAATTTTGGTGCATAGATCCTGAGAAATCAGTACCCATAACAACCACCTCTGGCCGTAATAACGGCCGTGGTACACCTGGGCATTCAGTCAAACAGAGCTTGGATGGCGTGCACAGGTACAGCTGCACATGCAGCTTCAACACGATACCACAGTTCATCAAGAGTAGTGACTGGCATATTGTGACGAGCCAGTTGCTCGCCCACCATTGACCAGAAGTTATCAATTGGTGAGAGATCTGGAGAATGTGCTGGCCAGAGCAGCAGTCGAACATTTTCTGTATCCAGAAAGGCTCGTACAGAACCTGCAACATGCGGTCGTGCATTATCCTGCTGAAATGTAGGGTTTCGCAGGAATAGAATGAAGGGTAGAGCCACGGGTCGTAACACATCTGAAATGTAACGTCCACTGTTCAAAGTGCATTCAATGTGAACAAGAGGTGACCGAGGCATGTAACCAATGACACCCCATACCATCACGCCGGGTGATACGCCAGTATGGAGATGAGGAATACACGCTTCCAATGTGCGTTCACCGCGATGTCGCCAAACACTGATGCGACCATCACGATGCTGTAAACAGAACCTGGATTCATCCGAAAACATGAAGGTTTGCCATTCGTGCACAGAGGTTCCGCGTTGAGTACACCATCGCATCCACTCCTCTCTGTGATGCAGCGTCAAGGGTAACAGGAGCCGTGGTCTCCGACCGGAGAGTCGATGCTGCTGCAAACGTCGTCGAACTGTTCGTGCAGATGGTTGTTGTCTTGCAAACGTTCCCATCTGTTGACTCAGGGCTGCACGATCAGTTACACCCATGAGGATAAGATGCCTGTTATCTTGAATGATAGTGATACGAGGCCTTCCGTATTACCCTCCTGAACCCACCGATTCCATATTCTGCTAACAGTCATTGGATCTCGACCAACGCGACCAGTAATGTCGTGATACGATAAACCGCAGTCGCGATAGGTTACCATCCGACCTTTACCAAAGTCGGAAATGTGATGGTACGCATTTCTTCTCCTTACAAGAGGCATCACAACAACGTTTCACCAGGCAACGCCGGTCAACTGCTGTTAGTGTGTGAAAAATCGGTTTGAAACTTTCCTCATGTCAACACGTTGTAGGTGTCGCCACCGTCACCAACCTTGTGTGAATGCTCTGAAAAGCTAATCATTTGCATATCACAGCATCTTCTTCCTGTCGGTTAAATTTCGCGTCTGTAGTACGTCATCTTCGTGGTGTAGCAATTTTAATGGCCAGTAGTGTATTAATACTGGAAAAGGGGCTACTGATTAAGGTGCCCATTGTGTTTACAATGTTATGAAGAAATAGCAAAGAAATTAACACCTAATGCTTAATTCCGCTGCTTCTGTGTCTCATAATTTAAATTTAGCCCTCAAAGACACTGAAGAGGCTAATCAAGAATCAAACTTGTATTTCGAATTTACTGAGAGTGGTTGCAGACATTTTGGTAAGAGAGAAATATGCTGGCACAGTAACACAGTTGGCATGATTACTTAGCCTTCCTTCTAATCGTGTGTAGACGCATGCGTCTTTCGCAGCTTGTGTTCATAAGTGAACCCATTCACACCGCCGGCGTGCTGCTCTGGCAAAACGATAGCGCACGCACACCGGCTACTCTTACGATCTTTCTGAAACGCTATAACGGAAATTACTTGATGAAAAATGTTGATTCGTCTATTATTTTTAGCCTTTATATCAGCTTCAAGGTGAACCGCCTACCTTTTCGTTAATAATCATCTTTTTGCGATACTTAAGTATTGCGTATGTCACCATTTGAAATTCGTATAGTTTGCAAAATACGAGTCGCTTTGAGTGTGTTTTGTGCTTGTAAAGTTATATACATGGATGGAAAAGAAATTAGTGCACTTGGAAAGACGATGTCGATTTTATCCAGTGACGGTATGTGCCACCTGTGAGACAGTAGATGCACTGATAGTGGTTTCAAGGGCATCCGCCAACTGACAGGAAGTGGCATAGTTACCAGAACGCCATCTGTGTCTACTCTTTAATAGCGAAAGGCCACAGTCAGAAGGTTCAGCGTGATGTAAACGTGCGAAGCAAGGAGGCAACCAGGTAACCATGCCACGGAGACGCACTTGTGCTTCGTACCGCCGACTGAGCAATTTTGCGAAGGATCATATTGTTGCCTTTCCAGTGGCAGAATGATCCTTTTGGAGAACTACAGCACACGTTGGAATTTCTGCATCACTTGTTCAACGGTGCTGCAATCAGTGGTCACATGAACTTTCCCGCCGGCCGCGGTGGTCTCGCGGTTCTAGGCGCGCAGTCCGGAACCGTGTGACTGCTACGGTCGCAGGTTCGAATCCTGCCTCGGGCATGGATGTGTGTGATGTCCTTAGGTTAGTTAGGTTTAAGTAGTTCTAAGTTCTAGGGGACTAATGACCACAGCAGTTGAGTCCCATAGTGCTCAGAGCCATTTGAACCATTTTTTTTTGAACTTTCCCACATTCATAGACGAGTTTCTGAACGTCCACGCAGAGCAGACGTCCACCAGTGTTGTCGTATTGCAAGGGCAGCAGTGGCAGATCATACAGCTACCACAACAAAGATAAGAGAAGTTGTGAGCCTAGACGTGTAAAGACGAACTGTTCCGAACCATCTAGTAGCAGTGAGACTATGGACACGGAAATCTCTAGCCCGTCTTCCACTCACGTCACAGCATCGACATGCACGGCTCGATTGGTGCCATCAGAGGGTCACTTGGAAGATGAAATGGCATGTTGTGGTCTTCAGCGATCAAAGCACATACTACATAGACCTGGTGAGTGCTGTCTCAAGAGTGCATACGCCCAAGAAACACACCGGCTCCATCCCACGCTTTATGGTCTGGGGTGCGATATCCCACAACTCCTATACGCCTTTGACGTTTGGGGAGGAGACGCTAACCAGCGCACGGTTCTTTAAACGTTCTTGCTATGTGAAGGTGACGTGTTGTTCTATCAGGATAATGCTCGCCCATGAAACTCAACTTACTACTCAGGACGTGCAGCAACTTTCCTGGCCAACAAGATCTCCAAACTTGTCTCTAGTCGAACACGTGTCGGATATTATAGGACGGGAAGTGACTCGTGCCACTCATCAGCAAACGACTCTTACACAACTACGTGAACACGTCGATAAGGCGTGGCAAAACGTACCCCAGGACAGTGTTTGCAACTTTACGATTGACTGGGTGCCGGAGTCAGCGCCTGAATTGCCGCCCTTGGACGCTACACCACGTACTAACATGGGCACTATAGCATGAGTCGGTACCTAGTACCTCAGAACCGTTAGTGCAATTGATTAATAAATATAATCGTTTCATGTATTCCATATGCACTGTTGCAACAACAAATCTTGAGTTAAATGGAAGCTTCTAGGCGGTTGTACTATGCTTTTCCAGCAGCGTAGTACTGTGTACCAAATTTGGCTAACGTACTGAATTTTTCTTCAGATTTGGGTGGAAATATATATCTATTTCCAGTTGGAGAAAGCGGATTTTACGTATCACTTTCACTGTCAGCTGCACACGCAAAGAAATTCATAATATTCATTAAATTTCGTAAATGGTGCTGTGGTGGCACCGCCAGACACCACGCTTGCTAGGTCGTAGCCTTGAAATCGGCCGCGATCCGTTAGTATACGTCGGACCCACGTGTCGCCACTATCAGTGATTGCAGACCGAGCGCCGCCACACGGCAGGTCTAGAGAGACCCCCTAGCACTCGTCCCCAGTTGTGCAGCCGACTTTGCTAGCGATGGTTCACTGACAAATTACGCTCTCATTTGCCGAGACGATAGTTAGCATAGCCTTCAGCTACGTATTTGCTACGACCTAGCAAGGCGCCAGTATCCGTACTATTGATATTGTGAATCATGTACCATAAAGAGCAACGTTCTCCATGAATGGATTAAAGTTAAGTATTCCACCAGCTACGTCTGTTTTTCTCAATTCTAATCCCCTTGTCATGTTCCAGACCTCACGCCAGCCTGCGTGAGCTAAAACGCGTGCATTTCGGCCTCCTTTAGAAACCCTGTGTTGGCTCTCCTGTCAGCCAGAACAGATTCATTTTATCGAAATGAGTTTTTAGTAAATGGTAGTACAAGAACAGTACTGCATTTTGGAATGACATTAATATGCGAAACCTTCATATGTATCGCATCAGAAGTAATTACAGATTTTTGAATGGTATATTCTTTTCGTCCAGTTCTAATGGTTCAAAAGACTTTGAGCACTATAGGACTTAACTTCTAAGGTCATCAGTCCCCTAGAACTTAGAACTACCTAAACCTAACTAACCTAAGGACATCGCACACACACCCATGCCCGAGGCAGGGTTCGAACCTGCCACCGTAACGGTCGCGCGGTTCCAGACTGTAGCGCCTAGAACCGCTCGGCCACTAGGCCGGCTCGTCCAGTTCGAATAGCTACATCGTTTTATACTAAATTCATTAAATGTGTACTAATTAAAACACATCTAATCGTTAGATTTACACAAAATCACATCTTCTTCTAATTACATATCACACAAAAAATTCCAGTTTTAATTACGTATATATATTCTTAATTATTGATACCATATAAATTTTTGTTCATGAAGGTTTAAGTTAAAAAACCTTATTAATTTATTGAGAATATCGATGATTAAGAAGTTTTCTTTGCAATGAAGTCTCGAATTTTGCCTGCTTTATGTAATTAAAATCAAGAAGACAAGCATTTTTCATAAATGTCATTATTAGATATCTGTTAATTAGAATATATTTGATAAATTTTATCTTTCATGATAATGGTATTCGAGCTGAAAGACAAAAATAAAAATAAAACTGGCCATGGCAAGATACAAGTCAGATATTCATTGATTATAGAATTACCGTTCGCCAACTCTACAGAGGGAGCCAGACTGCCTTTCGTAAAAATTGCCTCCGTTGTTAGCTTTTTATAAATATTTGTCACGAACTGGAGGTGATCATTCCTCTTGATTTTGTCTTTATACACTCCTCGAAATTGAAATAAGAACACCGTGAATTCATTGTCCCAGGAAGGGGAAACTTTATTGACACATTCCTGGGGTCAGACACATCACATGATCACACTGACAGAACCACAGGCACATAGACTCAGGCAACAGAGCATGCACAATGTCGGCACTAGTACAGTGTATATCCACCTTTCGCAGCAATGCAGGCTGCTATTCTCCCATGGAGACGATCGCAGAGATGCTGGATGTAGTCCTGTGGAACAGCTTGCCATGCCATTTCCACCTGGCGCCTCAGCTGGACCAGCGTTCGTGCTGGACGTGCAGACCGCGTGAGAGGACGCTTCATCCAGTCCCAAACATGCTCAATGGGGGACAGATCCGGAGATCTTGCTGGCCAGGGTAGTTGACTTACACCTTCTAGAGCACGTTGGGTGGCACGGGATACATGCGGACGTGCATTGTCCTGTTGGAACAGCAAGTTCCTTTGCCGGTCTAGGAATGGTAGAACGATGGGTTCGATGACGGTTTGGATGTACCGTGCACTATTCAGTGTCCCCTCGACGATCACCAGAGGTGTATGGCCAGTGTAGGAGATCGCTCCCCACACCATGATGCCGGGTGTTGGCCCTGTGTGCCTCTGTCGTATGCAGTCCTGATTGTGGCGCTCACCTGCACGGCGCCAAACACGCATACGACCATCACTGGCACCAAGGCAGAAGCGACTCTCATCGCTGAAGACGGCACGTCTCCATTCGTCCCTCCATTCACGCCTGTCGCGACATCACTGGAGGCGAGCTGCACGATGTTGGGGCGTGAGCGGAAGACGGCCTAACGGTGTGCGGGACCGTAGCCCAGCTTTATGGAGACGGTTGCGAATAGTCCTCGCCGATACCCCAGGAGCAACAGTGTCCCTAATTTGCTGGGAAGTGGCGATGCGGTCCCCTACGGCACTGCGTAGGATCCTACGGTCTTGGCGTGCATCCGTGCGTCGCTGCGGTCCGGTCCCAGGTCGACGGGCACGTGCACCTTCCGCCGACCACTGGCGACAACATCGATGTACTGTGGAGACCTCACGCCCCATGTGTTGAGCAATTCGGCGGTACGTCCACCCGGCCTCCCGCATGCCCACTATACGCCCTCGCTCAAAGTCCGTCAACTGCACATACGGTTCACGTCCACGCTGTCGCGGCATCCTACCAGTGTTAAAGACTGAGATAGAGCTCCGTATGCCACGACAAACTGGCTGACACTGACGGCGGCGGTGCACAAATGCTGCGCAGCTAGCGCCATTCGACGGCCAACACCGCTGTTGCTGGTGTGTCCGCTGTGCCGTGCGTGTGATCATTGCTTGTACTGCCCTCTCGCAGAGTCCGGAGCAAGTATGGTGGGTCTGACACACCGGTGTCAATGTGTTCTTTTTTCCATTTCCAGGAGTGTAACTGGCAGAGATTGACGAATCACAGACGAGGAAAAGAGTGATAATCCTCCACAAATTCCATTTCTTTCTCATTAGCCCAATCAGTCATGGTGCAAACGCAAACGCGAGCAAGAAACTGAATCTTTCAGCTGTCAGTTAGAGTCAAAGAAACCAATAAACGTAGAGAACCGTGGAGATGCGCACGACTGTTTCACGTGCCTCCCCCGCAGCAGCGTACGTGCGTAACTTTGCACCGCCGCATGCGTTCCCTTACTTCTATGTGCAACGGCCGAACACGTCTGCTGCGCACGGAAAGGAGAGCGGGTGTGAAAGCACAACCAGAACGCCTGATCATGGTGGGCCTCCAGTTTAACATACACCTGTAGTGCCGGTGTGGCTTCGCGCATTTCATCCCGTTCATTTACACCTACACTCAGCAAGCCACCTTACTGCTCGTTTACACCTGTGCGCCTTGTGGCTAGTAGCGTGTGGTGGAAATAACTCTGGATATTGCAGCAATTTCCTCCGTTTCGTGAATAATTAACTGGGATAACTACTGTCGGCAAGCTTTCGTACGAGGACCAATTTATTTAATTAACCTGTCATGGTCGTTTTGCAAGTTTTATATTAGAAAGGGTAATGTGTCTGCTGAGTCTTATACATTAGACTCTCTAAATATGAATAGCAAACCTCTCCGTGCAGCACAACACCTTCGTTGTAGCAACAGATACTGCAGTTGGATCAACATTTCCCTAATTCCCGCACTTACGGTCGAAACTGTGAGGTTATTCTCTTATTCGGACTTTATCTTCTCTGTTAAACGTGACTCGTAGATGATCCAGGATGACCAGAATTACTCAAAAATAAGTTGAATGTGGTCTTTTAAACCTATTTCCATTGTGTCTAAATTAGGGGAGAGTTTTGCAGTATCCGTTGGCTTAAGTTTTTTGTCTTTATTGTGTAACTGTGGTGGTTAGTAGGAATATTGACATATAATCGCTTACCCCAAGATATTTTACATGGAAAGCACAATGTAATGATTTTTATTTGTTATTTATAGTACTTACTTACCCCGAAAGTAAAAGAGCTACAATTACAAGACTTGTAGTAACTGTCTTGCAGTATCGGCCATTGTCTCTCTGTGATAATATCGGAGTTAACGATACACTACACTGATACTTTTTGAATAATAGTATAATACGAGGTCTGTTCAAAAAATTCCGGAACATTCGTGTTTTCTTGCCAATGGTATGTTGGAACAAAATGCTATTGGCATCCGTGCACAAGCCTGTGTTTAGTGTGTAGCTGCCGATAGTTTCATTGTTGTATGTCTGTCAGTTATTGTTCAGTGCTGTATTGAGATGGCAAAGTTAGAGGAGCAACGCGTCTGCAGTAAATTTTGTGTTAAACTCGTGAAAACATTTACACAGACCCACCAAATGATGCAGAAAGCATAAGGTGGTGAGTGCTCAAGCAGTTTTACGAGTGGTTCAGAATGTTTAAAAATAGCTGGACGGAAGTTAAAAATGACCCTCATTCAGAACTCCCTTCGATGTCTACCTACGACGCTCATACCAGGAACGTCAACGAATCTGTGCGTGGCAATCGAAGACTGGCTGTCCGATAGATTGCAGAACCATGTAACATCACCTCCTCATCGTGTTTTCCACAAATGGCGACACCGCAAATGACACGCATAAAGTCGGGGCAACAACCGCAACTAAAGCTGACAGTGCGCATATCATACTCAAAGCTGATACGACCGATGCAAATAATGACGAAGAGCAGACCTGTGAGAACCAGCTCGTGTCAGAGCGAATTAGAACTAAGGTACACTCACCCAACACATCTAAAACACAACAAGACAGCACAAATGAAACACACAAAAAACACACAAAAATAATCACAGCCTTCAAGAAACTAAACCCACGTAATAAACCTAAACAGCCTAAGAGAGTTAAAAAAGTGAAAGCGTGTGACGACCAACCGCGGCAATTGCCGGCTGTTCCAACACCTTGTGTCAAAATAGTGATTCCCCCCAGTGGTGTAAACACACCCTCAGTTCCCAAATCAACAACCGCAACGTCAACGCCATTGGAATCCCCCGCAACGACCAACATGGGCACCCATCCAGCGCTTCTCGCAGAGGCGCACAACGACTCCACTACACCACCACGGCACGACACGGCAGCGGGCACGTCAACACACGCCACCACCACCACTAGTTTTAAATACGATAAGTTAGACCTAAATGTAAAATTAAGTAGGCTAGAAAAGAGGGACATATTAGAGACGGCACAACGGATGCTTTTTCGCACCCTACATCCATATGGAGATTCGGTCTGTTTTCGTACATCGGAGCAAACCGACAGACTCATTCTCAAAACAGAAAACATTCCGACGGATCCTGACAGCCTGCTTAATCTGCTCATGCAGGTGTGCGCGCGCAGGGAGGAGCCATTCGACCTAGATAAGCTATATAAGGATCACGTTA
Organism: Schistocerca gregaria; assembly: GCF_023897955.1. Lineage (NCBI taxonomy): Eukaryota > Metazoa > Arthropoda > Insecta > Orthoptera > Acrididae > Schistocerca > Schistocerca gregaria. The sequence continues at coordinate 600,872,557 of NC_064923.1, read as the reverse complement.
GGGCTCATGGGAGAACATACTTCGATTATAGTCAAACTGGCAGCAAGTGCTACGCCACTGTTAAACACCCGAACTGCTATTAGCACAGCTTAATGCTATGCGGAGTATACTCGTCAACTCGGAGCTCCCACAAGCCCTACGTGAACTAAGAAGTGATATTCTCTGTTTACAGGAGCCATATACCAGAATAGGTCAAATCCCTAATCTCCCTCCAGGCGCGGTGACAGTTGCGGAGGGGGCGGGCTGCAAGGCATCCGTCACAATTCTAAACAAAGAAATATACCCGGTGAAAATCACAGAACTCTGTTCTGAACACCTAGCTACAGTCGAAGTCACGCACAAGGGGGATACGTGGATCATCGCGTCGCTGTACGCCCAATTCTGTCACAGCATTATGCCATATGCAGACCTCATTAGAGATCTTGCAAATTATGCTGGCAACAAGAAACTACTTATCTGTGCAGACATAAATGCCAGATCCACCCTGTGGCATTCAGACAGAACTGACGACAGAGGCAGAATCATAAACGACATCATTAATGAAAATGGACTCCACATACTCAACGAAGAAGGACACCACCCGACTTACACCGGACACAACGGCTACGCATCAAACATAGACATTACCATCGCCAACAATGCTGCCATTAACCATGTACGAGACTGGACTGTACATGATCAGATCACAGCTAGCGACCACAACATCATCACACTAACCTTAAATGGTACATCCAACATCAACTCAGTCACACAACCCAAAAGACTGTTATTTAACAAAACGGATTGGAATAGGGTCAGACGAACAATACATGAGCACACATTGCACGACATCACCGGTAGCGTTGACTTCCGAGCACACATGCTGACGGACATCATCACAAAAATACAGAACACCTGCATACCTACACAAAGCAAGATAAAACACCAAAACATTCCATGGACCACACAATTAACGCGACTCAAACAGGACTCAAAACGTAAGCGTAAGCTTTATCAACGAGCAATCTCAGACAGAGAAAGACAAATACGACTACACGACTACCGGCTTGCCAAGGACAGGTACAAACTCGAGCTGAATAAGACCAGGAAAGACCACTGGAACAGCCATGTAGCAGCACAAACACAACTAAACATTTGGGGGGAACCATACAAAATAGTGACAGAAAAAGTAAAGAGCCCACTGGTTCTGGGAACGTTGCGACAGGAAGACGGCGCGATGACTAAGGGCTGGAGACGCACAGCGGAGTTCCTGCTAAGCAAACTCCTGCCTGATGACATCGCTGACACTGACACACCAGAACAAGCAGCACTGAGACGCGAACTCGACACAGCATACATTACACCAACTGTCGTCTGTCCTTTTGCACAGGAAGAAGTCGCGATAGCGATTTCAGAACTAAAAAACAAAAAGGCGCCAGGACCAGACGGTATCCACTCTGAGGTACTAAAACAAATTGCACCGCAGATCACCCCATATCTCACAACATTGCTAAACGACGCATTAAGGCTGGGTCGAGTGCCTGCAGTGTGGAAGTCCTCGAAGGCGGTCATCATCAAAAAAGCCCCAGACAAAGACCCCTCAGATCCCAAGTCATACAGACCGATATGCCTCATCAACACACTGGGTAAAATACAAGAGAAACTACTTTGTAAACGATTACGAGCACATAGAACACTACGGGGACTAACACCACACCAATACGGCTTCAGGGAAGGGAAATCTATAGACGACGCAATAAACAGAGCACTCCAAATAGTACATAACACACCTAACAAATACACACTTGCCATTATGATAGATATATCAGGTGCTTTCGATAACCTGTGGTGGCCGGCCTTGTTCAAGAGGCTCAGACACCTGCAGGTGCCGGAATCCCTGTACAATAGCTTCATCGACTATTGCAAAGACAGGACAGTCGTTTGGCACATGGACAATCAGAAAGTAATCAAACGTATTACAAAAGGCTGTCCACAAGGGTCGATCTGCGGCCCCATCTTCTGGGACATAGTGATTGAACCGCTCCTACAGTTACTAGAGGAGCACACTTTGACAGATGGAGTTGTCGCCTATGCTGACGATCTACTCGTGGTTGTATCAGCAAATAACCGGGCCCAGCTAGAAGAAAGAGCCAGTGGAACACTTCATACAATAACCAAATGGTGTGCTAAGAACAAACTAAAGATAGCAGAAACCAAAACAACATACACACTGTTAAAGGGCATCCTACGCAGGAACCCAACAGTCAAAATAGGGGACACAAACATAAAAAGACTCGCGGTTACACGCTATCTAGGAGTATACATTGACGAACGTTTGAACTTCCACGAACACATGCGAATATGCACAAACAAAGCAGAAAAGCTACTACACAAACTGGCAAGGCTAAATTCGGAACAATTTAGACTACCCCTGTCAGTCACACGAACATACCATTGTGCTCTCTTCGAGTCAGTACTATGCTTTGCTGCCAGTACATGGGCTCACAGATTGAGTGTCTCAACCAACAGAACCATCGTACGTAGAGGACAAAGAAGTGTTTTACTTCGATTAACTGGGGCCTTCAACACAACGTCAATTGATGCACTATGTGTGGTCATGGGAATCTTCCCAATAGACATCACAATCAGGTACCGTGCAGCAATGTACTGGCTTAGGATGGGGAGAATAGACCAGGTTCGGCAGATCACTGGTGTACCGATTGAGTCAACACGCCAACTTAAAACATGGCGAGTGGATACCTGGCAGAGCGAGTGGGACAACAGCGATAAGGGCCGCCGAGTATACAACTTCTTCCCTGACATCCGGGAAAGACTAAAACTGAAACATATCGATCCCAGCCGCGGTATGGTACACTTCATCACAGGACACGGCCCCTATCCCACGCACCTGAACCGCGTGAGTCTGCAGCAGACTAATAGATGCACATGCGGGGAAGAAGGTTCCCCTGAACACATCGTCTTTTTCTGCGGACAACGCACGATCACAAGACACACAGTACACGTAGACCACTTGAACACACAAAATGAACTACATGCCATAGTACGCGATCCTGAAAGGTGGACTGAACTTAATACACTGACTGACGAAATCTCAAAGATTCAACATGCTGAATATTTACGCAACAGACCATACAGAAGGCAAGTCGGCACAACCAGACAACAGGATGCCCAGGGGATCACAGACATTACTGATACATCGAGTGAAGAAGAAGAAGACACAGATGCAGACCAAGGCACCAACACAGATATTGAGGCGTCCAGCGCGTATGACCCATAGTGTCAACTAAAGTGGCCTCAAAGACTTTTCCCGAAAGACCGACAAATGGTGCATATGTCACATAAATTCTGGAAAACTGATTGCACCTAAATGTAAATATGTATATAGTTAATAGTACCTCCATGTCTAACATGAGCTTAAAGCTAGGCACCTCTTCAAGGGACCTACGCCTTCTGGTAAGAGGCAGCGCACGGCCTGGATGGAAGGATCTTAATTGTGGTCCCTCTTGACTGAGCCCAACCCGACGGATACATATTGTAGATCGGGGAAAACCACCTTTCAGGCTGTGTTGCTGGCGGGGCCGGGAGGTGCTAACTAACGCATTATGCAGTATCATAAGCCTTATTGCTTCAACACAAATTGTCAGTTTTAATGCACCTGTACAACCGCTACCATAACCACTATTTTACCAATACCATCGAAGCCAAAGCTTAAAGGTAGGCACCTCCTCAAGGGACCTACGCCTCCTGGTAAGAGGCGGCACACGGCCTGGATGGAAGGATCTTAATTATAGTTCCTCTTGACTGAGCCCAACCCGACAGATACATCTTGTAGATCGGGGAAAACCACCGTTCAGGCCGTGTTGTCGGCGGGGCCGGGAGGTGCTAACAACCGAACAGTCTTTATTAGGAGCCATGCAAGCCCGAAATAAACAGCCACATTCCATCTCACCTCTATTACCATTACCATAACAACTTTCCACCAATAACTTCTGAGCCAGATCATAAAGCTGGGCATCATTTGTTATTCATCACAAGGTAACTTTGCAGACTAGACATGGAGGGTTAGTTGGCTAATGTACCTCAACCTTCCATAGTTAAGTAAGTACTTAGAATGGCAGACATTAGAAGGAATGGTGAGCGACGTCAAGCGACTTGAGGATCATTCCAAGACCCTGGACGCCGCCCACAACCAGGTGACGGGCCCATACTACACCATTCCTTTCCCTATTCCTTTCCCTTTTCTCTACTTCTTCCAAACATCCATTAATTATTAAGTTTTTGTATTATTATTTTCTTAATTCTTTCGTATACTTGTCTGTCTGTCTGTATCCTACTTATTTTATATTTTATATTAGTTTTAAGATTTTAATATGCTGCACAATAACAAAAAAAAAAAAAAAAAAGAGATAAGAACCATACAAAGCCCGCCTCCACGTGGCGGGACACGGGCAACGGTGTGGGTGGGGACGGGAGCCGGGGTGATGGCACAATCAGCCACTCCGGACCCCGGACCCAGCCACAGCGGCCAAGAGGCTATATAAGACCCACCATAAGAAATTAGGCGGTGGGTCATTAAATATAAAGCAGCAAGTGAAAGTCCAAACATGTGCAAGTGCGAGGAGACTAGGTCTGATGTGTCAGGTGTGACAGCGGTGGATGGACTCCCTGACCGCTGAAAATCGTGAAACTCCGCCGAGCCGCCTTCTGATGACCTCATCCTCCCTAGCCAGCGACTAACTGAACTTCTGTCAACAGCAGATACTCCACAGACTTTGTACAAGCGTTTGTGAATGTTACCCACAGTTTCTTTCTCTGCAGTGACAAAACAAAATGACGGCACCTTGCTCGTAACGTACATCACCGACAGACGCCATTTTGAAGTTGTTGCAGCTACGCTGTATGTCGGAAGTGAAGGAAACTTGGCGCACTCACTCAGGAGGCTTTAAATGATACATACATAACGTTTCGCATTCGCAGCGTTGGTTTCGTCAGAGAAAAAAATGTGATGCATTGCATTCCGGACAACCTCCGTAATTGCTGAAAACGCTTCAGCTGCCTCCCTTGCGGTCATTTGTTAGACATAACTTTCACAGCCATTTTCATGCACAATTAATTCTATTTTCTCTCTTAGTTTTTTTCATTTTTCGCCTCCTTTCCTCTAGAGACTCCCAACCGAATTCCTGAAGCATTTCCGTAACACTCGCATGATGATCAAACCTACCAGTAACAAATCTAGCAGCTCGCCTCTGAATTTGCTTCTATGTCCTCCCTCAATAGGACCTGATAGGGATCCCCAACGCTCCAGCGGTACTCAAGAATAGGTCGTATTAGTGTTTTATAAGCGGTCTCCTTCACAGATGAGCCACATCTTCTCAAAATTCTACCAATGAACCGAAGACCTTCCCCACAACTGCCATTACATGCTTGTCTCACTTCATACCGCTCTGCAATGTTACGCCCAGATATTTAATCGACGTGACTGTGACAAGCGCTAAACTACTAATGGAGTATTCAAACATTACAGGATTCTTTTTCCTATTCATCTGCATTAATTTACATTTATCTATATTTAGAGTTAGCTGCCATTCTTCACACCAGTCATAAATCCTGTCCAAAGCACCTTTTATCCTCCTACAGTCACTCAACGACGACACCTTCCCGTACACCACAGCATCATAAGCAAACAGCCGCACATTGCTATCCACCCTATCCAAAAGATCATTTATGTAGATAGAAAACAACAGCGGACCTACCACGCTTCCCTGAGGCACTCCAGATGATACCCTCACATCCGGTGAACACTCACCATCGAGGACAACGTACTGGGTTCTATTACTTAAGAAATTACTTAAGAAGTCTTCGAGCCACTCACATACTTGGGAACGAATCCCATATGCTCGTACCTTAGTTAGGAGTCTGCATTGGGGCTCCGAGTCAAACGATTTCCGCAATCCAAGGAATATGGTATCCGTCTGATACCCTTCATCCATGGTTCGCAAGATATCATGTGAAAAACGGGCGAGTTGCGTTTCGCGGGAGGGATGCTTTCTACAGCCGTGCTGATGCATGGAAAGCAACTTCCCTGTATCAAGGAAATTCATTATATTCGAACTAAGAATATGTTCGAGAATCCTGCAACAAACCTATGTTAAGGATATTGGTCGGTAATTTTGAGGATCCGTCCTTCTACCCTTCTTATATATAGGCGTAACCTGCGCTTTTTTGCAGTCGCTCGGTACTTTACGTTGGGCAAGAGATTTGCGACAAATGCAAGCTAAGTAAGGAGCCAATGCAGTACACTACTCTCTGTAAAACGGAATTGGAATCCCATCAGGACCTGACGTTTTATTTATTTTCAATCCATTCAGCTGCTTCACAACCCCAGGGATGTCTATCACTATGTCCTCCATACGGGAATCTGTACGAGACTCAAACGACGGTATGTTTGTACGATCCTCCTGCGTGAAAGATTTCTCAAATGCTAAATTTAAAATTTCAGCTTTCGTTTTGCTGTCTTCGGTTGCCTGGCCAGACTGATCAGCGAGTGACTGGATGGAAGCCTTCGACCCGCTTACCGATTTTACGTAAGACCAGAATTTCCTTGGGTTTTCAGCAAGATCTTTTGCTAAGGTATAACGGTGGTAGTGGTTGAATGCTTCGCTCATCGCTCTTCTTACAACAGTACTAATCTGTACTAACTTTTGCCTGTCCTAATTCTCCCGATCTTTCTAGTACCGCGAGTGCAACTGCCTTTGCTTCCTGAGCATTCTCCGAATTGCGCTATTAAACCACGGTGGGTCTTTTACGTCCGTAACCCACATTTTCGGCACATGCTTGTCCAATGCGTGATTTACAGTGTGTTTAAAATTTGCCCATAATTTTTCCACGTCCAAATGAAGTCGATTCATTTTCTAAGTGGGACGCTAACAAATGCTTATCTGCTCTTTCTAGTAAGAATACTCTCCTAGCTTTCTTGACCGACTTTTTAACTTTCGTAACCATAGTCGTGATGACAACATCACGATCACTAATCCCTGTCTCAACACTGACACCGTCGATGAGGTCTGGTCTGTTCGTGGCTACCAGATCTAAAACACTTCCATTACGCGTTGGCAGTCGATTTAGCTGTTCAGGACAGTTTTCGGATAATGTGTTCAAAAGTAATTCACATGACGGCTTGTCGGTACCACCTGTAATGAACCCATAGATATCCCAGTCTCTACTAGGTAGTTTGAAGTCGCCTCCGACTAGTATAGCATGATCCGGTTAATTCTGCGATACAGAATGTAGACTCCCTTTGAATGCCGGTAATAACACCTCACAATTAACTTTATTTCCCCTAGCCCTATTAAACGTGTCCAGGTAGCTTCAGAATCACGATCTACTTCGACCTCTTTTTTTTTGTCATCAGTTAACTGACTGGTTTGATGCAGCCCGCCACCAGTTCCTTTCCTGTGCTAACCTCTTCATCTCAGAGGAGTAGCACTTGCAACCTACGTCCTCAATTATTTGCTTGACGTATTCCAATCTCTGTCTTCCTCTACAGTTTTTGCCCTCTACAGTTCCCTCTAGTACCATGGAAGTCATTCCCTCATGTCTTAGCAGATGTCCTATCATCCTGTCCCTTCTCCTTATCAGTGTTTTCCACATATTCCTTTCCTCTCCGATTCTGCGTAGACCTCCTCATTCCTTATCATTCCACCTAATTTTCAACATTCGTCTATAGCACCTCATCTCAAATGCTTCGATTCTCTTCTGTTCCGGTTATCCCACAGTCCATGTTTCACTACCATACAATGCTGTACTCCAGACGTACATCCTCAGAAATTTCTTCCTCAAATTAAGGCCGGTATTTGACATTAGTAGACTTCTCTTGGCCAGAAATGCCTTTTTTTTCCATAGCGAGTCTGCTTTTGATGTCCCCCTTGCTCCGTCCGCCATTGGTTATTTTACTGCCTAGGTAGCAGAATTCCTTAACTTCATTGACTTCGTGACCATCAATCCTGATGTTAAGTTTCTCGCTGTTCTCATTTCTACTACTTCTCATTACCTTTGTCTCTCCGATTTACTCTCAAACCATACTGTGTACTCATAAGACTGTTCATTCCGTTCAGCAGATCATTTAATTCTTCTTCGCTTTCAATCAGGATAGCAATGTCATCAGCGAAAGGTATCATTGATATCCTTTCATCTTGTATTTTAATTCCACTCCTGAACCTTTCTTTTATTTCCATCATTCCTTCCTCGATGTACATATTGAAGACTAGGGGTGAAAGGCTATAGCCTTGTCTTACACCCTTATTAATACGAGCACTTCGTTCTTGATCGTCCACTCTTATTATTCCCTCTTGGTTGTTGTACATATTGTATATGACACGTCTCTCCATATAGCTTACCCCTACTTTTTTCAGTATCTCGAACAGCTTGCACCATTTTATATTGTCGAACGCTTTTTCCAGGTCGACAAATCCTATGAACGTGTCTAGAATTTTCTTTAGCCTTGCTTCCATTATTAGCCGTAACGTCAGAATTGCCTCTCTCGTGCCTTTACTTTTCCTGAAGCAAACTGATCGTCACCTAGCGCATTATCAATTTTCTTTTCCATTCTTCTGTATATTATTCTTGTAAGCAGCTTCGATGCATGAGCTGTTAAGCTGATTGTGCGATAATTCTCGCACTTGTCAGCTCTTGCCGTCTTCGGAATTGTGTGGATGATGCTTTTCCGAAAGTCAGATGGTATATCGCCAGACTCATACACTCCTGGAAATGGAAAAAAGAACACATTGACACCGGTGTGTCAGACCCACCATACTTATCCGGACACTGCGAGAGGGCTGTACAAGCAATGATCACACGCACGGCACAGCGGACACACCAGGAACCGCGGTGTTGGCCGTCGAATAGCGCTAGCTGCGCAGCATTTGTGCACCGCCGCCGTCAGTGTCAGCCAGTTTGCCGTGGCATACGGAGCTCCATCTCAGTCTTTAACACTGGTAGCATGCCGCGACAGCGTGGACGTGAACCGTATGTGCAGTTGACGGACTTTGAGCGAGGGCGTATAGTGAGCATGCGGGAGGCCGGGTGGACGTACCGCCGAACTGCTCAACACGTGGGGCGTGAGATCTCCACAGTACATCGATGTTGTCGCCAGTGGTCGGCGGAAGGTGCACGTGCCCGTCGACCTGGGACCGGACCGCAGCGACAAACGGATGCACGCCAAGACCGTAGGATCCTACGCAGTGCCGTAGGGGACCGCACCGCCACTTCCCAGCAAATTAGGGACACTGTTGCTCCTGGGGTATCGGCGAGGACCATTCGCAACCGTCTTCATGAAGCTGGGCTACGGTCCCGCACACCGTTAGGCCGTCTTCCGCTCACGCCCCAACATCGTGCAGCCAGCCTCCAGTGGTGTCGCGACAGGCGTGAATGGAGGGACGAATGGAGACGTGTCGTCTTCAGCGATGAGAGTCGCTTCTGCCTTGGTGCCAATGATGGTCGTATGCGTGTTTGGCGCCGTGCAGGTGAGCGCCACAATCAGGACTGCATACGATCGAGGCATACAGGGCCAACACCCGGCATCATGGTGTGGGGAGCGATCTCCTACACTGGCCGTACACCTCTGGTGATCGTCGAGGGGACACTGAATAGTGCACGGTACATCCAAACCGTCATCGAACCCATCGTTCTACCATTCCTAGACCGGCAAGGGAACTTGCTGTTCCAACAGGACAATGCACGTCCGCATGTATCCCGTGCCACCCAACGTGCTCTAGAAGGTGTAAGTCAACTACCCTGGCCAGCAAGATCTCCGGATCTGTCCGCCATTGAGCATGTTTGGGACTGGATGAAGCATCGTCTCACGCGGTCTGCACGTCCAGCACGAACGCTGGTCCAACTGAGGCGCCACGTGGAAATGGCATGGCAAGCCGTTCCACAGGACTACATCCAGCATCTCTACGATCGTCTCCATGGGAGAATAGCAGCCTGCATTGCTGCGAAAGGTGGATATACACTGTACTAGTGCCGACATTGTGCATCCTCTGTTGCATGTGTCTATGTGCCTGTGGTTCTGTCAGTGTGATCATGTGATGTATCTGACCCCAGGAATGTGTCAATAAAGTTTCCCCTTCCTGGGACAATAAATTCACGGTGTTCTTATTTCATTTTCCAGGAGTGTATATTCTACACACCAACGTGAATAGTCGTTTTCTTGCCACTTCCCCTAATGATTTTAGAAATTCTGATGCAATGTTATCTATCCCTTCTGCCTTATTTGACCGTAAGTCCTCCAAAGCTCTTTTAAATCCCTATTCTAATACTGGATCCCCAATCTCTTCTAAATCGACTCCTGTTTCTTCTTCTATCACATCAGACAAATCTTCACCTTCACAGAGGCTTTCAATGTATTCTTTCCACCTATCTGCTCTCTCCTCTGCATTTAACAGTGGACTTCCCGTTGCACTCTTAATGTTACCACCGTTGCTTTTAATGTCACCAAAGGTTGGTTTGACTTCGACCTCAGTAGACAATATTTTTGTCAACTGCAATGAAGACATCACCACCTACGGTGTCTAATCTGTCTTTCCGATACACGTTCCAACCCTCACTAAATATTTCAGGACTTCCTATCTCAGGGTTCAGCCAGGTCTCAGTCCGGAGAAAATTCGTCAAGTGAACCGTAGTCACGTGTTAGGTAAAATTTGTTTTATGTAGTCAAGACACTCAGAAACATCTCAATATGTCACGTTTGTTAGTTTCCAGTGATTGACAAAACGTGTAGCCTGCATTATTGTTGTCTCCACTTTTTTATTCGCAATGATGAACTGTCAGCCCTGCTTCAGGTATCGATCCTCTGCAGGAGAGTACGACAATGTCAAAGGCATTGTGTAATCCTCCGTCCTCTTTGCAGCCTCCACACATGGATGTGTCCAACATGGTAACGCTGCACGCACGAACGAGACACCTCAAAAGACAACGTTGTGTCGCTCTTGTGTCCAGCGATGTCACGGGCATCACTGTCGGCTCTCATCAAGAGAAACCGAAGCAACGGTCACCATGCTGACACATCGTAGACTCCAGAGGCCTTTACACAACCTAGGTGATGTTATTCTTGGTGCAACCGAGTCCATTCCCTGATCCAAGACACTTCATGTGGCTGTATAATCTTTCATGTCCTCTTGGCCATTAGTCACGCGAGATCCGAAAGACCTACCTGAGTCTGAAAGAAGTACCTGAAACCATCGATTCCATATCTGCTTTAGAGTCATACCAACCTGACCGACATGTCAGTAATATCGAGTCTCGATAGGCCTAATCCTGCCGCTGTCCAATTTCGACGCAGAAGTTTTTTCTTCCTACATGAGGCGTAACATAACAACATTCGAAAGCGATTTATCAAGGACAAGCCCACTGCGCAATTTCTGTTTATATGTAGAACAGGCGCGGCTCGTGGTTTCCATACTGGAGAAGGTTGCGACATTTTCGATCGGAACTTACCTAGACCTCGGTCTACGCTACAGATCAGTCTCAGGAGGGGTGGATGAATATCACACTCTAGCCAAACGTTTACATACTGTCTCTTCTTTCCGTTTGATAATGAACTACAAAAAACATCAAAAGCTAAATCCAAGAAAAAGCGTATAGGTAGCTTATTTACCCTCCAACGACACATTTCCTGAAAGTTTGCCACAACAAATCGTATTAAAAGGCGCATTTTGGACAAACCTTTAATGAGGTTTATGTTAGCTTCGGTGCAAGCCTAATATTTTTTTGTATTTTCGTTTCTAAACTTCAGAAATTTCATTTTTTTGTGCCCAAACTGTAGTGTTTATGAGTTAGCGTGACAAAACAGTGATTTTTCAAAGATTTCACGGTCCTTGTGTTGTGACTGCCTGACAGGAGCAATCCGACCAACCCATCATGCAAATTTACATACTGTATTTGTCGTGTTTATACTTGTGTACTACAAAAATATGGATTTTAAATAATATAGCGAACACAACCATCGAGATGCATTGTGCACTGTTCTGCTAAAATTTCATATGTACCCTTGCCTGGTTTTACACTGGTTTTGTGCTTGATTCATGATTACATCGGGTCTGGGCACACCAGGTTTCTTGACTTCCATCCTAACCGAATATTCCAAAGGTTTTGCTGATAAATTGCTCATTAATTCACACTGTGTTGTATTTGAACTCGCAGTATCCTGCTTTTATTCGAAAGATGTAAAACTCACTAAAATCGTGCACAAGACGTTCACAAAAAGATAGTTACTAATAACGCACTTCACCCGCAATCAGCAAGTAACGAAACAAAAGTAACGGGATATATTTCGCGTGAGAGTATATTTTGCGTGCTTTTTCTTCTAATCATTTGTGAAACTCTCGCAAGGTGGTGATACTTACGTTACCTTACTCTGGTACACTCTGACGAGACATCTACAAACTTATTCCTACGTTGGATGGTTCGAATGGCTCTGAGCACTATGGGACTTAACAAATGAGGTCATCAGTCCCCTAGAACTTAGAACTACTTAAACCTAACTAAGCTAAAGACATCACACACATCCTTGCCCGAGGCAGGATTCGAACCTGCGACCGTAGCGGTCGCGCGGTTCCAGGCTAAAGTGTCTAGAATCGCTCGGCCACAACGGCCGGCTCTACTATGGATAGATTAGCCAATTGCAGAAACAAACAAAAACTGGCTTAAACTCTAACAAAACAATAATAATAAACATCGATTAAAGACGCAACAAAGCATAATAGAGATATGTAGGCAGGGATTCGATAGCGAAGATTCGACAACTCTCTTCATTCCGTGTCTATGTAAGCAGTGGAACGTGAAAATTGTATGTAGGTTGGTGCAAAACACTTAGGCTGAAACTCCAGAGACCTCGGTACGGCCATAAAAGCTGTACTCCGAGGAAACCACACCCCCAAACCTCTGCTACATGGAGCCAAGCGAGATGTCCTGGCGCAGCCTTAATTCTATCTACTACCTCTTTGAAAAACATCGCGTGATAACACATATCAACAGTTTCAGAAACATTGAACAGCGTTATTAGGAAATATGCTAAATGCGAGCAGATAATTTAAATCCTGAATTATGTTATTGAGAAATTTATATTAATAAATGTTTTGGGACGGCTACGCCTCAGAGCCTTTAATTTCACTACTGGCCATTAAAATTGCTACACCATGAAGATGACGTGCTACAGACGTGTAATTTAACCGGCAGGAAGAAGATGCTGTGATATGCAAATGATTAGCTTTTCAGAGCATTCACACACAGTTGGCGCCGGTGGCGACACCTACAACGTGCTGACATGAGGAAAGTTTCCAACCGATTTCTCATACACAAACATCAGTTGACAGGCTTTTTTTTTTTTAAAAAAAAAAAGAACACTTTATTGACCAGTTGTTACAATGATGCAATTTACCCTACTACCTAAATACATTAGTAGGTCCTATTTTTTAACTTTTACAATTTCTAACTACAGCTATTGTATCAAACACTACAGGTATCTACAATGATTCTTTACCACTATGGGGTTAGTCTACTATGCTAACTACATTGTTATTTTGGTGTTACCCTAACTCTTTCTGCTGTTAATTATGATACTACTTTAAGATATTTGTTATTGATATTACTTAGACTACACTACCTGCAGCGTTACAAGTGTGCCAGGTTGATATAAACCTAATTATTGGCCTTTCCCACTAAGCTAATCCTAGTGGGAGTGCCCCTGGCACTGGGCTGGCCGGTGACTTGATAGGCTTTGCCTGGTGAAACGTTGTTGTGATGCCTCGTGTAAGGAGGAGAAATGCGTTTCCGACTTTGATAAAGGTTGGATTGTAGCCTATCGCAATTGCGGTTTATCGTATCGCGACATTGCTGCTCGCGTTGGTCGAGATCCAATGACTGTTAGCAGAATATGCAATCGGTGGCTTCAGGAGGGTAATACGGAACGCCGTATTACTAGAAATCGAGATGACAGCCATCTTATCCGCATGGCTGTAACGGATCGTGCATCCACGTCTATATCCCTGACTCAACAGATGGGGACGTTTGCAAGACAATAACCATCTGTACGAACAGTTCTACGACGTTTGCAGCAGCAGGGACTATCAGCTCGGAGACAATGGCTGCGGTTACCCTTGACGCTGCATCACAGATAGGAGCGCCTGCGATGGTGTACTCAACGACGAACCTGGGTGCACGAATAGCAAAACGTCATGTTTTCGGATGAATCCAGATTCTGTTTACAGCATTATGATGGTGTCATCCGTGTTTGGCGACATCGCGGTGAACGCACATTAGAAGCGTGTATTCGTCATCGCCATACTGGCGTATCACCCAGCGTGATGGTATGCGGTGCCATTGGTTACACGTTTCCGTCACCTCTTGTTCGCATTGACGGCACTTTGAACAGTGGACGTTACATTTCTAATGTGTTACGATCGGTGGCGTTACCCTTCATTCGACCCCTGCGAAACCCTACATTTCAGCAGGATAATGCACGACCGCATGTTGTAGGTCCTGTAGGGGACTTTCTGGATACAGAAAATTTTCGACTGCTGCCCTGGCCAGCACATTCTCCAGATCTCTCACCAATTGAAAACGCCTGTTCAAGGTGGCCGAGCAATTGGCTCGTCAGAATACGCCAGTGATATCGTGTTGAAGCTACATGGGCAGCTATAACTGTACACGGCATCCAAGCTCTGTTTAACTCAAAGCTCAGGCGTATCAAGGCCGTTATTACTGCCAGAGGTGGTTGTTCTGGGTACTGTTTCTCAGGATCTATGCACACAAATTGCTTGAAAATGTAATCACATTTTAGTTCTAATATAATATATTTGTCCAGTGAATACCCGTTTATCATCTGCATTTCTTCGTGGTGTAGCAACTTTAATGGCCAGTAGTGTATGAGCCGCGTCTGATACAGAATGTAGATGCCGTTACTCCTACTTACTTTTCTTCATGGCAGTTTCGCGTTTGTCGTACCCCATCATCATGGTGGGACATTTTAAGGAGCGGCAGTGTAGTTTATGAATATTCTTAATGTAGTCGAGAAAACCATATTTTGTGTCACTGTGTGCGTTCGTTAAGTTTTTGCTGCTTTAGACTTTATTCCTGTGAAGAATGCCAATACTGTCTGGTTTCTTCACTAGCTGCAAAAAATACAGTACATGGTACCCACTTTATCTATGCCCACACGAAGTGGTAAAATCTCTGCTCCATCGTACCATCCCAGCTTAGAGCCAGTGAAGGGACTTTTCAGAAAGCCCCGTTTGCGTGGGAGTGCGCCAGTCGGAGATATTCTGCGCCGGCCAAGACCTCTCGCCCGTAACCTACTCAACAGAAAAGTCGCCGAGGAAGGCGGACGGTTGAGTGTGGGGTCAGCGGCGCGCGGCTGGCCATAAACGTCCCCTGCGGAATTTACGCCGCGGTGTGCCGCCAGTGGGGGTCTGCTCGGAGCTACTTGAGCTGCGGCCAGGTCAGCATGGAGGCGCCGCTCCTGTCTGCGGCTTTCCGTGCCATTGGCTCCCTCCCATCTCCTGCTGACTGCGTCAAATGGAAACGCATTAAACTCCCCTGAAAAACTGAAAAAAATTTGCTCCATTGTCAGCAGTTCCTCTATGTATGTCGCTACTTGACGCTGGAAAGTACGGACATTCGGAAGCACTTGTCTAAAAATGTAATATATGTACATTACGAACGCTGTTGGCTAATTTAGTGCCGCCTCTTTCTTCTCTGATATGAGAGCTGTTTAACCTCTTATGAAGCAACACCACAACAAGATAATACAGGGCGTTAGGGACATAAGTGCAGTATTTCTACTGGTAATTCATGGATACAGTACTAAATAACGTTACATTAGCATTTTATTCATTTACAGACTAATCATTATGGATATCACGAGTAGTATGTTTTTAGACTGTGTCATTACCTCCAAGTACGAATGCCACAAGCAAGCCATTACTGTTTATTTTCCCCTGGGCAGCAGGTGAGTTATTGAGATGTGCGCTCGTGGACGCAGAACGTATAGTCTACAATGATAGGCATAGCTCGAGGAACAGTTAAGACCATGCAGAAAAATGAGATAGTTAATTCCACTGAACAACAAACTTGAAGTGAAAATGTGTAAATTGCATGATTTTGAGTTAGTTATATTTATTTCAGTATAAAATGAGAGAAAATCTTCATCTTCATAAATATTTAGCTCTAGTTTTTTTTAAGTAATCTACATTTTTGTATAAATAACTCACTAACCAAATATGCATTCACGTTTCAGGAGTAAGCATAACAAATTTTAAGTTAATAATTACTTGTATTATGTGTTATGCATTGATAAATTTTAGTGCCATTCTGGAAGTACAAAAGTAGAATATTAAGAAAAAATGAACATAATATTACATGAATGAAAATTCTTTGTGAGCCCACTTTGTACCAGAAGTATGTAAAGCACAAAAGAAAATACGTAAATTAACTGGTCAAAAATGTGTATAAAGGATTACAAATGTTAAATGTCCATATGTACAGTATATACAATTACGTATTTTGTTCAGAGATAAATTCAGAAGATGACCGTTTTCGTTTCGCTTGACGTTGATACACATACTCGGAAACATCCCCTATTACAGTCCAGTTGTAATCTGCTAAAATTGTAGGGCTCCACTTTCCGGCATACATCGTCCGGCATACATCTATCTTGATGAAATCGCTCCCCATGTTCATCACTCACTACACCAAAAGCTTTGGGAAAGAAATCAAGATGGCTACGTAAGAAATGCATTTTCAATGACATGTTGCAACCAAGTTTTTCATAAGATGACAATATGTTATCTATAATCTCCTTTTAATTTATTGCTCGTTTGGTCCCTAAGAACAGACTGTCTTAAACCATTTCCATGCATGTTTCTCATCACCTTGTATGGTTCCATCAGAAGTGAAAATCCCTCGAATTTGTGGGCCTACAAAGACGCCCTCCTTTAAATTTTCCTCACTTAAGTAAGGGATTTCTTGCGTTAAGTAGTTGAACGTGTCATCAACTTTGTTCATTGACTTAACAAAGTTTTCAAGAGACCCAACTTGATGTGCAAGGGCGGGAGCAGTATATTTTTAAGGTCTACTAGAGGTTCACTCTTAATGTTCTTTATACTTGGTTGAAGAGATTTTCTGGTGGGCCATTCATGTTTACTGTAATAAGATATACGAGCTCGGCTATCCCATTCACAGAGAAAGCAGCAATATTTAGTACAACCCTAACTGCATACCTAATAGCAGTGCAACCACTTTCAAGTCACCAAAAATCTGCCATTGAGAGTCATTATACTTCATGGCTTCTAGTAAAATTTTCATGTTTTGGCATGAATTTTTCATATTCACACTATGCCGAACTGGAATAGAAGGAAACTCATTACCAACATGTAAAAGCACTGCTTTTAAGCTCAACTTCGACGAATCAATAAATAGTCTCCCCTCATCAGGGTTGTAATTAATTCTGAGAGCCTTCATTAGACCATTTATGCCTACATATGCCAAGGGACGGTCTTGGATGTTAGAAAAAGGAGTGAATTGTTGCTCTCTTCTGCGGTAGAATGAAACATTTACATTGCTTTCCAGAAAATTGCGCTGCTGCAATCTTGATTCTAAAATCTCAGCCTTTGCTTTAGAGATCTCCAAATCGCCAATGAGATCACGTAACTCATTTTGAGACAATTTTTGTGGATCATCAGTTTATGATATATATGGAAGAGACTTTGGATCTTGTGTTGTACATGGATCAGGACATTTAGTATCCCCATCAGAAGTAATCTCGTACTCTGTCGGTGGTTCAGATATTGGCAATCCTTCCCCACGTAGAACTGGACGTATGGCAGATACAATGTTTGTATAGATCACTGTCCGCTTCTTCTTCTTAGGTATTCTCTTCTTGATAGGAGGAACCATACAAAAGTAGCAGTCACTGACACGATAATTTGGCTCAAGTCAGAGGGCATTGAACGTCCTTTCCCACGCATCCAATTCCTGAGGTTGCTGGCACAAGTGTTGCACATCACATGTGGAGTCTAGGGTTTATCTGATCACTCATTTTGCACCAAAAATAACAACTGTAAGCTTTTTTAATCAATAGAGTTATTTGCTGGTTTCGTTAAGCAAATGCCACTTCTCTAAATACATAGAAAAATGTGTCAGCATTGTTAACACAAATTCGTGGCATTTTTGTTCACTTCAATATCAGTCAACTTGAACAACTGCAAGTTAATCTAGAAACAAATGTGCAAAAATTATTACATGCCCTAATAAAGTCCCTGAAGTTGAAGAGGAGGGAGACAAAAAGATCGCTAAATTTGGTATCAAAATGTTTATATCCAAAATATTGCTCACATGTAAGAGCAGGTACAATAATATAATCCATTGTTACTAGTTATTACGACTTTGACAAATCATTATAATGTTTCATTTTAAACTTAAAACAAAAATCTTTATATAATTTGCAACGTGACAACTAACCGTGGAGACATTTTGTGGACTTCTCATTTAGGTGTGGGTTGTACGACAGGACCTGTTAGGAGGATAGTTGTTGCTTTTCTGTCCTACAGCTCCTGTAAGCTACCGTCTGTAGTAAATGGATTATCAAGTTCGTGTGGTCGACTAAATTACTGGCCCCTTGAATTTATTGCCGGGTATTAATAATTTCTAGTGGAAGGTTTTGACCAACCAGTAAAAATTAGCACGCAACGCATAACGCAATATTTCTTTTTTGAACTACAACAGAAGGTACCTACACAGGGCTTACTGGGCAATATATATAGCTTTCATTTTCTTGATTTCGTGAACCAGTATTCGACTGAGGTACTGATTTTGAGCTATTCTTTAAGATGATGGAGCCAATAATTCGCAAAAGATATGGCTTAAAAGATATTTATTCAGCATCAATGGCTTTTAAACTAATGGACTTATTTCTGTTGCAATGAACATGATCACATTTGGTCTCGTTAGTTAACGTCGTTCAGTTCCGCCACGTAATTATGGAATGGGAGACTGGAGCGTAAACCCATGCTTATTGTATTAAATTACTATGGGGCACGCAAAACAAGTTGCGCAAAGACGCTACAAGTAAACTAGGTCAGGATGCGAGAGAATTTCAGAAGTCTTTGTCAAGTCAAAGGGCATTAAAATCAGATCCTCTGCTAAATGCACGATGTTAAACCGTGTATATTCCGTAATGCACAACAGTGCCAACAAATCAAATAGTTATGGGAGAGAACACGGAACACTTCACACGTAGCCAAGTTTCAGTGCGCAACAAAAATCCAGAAAAATACGGAAACACAAGATTATTCTTTCGCTATTTACACTTGCGCAGCATCGTATGGTTATCCATCGTTTACAATACATTTTCAGTCTGAAACTACACAGAATCAATGTGACGGTTGCTCCGACCAACCACGTGGCGCGAAAACATGTCCACAAAGTGGTACATATAAAATAAATAAAAATCCACCAAAATATTACTCAAAGTGTAAGAGCACATTAAAACATTTAATGAGTGGATTTTCGTTAAGCGAAGAGCCATAATAATGACCGTGAGCTTAAAGGCCCATGGTGCTAGCGTGACCAAATTCCAAATGTAAAGTTCAACTGAAATGTGAACAAACTAAACTCCCTTGTGGGGGTTTAGCTGTTATCTTGCACCTGATTTGAAAAACTGGACTCCATTACGCAACAGATTTCACACAATCTAATACCTTTGTTACTATACCAAATCGAGAGCTGTGTCTCCACGTCTGTTCAGTGCCGGGTCCAAGGAGCAAGAGAAGACCGATCTTGGTTCAAAAGGTGGTGGGGGGAAGATCCGCCAACCTAACAGAGCCGAACCACGACACCTTTGACCTGACTTCCCCACCATCTTTGCTAAACTTGCTCACTTTTAGTGGGTTGGTACTATCCTACCACAGAACCATTCTACACGTGCACAGCCACGACCTCTGGGTTGGGTTGTTTGGGGAAGGAGACCAGACAGCGAGGTCATCGGTCTCATCGGATTAGGGAAGGATAGGGAACGAAGTCGGCCGTGCCCTTTCAAAGGAACCATCCCGGCATTTTCCTGGAGCGATTTATAGAAATCATGGAAAGCCTAAATCAGGATGGCCGGACGCAAGAGTGAACCGTAGTCCTCCCGAATGCGATACGACTTTTGTCCAAGCTTTCTGCTACATCATTAAATATCTCAATCACACAAACCAGGTCGCATAAAGTAATGGCAACTAGGAAATGTGGCATACATAGAAGGATTGACTGAATAAATAAATAAACATTTGGTCCATTCTCTTCTGTATATTACCCTAGTAATTACTTCTGCAGATTAAAAAGCACTCGCAATAGTTCTCTCTTTGTAAGGTCTTTCTTCGTTTGTGTTGTATCTTACCCTGATTCAGATACATCCAGTTGGAAGTATTTGATTGTGGTCCCATATGTAAACTCTTTTCTGGTGCATAATTCCTTTCTAGTGATGATTACATAAAATACAATGGCAAACTCTAAGGATAAATATTTTTTGCTAATTGTATTGACGAAGCAAACAGCCTGATAGCAGGTTAATACAATCTGACATCTGTTGTTACCCGTTCAACGGTAACATAGTCTACTACATTCTCCATAGCACTCACTTGATAAAGTGTTCTATCTGTCCTGGTCTTCTGTCTGGGAGATTCTAAGGTTGAATCGTTTGTATCGTCCCCATACGCACAAACAGATATTTATTTTAAAAATACTGCCATTAAATTACTTACGTGTAGTGACTGTACAAAATTCTCTTGACACAGTTTGCTTCGTATACTAATGAGCTGTCGGCGTCACGGGACGTATTTCTCCATAATTTTATCTTTCGTGTTAGCCCTGTGTACGCAGAGCTGCACCTTGTTTAGCCAGAAGTTCACCTTGTTTGTCGCTGTGAATGAAGCCGTGACCAGATTAATTCGGTAATCCTTTGTGTAAGCAACGCTTGCCAACGGGCGACGGGCCGCTCCGACCACGCTGTGTGTCTTCCACTTGGCCTAGCTGCTACAACCAACACCGCTCTGACGACCAAGAGCTTTTCTTTCACTCACAAGCCTACGGGCGGTCAATACATTCAACTTCTGTCGCAGAAATTACTATTCATAACATTATGAGAGCAGCCATAGCAATGCACTACAAAGCTTGTTATATTCTTATCGATTTACCGCTCCGTGACAGACCTATTCGGTCATCCAGACTTAACTTTCTAACAGTTTCCTTAAATCTATTATGGGATATATCAGACTTGAAACTGTGGATCCTTTTGCCACCCTTATTCTTTATGAGCTTGTGTTATGCTGTAATACAGAAACACATTCATGTTTGATCTACAGAAACACATTGACGTGGCC
Organism: Schistocerca gregaria; assembly: GCF_023897955.1. NCBI lineage: Eukaryota > Metazoa > Arthropoda > Insecta > Orthoptera > Acrididae > Schistocerca > Schistocerca gregaria. Next base: position 600,851,141 of record NC_064923.1, on the reverse strand, counting down.
GTAAGTAAGTCATCCGGCGTCACACCACGATGTTTGGGGCCCAAGCCGACAGCGAAGTCTACTCTCTCGTAAAGATAGCTTCTCCTAGTATACGGCGACAAATAGCTGCTGTGAGGGGGAGGAAGAAACAGGTGACAGGTAATCGTCACCCTCTAAATGGACATCAATAACAGCCCAGACGGCCTCGCTCATGAAAAAGCTTCCTTTAGACGTCAGAGGTAAGTTGACTGAGTGCAGACGTAAGTGAGGCAGTTAAATCTCGCAGTGGAAATTGGCTGCTGCAACTCAGAATGCAACTGGTCTTCTTCTCGTGGTTGTTGGCTCGTTTCGACTGTGCGGCTGGCTATAATGTGCACAACTGAAGACAACTGAGACTACGGGTCTAAATTGAGTGGTATATTGAGAGTCGGACTGGCCAGTGTTTCCTCAACAACAGCACAACAGACTGAAGCAGCCAGTGTAATCATTGGGCAACAATGACTTCACTTGGCCTGATTTAGCTGTCTGGTGTTGCAACGTGTCACAGCTTCGCCCCTCAGAGACACTGGCTGGCGCCTTTTGCTTCATAAATGTACAGAGTAAGTGTTCTTGCATACATAATATGTGCTTCTATGCATCTGGTTATTGACCTAACAAGAGCTTCTCCCCTGACGATTTCACTCTGTTGAATCGACTCAGAAGCAGCTTGCTACATCAGGCTATGCTATGGTGCAACACAAAAAATGTCTGCCATGCAACAGTCTCTTCATCTGTTGGAGGAGGAAGAAGCCCCTGAGTGCCGTATGAGGAGACTACACAAACATGATGAAGAATGTGGTAGCCCAAAGAAGCTGAGTCTGATTGTTTAGTACAAAGAACGAGCTGGAACATTAACACGGAGCAAAAACACCACCCTGGACAGCTTTCTCCGACGATTTGCCTGACGACCTCTGGAAGCATCGTGGGAGATTTTAGTAGCCTACTACTGACTTACCAAACCCATATTGTAATGTCCCACCCTTAACAGTGAAATTGTCTACCACTTCGTTCTTTGTCAGACATCTGCTTTGACTACACCAGTAGCATATCATGTTGAGTTCTGGTACAAATCGCTGATGTCAGTGTCAGCTTTCCAGGAATTGCCCCTATGTAAGCACATTTTTGCTGTCAGCGCTCCAAGAATTGCATTTTTTCGATGTTAGCATTGTTGGTGCTGAGGCAATTGTCCTTGTTATATATAACGTCGCTCACCTCTTCTCTCCTCCTCCCCTGATGTCAGCATTCTAGTAACTTAATTTCCAGTGCTGAGGCTGTTGCGCTTTAGGCCAGTTGCCAAGGGGCTCCATGGTTCATGTCAAGATGCTCTCAGCCAGTTGCCAGGAGTCCCACTGCTTTCAGGCAGTTTCATTCTCCTGCTAGGTCAGTGCGCAGTAGTGAGCAGATCTGGTTTCAAAAGATGACAAAAATGAACGCCATGACAATATCATGACTAAATTGATTCTATGTCATTTCATGTAAATGTTGTGTCATATCAGTACACATCACATCAACATCATGATACTTTGTCCAAATCACTAGGGTGGCTGGTGTTCAAAAGTAACCAAAAGATTTATCATTCACGTATTGCAACTCCCTGTTTGAAGTCTGTACTCTCTAATGAGAGTATATGGGTTTTTGATATTGTTATAATTAACGAATAATGTTGTTATCTGATGCATGATCTGTTATTCAAGGTCTGTACACTACACTGTAGAGAGACACTTTGTTGACATGGAATTTGCTGACATCAGCACTTTTTGGCATCAGCAGTCCAGGAATTGCAATGATGCCTGCACATATTTGGTGTGAGTGTTTCAGAAATTGCATATTTCAGCATTTGTGTTTTTCACAGTGAAGCAATTGTCCATGTTCGATTCAAGGTCACTGACCTACCCTTCCATCACCCTGTCAACTTCGCCATACTGTGAGGCAAATTCTGATGGCCCTATTGGTTTTGGGCAATATTCTTTACGTTCTAGAGCTGTGTGTATTTTCCTGCTGCTACAAGATGGCAAGTGCGGTGTGAGGCAGTGCAGCTGTGTGCTGATTAAGCACTTCACATGTGGCAGAGTGCATGTGGAGGGACACTTCTCAGACAAGTGCAGAGCACCAGGTATCGCTCACAGCCATGACCCACTGCTCAGTGCTGGTGCGCCTTGCTTCTTGCTAAGAGACGTAGCTGTGCCTTCCAGTTCATGTGAACTGTGAAATTAGCAAGCATCTACACTGCCGCACAGCACACATGCTACCTTCTACACTGCAAAGTACAGACTTTGAATGACGGATCCTGCATAGCTGTAATAATAATAAAATTTAATTTGTTAGACATAACAAATACCCACACTCTGATACCCTCACTACAGAGCACAGTATATGAAAGGAGAGCAACAATGCATGACTGATAGATCGTTCAGATACTTTTGACCACCAGCTTTCCCAGCGATTGGCTGAGAGTATCATCAGGACAACTCGAGGTGACACTGACATGATGCAATGCTGATGTGAAGCAAAACTTGTGCAACACTTACGTGCAGTGACAGTGACATGAAGTCACAACATTGTTATGAAGCTGACGTGACGTTCACACGCTGCCGTCAGATCGTTCGGCTACTTTTGTTCACAGGACCTCTTACTATTGAGCACTGAGCCGGAACGAAGAGCAAGCCTCTCTCAAACACCGGGACTCCCCACACCCTGGTGATTGGTTAAGAGCATGATGATGTAGGCAATGGAGTCCTCCAGCGACTGGCTGAAAGCGCAATTACGCCTCAGTACTGCAACTGTAGTTTGCAGGATGGTGACATCAGGGGCAGGGGAGGGAAAGTCAGTGACTTTGCTTATAATAAGGACAATTGCTACAGCACTGGAAATGCTGAAAAAAGTGCAGTTCCTGGATTCCTGAGAACAAAATACGCTGATATTGGTGCAATATTCTCCTTGATACCCTACTCCCACCGACAGCGACTGCAGTACCAAATGATGGTGCACTGCTTCTGTACTGCTCCACTAACCACCATGTTCTGTTGCAGCGTTGTTCTCCTTCTAATGCAGAAACCGAAGTATCATATGATATTCCACTTTATCTGTAGGTTGCACTGTTTTATTTTGGCAAAGATATGGGGCATATTCAGATATAATATTTTCCATGTATGGACTCCAATGTGAACATTCTTTGCAAATATTAAAAGCAGATTTAAAGCCCATACTGTCCTCATACTGGTCTCAACCCTGGCATTTTCTTTGCGTGACAAAGGCGGTACATAATAACTGCAGAGACAGGTAAGTACGTTAGTTCTTCTGACATCTGCAGAGAACTGAACTCCTGGCGAGTGGCAATAAAACTCCTTCAAAGCATTAGAACTGATTCTTTTTCCTGCTGCAGGGTTACTGGGGTTGTCTAATAACTGGTTCACACCTGAACATGGTAGCTCTCTGTATGAGTGTTCATGCAGCATACTGAAATGGTCAAACACGGCTCTTGCATTACGCAAAAGTGTACTCTTATCGAGAGGATGGCTGCAATTAATTCTAATATCATATACTATTATGTTCAGTATTTATGGATGACTACGGAACCTGATTAAAGAAATGGTTCAAATGGCTCTGAGCACTATGGGACTTAACATCTAAAGTCATGAGTCCCCCAGAACTTAGATCTACTTAAACCTAACTAACCTAAGGACATCACACACTTCCATGCCCGAGGCAGGATTCAAACATGCGACCGTAGCGGTCCCGTGGTTCCAAACTGAAGCGCCTAGAACAACTCGACCACAGCGGCCGGCACGGTACCTGATAAACGAGAAGAGAGTCCAAATGTGTGTGAAATCTTATGGGACTTAACTGCTAAGGTCATCAGTCCCTAAGCTTACACACTACTTAACCTAAATTACCCTGAGGACAAATACACACACCGATGCCCAATGGAGGACTCCAAACTCCTCCGGAACCAGCCGCACAGTCCATGACTGTAGTGCCTGAGACCGCTCGGCTAATCGAGAAGAGAGAAACAGACATCTGGCACAAACCCTGCTCCTCAAAAGTAGCATTACTAAGATCACCAACCACAATGGTAGCAACCGCTGGACCGACCGCCAGCAGCATTGACGTAAGCAGGCGCATCACGAGACACTGTCATGAGTTTTAAGATTTAACCTAGCTTACTGGCACACAGTATGTCATCATGAGTTGCATGTAACCCCTTCTGGTTACATTGACAACCATCCACTTGAGATTAGAAAAAGGTTTCGAACAGAGCCGTCCATCGCGCCTGAATCCGCCTGCGGCCAGCCGGTGCATCTCGTTGAACGCAACGCGGGTAGTGGAGCTCCCCTGAACCGGGAACTGTGTGCGCGAACTGCGATGCGCCGTCGAGGCCCGTGGCTCGTTAGGCTACCCGACCGAGCCCGGGTGTCAACAGGGCTCGGGTCAACAGAGCAACAGACCAGCGGTGGAAGGGAAGGAATGAGTGGCTGCACGCGAGCACATTTGCTTTCTGAATCGTCTGCACTCCTCTGACAATCCTGAAAGTCTGATACGCTAGGAAGAGGGCGTTCTTCATCCTTTGAAAAGAAAAATGATTCGTAATGCAAAACAATGGATGAAACACAACAATGCGTAATACTATCATAAACATGGTACAAGCAACTTTTTTTTCTTTGCTTCTTTCTATAGCCTACAGGATTCCTATCTCTATAATGAAAATTGATCTCAAATTTTGTAGCTAAGTTTTCTTTACACTTTGGTCCACAACTGGCACATTGTCTACAAATTTTAATGTCGCCTCTTACTACGGAAGTAGGTATGTCAGATACTGTGCTGTGTGTATGAATCAAAGATGTTTCTACTTGCATAAGTAAAGCGAACATCACCATTACATTACCACTGATTTTTACTTTCATTTTTGTTGTTGAATGTAATGTTAATGACTCCGATTTTGTTCTTGCTCTGATAAAAAAGAAGGGAACACACAATTGTGACTATTACGTATTGCAATTCGACAGTAAGAGTAAAAGATGTGTTCGACGAAGAAACAAACGAGTGCTCATCCCTAATAAATAATTAGGTGAGACTCGAACGTAAATATTACTCTAATTGCTATAGAAAGTTTCAGCCCCTCCATGTCGACGTGGAGTTGTAGAGACGCTGGGGAGATTGTCAAACGAACCTGCAAATAAACACGGCGACTTTCAACGGATTCAAGAGCACGCAACCAGAAATCTTCCTCAGCTCTTTACCAACATATTACCACACGACAACACACGCACAAGACGAGTTTAGTCTGAATTGACATTTCAACGCACCATTTGAAAACCAAGAATACATGCTAATCTTATCTGTAAAACAGTAAAACACAACAAAAATAACAATATAAAAACTTCCAACAATCTCTTCGCACACCCTGCTTTTTACGTTCTTGAGGTCCTTTGCGGCAGCTCTATACATTTTTCGATTTGATTAGAGGTCCACCCTTTCGCCATACTGTAAGTAACTAGAACCTGCTGTGACTTGAAAACCGCAGGAAAACTCGTGGATTTTATGAACGTGGCCTGGCACTTTGTTGCAAACATCCGTACGTGTGCGCCCAGCTAATGAGCCCGGGCCAGCTGTTCCGAGAATTGCAGGCGACGGCGACAGCGTCGCGTTTCCACTAATGCACTGGCGGGGACTGCAGATGTCCTGACATCCGCTCGGGTGTGGCCAACTAGAGCATCCCTATGCGGACACTTCGCCGCAAGACACCGTGTCCACCCGCCGTACCGTACATTGTTACTACTATTGTTTTTCTTTACAAACGTATTGACCAACTACGATCACGTTAACAACTTCATTTCCTCTTTTTACATTGCTCTAGTTTCCTATTTTTCCAGTATTACCTCATTTTCTCCCCATGAAGTAAGTCTCTTCCTTTCTTCTGTAAATGTTTTTCCTTATTTTTTATTTCTTCTGCTTTGAAAGCCTTGCAAATTTAGTATTTTTTTGAAACAGTTTCTTTCTATTTCTGATTCTTTGATGTTGGTTCTTTCTACATCTTTCCTCACTTCTGTAATCCATGCTATTGTCGATTTCTTCTTCCAGAAATAAAGGAGTATTTTTTTATTAGTCTTTTTCCACCAATTCGGTAGAGGTGTCCGAAAATGTTGATCTTCGTTTGGCCATTACTTCAGATATTTTCTCTATATTTTTGTAGGTCTCCTCATTACTTCTTATTTTCCAACCACCCTTTATTTTTGTAATAATCCTTCTTTCCAGTACCTCTAGTTTGTCCATTATATAGTTCATAGTTAGGCATTCAGATCCATGTAAACATTCTTGTCGCACCACTGTGGCGTAGTGTTTTAGTTTTGTTTTTCAAGATACACGTTTCTTGTTGCAAATAATTTTGTTTAAACCATACGTTCTTTTCATTTTCTTAATTCTTACATCTATTGCAGATTTCTCTAGTCCATTCTGCTGTATAGTTTTCTCCAAGATATTTAAATTTATTTACTCGCTCTATTTTACCTATTTGTGTTTCTATTAATTTTGGCGCATTTCTTATATTTGTCATGATTTTATTATTTTCAGCGGAAATTTTGAGACCACTTGTTTTGCTATTGTTACCAGAAGGTTTATCTGAATAACTGCTTCTGTCAGGTTTCCTGAAAGTATTGCAAAATCATCCGCAACAGCCAAGCAGTTTACCTTAATTCCATTTGTTTCATGTCCCAGAGTTATTGGTTCAATTTTGTGATGTTTTAGCTCCAAATTCCAGATACTTTACTGTTTTTTCTAGAACGTAGTTAAATAGTAAAAGTGATAAACCATCACCTTGTCTAATACCAGTTTTTGTTTCAATTAGCTGAGATACTTCTCCCATAAATTTGACTATAGATATTGTACCTATTAGTGTTTCACGAATTATATTTGCTAATTTTGATTTAACACTAAATTCTCTAATGACCTTATCTACTGTTTCTCTGTCTATACAATCAAATGCTTTCTTGAAATCAGTAAATGACACTATTATTGGTTTGCTGGTTAACATTCTGTGGCGAATTATAGACTTTAAGTTAAAAGTTTGTTCTGAACAAGATCTTCTCTTTCGAAAACCACTCTGATATTCTCTCAGTTGTTTGTCTAAAGTATTTACCACTCTGTTTGGGATACTTTTTGATAATATTTTGTATGCCACTGGCGGAAGTGACACTCCTCTGTAATTATTGACATTTTATAGCAAATGCATTAATGCTGTTTTCCATTGAACTGGAATCTTTTCAGTTTTCCAAATGTTCTCAAAAAGCAGCTGTAGATCTTTTACAATTTTTGGTTCTGACCAGTAATTCTGCTGTAATGGAGTCTTCACAACTTGCTTTATTGTTTTTGAGTGTTTGATGGCATTATGAATTTCTAACACTGTTGCTGGGAAATCCTCCTCTAGATTTTGGGATGTCACGGGAAATTCCTATGGTCGCAGGTTCGAATCCTGTCTCGGGCATGGATGTATGTGATGTCCTTAGGTTAGTTAGGTTTAAGTAGTTCTAAGTTCTAGGGGCTGATGACCTCAGCAGTTAAGTCCCACAGTGCTCAGACCCATTTGAACCACTTGAACTGGAAGTTCTAATTTATCTGTTGGATCTGGACAGTTCAACAGCTTTTCAAAAAATTTTGCTAAGACTTCACAATTTTCTTTGCTATTTCATCCTTTTTTGCCACATTCATCTTTGAAACAAATACTTCATCCTGATATCCTTTAATTATGTGTTTAAAAGTTTGGTAAAAATTTCTAGTATTATTTTTAGTGAAATTTTCTTCTACTTCAATAAACTGAGAATTTTCAAAGGTTTTTTTCGATTTTCCGGATTATTTTCGATGTTTCTTTTCTTTGTTGTCTGATGTTCAATGTCTTCCTCTTTTTTTCGAACATCTCCATTTTCTCCATTTTTGAGCTCTTTGTATCAGTGTTTCTTCACACTCCTCATTCCACCATGTCCTCTTTTTATTCTTGGCCAATCCTAGAGTTTTCTCTGCTACTTGAGTTATTTGCATCTGGAGGTCACGCCAATCACCTTCTTCGCTTGTCTCAATTTCTTCTCAAAATTTTTCTATATTTTCTTTTGTAATATTAGCTGAAGTGGTGTTGTACCTGCTCACTTTCTTGGTCGCCTCTTTTGTATTAGATGGAAGAAATTTTATTTTAATCTTAGAGCTATAATGATCTCAATCGAATTCCCCATTTCTGACTATTTTAACATTCATAATTTCCGTGATATACCTCTTACATATGGCTACGTCATCGAGCTGACATTCTCCTAGGTTTGGATTTCGATGTCTCCAAGTTTTGGCTTTTCTTGGTAGTTTGTGAAAATGTGTGGATATGAGTTCTAACTCGCACATTTTACAGATATTGCTCGATCTTTCATCATTTCTGTATGTTCTTGAGTGTGCTGAATATTCATTTATTTTCCCTCTCAATTTGCGCTTTGAAGTCACCAAGAAGTATTTTAACGTTCTTTTCAGGTATGATAGAAATTTCAGATTCTAAAAGATCCCAGAACTGATTTACGTTCTCCAGATTTCTTCTGCTGTCAGCATTTATAGGTACATGACAGTTTATGTGGGTGTAACTTTTATTCTTGCACTTATCTGTTAACATGGATATTTTTTCTGAATTCGATCTAAATTCTGTTACACTTTCTACGGTTTTTTTTGTTTACATAAAATGCTGTTCCAAACATTCGTATGTTTTTCATTATTCTCACTGCTGATTTCATTTTATAAATTCTATAATGTTGTGTATCAACTACATTCTCGTCTAAGAATTGTGTTACTTGGACTGCTATAATTTGTATATCGTTCTTCTGCAGAAATAATTGTAATTCCTTTTGTTTCCCAGTTTTCAGAAGAGAATTTTCATTTAATGTTCGAAAGTAGTACTTCTTCTTGAACTGAAAGTTGGAAGGCTTTTCAGTATATTCCATTTCTTCCCCACCTCAAATGTTGGGACTCCCCAGAATCCCACACCCCATTGCATTACATGATGTAATGGTGGATTCCTCATCAGAGTGACCACCAGAGTTGTGTGAACTTTCCATTTAGTGACTTGAAGCTGCAAATTGCAAAAAGTTGTGAATCCGAAGTCTTCCCTAAATTCCCAAAGTAAGACCAGGTTTTTAGCCTGGAATATTACTTATTCAGCCGTCACTAACATGTGGAACAGACGCTAATTGGGTGCCACCACTAACGTGTGGAACCGTCATGCCCTCTATCCATTTTAGTTTTGGACAAGAAGCTGCCTCTTCCGCAAGCTCCTCCATACCGAAGCCCATCTTCTCCGCCTTCGCTACCGTTGAGGTCTTCACCGGATCCCTGGCAAGGGGCCCTGACGAGGTACCATGACCCAGACCAGGTGAACCAAGGTTTATTTTAATGATGTGTTGCTCCTCCCCCTCCTCCTTTCTCAACCAGGCTTAGGACAGGCTATGGAGGAGTTTTATTATTATTATTATGTCAAAAATAAGTATCAGACAATGAAGGTCCTTCCAATGGCAAGGATTAAGAAAGATGTAGAAGACTGAGATTGGAGGAGGGAACCGATACTCATCTGAACAAATCAGGAAATAGCATTGTTTTAACAACTGTTTTCCAGTGTTTCGTCTGCGACTGTTTTACTTTCGTAAAATAAAGAACAAACCACCTACAGTCACAAGTGTGTTTATTTACTGCACTATGCATTACAAGCCTTGGAGGCTCATCTTCAGGTGCTTTTTAGTGATTTACATCAGGTTTTTTTAGTTGTTTGCCTCTTGATATTACATTTTTGTGTTACAACATGGTATATTGTAGATATAAGTTTAACAGAGTTAATAATATGAAACTAACTCACAGTTTAACATTGTATGGTGTCTGCTTCTGTTGTGCAGTTGGTATACAGAATACACATCTTTAATTTTGTAGTATATACATAGTCACACACTTTTTCACACATTGTAGTTGTAGAACGTAAACATGCCAAATATTCTCATTCATACAGATGTTCTACTTCTAAATACAATCGAGAATATGATACAGTATTGCTATTACACATGTATTATTAATAATTATTTGGCACCATGTTACATGTTGTCAGCCTTTACTATTATATATTTGATTTCTCAGGAAAAAATAAACTTTTAAAGGTGTAGAAAAAATTCATTCAACAAGTTTTCAGAATATATTTCTTTGTTAGCATTACTTCTAACTGTTCTAGTAGATTATGTTTTTTACTGTTGGGTTCTGTGTGAAATACAGTTAGGCTGTTGTGGATGTTGTCAAAAAAATGGTTCAAATGGCTCTGAGCACTATGGGACTTAACATCTATAGTCATCAGTCCCCTGGAACTTAGAACTACTTAAACCTAACTAACCTAAGGACAGCACACAACACCCAGCCATCACGAGGCACAGGCCCGGGAACCCGGGCGTGGGAAGCGAGAACGCTACCATATGACCACGAGATGCGGGGGATGTCGTCATGTCTATACATGTGGTTAGCTATTGCAGATTTTCCAGAATGGTTTAGTCGAAAGGCATCGGTGTGTTCTTTATACCGTGTGTGGAAGGTTCTTCCAGTTTTTCCTATGTAAAATGCAGTGCAACTCTTATATTGTAATTTATATGTTACACTGTGTTGTGTTATCGGTTTGTTTGTATCCAAGTTTGCTATTTGTGGAGAAAGATATTTTAATATTGGTTTTTTGAATAAATTAGCTATTTTTTGTGATACTGTGCCTAAGTATGGAATGCTTGTGAAGATTTGTTTTGTGTCAGTAGTTTTCTTTTCAGTGTTTTTGTGAGTGATGTTTGTCTGAATTTTTCTAGATAGTTTATCAATTGATTTTACAGAGTTACCATTATTTACTGCAATTGTTTTGATAGTATCTATTTCTTGTTTTAGAGCTTTGGGTTTTGAAGGTAATGTATGTGCCCTGTTCCACGTTCTGCTACTACAATGTGCGAAAAAGTGTGTGACTATGTATATACCAAAAAATTAAAGATGGGTATTGTGTATACCAACTGCACAACAGGAGCAGACATCATACAATGTTAAACTGTAAGTTAGTTTCATATTACTAACGCTGTTAAACTTATATTTACAACATACCATGTTGTAACACAAAAATGTAATATCAACAGGCAAACAACTAAAACAAACTGATGTAAATCAGTAAAAAGCACCTGAAGATGAGCCTCCAGGGCTCGAAATGCATAGTGCAGTAAATAAACACAACTTGTGACTGAAGGCAGTTTGTTCTTCATTTTAACATAGCATTATGTTGAAACCTTCCCATCGAATAAATAAAAGAAATAATAATTGAACTTAATGCATTTAGACGATAACCTTTCCATCTAGAATAAAGTAATTAAACTTACTTTCCTTCTAAAGAAAGAAAGAAATAGAATTGAACTTTTTATGGCTTGCAGCCTTCCTGTCTGGATGTGCTTGTGACAATGTGTCTGATCTGATAGTCTTTAGCGTACACAATGTTGCACGCCTTGTGCCTTTATTTATTAATGTGACTGATCAAAACAAGATTACTTCTATGTGAACACATAAACTTACACCATGGCCCATAGTACTGGGTGTCTATGCAGTGAACCGGAAAATATACATATATTTTTTCCTTACCATTTATTTCACTCTGGATAACGTCATCTGTCTGTATGTCTGAATTTACTCACTCTGATCTATTGTTGATAATGATTTGGGTTGGCATTCATTTACTAGGATTGCAAATCTATGAGCTATGGTAGTTATTATTCATTTGATTTTTCGATCGAAGTTACTTGTGCAAAATTCAGTGTCATTATTAAATAAAGAAATTGAGAAAACTCAACAAAAGTTAAATCTTGTGGTTACTTGGTTCAATGAAAAATAATACGATAGTGACTGAGATAAATTGATCTATTCTGAAAATGGTTGAATATAAATTTTTAACTCTTTATAATGATACAATTTATAAAACTTTGGTTTTGGGGATCGTTTACAAAAAGTGTAACAACAAACTTGCAATATGCTGTTAGCCCTTAAATAACTTCGTTGTCTTCATGTCGTCGATTTTTAATAATTCATATATAATTACCAATTATATAATTATAGTATTCTTCAAGTAATATGTAGCTGGTGGCGAACAGGCACATGGCTCGGTCTCTACATACAACTTCACTGCAAAAAGGTTGACTCAAAAGTGTTCTAGCAACAATGCTGTTCGCTTCTCGCAGAGCTCCATATGTTTCAACGTGCGGGCTCTCCCGCCAACAAAGATCTTAATGCAGATACTTCACTGTCATCATCGATATGTAAAGAACTTAAATAAATTTTACAAAACATATTTATTAACATTTTTCTTACACACTATAATTATTATTTACGTATTTATTAGCTTATAAATATTTCTCATCAGTTTATTACTTTGATTTATTTATGTTTGGCCTAGTTGATTTTCTATTGACGTATTTCAGTATGACAAAATTTTATGCAGGTTGTAGATATTGATATGTAACAAAATATCTGCCAGATACGCCAGTCTAATGTCAGACCTTGCCTTGCGAAATTTTTACCTTGCAAGAAAAAGATAAACTTCATACGACCTGAGGACAGTTCTGCCGTGTATAATCATACGACCTGAGGACAGTTCTGCCGTGTATAATCGTCCAACTGCCATTTGTGTCAATAAAAAGTTTTACGTTCTTGCCAGTTCCTAGTACAGTGTTACAAAAAGTCGGTAATTAATTGGGTGACATTTGATAAAATTAACTTTTTTCATTGCATTGTGAGGTACAGAGTCCTTTCACGCGCACGTGACAGTAAGCCGCTTTAACAGTTGCAAGCAACGGCGGATATTTAAGCAACCACCTTGTTGCTGATGTTACAGTCATCAGTTATTTTAATGTAAAGCTTGAGGTGAAGTACGGTGTCAGTAAATACTGTGCGAAGTAAAAACTGCCTTGAAAGCAGGCCGCTGGGACGTCGTTCGGCGCCTGACGGGCGCACAAGTTGACGAGCAGCCGAGCCGCGCGGGCGCCCGGCCGGACTGGGGTTTTGGCGGGGAACCGTTCGACCCGGAGGGCCCCGGAGCGGCAGTCTCGGTACACGCCTCTGGTTTCGATACAGGTGCTTTCTGGTTTCGATACACGTGCTTTCTCAGAACAGTGGGTCAATGGGGCTTGCGAACCATTTATGGTGACCGACAGGTAAAAAGTAAGTTCACCAATGAACCGTAAAATTGCCACTGATTCACCAAAGGCTATTAATCTCAATCAATACACAAAATGTAAAGCGTAAGTAGGTGCCAAGGAATAACTGGTGAAATTACACACAATTTTCAGTAACACACTTTATTCAAATATGGTGCAGTGCTTTACGATATTTTTTTTAAAAAAAAAAACAATCATTTAACAGATAAGTCACAATATCCCATAGGAAAGGACTTTTAAATTATTATATTATTATAAAGAATTTCACGCTAGTAAAAAACAAAATTGCAGTAATATATCCAGAACAAAATAAGTAATTCTTATTATCATTTGACCAAATTTACATAACTGTGCCTCCTAAGAATAAGAAAATCATTGTGTATCTTCATGAAGATCGTTATCCATTATTATCGGTTGTCTAAGAGTTTCATACACAATAGGGCATCAACTGAGGTGGATTTTGCACTCCCCATTCTCGAGAGTAGCCCGATTTCCATGTTGTTTCCGTGTGGGGAATATGACGAGCAGTAACACTGTGCAAGGGACTAAGCTACTTCAAACATCAATTACTCAGCAGTATTATAACCATCCACTTGCCACAAGATGGAAAAATTTGGAAAATAATGAAGAACTATTTAATTGACTTTTACTTTCACGTATAATTGAGTGTGTTTTTCCGTGAAGAACTTGGAACAATATCAGGGTCACTCTATCTGGTGCATTGAGATCTATCACATGAACATAACACAATATAAAAATATCAGCCCGCAACATTTCAGAGCGCTTGTATTGTTCTTTATCCCTTTTTCTTCTGTAAACTAAAAAAATTATTCCGACACACGTTTTCTCTCTGTAGCGCGGGGCCGTAGAATTGAAACTTTATGGCAGATCAGATCCGCCGCAATGTTTTAATCTGCCCGGAAGTTTCAGAAAAAAGAATTTGTCCCATTTCCATTATGGGTGTTGCTATGACGTTTTCTCAGCTGCTACGTGCTCTGTGTGTAATGCCGTAAATTTTCTGTGGCATCAGCAGGTATACTACTAATGCAATGCGGTACTGGCCGCATCGTATGTACACCTAATGTTAAATTTCGTTTTCGTGGTGTCAGATCCTTTCTCTTTCCAAAACAAATGAAGACAGACTATGCAATTTATGATGAGATATCGAGAACATATGGAGTGTAGAAAGTACTCTGAAATGTACCATAGATGCAAAACATAAAATTATATCTCCTGCCGGTATCCTTGACAAAGTATCATTTTTTTAAAAATTTGTGTAATAATATAATACGAAAATATCGAACCAAAACCATTACTCTGCATCATGGACACATCACTGGTCACTCAATATTGAGAACAATGGGACAGTAAGAATTTCACAAAGTTCTATCTTAAACAAAAGTCATTAAATTAAGGCAGAACGTAATGAAGAAATCAGCAAATGGATACCAATGTGGAAATTAAGGTTTCTTATAGGTCCCATGAGGTATGAAAGTGGATGACACATCTGTGTGCCTCCACTGAGAATACAGGACAGGTGATTTCGCTTTTCTTGATTCAATGGATAGGGAGTTATCACAGTACCGATTGTTTGAAAATGAAATGCGAATATGTGACTCATTCATTCGCTTTAAACCAAAGGACATGGCTATTACCAAGTGTTGTTACCTGGTTTCTGCTGGTTCGATACATGTGTAAGTGGCTTTTGTTACACTGAATTGTTCCACTGGTATCATTACACAGATTAACCGGTGGTGCCATCTAAGGGATAGAGCTACAAAGCTGTTTGTAGCGAAAGCGCTAGAGAGTCGTTTAATCCGATGATATTTTTAATTTATCCGTAACACACTGCAGTTTTCCAGCAGGATAGTTCCATTCAGTAGCTAGGTAATAGACGATATGTCAGTAACGAATTTTGTGAACAATTAAAAGAGACTGTACAGTGTTACGTCTGCGCTGCATGGATCTACTGGAACATGTGTTTCTGGTACTGCAGACTGCAAGGTTACTGTTCTCAAAACTAGCCTGAATGTCGATTTCTGCATGCGGGGAGAGACGTCCAGTTATGTTATCCTACCGAATGTGCTGTAGGACGCTGTAAATACCACACTAAAATTATACCACTTTCCTTCGAATGCGAGCCGGAAACCGCACTAAAATTACGTCATTTCCCTCCGAGTGGGTGGTGAATTGAACAAAAAAAAAAAAAAAACGGAGCAAAACTTGTTATATAGCTCTCTCTCCTCAATAACCAGAAACCAGTGTCGGATGTTGCAATGACGGTCAGCCACGCTACGATCAACTCAGAGAAGCGATTCACCTGTTTGTTTTCTGCTGTGTGTGCTCTGATGTCGCGTCCCATTCGGCCTACGAGTACTGCGTTACTCACACCACAAGTCAGTATTTTCCTTCGAAATTAGGTGTAGCATGCTGCATGAGGGCAGAGTATGATGATTTCTCAATGAAGCCACAGACGGTGAGTAGTCAGAAGCACGGAATACTAATCTGTGGATCAGGATTCGATTCCCACTGATGCAAACGTTCTATTTCATTTTATGTTCTCCCTCTCACTGGTAAATATTAACTCTAAAATACAAATATATCGGTTCAGTTTGTATACATAAAATTGATATATTCGATTCAGTTACGATTAACGCCTCTGTAAGTCAAAACGTTGTAGGGTTTATGGTGGTAAAAGAAGCGATTATACCAGGAAATGTAGTATGGAAGTGTTTTCTGTAGATGATCAGCAGATGATGTGGTAAAGAAGCCCTTTGGAGAAGATATGGAGATTTAAAGAGTTCTGTAGATGTATTTCCAATGTAAATGTAACAAGAGAGCGTTGTGGAACGAGGCTCTCCCATTTGGCTTACGTAACACTAAACATTTAGAAATCCTTGCAAAATATTTTGATCAGCTTCTTAATTGTCCAGAACCAATCCATAAGCTCGAATACTCAGACGTTCATGAAAATCTTGAAGACGTTTTATCAAATAAATTGGAGGAGTCATTAAAACATTATTAAGGCCGTGTAAAAGGCTCTATTACAGCAGAACTTTTGAAATGATCTCCACCAGAAATAAAAGAACAAGCTAAAATTAATCTTTAAGAAAACTTGGAATACAGAAAACTACGCAGGAGAGTGGAAAGTGGCCTTGGTACATCCATTACATAAGAAAGGTAATAAACAAACTGTTAACAACAAAAGAAGAATTTGTTAGTAACCAGTTCAATATAATATACTTTCCAAGATTATACTAAACGGAGTGGAAACAGCACTGGAGAGTAATTTAGGTTAATATCAAAGCGATTTTAGGAAGGGCGCATCATGATTTGAACAAATATTTAATTTGAAATCAATCATTGGCCATAGATTACTGATTTCAAAAATTTAGTACCGTTCTTTGAAATTGCGTGTAGCGTACTATCCAGCAAAGGGTATAAGGAATTTGAAGCACCCTTGGCACGAGTATATTATGGCTGTGTGAACTAAGCCATAGATCGGTAATCGAGCATGTAGGTTCGATTTCCACACATATCAACGATTTCATTTCACTTTATTCCTCGCAATGCTAAACTACCAATCATAAAATTTAAATATATTTAAAGAATTATATTTATATACATAAAATTAAAATGTTCAATTTAGTTACAAAAGCTACCATTATATCTCAAAGGCATTTAAACCACCACATTCCAGCATATGGTATAATTTTAGAAGAGTTACTACTGCTTACGAGCCTGGCGAGCTGTAGAATCGGCAAGTTGTGAGAGTAAGTAAAACTGCATCTCCAGCCAAAACAAAGAGTGGGTTTTTCCTTGTCTTTATCGCCGCCGTTAGCAGGTGTTGGGCGGTAAAACGTTTCATTAACCTTGGCACAATCTTTGGCGAACGGTTGTACGGGTCGGTCGCGAGAAATTTTCTTTTAGTCGATTTCGCCTGCCAGTAAAAAGAAAGTTGGTAGCACCAAATAGTTCATGGCTTAATTAAATTGCTCAATCGACAGCTCAATTAAGAGCAGTGGAATGTGGTATTCAGTGACGTTCGGTTATTAGTGGAGAAAGTTAGCGGTAATCGAAAATCTCGAGTACGACGATTAAATCGGTTTCCTCATTCTTGACGCACCGTGCTTTACAACAAAAGAAAAGGAAGAGATCTATGAGACGGTAAGTAACGACAATACAACAGAAAGGAATTTCTAAATGAGGTCACTGTAAAGGTGTGAGAGTGCACTCTAGACAGGAGTTAATTCTTCACATGTTTGACTATATAATTTTAAGTCTTTTTTTTGTACTATTTTCGTCCTTTACCCTCCTTGTCTTCATCCTGAGAAGCCTGTTTTACATATCCTGGAATTAATTCTGTCCTCTACCTCTTCTTCCACTACCACTTTCTTTGAATGCTTTAGATCTGGGCATCCTTGTGATAAAAATTCTTCTTTCCTCGTGTTTTTCTTAGAGTACCATTTTATCTTGTACTTTATTTTCCCCTTTAATTTCGTTCTGCAGTACCATACCTCAAAGTTTTCCTGTTTTAT
Organism: Schistocerca gregaria; assembly: GCF_023897955.1. NCBI lineage: Eukaryota > Metazoa > Arthropoda > Insecta > Orthoptera > Acrididae > Schistocerca > Schistocerca gregaria. The sequence goes on along the minus strand of NC_064923.1, from coordinate 600,833,371 downwards.
CTTGCGTTTTTGCAACAGTCCATCTTCAACATCTGTAAAATACTGAGCTTCGAATTTATAGTTTCAGATACTTCGTCTTCAGTGTAAGAATATAATTAAATTTCAGTCTTTTAGTGGAGCTGGGGACCATTGCCTTGACATTATTCCTCACACTCTGTTTAGTGTATACTTAGCTAGTATTTATCCACATTGCAGTCAAATTCATGTTATAATCCTGACTTTAAATAAGTGTAATAATAACAATAATAAGATTCATTTGTTGGTGTGATAAAGATCTTTATAGCGCTATGTATCGCACAAGCTTCCTGACATACAAAAAATGCACCGTGCTACTTTAGGCGATAAATTCAGTCTAAACCAAATGAGTAATTACCATTGATCTTTCGCATTATTATCCAATCACTATACCTGCGGAATTGTGTAGCGACGTGAATAAAGACGATAGTTTGCAGCTACAGTACGTTTTATCCCCCCTTGATGTACACCCCTCGTTTTCGAAACAGAGATAAACGTTATACAGGGAAACGCGCAAGCGTACCTGTGATTCCGTTTTGTTTATTTCTGGTCGCCCTTCGATAATGGGACCATTGAAATAAAAGGAAATTTTGTCTGTTATTGCTAACATCATAGTCCAAGAATTTTATTTTTCAATTCACTAAATATTTGCCAGTACCGTGTAACTAGGCTGTTTAGGTTTTTATATTGGTAACGCCACTTAGCGCTCTGTATGAAAATCACTGGCTGTGCTGCGTGCAGTCTGTGGCTGGTTAGCATAGTTGTAATATTCACTATTGTAGTGTTGGGCAGTTGGCTGTTAACAGCGCGTAGCGTTGGGCAGTTGGAGGTGAGCCGCCAGCAGTGGTGGATGTGGGGAGAGAGACGACGGAATTTTGAGAGCGGGCGATCTGGACATATGTCCATCAGAGACAGTAAATTTGTAAGACTGGATGCCATGAACTGCTATGTGTATTATTACTTTTGAACACTATTAAGGTAAATACATTGTTTGTTCTCTATCAAAATCTTTCATTTGCTAACTATGCCTATCAGTAGTTAGTGCCTTCAGTAGTTTGAATCTTTTATTTAGCTGGCAGTAGTGGCGCTCACTGTATTGCAGTAGTTTGAGCAATGAAGATTTTTGTGAGGTAAGTGATTTGTGAAACGTATAAGTTAATGATAGTCAGGGCCATTCTCTTGTAGGGGTTATTGAAAGTCATATTGCGTTGCGCTAAAAATATTGTGTGTCAGTTTAGTGTTGATCAGAATAGGTAAAGAGCGAAATGTCTGAGTACATTCAGTTTTGCTCAGCTGTTTGAGAATCAATAACGTAAGGGGTTTACCAGCACAGTAATTGATAAACTTTTCTAAGGGGACGCTTCAACCATAGTAGCCACTCTCGTTCTACCATCTTTTTTCTTCTTCTTGTCAGTGTTTTCAATACGTTCCTTTCTTCACCAGTTCTGCCCAGAACCACCTCATTCTTTACTCTATCAGTCCAAATGAATTTGGTATTCTTCAGTTGCACCACACTTCAAACGCTTCGATTCACTTCTCTTTCTAATTTTTCTCTGACCAGGATTCAGTACCGTAGAACGCTGTGCTCAGAACGTACATTCTCAGAAATTTCTTCCTCAAATTAAGGCCTGTGGTACCAGTAGACTTCTCTTGGAAAACTTTGAAACATAGGACGGTCTTGATCGAACAGTTCTTGTTAGATTTACCTCTGCATTTCTGTACTGTTGTACGCGTTTGTATTGCATCCCGTCTAAAAGTAATCCGTTAATTCCGAAATAGTGTGACAGTATTACGATTGCTAGGCATCAGTTTCTGACAACTCATGATCCTAGCTCTACATGCTCAATTACTATATCCTCAGATATTTTTTGCGTCCTCATATATCTACTTCAAGCTAAGCTATTATACATTTTGATGTAATATCTTTACCCTTTTTAACACAAAATAAAGAAATAGACAAAAAAGGAAGAGAGAAAAAATTGTAATATTGGCATCTATTTTATTTAAAACTGTTTCACTCATTAAGGCTAACCTAATCGGTTATACTGTAGGTCATCCATAATTTTTTTCGACTATTGTAACATGATTCATTTCATTTCGTAATGGTTGTAAACTGATAACAACCGGACTGTAATACGATCTGACACTGTACGATACATCATTTTTTTTTAAAAAAAAAAAAGAAAAACAGAAACTCCTTTTACAGCAAAAAAGGTTCCTTTTTGTTTTAACTTGCCACTAATATAGGCTCGCCTAAAATATTCTGTTATCTGTCATTTATTATATTTTTGTCTATTGTAATATGGCAACATTTGGTGATATCTATGTAATACTTCAGTGATCGCTGTGAACTTATTCTTTCACAACATATATTTTAGTTCTATTCTATATCGCTTTTACGTTTATATTGAACCGCACCAGTTATTGGTTGCAAATATGTTTTCGGTTTCCATTATTGACTAACGACTACCTCCGTTGCGTTCCTCACGGCGCTAACGATGCACGTTTCATGCTGTCATTATGTGAGTTTCTCCTCCATAAAGGTCGCATGAATGTATCTTTGTCAAGTTTTTCACGATGTTCTGACATGCGTTAATCACAGCGCATAGTCGCTTGTAAAGTTACTCTTTGACTTCGTTTCTACGATTAATGATAGCGCCACCTACTCGCCTTCGCTTATTTGTTTGATAGCTTAATCACCAGTCAGTTTCGAACTGGTTCTCTTCGAACAGACAACGGCAATGTCAAATACGCCTGTATAAGATGAGATCTGTATTATATTTTATCTATGAATTCTTTTTCGCTTTTAAACAGCTTAATACAAAAAGGTTACTCTGTGGTTCTTCGTTCGGATGCAGTTCACATCCCAAAACTGAAAATTTCTTCTAAGGAAACAGGAATAGATGAGATCAAACGCATTCCAGTGAATAAGTTTCACAAGGATCTAAAACTGTAACTTCTTGTTTCAAATTGATTTCGAGAAGAAAAGCGTTATTATGACGAAAACAAAAATACAAAAATCTTAGATCTCAAATGAAGTTAAATAAGGAACTTTTGCCTATAAGGCCGATTGTTGACAATTTTTACAGCCGTGATTATGAACGTAACTGATTTTTAAACAAAAATTAAAAGAAGCCTATATTTTGCAAAATACGTTTTGTGTGAAAAATTCATGTGAGTTAAAGGACAATCACAGAACTCTTCAAGTACCAGATGGTACACCTTTAGCTTCACTGGATAATGTTATCTTGTACTCATGTAGATCAATTAATGAAACCCTTGATATAATTAGAAAGAATTTATTGACCCATAATGTGCTTTCGCATGGTGGGTTTGTAGAACTGTCCTTGTCTTTCAATGGCTTTACCTTCAAGGACCAATTCTACCCATAGCCAAATAGCTTAGCTATGGGTAATTCGTTTGATAGTACTCTGACAGAGAGTTTTGTCAATCGCTAGGGTTGCACATTTTGTGAACCTCATTCAGAGTTGGTACGAAAAATTAAATCCTATGATCGTTATGCAGAAGACTCGTTATTATTGTATGAAGGATGTGATCAAGACGTTTCTAATTTACGTGCCCATTTAAGTTCCACGCAGCCTAACATTAAATTCGCCTTCAAAGTGGACGTGAACAATTTACGAAATTATTTACGTCTCTCTATTACTAGGAAAGACCATAATCTTATTTTCGGGTATCTCATAAACCCGCTTTCACCAGTGTTATAATTAGTGGAGATTCAAGTTATCAAGTTATCAAAGATCCAAGTTATCCCACCACCTACAAATGTCTGTATTTCCCCTCCACAATACTCAGAATGATGAGGTTAGATATAAATCCGGAGGCAAGGTATAAGTAATTACAGATGATTGTTGAAGTAGCTGTAGCAAATGGATATAACGGTAAAGGCATTCGTAAATTGTTTTGTTCTATGCAGAAGAAGTAATCCATGGTGGTCAAAAAGAGGATAAAATAGTTCTTTTTGTTAGTCTACTCTTCAATGGTCCCCATTATGACAAAATTGCCCATGTTTTCAAAAACGCTTATTTCAATATTTTACTTAAAGCCAGAGGTAATCTACATATGCGATTAACACATGACGTAGAACAGATACCAAGAAGTATTTTTAGTAAACCAGGTGTATGTAAGATGTAATGTGGAGACTGCAATAATTTCTAGATTGATAAGATCGGGAAACAGTTCACTAGGATACAGAGAGCACTCATATCCCAGTAATGCCAGTGCTCTGGGACAGCATTTCAAAATGAAGACGAGAGGCTTTTCGCCAATAGCTGACGCACTTGAGGTTTTGCACGTCGCCCCTCCATTAGGTATTTTGGAAGAATGTGAAATACAAACACAATGAATCTATCAGTCCCATCGGTTACTTGTTGATCAGGAGTTTTTCAGTAAGAACTAATTCTTAGATTGTAATTCTTCATGCTTTCCCGGCGATCTGTTGACATCTTGGATATTCGGGAATCCAGCCGGATGTTCGCGTCGTTCCCGCACGATATTTCAACAGCGTGACTCGCTGTCTTCTTCAGGTGCTACCTGAGACTGGTCCTTAGGTCGATCGAGTCCAGTATTTATGCCTGGGAGGAGCTGGGCGTTCCCTAATCGGTCCGCGCCGAGTCGAGTGTTCCATCTGTGGTCCGCGCCCGCCAGACTCGGCTTCAACGGACCCCTCCAGTCGCGAATGTTCCGACTGCCGTCGGCGCCGGTTTTGGCCGTCCTCAACGGTTGTGGTTGTCATTTGAGGTGTGTCAGACCCGATCTGAGATGTTAGGTACTCTATCTCATGACTGTTACTGCGGTTTCCACTTCTGTTGCGTGCTGGGCGCTCCCTAATCGGTCCGCGCCGCGTCGTGTGTTCCATCTGAGGTCCGCGCCCGCCAGACGCGGCTACATTGTCCCTCTCTGGTGGCCGGTGTTCCCTCCGCCGTCCGCGCCCGGCCTGGCCGTCTTCTGAAGTCGAGTTCATGACCTGGGGTGTGTCAGATCTGGTCTCTAATGTCCAACACCTTGTCTCACGGCTGTTCCCTAGGTCTCCACTTATATTTCTTGCTGAATCCTGGAGTGTCCTGCGTTGAGTTTTCACAAGCTCAAGCGCAGGATTCCAGGCAGTGCTGATTTGGTATCCCGAGTCACGGTTGATTAGATTGTCTGTGACCTTAATCTCAATTGCTTCTTTAATGACACTGTCCCAATATCTTGAGGTCTGTGTCACAATCTTGGTGTCATTGTAATCCATTGATTGACCAAGTTCCAGACAATGCTCTGCTATGGCTGATTTAGTTGCCTGCCTGAGTCTGGTATGTCCTTGGTGTTCTTTACACCTGATGTCCACAGTTCTGGTGGTCTGGCCAATGTATGACATCCCACACTGGCATGGTATGTTGTAAATACCTGGCTTGCGTAGCCCCAGGTCATCTTTTACAGTCCCCAGCATAGCCCCAATTTTTGTGGATGGGCAAAATATGCTCCTGATGTCATATTTCTGGAGAATCCGGCTGATCTTGGTAGAGATAGGTCCGGCATATGGCAAATATGCCATCTTCTTTGCCTCTTCTGGTTCTTCTTCTGGATCCTTTGGCCGGTTGGCAGGTTGAAGTGCCTTCTGGAAATCTCTAGAGGAGTACCCATTCCTGCTGAACACTGATTGTATGTGTTCTATTTCTGTGGCCAGACTATCAGGATCTGACAGAGTTTGTGCTCTGTGGACCAGTGTTTTGAGCACTCCATTCTTCTGTGCCGGATGGTGGCAACTGCTGGCTTGGAGGTATAAGTCAGTGTGCGTAGGTTTGCGGTACACACTGTATCCAAATGTGCCATCTCCCTTTCTCTTCACCAGAACATCCAAGAATGGAAGTATTCCATCCTTCTCCATTTCCATTGTGAACTTAATGTTCGGATGGCAAGAGTTCAGATGTAGCAGGAACTTATCTAACTTCCTTCTACCATGGGGCCAGATGACAAAGGTATCATCCACATACCTAAAAAAGCACTTGGGTTGATATCTGGCTGAAGAGAGTGCTTCCTCTTCAAACCTTTCCATAAATAGGTTGGCCACCACTGGTGATCTACCCATCGCCACCCCTTCTGTTTGTTCATAAAATTGACCCCCATATAGGAAGTACGTCGATGTCAGTACATGCCTGAACAGGTCAAGGAGAGCCCCATCGAACTTCTCTCCAATAAGCTCAAGTGACTCCTTCAGTGGCACACGTGTAAAGAGAGACACCACATCGAAACTAACCATGATGTCTGTGTCTGTGATGTGTTGCTGGCCCAGTCGATGTAGGAAATCCTCTGAGTTCCGGATGTGATGTGCACATTTACCCACATGTGGTGTCAACATCTTCTTCAGGTATTTCGCAGTAGGGTAAGTTGCTGCACCAATATTGCTGACAATAGGTCGCAGTGGAACCCCATCCTTGTGAATCTTGGGGAGTCCATAAAGTCTAGAGGGTGTTGGCGCTTTGGGACGCAGCTTCTTGATGACTTGTTCAGGCAGGCCAGTCTCCTTCAACAGAGCCCTGGTCTTTTTGTCCACTTTCTCTGTAGGGTCGCTGGCTATTGACCTGTATGCAGGATCCTCCAGAAGTTGTTACACCTTTCTGTCATATTCTGTTTTTTGTAGGATGACTGTGGAGTTCCCCTTGTCTGCGGGCAACACCACAATGCTGTCATCCTCCCGGAGTCGCCTCAGTGCCACCCTTTCATCACCTGAAATGTTGGATTTGGGTGGCTTGGTCTTGGTGAGCGCCCTGCAGGTTTCTCTGGAACTACTTCACCCTCTCGGCATCTCAGCAGGAAACTGAGAGAACACAGCATCTACGGGGAGGAGTTGTACCGTAACATCAAGAAGCTGGACAAGCTTTGACAAAGGAAATGGAGGATGCTGTGTTCTCTCAGTTTCCTGCTGAGATGCCGAGAGGGTGAAGTAGTCCCAGTTTTCGCCAGGATCAAGCATCACATTAACTCGAGAGCGGCAAACAGGATCAAACACCGAGCTAGTCTCGCTCTGGTTAGAGAGAGAGTGCGCGACCTGCGCCACCGATTGGATTTGACATCCAGGGAACTGCTGTATCTTCACCTAACTATAGCAGCTTCCTTAACCACTCAAGACTGGGACCAGGTTGATGGTGCCTCCTGGTCTCTAGCAGAATGTACCAGCAAGAAGTCAATGGCACGCCAGCTAGCCAAGTTTGAGTGCCTCAACAACAAGGTGCAACAGACTGTGGACACACGCACAGTGGTCAATCTAACTGACAAGAAGCTCGATGAGACCACCTTAAAAGTACTTAGCAAGGGCCTCAATTTCGCAGTGACCCCTAGAAACGTTCCTGTCACAGCCTTTGTCAGTGCAGTTGAGCAAGTGGCCATCACGCTTCCTTCTAGTGTCGCCGAAGAAATCCGAAGAGAAACCTGCAGGGCGCTCACCAAGACCAAGCCACCCAAATCCAACATTTCAGGTGATGAAAGGGTGGCACTGAGGCGACTCCGGGAGGATGACAGCATTGTGGTGTTGCCTGCAGACAAGGGGAACTCCACAGTCATCCTACAAAAAACAGAATATGACAGAAAGGTGTAACAACTTCTGGAGGATCCTGCATACAGGTCAATAGCCAGCGACGCTACAGAGAAAGTGGACAATAAGACCAGGGCTCTGTTGAAGGAGACAGGCCTGCCTGAACAAGTCATCAAGAAGCTGCGTCCCAAAGCGCCAACACCCCCTAGACTTTATGGACTCCCCAAGATTCACAAGGATGGGGTTCCACTGCGACCTATTGTCAGCAATATTGGTGCAGCAACTTACCCTACTGCGAAATACCTGAAGAAGATGTTGACACCACATGTGGGTAAATGTGCACATCACATCCGGAACTCAGAGGATTTCCTACATCGACTGGGCCAGCAACACATCACAGACACAGACATCATGGTTAGTTTCGATGTGGTGTCTCTCTTTACACGTGTACCACTGAAGGAGTCACTTGAGCGTATTGGAGAGAAGTTCGATGGGGCTCTCCTTGACCTGTTCAGGCATGTACTGACATCGACGTACTTCCTATATGGGGGTCAATTTTATGAACAAACAGAAGGGGTGGCGATGGGTAGATCACCAGTGGTGGCCAACCTATTTATGGAAAGGTTTGAAGAGTAAGCACTCTCTTCAGCCAGATATCAACCCAAGTGCTTTTTTAGATATGTGGATGATACCTTTGTCATCTGGCCCCATGGTAGAAGGAAGTTAGATGAGTTCCTGCTACATCTGAACTCTTGCCATCCGAACATTAAGTTCACAATGGAAATGGAGAAGGATTGAATACTTCCATTCTTGGATGTTCTGGTGAAGAGAAAGGGAGATGGCACATTTGGATACAGTGTGTACCACAAACCTACGCACACTGACTTATACCTCCAAGCCAGCAGTTGCCACCATCCGGCACAGAAGAATGGAGTGCTCAAAACACTGGTCCACAGAGCACAAACTCTGTCAGATCCTGATAGTCTGGCCACAGAAATAGAACACTTACAGTCAGTGTTCAGCAGGAATGGGTACTCCTCTAGAGATTTCCAGAAGGCACTTCAACCTGCCAACCGGCCAAAGGATCCAGAAGAAGAACCAGAAGAGGCAAAGAAGATGGCATATTTGCCATATGCCGAACCTATCTCTACCAAGATCAGCCGGATTCTCCAGAAATATGACATCAGGAGCATATTTTGCCCATCCACAAAAATTGGGGCTATGTTGGGGACTGTAAAAGATGACCTGGGGCTACGCAAGCCAGGTATTTACAACATACCATGCCAGTGTGGGATGTCATACATTGGCCAGACCACCAGAGCTGTGGACATCAGGTGTAAAGAACACCAGAGACATAGCAGACTCAGGCAGGCAACTAAATCAGCCATAGCAGAGCATTGTCTGGAACTTGGTCATTCAATGGATTACAATGACACCAAGATTGTGACACAGACCTCAAGATATTGGGACAGTGTCATTAAAGAAGCAATTGTGATTAAGGTCACAGACAATCTAATCAACCGTGACTCGGGATACCAAATCAGCACTGCCTGGAATCCTGCGCTTGAGCTTGTGAAAACTCAACGCAGGACACTCCAGGATTCAGCAAGAAATATAAGTGGAGACCTAGGGAACAGCCGTGAGACAAGGTGTTGGACATTAGAGACCAGATCTGACACACCCCAGGTCATGAACTCGACTTCAGAAGACGGCCAGGCCGGGCGCGGACGGCGGAGGGAACACCGGCCACCAGAGAGGGACAATGTAGCCGCGTCTGGCGGGCGCGGACCTCAGATGGAACACACGACGCGGCGCGGACCGATTAGGGAGCGCCCAGCACGCAACAGAAGTGGAAACCGCAGTAACAGTCATGAGATAGAGTACCTAACATCTCAGATCGGGTCTGACACACCTCAAATGACAACCACAACCGTTGAGGACGGCCAAAACCGGCGCCGACGGCAGTCGGAACATCCGCGACTGGAGGGGTCCGTTGAAGCCGAGTCTGGCGGGCGCGGACCACAGATGGAACACTCGACTCGGCGCGGACCGATTAGGGAACGCCCAGCTCCTCCCAGGCATAAATACTGGACTCGATCGACCCAAGGACCAGTCTCAGGTAGCACCAGAAGAAGACAGCGAGTCACGCTGTTGAAATATCGTGCGGGAACGACGCGAACATCCGGCTGGATTCCAGAATATCCAAGATGTCAATTCTTAGATTTACTTGAAGACAATATACAAAATGTATCTGGGACGACCCAGTTGTTCTAAGATTGCTTAGATTAGCCATAATCATCTATAATCCGTGTAGTATATGTGGCTGAATGTACGTTAATGTCTTCCGACCTGGTAGACGGTGCCACTATTTTCATGGCCTCATCTGTTTGGCTGTCATGCCAGGCTTCCTCCATAGATTCACTCCACCCCAAGAGAGGGAGCCACTGTTCTCGCAGACCGCCACCCCAAGGTACCTGCTTCGCTGTGTAGCCTTTAATTACCGGCGATGAGTAGTGCATCTGTACTTTGCATTTGGCCAACAATAGTACTTCATGCTATTCATGTTACTTACTTCACAGTTTTATCGATACATGTCGCTGCTACCTCACCATGCGTTCCACGTTATGGGAACAGTAAATTTAACTTCCCGTATTGAACATACTTCATTACATGTGCATTACGCTGTGGTTATCCTTACGAAATTTCATCTCCACTCTGCGCCTGCTGAAGCCCCTTTACCGATGTCCGCCCCCCTCCCCCTCCACCTCCTCTCCCAAAGGAATTTACACTGTCTCCCCATCCCAGATGATGTGCTTCACCCCGATATTTAGCCTTCCTTCCAACTATGACCCTCCTCTTCCCCTCCTCTCCTCTGCTTAGACTCCCTCTCCTTCCCCTCCCACCCCTCTGCTGTTTGCACCAGCCTTCCCCCTCTCCTTCCTGTTTCTCCTTTCACAATCTATCCACTCCCTCCCTTTCTCCTGCCCCTTGGTGTGCTACCAACTCCACCTGTTTCCCTCCTTCTCTGCCCCTCCACCTCCATCAACCCCCCTCTCTCTTTCCTTTCTCCCTACTTTCTGACTTCCCCTTCTTTGGCAGCCCCTTCACATTTTACTATAGTTACTTTGATGTGTTTTGGTACTTCCCGTGTATGTAACATCAGTGCACTGTGTGTTCAAAGTCATCGCCTGATACTATGAACGCCATTTTTGCTTGTGCTGTTCATACCACCAGTGTTAATGTGCTTTATCTTCACTGAGTGCCATTTTAACTATTGGTGGATTTGTATAAAAACGTGCCTCATCCCACTACCCTAGTTTGGTACACTTTAACTCCAATTGCTTCCCCTTCATATGTGTACATTTCATATTTTGTCCCTGTATGCTATACATGTATTGTTCTGCTGCTCTTGGCTGAAGAGCGGCGAATCGGGCTGCTTTCAGCCCTCCCCTGACTCCAAGAGGCCAGAGAATGAAATGACAATAAAGGAGCAAAAATTTACAAAAGTTGAAGTATATTTTTTTACATATAATTCTGCATTTCCATGCTGCTAAACACGTTCATATTACATTCCTTATAACTGTATGTCCAAATGGAATCCATATTCTCAAATAACATGACCACTATTTGTGCATTACTATTGCATAGGCATCAATTTTTGTCAACTAATGATAATAACTCTACCTCCTCATATACAATATGCTAATATGTTTTCTGTGTGTCCTCATGCATCTACTTCAAGCTAAGCTGTTATACATTTTGATATTATACCTATACGCTTTTTAATATAATACAATTATTTATTAAGCTTTACACATTTAAAAATTTCATCATCCAACTGAAGCTATGAAATGAAGTGTACAACAAAAGTAACGATGGCAAATATGTGCATAATAAGTATTCACCTTAATATTCCATTTAAAGAAACTTCAGTTAGTGTTATACTTATATTTAAATCATACATTAGAAAAAATATCACTAAAAAGAGCACATAGACTGAATATAACACATATCTCATCTCATACAGGCATATGTGACATTTCAATGGTCTATTCGAAGTGAACCAGAGCCAAACTGCCAGTGGCAATTAAGCTATCAAAAAAGATAAACGTAGGCCAGTAGGTGGTGCTAGCATTAATCACAGAAATGAAGTCAAAGAATATCTTTATAAACGACTATGCGCTGTGATTAACGCATGTCAGAACATCGTCAAAAATTTGACAAAGATACATTTATGCTACTTTTATGGAGGAGAAACTCATACAATGGCAGTAAGAAGTGTACGCCATGAGCAACGTTACAGACATAGTCGTTGGTAATCAAAACAGAAAACATGTCTGCAATCAATAACTGGTGCGGTTCTATATAAACATAAAACCGATATAGAACCGAAATAAAATATAAGTTGTGAAAGTATAAATTTACAGCGATCACTAAAATATTACATAAATATCACCAAGTGTAGTCACATTAAAAAGGACAAAGATATAATAAATGACAGACCATAAAATAATTTAGGCGAGCCTGGATTAATGGTAACAAGTTGAAATAAAAAGGAACTATTATTACAATAAAAGGAACTTTTGCAATTTTAGGAAGACTTTATGGTGCAGTATTATATAGTACAACAGTCCAGCTGTTATCAGTTTACAGTCATCACCAGGTGAAATATTATAATAATATGACCAGCTGTAAAGATATTGCAATAGTCTAATAAATAATGGATGACGTACAATATAACCATTTAGGACAGCTTAAATGAGCGATAACAATTTGAAATAAAATAGAAGCGAACATTATTCTTCCTCTCTCTCTCTCTTCTTATTTAAAAAAAAAATTGTACCAAATCTGAATCTTCTGCTGCCTCTACGATGGAGTATTTCTCCATCAAGTAATGACTTGGCAAGTAACTCCCTCTTTGCGTATGACAGTCTCCTTTTAATGTCTCCTTGCTTCAACCATCATCTGTTATTTTGCTTCCAAGGTAACAGAATACCTTAACTTCGTCTACTTGGTTACCACTAATTTTCATGTTAAGTGACTCGCAATTCTCGTTTTTGCTATATCTCAACACCCCAAGTCTTTTTATGGTTTACTGTCCGTCAGTACTCTGTACTCAGACTATCCATTTCATTCAACATACCTTGTCATTCTCCTCATCCATCCACACCATCGATTCAATATCCCTCAATCTGTTCTAAATACTAAAATGTGGTTCAAACAGCGGTCGATATTACATCACTGTATTTCAGGACCGACTTTTAAGCCTCATAAGGTGTTCGGGTTTATTTTGATCCAAAAGGATTTTTAATAGGCTGTAATTTTGAAAATGTCTGGTTTTAATAAATTGCCTTCATTGACTTCGTTTGCCACTTATTGAAGAATAAAAAAATTGTTTTGGAGCTTTAGTTTGGCATCCACAGAAATAGTAATTCCTAGACTCTTCAGGCCTTTACTGACCCTGCGTATTTTAACTATCATCATCATCATCATCATCATCATCATTTAAGACTGATTATACCTTTCAGCGTTCAGTCTGGAGCATAGTCCCCCTTATAAAATTCCTCCGTGATCCCCTATTCAGTGCTAACATTGGTGCCTCTTCTGATGTTAAGCCTATTACTTCAAAATCATTCTTAACCGAATCCAGGTACCTTCTCCTTGGTCTACCCCGACTCCTCCTACCCTCTACTGCTGAACCCATGAGTCTCTTGGGTAACCTTGCTTCTCCCATGCGTGTAACATGACCCCACCATCTAAGCCTGCTCGCCCTGACTGCTATATCGATAGAGTTCATTCCCAGTTTTTCTTTGATTTCCTCATTGTGCACACCCTCCTGCCATTGTTCCCATATACTAGCACCTGCAATCATCCTAGCTACTTTCATATCCGTAACCTCAACCTTATTGATAAGGTAACCTGAATCCACCCAGCTTTCGCTCCCATACAACAAAGTTGGTCGAAAGGTTGAACGGTGCACAGATAACTTAGTCTTGGTACTGACTTCCTTCTTGCAGAAGAGAGTAGATCGTAGCTGAGCGCTCACTGCATTAGCTTTGCTACACCTCGCTTCCAGTTCTTTTACTATGTTGCCATCCTGAGAGAATATGCATCCTAAGTACTTGAAACTGTGCACCTGTTCTAACTTTGTTCCTCCTATTTGGCACTCAGTCCGTTTATATCTCTTTCCCACTGACATTACTTTTGTTTTCGGAGATTCTAATCTTCATACCACAGTCCTTACATTTCTGATCTAGCTCTGAAATATTACTTTGCAAACTTTCAATCGAATCTGCCATCACAACTAAGTCATCCGCATATGCGAGACTGCTTATTTTGTGTTCACTTATCTTAATCTCACCCAGACAGTCTATTGTTTTCAACATATGATCCATAAACAATTTGAACAACAGTGGAGACAAGTTGCAGCCGTGTCTTACCGCTGAAACTACTCTGAACCATGGACTCAATTTAACGTCAGCTCTAACTGCTGCCTGACTATCTATGTAAAGACCTTTAATTGCTTGCAATAGTTTGCCTCCTATTCCATAATCACATAGAACAGATAATAACTTCCTCGTAGGAACCCGGTCATATGCCTTTTCTCGATCTATAAAACATAGATACAATTCCCTATTCAACCCGTAACACTTCTCCATTATTTGCCGTAAGCTAAAGATCTGGTCCTGACAACCTCTGAGAGGCCTAAACCCACACTGATTTTCATCCAATTTGTCCTCAACTAATACTCGCACTTTCCTTTCAACAATACCTGAGAAGATTTTACCCACAACGCTGATCAAAGAGATACCTATGTAGTTGTTACAATCTTTTCTGTTTCCATGTTTAAAGATTGGCGTGATTACTGCTTTCGTCCAGTCTGATGGAACCTGTCCCGACTCTCACGCCATTTCAAATATCCTGTGTAGCCATTTAAGACCTGACGTTCCACTGTATTTGATGAGTTCCGACTTAATTTCATCCACCAGAGCCGTTTTATTGTACTGCAATCTATTGACCATTTTCTCCACTTCCTCAAATGTGATACTATTTCCATCATCATTCCTGTCCCATTGTACACTGAAATGTGAAACATTACTGGTCGTATTTTCACCTACATTGAGCACATCTTCAAAATATTCCCTCCATCTGCCCAAGGCATCCACAGGATTCACCAGCAGTTTTCCTGACCTGTCCAAAATACTTGTCATTTCCTTCTTACCTTCATTTCGAAGAGTGCTAATTACACCCCATAATGGTTTTCCAGCAGCTTGACCCAAGGTCTCCAACCTGTTTCCAAAGTCTTCCCCAGATTTCTTCTTGGATGCTGTAATTATCTGTTTGGCTTTGTTTCTTTCTTCGTATTTTAACCTTCGTTATTAATTCTGACGATATTCAGTTTGTCGGCACAGGAATGTATGGGAATGCAGTAAGGTGGATATAAAGAAGTGCAGTCATAAATGAACAATGGAATGCCTATTTCTGTGGTGAGGAGGAAAGGCGGAAGTGCAAATCATTGTACAGCTTTACTCGTGGCAAGAGCCGTTTCAGGCTTTCACCGATCTTCAGATATCAATATACATTAACATTCATATTTTCATCAGTCTATGTCGATGTGAAAGTGTTATGCATATAAAGGCGGAAAGAGTAGCCACATATTACAGAACAAACGTAAATGCACCTAATTATTAATTAATAGTAAACATACAACTAGAGAAACGCTGTAGCTAAATGAATTGTTATTTAACACTGGGCAGCTGCATCGTACAAAATGTTTTCGATAAAAATGTTACTTGAATGGTTAATGTAACGAATGAAACCTCGAAACGTACCTTTGCATAAATAAAGCTGTGCAAAACAGTTGCTGTTATTTGTATTTCTTCAAGTAAAAAACACACGAATTTCCTTTGTAATCCACAAGATAGAGGCCTTTACTGACAGGTCATTTTGAAATATTACACATCACCGAATTATTCGAAAATTCACGTCATGAATTTAGTGCACAGATATACACTTGCATTACAAAATTACATAGGCAAGAGCAACAAAGGGAAATCACAAAAGAATGTCGTGATATATAGTTCCTTAAATTTCCATTTATGTCATCGAGTGTTCGAAATGGCAAGCGTTCAATGCACCTTTGCAACCTCTGGTGTAAGGACTTCTGCACAAGCTAAGAAAATTCGCTGCATATGATTGCACGTGCTGCAGCAATGTGTCTGATATTTTAATTACTTTCGAGTCGTCTGAACGTGCATGCTAACTGATGCCTTCGCGTCCTATCCAGTGACTAGCAAAAGGCTGGCGGAGCGCTTTGCTACTCGCAGGCGGGCAGTGATCAGGATAATCATCGTATTAATACCAATGACATCAACATATTTGCAGTAATTTCACCGTCTAGGAGAGCCGATAGGACATTTGTCAAAAATTTTGCGCCTCATGTACAAGTTAATCTTTATTCAATGAAGTAAGGAGTAATCACGTAGTCTACAAACGTTCACACTAGGTTTCCTCTGATGTTGAACGTGACTCGGCTAGTTTGGATTCTCAGCAGCCAGTGCGGATTCTCAGCTTTCCACGATTTACAAAGGTAGGTTCATTAGTGTGGGGAATTCTTTGAAGAAATGACCTTTTACCCTGATGTCGCATCAGGGTCGAGCGACAGAATCGCAGATCCCGCTGGTTAATCCGCTGATGAAGTCACCGCATGATTCTGATGGACGGTGTTCGCGCATAAAACGCCAACAACGCTGGGCTGAGTTACTCCAGAGGGTTTCGCAGATTCTCTGTGGATTTTGAGCAAATGCTGGCAGAGCATCTATTTCGGTCCCTCCGCTCGTCGCAGTTTTACCCGTTACCATCTGCATATCATTCCTGCGGCCTTACAATACAAATATTTTGAACATTCGGTGTAGTGTGATTCTATGTTCCTGTGTGCGTACAACTTAACTGCTCTCTTCGAATTCCTTCAGCATTCACCCTATGGAGGATGCGTATCTCATTTCTTTCGGTTTGTGAAAGATATTCATTTTTACAAATTAACCAGCATTGGACGCAAGTGAATGACACAGACAGAATCTAAGCACATTTCTGCTGTGGCCATTTTTTAACTGTATATCGGAGGGGCAATACCCTGCCTCCTCGCTATCCGACGTCAGGTATTTCCTTATTTCGGTATCGAAAACTACAGGATAAGTCAGAAATACGTTACATGTTCATAACAGTTGAGTGCTAAACTTTAAACAATTTCCCTGAAGCTACACTAATGGCCATCAAAATTGCTACACCAAGAAGAAATGCAGATGATAAACGGGTATTCATTGGACAAATATATTATACTACAACTGACATGTGATTACATTTTCACGCAATGTGGGTGCACAAATCCTGACCAATCAGTACCCAGAACAACCACCTCTGGCCGTAATAACGGTCTTGATATGCCTGGACATTGAGTCAAACAGAGCTTGGATGGCATGTACAGGTCCAACTGCCCATGCAGCTTCAACACGATACCACAGTTCATCAAGAGTAGTGACTGGCGTATTCTGACGAGCCAGTTGCTCGGCCACCATTGACCAGACGTTTTCAACTGGTGAGATATGTGGAGGATGTGCTGGCCAGGGCAGCAATCGAACATTTTCTGTATCGAGAAAGGCCCGTACAGGATCTGTAACGGTCGTGCATTAGCTTCTGAAATGTAGGGTTTCGCAAGAATCGGATTAAGGGTAGAGCCACGGGTCATAACACATCTAAAATGTAACGTCCACTGTTCAAAGTGACGTCAATGCGAACAAGAGGTGACCGAGACGTGTAACCAATGTCACCACATACCATTACGCCCGGGTGATACGCCACTATGGCGATGACGAATACGCGCTTCCAATGTGCGTTCACCGCGATGTCGTCAAACACGGATGCGACCATCATGATGCTGTAAACAGAACCTGGATTCATCCGAAAAAGTGACGTTTTGCCATTCGTGCACCCAGGTTCGTCGTTGAGTATACTCCTGTCTGTGATGCACCGTCAGGGGTAACCCTAGCCATGGTCTCCGAGCTGATAGTCCATCCTACTGCAAACGTCGTCGAACTGTTCGTGCAGATGGTTGTTGTCTTGCAAACGTCCCAATCTGTTGACTCAGGGATCGAGACGTGGTTGCACGATCCGTTACAGCCATGCGGATAAGATGCCTGTCATCTCGACTGCTAGTGATACGAGGCCGTTGGGATCCAGCAAGGCGTTCCGTATTACCCTCCTGAACCCACCGATTCCATATTCTGCTAACAGTCATTGGATTGCGATCAACGCGAGCAGCAATGTCGCGATACGATAAACCGCAATCGCCTTACGTTACAATGCGACCTTTTTTCAAAGTCGGAAACGTGATGGTACCTATTTCTCCTCCTTACACGAGGCATCACAACAACGTTTCACCAGGCAACGCCGCTCAACTGCTGTTTGTGTATGAGAAATCAGTTGGAAACTTTCCTGATGTCAGCACGTTGTAAGTGTCGCCACCGGCACCATCCTTGTGTGAATGCTCTGATAAGCTACTCATTTGCATATCACAGCATCTTCTTTCTGTCGGTTTGATTTCGCGACTGTAGCACGTCATCATCGTGGTGTAGCAATTTTAATGGCCTACAGTGTAGTAACCGGATACTGACGACGAAACGCGGTTGAATTCGTCTCTTTTAGAGGTACGATACTAGCTGCACAAGTTAATGTAATTGCAATCAGAAAAGCAAAGTTCATACCCATATCTCTGTTATTAATATAGCCTTGAAAAGAGACTATAATGTGATTCATGAGGAGTTTCCCACAGTCTCAGTGAAAACGGAATAACGATATCTTATACTATTGAAAAATCTTTTTTAGGTGAAGAGCTTAGCTGAATCACGCAGTTTTTATTAGCAACTCTTCAATCACATTGCTGTCTGCACAACGTTGAAGTCACCTCAGTGAGATATTGAGAAGCGATTACTTACACAGCGCACAGAACGTACATTGAAGGAAAGAAAACCTGCTTGTTCCAAATATCAATTTTATTCCTATTTGTCAGACATCTCGGGAAGAGCATGGAGACCACTATAGGCGAAACGAGAATGCTATCCGCTGCAGCAGAATAATCACGGAAACAGAAGACGAAAAAGCGCAGGCGGCGCGATCAAAGGAAGTCGTGATATGCCTCTGCGCACGCGCGTTAATTAAACGCGCCGTCCGCAGGAGCATGGCTAATGAGAGCCGCGCAGCTGACAGGTGTCACCCGCAGATAACCGCCGCAGCCTTCCAGGAAAAGCCGCCACTGCTCGCGCCGTGTGTCTCACACACACGCACAATGTGGTATGTGCGAGGAGTAGGCACAAAGTTTTAATTATCATCTGGAAAGAACGATGCTTCGAGCCTGACAATTTGTGATAGTGTTAGTCCTCTATACATTCGTCTTTCAATGCGACTCCAGTTACTCAGCGATTAATGATGGGGCGGAGACTAGGTTTCTTTTTGGTTGTTCACCAACCGACCCATCTTTGACCGTTATTCTGAAAGCGCCTGCCACGCAATAGCTGTTGTGTCCGTCCTGTTTGGCGGACAAAAAATGCTAACGTTGATTTGGTAGAACAAAGTTTAATTTGCAAGGGAGAATGTCCTCCATGTATTTTAATACAAGGTACGGATTAATCACCTGACAACGACAATTACTTCTCGAACAAGAAATAAAGAGTACTGAAAAGAAAGTCTCTTCTCGAGTAGTGAAAGAACAGAAGGCCGAAGGCCTTAAGCAAAAGGTTACTCCTTGTGGAAGAACTAATAAACATCAATATTGTCAGAAGGCTGAAGGTCTTTAGGAAGAAAACAAAGACTGCTAGAAAATATCACTATTAAAAACACACTACACTACGCTAGCCAAACTTCAAGTCCCGACAGGGCGCTAGAAAGTCAGAGTTTTGTGGATTTAGACTCAGTACGAGTTAAAGTCCCAGAACGAAAGTTCAGTTTTAAAGTTCCAGTATGATGAAACACAGCCAAGTCGAGCGTTGAAAAAAATACAAGAAGTCTCAGAAATACACTAGCTTTTAACCGCCCTGTTAAATGGTTCGAAATTTAGTTAGCCGGCGTCGTAATTTTGAAATGAAAGCTAGTATGAACGTCGTGTGATAAATATTTCGCTTGAAGAGCCGTTGCGGCACAGGCAAAGGTTAATCATGGAAACTAAGACACTGAATTTTACTCACAGCAAAAAAGTTTTGCATCAGCTCGGTTCCGAGAGTTCCGAAACCTGTACAGAAAATTGGAACAGAGATCAACATAAAGATCATCTCCGCCCTTTTTATTGCTCATCAAAACCATACATTGCATGTTGTACCACCATACAGCGAGAGCGCCAGAGGTGGTGGTCCAGATTGCGGTACACACCGGTACCTCTAACGCCCAGTGGCACGTCCTCTTGCATTGATGCCCTTTTCAATCTATCCCAGGCATAGTCGATAGGGATCGTGTATGGAGGACATGCTGGCCACCCTAGTCGAGAGACGTCGTTATCCTGAAGGAAGTCATTCACAAGATGGGGATGCGAACTGTCGCCCATGAAGACGAATGCTTCACCAATATGCTGCCGATATGGTTGCCCTAACGATCGGAGGATGGCATTCACGTATCGTACAGTCGTTACGGGGCCTTCCATGACCACGAGCAGCGTACGTCGGCCCCACATAACGCCACCCCAAAACAGCAGGGAACCTCCACCAGGCTGCACTCGCTGGACAGTGTGTCTAAGGCGTTCAGACTGAGCGGGTTGGCTCCAAACACGTCTCCGACGATTGTCTGGTTGAATGCATATGCGACAGTCATCGGTGAAGAGAGTGTGTAGCCTACCCTGAGCGGTCCATTCGGCTTATTACATCTCTGAACAGTCAAAAGGACTGTCTCTATGATACAATATCCACAGTCAACCTCTATCTTCAAGAGTTCTGGGAACCGGGGTGATACAAAACCTTTTTTGATGTGTATATAAGTAACGTTATTAAGGAATACACCCGACGGACTGTACAGAATAATAGGGCACGTACATTCGCGAGTGAGTGGTTCAAAATAAGAATTAATCCTTTAAATGAAATGTGTCGTAAGTACAGTTACGTCGGTAAACACTCAGTTGTATGCGAATATACGATTGGGATAGACGCACGTATGTTCTAAGTACTGCGTGAAAAGAATGATGGTTAAAAGTGCATTTATTCACCTGACAAAGTAAGTAATCGGACTTCGTATTTACATTAAAAAAAGATTACAGGTTCTGAAATTGACTCTGGCGGCCACGAAAGGAAAGAGACAAATACATTCACGTACCTCTTTTGTTGAGCAGCGCCGTCGTGAAGATCGTCGCCTCCATCTAAATTCTCCATCCAAAATTAAAATAATAATAATCTTCCAGAATTACGAGAGTTAGGATCCATGGTATCGTAAATGAAAAAATCGTATTGTTTCAGAAGCTGCTCTCATTATTTAGCACAGTTTCATACGGCAACGTCTAATCACCATGGTATGAGAATAACGAAAGACAACTATTACTAAAATTAATAAACGAAGAGCGTAAATTTTCTTCTGCCCGTCAGTGTTAAATACTTTTAAAATTAATCTTTGGTTTCAGAGTCGAATAATTATCTATATATTTACCAATGAGAAAAAATTATTAAGTTCTTTTATAAGCTGATTACTGATATGAAACATGACGTCGTCGTTGAAGCGGATCCAAAGTGAGCTCCTGACTGATGAAATGCGACTGTATTCGGCTCCTAGCCCAAAAATCCCACTCGAGGTGAACTGCTCGACGTGGCTCGAGCGATCCCTATGGGCACGCGGGATGACGCCTGGTGGCCGGGCGATCCGTGGCCGGGATGTGTGTGCCTGCAGGAAGGTCGGCCTCCAGAAGTTATGTTACCACTTTCCTCTCGTGCTGTGTTGGTTGCTACCTTGATAGGGGCAAGACCAACCCGCAGCAACAGTCTCTTCATCCAAGGAAAGTAGGAAACTGACTGAATCCCATTTACGGAGAATGGGTATGGTGAGGCGAAATTTGATAGCACAAAGAACCAGCATGTATGACTGTTCCGTGGGGGCGTGTCGTGGAACAATAACACTCTCTGGACCAACTTCCCTCCACGCTTTGTCTTGACCGTCTCTTGTAATCTCGTCGACATATTTCGGTAGTACGCGCCAGTGACGGCTTACCATTACTGTTAACTCTACACCATCTGCCGGACCTCCTATCTAGGGACTCTTACTATCCACAGGATTAGCTGTAATTGTCACCTAGTGGCCCACCACAACCTGAGACCATGAGATCACAATATCGTCTCAAGGAGATACCACACGGTAGGGGCATTAGTTTAACCTGATTAAAAATTGCTGTCCTTAAGTAGCCGTCAGACCCTTAAATAAATATCATAATCTGACTAATCAGATGAAAGCGGAAGGAAATCGTGAGTACCACTATCAACTGAAATCACCAAACTCTCATAAGTTATTTAAAATCCCGGGAAGAAGCAGCTGATTAGCGCATAAATATTTAGTACATTCAATTTAAATTATCGACTTAAGCTAAAGCTCTTCAGTCATTCCCAACGAACAGAAAAGTAACTTCAATGACTCTAGCTACAAATCAGAAACACACAAATCTGTCACAGAGATATGAATTCCGCATCACAATTTATAGCTGATACCCCAATATATTCCGCCTCTGTGTAAAGTTCAGTTAGATTGGAAGAGAGTGATACAGAAGTTTTAGTGGGGCCCAAAGATCCTGCCTCAATATAGTGTAAACATCAAATAAACTTGTTAACAATACCAGTTTATAACATTTTCAGCCGGCGTAGACGGGAATTCTAAGATGATCGTTGTTTTATCTCTGTGCCATCGGCTGCCCTCTATTGGTGACCAGCTACTCTAACTACCAATCTTTTCATCGGCAGCAGCACGAAGTTAGTAAGACTAGTAATTCTGAAGCACATTCGAACCTACTGAAATATTGAAAATACCATAACATCGATGTTCGTCGTTCTCTCAGCAGTCTTTCTTCTTTTCAACATCGTTGGTGAACTGGCGTGCTCGCCTCTCTTGTGAAATTTAACTTACGCGGTTGCTATAAGCGAACCGTCACACGTCGCCGAGCATAGATGAAGCTCCCTCAGGTAATTGGCAAGTCTATTCAACTCACATCCCTCTGGATCAAGATTATGGGTCTCCTTTGGATACATTTACTTACATACCACACACTGGTCACTGCACAGACGTAGATAATCTATTATGTACAGTAGCTACAATCTTATTTTCTTAGCATCGTTATGGTATTCTCATATTAGGTACTCACCTATCAATTATTAATTCAGGTAATCATATTAGTCCCCCAATTAACTTAACCACCTCACACTCAGTTTTCTCACATAAAATAATTACAGGAGAAATACAACAAAAACATTGTTCAAGCTTCAACCGTAGAAGTAAAAGATTAATCATCTGAGATATCAAATCTTCTCTTGATTTCTATGTATATGCTAGTCTCATACTAATAGGTATTATATAATCCTTTATCAAGCGATCACCTCGTTTTCTAGTAGAAACACATCTTTCATAATTACTAAATAATGATATTACTAATGTTTTATGACTTACATACAGCGTTCATTACCATTATCATTTCCTTAGACCAGTGTAGCGTAATCGGCCCTTCCTAACTTCTCTGTTTAGTCTAATTCTAATTTCTTCGCTTAACCTTTAACCTATTGGATTGATAATCCGTCTTAAACAAGTAGTCGTGACACAAGAGTCTTCAGGAACAAATCCACAACAAGAAACTTCCCTTTAGTTGGACTCTTAGAAATAATAATATACACCGTCTGCAGTGACGAAGCTTCAGCATTTCCCTCTAATAGTCATATATTAAATAGTAGTTTATACGACCTAATTTTAAACCAAGTGAAGACCCCATTACGTTCTACCGAAGGATATCGTTTCTCTTGCCACAGATGGTCTTACACAGTCAACTGCCTCAGAAACAAAACAATTGATGCCTCTACAGACCTCTTCTGTTCCCAGTTACATTAGAAATTACAACATCCTTCCTTTTAAACTGTTTTCAAAATAAATATGAATCACGACGACTGCACTTTACTGTATTACTAAATGCTTAAAATCAATAACTTCTACGATTTCTTAGGTAAGGTAAAACATTTCCCTTTATAATTAATCATTGTGTGCGGAAGTACATGGACGAACCCTCTCTTACATGTTATACAAACTTTTTTTTCCTTCGTCCACTATTTTTATATCCCCATTCGATAGAATGACCAGTATGTTAAAACATCGTAATAAAGTGAAGTCACGCACGGAAAAACGGGAAATCCCTCAAATGTAAGGGTTTAGAGATATGTGTTTCCATTTGTTGCTGGGTGTGGGTACTATCAAAATTCACATTGGTCTCACCCCTAAATATCACATTAGGATATTTAAGGGTGAGACCAACGTCAGTTTTGATTGTTCCCGTATCTAGCAACAGATAGCAACACTTATCTCTAAGTTCTTTTTTTTTTTCATGATATTTTCTTTCCGTCAGAGATCCTGTCGGTCTCAGACTCTACAGTTAATACTCCAGCGATTCATTTTAATTTTCTCATTGCACCAGCTGACCTTGGAAAAATAATGATGTGACTCGACCCTGTCATAACGCAACTTAAACTTTCTTCATATTGAATGAAATAATAAACATGTCTAAACCGCTCCAGGAAAATAAAGTCACAAATTATAATACCACAAACACAAATAAATACCGTTCTAAATTCTTGTCGACCTAATGGATGTTCTTGTGCTCCTGCACCAGGCTACGGAAGAGAAACACTGCATTAATAATGTTCCGTGGTTCCAGTAGACTACGTACTATACTCTCCTCTGTGTTACTAAACACACTTTCCTTTATCTGCAGTGGTTCCTTTATCCGTATTTTTTCATTGCTTTCTTTGTTCCTTTCTCTCGAAGTCATTATGGTACATCTAGCACTAGTCTGTGGTGATTAGGCGGCTAAAGGAATCCTCTGTATTGCTGTGACACGGCTGCAACACATCCGCTGCTTTCTCTTATCGGTGGGCGTTCTGAATCGGTGTTAGCTGTCGCGGAACCTAGCGGGCGGCACATTTGCCATGTTTATAACGTCTCAAAACTGATCCATGATTGATTTTTAGTTTTTCCTCTATCGCCTCGACTGTCACACGCGATCCTCGGTTAAGATGGGAAGATTGCCCGTCACTTCTTCCTTCCTCAGACACACTGGTCTAACAACAATTGAAACGTCGTGCTATCTAAGTACTGTGTCATATTTTAGTGCTTTATTGCCGTAAATCTCCACAAACTTTGCATGGACTGATGAAGTATTGCGCTCCTTCAAACACAGCAAACGATTTATCACACGATAGTCCAGTTTGTGACCGGACTGCACCAGTCTGATTTGGCTCGTCTAGCGACGTGCTACCGTAATGTGACACGGGGTTTGCAGTGGATGCCAGGACTAAGAAAATGTATCTGCAAACACTCTAGAAATTAATTACTTAATTTTAATTTTTACGTGACAATTGAAATATAACACGACGGCCTTAGAAACAGACAACACCTATGCAGTTCGTTAGTAACGGGGGATACCATATGTGACAACCGATGAGTCTGAGGGATCTCCCATGCTATGGCTTGGCACGCCTCCGCAATATTATTTCTTCCAGCGCTACTAGTCCCGCAATGTATGTGGGAGAACTTCATGATTTTTGGAAGGTAGGAGATGAGGTACTACATCTACATGACTACTCTGCAATTCACATTTAAGTGCTTGGCAGAGGGTTCATCGAACCACAATCATACTATCTCTCTACTATTCCACTCCCGAACAGCGAGCGGGAAAAACGAACACCTAAACCTTTCTGTTCGAGCTCTGATTTCTCTTATTTTATTTTGATGATCATTCCTACCTATGTAGGTTGGGCTCAACAAAATATTTTCGCATTCGGAAGAGAAAGTTGGTGACTGAAATTTCGTAAAAAGGTCTCGCCGCGACGGAAAACGTCTATGCTGTCATGATTTCCATCCCAACTCGTGTATCATATCTGCCACACTCTCTCCCCTATAACGTGATAATACAAAACGAGCTGCCCTTTTTTGCACCCTTTCGATGTCCTCCGTCAATCCCACCTGGTAAGGATCCCACACCGAGCAGCAATATTCTAACAGAGGACGAACGAGTGTAGTGTAAGCTGTCTCTTTAGTGGACTTGTTACATCTTCTAAGTGTCCTGCCAATGAAACGCAACCTTTGGCTCGCCTTCCCGACAATATTATCTATGTGGTCCTTCCAACTGAAGTTGTTCGTAATTTTAACACCCAGGTACTTAGTTGAATTGACAGCCTTGAGAATTGTACTATTTATCGAGTAATCGAATTCCAACGGATTTCTTTTGGAACTCATGTGGATCATCTCACACGTTTCGTTATTTAGCGTCAACTGCCACCTGACACACCATACAGCAATCTTTTCTAAATCGCTTTGCAACTGATACTGGTCTTCGGATGACCTTACTAGACGGTAAATTACAGCATCATCTGCGAACAATCTAAGAGAACTGCTCAGATTGTCACCCATGTCATTTTTATAGATCAGGAACAGCAGAGGTCCCAGGACGCTACTATTGGATGTAAAGCTGTGAGGGGGGTACCTGAGATGTTAGTGCACTCGACCGCGAAGGGCAGGGATTCCGGGTTCGAGCTGCGGCCTTGCACAAAGCTTTATTCTGCCAGGTAGTTTCACAACAGCGCATACTCCGCTGCACAGCGAAAAATTCATTCTAGTTTATGACCACTACACACCGCGAAACTCAGTGCCACCTGGTGACACAATATGGGAACGGACGAATGGGAAATCATTCTAGGGATGGTACATGCAGAAAATGAGGAAATTCTCTGAGGCAAGCCGCACTGACAAAGGGAAAGTTGTTACTACACTGCACCTGGGAACAAATATTCAGGGAACGGTGAGCCTGCTCGACTGCTCGCATGCCACTGTCGTGGACATTATGGAAATTTTAATATTTTCAACAATTCGCGGCCCTGTCAGCAACTGTATAAATATTAATTTTAAATTAACAACAGCCACAGTTGCAATGGCTTGGTTCAAATAGCTCCCAGCACAATGGGACTTAACTTCTGAGATCATCAGTCCTCTAGAAGTTAGAACTACTTAAACCTAACTAACCTAAGGACATCACACACATCCATGTCCGAGGCAGGATTCCAACCTGCGACCGTAGCGGTCGAGCGGTTCCAGACTGTAGCGCCTTGAGCCGCTCGGCTACCTCGGCCGGCGTCAGTTGCAATGTTTACCTAGATTTACCTAGGTTTCAGTTGGGATAACCCAACCTTCTTCAGAATAAAAGTAACTACGATTTGTCAATAATGGACAACGTCAAAAATAAAAACTATAATATAGTAATACATCGTCATGTTGCAATAACTTATCTTCCTCGGCCCCATTTCGCGACCGCAGTACGGCAGCAACGTATGTTGTACTGGAACTGGCTACAGTGTAGAGAACGCATGCGCGACAGTGTGTCATTCTTACTTCTTAACACTGGTACCAACACGTACTCCTAAACTTAAAATTTTATGAATAACTAGGTACGGCTATCGAAATTGACGTATACGTTATCCTGTCTTAACATCTGCAATAATTTGTTGGACGGCGAAAGTGAAGGGAGCAATGCGTTTACTATTTTAAGCCAACCTAACACATTCGGACCAATCATCGAACTAGACCGCATGAGGATAACTACGGGTTTAAAATACCGGATAATCCCAGCTATTCAGCTAGCGGGAGTGCTAAAAACATGTTGGCAAGGGTCTATTGATTACTCCCTAAAATTATGGCGGATGGAATAACAGTTGAAAACCTTCAAAAAGTTTTTGAATTTTAGGGAGTAATCATTATACCCTTGCTAACATGTTTTTACCACTCCCGTTTGCTGACGAGCTGGGATTATCCGGTATTTCAAACCTGTAGTTACCCTCATTCGGTCACGTTCGATGATTACCCCGAATGTGCTAGTCTGGCTTAAAATAGTAAACGCATTGCTCCCTTCACTTTTTATGTCCAACAAATTATTACAAATGGTAAGACAGTCGATATATCTTTGTTCCTTGCAGGATAACGGATACGTCACTTTCGTTAGCCGCACCTGGCTAACCATAAAATTTTAAGTTTAGAGTAAATGTTGGTACCAGTGTCAATAAGTATCATGACACACTATCGCGCATGCCCTCTCGAGGCTATAGCCAGTTCCACTGCAACATCCGTTGATGCCATACTGCGGGAGCGAAGTTGGCCCGAGGCTGTTTTTCAGATAAGATATTGCAATACGACGCTGTATTATTATATTATAGTTTTTAGTTTTTGACGTTGTCCATTATGGATAAATCGTAGTTCCTTTTATTCTGAAGAAGGTTGGGCTATTTCAACTGAAACCTAAATAAATCTAGGTAAACATAGCAACTGAGGCTGTTGTTAATTTAAATTTACTATGGAAATTGGTTGGATGGTGAAACTTTGAGTAGGTGACAAAGTGCTGGAAGTCCTTTGCCTAATCACAGAACGTGGAATTCTGACTCTTGCACTCGCCGCAAAGCACAAAAAGCGGCGAATTATGGCAGATCTAGCGAGAAAGCGAATTATTGGTGCAGGAACAAATGTTGCACATTGCTCAACATGGAGCTTCGCAGCAGATGACCCCTATATGTTCCCATGATGATCACCGACATTATATATATTACGATTACTATGGGCACAGGGTCATCGAGATGGGACCGTGGATCAGTGGAAACGTATCGCCTGGTCGGATGATTCCCGTTTCTTGCTACAGCAGGTAGATGCTCGCATCAGTAGACTAGCTTCTTAGTTGGCCTCACGAGGCAAGTACACCCCGTACCAGTCCTCCCGCCAAGGAAAAATGCCTGGCAGTGTTGTCGTCATCCCGGCAAATGGCTGCTCGAAACACACGTGGCAACACGACACAGGCCGGTGGGGGCAGTATTATACCATGGGGACTTGTGGCAGTACTCGGAGACACCATGACAGGTGTGGACTTCGTCAACATTATTACGAACCATCTTCATTCCTTCATGTTTGACAACGATGTCACCTTCGAACGGAATAACTATCCGTGTCGCAATACTGGAATCGTGCTTCAGCTCTTTGAGGAGTATGACGGTGAGTTCAAGCTGTCTTGGCCAAAACGTTTCTTACACTGAACCTCATGGAACGCATTTGGGTTGATATCGGGTGCCAGCTCCACGCCCTCAAACCGGTGGCGCATACTTAATGGAAATTGCCTTACCGTAAATTGTCTTAATAGCTCATAGACATGTGGTGCCACATACCCCGAAAACCTATCAAGGAATTGTTGAATCTCTGTCATGCCGAGTCGCTCCTGTATTGTGTTCCAAATCGGACCAAAACGTTTTTAATTAGGCGGTCATAATGTCTGATCCTCCTATGTAGTTGAGTGGTGAGCGTAGCTGATTGCCAAATGCGGAAATCGAGTTAGATTCCTGGTACTGCCAGGCAGTTTTCCTTCGTAGGAGTACTGGTACGGGGAGCATTCGCATTGTGAGGTCAGTTGAGGAGCTACTCCACGAATCCGTAGCGGTTCCAAGGTCGAGAAACCCGTCAACGACTGGGACAGTGTTGTGTTGACCACATGACCCTCCATACTGCGTCCAACACGTTGTCACAGAATGACATGGCGGTCGATACGGCGTCTGGAGCCATAACGCTGGTCTGTACCTTTACATAGTGTTTTGGCTCGTCAGTGTACAAATTTGGTAACATAACCGGCCGTAGGACTAGAAGTAGACAATTCTCATAGGGACAATCGTCTAAAGTAGATGGTCGTCACTTACGTCTGCTCTCCGTCGCTGTCACTGGACTCTGTTTATGAGATATCCCCCTTCGCTGAACTGTAGTAAGATCTTCGCCTCGCCTTGTTGTGCTGTCACAGGACTTTCTCAGCAGTGGTCGACCGTAGGTGATAGAGTGGGAAACATGTCCTCGGGTTGTTGGTGTTATAGTGACCTACGTCGTGTGAAACCCTCTGAACTTGCTCCAGTTGTTACAAGGAGTCACTGATTACATTTTCTTGTAGACACTGACTGCTGGAACTAAAAGGATCAGTTCCTTGTACCCCGTTTATTTTCTTGTGAAGTTTAATTCTCCTAGATGCAAACAAATAGCGATTTAAGTTTTATTAATATCTGATGGACAGTAGATACTGTATCCTAAAAATGTTTATTTTTTTGCTGCAGGTTACGACTGACCTCGCCGGGTTCTTACGAGGGTGAGTCAAATGAAACCCTTAAATATTTTTTTAATATTATTTATTGTGCAGAAGTGGTACAAAGCTACCGGTATATCATTTTTCAACATAATGTCCCCCACACCCAATGGAAGTCCTCCAGCGCTTACAAAGTGCATAAATAGCTTCAGAAAAAAATTCTTTTGGTAGTCCCCGCAACCACTCTTGCACCGCGTGGGGTACCTCTTCATCAGAACGGAACTTCTTTCCTCCCATTGCATCTTTGAGTGGTCGAAACATACGGAAATCACTTGGGGCAAGGTCTGGTGAGTATGATGGATGAGGAAGACACTCAAAATGCAGGTCTGTGGTTGGTGGAACTGTTGTAAGGACAGTGAGGGGCCTTGCATTGTTATGTTGCAAAAGGACACCTGCTGGCAGCAATCCACGTCGCTTTGATTTGATAGTAGGCCACAGATGATTTTTTAGGAGGTCTGTGTATGATGCACTGGTGACAGTGATCCTTCTAGGCATGTAATACTCCAAAATAACGCCTTTTTCGTCCCAAAAGAGAGTCAGCATAACCTTCTTTGCTGATGGTTCTGTTCGAAACTTCTTTGAGGAATGGCGCCATTCCTTGCTCGCTCTCTTCGTTTCCGGTTAGTGGAAGTGAACCCAGGTTTCGTACCCAGTAACGATTCTTGCAAGGAAGCCATCACCTTGTCGTTCAAAGGGCCGAAGTAGTTCTTCACAAGCATCAACACGTCGTCCTCTCATTTCAGGAGTCAGCTGCCGTGGCACCCATCTTGCAGACACTTTTTGAAACTGGAGCACATCATGCACAGTGTGGTGTGCTGACCCATGACTAATCTATAAACATGCTGCAGTATCATTCAGTGTCACTAGGCGGTTTTCCTTCACTATGGCTTCAACTGCTACAATGTTCTGTGGAGTCACAACTCGTTGTGCCTGACCTGACCGGAGAGCATCTTCCACTGAAGTCACACCATTTGTGAACTTCCTACTCCATTCGTAGACTTGCTGCTGTGACAAACATGCATCACCGTACTGAACCTTCATTCGTCGATCAATTTCAATGCGTTTTACATCTTCACTACGCAAAACCCGAATAACAGAACGCTGTTCTTCCCTGGTGCAGGTCGCAAGTGGGGTGGCTATCTTTATACTGTTACTGCCACAGTATGTGTGCATCTGATCTGTGCTGCCACCTACAGGCCATTCTGCACACTATTTGTAGCACGCTTTCCACCTTACAGGATAACGATGCGAAATTTCGATTTTTGTTATTACAAATTTAAGGTTTTCATTTGACTCATCCTCGTATATCACAATGCCCAGCCTGGCATCCTCTATTCTCTGTATAATTTTGATCTTAAAGCTTCGCAGAAAGCCTCTTACAGCCGGGAGCATGCCATGCTCCCGGCTGTACGAGGAGTTAGACACAATCAAAAGTTAATATGGCTTCGAACATATCCGACCGTTCGGTCCCTCGTGACGAGACAAAGCTGCTTCCTGCGCGTTCGTGCTTGCCATGGCTGTGGGTCGGCTTTTGCTGCGTGTGAATTTTTCGACTCAGCCCTTTAGTAATGATGTGGTCGCTAGCCCAGACGCTGGCGGCAACGAGGCGCCTGCCCGCAGCTCGGGGGTCCCGTATTCAATTAACGGCGCCGCCACCGCCGCTGCCTCCGGCCGAATAACAACGAGGGATAGGCGGGACGGGGCGCCGTGCTGTGGGCGGGCCAGCATACAGGGCACAGTCCCCGGGGGCCGAGCCCCACACCGTCCATAACTGGGATGAGGCAACACTCGCACTGAAATACGAATGGTAGTCATAATGGTCCAATTATCCTCTCGAAAGAATCAAGCTGCAAGCATGAAACTTGGTAGTAGTGATTGCCCCCATTACATATTCATCTTTCAATGCAACACGTTTTTCCCAAAGCCGGATGGCTTGGCAGGTAGCTTCGTTGTGTTAGTATGCATTCTGGATCTTCAGGGAACGTCCCGCCTCAAAAATCATCTCGTCATTCTGGAAACGCCTGCCACATGATGATCTCAACATCCAAAGAGAGACAACCAGTCGCAGGGGTCAGTAAACTACACGATCACATGTCATAGTTGTAGCTTTTACTTTGTGTGTATTGCACTTCACATCAGTAACAAGCACGAGCATCATTCAATCATGTGTCACATCTGCTACGCAACCATTTTTTGAGTGGTGCAACCTGCCAGATGTTCGAAATCCGGAGAAAAATGGAGGTAAGTTATATGGAAAGACGGTTAATATATAGTATCAAATGGTGATAAGTTATAGGGAAAGATGGTTAATACACAGAGTGGTCAGAACATATCTGAAACGCTTGTAGGGTTGTTGCAGGGCAGGTTGTACTGAGATATGAATGTTACGAAAAAAATTCGATACTTTGGACCGTTTCCGAGTTATTTAGCATTGAAGTTAGCCAATCAGATCGTCGCGTGCGTAAACTCAAGTTTCAGCTAACGAGACAAAACACTCGTTGGGCAACACCGCCCCTGGCAGGGCGCTTGAATGTGAGCACGCGACGCCCCGATTGGCTAAATTCTTTGCTAAGTAACTCGGAAACGGAGCAACGTATCGAATTTTTTCTTAACACATATGTCTCAGTAAAACCTGCCCTGTAACATCCCTACAAGCATTTCTACACATTTTCTGACCAGCCTGTATAATATCTACAGAAACCAAGAGCAAATAATAAGAATGAAAGACCGAGAACCAAGTGGTCTAATTAAAAAGGGTGTAAGATAAGGATGTCGCCTTTCGCCCCTACTGTTCAATCTATACAGCGATCAAGTAAGAAGAAGGTCCCAGACTGGGATTAAAACTCAAGGTGAAATCAGTCATAAACATCCATCCTTGGATGCTCCTGCAGTTTACCAACATCACATTAAACTTTCCGTATCCGATCTGCGAGGATGAGCATTCTCTGAGTATATTAGGGTTGATGTAAGTTCGATTTTGTCACACAATTCGTCTCTGATCCTAAGCGGGTTTCTCTAACCTAAAAACCTCCATATCCACGCCAGACGTTTTCCCCTACCCTAATAGCCGCTCCCTGTGTGTAGTGCACACCTGATCTACGTTTTATTGGCACCAAATTTCATCATAATACTGGCCAAAGCCACCGTGGACACGTCAGTTCATGGGAAGGTCGTCACATACCCACATTTCATACCATCTTTTGACGCCCCTGCGATGAAGATGAGAACCGCGACGCCCGGCATTGAAATCGAGTGTTTTTGTAGTAGGTTACAGAGGAAACCATTGCAGACTAGCGGTTCTAGGCGCGCAGTCCGGAACCGCGCGACTGCTACGGGCATGGATGTGTGTGATGTCCTTAGGTTAGTTATGTTTAAGTAGTTCTAAGTTCAAGGGGACTGATGACCACAGCTCTTAAGTCCCATAGTGCTCAGAGCAATTTGAACCATTGCAGACACATCGCCGCTCAGAATCGACATCGGAAGGCCTCATGAAATGGCATGAATGGTGTCAATGAAACCACCCCTTCATTTGGGGTTATTATTCCGTCACATTTCGTGGTCAAAAACGACAGTCATTTGGTGAGCATTCAATATTACTGACAGGCACTCCGTCTTCAGGCCTACCTGGTCCACCGTGTCATCCTCAGCAGAGGATGCGGATAGGAGGGGCGTGGAGTCAGCACACCGCTCTCCCGGTCATTATGATGGTATTCTTGACCGAAGCCGCTACTATTCAGTAAAGCAGCTCCTCAATTGGCATCACGAGGCTGCGTGCACCCCGAAAAATGGCAACAGCCCATGGCGGTTGGATGGTCACCCATCCAAGTGCCGGCCATGCCCAAAAGCGCTTAACTTAGGTGATCTCACAGGAACCGGTGTATCCACTGCGGCAAGGGCGTTGCTGACACTCCCCAGCAAATTCAGCTCTTCTTCAAAGACAACCTAGGGCTACAGTCCCACTGAACATGATCTAATCCCGTTTTTAGTGTAGTTTGACCGAAATTTTTCCTATGGTATATAGGGCGCAACAATTAGGGACCGTTCAGAACCATTAGATGAAAACTGAACGTGATTTGAACAAGAAAAAAGGTGTTTGTCTATTTTCAGCCCTCCTGTTTTGCTCACTCCGCGTGACCACGTGGAGGCAGGGAGGGGAGGTGTAACAGTGACTTGTGCTTCAGTAAAATGGCAAAGGGTTCCTCCCAAACACCACCCCTCATCCTGTTCTACAACCCGGTGCCAACGCCGCACCTTTGTTGAGCACTTTAAAAACGCATCATTCGATACGGTTAAACTCCAATGCAGGTGAGTGGCGTTCTGCTGTTTTAGCATCCACTTGCAGACAAGCAAAATTTAAGGGCTGTCGAATGGGTTGCCTGCAGCGCTAGAGCAGCAGTGGATCGCCACACATGTCAAGGGTTCCCTGCCGTATAACAAAGCAAAGCTTGCGTTCGCGCTACACTCCGAAGGGGTCACATCACATTCAAAGGAGTTGCTGTCCTTAGAGAAGGGTTGAGTCGCTCAGGATGTGACAATAGAGTCAAACGGTCAACGAAGTCGTCCTGTTGCTCATTGCACTGACAAATGTCGTTTTTGACAACGAAATATGCGGGAATCAACGCCCCAAGGGAAGGGTTGGTTTCATTGACGCTATTTATTGCACTTACTGAGGCCTTTTTGTGTTGTTTCAGAGCGGTAGCGTGTCTGAAATACTTTCTTTGGTGATTCAAGAAAACAGCACGATTACAGTGCTGTACGTAGCAGCTATAATCTCCATCGCATAGGGGTGAAACGAGGGTAAGAGGCGGCGTAACTATCTTCTGATCATGTGACACGTCCACTATGGTGTTGCGCAGAATTTGAATGAAATTTGGTGCCGATGTGACATAATTAATCCGCCTTACACTTCACCTGAACTGCTCCACTCTGGCCTGTTTTTAACATGTGCATCCACCTTTCTTTTGAAACGTCGTCGAGCCCCAGGTTGGTGTCACAAGGAGGCACCCTTACGAGCCGACGCAGAGGAAGGCCTTAGGCACATTTGACCCAAACATTAAACGCCGGCGTCGCAAAAGGAGGTAATGAGAGGGTTTTAAAAAAGTGGCCCTTATGTAGAACAGTGTACATTCTTTATTTAGCAAGATTCTGGTACATTCGCTAGAGGAGGTGATTCAAAGGCATGCATTGACCCAAAGCAGCACTGTCTGCCTCAGCAAAGCACAAGACGGCATGTTCGCCTGCGACGGCGACGGCGTGTGGGGAACCGCACCGGTGAAGTAGCAGCACCAGCGGCCTTGCGGACGTGGCACTGGCGTCAGACATTCCTGTAGCAGAATGCACATGAACGCTGGAGAGCTGGCGCCTCTGGAACTGGGGCAGGTGTGAGACATGCTGTAGTGCAGGCTTCGAACCAGATGGCGTCATCCTGGAGGTGGCCCGCTCGTGTGACTCCAGCCAGAGTGCTGTAATCATCAGATCGAGTAGCGACACATAGACCAGCAGCTACCAGATGAAGCGGCTAGAGATAGACGAAGCTGGCTGGCCACCAAAGGCGACACCTCACGTGAAGCATGTCTCAGCATTGGCAGTAGCCGAGGACAAGAGACCACTAGGTCTGAGCGGCGAGTATTTATAATAGATTAGATTAGATTAATACTTGTTCCATAGATCATGAATACGACACTTCGTAATGATGTGGAACGTGTCAGGTTAATGAAAGATGTCTGTAGAAGATATTACATTACACAAAATATTGCATGACACTAATGCTTAAGTTAGTTTTTTTCCCTCCCTTAATTTATATCTAAAAATTCAGCCAATGAGTAGAAAGAGTTGTCATCTAGAAATTGTTTTAATTTATTTTTAAATGTTGGTTGACTATCTGTCAGGCTTTTGATGCTGTTTGGTAGGTGACCAAAGACTTTTGTGGCAGCATAATTTACCCCCTTCTGTGCCAAAGTCAGATTTAACCCTGCATAGTGAAGATCATCCTTTCTCCTGGTGTTATAGCTATGCACACTGCTATTGCTTTTGAACTGGGCTGGATTATTAACAACAAATTTGATAAGTGAATATATATACTGTGAGGTTACTGTGAGGATCCCTAGATCAGTAAATAGATGTCTGCAAGATGACCGTGAATGGGCTCCAGCAATTATTCTGATTACACGTTTTTGAGCAATGAATACTTTTCTACTCAGCGATGAATTACCCCAGAATATGACACCATACGAAAGCAGTGAATGAAAGTAGGCATAGTAAGCTAATTTACTGTGATTCTTATCACCAAAATTTGCAATAACCCTAATAGCATACGTAGCCGAACTCAGACGTTTCAGCAGACCATCAATGTGTTGCTTCCAGTTTAACCTCTCATCAATGGACACACCTAAAAATTTTGAAAATTGATTCTT
Organism: Schistocerca gregaria; assembly: GCF_023897955.1. Taxonomy (NCBI): domain Eukaryota; kingdom Metazoa; phylum Arthropoda; class Insecta; order Orthoptera; family Acrididae; genus Schistocerca; species Schistocerca gregaria. The sequence goes on along the minus strand of NC_064923.1, from coordinate 600,796,998 downwards.
ATCACCAAAATTTGCAATAACCCTAATAGCATACGTAGCCGAACTCAGACGTTTCAGCAGACCATCAATGTGTTGCTTCCAGTTTAACCTCTCATCAATGGACACACCTAAAAATTTTGAAAATTCTACCTTAGCTACAGACTTCTGTTCAAAGTCTATATTTATTACTGGAGTTGTGCCATTTACTGCACACAACTGTATATACTGGGTTTTATCAAAATTTAAAGAGAGTCCGTTTGCTGAGAACCACTTAATAATTTTGTGAAAAACATCATTTACAATTACATCACTTAGTTCTTGGTTTTTGGATGTTATTACTATACTTGTATCATCAGCAAAAAGAACTAACTTTGCATCTTCATCAATATGGAATGGTAAGTCATTAATGTATATCAAGAACAGTAAAGGACCTAAGACCGAACCCTGTGGGACCCCGTGCTTGACAGCCCCCCAGTTTGAGGAATCGGCTGTTGTATTAACATTACATGAACCACTTATTTCAACTTTCTGCATTCTTCCAGTTAAGTATGAATTAAACCATTTGTGCACTGCCCCCCTCAAACCATAATGATTTAGCTTATCTAAAAGAATTCCATGATTTACACAGTCAAAGGTCTTTGAGAGATCACAAAAAATACCAATGGGTGATGTCCAGTTATTCAGAGCATTTAATATTTGATCAGTGAAAGCGTATATAGCATTTTCTGTTGAAAAGCCTTTCTGAAAACCAAACTGACATTTTGTTAGTACTTTATTTTTACATATATGGGAGGCTACTCTTGAATACATTACTTTCTCAAAATTTTTTGATAGAGCCCAACTCCGTAATGCGGGGCCCCACCGTTGGCCACGTAGGGGACCGAAGCAATACAGAGTCAGACTATCATGAGGTAACTCAGCTCGCCGCTGTGACGTCCTGGGGTTATGCACTATACTGCATCAGCAGTATTCCAGCCCTGGCAGCACGATTACACAGGCAGCGTGCCTGTGTCGGTCACGGCCTGTGAAGTCTGCTCAGAGGGATATTCTCACAACACAGGAAACGACAACTATCACTGGCATCAGTTTTACGATAAATGCCAGATGATGACAGTGGCAGCTGTCATCGTCTCCGTACCTAAAAGCTGAAGATGACCTAATTCAGCCGAAAGAGGTCACAGCAACAAAAATACATGAACTGGGCTGTACTTTCTTGCTAGAAGTATATTAGTTTCTTTAAAATTCCTTTATATCAGAATTTCCATTTTTGTTTGATTCAGTGGAGATTTTACTACCCAAATTACTCTCTCTTAGCGGTCCATCTTCACATTCACCATATAAACAATGCATAAATTCGATTTTCAGATGACAGGAAATCAGCAGTCTTGACTTTGAGTACGACATTAAGGTGAAGTGCCAGGTACATTCTACCCCTAAACTACCTGCCGATAAGTACAAGAGACGAAAATTCCAATTGCAAAACTATTTCATAGACGAACATTACTACCGAGAAAGAATTTGGCCTTGGTTATCAGTGAGAAATATTTTGTCATCCCCTCAACTGCGCTCCTACAGGGAGTGTAGAAATATTACGCGAATTAATTACTCCAAGTTGGGGAAACGACAAACGCTGACTTCAGCAAAACCATTAATTAGTGTCATGATTCAACACTGAATACTTTTTTAATGAGCCCTTCGGTATAATGTGGAGAATACTGAGATGCATTAACGCTTATTACTCCTTGTACACAGTTGTTTTTGTCTTGAAGGCCTTTTTCGAAGTCAACATACTGAACAAAAATATTTCATCTAACTCATTAGTCAGCTAATTAGCAGTGTGGAGACGGTGTTGTCCTGCCAATCTCTTCGTTAATTAGCAAGGTTTACTCCTCTCCTCTTTTACTACTACTTCTTTCTCATCAATTTTCTATGCAATACTACTCCATGAAGCTAACATATCTCATAAACCATGGTTCGCAATGCAACTGTATTGTGGGTGCTTGTAACTGAACTCGCCGATTCCACGTGTGACAGATTCATTTTCGTGTTTCAAATGTCCGAATCGCGCGTAATCGAACTGTTTTTAACATTACGAAGGGGGAAAGGAATGCTTCTCAGCTTCTAAGATGACAATATTTAGCGGTATTACTTGCTACTCCTACTTAAATGGGATTAATTGTATGCATAATAAGTTTTGTATCTCTCCAGAAGTGAAAATACGGCATTGACCGCGCTACGAAAAGTGAATGCTTTTGGCGGTAGGGTTAACGACACCCCGCGCCTGTAACTCTACCTCCTGTGACTGCCTCACAAAAAAAGAACCTCCCTCACTCCCATACTGACCACGTGTCGCTGCTCAGAAAAATACAAATTTTAGTTCCCCAATATAGCATTTTCATTCAAACAAAACGACATTACACTGGTTTCACCAACATTAACAACGATCTCTAACTCCAATTTTGATGCTACCTAACAGAATACTATTAGCAGAAAGGCACCTGTTTATCATTTAAACTTCGCTCCAAAGTTAGATATGGATAATGGATCCCGATTTTCAGGACTCGTGCACCATACACAGAGAACACTTTATGTGACCTACCTGGATTTGGTCTTATCCGCATTCCTGTAGCAAACAGCTTGTAGCTATCGTATGTAGCCTTACCTTATAACAGATGCAATGAAAGAAAACTATATCTACGAAGTCAGTTTTAGTTATCAGCTCTGAAGGAGAAATTTCAATACTTTCTTTCAGTTTACGCCTTTGAAATGTGCCAGAATCAACATTGCGTTAAAGACTTTTCTGGCAACAATTTTACTTGGGAGCAAGGTGGGCGCGCACTGAAATATTCTTATACAGATTAATGGCTGCCGTCTGTACTTTAAGTACTTAACTAAAGTTAACATTCTGATAAAAAAAATTCGAATATAAGAAGTGTCATAAAGTTGAACTTTACAATGACATTTTAAAGCGACCACACTTTTTGGTTCCTCAAAATGAAAGCAAACAATTGTTCTTGGAATGAAATTTTTATATAACACTGAAAGATTGTTGTAGGAACAAAATTAATAAACTACGGTCTTTTGACCCTACGTAAGGACACAAAATTTACATTTAACAAAATTGACAGGGAACTTTCGGTCGGCATATGACTTTGGAACAATGATTCTAACAAAAACTTTTAAGAAAACTTTTATTAAAACTATGGCACACTATGGAATTGACTGTAACATCTTGATACATTGACAAATACGGTTAATACGAAAATGTCTTGTCTTATTGGTTGCACTCGTATCGGTGAAAAAGTAGTTGCTTGTTGCATGAAAATTTGGATAGACACTTCCCGTCTCCAATGATTGAATTAATTCATAACTACTACACACATACGGTAGCCATATTAACTGCCTGTATCATTGGCTCCGTGTTTCATAATATAAAACCACTCTGATATTCTTGCTGTTCAACACAAAATAAACTGAAGACGACGTCAGGAACTATAAGCCACTGCCACACCAAATATTAAGTACTTAAACAGAGAATTTTTACTGTTTAAGCCTCATATCGCTAGACAGGGCATCCCACTATATGTACACTGCCAAGGCTTGACTGCAACTTCTGTGGTTTTCCGTTCGTTTATTCTCTAGAAGTTTCACGCCAAGGTCATCCTAAAGATAGTCAGTCGAAAATCTGTATTTGATTCCCTACCTTTATGTTTTCAATTTGTTTATTTGAATTACACATTCTAACATTCTTATAGCGTTACAGTCAATAAATTTCTGACATTCATTTTTATATTTTATTCTCCATAACATTAATAATGTTTTCACAAAACGACCTCTTCTTCCAACGAACATTTATCACAGAAATAACACGTTTGCATGTTTACATAGATATAAAGGTTAACTTAACACTAACCTTTAATATAAGTTAAATCATGTTACAGAGTTGGTTTGCCATCGATGCCATTTGAACAAACAAAATTTTTAGACATTTCACTTTGAATCTGATTGTATCATCACATATTCACATCTGCTATAAGGCAGTACAAATGGCTGTCTGTTAAACAACTAAGTAATTGTCCCATCACTTCACTACAAGAAAATTAATATTATTGCTCTATTATTGTTAGTTTAATGCTGAGCCTGAAAAAATAGAGGATATAAATTTGAAGCTTACTTTAATGATCAACATGAGGATATTATACGTAACTGTCAGCAGCAACCAATTAAGGAAATTAAAAATCTAAACAGTTACTCAGAAATTCTCTGAATATTCACACATAGAAGTTGTGTCTTTCTTTCAACAACCTTGAATCATGTCAAGAAGATGAAAAAAGCCAAATAAATATGAGACACAAGCTTTTATTGTGAAGAAAAGGGAAATGTAACTTTATCTGGCTTGAAATACATCCTGATAATAATTGAAAACCATTACATGACCTTAGACTACAACTGCAGATCTGAGATGCAAAGTTGTTGCTGTATTTCGGTATAATTACTAAACTGCATCACTCTTGGCTGTATTTTGTAGCTGTCTGTTATGGAGGTCTTATTTGATTTCTGTTTGTGTAACACTTTTATTTTTCTGTCATATAATATGACTGCAAAAGAAAATGTTAATGAATGAATCTGTGAAAGTAATATGTCTCTTACTGAACATCAAATCCCATAGTTTTTATAATCATCTGTGTCTTCATCTCTTTACTATGTTTGAACTGATGTTTCCTGAAGCAAACCAATAATGTGTTGTGTTTTAACTGCATCATGGCTGTGAAATCTAGTTGAGTGCATCGCTCCTTTCACGGTAGCATTACCACGAACTTTTGCTGGAGTAATTTTTATAGGAAAACGATTAAATTTTCCTTTTGTTGACTTTTAATATCCATAGTTTAAGAGTGTGTGATAGGATTGGGACATTCGATTCATTTATTTTTTGGAGTCTGCAACTATCCCGATGTCACCACCAATTCTAATAGAATACATTCTTTCACCATTTGCTTCCGTTTCCTTTATCTGCTGCTACATAATCTAAATAGTTTCCTCAATGAAAACATTAAATGAATATGGGAATACGGAAGATCCTTTTCTAATCCTGGCCTCTTCCTCTACCTCACTGAAATTTATTTTTGTGGTTTTATTCTCAAACAGATGATCAATCATCCTTCTACCCGTCTAGTACAGTCCTACTTTTTCATTAATGTTTGAGTTTTCAATTAGAAACCTTTATTTTAAATTGCACCTTTTAGTTTTGTGTTCCCAAGAGGAAGTGCTGAATAACAACTAACAGCTTCACACTTATCGAAAACGTTGTCCGAAGCGACCGAAGTCGTACTTTTCATGTCTACAAGTGTTTCAATACAAATGTCGTTCACATTCATAGTTACGACGCTACAAGTGCCTGTTTGACACAAATATCCATCAGACAACAAAACTCCCCTTCCTACAGGATTCTCCCCATGTATAGAAATCTCAGAACATTCCTGCTCTTCCCTTAACAGTTCTTTTATTTTATTAACCCTCAACAATGTCTAACATTCTCTGAAGCCTCCTTGCTATATTGTTTAATCATATATCCGGTATGAACATTTCCCTTTTTCACTCCTTTATCGTAATCTGAGTAATTTTCAAGTCAATTTCTGTGAAAGAACATTTGAAGTATAAGCATACATTTTGAGTAAGAGAGTGAGAAAGAACATCTTTTGACTAGAAGTAGAAATCCTTCGAAACTAATACCGACCTAGAAGTTCGCAGTGGCATCTAAGATATATACCTCTAAGTTAACAGATCCTATTGAATAAATTTAGTTACTTGACAATAGCAGGCTCCATTTACATTTTCAGTCTCTCCTGACTGAAATAACCGTTAAAGTTAGTGTTAACACATAGACAAAGCTGAAATATTTTAACATTTGTAACTTTTCTTGGAAGACAGCCAGCTTATTGCTATTCATTATTGTTGCTGAAGTTCTCATGTATATTTGAAATAAAGGAGGACAGGGAGCAGAAATAGGTGCACGTACGGTAAAGAAATATTTTCATAAATATGTGCGAAAATTTGTAAGTGACACTGAACGAAAATATTTTGCACATGGGACCGCTTCTCAGAAAATGATCGCATTAGGCCGATTTTCGTTAATCACGTACAACTGTAGATAAATTATTGCAAGGCATGTTGTTTTGTGGTGTATGATGCGACGTATGAAAAGCGTTCTTCAGGTGACATCTTATTTACAGGCAGTTAGACACAATGTTGAGGGGCGTATAAACAAGCACTCACTGTATGTGGTGCTCGTGATTAAATTCTCTAACCCTTCTAATAAAAGTGAAGAACAATATTGTAAAACTATTCACAGAAAAACTGTGAGTGTAACGTGTGGATTTTTTAATATAGTTAAAGCACAAGATGTGCAACTGACTTAATGTTCTTTCATTTGCATCCAGTGCTTCAGCTAATACGTTGCTTGGTACAATACTTAAGCATTTCTATCAGCAGTTACTAGTGGTTATGGGAATCGCATTGAACTGCATAGTTATCAAAAAGTTCGTCAATATTCATTTCATTCACTTTGGGTACTTAAACACAAGCACAATGTAGCGTGTGATTGTAAAGTGTAGGATATCAAATACTTCAGTTTAACTGAGTTGCAGGTATTTCAATAAAAAATTTATTCTGTACATCGTTATAAAGGTGTACAGTATCTTACATTATACCGACAGCAAGATGACTAAAGATTTGGCGGAAGTGGTAATTGCCCATACCAGTTGTATTATGGGGCAGTGGCGCCACACGCCAGTATCAATGTACAGGGTGAGTCACTAACTATTGCCATCAGGAATAAGTCCGAAAGTATGATAGGAGCTGAAAAGTTTGCGGGAGAAAAGTTGGGTGGAACAACGGTGGCCGTAATATGACGTTGGTTTTTTGTGCTAGGTGGGGTCGCTTCAGAGATATGAAAATCACCTTTTTTTTTAATGAGATGCTTTAGTTTGGTACTTAATTTCAGATAGCGGCTATAGAGACGAATCCAACGATGTGTCACAGTAAGGTCTTTAAAGGTCAACGAAGGTCAAAGACGTGGAATGAACGCCCATTTACAGAAGGTGTTCGAAGTGATGACCACTGGTATCAATGCAATGCTGCAATCTTCTTACCATGAATTGAGTGGTATACCTTATCACATCGGCACTTATCGAAGCACATGCTCTAACAAGTCTCTCTGACATATCTTCAGGTGCTTTATAAACAATGTCTTTTACGGATACCCACAAGAAAAAATCCAGATGCGTGAAGTCCGGCGGACGAGACGGCCACGACACATCTCCTCCACGTCGAATCCAACGATTTGGGAATTGTCTCTTCAACTCACTTCTAGTCATTAGCGAAAAATTGCCGGACACCCATCGTGTTGATACCACATTCCGTTCCTTGTTCCTCTAGGTATTTCTTCCAATAGCATACCTAATGTTTCTTGCAGGAATGTGGTATAGCATTTACCATTACGATTTGCTTCGCTGAAATAGGAGAAAATAATTCTGTCCTCCAGAAACCCACAACATGCATTGCCACTCATGGTTTCTGGTGTGCAACCTGCCGCAGCCAACACGGATTTTCAATGGCTCTGAGCACTATGCGACTTAACTTCTGAGGTCATCAGTCGCCTAGAACTTATAACTAATTAAACCTAGCTAACCTAAGGACATCACCACATCCATGTCCGAGGCAGGATTCGAATCTGCGACCGTGGCGGTCGCTCGGCTCCAGACTGTAGCGCCTAAAACCGCACGGCCCATGGATTTTCACTTGCCCAAGAATGCATGTTACGCAAATTAATATTCCATGGTTCGTGAATGTAGCCTCGTCAGTAAATAAGATAAGATTAATAAATGTGTCATCTCTCCTATTTTGAATTTGAGTCCATCGCCAGAATTCACTGCGATGCATACAATCCCTACCCGTTAATTCTTGGTGGAGACTGATATGGTAAGGATGATGTTTACAGCGATACAGAACACGAACAACACTACTCTGACTCATGCCAGATTCCCTTGCGATTTTACGCGAAATAACACAAGGATCTCGAACCACAGTGTCAAGAGTACCAATTTCCATTTCCTCGTTAGTAACTTTCCTTTCCCAGATATGTTTCCAGTGCGTTAACGATCCAGTTGTTCTCAATTTGTCATACACATATTTAAATGTACGACGTGTAAGGTGAGTACATTGAGGATTTCTTTCAGCGTATAAGCCTCTAGCTCTTACTGAATTTCGTTGGCATTCTCCGTAAATGAGAAGCATATCGACTTCTTCTTCAAAGGAATACATCATTCACAATCCCTTGATTCGACGATACTAGTCTTACCGTTCCTATCAGTACTGTATTGCCAAACCGTGGAATGGTATTTACATGTCAATGGCACGTTAGATGGATACGCCGTATTTGGCGAATATTCACTATGTGCACGATATACGAGTGAGAATTGTCAGAACATGTGCTTCAGTACGTGCCGAAGTGATAAGGAATACCACTCAGTTCATGGTAAGAAGATTGCAGCGCTGCACTGATACCAATGGTCATCACTTCGAACACCTTCTGTAAATGGACGTTCATGCCAACTTTTTGATCTTAGTTGACCTGCAAAGACCTCACTGTTACACATAATTGAATTCGTCTCGATAGCCGCTATCTGTAAATAAGGACGAGACGATAGCACCCCATTTGAAAAGCAAAGGGGATCTTCATATCTCTCATGCGACCCCACCTAGCAAGAAAAAACCAGCATTATATTATGGCCCCCTTTGTCCCATGCAACATTTGTCCCACAAACTTTTCAGCTATTATCATACTTTAGCAGTTATTCTAGGTGGCAATAGTTGTGTACTAAGGGGTAGTGACGTCACCTAGCGCTTCAAGCAGTTCCCAAAAGATTTTACCCTTTTTCATCAGGTTTAAGGGAATAGCGGTTCAGAATACAACGCTGAAAAAACGGTACCTACAGAAATTACGACGACTTTAACGACTGCAGTTCTGTGAAGTTTGAAGAGAAGGGAAACCATCACATTAGCTTCCCTTGGTAAGTGTAGTTCTCTTCTAAAATGTCATGACAACTTCTTCCTGGGTAAAATGTTCCAGAGATACTATAAACACCCCTTTTATGATTTCATAGTGTTCTAGCTGGTCTCAAGTTCGATCGCAGCCACTGCTTAGATTCTGAATAAAAATAATCTGCAAACGTTGCTGAAGACTTTCAGCATCAGGAGTCACTCTCCATCTTCCAACCGCCTCCTCAAGAAGGGCGGAGAGCAGATAGAGCCTCATAGCAACTTGTTGATCTTGGGGTGCGTATTTGCGTTAAAGGAGCCATAATCAGCAAAGATCATTTGCATGAGGACGTAGAAGGCAACAGACTTCACTGAAAACACATAATGTCCACCAACACGAATTGTGACCTGTAACTGAAAAACTGTCATTATGTTCTCTCCATTAGAAAGAGGTTTTAGATTAGTTTCCCACTGTGATTTACGGTAGGGGACTGCCAAGGGACTGGTGACCAAGGCGAAAAGATTTCAGAATCAGCGAAACGATAACATTTAAGAATTTCTGAGTGGAATTTTGAAAAGCTAAATGTGATAGGAAATCAAAAAATATATAAAAAATGAAATGGAAGGACTCGTAACATAAAAAAGTACCAGACAATGAAGACAAATAGAAAGATACTGCCTTTTGGTGAGACTTCATAACATTCGCTTCAGGACTGTTATAGAGAGTGTTCTGGGAGTAGATGGTTTCATCTGAGCAACCAACACAATTACCGCTGCTGGAGGTATCATACGACTTCCACGTCGCTGACAGCTGGCTATACGAGCACACAACGCTGATGATTTATCTGAAGGACAGAAAGCTTTAAAACATGTATTAATATCGAATCAGTTGGGGATAAGTAGTTTGCCGCTACTGATGTTTCAACCCTCGTCCATTCGTGGAAAATGAATTTGTAACATCCAGAAGACGTCCTTCATGACGGAAATTCGGGAGGTGTGTTTGCTCATCTGGAACGTGATACCGTGCAAGGTGGCCACTGATGTGTCTCCTCCACAATGAGTGAAAGACCCACGTCACTCGCCCACCTTACATTTTTAATTGACAACTATGAGGTTTGCATATGGTTTTGCGGAATCATTATGAATATTTCTAGTTCTCTTCATACCGGAGTAACCAAGCACAGCAAGTAGTGGTTATATATCGCATTTCACGCAAATAGCAAATTTTGTATCAGATGAAAATAATTATTACCTTCGACTCCTGCGACTGAGCCACAACGAGGGAACGGCCGAGTCGGGGCGATTTACAGCGGTCTCCCAGAAGCCACACGTTAGCTGAAATTGTATGACGTGGAACGTTGACTCCCTCTCACACCACGTTTGGAATGAGGGCAGGGGATTGGCGGAAATTATGTTGCACGAAGATGATCGGGCAGCCGCTGGTGCTGAGTAGGAGAATCGGAGGCTACGCTCGATCTGAGAAAACGAGATTCGTGTTCTGACTGCTTTAGCGAGCAGTCGTAGTGCTCTGTAGTATGCGCTATGGAGTAGGGAGGCCGTGGTTTTAACTAGAAACATATTATTTCCGCGATCGTGCATCGTCGCAGTTGTTCTTGCTCCATCTTGCCAGAGCGACATAGCTCACAGTTGATTACCAATTCGCACCATTCGTGACCACCGCTTAACATTTTTTTCGATAGACTTGTGATAAGATACACACAGAATTTTGTGCAGTACATCCGATTAGGAAGAGTGCCACACGTCACAGAAGTTATTTCAAAGTTTGCTGTGTATATTTTAATTGTTCCCTTCTTGCCACTTGTAATAACAATCTAATTAATTTTTCTCAGCTGAACTGAATCAATTCAATAATAGTTCTGATACTCAGAACACTTATCTGTTCAGAATATCTGTCCCTTGGCTCCTACCAATCATTAGTTTAGGAGGGTTTAAACAAAAGATACAGATTTACGTAATCTTATATGAGGAAACCAGTCACGCTCAAGTTAGTTGCATAGTAGAGTGAACATAGCAATGTCAGATAGTGTTGAACAATTAAATACCCTCCTCTCTTGGGTTAATTCTTTGAATTTCTAGTCTAAATTATAATCACTTGTAAAAGAAATTGAAACTTTCTTATGATGACTCGATGGCTAGTTCCCATGCGATTCATCTTTCAAGCTTCCCGACTAAGAGTGACACTAGAAACGCAGCTATGACTTGTCAAAACACATTTGCCACAAATACCCGATGTACACTGCGCAACTGTTAGATTTCGCCCCGATCTGCCGTTATTAGGTCGATGTGAGTCAAACATGCCTTTCCGGAGACATATAAGGAAGTATAGGTAGTTTGCGGCGTTTCAGTGACGACGTCTAATAGGGATACGGTAAGGTGAATCTGCTTTTGTCGAAACTGCAGAAAGAATTGGTCGGAATGTATCCACATAGCAGCCTTGGCATCAGGAAGTCACTATCTCAAGCAGAGCAGCGTACAGCCCACACAAGCCGATAGTGAGTGGAAAGACCACCGTATTCTCCGCGTGGCTGTGTTAAGCAGGACTACTTCCGTGTCAACTCCAATTACTGTCATCTGCAATTTCTGTGGCATCATGCTAGAACTCACTGGGTAGTGGTGTGGTGATCCGTTGTATTCTCGGCTAGGCCGGCCGCTGTGGCAGAGCGTTTCTAGGTGCTTCAGTCCGGAACCGCGCTGCAGCTACGGTCGCGGGTTCGAATCCTGCCTCGGGCATGGATGTGTGTGATGTCCTTAGGTTAGTTAGGTTTAAGTAGTTCTAAGTCTAGGGGACTGATGACCTCAGATGTTAAGTACCGTAGCGCTCAGAGCCATTTTAACCATTTATTCTCAGCTAGGAGCTGTCACTGTCTTGGTGGCAGTGAGGGCTGTTTGTTGGTATGAAGGAGGCGAGCTGCCCGTGGCGTAGACACACTGACACCAAGAGTTACACTGTGAGAGATTACTTCCTGACACAACAACACTGTCATCTCTATCACAAGAATTTTGGCAGAATATTTGCACGTCAGACTGGTGACTGAACTGGTTGTGCCTCCACTCATTCGTAGTATCCGAGGGGCTGTATTCCGACAATATACCCAGCCTCCTCGCACCTCTGATATCAGACACCGCCACTTACAGATTGTCAGATTCTCGATCAGTTCGTTGGTTCTTGCGAGGAAACCACGCCTTTCTCCCACTGAGCATGTGTGGGTAACAAATCCAGCGTAATTCAGTACCAGCTTTAAGCGTTGCCTACTTGTATGTCCAAGTGCAGCAGGCACGAAACAGCGTTCCACAAAATAACATACGCCGCCTGCACGAGACACTGCAGGCATATTTTCAAGCTTACAGTCAAAGCCTAGGTGACTACAGCCATTATTATGATACCACCATTCAACATTTCTTATCAAGCGTATTGTTCTGCAACTTGGAAACTTTAATTGTTTAGCGTAAATTTTATTCATCTAACCCAATGTCTTCCTGAAGTTGAAATTTCATTTTTCTCTAGTGTAAATCCATTGGAAACCTTGATTTCTACGCTCCTTCACTAAAACGACGTACTTCGCAACTTAAATGGGCTACTTGATATCCGTTCATTGGTGTGTCCTCATGAGTTAGAGCGACTACGTCTGACTAAGATAGCCCAGGACCATGATGTTGTAGACTGAGATTTACGTAGCTATCTTTCTCTTTGCCTCTGTCCTGTATCCTGTCACAAAAACAGTGCAACTGGTGGGATGATCTTTGCTTATCCTCGAGCCGCGTTGGGTTCAAATGGTACGTGACAGAGGTTACTGAGAAATGAGACCATTTGGAGACCTCAATTCGTCAGATACACCTTTGAAAAGTACCCTAATTTTGGAGGCACTTGTGCAGGCAAGAGGTGAGTGTGCAATGCCATGTCTGCCGTGTCGTACACTGCGCGTCATGTAACGTGTGCTGGACAGCATGTGGGTCTCGCGAACCCATATTCTGAATCCTTAGTCACTGTATTGCTGCTTCGTTTGCGCCGTCTCAGGTAGCCTCCAGCTAGTAGTATTAGTAATAGTGGCTCATAGCTAGAACTGCTCTCTTTCGATGTTCTGAAGTCCTTAGTGAGGTCATGTTTCCGAGATAGTTTCCTAGACAATATGTAACCTTCCTTGCCCTATACGTTTTGCTCGTGCTTCATTCCAAGAATTTAGTTTACGGCAGTCGGGCATGGCTTTCCTTGCGATATCTAACCTTGTTGCCTGAACTAAAATGCGTCTCTTTACTAATTTAAAGTTTCTCAAATTTGGATGGAGAAATTGTGTTTGGAATGAATAAAAGTGGGTACCATTTTAATCCATTTATGATTTTCCAAGTTACTCTCTTTCTAACAACGTTGAGACTTAAACCTGTATGTATTAACAGTTAAATTTATTCCACTTTCAGACTGAATTTTCAATTTCTTCTATTGCTTTTAGAAATCAGTCATTAACACTACGACATTCCATGGTAGCCTTTCTGGGACTGATGAAGTAGTAATATTCCTGACCAACAGATATGTTACTGATTTGTCCTGATTTGTACGCAGATTTCCCGTGCATCCTCCAAAAATAAACTGGATAATTTCTTACTGTTCCCCTATCAATCGACGGAAAACTTCGTAGCTCATATTTCATCATATTATTAAAGTCTTCAGAAATTTTTGTGCTCCTCAACTGTATGCAGGGAACGGCCTTGCCACAGTGGATACACCGGTTCAAGTCAGATCATCAAAGTTACGCGCTGTCTAGTGTGGCCGACACTTGGATGGATGACCATCTGGGCCGCCATGCGGTGTTGCCATTGTTTGTGGTGCACTCAGCCTCGTGATGCCAGTTGAGGAGCTACTCGACCGAATAGTAGCGGCTTCGGTCAAAGAAACCCATCACAACGACTGGGAGAGCGGTGTGCTGACCACATGGCCATCCTATCCGCATCGTCAGCCGAGGATGACACGGCGGTCGGATGGTCCCGATGGGCTACATCTGGCCTGAAGAGGGTGTGCTTGTGCTGCTTCAACTGCATGAGACCCTCCCGCGGGAACTCCAAGAAAACTACTCCGTTACATTTTTTGGTGGTTTAAAAATTTAGCTTTGGCATTGTTGAACGTAACAGAAAGACAATGACCCTGTTGGAAAAGGCGTACTTAGCTCCGAACGTTCCAGAGAACCAGCGATTTGTAAGGGGTACGATTTGCTATGTCATATTACTATCAGTAATAGTACTCCTTGCAGATGGCTGAATGTTCAGAGAGTAACTCGAGACTCGGTGACTAGTTTGATTAACGACTGACAGAAGAGAGACAGTTTGCCAACACGTCATGTTTAGAAATCAGGGCACACTGTCGGGCTTTCAAGGGCTCGTATTACACATAGAGAATTTACGATAACGAGAAATAATTGTTTAGTGCTATGTAACAGTCCAAAATTGCGACCTCATTCAGCAGCCACTTCACAATGAAACAGTGAAAGACTGAAGTTTGAGACCTTCGATATAGCAGGGCCCTTCAGCGTATTGCGCAAGAAGCGTCTCGAAATAATACAGCCACGGGGTGATGCAGGCGGCACAGCCAAACTTGCCTACAACTCAAATACAGTAGAAGCTGGTTCTGTAGGGGGCAGAAAAGTCACAGACCCAGTGCGGCAGGCAGGCAGTCCTTTAGTTTCTACTAAGTGCTGCGTGTTAGGTCTCACAGCAAGGACCGGGCAAAGAAGCTCGCTGCAGAGAGTCTGCCTACGGGGAAAATGTTGTGAGAGGAAAGGGCGCAGAAGAGACGCCCGTCTCCGGCTATTGTCCGTCTGAAAGAGGATGCAAGAACGTTTTGCCTCTGCTCCCTCACGTGGGAAGTAGCTAATTACATTAATTTCCTGAGAAGCCTATTAACCCACAGTCATAATAACTAGGCCGTGAAATACAAGAGCTCGCAAAAGCCGGCAGAAATCTCATTGCAAAGATGGTATTCCGTGAAACACACATGCAAGTGTTCCCATCATTTCGTCTAAAGAGATTTCTCAACAATCTGCATCCATTTTAAGACCCGTTCTGATGTGATATAGTAAATTATTTGACAATTTTGGAATGCACTTGCTGAGGAACGATTAAGCAAAAGGAATTCTAGTCTAGTCATTAGTCAGTCGTGCAAGTTTTAAATTTCTGTCACGTAATATAACGTTTACTACGGAGACTGGTCCACAAGTGCAAATAATTGCTCTCATCACGAGGTAATTGCACTTTAGGTGTCCTTCAAATGACGGAAATTCCTATAAATTAAATAAATTAAAATTATTTTATGACATTTGAACCTACCTTTTTGTAATATAACTGCACCAACAGTTTTAGTTTCCATTTTCGGTGTGGCAATGTACAACTTGTACAATTAGCCTGCCTCGCTTCATTGATGCAGGGGCAAGTTGTACACCATGCATTTACTAAATAAATGACTCTTGCAGTATTTTAATTTAGTAGGCAGACTAGTGAAATAATTTATAAATAAATAAACTGCACAGATAAAGCGTTAGGTATTACTAAAACAGGGTAATTATGTTTTAAGTTAAATAAATATTTATTGTCAAGAATTCACTAATTTTTAATGGTAGCCTTACACAACAACTGATTGAAATGAAACCAAAGATAAGTAATAACTAATGTAATGCAGGTGAACAATGTGGTTGGAACACATACGTGCAAAGTTCGTTCAGTAGTCCACTAATCAACAAATGCAATAGCATTCAAAGTCCTAAAACACAGTTTTTCACTATTAATCGCGACATAGAATTAAAATTCAGTATCCTAAATAACCACTGTGAACACAAACAAACAAATCTGTCACAAACTAGATTTAAAATTAACTACAGAAACGCAGACAAAGTTCTCAGTTGTCTCACAAATAAAATTAAAGTTTATGTGGGTTCTCAAACTCAATCATCAGCCTCCACTCGCCAAACTAAAATAACTCCAACAATCGGCAGCTGTATAATGCTGAAGTTTCTTAAGTAGGATGGCTGCTACCCTGTATACTATATATCTACTGCCGACACAAAAGACGGAAGATTACCTATCAAAAACCAAAGATAAAGGGCAGACACTCCATGTTCACGCTACTACCCCTTAAATACTTCCTGTGATGTCAAAATACATGTTAAATGTTCAATCAACGATGACCATTAGAAACTAAGAATATTTGCACCTTTAAAGGGTGTTTAGAAAAAGGTTTATAAGGTACGTCTGTCACCTATCCCACTACAGGGATTAATATAGTTCAAAGCTAGAAGAAAAGCTTTCATGAGTCTGGAAACCAATACCTGTTGAGATATGGATCACTTTACTTGTGATGAGTAACGTGTAGTGATTGGTGGCTAAGGTCGTCTTACTGCTGCAGTTCATTGCACATGTCTGAGTAATAATGATTTGCTGGACACTGGTGGTGATAGAAACACAACAACTGTGCTTTACGTATCACATCGCACCACACCTTTTTCTAAGGAACGTGCGACTGTACCTCACTGCAAAGTTTCTTGCGTGATAGGTTGGTTAAGAAGGTATCCTTGTTCAGTTCACCTGAATGTTGTTGAAGTCCTGGCTATGGGGACGTTTAAAGGCATTTGCGTATGACCCCCTCCCCATTGACAATGTGCAGCTGTTAGGAGCATGTGATCATTGTGTGTGACGCAGATCAAATGGACCCTAGCGTACTTGATAGACCGTGTGATCCACTGCAAGTAAGGCCTGAAGGTCGTGCAAGGACGTGTGGTAAACACATGCGCCACTGCCTGTAGTTTCTACTTCTATGTACCAGACAGATGGGAATGATATGACAGATTTGTCTGTATATCAGTAGGTATTGGTTTCCATATCTGTTAGCTTGGTGTATAAGTGCGTAGCGCTTTGGTTTTGCATGTTGGTATTCCGGTTGTTGTGGGTTTATTTATTTTCATTTTTTATTTCTGGGTCACTGTTGCTGTTTGAGTAAAAATATTTTCATTTTATCATTTAGAGATAATGAGTGGAGCTGTGGACGATAGAAAATGGAGTGGCAAGGGTATAAATCCGAACATTTCTGAGATTTTTTTTGTTAAGGTCGATAGAGCAATGGCAGCAGCGAAGGCACCCACAAAGGTTTGCGCGACGAATAGGCATAATGGCACTAGACGGAGCACGGCAAGAAAATGGATTTATCGTTTTAAATGGAAGGAAGGATAGAAGATTTGGGTTTAACGGCCCGTCGACTTCGAGGTCATTAGAGACAGAGCACAAGCTCAGATTGTGTTAAGGATTGGAAAGAAAATCGACTGCGCCATTCAAAGGAATCATCCCGCCATTTCCCTGGAGCGATTTAGAGAGACTACAGAAAACCTAATTTGGGTGGCTAGACGTGGGTTTGCACCGTCGCCCTCCGAATGCGAGTTCGGTTGCCAACCTCTGCTCCCCCTCACTTGTTATTTCTCGTTTTAAGGAGGATCGTTTTGACATCAGTGACTCTCCACGTTCAGAAAGACCTTCAGGGTAGATGAAGATCGTTTAAAGGCATTAGTCCACAATGATCCACATCAATGTACTCGAGAACCGGTAGATGTGATGAAATGTGATCATTCCACCATAGTACGACATTTCCATGCAATGGGGAGGGTTCAAAAATCGGGTGTGTAAGTACCGCACGCTCTACTCCAAAATCACAAAAACTGACGGCTGGCCATATGTGCATCTTTGTTTGCTCCGCATCAGTTGCCGTGTGAACAACACCGACTATTCCTATCCTCTAAGTTTAGTGTTGACGAGAAATGGTATCTTCATGCTAACTTAAGGAAAGAAGGGAATGGTTGAGTCCAAACAAAGCAGCAACGCCCAGTACAAACATCTGCGCGCAAGCTTCCCAAGGTGTAACCATCACTGCCGACATTTATTGTTAACAACTGAGAGGTCTTGCAGGCGCAACCCAGGAACAACGACCAGGAAGAGTGCCGAAGTGATGCGACTCCACGATAAAGCCCTCCTGCATTCTGCTAGACACAAGGAACATAATACGTGAGGTGGGAAGTCCTTCCGCACCCACTTTTTTCATCTCATCTTGAGCCCTCAGATTTTAACCTTTTCCGATCTCTAAGGAACTACCTTCATGAAACTTCCTTTCCGGATGAAAATGCGACCCGATCATGGCTCGACGTGTTCTTCGCCTCGAAACCACATGATTTCCACAGTCGCGGAGTCGAAAAGTTACCCCATCTTGGCAGGCTGTTGTAAACACCGAAGGAAAATATATTACTGATGACTAAAGTCCCTGTCTGTTGTATTTATTAAACTTACGGAAAAACGCTACGAATTTATGCATCAACCTAATATTACAGGGCTTTTTCATCTAGTATTGATCAGTTTACCTGAAACATGTCGGTCCATTGCTGGACTCGTACACCTCATATTCCACTGCGTTTAATTCAGCTCATGTCAAATGAGTCATACTCTTGAGATTAACAAAAATGTAGTGCTGATTATGGGTAACAGCTGTGATCACTAACTGGATCATGATGAGGTGAGGGAAGAACAGAAGTGTAGGGCAGTGAATTGGAGCCCCGCTGAGTTCCCTGAAGAGAACGGCCCACCTTGAATGGGGAAGGCACTCTTGGTTGGGGAGATGTTTTACATCCAGTTGGTGCAGCTGAGCCACTGCAGCCAAGTACCGTCAGGTGGGGTGCTGGCGGATGGTGGCCACAAAGTCTTTCCACTAGCTGTGTCCTGCACAATATGGGGTCAGAGTCTGTAACTAAGGAAGTCGGATAACGAGTTGTAACGAGAACCTGGCCCTGTGTAGAACATTGCCGTTGCACAAGCCGAGCCATCTGATCATAGCGCAGTTCTAAAGAATTCATTTTTCTACGACTGGTAGCTTCCTAGAAGGCAGAGGAGTGAGACGCGAGTAGCAGATATGAATGTCTGGTGTGTCATGGAAAGAAATGCAGCTGTATTTCATTTAGAAATTCTTTTTTTTTTCCTTCATAAGAGCGATGCGCCGGCTTCTCGGAGCCGCTCTAACCGGGATGAACAGCCTCACGACTAGAAAACAGCTCTCAGAATTTAATTGGACAAGAACAGAGAGTGGGTATCAGAAAGCCAGTTTCCCAGAATGTCAGGCATGACATACCTGTTTATTGGCTGCAGTAAAGACTTAATTGAAGAGTGGTAGATTATCACTTAATTACACGGAACTTTGCGGAGAGTAGAGAGAGAGGAATTCTTTTTAGGCCACAGTCGAGTCTGGATCTCCAGTTTGGGTGGAACGCATTCTTGGTCGACGGCAGAAAGGGCTCCAGTGGCTATTGTGTTGCTGTGGGCAGTCGACAATATCACTCGCAGCTTTCTACCTTCCGCTATGAACCGCTGACCTCAGCAGTTTGGTCACATAGGAACCTACAACAAATTTCCAATTCTCTTCCAGAATCAAACATATGGTGCGAACTTGCAGTATTGGCGATCAAGTAGGGAAGATTATTAACTGATGGTGGGGAAACACTTTTGGGTTGATTTTGACACGTCTTTTATATTTTTGCTTAAGTAATTGAAGGCTTATTCATGATCAGAGGCATGTGGCAGTCATATGCCCTTCTGCCGAAAACGGAGCAATCAGTGTGTCTTATCTTTCGGTAGATGATTTCTGTAATGATGGACATTCCCATTCACCTATCCCACGCGAAGTTTTCCAAGTCCTCCAGCTGTTATTTTAGACTAGCTGAATATTTGTAAAAGTTAGTTTTCGTATACCCTTGTTTCATCAATCTCAACAACGACATTTGTTTATGTTCATACGTGGGAATCCATACAAATTATAAAAACTGATGTAGGTATTTATGTAAGTATGTATATAGACCGACGAGCCAAAACATTATTAACACCGGTTTAATAGGGCGTTGTTCCACTTTTCAGACACAGTACAACAGAGTCTGAGCTAGTCCTTCACAGACTTCCAGACGTATGTGCCACCAAATGTCTACGCAGGTCAAACAATTCCCGCAAATTATGGGACGGAGGTTCGTAAGTACTCAGCTGGCACCCGATATGTGTTCCAGTGGGTACAGATCAGGAGCATTTGCTGGCTAATCATGCTCCTCAAGCCACTGCAGCTCGATTCTCGTGTCGTTGTCATCAGAGAAGATTTCAACTATGAAGGGGTGAAAGTGGTCTGCAATAATGTTCACGTAATTGAGTGCTGTCATGGGGTCTTCGAGTCCTACCATAGGTCCCACAGAAACCCAATTCATTGTAACGACAACATAATGCTCCTCTCACCGACCTGTCTGTGGCGAGGTGCACGTTTCGAGAAGCCATTCGCCTAGATGACGGCGTGCAGGGACACAATCATAGACCTGGTGTAATATGAAATGCGATTCATTTGCCCAGGCGACACGTATCTATTGCCCCACGGCGAAAGCTCAGCGATGTCGTGCGCATTGCAATCGTAGTTTACTGTCGTTGAGTCAGCACGGGCTTTCGAGCTCGTCATAACAGTGTCCCTTTGTCAAAACCGCCTACATCAGTGGGCTTTCGAATTGGCGGTCCGTATCTTCTCTATAATGACTGTCCACTCCTCTCTGATCCGCTTATATTCTTTATGCATCAGATTCCCACAGCATCACCAGGAGGCATTCAACCTCACGGTGGGCAGTGGTCATAATGTTTCGCCTCATCAGTGCATGTATGTATGTATATATGTATGTCCCACATCTCCTCCTAGTCTGCTTCACCGATTTTAACCAAACTTGGTAATCAGTCACAGTCTAGAGACACCACATTGATATAAAAAAAATGTGGCGGTGAGAAAGCCGTGTACCTCAGGACGCGATAATATCCCTACTATAGTCTCCCAGTATTTGAGATTTTACTCGTAATTTCAAACAT
This sequence comes from Schistocerca gregaria, assembly GCF_023897955.1. NCBI lineage: Eukaryota > Metazoa > Arthropoda > Insecta > Orthoptera > Acrididae > Schistocerca > Schistocerca gregaria. Next base: position 600,776,073 of record NC_064923.1, on the reverse strand, counting down.
TTACGAATCGTTCAAAAATGACTCTGAGTACTGTGGCAATTAACTTCTGAGGTCATCAGTCCCCTAGAACTTAGAACTACTTAAACGTAACTAACCTAAGGACATCACACACATCCATGCCCGAGGCAGGATTCGAACCTGCGACCGTAGAGGTCGCGTGGTTACAGGCTGTAGCGCCTAGAACCGCACCGCCACCCCGGCCGGCTACGAATCGTTGTCTCGCTGACGACATCCGCGAATTCATGATAGCAGAAAAGTTTATCGCTGTTCACGCAATAAAACTGCCACATATACATGGCCTTTCAATTTATTACATCTTTATTGCTCGCTGTGTTAGTAACACATTTTTGCAGACAGTATTCACATGTACCATTGTATGTGCCATAAAAACTACATCATTGTACGACTCTTAGTTCAGGACATACGACATCATAAACACTGAATGCGTGAAACTTCCGCATCAGGCAACACGTTTAAATTTATTACTTCGTTACTACTGAATCTATTCGCAACGCTTCTCGTGGACAATATCCAAATTTACCGCTGAATATACCTACAAAAGTACATAGTTGTGGGACACATAGTTGAGGGGATATAATGTCACAACACTGGAATGCTTGAGAGACTGTCGTATCTTGTATGACGTTTTAATTGATATACATGCAGTATTTTACATTTGCGCAGCGCATAGTTAAGGATACGACGTCATAAATATTTAGATGCATGAAAATGAAACACCAGTGCGAAATTGGCTAGACATATAGGTAAAAAATGTGCACAAGACACCTGAAATATGTTACAAATGTGATATCCAAGCAAAATTGGTACCCATATTAGCTACAACCTGGAAACAAATACTGTAGGGGTGGGAACCACCAGCCTCCAATTGGGGTGAGTGTGGTAACGTGGGTAGAGGAAGGACGAGAAGATGGACATACAGTGTGGGGGAAGGAGATGGTAGGCACAGATAGGAGGAGGTGGAGATGAGCAAAGATAGGAGAGGGGGGATTGACAAGGATAGGAGAGGGGAGAATAGTTAGAGAAAGGGGAGAGGAGGAGATGGAGACAGCAAGGAAAGAAAAAGAAATGGATACAAATGAAAGGGAAGGAGATGATATAGCAGAGGGGGAGGAGGAGATGGACAGAGAGAGGAGGGAGGGTGAGGGGGATAGAGAGAGGGGAGGAAGAGACTGATAAAGAGAAGGGAAGTAGATGATGGACATAGAGAGAGGCAAGAGAATATTGATAGGCAGTGGTGGTTGGAGAAGGCTGACAGACAGAGAGAGTGGTGGAAATGGACAGATATAGGAGAAAGGAGGAGTTGGGCAAATAGAATGTGTGTGTGAATTCCTAAGGGACCAAGCTGCTGAGATCATCGATCCCTAGACTTACACACTACTTTAACTAACTTATGCTAAAAACAACAAACACATCCATGCCCAATGGAGGACTCGAACATCCGGTGGAAGGGGCTGCGCAGTCCGTGACATAGCGCCTCAAACCGCGCGCTCACTAATACAAGGGTGGGGTAAATGCATCCCCCGGGCGCGCCGGGTACTCGCAGTAGTAATATAATAAAATAGGGTTAATTTCAGATAAAATTTCCATTTCATTAGTTGGATGATACCTTTCTAGACGTGCATCTACACCTACATGACTAAATTGCAATTGACAGTTAAGTGCTTGCAGAGGGTTCTCCGAACCACCTTTAGACTATTTCTCCACCATTCCACTCTCTAAGAATGTGTGGGAAAAATGAATGTTTCATGTTTTACTGCCATGAATATTTCTCCCTATATAGGATGGCGACGAGAAAACTGGTGATTGAAATTTCGTGAAAAGATCTCGCCACCACGAAAAACGCCTTTGTTTTAATGACTGCCACCCCAAATCGCTTATCATATCCGTGAACTGTCTCTTCTATTTCGTCTCAGTAATTATCTGTTCTTTAATATTTTATGAGAGAACAACACTCCGCATTCATTTTCTAGGGCCATCCTAATCATACCGTTATCCCGGTTGCGCAACAGTTTTTCATTGCCGCCTCTGAATCTGTAAGAAATGATCTGTCTCTCATTTTGTCCAACCAGAGCGGATCATTGCGGCAGACAAAAAGGCGTGTTGGAACATGTGACGCTTCCTTAAAAAAAACACGCTGGATACATATTATTAGAATAAACTCAAATTTACTTCGGTCATTCTGCGAGCCCTGATTACAAAAACATTGCAGTATACGGCCGATGTTATTAACAAAATTCATAAAAATGCTTACACTTAGTTTTAGAATCTGAAAGAGTTATATTAAATTACGAAACACAGATGGTTGGCTTGAACAGAAAGCGTTCTTCTGCCCTCTAGGTACATATTCATTCATTCTTGCGTTTGACATTTTGTTATTCACATATCCATAGTGATGTGATATAAATTTCATTAATGGTTATTTACATAATCATTGAAAGTGTATCTACCACTTACGTGTATGTTGTCATCTCCTAGGACGATTACGTGAAGTAACCCGTGCTGTGTCAATACTACGTCTAGCATGCGGCGGGTTTGTCGCTGTGACACATCAGCAAACCCATCTTTCAGTAGAAGCTGGTGCTCACTTTCATTCGTTAGATAAGAAGTCAGTAAGCCTTAAGAGGAAATTGTTCGGAAGATTCCTTTTCTGTATAAATTTCAAAGACACTGCAAAAAACGTAAATATAATAATTACACAGTTCCAAAAAGAACCCACGAAGTACTGTAGGTAGTCTCTTCTCTTACTGGTGTTAGTACTTATTCTAGCTACATGTGCTTTTGGGGTGTGATTCTGGCGTAATTGTGTTCTAAAAAGAAAAATAGTGTAACTCTCGAAGAGATCACGCAACCTGAGAGTGCATATTGGAAACATTCCTGGATTTTACCTTATAGCTAAGGGAAAAACTGTGGGAAAAGCCTTGGTTAGAAGCGGTTTCGTGTGTATTTTACCTAACCACCACGCTAACTAATGAGGTAGGTTATTGTACTAACTAATACAGGGGCTAGTAATATTATAGTAGTTCCTACAGTTTGTGCTTTTTGTTAATCCAGTTGGGGTTTCGTCTTGCCTGTGTGCATTAGTCATATGTGACACTTTAACATATGTTTGTATCTCTTCGGCACATACTTTTCAGGGTTCGAAGTTTTTAAGAATATTAGTTCCAGTAAAGTATGTATTCGTTCAGAATCCATACCCGCAACCTGTATTGTATGCTTGGTTCAATGTAAAGGATACTTTACCGCCACGTACAGTTGATCCCTGATCCCGGTTAACGTAATCAGTAATAGTATATTCTTCTTCTTCTTCTTCTTCTTCTTCTTCTTCTTCTGCTCTGCTCCCTTCATCCGTCATGTGTGGGAGCCTTTTAACATTTTCTGATAATGGATTTAAAGTTTCTGAGAATGATCTCGTTCCTACTGCTCCAATTTTACAGTCATAATTTACGACGAATAGCCATCCGTATCCGCACCTCTGTGTTTTTTCTTTGGATGGGCATGCTGCTGTACGCTAAACTAACTTCGAGATAGTGTGCAAAATATTTACAGGGTTTCTTTTTCATATGTCTACAACTCTTTCAGCCTCATCAACCTTTCAATTTAGTACACTGATTAACCTCAGAAAGATCTTAATGTTTCCTTCCAAACCATTTCTTTCTTTAATATTTACAAGAAGAGCTTTTTAATTTATATTCTCTAGATTTTCAATTTCAGCAGCATTTCCCAACGTTTGCATTTACGTAGTATGACGTTTAAGAATTTTGATGATATTTTTAAATTCTGTATTACAGATTTTACGACCTCCATTTATTCTTTTGACTTTTTTATGGGTGTATAAAGGGATGTTAGGCTTCTGCATCATCATTTCGAAATGAGTGCATAACATACATATGACTCTGTCCACAATCTGCTCTATATTGACACAATTATTTATTGGTGTACTATCTTTTAAATAGAACTCATGGGAATTTCCTCTGTGTTACCCATCATTCCATATTCTCATTTAATTTTAAAAAAATGTTCAAATGTGTGTGATCCCTAAGAACCAAACTGCAGAGGTCATCGGTCCCTAGACTTACACATTACTTAAACTAACTTACGCTAACACCAACACACTCACCCATGCTCGAGGGAGGACTCGAACCTCCGGCGGGAGGGGCCGCGCAATCCGTGACATGGCGCCTCAAACAGGGCGGCCTCAATAACCAGAAACTCCTACTGCGTGAAACTGGTAATAAATTCATCCAATGTTATGTCAGTTCTACATGTGCTTGGTAAACGTGTTTTAAATTCATATCGTGCTGTTTGAAACCGATAATAATTTTCGCATTATTCCTTACCAACAGCTTTGGAAATTATCTCAAAAAAAAAAAGTCAACTCCCATATGGTGGCCAAAACAATAATATTCCTGTATTTAATTCTGGTTTTCACAGCAACATCATCAAATATTAATACACAGTTAGGCTTTATTTTTTCAGGTGGCTAGAAACTACTGCTTTCGCTGAATGTATGGTGCCTTACACCATTAATGCCATGGAAAAACCTCCTGCAGTAGCTGGTATTTGGGCTGAAATAATGATTTCGAAAACACCCCTCATCCATAATTTTGGAAGCAAAAAGTGGTTCTGGACAATGCAAAGGAATGCACTTTATAGTTTTCTAAATATTTATTAATCTCAGACAATACATATGTAAACGCAACTCTTACGTTTTAAATTTCTCAAAGTACTTTGCTTTAAGCACTACCTGGCATAATTTAGGCAAGGATCAGTTTTGGCAGGGTTTGAGTTGGAATTAGTCTTCAGTCTTGCTGCAGAGCGTCCCACGAGTTTATCCACCTCATGATTCCCTGTTTTGGGATTCTCCTGCCCAACTCATCCCACAGTAGCTTGAATGGGTTACAATTAGAGGCCTGGAGAGGCTATTCTATGTCTTTCAAAATTTACTGACCCTCTAGATTCTTCACACAGTTTTAATACAAGCGGGGTAAGTATAAGATTGTTGTCTGGCTGCACAACAAACTCTTTACTAAACAGACACAAAACAGATGTCTTTCATCAAATCTCCGACTTTATTCTTTCCAAAAGATCCTCGTGCCATCATGGGACATCCTCCACGCTTCAGAGTTGAAATTGCACACTGAAAATTCAAACGTTCTTAGGGTAAACTTCATACGAATTGAAGGCGTTGACTTCCAAATGATTCGAACCTGATTGATCAGTGAGTAAGGCTCTTTCCCAATACCTGTTGTCCAATGGGGTTGTGTCGTTGCTCAACGAAGGCTTTTTTCTTGTTAAAAGGTCGCAACAATGGTTTATTTATTTATTTATTTATTTTTGCCACACATCCCTGGAGGTTGTTTTCTGCCAGGAACCATCTCACTGTTGACTTACTCACTGGTGTATCCCTAGATGTTTTTAGTTCAGCAGTCAATATATGAACAGTTTTTAATCTGTTGCGTTTACTGGTCACTACCAAATACTTTTCCATTCTTTCTGATGTTTTCCTGAGTGCTCCTGATCGAGAGCGATCATCATAGGAAAGTGAATCTCGATGCCGTTGTGTGGTCTTGACAACTCCACAGATGGAAGTCTTCGATTTCCTTGATATCTGTCGAATACTATTGCCTCACTGGTGCAAAGCGATTATCTTTACCCGTGACTCATAAAGAATCTGGCACTTGAGGACCATCTTCATTTATTTTTGCTGTGTGTACTACGTTCTTTCGCAGCATGACCGACCTTCACACAAAGGCAACTACAACTGAATAGAACTGCAGACAACATACTTTCACACAGTCGCGCATGTTTAGTAGAACTGCTTGAACATGTAAAGTCAGCTTATATAAAACTTAGCAATACCAATATATATGTGTATATATACAACAATTATGTGTGCAATACTGTAAGTATCATTATTAATCGTTATTTGAGCATATTATTTATAAATTACATAATTTAATTTAATAAGTTACATACATCACCGATGTCTTGCTCCGTTGTAATAGGCAGCGTTGTGTTTCCAGATTTAAAAAGGGTAGTGTATGTATGAAGCGGATCCCTTGGGGACGTGTCAGCAGTGACATAATGACATTAGTCTTCTCACAGGTGGGCCAACACTGATAACTCGTGTAGTATTGCGATGGAGTGATCCACTCTTCTTGTTTTCCTTCTTCTTCTTCCTCTTCTTCTACTTCTTCTTCTTCCTTTTCTTTCAGTTTTCAGTATCACTGCAGGACCATTCAGTTAGTACAAAGCCATTATGGCATGGTAGTTTTGCCCATTTTGTCATGGTTATGACTATGTGCTTCCATTAACATAAGGGGTTTTTATAGAGAAATAAACACACACTCACACACACACACACACACATGTAGCTCTTAAACTTTTTGTTTTATTTGCAAGGTCTTATATTTATCAGGATATGTGAACACACTTAAATAAGAATGTAGTTCAGTGCATACATCTGGCACTGTTTACTCATATAGACTGTATTGCTCACTAACTTGAATAGTCAAGTTGAGCAATAGTTTCTTTCAAGAGATGAAACACTAAGTCCAACAGATTGACCCACATTTTCTCACATAATCGGTACACATATGGTTACCTGTTTAGCTGACTCTCTAGAGCGTGCTGGATCATGCAAGAGGCAAGCAGCAGATTTTTAAAAGTTTTCTTTCGTTAAACAGTTTTATACTTCGTGTGAAGTCACCTCCAGTGACTGCATGATCATCTAACGTCCGTGAGAGAGAAGTTGTTTTCAAGACATGCAGTTTCTTGATGACTTCACTTCACCTGCACAGAAAAAAATGAGTTACAGATATTCTTTTACGACTATATTCTTATTCATCTTTGTCGCTAATACTCCCATGATCGCTGTCTTGGAGTCGGGAAGGCTGGTACGCATTCTGGCATGTTCACCCTTTGAGAGGTCTTAAACGACTGGCTGTACACAGGGTGGGCCATTGATAGTGACCGGGCCAAATAACGCACGAAATAAGCATCAAACGAAAAAACTACAAAGAACGAAACTTTTCTAGCTTGAAGGGGGAAACCAGATGACGCTATGGCTGGCCCGCTAGATGGCACTGCCACAGAACAAACGGATATCAAATGCGTTTGTTAAAATAGGAACCCCCATTTTTATAACATATTGGTGTAGTACGTAAAGAAATATGAATGTTTTAGTTGGACCACTTTTTTCGATTTGTGATAGATGGGGCAGTAATAGTCACAAACGTGTAAGTACCTGGTATCACGTAACATTCCGCCAATTCGAACGTTACCCGTGTTAAAATTGACCGTTTATCAATTGCGGAAAAGGTCGATATCGTGTTGATGTACGGCTAATGTGATCAAAATGCCCAACGGGCGTGTGCTATGTATGCTGTTCGCTATCCTGGACGACATCACCCAAGTGTCCGGACCGTTCACCGGATAGCTACGTTATTTAAGGAAACAGGAAGTGTTCAGCCACATGTGAAACGTCAACCACGACCTGTAACAAATGAGGATGCCCAATTAGGTGTTTTAGCTGCTATCGCGGCTAATCCGCGTATCATTATCAGACAAATTGCTCGAGAATCGGGAATCACAGAATCGTCGGTGTTGAGAATGCTACATCAACACCGATTGCACCCGTACCATTTTTCTATGCACCAGGAATTGCATGGCGACGACTTTGAACGTCGTGTGCAGTTCTGCCGCTGGGCACGAGAGAGATTACGGGACGATGACAGATTTTTTGCACGCGTTCTATTTAGCGACGAAGCGTCATTCACCAACAGCGGTAACGTAAACCGGCATAATATGCACTATTGGGCAACGGAAAATCCACGATGGCTGCGACAAGTGGAACATCAGTGACTTTTGCGGCATTATGGGAGGAAGGATAATTGGCCTCCCTTTTATCGATGGCACTCTAAATGGTGCAGTGTATTTAGATTTCCTACGTAATGTTCTACCGATGTTACTACAAGATGTTTCACTGCATGACAGAATGACGATGTACTTCCAACATGATGAATGTCCGGCACCTAGCTCGCGTGCGGTTGAAGCGGTATTGAATAGCATATTTCATAACAGGTGGATTGGTCGTCGAAGCACCATACCATGGCCCGCGCTTTACCGGACCTGACGTCCCAGGATTTCTTTCTGTGGGGAAAGTTGAAGGATATTTGCTATCGCGATCCACCGACAACGCCTGACAACATGCGTCAGTGCATTGTCAATGCATGTGCGAACATTACGGAAGGCGAACGACTCGATGTTGAGAGGATGCACTGAGCATTTATTGCAATAATGTGGTATTTACAGGTAATCACGCTGTAACAGCATGCGTTCTCAGAAATGATAAGTTCGCAAAGGTACATGTACCACATTGGAACAACCGAAATAAAATGCTCAAGCGTGCCTAGGTTCTGTATTTTAATTTAAAAAACCTTTCTGTTACCAACTGTTCGTCTAAAGTTGTGAGCCATATGTTTGTGACTATTACAGCGCCATCCATCACAAAGCGAAAAAAGTGGTGCAACTAAAACATTCATATTTATTTACGTACTACACGAATATGTAATAAAAATGGGGGTTCCTACTTTAAAAAAAGGGAGTTGATATCCGTTTGATCTATGGCAGCGCCATCTAGTTTGCCAGCTATAGCGCCATCTGGTTTCCCCATTCAAGATAGACAAGTTTCGTTCTTTGTAGTCTTTTCGTTTGACACTTATTTCGTGAGGTATTTGGCCCGATCACAATCAATGGAGCACCCTGTATATACATACTCCTATACTTTAAAGCTTAGCAGTAGTGCATGCAGCTTAATAACATTGGGTTCAACATCAGAATTTCATGATGCCATAATCCCTGTAATGTTTCCATTATATTTTCGCTGGAATGCAGTGTCTACGACCCTTGTCTGGAATGATATTTAAATAACATATGAAAATTAAAATACTTCTCATAAAAGTGTAATTCAATAAAAACGTAAAAACTCTATTTTCAATCCAGTTTTTACTAAATATGTGTTGTGGAGATCTAGTGTGTTACACAACGGAATTCATTTTTTGAACATAGGGTGCAACGGATGGATGTTATGAGGGATATATTTTCCGAAACAAATATTAATTCTGTAAGATCGGTCCCGCAATAAGCTCTTACATTTCGGGCAATTCTTCCGTTCAACAAAATGGAGAAAAGAAAGAGGGCTTAGTGTTTAGTATCGTGTCAACGATGTGTTATTATTGAACTAGCAAGACCTCAGGCAGGTTAGTGATAGGAAAGGAATCAACCATGTACCCTCCCCCAGAACCACTGCCCATCATCTGTTTCCGTTAACTAAAGAAAAATATGGAAACCTCAAACTAGCTGCTTCCAAACGCAAGTCAGTCGTGTTGACGGCTGTATCATCTCGCTGAATAACGATATGGGCTCATGAACGATTTGAAAATTTTTTACGGTCTTTTCTGTTTCTTACCACAAATATCATATCAATTTTCTGTGTACGAAAGCTACTGTGTCTTTCTGCATGACCCCTGCACCAAACTAGTAATTTCACTTAAATTTCAGAAAAGACATAACGTCCTTGTCAGCTGCAGAAACCACTGGGATTAACAACTGCAAAGAGAGTATCTAAATCCGCTTGTGTTGTTACAAAGAGTGAATGAACCACTTCTTAAGCCAGTTCGAACTGACAGTCTAATTTGGCTACAGCGAACGGCTAATAGTAGGAAATGCAGCGTCAGCTAACCACTAAATAAAGCTTGTACTTTCCACTGTTCACTACCTCTAATCCTCAAGATTGCATTTTATTTTACGATAACAGACATATTTTTTAATTATAATTATATTTCCCTTTCTGGGAAGCCGTTATTTATTTTTATTTGCCGTACTCGTTTTACAAATTTCTCATGTCCTTCCACCATCTGATGTACTGGATGGCAATTACTCACGATACACCCCTGTCCATTCCGAGGGTCCTGAATGAATCAAGAAACCAATTATATGTGTTGTATTGTGAAGACTTACACTCTCCACAAAGCACGAACAACATGATCTACATTGTACTGTTAACGTAACTGTTGGTGTTAACATTTTACCAAGACTGAGACAGAGATAAAAAAATGAAGAAATTTATGTAATTAAGTTAAGTACTGCTGAGGTCGAAGACTCCGTTTGTAACTCTTCTCCTGGTCTTCCACAAGCAATTACTTAATGGCAGAGTAAGGAAAAAATAAAACAAAATAAAATCCAAGAAAAAGATTGTTTTCGGATCTCAACATAGCCTACGAAAATGTAAAATTTAAGGATCTTTGTAATAAATCTAAAAAATTTCTTATATACTGAATCCCAAAAATCTTGGACGCAATGGAACTAACTGAAATATTGTAAAACTGAATGTTATACTTTTTTATTGTAAAAACTGTGTTGTTTTTATAGCTGATTGAATTCTGATGTATGTAAGATATGGCCACAACGTATTTGTACTTTTTACAGATGGTTTGACTAAGTAAGAACTCAAGAAGACCAACAATCCAGGGAACAAATATTCCGAGTGCAAAAGGTGATAAACAGAAGAGAGAAAAATTTTGGGCAGATGTTACGGCAGGAGTCGTCCTTGTATACTGTAATTGTAGGGATAGTGGAAATAAAATGTCACATGTTTCGCCTACATGTGGGTATCTGAGGGATATCGTCAGTTATGTGAGGTATAGCAGCTATGCTGAAATGAAGAGATAACTAGCAAGCAGCAGTAATGGAAAATTGCTTCCAACGAATCTTAGGATTTATTGTCGAATCAGTAACACAAATAACATGAACACAACCTTACACAACTGGAAGAGAACGACGTGCAGAGTGTGATATTGAAACTCATGGAAGACTGTCAGCTACGTAATCTTCAGTTATCGTCCATAAACGTGGTTGCAGTTACACAAACACCGTAAAGGGAAGTATCTCTTAACATTAAACTCCTATAACCAAGGCAACATTGGTACCATGTTGTGTTTCTTGCACCGTTTGCCTTCATAGTAAGTTCGTGTTTGTGTCGCAGACGTAGCTAGAGTCTGGATTTACTTCTACTGATCAATTTGGCAGTCTAATGGTCACGATCTGCGAAGCAATTACGTCTGATACAGCGATGCTGCCTCCCCTAGTAAATACCAGGTAATAGCATTCTAATCGTACTCCTGCTGTGTTTTTAGTCACAAGATTTGTTTCAACTACTGGGAGAGCTGCGTGTGGTTCGTCGTTATTGTAATGTTCCGAGATGTGCTACGTTGCCCTCACTACCGTTCCTTTCCCCTTTGGTCAGTGGTTCAGACGGGAGATATTCCTTTCCCTGTCTGTACATCAAAGATTGCCAAGGCAGAGTTAAATTCAGTGAGAGACTTTTACACATTGAGTGGTGGAGGTTGTCGGTACTAGGTATCTTGGAACAAGTGTAACGGAAATTGTCCACCGGAAGGAAGTCAGTACCACTAATTATGATGTGTGACGATCCAAACCGTGGGAAGATGCAAGAGTTAAGTGTAGTAGTGGCCATGAACAAACTCATGTACTATATCCAGGGTCTAAAAAACGACCTACTCAAATTTGTTGAGTTATAAGAGCCGATAAAAAGAAAAATTCTTGTTTCCTTCTTAGGGATCGTTGGATTTCACCCTGGACTTTCCTTACGCCAACGTTCAGAGCTAATCTGACTACTTCGTTGATATTGGAATCTGACTTGCGTCACAGTTACATCTTACTGTTTATTGTCAACAGTGAACACGTACCTGGATAAAGAATTACTCTTATGTTGTGTTTAGATGTTTACAACTTGATCATGGCTCATTGTAGTCTTAGTGAGTTAGCTGACATGCATCGCATTTTTGGGAAGGTGCGTTACAAAGGTCGAGCAGCAAGGAATTTGAATATACCGCGTAGTTCAAGTTAGGAAGACCAAAAAATAGAAACTTGGTATGAACTACTCCCGCCTCAGTATATCGCAGTTCTAACAGTCGGGAGTGTGCATTGCAAGTGTGACTTACCGTGACTGCCACCGAAGTGCTTGCCGACAATTCTGGGTGTGCTGAACTGCGGCCGCTGCTAACTGTTGCTAGGCTCAGCCTCTGTGAAGAGAGTACTAATCGCGGTTCCCATCATCTTCCTGATTATTCGTCGCGGATACGAGTACGTTCAAAGTGAAACTTCGTAACATTGGCAGAATGCCGAAAACAGGAAAAACACTTACGAGCGCAAAATAAAGAGCGGCCTCAACCAGTAGAAGTTCGTATCAGAATACCCATACCAATCCCAATACGACTCTGAATGTGTCTCTCAGGTTTTGGTAGCCTTCCTTCACACATTGGAAAGTCGCAGAAAAAACTAAGTTGTCGTCAATCAGGGAGGTGAAAGTACGTCCCTTAGCTCCCACCAATGAGATACAGGGTGGTCCATTCATCGTGACCGGGCCAAATATCTCCCAAAATAAGTCAAACGAAAAAACTACAAAGAACGAAACTTGTCTAGGTTGAATGGGGAAACCAGATGGCGCTATGGATCGCCCGCTAGATGGCGCTGTCATAGGACAAACGGATATCAACTGCGATTTTTATTACATATTCGTTTATTATGTAAAGATATAAGAATGTCTTAGTTGCATCACATTTTTCGCTTTGTGGTAGATGGCCTCTAATAGTCACAAACATATGGCCCAAAATTTTAGATCAACAGTTGGTAACAGGTTTTTTAAGTCAAACTACAGAACGTAGGTACGTTTGAGCATTTTATTTAGTTTGTTCCAATGTGATACATGTACCTTTGTAAACTTACCATTTCTGAGAACGCATGCTGTTACAGCTTGATTACCTGTAAATACCACATTAATGCAATAAATGCTCAAAATGATGTCCGTCAACCTCAATGAATTTGGCAATACGTGTCACTCATCGTCCCGTAATTTCTGTTGTGCCCAGTGCCAGAACTGTACACGACGTTCAAAGTCGTCGCCATGCAATTCCTGGCGCATAGAAATATCGTACGGGTGCAATAGATGTTGATGTAGCATTCTCAACACCGACGTTTTTGAGATTCCCGATTCTTGCGCAATTTGTCTGTTACTGATGTACGGATTAGTCGCGACAGCAGCTAAAACACCTACTTGGGCATCATCATTTGTTGCAGGTCGTGACTGGCGACTCACACGTTCCTGAACACTCCCTGTTTCCTTAAATAACGTAACTATCCGGCGAACGGTCCGAACACTTGGATGATGTTGGCCAAGATACAGAGCAGCATACATAGCACACGCCCGTTGGGCATTTTGATCACAATAGCCATACATCAACACGTATCGACCGTTTCTGCAATTAGTAAATGGTCCATTTTAACATAGGTAATGTATCACGAAGCAAATACCGTCTGGCGGAATGTTACTTGATACCACGTACTTGTATGTTTGTGACTATTACAACACACACAAAGCGAAAAAAGTGGCCCAACTAAAACATTCATATTTCTTTTTGTACTACACGAATATGTAATAAAAATGTGGGTTCGTATTTTAAAAACGCATTTGATATCCGTTTGACCTATGGTAGCGCTATCTAGCGGGCCAACCATAGCGTCATCTGGTTTCCCCCTTCAAGGTAGACAAGTTTCGTTCTTTGTAGTTTTCTCATTTGATGCTTATTTCGTGAGATATTTGCCCCGGTCACTATCAATGGACCACCCACTGCAGAGATGAATTGCTGAAGATGGCAAATAATTTCAAAATAATCGCCACAGTAAATGCACCAACAAGAATCTATAACGAATGTAAACGAGCACTAGATCAAATTTTTATTCAAGGAAACCATTCTCCAAACATTAATAATAATTATGGACTTCAATGATCATGAAGCTCTGTTACTAACATGTGAGTTATTTACAGACAAAATATCACCCGTGAAAATTATTGAGCATAGCGAACTCAGTGATGGTAACACACAAACGTTTGCTGACTATTAAGCCAGAAAACAAGGGATGAAATGTTCAACGAAACAGGTGTAAATATAATGTTTAATGACTTTCAAGGAAGATATCAATAATATTTTGACAAAGCTTTCCCACGTAAGCAACATAAATTATAACTTACCCGAAACAAAAGATGCTTCACTACAGTTATAAAAAGTCTACAGAAAAACAGAATACTGTATCATCACAGATGCAAAATTATATCAAATGGCACAGTAGGATCAGCAACAAACTTATAAAAGATGCAAAAAAATGGTGATGATGTATACATCTGCAAATCAAAAGCGAGACATGGGCTACAAGGAATATCATCCATTGTGAAACAGGAGCCAAACCGATGGCAAAGATTATTAGCCTAAGTCTGGAAAATTGACAAGTATCTGATGCCACTGCAGTAGCTAATACCTACAGTGAGTATTTTAGTAAAATAGCAAATGATTTCATCCAAAGTAACTTTCAGACACTTAATATGCAACACACTGAAAACCAAAAACTCTTCATTGGCCCTGTTGCTGCTGTTGTGGTCTTCAGTCCTGAGACTGGTTTGATGCAGCTCTCCTTGCTATTCTATCCTGTGCAAGCTTCTTCATCTCCCACTACCTACTGCAACCTACATCCTTCTGAATCTTCTTAGTGTATTCATCTCTTCGTTTCCCTCTACGATTTTTACCCTCCACGCTGCCCCTCCAATACTAAATTGGAGATCCCTTGATGCCTCAGAACACGTCCTACCAACCGAGCCCTTCTTCTAGTCAAGTTGTGCCACAAACTCCTCTTCCCGCCAATTCTATTCAACACCTGCTTATTAGTTATGTTATCTACCCACCTAATCTTCATAATTCTACTGCAGCACCACATTTCGAAAGCTTCTGTTCTCTTCTTGTCAAAACTATTTATCGTCCATGTTTCACTTCCGTACACGGCTACACTCCATACAAATACGTTCAGAAACGACTTCCTGACACTTCAATCTATACTCGATGTTAACAAATTTCTCATTTTCAGAAATGCTTACCATGTCACTTACCATGCCATTACCATTCTACGTTTTATATGCTCTCTACTTCGACCATCATCAGTTATTTTGCTCCCCAATAGTAAAACTCCTTTATTACTTTAAGTGTCTCATTTCCTAAACTAATTCCCTCAGCATCACCCGACTACATTTCATTATCCTCGTTTTGCTTTTGTTGATGTTCATCTTATATCCTCCTTTCAAGACACTGTCAATTCCGTTCAACTGCTCTTAAAAGTACTTTGCTGTCTCTGACATAATTATAATGTCATCGGAGAATCTCACAGTTTTTAATTCTTCTCCATGTATTTTAATACCTACTCCGAATTTTCCTTTTGTTTCCTTTACTTCTTGCTCAATATACAGATTGAATAACGTCAGGGAGAGGCTACAACCCTTTCTCACTCCCTTCCCAACCACTGCTTCCCTTTCATGTCCCTCGACTGTTATAACTGCCATCTGGTTTCTGTACAAATTGTTCGTAGCCTTTCGTTCACTGTATTTTACCCCTGCCACCTTCAGACTTTGAAAGAGAGTAATCCAGTCAGCATTCTCAAAAGCTTTCTCTAAGTCTACAAATGCTAGAAAAGTAGGTTTGCCTTTCCTTAATCTATCTTCTAAGATTAAGATAAGTCGTAGGGTCAGCATCACCTCACGTGTTCCAATATTTCTACGGAATTCAAACTGATCTTCCCCGAGGTCGGCTTCTAGCAGTTTTTCCATTCGTCTGTAAAGAATTCGCGTTACTATTTTGTAGCCGTGACTTATTAAACTGATAGTTCGGAAATTTTCAAATCTGTCAACACCTGCTTTCTTTGGGATTGGAATTATTACATTCTTCTTGAAGTCTGAGGATATTTCGCCTGTCTCATACATCTTACGAGATGGTAGAGTTTTGTCAAGACTGGCTCTCCCAAGGCTGTCAGTAGTTCTAATGGAATGTTGTCTATTCCCGGTGCCTTGTTTCGACTCAGGTCTTTCAGTGCTCCGTCAAACTTTACACGCAGTATCATATGTCTCATTTCATCTTCATCTACATCCTAATCCATTTCCATAATATTCTCCGCAAGTGCATCGCCCTTGTATGACTTACTTGACTTAATTCCTTTGGCCGCTACGGGGGCATAGGGCATCCAGGAGAACTCGCCATCAGTCTCTGTCTCTGGCCATTTGCCTCAATTCTGCCCAGGTCTTGCCAACTCTTTTTTCTTCCCCTTCCTCTGCCCTCTTCCATGTGCACCTTGGTCTTCCTCTCTTCCTTGTTCGCCGGGGATTCCATTCCAATGCCTTTTTCTCGATGGCTCCATCTTTTTTCTCAAGGTGTGCCCCAACCAAGTCCACTTTCTCTCTCGTATCTGGTTTTCTACAGGTATCTGGTTTGTTATTCGCCAGAGCTCCTCATTACATATTTTTCTGGCCACCAGATATTCATGATGCGTCGAAGACATCTATTTATGAACTGGGATGTTATCTTTTTATCCATTTTCCAGCTTTCACTGGCGTACAGGACAGCCTTCACATTTGTATTAAAAATACGGATTTTTGTTTTGTACATGTTATTTCTATTTTTCCATATTGGATACAATTGTATGAAGGCAGCATTTGCCTTTTTAATGCGGTTTTTCACGTCATCTCCGGCTCCACTATCTCCGGTCACTATACTTCCCAGATACGGGAATGAGTTGACAGTCTCCACCCGCTGCTGACCTATTAACAGTGGCACTCCCACGTTCCCTGAATTTACTCATTTCCTTTCTTTTGCCTGTATTTATCTTGAGGCCAGCAGTCTGTGCTACTTCTTTCAGCAAGTTTAGTTTAGCTTGCATATCAGTCAGCCTTTGAGCTAATAAAACTATGTCGTCTGCAAAATCTAAATCCTCCAGACGTTCAAGACCCCCCCTCCCCCGCCCCCCCCCCCCCCCCCCCACTGGATTCCTCGTCTCCTGCGTGCTGTGACTCTTCTCATAACAGAGTCTAGAACAAGTAGAAAAAGTGTTGGTGATAGAATGCAACCCTGCCGAGCTGCAGTTGTTACTTTGATGGGCTCTGTCATATTTCCCTTGTGGAGTACACAACATTTGTAGCCATCATATAGACCTTTTATGATGTTTAAGATCTTCTGTGGTATGCCATACTTCCGCAACACCTGCCAGAGCATTTTATGTTTCAGGGAATCGAAGGCCTTTTGAAAATCAATGAATGCCAGGTACATGGTTGTTTGGATTTCTATGCTTTGCTCTAAAATGATCCTAACAGTGTTAATAAGATCAACATAACTGTGTTGTGCCCTGAAACTGGCCAGTCGCTCTTCAAGGGATTCTTTAATTCTGTTTAAAATAATTCTGCTGAGGACCTTACTGGACACTGACAGCCATGTAATACCACGCCAGTTGCTAGTCTGACAAATTTCCCTTTTTTGGGAGCTTTACTCCAAACGATTTTTCCACTCCTTTGGAGATTTCTCTTCAAGCCAAATATACTTGGGCAAAGGCTGGAACATTTTAACAGTACTTTCAATATCGGCTTTTAAGAGCTCCGGTGCTATGTTGTCTAGGCCTGGAGCCTTTATATTTTTATTGTTTTCAGGGCAATCCTAATTTAGTCCATTGTGGGGCACTGCAAATTTGTCTCTTGATCTTCTTCGACTTCTTTTGGAACATCTCTTACCTGTTCCTCTTGGTTGTATTCACAATTTCACAGTTCCTTGAAATGCTCCTCCTATCTTTGTAGCTGTCCCTGTTGAGTTGTAAGCATCACCCTATCCTTGTTTTTAACTGGTCCTTCATGTCTGAAGTTCTTCATTGACAACCATTTGGTAATATTGTAGAGCTCTTTCATATTTCCTCGTCTTGCTGCCTCTTCTGCTAATTTTTGCTTGCTCATCTGTTCATATCCTTTCATCTCAACATAACCATATTTTAACTTTTTTGTTCGCCTCCATGCATTCTTTATGCGCTTCGATCTTGTGCGCTCTTGTCCTACAAAAATTTAGCTTCAGTTTTAGTTCTTTCCTGTGGCTGATTTCATTCCATTTAGCATCAGAGACCCATTCCTTCCTTTGATGTATCTTAAATCCTAAGATTTTTTCTCCCACATCTAAATAACTGTTTTTGATTTTTTGCCAACATGTTTCGATTCCCTCTTCCATAAAGTTTTCCTCGGAGAGGATATGGAAACTGTTTTGTAGTTCAAGAGCAGATGTTTCTTTGATCTGTTGGTGTTTTTACCTTGCCACATCTACTTTCTTGCACCTGTGATTGAGCTTGTTTCTATTTGCCACTATCTTCAGTCTGAATTCCGCCAAAGCTAGGTAGTGGCCACTTCCAACGTCTGCTCCACTTACATTTCTGACATCTAACAGAGAGTGTCGGAACTTGCGGCTTATGTCTATGTGGTTTTTTTTTATATTCGGTAACGTGGTCTAGAGAAACCCACGTTATCTTATGGCAGTTACGATGTGGAAATAATTTGCCTCCAATGACTAGGTCATGTTCAGTGCATGTATCTATCACCCGTTCACCATTTACATTCCTGATCCCCACGCCATGCACGCCCATGATATGTTCACGCACTTCATTTTCTGAACCACCTTTTACGTTCAAGTCACACATTAAAATTTTTATGTCTCTATAATTTGTTTGTCTAAGGACTCCGTTAAGCTCTATATAAAATGCATCTTTTAATTCTCCTTTAACTATTTCAGTAGGTGAATAATATTGAATGACAGTGACATATAACTCATTTGTTTCAATGCGTGCGGCTATTATCCGTTCTGAGACTGGTATCCGCTCCAGAAAGCTCTTGTTGCTGCTTTTAGATAGTAAGAGCCCTACACCATTCCTATGAATCTCGTTCTCACCTGTCTGACCCTCATACAGCAACACTCCACCATTTTGTTTTTGGAATTCCTCAGATTCTGGCCACCTTATTTCACTTAGTCCAGATATATCTAGTCGATAGTTCTCGATCACTTTTTCGACCTGTCTTAGCCTCCCTGCCTCTCTCAACGTCCCTACATTCCAAAAACCAATATGGGTTTTCCTTTTCAGGCTAAAGGTCATATCCTTAAGATCTATCAGGCTGTTTCTCCTTTTAGTTTCTGTGATATGTGTTTTTTGGTAGTGCGGTTTATCAGCACACAGCCCCCGAGTGTCCTGGTGGGTCTGCCACATCATGGCCCGGACACGTGCCAAGGTTTTATTTCAGGCCTTACCCCTTAGATACCTTGTCTTCTCCACAACTACAGAACGTTATCCATCCCTTCGCAGTAAGGCCTATGTGCAACAACGTTGTCCTGGTTCCCAAGGATCTTCCGCTGCCCACATCAGGAGAGTGTATCTGCTGCCACGCAGTCACAGAGAGGAAAAGGAAAGGAAGGGAGAGTATAGGATGGGACAGAACAGAATAGCATACGACAGGACAGGACAGGACACTAGATGGGACGTTGTGAGACACACTTTGTCTCGATGCTCTATGAAGACCTGTCCAGCTCGGGAGGCCCTGCTGGTAGTTAGACCACCCGCTGGCATAGCTCTCCACATCACGGGATCACACAAACCCCCTCGCGCACACGGACTGTGTTTCGTTAAGGCGGTGTCTCCTGAGGGGGATCACTGTTGTATAGACCCTCTATATACTCCTTCCACCTTTCTGCTTTCCCTTCTTTACTTAGAACTGGGTTTCCATCTGAGCTTGGTTCAAATGGCTCTGAGCACTATGGGACTTAACATCTGAGGTCATCAGTCCCCTAGAACTTAGAACTACTTAAACCTAACTAACCTAGGGACATCAAACACATCCATACCCGAGGCAGCATTCAAACCAGCGACCGTAGCGTTCATCTGAGCTCTTGATGTTCATACAAGTGGTTCTCTTTTCTCCAAAGCTCGATTTAATTTTCCTGTACGCAGTATCTATCTTACCCCTAGTGAGATAAGCCTCTACATCCTTACATTTGTCCTCTAGCCATCCCTGCTTTGCCATTTTGCACTTCCTGTCGATCTCATTTTTGAGACGTTTGTATTCCTTTTTGCCTGCTTCATTTACTGCACGTTTATATTTTCTCTTTTCATCAATTAAATTCAATATTTCTTCATTTCACAAGGATTCCTACTAGCCCTCGTCTTTTTACCTACTTGATCCTCTGCTGCCTTCACTACTTCATCCCTCAAAGCTACCCATTCTTCTTCAGCTGTATTTTTTTCCCTCATTCCTGTCAATTGTTCCCTTATGCTCCCCTTCAAACTCTGTACAACCGCTGGTTTAGTCAGTTTATCCAGGTCCCATCTCTTTAAATTCCCACCTTTTTGCAGTTTCTTCAGTTATAATCTACAGTTCTTAACCAATAGATTGTGGTCAGAGTGTACATCTGTCCCTGGAAATGTCTTACAATATTAAACCTGATTTTTAAATCTCTGTCTTACCGTTATATAATCTATCTGATACCTTCTAGTATCTCCAGGCTTCTTCCATGAATACAACGTTCTTTCATGATTCTTCAACCAAGTGGTAGCTATGATTAAGTTCTACCAGGCAGCTTCCTCTTTCATTTCTTCCCCCCAATCCATATTCACCTACTACGTTTCCTTCTCTCCCTTTTTCCAACTATCGAATTCCAGTCACACATTACTATTACATTTTCAGCTCCCTTCCTTACCTAAATATATATATTTTTTTATCTCATCATACATTTCACCAATTTCTTCGTCATCTGCAGAGCTAGCTGGCATATAAACTTGTACTACTGTGCTAGGCGTGGGCTTCGTGTCTATCTTGGCCACAATAATGCGTTCTCCATGCTGTTTGCAATGGCTTACCTGCACTTCTATTTTTTTATTCATTTTTAAACCAAATAATGCATTACCCCTATTTGATTTTGTATTTGTAATCCTGTATTCACCTGACCAAAAGTCTTGTTCCTCCTGCCACCGAACTTCACTAATTCCCACTATATCTAAATTTAACCTATCCATTCCCCTTTTTAACTTTTCTAACCTTCCTGCCCGATTAAGGGATCTGACATTCCACGCTCCGATCTGTAGAACGCCAGTTTTCTTTCTCCCGGTATTGTCGTCCCCTTGAGTAGTCCCCACCCGGAGATCCAAATGGGTGACTATTTTACCTCCGGAATATTTTACCCACAAGGACGCCATCATCATTTAACCATGAAGTAAAGCTGCAAGCCCTCAGGAAAAATCACGGCTGTAGTTTCCCCTTGCTTTCAGCTGTTGGCTGTACCATCACAGCATGGCCGTTTAGGTTAGTTTTACAAGGCCATATCAGTCAATCATCCAGACTGTTGCCCCTGCAACTACTGTAAAGACTGCTGCCCCTCTTCAGGAACAACACGTTTGCATGGCCTCTCAACAGGTACCTCTCTGTATCGTTCAGGCAAGCAAGCCTCCCCCCAACGTCAAGGACCATGGTTCATGGGGAGGCCTATGTTTCTCAAACAGGTCACACACAATGAGCTCATACTGACAATTAGATCATTAAGGAAAGCTTCATGAGGTTTTGAATATATTTCAGACTGTATTGTAAACCAAATAGGATGTTATGTTGCAGAACTGCTGAAGAATATTATTAATCACTCCTTTTCCACTGGTTCATTTCCAAATCTCCTTAAGGTTGCAAAGGTAACACCTTGCACCAAAAGGGAGCTATGGACAATGTTAACAGTTACAGTTATGTATCTCTTCTAAAATAGAGTGGTAGAGTTTATTAACAGACTCTTTGCCATTAAATCCTCAACATGGTTTCACGCAATCAAGATCCTCAACCACAGCAGTCTATGAGTGATTGCATCCTGTCCTAAAAGTTATATATACAAAGGAAATGGCTACTGGGGTCTTCCTGGACGTATCTAAAGCATTTCATGTTATAGATCACACTATTCTATTATATAAACTGGAAAGAAAAGGAATTACAAGTATTACAAATGAGTGGGTTAGGTCATATGTTTCTAACTGATAACAAAAAGTTGTTCTTCAACAGGGTAGAATCACTAGAAACATTATAAGAACAATCTCGACGTAGAACTGTAGTGTCGAATAGTAAAGAGTTGAAAACGTGGAATATTGTCAAAGTTTCATTGCGTATGCAGAGAGTCACAGGCAATACGTTAGTCAAGAGGTAGGAGGATTGCACATATATCGGAATGTGTCGTCATGCAGGGACAAAGGCCTGGTTACACACAACAGGCGAGAGAGATCAGCTTAGCACGCGGGTTTGTGTTAGTCGGAGACTTTCATAGAGTGCAAGACGGAGGTATAGCGTGAGCTGTACTGCAAACGTCGCGTAAGTCTGCCGTAACAACACGTAACTCTGTCGCAAGAACACCTAAGGGGCGACTACGATAGATGAATCAGCAGTATAAGTGGAACGAATGCGTTCATTACAAACGAGCATGACGTCAGGACGTCACTCGTACTTCACTTAAATACGCCAGCTTTGATAGCAACAAAGAACTCGCACTCACAGTTACACTTGCAGTTATATGTGTACTGGGTCGTTGCGTGGGGCTCAGCTCGGTGATCGACATGTTAATCTCTATTAAGGAGATGTTGCAGTAAGGGCAGCCCATCCAGTAGCAGGCGTGAGGGGACAGTACCAGCTCTGGTCCTCTCTGCTGCCGCTGTCAATCATCAACCCAGGATTAGCAGACATCGCGGCAGACTCGCTCCCCGCCAATGCTGACCACATGAGGAGCCGTCGTCGAGATCGTGCGGGGCCTAGGCCCTGTGCGTCCGCCGTCACAACCGGGTAAGCCGACGACGCTGGGGGACTGCAGCCCGTTCCGCCTGTCCACCGTGGACGAGCCACCAGGAGGAACAGGGAAGAAGACGGGATGGGACAGAGTACACTCCGCACTACGAGAACGCCTCTCGTTCCGACAGCGCGGGGAGTCCAACCCGGACTCTCCTGCTGCTGCCGAGCCGGCCGGCCAGCCGGACGCCTCCAGCAACGCCCGGCCGAAATTAGGGCATTCCTCCGCTACGTCACGGCACGCGGCACTGCGCTAGCAAGACTGATGCGGCCAGGAGCTGGTGTCATCGCTACGAGTCAGAGACGACTCTGGAAGGTCGTTGATGTCACCGAGCTCAGCCAGCCTGTGTACGCGGGCCACATTGTACTCGGCAGTAATAAAGGTTTTATGAATTAATAATGTTTCTTTGGCGTTTATGACGCGTCCACAGGCCGGTCGCGGTGGTCTCGCGGTTCTAGGCGCTCAGTCCGGAACCGGGCAACTGATACGGTCGCAGGTTTGAATCCTGCCTCGGGCATGGATGTGTGTGATGTCCTTCGGTTAGTTAGGTTTAATTAGTTCTAAGTTCTAGGCGACTGATGACCACAGATGTTAAGTCGCATAGTGCTCAGAGCCATTTGAACCATTTTTGAACGCGTCCACAGTCATTTCCTAGTATCCTAACAACTGGAGAGGTCACTGTGCGGCCTCCAGTCCACCGTAGGCGACCGGGACCACCGGGGCGCCTACAGATTTGGTGTGAGAAGTCCTCGCGCCCAC
The DNA here is from genome assembly GCF_023897955.1 of Schistocerca gregaria. Lineage (NCBI taxonomy): Eukaryota > Metazoa > Arthropoda > Insecta > Orthoptera > Acrididae > Schistocerca > Schistocerca gregaria. The sequence continues at coordinate 600,752,524 of NC_064923.1, read as the reverse complement.
CGCCTACAGTTTTGGTGAAGTATTAATAACTATGGATGAACGTTCTTTGTTGGGAGTGCACTTTGTGAGACCTGCGGAAACAGCAGATTTATCTGAGTTTAAGGGAAACAGTTGGGAAACGTACTTGTTACCAGTCAGATGTACTGTGTGTAATTTAACGGGGCATGAGGAGGCATGCACGAAGTTTGTACCAGTAGACTGTTCAATTTGTAGACGGTTTGGTGACGCAGCGCACAACTGTACAGAGTGTCGCTGGGCAATAACAAGGTGGAAGGATTAATTTTGTTTAGTTGTGCATTGTGAGTCTTGTTTGTCCTCTTGTGTGTAGAGCTCAACTGTGACAAAGGAGTTGAGTAGCTAGTGTAGTTATTGTTCTGAGGAGTAAATTCAGTATAGAGTAAGTTGTTGGTAATTTGCACAAATCATGCCGGAAACAAGATCCGTTAGCACTGAAGTGAGTACAGCTGCCCTGACGGAGCAAGTCTCAAAATTGTTAGAAGAGAATGGGCAGCATAAGTTACGTCATGTAGAATTAATGACGCAAATGGAGCCCTTGCGTTCGGCGCAAGAGTCGCAAGCGGGTTCAAGTGAGTGCAAGTTAGTAGCAATGTCCAACCTTGCAATATATCCTTCAGCAGCTAACCTGATCACACCTTCCTCGGGTAAAACAACAGAGGATGCCACAGCGTTCACTACCGATGTTTTGGCAACAGCTGCAATGAGCAATTGGAGGGACGTAACTACGTTACGTATGGCAAATTTGCGACTTGCAGGGGAAGTCAAGATGATCGTGATGTACCATGAGACGCTTAGAAAGGCGAGCACGTTTGAAGAATTGCTACATGGGTTACGACAAAGATATCGTAAGCAGAAGAGTGCAAGATTTTTTGGGGAGAAGTTAGCTAATTTGACACAGAAGGTCAATGAGGCAGTGGAGTCTTTTTCAGATAGGATTCGGAAAGTTAATTCGCAGACCTATGAATTATCGGGTAATCCTGATGCGGATCGTGTGTTACTACGAGAGGCAGAAAACAGAGCCCTCGATGTATTCCTCAGTGGAATTCCTGCAGAATTTTCTCGTAGGGTTAGGATGGAGAATCCTGGGGATTTAGCTGCAGCACTGCGTATTGCAACGCATCTGCAGGAGGTAGACATTGCAACAAGGGTTCGCAATGATAAACGCATCTGTCCGTTGGAGAGGAATTGCTACCGTTGTGGGAGGAAAGGTCACGTGAAGGTTCAATGCAGACAGCCGCAGTAAACGCTACGGTCACAAGGTGAATGAGTGCCGTAGTAAGCAGAATGGTAACGGGAATAAACAGGAAAAAACGTTAAACGGCAACGGGAGTGTTTCGTCCGTCGGAAGACATTCCCGGTAAGCAGAAGTACAGTAAAAACTAGTACAGAGACGGATTGTTGCTTGATGGGTGTTGCAAGGAATAACAGATGTAAGTTTTTGATTGATACAGGGGCACATGTATCTGTTGCTAGTCTAGATCTCGTGGGTAGGAGAAGACTAGGTACTCCTAAATATAGATTACGTAGAATAGGGAATAACTAGTTTCAGTTATTGGGTACAACACAGCTCGCTGTTAAGATTGGAACTGTAGAGTTCGGAGAGCAAATCGAAGTGTTGCCAACTGTGGGACAAGGGTATTCTGTGATTCTCGCACTGAACTTCCTCGATAAACACCATGCCAAAATTAATCTTTCACAGCGTACAGTTGAACTTAGTGGATACTTGTTTTCAATGGGTACAACAGCTGTAAATGTTTCTACGTCGCGAGGTGCACCTGTTGCTAAGATGTCGTCAACTGAACCGCGTACAAGGGCATTAAAGATGATTACGCATGTCAAAGTGCCTTCGGGTACAGGGAAGTTAGTTTGGTTGTCAGGAGGTACCGAAGTACTACAGCAGAGACTATGTGTGGTGGAGCCACTGCAGAGTAATGAAGCATTGGATGAAATGCATTGTTTTATTAGGAGGAGCGTTGCGCGCATAACGGATATAAATGGGGAACTGATGATTCCGGTCAGTGTAGATAATTTTGGGGCAGATGAAGTGGATCTCCCAAAGGGTTTAGTAGTAGCGAGTTTGGAAATACTCGACGATCAGGATATAGGTGAATCCCAAGGTGATTATAACTTTAAGAAAACCGTCAAGGCATCTGTACTACGTGATAAAATTCGGCATTTGGAGAATGGTGATAGGAAAGCTATGGAAGCTTTGTTATTAGAGTATTTAGATTTGTTTAATTCAGAAGGTCAATTACCGGCAACTCATATTACACAACACCGTATACCGATTGGCGACAGTCCGCCGGTCTATAGAAAATCATACAGGATAGCGAAACACCTATAACCACTAGTGGAAGAATTTATTAATCAACAGCTAAGGGACGGTATTATAGAGAACAGTGAAAGTCCGTGGTCTGCCAACATAGTGGTACAGAATGAGATTTTCACTCTCCAGCGGAGTGTGCGCTGATATGACACTTCCTGGCATATTAAAACTGTGTGCCCGACCGAGACTCGAACTCGGGACCTTTGCCTTTCGCGGGCAAGTGCTCTACAATCTTTATTTTTTTTTCATCTGGTCGGGGCGGACGTCGTAAGACACCCGTTTAAGTTCGTCGTTGATCGATTACCTCAGATTTTTATTACAGAGGGCATCTAACCCTCTGACCGAACACGCTGAGCTACCTTGTCGGCATTTTTTTGTTCGTTGCATCTGCTCGGGGCGGACATCGTAAGACATCCGTTTTAAGTTCGTTGTTGATCGATTAACTCAGCTTTTTAATTACAGTGGGAGTGCTTTGGTAGCTCAGATGGTAGAGCACTTGCCCGCGAAAGGCAAAGGTCCCGATTTCGAGTCTCAGTCGGGCACACAGTTTTAATCTGCCAGGAAGTTTCATATCAGCGCACACTCCGCTGCAGAGTGAAAATCTCATTCTGGAAACATCCCCCAGGCTGTGGCTAAGCCATGTCTCCGCTATATCCTTTCTTTCAGGAGTGCTAGTTCTGCAAGGTTCGCAGGAGAGATTCTGTAAAGTTTGGAGGGTAGGAGACGAGATACTGGCAGAAGTAAAGCTGTGAGTACGGGGTGTGAGTCGTGCTTCGGTATCTCAGGTGGTAGAGCACTTGCCCGCGAAAGCAAAGGTCCCGAGTTCGAGTCTCGGTCGGGCACACAGTTTTAATCTGCCAGGAAGTTTCAAGTAACATAGTGGTAGTTCCTAAGAAGTCATTGGACGGTACTAAAAAGTATAGGTTTTGTTGTGACTATCGTTTTTATGAACGCGCGAACTGGAACAGATGCGTATCCAATACCGAACATCACGGAAACATTGGACAACCTAGGTCGGTGTAAATATTTTTCGACACTATACCTAAAGAATGGGTACCATCAGATAGAAGTAAGTCCCAAGGATAGACCGAAGACAGCCTTTACAACAGACCTTGGTCACTTTCAGTACCGCAGAATGCCATTTGGGTTGAAAAACGCTACTGCTACTTTCCAGCTCCTGTAAGATGGTGTGCTTCGGGGACTGAAACTGAAGATTGCTATGGTATACCTCGATGATATTGTTACTTTTTAGCGTAATATAGAACAGCATGTGGAACTAAGTATTTAGTAGGCTAAGAGCGGCAAATCTTACGCTTAGTGTCGAGAAATGTCAGTTTGCTCACACGCAAGTGACTTGGGCATATTATTAGTCAGGATGGGGTAAGAACGGATCCTCGTCTAACGTCGGCTATGCGTGATTTTCCAGTACCACAGACCACTATACAAGTTCAGCAATATGTCGGTTTATGTAATTACTACAGACGACATGTAAAGGGGTTCGCGGAAATTGCAAATCCATTAAAGAGATTGTTAAAGAAGGGTGTTAATTTTGAATGGACAGCACAGCGTCAGGAGGCATTCGAGAAGCTCAAACAGATACTAACATAAGACCCAGTGTTGATATTTCCTGATTTCGAACAAGAGTTCATACTATCTTGTGATGCTAGTAATATTGCTGTAGGTTGTATTCTTTCTCAGAGGGTTAATGGACAGGAACATCCAGTGGCTTATGCTTCCAGGCAACTGAATAAGGCAGAGAAGAATTATTCAATTACAGAAAAAGAAATGTCAGCAGTGATTTACGGTATCTCGTATTTTCGCTGTTATTTATTTGGGCGTACGTTGAAGGTGATTACACATCACGCAGAATTGAAGTGGTTGTTGGGGCTGAAAGATCCTTCGAGTCGTTTAACGAGATGGGCACTGAAACTAAGTGAATTTGACTATGAGGTAATTCACAAATCAGGTGTAAAACATACGAATGCAGATGCGCTTAGTAGAAAAGTAGCAGCTGTACAAGTTGTGAGCATAAGTGAGAAGGAGTGGATAAAGGCGCAAGCCACTGACAGAGAGTGTCAATTATTCCGAATGCAACCGCAGTTTGAAATGCAGGATGAGTTGCTTTGCAGGAAGACGAAGTGCGTACTACGCATCGTATTACCGGAGTCGCTGAGGGAAGAAGTGTTGAAACAAGCGCACGACCATGTATTGTCGGGCGATGGTGGTAAAAGAACGACTGACAGCCGGGTAGGTGAAAGGTTTCGGTGGAAGACACGTCGCAATGATGTAGAGCAGTATGTGCAAAATTATATACCGTGTGCGCAGAGAGCAGATGCAACTCATCAGAAAATTCAGTTACAGAGACTACCTGTAGCGGATCGTCCGTTCGCATTCATAGGATTAGACGTAATCGGGGCATTTAACAAGACCCCAGCGGGTAATCGATACGTATTAACAATATTAGATCTTTTTCCCGATACCTGGTAATGATAGCTATTTCACATCAGAAGGCAAGCACTGTTGCGCAAGCCTTAGTACATAACTGGCTGGTGAAGTGTGATGTGCCTGATACTATAATTACAGATCGAGGTAGTAACTTTATGTCGGAGCTGATGAAGCAGTTATGCCGTTTATTGAAAGTTAAGAAATTGCGGACAAGCCCATTTCATCCTCAGTCAAATGGACGAACAGGACGGGTTCACAGGACGTTAGTTATGATGATTAGTCATTACGTAAATTCAGAACACACGGATTGGGACGTGTATTTAAATCTGTTGACAAGCGCAAATAACGGGATAGTTCATACAGGAACGGGGCTCTCTCCGTATGAGGTAATTTATGGTCGGAAAATGCCATCACCATTTGATGTGCTCAAACCTCAGGTAGGTTCACAGGATGAGTCAGCGAAGAATTTCGCCAAGAAATTGAGAGAGATTTGGCAAATGGTACGGCGTGCTAATACTAAAGCTTTGGAGAAACAAGAGTGTATTGAGCAAAGAACAGGTAAACTGCCGCAATACAGAATTGGTCAATGGGTATTGTTGGCTAATCCGTATGTTCCGAAGGGTAAAACAAAGAAGTTTTTGACGCAATATTCTGGACTGTATCAGGTAAATGAAATAGTGTCTCCAGCGACCGTAAAGTTGCAGTTACCAACCAAGTCGTCAGCAGTTCATGTGAGTAGGCTTAAGCCGTTTAAGGGAGCAGTGGATGCGTTACCGCAGATTCCTCCAGCAGTAACAAAGGGTGTGAGGGTACCGAAGCTAAAAGAATAGCAGAGGAACGTTCCTCACGCACTTAGGTCTAGGGATAAGTAGATTAAGTGTCCTCGGGGAGGAACATGTATATATTGTTATTAGGTAATAGGGTAGTGTAGTTTTTACTTGTCATTTGTGTGTTTTAGACGTGGTAAGGAAGGGAGCGATTGACATGGCTTCCTTTTCCTACAGGGCAGTCTGGTACTGCTACACTGTTGCAGAGGAGAGGTGGTGCAGGTGCAACCACTAGATAAGGAATTTTGTTTGCAAGACGATTAGATGTGGTATTGTCAAGCCACAGGTGGACAATTGTGTTCACGTACAATATATGAGGAGTGAGGAATAATGTACGGACACTACAGGATAGGTTTACGGCGCTACAGGCGGCCACGGAGAAGGAGGGGTTGTTTCAAAACATACGGAACGAGTATCTCTCATACGAAAAGCTGAGAAGGCAGCTGCAACAAGTAACGGAAGTGGTCCCGCAAACGCTCGTTCGCAGGAAACGAGGGTGGTTGGATGCAGGGGAAAAATTGCTGAAAACAGTGTTTGGAACCGCGGGTGAGGAAGATATAAGGAGCTTAAATAGTACGGTGGAGGGGGTGCAGGAGTTGGCGGAGGAGACGAAGTCGAAAGTGGATTGACACACGACACGTATAGGTGACATGGAGCAGGGGATATTGAATGTCACTAGAACAGTGCGGGAGTTGACGTCAGACCTTGAACGGTATGCAGCAAATACCAGGAAAGTGTTCAATGGGGATATAGAGGCTATACAGGCGAGCTTGAGCCGAATAGAGGGGAAAATATAAGCAGCAGCTTTATTGAGGGCATTAGCAGACGGGGTGGATGATGCGCGTGTCGAATTGGAAGCGTTGTATGAAGCTGTGCATCACGAAGTGCATGGGCAATTGAGTGCCACTTTGTTAGGTCCAGATCAGATGTTGAAGGAGTTCCTGAAAGCGCAGAAAGAATTCTGGGAAGGAGTGTCTCATGTCGTGCCTTCGGCGAAGCGGAATTTACCGTTATTCTATCGCATATCTAAAGTGAGAGAAATTACGGATCAGGCGAGTATACACGTAGAAGTGCAAATACCAGTGATGGGTATCAATTCGCGGTACCAGTGTTATACAGTACACCCGTATCCAATTAGATGGGCTGCACTTGGGAAGTGGGTGCAAGTAGAAACTCGGGAAGTGTTGTTAGTATCAAGACGGAGGAGTGCTCATGTGGTAATGTCTACGAAAGATTTGACAGACTGTTTCAGGGGAAGTGTTTTTATCTGTTCAGCAAAGGAGGTGGCAACCCACAATCATGCGTGTGAGATGCAGTTGTTCTTGGGGAATATGGGAACCTCAGAATGCGAAAACAAGGTGTTACTTCCGAGACCAGAATTTCAGAAAGTTTGGGAACATTGGATTTACTCTGTGTTCGAACTAGAGACCATAGTTGTTAAAGAAATGGTAGATTCACAGATACATCTAAGCTTGAATTGCAGGGCAATGGCATATTGGTTAATGGCACTGGATGTGAAACAGTGGGGAAGAATTTTCACCCACCAGCTACTTTCTCGGGTACAACAATGATTAACGTGACATAGCCTATCTTGTATTATCCAGAGGAACCATCACACATATAGCCTCGCCAGAACCTAACGTTTAGTAACGAGTGCTTGGATCCCACATTGCTACAATCTTCACTTATCCTGATTATCTCAGAAAAAGAGCAGATCCCAACTACTGCAGCACGTGCAGCAATATCGGGAGAAACGTAAGTAAAACACAACTATATTTGGTGTGTCAACGATTAGCATAATCGTAGGTCTAGTGTTTACTTGTGTAACTTACTTTTGTATACGGAAAAAGATGTCTCGTTCTGAAATAACAACCGTACATCAAATACCTATGGGATGGATCAGGAATAGTGGAACGTAATATAAACAGATAACCAATGATAAGATTGGAATCAGTATTAAGTGTAAATAGATTATTAGCGGATAAGAAAAGTTTGACAGTGTTGAAAGAGTAATTGTAAGATACCTGTAGATTATAAGGAAGTATGGCGGGCGCAACCAGTAAGTCCAGAATTGTAAGATTCCGGACGAATTTTCTTAAAGGAGGAGGATGTGTAGTGTCGCAGAATAGTAAAGAGTTGGAAACGTGGAATATTGTCAATGTTTCGTTGCCTATGCCGAGAGCCAGAGCAGTACGTTAGCCAAGAGGTAAGAGGATTGCACATATATCGGAATGTGTCGTCACGCAGGGGCGATGGCCTGGTTACACACAACAGGAGAGAGAGAACTGCTTAGTACGCGGGTTTTTATTAGACGGAGACTTTTGTAGAGTGCAAGACAGAGGTATAGCGTCAGCTGTACTGCATTTCACAACTTCGCGTAACTCTGCCGTAACAACATCGATCGTCGAGATCGTGCGGGGCCTAGGCCCTGTGCGTCCGATGTCACAACCGGGTAAGCCAACGACGCTAGGGGACTGCAGCCCGTTCCGCCCGTCCACCGCGGACGAGCCACCAGGAGGAGCAGGAAAGAAGACGGGGTGGGATAGAGTCCTCTCCGCACTACGAAAAGGCCTCTCGTGCCGACAGCGCAGGGAGTCTAACCCGGAGCATCCTGTTGTTCGCCGCCGAGACGACTGGCCAGCCGCACGCCGCCAGCCACGCGCGGCCGAAGTAAGGGCATTCCTCCTCTACGTCACAGCACGCGGCGCTGCGCTAGCAAGACTGATGCGACCCGGAGCTGGTGTCATCGCTACGAGTCAGCGAGGACTCGGGGAAGGTCGTTGATATCACCAAGCCACATTGTACTCGGCAGGAATTAAGGTGTTATGAATTAATAATGTTTCTTTGGCGTTTCTGACGCGTCCACAGTCATTTCCTAGCATCCTGACAACTGGAGAGGTCACCGCTCGGCCTCCAGTCCACCGTAGGCGAACGGGAGCACCAGGGCGCCTACAGAACGTGGGCTGTCTGCCGTTTCGAATCACAACATCTACCTTCCGAGACAATCTACACTCCTGGAAATGGAAAAAAGAACACATTGACACCGGTGTGTCAGACCCACCATACTTGCTCCGGACGCTGCGAGAGGGCTGTACAAGCAATGATCACACGCATGGCACAGCGGACACACCAGAAACCGCGGTGTTGGCCGTCGAATGGTGCTAGCTGCGCAGCATTTCTGCACCGCCGCCGTCAGTGTCAGCCAGTTTGCCGTGGCATACGGAGCTCCATCGCAGTCTTTAACACTGGTAGCATGCCGCGACAGCGTGGTCGTGAACCGTATGTGCAGTTGACGGACTTTGAGCGAGGGCGTATAGTGGGCATGCGGGAGGCCGGGTGGACGTACCGCCGAATTGCTCAATACGTGGGGCGTGAGGTCTCCACAGTACATCGATGTTGTCGCCAGTGGTCGGCGGAAGATGCACGTGCCCGTCGACCTGGGACCGGACCGCAGCGACGCACGGATGCACGCCAAGACCGTAGGATCCTACGCCGTGCCGTAGGGGACCGCACCGCCACTTCCCAGCAAATTAGGGACACTGTTGCTCCTGGGGTATCGGCGAGGACCATTCGCAACCGTCTCCATGAAGCTGGGCTACGGTCCCGCACACCGTTAGGCCGTCTTCCGCTCACGCCCCAACATCGTGCAGCCCGCCTCCAGTGGTGTGGCGACAGGCGTGAATGGAGGGACGAATGGAGACGTGTCGTCTTCAGCGATGAGAGTCGCTTCTGCCTTGGTGCCAATGATGGTCGTATGCGTGTTTGGCGCCGTGCAGGTGAGCGCCACAATCAGGACTGCATACGACCGAGGCACACAGGGCCAACACCCGGCATCATGGTGTGGGAAGCGATCTCCTACACTGGCCGTACACCTCTGGTGATCGTCGAGGGGACACTGAATAGTGCACGGTACATCCAAACCGTCATCGAACCCATCGTTCTACCATTCCTAGCCCGGCAAGGGAACTTGCTGTTCCAACAGGACAATGCACGTCCGCATGTATCCCGTGCCACCCATCGTGCTCTAGAAGGTGTAAGTCAACTACCCTGGCCAGCATGATCTCCGGATTTGTCCCCCATTAAGCATGTTTGGGACTGGATGAAGTGTCGTCTCACGCGGTCTGCACGTCCAGCACGAACGCTGGTCCAACTGAGGCGCCAGGTGGAAATGGCATGGCAAGCCGTTCCACAGGACTACATCCAGCATCTCAACGATCGTCTCCATGGGAGAATAGCAGCCTGCATTGCTGCGAAAGGTGGATTTACTCTGTACTAGTGCCGACATTGTGCATGCTCTGTTGCCTGTGGTTCTGTCAGTGTGATCCTGTGATGTATCTGACCCCAGGAATGTGTCAATAAAGTTTCCCCTTTCTGGGACAATGAATTCACGGTGTTCTTATTTCAATTTCCAGGAGTGTATATGGAGAAGCGCAGGAGCCTGGAAACTTAATGCCTAGCTGTTGTGAGACTCCGAATGTCAACAGGTCACAGGCACATGGCACACGTGTGTTACATGCGTCGTGCGCTACGAGACCACACTGTAACGATGCGCGAAACCGGCCATCCGCCGCACCTTGACACACAACGGTACAGCCTAAACTGGGTGGAAACATCATACAACAGATTTATTCTATAGTGCTCCACACGATCTCATGGACCATCTCCCATCCATCAACCATCATTAAGAAGCTCAATGCTTCAAGGCACAAATTTTAACCTTGACCAGCTGCCGTTTGGAGGAAGTCATTATACGATCATCCAGCCAAGACAGGATTAGCGGTGAAGAATCTGCTGTTCACCATATAGTTCAAAGTATTCGACGACGTCGGCAAGCCTTAATGCCAACTTTAGACCTGCCTGATGGACAATGGCTGTCATTACAAATTCCCATCGCCGATGCCTTCCCAACGCACTATAGATATTTCTATCAAGAAGTACCGGGCAGCGTGGATACAACTGCTGAATTTTCTCAGGAAATCCACCACACGTTAGTAACCATCCTCACTCCAGAAGTGTCCTCCGACAATGTGTCCACAGGATCACGTTATTGGTCTCCTGGTACAGATGGCTTGCCTCTCGACTTTTATAGTAACTACGAAGACACGATGTTGCAACGATGGAGAGACGTATACGGTGGACTATTGTTCTGCGTAGCACTCTTGCCAACGACGTTCAACAAAGGCTTACTTATAGCAGTCCCGAAATCCGCAGGAGGAACAAGGCTTTATAGTTATCAGCCGATCACGTTACTAAATTCCGAATTCACCATTTTAAAACGCCTCCTAGTTGTGCGACTCAAGCATGTGTTACGACAAGTTGTGTGCCATGAACAAACCTCCACATGTGGCGACAATAACATCCAGATTTCTCTCAGCAAATATCGAGATGTCATCGCCACAGCAATACGCTCCCGACTCTCCATTAGACTTCAGCTGGCGTTTGAACGTGTCAATCATGCCCTCCTCATCGCAGTGATGGACCGGATGGCGATTTCCCCCATGTTCACCCAGATGATCATGTGCCTCCTTCGAGAGGTGGCGTCTAGGCTTCTCGTCAACGGAAGACTTACAGAACCTACGCACATTACGGATTTACCCACTGTCAAGCGTGCTTTACGCCATTGCGACGGAACCATTTATCTGCCTATTATTGCGACACTTGACGGGTGTTCTATTTTGGGAGCACGTCTTCTGCTGCCGTGCTAACGGGGACGACTTGGTCTTTCTAGTACGTTCAGCGCCCAAAGTAGAGCCCATGATGTAATGGACTACCTGTTGCAGTGCAGGGGCAGAGAGCGTTATGTACGATGGAAAATCGTCTGCCATGAAGATCAGTCTTTCTTAGAGATTAGCGTAGCTCCGTTTCAACCTGTGGACACCCTCCGCTGTCTCAGAGTGGTATACGCTCGAGATATTCGCCATACCTCGCCCATCAGTTTTTGAACGCTACTGCAACGCATCCAAGCAAACATACAGAACCACCTACTACAAAAGCTGAATATGCCAGAGGGTCACCTATGTCAGTACACACCTGGCGTCCCGGATACTCCATATTGCACAGATTATGCCCATTACTCCGACAATAGCGGTCAGACTCAAGGTGGCCTTCGGGTATTTTGCCTGTTCCATACACATCTTCGAAGTCCAGTATATTCCCCTCAACTTACCGAAGCGGAATGGTGGCCTCGCTTTGGTTAATGTGAGAGCTAGGATCGCGGCACTTTACACCAATACTAAGTACCGATTGCGGAAAAACGAGGAAATTAGTTTCAATGGACTGTTGACCGCCCAGTTCGCACCTATTTCGAGATACATGCCGACGTCATTGGCAAATATCCCACCTATAATGCCCCACAGGCCGGTTCTTTTTAGAATACAGCTACATATGCATCAAGCTCCACAGGACAGGAAGAAGACCACCCGTCTCCTCAGCCTGTCCCTAGTCCGAAACCACTTCGAAACATGTCACCCCCGAAGAACGACCCTTCAGTCATACCACACCACTGATCCCAACAGCAAATATACTACAAGACTGCACTGTAGTTCCTTCTCTAGATTGAAGCACAGATGACAAAATGGTAGATATCGAAATAGAAAAACAATTAAAACCGCTCAAAAGAGGAAAGGCCGCTGGACCTGATGGGATATCAGTTCGATTTTACACAGAGTACGCGAACGAATTTGCCCCCCTTCTTGCAGCGGTGTACCGTCGGTCTCCAGAAGAGCGTAGCGTTCCAAAAGATTGGAAAAGGGCACAGGTCATCCCCGTTTTCAAGAAGTGACGTCGAACGGATGTGCAACTACAGACGTCCATCAGTTGTAGAATTTTGGAACATGTATTCGAGTATAATGACTTTTCTGGAGACTTGAAATCTACTCGGTAGGAATCATCATGGGTTTCGAAAAAGACGAACTTGTGAAACCCAGCTCGCGCTATTCGTCCACGAGACTCAGAGGACCATAGACACGGGTTCCCAGGTAGATGCCGTGTTTCTCGACTTCCGCAAGGCGTTTTATACAGTTCCCCACAGTCGTTTAATGAACAAAGCTAGAGCATATGGGCTATCAGACCAATTGTGTGGTTGGATTGAAGAGTTCCTAGATAACAGAGCGCAGCAAGTCATTCTCAATGGAGAGAAGTCTTCCTAAGTTAGAGTGATTTCAGGTTTGCCGCAGGGGAGTGTCGTAGGACCGTTGCTATTCACATATGACCTTGTGGATAACATCGGAAGTTCACGGAGGCTTCTTGCGGATGATGCTGTAGTATATCGAGAGTTTGTAACAATGGAAAATTCTACTGAAATGCAGGAGGATCTGCAACGAATTGACGCATGGTGCAGGGAATGGCAATTGAATCTCAATGTAGACAAGTGTAATGTGCAGCGAATACTTAGAAAGAAAGATCCTTTATCGTTTAGCTACAATATAGCAGGTCAGCAACTGAAAGCAGTTAATTCCATAAATTATCTGGGAGTAGGCGTTAAGAGTGATTAAAAAATGGAATGACCATACAAAATTAATCGTCAGTAAAGCAGATGCCAGACTGAGATTCATTGGAAGAATCCTAAGGAAATGCAGTCCGAAAAAAAGGAAGTAGGTTACAGTACACTTTGAAAGGGTACAGTACCGCCCGACATTGAAAAGAGGTACAACATTCTTCGTTATTGTTGTCAGAACAGCATATTTTTTGTAATAATAACCCAATTTCACTTAATAAACATAAGCCGGATACCAGGGTAGGAAAGAATGACAAGTTATTTATTTAATTTATCACATGTGCACTCCCACAAAATAAATCCCTACATCCAATTTGGTGAGATCTGTGAAATGAATGAATGTATGGTGGTCTGCTAACCGCAGATAGTGAATGTGCAATATATGATCATCTTTGAGATGGTCCGTTGGTCACCTTTGGTGGAACCAAAGAGATGAAATTTACCTGAGCTTTGAGAGCGTGAAATGTGGCTGACCAGTACAGTAGCATGGTGTTCCCCCAACACGACGTAGGGGCGAGATGACCTGAAGAATGGCCACGTTTCAGGAGCTTTTGAGGGGAGAATTAAATGACAGGCAGGTAATATTAAGGGGATCGTAGTAATCTACGGAAGTGACAAACGGTCACAATGAAATCACGTGTAGCACTAAGTTGAAATACTTCCGGGTGCTAAAGTTAAGCTGAATTACTGGTGTTTGTATTATAAGTTGGAAATATTTAAGAAATGGCGTGTGCAGGACTTGAAATTAGAGACGAGTACTTCCACGTGGTGAGTACTATGTGAATCTCAATCTGTGTATGAGACAAAGGATAAAGAGAAGTACTCATCCATGGTATCAGTTGAGGACTCGCGTGTGTGACGAATATGTTCTCAATATTACTTTGCGTGTTACGTTTCCGTGTGTCGCTAGAATCAAACTCTAATACTCTGACAGAGAAGCAAGGTGAGTCAGCCATCTATCCAGGAACGCCACTTGGCTTGCATTGCACAGGAAGACGTGCATATATCCTCCAGAGGTCGTGGTAGGAAAGAAAAGTTACGAAGTGGGGCAGTGTCGTGTGAAACTGGGATGAATACTAATTGAAGTGGGAAAGCTGAAAGTGATGTGATTCTAACGTTGTGACTATTCTGTATGTTGTATTCTATGTTGCCAGTGTGATATATTTCATGTAATTTAAGTATTTGTGGTTTACATGGGAGAGTAGCAAGATAGGTTCAGAGGCAGTGGGTTATGCATGTTCCTTTTTGTACCGCCGGCCGCGGTGGTCTAGCGGTTTTAGGCGCGCAGTCCGGAACCGCGCGAATGCTACGGCCGCAGGTTCGAATCCTGCCTCGGGCATGGATGTATGTGATGTCCTTAGGTTAGTTAGGTTTAAGTAGTTCTAAGTTCTAGGGGACTGGTGACCTCAGTAGTTAAGTCCCATAGTGCTCAGAGCCATTTTAACCATTTGAACCTTTTTGTACCGCTCGGTCTGGAGGAAATTTTCGTGATGATGGTTGTGAAAGTCGAAGTGTGAGATACAGCAAAAGATCCACCATCCTATTCAGAAAGTGCACTGCAGCGTGAGATCATTACGAGACCTAAGATAATCACCAATGTAAAGCCATGCCCACTGGGCGGAGTTTCTCATGTGTATTGTAGTATAAAATGTAATGGTGGGTTTTGGTTATCTGTGAATCATAATAGAATCTATCTGAATAAAAAAAGATAGTGAAAAGAAAAAGATTGGTGGCCTTGTTCTTCGAATAGTATGTAGTCATGATATCCAGAATTTATAACGTGTGCGCCATTCATATTTAGTGAGATGGCCACGTGTTGACTAAAGCCGTCGAGTGAGAAAGAAAATGTGGTATTGCCAGTGCGTAGTGAACAATCAGAGTTGTGTAAATTTTTAATAGCCGGATGTGCGTTATCCGTTTCCGTTGTGTAATATTCAAACAGGAGAATAATTTGTAGCTTGACTGTGGGTACTAGAGCTCACAATCAGTCACTGATGTTTTCCGATAAATAAGAATAAATCCACTCGCTTGCCAGACCACTCATCTTGCAGGCCTGACTGCTTGATGCCACAGTATGAGCAATGCATGTGGGTGCCTCTCAACTTGTTCGCCTACTACTTGAATACTGCTCATCAGTGTGGGATCCGTACCAGATAGGGTTGATAGGAGAGATAGAGAAGATCCAACGGAGAGCAGCGCGCTTCGTTACAGGATCATTTAGTAATCGCGAAAACGTTACTGAGGTGTTAGATAAACTCCAGTGGAAGACTCTGCAAAGGAGGCGCTCAGTAGCTCTGTACGGGCTTTTGTTGAAGTTTCGAGAACATACCTTCACCGAGGAGTCAAGCAGTATATTGCTCCCTCCTACGTATATCTCGCGAAAAGACCACGAGAATAAAGTCAGAGAGATTAGAGCCCACACAGAGGCATACCGACAATCTTTCTTTCCACGAACAATACGAGACTAGAATAGAAGACAGAACCGATAGAGGTACTCAAGGTACCCTCTGCCGCATACCGTCAGGTGGCTTGCGGAGTATGGCTGTAGATGTAGATGTAGAAACATCACCCCTGTGCCTCTAGCGCAATGTCGAAGATATAGATTTACACAGTTTAAAGCGTGGAGCAGCAGCAGCTATCTGGACCCTTGTATTGACCATGGCTTTCTACCTCCGAATACCAGATATCACGTCCCTCCCACCATGCTGATAGATTCTATTAAGACCTACTTTCCATCGTGCATCATCTAAGTGGCATGGCTATCAATTACCTTTCCTGGGACGTCATTGTCTATCCGGTGGACTTCTGCACATGTCTCCAAGTACAACACCACTATCGGGCCACTTTCACGAAGTTCTTACAGCGTATTGTAGTCAACCTGCCCAAGAGCTGGAATCTCGACGAAACATGTCAACCGAGAGAGGATGATCCCCCTTCCCCTTCCGACAACAGAATGGACGCTGTTCTGACGGCAAAACAACGTGGAGCACGGCGTAGCAAGTCTCCTTAACTTCCTTTTTGTCTACACCTTCTGAACATTTTTCCTTACGTATGTTTATTCATGCATCTTTTTGCCTCTGCACCCTTATTTTGTTTTCTTTTTCGTGTGCTCTGCTATTGCAGCTATTCGCTAATCAAGTAAAAAAATCAGCACCGAAGATCATATACTTTTCATAACGTCTCCTTGTTTTTAGTTTTCTTTTTTTGTTTCTAAATTATGAGAATACACAATCCTGTAACAGTTGAGAAAAGAAGAATTTGTGCATCGTGAGGTTTTCTGTTTTGTTTACCCTAGCTAATATTTCATTTTGTGGTGAGTTTACACGAGAACACTAATAAATATTATTTATCTAAAAACAAAAAATTATGTAAAAAATGGAAACGTCAGACAATTCTTTTTTAATTTGGATTTTGATATTTTAAAAAAATCTCGTTCGCGCCATTTTTTTTTTAGTTGAAGCATTATATCGTAAGGGGAAAAAAGTCCATGGAGCGCAAAAATATTTAAAAATCAAAAAATGCTCCGGTTTCTTCGGATTTCGAAGTTAGGGATAAATGGTCGGATGCTGTTATCCAGTGGCTGAAGTGTTTTGTTTAAACCGACTAAGAATCCAACTTCTATATTTTCTATATGCGGAAAATGCCGCAAAGTAGTAGTATGACATGGAGCCCACGATAAACTCGTTGAGGACAACCCATAGATACTGGATCTTAATACACATATTACAGTGACCTTTTAAACACCATGAAACACACATTTCGTAAAAATGTCTACTTATTTACCAGCAGGATGAATTGGTGTGATGTGCAAGTGCTTTTCATTGAAAATGTGTTACTTCAACACAGTTAGTAATCAGTTTCTTTCAATTACGTTCAAAAGGAAGTCAACTTTTCCGTCGTTTATAAGTAGTGCAATGCTATGAATGCTTGTTACTATTCTGTTACATGTACTACTCATTTCTGCATTATGAAGGTAGTTAGGATACCTCATCACAATACCAAAAATTTTGGCCATGGCTAATGACAATGTACGTAAGCAAAGTAGACAGCCCTGAAAACGAAACACACCGTTACCAGACTTACAAAGTCATTAGTATTGATGTTTTTTCCGGTTCTTCTTCATTATAAATTCATAAATATTTAAACACTTTGATCATTCCTTTCCGGCTCTCTTTCTTACTTACTCAAGTGTTTCATAGTATTGCAGGCTTTGTTTTGTTTCCTATGAATTTCACGTTTTATTCAATGCTGATATCGATCTCAACTTTCAAACTTAACTTACCGTATTTCTTTATTCATTACAGCAGCTTTACTGCTATAATTCTCCTTATAATTCATATTATTAAGTAACGACATTAAGTTTATTTCTGGAAAAACTGTTTGATGGACAATTCAGCCCGTCCCGGTATGGCACAATTTTTCAGTTATATATAGATATATACTGAAAGACACATATCGTACCGAATTAGGGATTAGCGTCTGATTGTCAGAAGCATCCTGCATTTTATTCATACAGATTGTAATCCATAGTTCTGATCCGAGACACATTTTTCCTCAATGTCATCTGTTTTTGCATTTGTATATTTTTACCGAAATTATACATTCATATGATTACGAGCTTTCATCCATTTTTCGTTTCCGCACGCGGCATTTATTTCCACAGTGATGAGCAGCTTTTTCCGTGAACGCATTTGCAGTTCATGGCGCAGAAGCTGCTCACTGTTTTGTGACATCCGACCATCGAATTTTAATTCGGTTTCCTGCTGGAATTATTTATACATTTAAGCTCAGTTACCCCTTCTGTTCTCTGAGGTGTAGTGTAGTCATATATTTCATTCTTGTACACTCAGACACCAACCGTCACATCTCCCAGAGTGGTCTAACACACATCAAAGGTTGTGTCTGTTAAACAACCCATAGAAAATAAAACCCCTGTCTATATGATCAAGGCAGGGTCAACCGGATATATGGTGTCTGTGAAGAAATGTGATATCAAAATGAGTATGAAAGATCGTTCGTGGGTAGCAGTGGATGTTATAAAGTTCTACATGAAATTGCCGTGATTAGAGACTCCCTCTTCATAAAGTGAAAGAAGCCCCAAAGAAAATAACTTTATTACTAGATCTACAGAGTGGCTCCAGGAACACTCTTCCGAGTTTAGATACACGTCTCCTGGCCAACAAACTCCCCAGGCATGAACACTATTGAGCGTATGTGGGATGCCTGGCAACGTGCTGTTGGGAAGAGATCTCCATCCCTTCGTCCTCTTACGGATTTTTGGACAGCCCTGCAGGATTAATGGTGTCAGTTTCCTCCAGCAGTTCTACAGACATTAGTCGTGTCCACGCCACGTCGCGCTGCGCTGCGGTACTTCTGAGTGCTCTCGACGGCCCTACGCGTTATTAGACGGGTCTAATAGTTTCTTCGGCTCTTCAGTGTATAATGGGGTGGTTCTGCCGCGAAAGTGAACAAGACTGAAGCCTCCTTTTGTAACAGGGAGGATGGGGATCTTGTATCGGATTGTGAAGATGGTGTCAGCCGAAAAGAGGGACCCAAGCACCTGTTGGAGTTGACGTCCCAGGATCGACGGTAAGAGGAGTGCTCGGGCAGCATGGAGCAGTTTAGGTGCCACATATGTGTTGACTTGAGTCACTCTCTGCAGTGGATTCAGGCTGCGCAGGAGATCGTGAAGAACGTGGTATTGCATGGACTACAGCAATCGACGGTATGTTTTCGATGTGTTACGCTTGGTGGAGCCGGTAAAGTCACTGAGGTGATGAGGCAATTTCGGCACAACGCGAAGTTCGTGCTATCTTTTCTTGGCCACGCTGCACGCAGTTACAGCTTTGCAAGGGCCTCGATTTTTAAATCGTGTTTTTATTATTCCTATAAGCAGGACTAGATTTTGGTATATACACTTTTGTCTTGAACTGAACTGAGGGATCGCATGCCGACCGCCAAGTGCGGCACTTTTTTTCACTCTGTGTAAGTACACACACACACACACACACACACACACACACACACACACACACACACACAGACACAGAGAGAGAGAGAGAGAGAGAGAGAGAGAGAGAGAGAGAGAGGGATACAGGGTGCAAAGAAACTAAGTAGACGAAATTTTTTGCTGTTTAGAGAAGATAAAAGTGAACAGTTTACGTGACAAAAATGTCACAGATGCACCTTTTCCCCGCTGGGATACCATGAAGGTTCCCATACGAATGCTGTTCAGAGACAGTTTTCGAACTGCCGTGTGATGAGTATTATTTTAGAGACCTTGCTGAAAATATCATGCGTTTACATCAAAGCAAAACTGGTAATAAATGCAAATGACTAACTCACTCAAAACAATCAAGTGTTTCACGAAGCTGCAGCTTTCCGATAAACGGCAACTATTTCTTCTGGAGTGTCTATCGGTGACTCGTAAAGCAAGTGCATCATCTTCACAGCAGTGAAGTCAGAAGAATTTAGTTGCTACTGTAATGGTTGAGCCCTTCTGATCCAACAACACGGGCAAACATCGTCTCAACGTTCTCTGATGTGAGCCGCAATGTGTGGTGAGGCCCCTTCATATACTGGAACCCTAATCATTGCCTGAATGTTAGCGGGACACTCTCCAATATTTCCGGTAATACTTCAAGGAGAAAAACACGGTAATGTCCTCCACCGGATGCATTAGGCAGAAAAAGTCGTGAATAATACCAGCCCACAGATTTATGTGAAATCTCTTTTGATGGTGGAACACACGAGTTGCCGTAGGGGGTTTCCAACCCCAGACTTGTATATTTTGGATGTTAAATATTCATTCCCTTGTGAAGGCAGCTTCGTCGGGAAAAAGGATAAGTTTGGAAGTCTAACATGTTTACAATTTGGTGTAAATGCCACTGCCAGAATTCCACTCGCTGAGGAAAATAATCAGCTGGTAAGTATTGTACCTTCTGATACTTTAATGGATACATGCCTGTTTCGTGCGAAGCGCTCTACATATTGGTTCAAAAATGGATCAAATGGCTCTAAGCACTATGGGACTTAACATCTGCCTAAGGACATCACACACATCCATGCCCGAGGCAGGATTCGAACCTGCGACCGTAGCAGCAGCGCGGTTCCGGACTGAAGCGGCTAGAGCCGCTCAGCCACAGCGGCCGGCTAGACATTGGTGTTGAAGGTGTTTAATACCTTGGTCTTTGCTGGGATTGTTCGTTGTTCACTACAACAGAGCTTCCTCAAAATGAACAGTTTACGCAGTGCGAGGACAACAAGTTTCCCGTCGGTCTGGACTACGGGATCCTGCTTCACGCAGACGCCCACGAAGGATTTGAAATGCGGCTTGATTTGTTAACTTCCTGCCCGGAAATCGCTCTGAACATAGTGCCATGAATATTTGGCTGTTGCATTGCGCCCCCCACAAATGAGATGTCAGGTAACTCATTTAAGTGTAATGCTAACATTAACTTGTAAACATCAGTAGAAATTTTCTGTAAACACGCGATATAAACCATAATAATGTAATTGCTTGCCCAGGACCGTGGACACAACGGGAAATAACGAAACTTTACCCTTCCTAGAAGTAAGAAATTGTATTTCGACTCAATATATTGCCTACGAAACAGTGAAAACAACTGTGAACGTTGTCCAACGTCAGACACTTAATGAACCCCTACTCGTAGTGCACCTGTGTCATTTGTATTACGTAACAAAAGTGGATGTTTTCATCTCCTTTAATATCTCTACAAACTTAGAAATTAAACAACAGAAATGCAATAACTGCTACGAAATGTATGTTATGTTAAAATTTTACAGCTTCTATGAGAAAGTGAAAAATCTGTCGGGTGTTTCGATTTCTCCCATATTCTTTTAACTTCATACGATAATATTAATACATAAATATTGCAAACGGTATTTCCTTCATCTTCAGAAAAAAACGAAGGAAAAACTCCTGTATTGCACAAAATAATACTTTTGTCCCTATCGTATTGTCACATGTGGTCTCAAAACAACCTGCTTTAAAGTCCATTTCTTGTGCCATTCCACAAGAGGGATTTCACAAATGTCTTGTTCCTTTAGTTGTTACTGTGCGTTACTGGTTAGAACGCGGTTTTCATCATCAACACTTTCAGCTCTTAAGCTGTCTCAAGAGTTATCTGCAGTCCACATTTGGCTCCTAGTTGAGATCCGAGATTCCAGTGTTATAACGACAAACGTTCAATATGTTCGTATATATCAGTGCCCTTGAGTTTGGTGGGCAAATGCATTGTGTTTAGTGTCCAGGAAATTTCCAATCTCGTTGCAAAGCTCTGTCGACAAAAAGCTTCTACCAGATGGCTCTGTAATCGTGATACATACTCCGAAGCCCTGAGCGATCATTTCCACCGTCGAAACGTGAAAGGAGGTTAGCGTACCCGAAAAAGAGGAAATCATACACTGGTGTCCAAAATCAAAGCAACAAAACGCTCATTAACAGTGTTGTGTCTAATTCACGGTATAATTGTACAAAATATCAACAGATGTTCGCACAGTCGTGCTCTGCACGGAAGATGGCATTCTGGTCAATCAAGTCAACGATGACGTCAGGGCTCCTATCAAACGGGGTAGTGTTTGCCGGGTGGTCCGACATTCACAGTCTTCACAAAAGGGAACGTCTAGAGTGGAGTCGTCAACATGCCACATGGACGGTCGAAGAGTAGGCCAATGTTCTTTTCGCAGATTAGTCCCGAATTGATCTGTAGAATGATCCTCGACGCATTTGGATCTGGGGGAAAAGTGTAACACGATTTCGAAATCCAAAAATTGTGGTAAGCTATCGAGGAAGATGTTGTGGACGGGGATTATATAGACCTCTTCATGTAAATGTACAGGTGAATCTGTAAGGTTTAACTGCTGTCAGGAATCGGGATGAGGGCTTGGGACATTATGTGCGGTTGTTGCGAGATGGTGTGGGTCGTACCTCGTATCGATGGACGATAATGCTCTATCTCATGGAGCACAGGTGGTTGATGTTTTCTTGAAATAGAAAGATACCGCATGCATGGCGTGGCCTGTTCGCTCTCCAGGTTTTTGAATCCCGTAGAGCATGTTCAAAAACGTTCAGATGTGTGTGAAATCTTATGGGACGTTACTGCTAAGGTCATCAGTCCCTAAGCCTACACACTACTTAACCTAATGATCCTAAGGACAAACTCACACACGCATACCCGAGGGAGGACTCGAACCTCCGCCGGGACCAGCCCCACAGTCCGTGGCTGCAGCGCCCAAGACCGCTCGGCTAATCCCGCGCGGCGTAGAACATGTCTGAGATTTGCTAGGAAGACAGGTAGCAGCCGGTCAACCACTCTCCAAGACTTGCGGGCAGCTCTGCAGGAAGACTTGGCATTATTGCCTCAGCATCAGACTGATGATGTCACTCACACCATTCCCCGTCGTTGTCAGGCGTGTGTTGCTGCCAGAGATGGTAACACGCCTTGTGAACAGGTGACCCAGTTGTTGAAATGTATGTGCAAATGGAACAAAACGAAGAACGTTTTCATCTACCGTTATGCATGCTGCAATTCTTTGAGTTCTCTGTTCTTTACATTGTTCCTTCTTTACTCTCACCTGTTCGCATTGTTTTGTGTCAAAATAAAAGCAACGTTGCAAAATTCCCGTTTGTTGCTTTAATTTTAGACACCAGTGTATATTACATTGAACAGCATATGTTTTTGGTGCTAGCATATCACAGGTCAGAACACACTATTATTGCAAGACGACATAGTTTTCAAACAAGTTTGTATGTTCCAAAAGAAGCTGATGCGAAAACCATTCGCAAGGTTTTCTCCAAAGTCAACCGAACAGGCTGATGACATAGTGGAGAATGTTGGCTGCAGAACAACTGTCGTTACTCCTGATAATGGTTTTGGACTTACTGAACAATATCCTAGAAAATCACTTCAAAGGATTGCATCAGAGGTGACCCAGTTGTTGAAATGTATGTGCAAATGGAAAAAAGAGGCTACTCTGAAACGTTCCAGCACGCGTACAACACAGAAACAGTCTACAAATGAAACTTCCTGACAGACTAAAACTGTGCGTCGTACCGGCACTCGAAACCAGGACCTTTGCCATTTTAGGGAAAGTGCTCACCCATGTTAGCTACCTGAGCACGAGCCACGACTCGTCCTCAGAGCTTAACTTTCGCTAGTATCTCATCTACTAACTTCCGAACTTCACAGAATTTTTCCGACGAAACTTGTGGAACTAGTACTCTTGAAATAAAGTTTCGCAAGTGAACTTCCGTGAAGTTTCGGAGGTAGGAGATAAGCTATTTGCGGAAGTAATGCTGTGAGCGCGTGTTGTGAATTGGTTGGGCACTTTCCCGAGAAAGGCAAAGGTCTCGCGTTCGACTCATCTTCCGTCACACAATTTTAATCTGACGTGCAGTTTAATATCAGCCCACACTACGCTGCAGGGTGAAAATTCAGTATGGTAATGCTTTCATTGAAAATCCAAAGTCGCTAGACCTGCAAGTATCCTCTGCACGGCGAAGAGCTGATTTTGCGAACCATATTCACACAACAAAGGATAATGTAGGATTTGATAAAGACGCCGCCTGGTTCGTAGAGGAAGAATACTTCCACCTGAATGGATCATGGAGAACTGTCTATTTTGGGGTTCCGAAAATACTGATAATCTATGTGAAACGATACCACTGTATTCTCCCAGAGTTATCGCTTGTGTTGTGGTAGGCAGCAGAGGTGTTATTGGACCTTGTTTGATGCGAGAATAGATAACCAATGAATGCCACTAGCAATTTTGGAACAGTTTATCGCCACATTGCAAGATAATAATTTGAGGGAAAACAGAGGTACGAACAGAGTATTTTTTTTAGCTTATTTAATTTCTGTTGACATTACAGACTGATTCATGCTAGATGGGTCCGGCCACATCGCATCAAACTCGTGTTCCGCTGTCTTGACGAATACCTCGGGAGGGAAGTCATTGCGTTGGATTATCGCAAATTTACTCGCGTAGGCATTTATTGACCTACGTATTCACTCAATATGACTCGTCACTGCTTTTTGTGGTACACATTGAAGGACAGTGTCGATCGGTACTATCCCACCATACTGAACGATGTTCTATCGTCGATCTGTGTAGCTACTGAATACTGATTGAGGAAGAATCTGTTTATGTATGTTGATAAGAATTGCACAGCGTACAGCGTCATCTGTTATCAGCTTTTTTAACTAATATTTAGAAACTTCCGCACAAAATTCTTATAGCTTTCACAATAAGTATATCGTTTGTTGTATTCTTCTATCGATCTCTGTTTTCGTATTATTAAGTTTTGAAACGAGGGAGTCCGTTGTTGGACATCCTGTCTACGTTACTAATACACTTCAATATTACACACTTCACATAAACCAGTGATGACGTCTAGCCAAGTACTCTAATATTCGTGGGTAAATTATTCGACTCGACATTCCCTCAACACTCACAGCTCGTTCTCAGAAGGTTTCTTGGGTCAGTACCTCTCTCCTACCTTCCAAACCACAGAGAACCTCTATTGCGTATCACGCTGGATCTGCACGCCTAGAAGACACGGTACTGCGGAGAAATGGTCAACCCATACCCTATGAGATTGTTTCCAGAATGAAACTTTCTCAGATCTGAGCACTGCATTGGAGTTTTCTGGTAATGACCACGATGACCTCTCCTCCAGTAGCGCTCAGGCAGCGAAATACGCAGAAGAGATTGTGTGAAGATTGGAGAATAGGGGACAGATGCTAATAGAAAAGAATGTGTTAGGAAATGGCAGGCGTGGGGTGTCGTGAGTCGTGCCTGAACAACTCGGCGGTCAAGAGAATTTTATTTTGAAAGAACATTTCCAGCGAATGGCAATGTTCCAGGTTCCTGAGTCTGGTATTTCTACGCTATCTTAATCTGCCCGTAAGTTTCGAATGAACGCCTCCTGTGTTGCAGTGTAAAGGATTTATTAGAGAATACTGTTGCCGGCCGCGGTGGTCTCGCGGTTCTAGGCGCTCAGTCCGGAACCGCGCGACAGCTACGGTCGCAGGTTCTAATCCTGCCTCGGGCATGGATGTGTGTGATGTCCTTAGGTTAGTTAGGTTTGAGAAGTTATAGGGGACTGATGACCACAGATATTAAGTCCCATAGTGCTCAGAGCCATTTGAACCATTTTTAGAGAATACTGTTGTTTAACAGGGTCGGTCCGCTGCGACACCAAAAATATTTGTCAGCGCTCGCTCTTCTCAAGATAACAGTTTGATGGAAAACAGAGATACGAACTGCACAGCGTCATCTGTTATCAGCTTTTTTCACTAATATTTAGAAACTTCCGCACAAAATTCTTATAGCTTTCACAATAAGAACTGACACGGCATTACGTTTTCACGCATTTTGGTGCATGGATCCTGAGAAAGCAGTAGCCAGAACAACTACATCTGGCCGTAGTAACGGCCTTGATACGCCTGGGCATTGAGTCAATAAGAGCTTGAATGGCGTGTACAGGTACAGCTGCGCATGCAGCTTCAACAAGATACCACAGTTCATCATGAGTAGTCACAGGCCTATTGTGACGAGCGAGTTGCTAGGCCACGATTAACCAGACGTTTTTAATTGGTGAGAGATCTGGAGAATGTGCTGTCCAGGGCAGCAATCAAACATTTCCTGTATCCAGAAAGGGCCGTACAGGACCTGCAACATGTGGTCGTGCATTATCCTGCTGAAATGTAGGTTTCGCAGGTATCGAATGAAGGGTAGAGCCACGGGTCGTAACACATCTAAAATGTAACGTCCACTGTTCAAAGTGCCGTCAAAGCCAACAAGAGGTGACCGAGACGCGTAACCAATGGCACCCCATACCATCACGCCGGGTGATATGCAGGTATGGCGATGACGAATACACGCTTCCAATGTGCGTTCACCGCGATGTCACCAAACACGGATGCGACCATTGTGATGCTGTAAACAGAACCTGGATTCATCCGAAAAAATGACGATTTGCCATTCGTGCAAATAGGTTCGTCGTTGAGTATATCATGGCAGGCGCTCCTGTCTGCGATGCAGCGTCAAGGGTAACAGCAGCCACGGTCTCCGAACTGATAGTCCATGCTGCTGCAAACATTGTCGATCTGTTCATGCAGATGGTTGTTGTCTTGCAAAGGTTCCCAACTGCTGAATCAGGCATCGAGACGTGGCTGCACGATCCGGCTGCAGCCATGTGGATAAGATGCCTGTCATCTCGACTGCTAGTGATACGAGGCCGTTGGGATCCAGCACGGCGTTCCGTATTACCCTCCAGAGCGCACCGATTCCATATTCTGCTAACAGTCATTGGATCTCGACCAACGCGAACAGCAATATCGCGATACAATAAACCGCAATCGTGATACGCTACAATCCGACCTTTAACAAAGTCGGAAACGTGATGGTACGCATTTCTCCTCCTTACACGAGGCATAACAACAACGTTTCACCAGGCAACGCCCGTCAACTGTTATTTGTGTATGAGGAATCGGTTGAAAATTTTCCTCATGTCAGTACGTTGTAGGTGTCGCCACCGGCACCAACCGTGTGTGAATGTTCTGAAAAGCTAATCATTTGCTTATCACAGCATCTTCTTCCTATCGGTTAAATTTCGCGTCTGCAGCACGTCATCTTCGTGGTGTAGCAATTTTAATGGCCAGTAGTGTAATTAGCTTATATTTATCTGTTAAAAAGATATCAAGGAGACCAAGTTAGATATGTGTAAGTAACCATGTATTCTTTCCTGTTTTATAACAATAAAAAGCTGAAGCGCAACTAATAAGAGGTTAAACAATAAATAACAGACCGGCGTATTCCCCAAATTAATGTCTGTCAGGAATTCATTATGCAATGTTCTGTCCTGGTAACAGGAAAGTTCTAATTAGAGGCGAACTAAATGGAGAAGACTCTTCGGATCATTTCTTTTGTGAGTGCTAATTAAAAACACTATGAAATAAAATAATAACGCAAACAAAACATAGTACGGCTGAAAACATGTCAGGAATGTGCGAAGCGGCAGGATGCTCCCCCTATTACAAGACAGATGACAAAATGGTTCAAATGGCTCTGAGCACTACGGGACTTAACATCTATGGTCATCAGTCCCCTAGAACTTAGAACTACCTAAACCTAACTAACCTAAGGACAACACACAACACCCAGCCACCACGAGGCAGAGAAAATTCCTGACCCCGCCGGGAATCTAACCCGGGAACCCGGGCGCGGGAAGCGAGTACGCTACCGCACGACCACGAGATGCGAGCCAAGACAGATGAAACACACGCTGAGTTTATCAAAGTCAAAATACGACCGCAGCCTGGGAACTTTCGTAGCGATAACCGCAGGTTCATTAAACTTCGCAGTCCGTTCACAATTACGCAATTCATTAAACGTCCGTGGCTGCTCAAAATTAAGCGACCCTGAAGCCCTCAACTGACGTAAATTAAGTGTTTAGAGTATTTATTTGAACAGAAGCGATAAACTGTGTCTTCCGAGAGAGCACTGAAATTTTCTATGTTTTAAAATCATCTACGGCACCTATTTGAAGAGTACCTAATATTGATACCATGTGAGGTGACTCGTTTAAAAGCGGTAAATTTTACCTTATCAGTCGCATCCAGTCAACAAAAAATGTCGAGTGGGACTATGGAAATTCTGTACAGACGTAAAAAGCGAATGAAATACACTCCTGGAAATTGAAATGAGAACACCGTGAATTCATTGTCCCAGGAAGGGGAAACTTTATTGACACATTCCTGGCGTGAGATACATCACATGATCACACTGACAGAACCACAGGCACATAGACACAGGCAACAGAGCATGCACAATGTCGGCACTAGTACAGTGTATATCCACCTTTCGCAGCAATGCAGGCTGTTATTCTCCCATGGAGACGATCGTAGAGATGCTGGATGTAGTCCTGTGGAACGGCTTGCCATGCCATTTCCACCTGGCGCCTCAGTTGGACCAGCGTTCGTGCTGGACGTGCAGACCGCGTGAGACGACACTTCATCCAGTCCCAAACATGCTCAATGGGGGACAGATCCGGAGATCTTGATGGCCAGGGTAGTTCACTTACACCTTCTAGAGCACGGTGGGTGGCACGGGATACATGCGGACGTGCATTGTCCTGTTGGAACAGCAAGTTCCCATGCCGGTCTAGGAATGGTAGAACGATGGGTTCGATGACGGTTTGGATGTACCGTGCACTATTCAGTGTCCCCTCGATGATCACCAGAGGTGTACGGCCAGTGTAGGAGATCGCTCCCCACACCATGATGCCGGGTGTTGGCCCTGTGTGCCTCGGTCGTATGCAGTCCTGATTGTGGCGCTCACCTGCACGGCGCCAAACACGCATACGACCATCATTGGCACCAAGGCAGAAGCGACTCTCATCGCTGAAGACGACACGTCTCCATTCGTCCCTCCATTCACGCCTGTCGCGACACCACTGGAGGCGGGCTGCACGATGTTGGGGCGTGAGCGGAAGACGGCCTAACGGTGTGCGGGACCGTAGCCCAGCTTCATGGAGACGGTTGCGAATGGTCCTCGCCGATACCCCAGGAGCAACAGTGTCCCTAATTTGCTGGGAAGTGGCGGTGCGGTCCCCTACGGCACTGCGTAGGATCCTACGGTCTTGGCGTGCATCCGTGCGTCGCTGCGGTCCGGTCCCAGGTCGACGGGCACGTGCACCTTCCGCCGACCACTGGCGACAACATCGATGTACTGTGGAGACCTCACGCCCCACGTGTTGAGCAATTCGGCGGTATGTCCATCCGGCCTCCCGCATGCCCACCATACGCCCTCGCTCAAAGTCCGTCAACTGCACATACGGTTCACGTCCACGCTGTCGCGGCATGCTACCAGTGTTAAAGACTGCGATGGAGCTCCGTATGCCATGGCAAACTGGCTGACACTGACGGCGGCGGTGCACAAATGCTGCGCAGCTAGCGCCATTCGACGGCCGACAGCGCGGTTCCTGGTGTGTCCGCTGTGCCTTGCGTGTGATCATTGCTTGTACAGCCCTCTCGCAGTGTCCAGAGCAGTTATGGTGGGTCTGACACACCGGTGTCAATGTGTTCTTCTTTCCATTTCCAGGAGTGTATGATCTCAGTACTAGAATAAATCTGAGAGTATAGGCGAAGATGGCTCAACGATATTTGATACGGGCCTTGATGCCCTAAGGATTCCCCGCAAAGGATGCAAGTGGTAGGACAGGACCCCAGCGGTTTTCTCGTAAACATTCACCGTTTGATAAAAATAAAGAAATGTGTTTATTACATAAATAACGATTGCCAGCAATTAACAAGAGCAAAAGATTAATAAGAAAACTGAAAGGGCCCACTACAGTTGTTATCTGACCGACATCATACAACAAAGAAAACATTTAAAGTCACACCATATTGTTCCATAAAACCAACAAGAAACTCGACAAATAACCTGCTAATGAACGCACAATATGTCTCCAAACACATTAAAATCAGTAAATACTCTAATACTTAGGAAGCTATTGCCTCTATCAGGGCACTTACATAAAAAGCTTTTTACTTCCACAATTTCTTAATCATTCAGGAAATAAGAGTCCCTCAAAGAAAAAAACAAGAATTAATTATAAAGAATCCAAATAGGTCCTAAGAATAATTAACTGACTCAAACTTGCCAATAAGAAAACTAAATTTAAAACATACAATACTAAAATTCTGGTTTTAAAGACATTGACGATATTTGAACAACTTTTTCTCTGGTACACTATACTAGGAGACACATCATAATCTGACAAGGTTGCAAATGCAACTATTAGATTAAATCTCAAAGCCACGTAGCCTAAAATGTACTCAATAACTTTTGACAATGAACTTAACTTCCCTACAGTATCCACACATTCATAGAGGCATGCTCTATGGACGGACTGAGAATTCTTTGCCACCATTACACAAACAGGCTAGCATTTCCGACGTGTACGTTGCCTTTGCAGAAACCAAGAAGCCGGTGAAACCGACCTAACGCTCCGAAGGTACCTAAGCTTTCTCCAGCGGCTGGAAGGGCCCAGCCGAACATAAATAACGAATGTGAAAGGCGCACCTGAAATATGGAAAATCTTACCAGTTATGATACAGACACCAGATATTCACATGATACGCACAGAGTGGAAAAACTATTTATTGAACTACAGCCTGGGTACAATAATTTTAAGAAAGTCCTTCCGCTTAGTATTTACATTTAAGACTGTCAGAGTCGTAAATTATCGATCGAAATACAAGGGCGCCTCCAATTCAGTCATCTTAGTAGTAACTGTCGACTAATAAATGTAAGGCAACATTATCCTTTAAACAATTTTCGCCCTAGGCGGCACAACAAGTATGAATAAATATAAAGATCATTCCACTACAGTAAGAATATTAAGCCAACTTCATTAAATGGAATACTACAATCACCTCAGGACCCTTAGGGGCGTCCTCCACTGATGGACATTCAGTTAGATTAAGAAAGCAGAAGAAGTGAAAATCTCTACTAGTTTGCAGTTTGCCTCTCCCCCGCTAGAAGACAGTACGGTGACGTAGACACACCTTAGACTTAGTGAGCTCCATGGACAGCGCTAAAACGTATTAAAATACTCATCAAAGCGCTCTAAGGACTAAATTAAAGCCGATCATACGCGGTCTTAATAACAATAACGCGTCATAAATACAAATATTAACAATTTCGGTGAGGCCATTCGGGAGGACGACGGTTCAATTCCGTCTCCGGCCATCCTGATTTAGGTTTTCCGTGATTTTCCTAAATCGTTTCAGGCAAATGCCGGGATGGTTCCTTTGAAAGGGCACGGCCGATTTCCTTTCCAATCCTTCCGTAACCCGAGCTTGCGCTCCGTCTTTAATGACCTCGATGTCGACGGGACGTTAAACACTAACTACCACCACCACCACCACCACCTTCGGTGAGGCAGCAAGGCTCTAGTCGTAGTTAAGAGTCTGTCTTTCTCTCTCACCACCAAGAAGCGAAAGATCAGGACAAGGCGATCATAAAGCGTGGATTGAGAGAACACGTAATATCTCAGCTCCCAAAATAATAATAATAATCTTCATTCCTTTCAAGTTCGGCCCGAGACACAAAGAAGGAAGGCCAAAGAAAATAAAATCTTGCATCTAAGGCAACGTGCGACAAATCTACGGCTCCAATTTAAGGATGACGACGACAGCAATGCACTGCCAGGCCCGGAACAATACAGGTTGCAAACACCGAGATGCACGCTGCAGTACAGGCCTTCTCACTCTCTCTCCAGATCCCTGATCAATTCCACCGATCCACCCTAGTTTGCTTCTCGCAAGTCATTTCACTTCGCTCTTCGAGCACCACCTGTGTACCTCGTACTGTGGACAACGAAAGATTCTCGTTTCGATGGAAGATCGACTGTGAGCGAGCCGTCCGCAGCTCGTGGTCTAGTGGTTAGTTGCTGCTACCTCTGGATCCTGGGATCCCAGGTTCGATTCCCAGTCAGGTTGGGGATTTTCTCCGCTCGGGGACTGGGTGTTTGTATTGTCCTCATCATTACGTCATCATCATTCGTGACAGTGGCTAGATTGGACTGTGTAAAAATTAGGACTTTGTATGGGTGCTAATGACCGCACAGTTGAGCGCTCCACTAAACAAACATCATCTGAGCGAGCTGCCACGACTCAATGTCCTTTGAATTATCAGTCATCACGCCTAAGACAGATTTGATGATCCTGCCGCTTCCCAGCTATTATTTCATTTCAGAATAATTGCTGCATCCCACATTAACGACGTTCTGCCTTGTACTCAATTCTGGTGTCACTCCTACGATTCCTTCACTCTAGCAACTGCAATTCAATGACAAATACCATGATACACAGATGAGCCGAAACATTTTCACGTCATGCTTACCAGCTTGTTGGTCAAACTTTGGCACGCAATACAGCAACTGTTCTGCATGGCTTGGATTTGGCATGTCCTTGGTAGGTGGCACCACATGTCTATGTGCAGGTCATTTAATTCTCGTAAATTACTGACCGGTGGATTGTGGGTGGGAGCTAGTGCCCGATAGCTTCCGAGAATTCTTCCATCAGGGTTCAGATTAGGCGCACTTGGTTACCAAGACGTCAACGTGAAAACTGTTACCCTGAAGGAAGATGCCATCGTCGTCGGACAAGACTTCAAGCATGAAGGGATGCAGGTGGTCTGCAATAATGTTCACGTACCAACTGAAAAAAATGGCTCTAAGCACTATGGGACTTAACATCTGAGGTCATCAGTCCCCTAGACTTAGAACTACTTAAACCTAACTAACCTAAGGACATCACACACATCCATTCCCGAGGCAGGATTCGAACCTGCGACCTTAGCAGCAGCGCGGTTCGCGACTGAAGCGCCTAGAACCGTTCAGCCACAGCAGCCGGAGGTAGCATCTGAACAACGGCTTATTCGGACACTACCATCGACCTTGTCTTACATGAAGAGTTGAAACGTTTCCATCGATCCACGATCCTGTCTCCATGATCCTGTGCCCACTTCAATCTTAACTGACGATGTCGAAGTGCTGCGTCACGAATAAGTACACCAGGCGTGAGTTTTGGGAATGCTTGCAAATTACGCGCAGCTCTGGCTGGAAGGTAGTAGTTAGGGCACCTATTGTCACATCGAATGGCAGGCGTGGGAATGTTGATATGTAGGAAAGGATTCTGCGAGGCGACCAGGCGTGGCTTGGCGGGCACTGTATATACAAGTGTGAAGTAATCAGGGCAGCACAGGTCACTGATCTGCTGTGAAGAAGACATACGTTGCAGTTGCAACAGCGCCTAGTGACCTGTGTTTAAGGGCCGAAGCGGGTTTAGGATAGATGATGCTGTAATTATTAAAGCACTCCACTTGTCCCCTCCAGAGGGACTTAGTCAGAGGCATAAGGAAAATAAGTGTAAATAAGTGAGCCCATAGGCTTAAATGGGAGTAGTCGTGTCGCCATTCTGTCAGCGTCTAGAAACGGAGATAATGACAATGACTGCAAACTGCCGTCCGCAGGGACGTCTGTAGAGCTGTCTGCGGCCACTGACCAAGCTTCTCCAGACGGACAACCGGACCTGCTAAGTCTCACTACAACGAAGGCGGTCGGCTCTTCCCCTTCGGAAGTCTACATGTGGTCCGCGAGTCGCACTAGAAGGAACAGCCAGCCATGTCCCGGGATACCAGCACAGACAATGCGCGTGGCAGACAGTTAGCCACATCGTAGGCAGGAGCGGTACACCTGCAAGGCAGGGCTGCATGACGCTGACGCAGCAGTTTCCGTCCTTGTCACTGGCGCTGACCCACGCACGCCTCACGGTGCCATCACCAGCAGCAGTGGAAGGCCTGCTGTTTGTCTTCAATGCAATGAACAGTGACACACTTGCCGTTGTTTCTCTGTACGCTTCGGTGTGAGTCACCCCTCTCCCCCAAACTATATCTCTCGGCCATTCTGACATACTACAATTCCTGAGCTCTGAAGGTTGTAAGAGTGGAGTCAACATGGGGGTCGTTTGCTAAGGATCCCCACGTTCAACAATGACTGCTGAACGATGTGTTCCAAAATACTTTTGCTTGCTCCACCACTGTACTCTGTCACCATAATGCTGCCTGCACTGCTTCACGGAGCGGGCAAACGTCCAGCCTCCACATCTGCTATGAGGCGTGGATCAACACATGTCGCCTACTCATCGTTTCAACCACTTTCCATAGTTGCTCTTTAGACACTCGTCCTCACGCTCCGAGCCATAACAGTCTCCCCCTTGTCAAGTCCCTTCTGTCAATCGATTTTCCCATTTACGCCCACATCCTCGCTATAATGATTCCCCGTTCATCTCTGTTCCATTCATATACTTCCTATACCACGTCATATCTCCGCAACCTCACCACGTCGCATGCTATGTCACGAGAGCAGTTATTTTTCACAACTCAGAAAATATACCTATGTTGCGGGAAATTGTAATAGAAGCTTCTGTGTTTGGAAGAAAGTTTCGTAATTCAGAAAGGAAACCTTGGAATGAATTATGTGTATTAGCAATGAGTGATATGGAGCCTTTCAATTTCTTTAACAGTGTTATCAAAATAGGTGTGCAGTATTATTGTATCAAGATCAATAATTCATACTCGAATTCATACAGAAGTGTTCTCCGAATCCAGCTTTTCCTGAATTCTTTTTTCCCCTCAGATTTCATATTTTTGAATGCTAGTAGATGTTTATTTTTACAGAAAGCATATTTCCATTGTGCAATCCCTACTACTGTTTTTCTCGAATCTATCCCACTACATGTCGTTCTTCCAAGACGGTAAAATTCGCCCTTCTCTTCAAGAATCTCTTGCCCAGTTTTTAACATTTATCCTTTCTACATACCACCTGTAGTACACACAATTATCTTTGGGCTGTTTTCGTTTATTTGTATATTGTAGTCATCACCTAGCTCCTGACTCACTTCCATTCAGTTTCGACTACTACTGATATATCACCAGATAATCACATAGTGATAAATTTCTTTCCACGATAAAAAATAATCCTTCGTCAATAGTCCTCTAGTTCTCTAATTCCCTTTTCTATATAAAGAGTGTTTTTTTTCTAATGTCGAGGTCGCTCTACGAATGCACCTGTCACTTATTGTCACAAACAACAGTGGAGAAAGATAAATTTATGCGTTAGAGTTGATCAATAATAGGCTTCAAATTTCCATGTTAGAAGGTAGACTGAATTTTAAAGCATTACACAGTACTGAACATCATGTTTTAAGATCACTCAGTTATGAAGATATTATAAGCGGCTTCCCTGGTATGGATTTAGCCGCAGTGGCCATGAAAATGAATGTCAACAATTTATCCACATAAAAAATGTATGTAGTTGTTAACAGCATTGTTAATACATCTTGTTGAATGCTCTAGTGACATTAACTATTTTCATTGTTAGTCTTATTGCACAGTATAATTTTACAAGGAATATACCTCAAACAAAGAGTTTTAAATACCTACGAGAATGGATAATGGGCAAGACAGAAGTAGAATTTATGGCAGGAAATAGAATACATAAAATGGAAAGGGCATTCCTTTTGCGGAAAATTATATATAAAAAATCTTTATCCTGGAACACAAAAATCAAATAGTGGTAAGTGCTGAAACACTGTATGAGGGAGAAACACTTAAAGTAACAAAATTTGGGGATTTTGAACTCTAAATTAGAAAGAAGAATTCTAAGGAAAATACTGGGACCTGAAAGCATTTATAATGCTGAATACAAAGTAAGATCGAACAGAGAGATATTTGAAAATGGAAAAGCTAACTGATGTTATGAGGGAAGAAGACTGCACTTTTATGGGCACACATTCCGAACAACACAACTACAAATTCAAACCAGCATGGTCCACTGAGATTAGCAAAGATGTGAAATATACCGTAATTATAATCTAAGTAACAGATAACCGAATACTTTTTAGACAAGTAGCATAAAAGGTAGGATTTCAGGAAAGAAAGAACGCTGCAAATGTGAGGGAGTGTACCCAAGAACGTTGAAGGGAGTCTGGGAGCAACAAAGAATCAAAACCAAAATTGATTTATCGTACCCTTAACAAACCTCAAAGGCTACTTTATAGGCGTAACTTGAAAATTGATCTAAAATTACATTTTGCTGGTTTCTTGTTCCAAAGTTTCCCCGGCTATGGTCTACACCACAGGTGCGCCCTGGAGGTTTAGATGTTCTCAATATGGCCCTGCAGAAGACTTGTGATTGGAGGGACAAGATTAGGGCTTGACACCTCTTTGATGATCTAGTCATTATAGACAGCTGTCACTCTCGTTCGTTCAAGATTATTGTAAAGATATACCTACCTAACATGCTGAGAAATGATAAATGTCCCTGTTGACGTTCAAATAAAGTTACGAAATTTGAGATATGAAAGGTCTACTGCTATTTGCTTACACTCGTAACGGTCAAACAGCAAGTAGTGATAGATTTCCTTGTACTCAACCACTTGATTGTGCGCACCGTTATCATTTGGGAAAAGCAGATAACCTGATTGTCAAAACATCATGAGCACTGTTCACCATGAAATTGAATGCCACCTGGTGACATTAAGGGCACATGACGCAGTAAGGAAAGTTAATAATCGGAGTAGAGGCGAATACGAAATCATTCCAGCAACGATAATAGCCCTGATTGGGGAAATCTTCTCACACAGGCGACTTTGAGGACAGGTTGTAGTGGGACAGAGAATCTCGGAACGGAGAAGCTGATTCGCCATCCACGTGCTAATGCAGCCAGCATCTATGGAATCTAACTGAACGGTGAAACCACGAATACCTGACAAGGTATCGCAGGATGCGGTCAGAGGCCTACTGCTCTGTAAATTTGGATACGCATGTGTATGTGACAGTTATGATCATAGAGCCCAGTGATGGTGCACGCGGTAGCGTTTCGAAGCTCACGGTCCAGAGCGCATTGATGACGAAGGCACTCCACAACAGACGATCCCTTCATATTCTCATGTTGACGCAACAACATCGTCAGTTACCATCGCTGTGGCCAACGGATCATAGAGATTGGATCGTGAATGAATGGGAACGCCTCACCTGGTCGGATGAATAACGTATCTTTTTACAGCAGGTCGACAGTCACGTCCTGATACGTTGTTATCTAGAATGCCTGCACGGATCATACGCGCGCCACCAACGCACGCCAGTGAGGGCAGTAATATGCTATGGGGTTCCTTCACCTGGGCTTCCATGGAACCAGTGGTAGTAATCGAAGGCAACATGAAAGCTGTGTACTAGGTGGACATTATTACGAACCAACTCCGTCCTTTCATCCTTGAGGTCTTCCCTCAATACAACGGCATCATCCAATAACTGTCCGCATCATAAGTCCTGTGGTTTGAGGAGCGTTCTTGTGAACTCAGTTGATATCTCGGCCACCAAGATCGCCTATATAAAACCTGTGAAACACACCTGGGACGCTATCGGGCTCCAGCTCAGCGTCCATAAATCGCTGACCAGTAATTTGCGGAAACTGTGCGACCTGACGTAAAAAATCTGGTACCACATCCTCCGGACACCTAACAAGGACTCGTCTGATTCAGATGACGAACAATCGCTGTTGTATAGCGTTCCACAGACTGGCCAACATTAGAAAATTAGGCCGGAGGTCATAATGTTTTGGCTCATCAGTGACTGCGCTAATTACTACGTAACAATAAACTAGACGGCCCACTATGCAACCCGAGGTTTTTTTTATTTCTCTCACAGAAGTCCTACCACCTCATTGCTGCACTTTTTATGTGTAAAGGGTGAAGGTGTAAATTCCTCTTCATTGAGTACTATGTTCTATGACCCTCCTAAGATGTTGATTACTTTATTAGATTTCATTTAATGTTACATATTGTTCCAGTTGACTTTACATTTCTGTCACACAACGTTACATTACTTTTTCTCCTGTTTTTGTTGGTAAACATACATTACTTGTAGTCCCATTGGAATGTCTCGACAATAGCACTGAGAACTTCGATGCGATGCCATCTCTTAGGAGCTAAAGAACCCTCTTATTCAAGATATCTCATAGTGGGCCTTAGTGCCTAAATGGTAATGAGCTGATTTTGTGTGGATGATGCGATTACTCCCCTGATGGTCCCCATGTGCAGTTCCTGACGAAGATCCCTGATCTTTCCCCATTGATGTGCTCCGAGGATTAACTGCAGGCATCGGTTTTGTAGGATTTGTAGCGGTTACATCTGTTACAGGTGTTTCCTGAACACGGTCCTTGTAGAGGACGCTTCACCTGACTTGTCCGAGGGAGAACAATGTTGTGCAGTGTGAGACGGCATCTGATTTCGGGCCGACGTGGAATAAACACAATGGCCTACGCCTCTCTGCGTTCAGCTGCTCGCTGCTGTCCATAACTGGAGGCACTGTATCGCTGTATCGGCTCCATCACTGCTGGCATGGATCGCTGTATCGTCCGCGAATTGCCCAAGGACAACTTATAGAAGTAGCAGCAGGTCATTCACGTACAAGATGAATAGAATCGAGGACAGAACACATCGTTGACGGATGCCCTCCGGCATTTGTTGAATACTCGTTAGATGACCATCAGTTCGCACGAAGCAGCGCCTATCTTTAAGATAACTGTCAATAACCTTTGTGCAGTAGTCTGGAATGGTGGGACCTCAAACAGTTTGATGAGCAGCTTAATTTCCCATTCTTGATCATAGCCTTATTAGCATCGAGAAAGGTCGCCGCTGTATAGTTTCCGCGGTTCATATTAAATGCTATAAATACTCTGTAACCTGGAGGAGATGGAGTTTGGTCGATAGTCGTGGCTAAAAGGCTAACTGGCCCAGGCTTATCACATCCCCTTAGGTGATTGCTGGGCGAATTTTCAGTGTTGAAGAGCGAAGTTCACAGATATGAAACTAGAAGTAGGAGACATTATCGTAGTAAAGCACATTCCAAAGGCACTATATCAGGAAAGCGTGCCTCCCCCCACCTCCTTTTTGGTGTCATCAGTCTGCTGACTATTCCTATATCTTCCTTTCTCTACAAGCTTTGACCCTCTAGAGCTCCCTCTAGCACCATGGAAATCATTCCCTGATGTTTTAACAGATGTCCTATCGTCCAGTCCCTTCTCCTTGTCAGTTCCTTACACAGTCTCCTTTCCTCTTCTCTTC
Source organism: Schistocerca gregaria (assembly GCF_023897955.1). Taxonomy (NCBI): domain Eukaryota; kingdom Metazoa; phylum Arthropoda; class Insecta; order Orthoptera; family Acrididae; genus Schistocerca; species Schistocerca gregaria. Next base: position 600,713,692 of record NC_064923.1, on the reverse strand, counting down.
TGCGCAGAACCTTCGCATTCCTTACCTCATCAGTCCACCTGCTTTCAACATTGGTCTATAGCACCACATCTCAAATGCCTTGGTTCTCTTCTGTTCCGGTTTTCCCACAGGCCATGTTTCACTACCATACAATGCTGTGCTCCAGACGTATATTCTCAGAAATTTCTTCCTCAAATTAAGGCCTATGTTTGATACTAGTAGACTTATTTTGGCCAGGAATATCCTTTTTGCCAATAATAGTTTGATTTGATGTCCTCCTTGCTCCGTCCGTCATTGGTTATTTTGCTGCCTAGGTAGTAACACTCCTTAACTTCTTGTCCATCAGTCCTGATAAGTTTCTCGCTGTTCTCATTTCTGCTACTTCTCACTACTTTCGTCTTTCTTCGATTTACTCACAATCCATATTCCGTACTCATTAGACTGTTTACTCCATTCAGCAGATCATGTAATTCTTCTTCACTTTCATTCAGGATTCCAATGTCATCAGCGAATCGTATCGTTGATATCTATTCACCTTGAATTTTAAATCCGCTCCTGAAGCTTTCTTTTAATTGCACCATTGCTTCTTCGATGTACAGATGAACAGTAGGAGCGAAAGAATACGTCCCTGTCATACACTCTTTTTTAATCCGAGCACTTCGTTCTTGTTCGTCCACTTTTATTATTTCCTCTTGTCTCTTGTACGTATTGTATATTACCTGACTCTCCCTATGGCTTACCCCTATTTTTCTCAGGATTTCAAACATTTTGCACTATTTTACACAGTCGAGCGCTTTTTCCAGGTCGACAGATCCTACGAACGTGTCTTCATTTTCCTTTACTCGTTTCTCCGGTGTCAAACGTAACGTGAAATTGCCTGTCTGGTGTCTTTACCTTTACTAAAGCCAAACTGATCGACATCTACCTCATCCTCAATTTTATTTTCCGTTCTTCTATATATTATTCTTGTCATCAATTTGGACGCGTGAGCTGTAAAACTGATTGTGCGATACTTATCACACCCGTCAGCTCTTGCAAGCTACGGAATCGTGTAAACGACTTTTTTTCAAAAGTCAGATGGTGTGCCACCAGACTCATACATTCTACGCACGAACGTGAATACTCGTTTCGTTGCCAGTTCAGCCGGCTGCGGTGGCTGAGCGGTTCTAGGCGCTTCAGTCCGGAACCGCGCGACTGCTACGGTCGCAGGTTCGAATCCTGCCTCGGTCATGGATGTGTGTGATGTCCTTAAGTTAGTTAGGTTTAAGTAGTTCTAAGTTCTAGGGGACTGATGACCTCAGATGTTAAGTCCTATGGTGCTCAGAGCCATTTGAATCGTTGCCATTTCCCCCATTGAATTTAGAAATGCTGATGGAATATTATCTATCCCTGCTGCCTCATTTAATCTTAAGTCCTCCAAAGTTCTCTTAAATTCTGATTTTAATACTGGATACAATATCTCTTCTAAATCGATTCCTATTTCCTCTTGTACCATATCAGTCAAATCTTCCCCTCACATAGAGGCCTTCAATGTAATCTTTCCACCTATCCGCTCTTTCCTCTGCATTTAGCAGTAGAATTCTCGTAGCACTCTTAATGTTAGCACCCTTTCTTTTACTTTCACCGAAGGTTGTTTTGGCTTTCCTAAATGCTGAGTCACCCCTTTCGATAATCATTTGTTTTTCGATTTCCTTACATTTTCATACAGATATTTCGTCTTAGCTTCCGTGCTCTTCCAATTTATTTTATTCCTCAGTGACTTCTATTTCTGTATTCCTGAATTTCCCTGAATATTTTTGTACTTCCGTTTTTCGTCGATGAACTGAAGTATTTCTTCTGTTACCCATGGTTTCTTCGCAGTTAGTTCCTTTCTACCTATGTTTTTCTTTCCAACTTCTGTGGCTGCTCTTTCTAGAGATGTCCATTCCTCTTCAACTGTACTGCCTACTGAGCTTTTTCTTATTGCTGTAGCTATAATCTTGGAGAACTTCAAGCGTATCCCGTCATTCCTCAGTACTACTGTATCTTACTTGTTTGCGCATTGATTCTCCCTGACTAATCTCTTAAACTTCAGCCCACTCTCCATCACTACCCTATTGTAGTGTATGTCTTACAATCCAGTATCTGATTTCGGGATCTTTGTCTGACCATGGTGTAATGTAACTGAAATCTTCCCTAATCACCCGGTCTTTTCCAAGTATACTTCCTCCGCCTGCGATTCTTGAACAGAGTATTCGCTGTTACTAGCTAAAATTCATTACAGAACTCAGTTAGTCTATCTTCTATCTCATTCTCTGTGCCAAGCCCAAATCCACCTCTGACCTTTTCTTCTAATCCTACAACAGCATTCCATTCCCCCCTTGGCTATTAGATTTTCATCTCCGTACTGCATTCCCCTTTGAATATCCTCATACACTTTCTCTCTATCTTCATCTTCAGCTTGCGGCGTCAGCATGTATACCTGGACTATCGTTGTCAGTGTTGGTTTCCTTTCGATTCTAATAGGACAAACCCTATCAATGACCTGCTTACAGTAACACTTTCTCTGATCTATCTTCCTATTCATAACGAATCCTACTCCCGTTATACCATTTTCTGCTGCTGTTGATATTACCCTAATCTCATCTAACCAAAAATGTTTGTCATCTTTCGATTTCACTTCGATGATCTAGATTGAGCCTTTAAATTTCCCTTTTCATATTTTCTAGCTTCCGTACTTCGTTCAAGCTACTAGCATTCCAGGCCCGACTCGTATAACGTTATCCTTCCGTTGGTGATTCAATCTTTATCTCATGGTCGCCTCCGTCTTAGCAATCCCCTCCCAGAAATCCGAAAAGGGGACTATTCTGGAATCTTTTGCCAGTGAAGAGATCATCATGACACTTTTTCAATAACAGGCCCAAGTCCTGTAGATACGCGTTAAGTGTCTTTAATTCATTCATTTCCATTTCCTTCTGCAACCTTATGCCGTTGATTATTGCTGACTCTATTCTTCTTTTAGGGGCAGTTACCCGTCCCAAGGATAAGAGAGGCCCTGAACCTCCGTCCGCTCCTCCGCCCTCATTGTCAAGGCCTGTTGCAGAATGAGGGAGACTTCTTATAACGGAAGTGCTCGGCCGCCAAGCTGATTATTAATTAAAGTTTAGGCGGGGATGGATTTCGAATCCGGGGCCGAGGACGTTTTGATTAATATTCAAGGACGCTACCTTCAGACCACAGATGCACCTACCAAGCGTGGTATATACATTTCAAATAATCTTCAGTGCACTGCCTGGACATGTAAACAATATGAAAACGTCAGGGATATACAAGAAACAGTTTTAAAAGTCGCTAATATTCAGTATTTTATAACACAGAGTAAAATATACGTTATACACAGTGACAAAGGCTAGCCACTTTGTTCACGTATACACGTGTTGTGATTTCTGTATCTTGCACATAAGGAATGTTTCTGCTGTTGCATCCTTGTTTCATTGTTTCAGACAGTCGGGAGTACGGAAAACTGTTTGGAGTAAACTTCGCGAAGAACAATAAGTGCGTGACTGAAATAGTATTTTTGAAATGGGTACCGTGCAATGAAGTAAATGTGTGTGCGCGTGTGTGTATGTGTGTGTGTGTGTGTGTGAGAGAGAGAGAGAGAGAGAGAGAGAGAGAGAGAGAGAGAGAGAGAGAGAGAGAGAGAGAGGGGGGGGGGAGGGGGAAGGGGAGGGAGGGAGAGAGAGAGGGGGGGGGGGGGTGAGAAAGAGAGAGAGGAGGAGAGAAAGAGAAAGAGAGAGACCCTAGAGGTATTGAATATGAATAAGAACTTAATATTTACCAAGTTTTGTTCTTTCATTTTTAAATTCCATCTTAGACTACTTGGGTTCTATACACTCATGTTGAAATTTCATGTCAGTGCAACTATCCACAAAAAATGATGTACGGATGCATTAATACTGCATTGTTATTAAATATTGGAGATTACTATTACCAAATAGGGAATTACTAATTGATGCTGTTTTAGACCACTAGATCTAAGGTATGACCAGGAACAATTACGAGTCGTTTCATGAAAGAATAACTTTTCTGAGACACATTTTTAGACAGTGTATCAAGGATATAACAAGTTTATTGAACAAAAACGTCTGCTTCGACAGCATGGAAAAAAGGGTCAAGAATACTACAGCAAGAGTAACACAACAGGACAAATTTACTGGCACAGATACTGAAAAAAGTACGGATCACAATGAGGTCAGACTGGCGCAAAACGCCGCGGTCACTTGTCGGAGAGTAAGCTCACAGAGAAAACACTGGCGGAATATTAAGTACTGCCGGGGGCCATGACCGGAATTAGCACTTGCTGGGCGCAAAGTTCGACATTGATCGTTGGTTGGATGTTGAGTTCTTGGCTTGTAAGTCTGAGGATAACGACTGCTCAGGGTTAGGTCCACTAAGATCGCACTTACAGTTTTGGACCGAAGGCCGGGACGTCCAATTCAGAAAAATGTTCTATTAATGAACACCGTGTGGTGCTGCAGAAGCTAACGTTTCCGGATGTCATCCGGTGTGAGAGTCCGGAAGAAGAAACGACTTCTGACAATGGCGATTGTCGCTAAAGATGGACTTCGATAGAAATTCTGTTTGATGTAAACGGATCCCGTCGCTTGCACCAGGGAAGTGTCTAGAAGCCTGACTAACTCGTGCTCTCCTGGCGTCCGCTTATATAGCTGCCTGTAAGGGAATACTATTTACCTGTCTAGTGACGGGGTACGAGAGTAGGTTCCGTGTTTGCAACGCCCTCTACAGGCGCTGTGTTCGCCTCTTGGTGGCAAGTCTTGATTGTGTCGTGTCGTACTTACGATGCTGAGGCGTGCAGCGGCGTTGTTGGCTACACGCATGATGGAGTTGCCCGAAGGGTTGCCGACCTATTAGGCGAGAGCCTCCAACACGGTAAATCCCCTTTTGAATACTGCGTCATGTGTCGAGTGCATTATGCCACGGAGGAAGCTCAAGGTGCGCGCGCAGCCAAAACAGGCGCCTCGCCGCGCAGGAGTCGGCCGATCGCTGTCCGGCGGGGCTTGCCCTTCCACGGGCCCCCATCGGACGCCCACTTACGATGATTCTGGCAACTGCGCATGGACAACGGCTTATGACGAACCAGATGACGGACACAGTACACGGAGGAGTAGCTCGCACAGGGGATCACGAAGCGCCAGGTTTCAGCTTTAGAGACATCAGCCCTCACCCTCTATGATCCTGATGGTGGCCGGGAACCCGGCAGGGGGAATCGAGCAGGATTGTTACATTAGAACCACACACTCCTTCTCCACAGACCATTCAACAGCTGTCGACGCCACCTGACAACCATATCAGAACCCAGAACAGAAGACTCCCAGACGAAAATGATAAAGAACTCGCGACCAGACATGAAATAATGCTACATGCCATTAATAACAGACATCACACCTAATACAGCGAAATCGACAGAGTTACCAAGTTCGTCAGCTTCTGAGCCACCGAGCATGTCGGACAACGACGATGCTCAACCACCAATTTAGGATGAGGATCCAGAGTTTCAGCTTGTTGTCCATCAACGATCGGAAAGAAACACAAAAACTCGAATGAAGCGGAGGACATCTAGAAACGACAGCACCCTGTGCCCGCATCAAACGAATAGGCACCGCTAAAGCCTGACGATTATCAGATGTAGGTGTCAACAGAACAGAGGGCAACTGGAACGAGCAACGACTCAAACCCTACACCGACGCGAAACCCTCCAATACGTCCTGGGAGAATATCACCTATTAACATCCGATACTCAGGGCAATACCAACTCCTGGACAAGGAACTGAAGAAATCTGTCGAAGAACCAATAAGCGCGACTTATAAGGGCGATACAATATAGTATCTCTTTTCATCATTGGCTGACCACAGGAACGGCCTGCAATTTTTCGAGGATTCAAAAATTCATTTCCTTACGCACCTATCACCAGACGACAAGTCTCTCAACGTCTTCATCAGGTACCTTGCCGCGAAAACAACAGAAGACGAGACAGTACGAGCTATGTACAACTTGGGTTTCCAACCATCCTTGGTCCAACAGTTTAAATCGAGAGACGAGAAAACCAGCAAGCTAATACCACAGCAAGTGTACTGTATGACCCTACCGGCAGGCTCAGCCAGCGAGTCAGTATGTGATGTCAAACATCTTCTCGACATCGGAGTGGTAGTTGAAACATATAGATCAAAAGAGGAATCTGCAAAATGCATAATATGTTAACATTCCATCCATACGACTTATTATTACCATCAGACAACTCGATGTTTGAAGTGCGTGGATTACCAGCCGTCCAGTGTTCGCCAATAACCTGCAAACCAGAAAAGAAATTTATTGTGAAGGCGAACATCCCGCTACATAGAGAGGGTGCCCCAAATTTCGGGAGGCACTGCGAATTTACGCTGCACACGGAAAAACAGCACAGACCAGGCAACAACCGATATCTGCCTCCACTCATCTGAATGTTGCCAACGAAAAGAAATGACCGTCTTTACGTCGCTGAACTACACTGTCCATAGCCTCTTGGCGCAATTCCACTGTCACCAGAAGTCTAGAACATAGTGCGACTATTGTTGTTGTTGTTGTTGTTGTTGTGGTCTTCAGTCCTGAGACTAGTTTGATGCAGCTCTCCATGCTACTCTATCTAATGCAAGCTTCTTCATCTCCCAGTACCTACTGCAACCTACATCCTTCTGAATCTGCTTAGTGTAGTCATCTCTTGGTCTCCATCTACGATTTTTACCCTCCACGCTGCCCTCCAGAAATAGATTGGTGATCTCTTGATGCCTCAGAACATGCCCTACCAACCGATCCCTTCTTCTGGTCAAGTTGTGCCACAAACTTCTCTTCTAGCCAATCCTGTTCAATACTTCCTCATTAGTTATGTGATCTACCTATCTAATCTTCAGCATTCTTCTGTAGCACCACATTTCGAAAGCTTCTTGTCCAAACTATTTATCGTCCATGTTTCACTTCCATACATGGCTACACTCCATACAAATACTTTCAGAAATGAGTTCCTGACACTTAAATCTATACTCGATGTTAACAAATTTCTCTTCTTCAGAAACGCTTTCCTTGCCATTGCCAGACTACATTTTATATCCTCTCTACTTCGACCATCATCAGTTATTTTGCTCCCCAAATAGCAAAACTCCTTTACTACTTTAAGTGTCTCATTTCCTAATCTAATTCCCTCACCATCACCCGACTTAACTCAACTGATAATTCGGTAATTTTCACATCTGTCAACACCTGCTTTCTTTGGGATTGGAATTATAATATTCTTCTTGAAGTCTGAGAGTATTTCGCTTGTCTCATACATCTTGCTCACCAGATGGTAGAGTTTTGTCAGGACTGGCTCTCCCAAGGCCGTCAGTAGTTCCAATGGAATGTTGTCTACTCCAGGGGCCTTGTTTCGACTCAGGTCTTTCAGTGCTCTGTCAAACACTTCACGCAGTATCGTATCTCCCATTTCATCTTCATCTACATCCTCTTCCATTTCCATAATATTGTCCTCAAGTACATCGCCCTTGTATAGACCCTCTATATACTGCTTCCACCTTTCTGCTTTCCCTTCTTTGCTTAGAACTGGGTTTCCATCTGAGCTCTTGATGTTCATATAAGTGGTTCTCTTATCTCCAAAGGTCTCTTTAATTTTCCTGTAGGCAGTATCTATCTTACCCCTAGTGAGATAAGCCTCTACATCCTTACATTTGTCCTCTAGCCATCCCTGCTTAGCCATTTTTCACTTCCTGTCAATCTCATTATTGAGACGTCTGTATTCCTTGTTGCCTGCTTCATTAACTGCGTTTTTATATTTTTTCCTTTCATCAATTAAATTCAGTATTTCTTCTGTTACCCAAGGATTTCTACTTGCCCTCGTCTTTTTACCTACTTGATCCTCTGCTGCCTTCTCTACTTCATCCCTCAAAGCTACCCATTCTTCTTCCTCCGTATTTCTTCCCCCCATTCCTGTCAATTGCTCCCTTATGCTCTCCCTGAAACTCTGTACAACCTCTGGTTCTTTTAGTTTATTTAGGTCCCATCTTCTTAAATTCCCACCTTTTTGCAGTTTCTTTAGTTTTAATCTACAGATCATAACCAATAGATTGTGGTCAGAGTCCACATCTGCCACGGGAAACGTCTTACAATTTAAAACCTGGTTCCTAAATCTCTGTCTTACTATTATATAATCTATCTGAAACCTGTCAGTATCTTCAGGCTTCTTCCATGTATACAGCCTTCTTTTATGATTCTTGAACTAAGTTTTAGCTATGATTAAGTTGTGCTCTGTGCAAAATTCTACCAGGCGGCTTCTTCTTTCATGTCTTTGCCCCAGTCCATATTCACTTACTATTTTTTCCTTCTCTCCCTTTTCCTACTACCGAATTCCAGTCACCCATGACTATTAAATTTTCGTCACCCTTCATTATCTGAATAATTTCTTTTATTTGATCATACATTTCTTCAATTTCTTCGTCATCTGCAGAGCTAGTTGGCATATAAACTTGTACTACTTTAGTAGGTGTGGGCTTCGTATCTATCTTGGCCACAATAATGCGTTGACTATGCTGTTTGTAATAGCTTACCAGCATTCCTATTTTCCTATTCATTATTAAACCTACTCCTGCATTACCCCTATTTGATTTTGTGTTTATAACCCTGTAGTCACCTGACAAAAAGTCTTGTTCTTCCTGCCACCGAACTTCACTAATTCCCACTATATCTAACTTTAACCTATCCCTTTCCCTTTTTACGATGATAGCGGACGCATATTCACATTTCGACTTCTCAGAAGTCATGGAGATGGGAGAGCGTAACAGAATTTTTAGCGACGTTCCGCAAGAAGAATATCTTTACCAACATTCCAGAGACTTATTACTCTAGTGCAGGGCTTCCCAGCCTTTTCAGCTGACGGACCCCTTCTTCAGTCGAAAATCCATGGCGGACCCTAGTCAGTCAAGAGCACAGTAACCTTAAATTTCAGGACGAAATCCATGGAAACTGAAGCTTCTTAATGCAAGTGTCAAGTTCCCAATGACCCCCCCACCGAAGTATCAATATTCTTTGGTTTAGAGATGAATGAAAACAACTTGAAGGTCAAATATCGACTAATGAAATAAGTAGTGCACTGACAAAGCCAGAGTAACATTTAATGATTTCTGGGGCCTCATACGTGCCAGCGAGCGCTGTGATTGGTCGACAAAGCTTGCTCCGCTCACGCGTAAAAGGTTTCAGCGCATCTAGCGCCGTGAGCCGGCGCACAAACGACCCCGTGTTGTTGCGAAACAGTCGTTCAGAGAAGCCGCATTCTCCGGCACTAAACTGTGTTTGCGTTCTCACTTAGGAACTGCAAAGGCTGCTTCGAAATACGACCTGAAGTAAAAGTACACATGTTTTTCACACGAAAAAAAGTGATGAATTTGATTTTCACATTTTTATTCAATAATTTTACTCATTATTTTACACGATTTAGTTAAACGTAGCCGCAGGCTCCCTAGAAAGTCCGCGGACCACACGTTGGGAAGCCCTGCTCTAGTGTAACCTCTACAGAATCAACTGCACTACAGCTTATTATTCCCAGATACTTCATGCCACATTAAGTTACCAGTTAGGATGTCCTCTCCCGGTAGCTGAGGGTTCAGCGCGACAGAATGTCTATCTTAAGGGCCCGGGTTCGATTCCCAGGAAGGTCACTGAATTTTAGTTTTCTACTCTTTAATCTTCTAGCCTGTCTATTTTTTACTGTCCCCCACTCTATTCTGTTACATACAATGTACTTAGCTTTACACATTTATTAAATTGTGCATGAGTTTTAGCAGTATGCTCTGTGTTGCATATTACCTTGTCTTCTACGTTCCAACTCTCAAGTTTTCAAATCTAATCCAGTGCATTCCCCAACAATTAGTCCTTCTTTCTCATCCTGTCCGGTAAGTCTCCCCGGAATAAAGGTTCTGGGTGACTTTTCTGAACTCTAACCCTCTTCCTAAACTTCTCCAGTCTTTTCCCTTCACTCTTCTTCCTTCCTCTTCACCTATTCTGCCAGAAGAAGGAGCCACTGGCTCTGAAAGCTTGCATAAGTTAAACCCTTTTTATGTGTGTGTTCTCGCGCCAGCGCTTGGTGAATAGATTTTCTTATCCATACAATTACATTGTTGTTGTTGTTGTCTTCAGTCCTGAGACTGGTTTGATGCAGGTCTCCATGCTACTCTATCCTGTGCAAGCTGCTTCATCTCCCAGTACCTACTGCAACCTACATCCTTCTGAATCTGCTTAGTGTATTCATCTCTTGGTCTCCCTCCACGATTTTTACCCTCCACGCTGCCCTCCAATGCTAAATTTGTGATCCCTTGATGCCTCAAAACATGTCCTACCAACCGATCCCTTCTTCTAGTCAAGTTGTGCCACAAACTTCTCTTCTCCCCAACAATTACATTATATTGTCAAAAATTGATGACTATTGTTGTAAACTTCATAAGGATATTCTTTATAGGAGGAAGGATACTAAAGTTAGAAACTGGAAATTATGCTTCTCAGAGTAGCATGCAGAGAAATTGATTGACCTAGTGTGTGAAAGTTATGAACATTCTGGGCAGCACAGGTAATTTCCAAGCTTCGAGAAAGTGTCGTATTTAACAACTTGTGGAGGAAAACTACCCACCTTAGTAGATAGAGCCATGAATATATTCACCCCTGGTAATGGCCTGTACACCAACAAGTCTGGATAACCTTTCATTCTCTATGTTAAACGCGAATGGCCTTACAATAAGAAGGTGCAACTCGAGGAATTACTCGCGCGTTTTAAGATCGATATTCTATTCGTGACAGAAGCACACCTTCGTCCCACCCAACCTTTCAACTTACACAAGCAACTTACAGAGCAGATCCCAAAGGAGAGCAAAACCATATACCATCAAGCGACCGATGATACATGTTCCTCTCGCATTGCCACACTTTACATCTCTGGAATCAAGTGCAGTTAACATCTCCAGCCGTTTTGGCACCATTTCATTGGTTGCGGCTTATATTAGCCCCCAGAGGCCTTTCATCGAGGATGGCATTTTGCCTACATCGTTGTTATGTCTCATTTAAGTTCTGAGTTGCTCAATTACCTCTTCATTGAGAAGTGTATCCAACTTGTTGGCAGACCCAAAACGAAAGTTAACTAGTTTTTACGCTTCAAGTCTCTGCTGCGAAGCGGACTTAATTGGAGTATGATAGGAACCAAACTCGTGGTTCGTAATTTTTCTGACGGGGTTAGATCGACTTCTAGTTCGGAAGAGACAAGAGGTGATAAATGTACTTTTATTTTGAGCTTATGCTATGTTTCACTTCCGCACTCACTGAAATGAGCTAGCTCAGCACAAACCTATCCCTTTTCATTACTATGAAACTTATTAGGGACGTCAGTGCTGATGTGGTTATTGTGGAAAATTCCGGAGTTGTTTTCAGTTGGTAGAAGTACAATTACAGCGACAAAAAATATTTCTGTATAACCACAATCCTATTTATTAAAAAATAAATTTAAAAATGGAATAAGTTTGACTGAGTTTTGATTTTCCTGCTAAAAGACTGGCTGTGGTCGTGTGACCTTGCTATGAAACCACGATTCAGTAAGTTCTCTGTCAGACACTGTGGATCGTAAGGTATCTTATACTATTGCAGCAATATCTCGTTAGTGAAAAAAGTTATGTGAAAATGTTTTCCCTAGCTTGATGAACTCAGTATTGCACACCTGGCGACATGAATTATTAATTTTTACGGGTTTTCGTTCGGATGAAATAAGGTGTGAAAAAAATCACCTTTCCACGAAATCGTTCTCGCTACAAACTACCAAAACTCAAGTAACTGTTCTATCAAAATTTAGTGCTCTTGCCAACGGAAAAATCGCGCACTGACATGACGTCACGGGGAGTTGGACTCGCGAGAGTGCATTGTCCAGACAGCCTATGCTGACTTAATTCCTATCAGCTGCCTACTGAGATACTGAGCCCAAAATCCCATATGCAACAATTACGTTTACATCCTTCACGATTATAAGAGGGTTCTCACTGCCGTATTAAAACCAGGACTTCGTGGCGTGTGCCGCTTCGTAGGGCAGGCCCGATATCGTTTGAGTAAGTACTGTCTTTCTCCTGTAAATGCTCTTCGTCTGAATTAAATGATCCTCGAAGAAACTAGGCGACTTTCCCTTTACCCACATTACTGAATATTTCTGTCCGTAGATAACAAAAATAACAAATTTTTGCTATGGAAGGGTTTCTGAATTCTATGTAATAGTAAATTTCGGGGAAACCATTTGTACCGGTTTCGCAGGAATTTTGTATCGTTTACCAAATAAAACTGCAGTTTTCACAATGTGTTGTAGGGAGCTGAAATCTTCAGCAGCTATTAGCTCACTGCTGGGTGCCATACAAACTGGTAAATCCAGTTTCTTTCGAAGTTTTAAAGTATTTCTTAAAATCAGTCTCAAAAAATCATCTACGTACTATATTGAGTCTGCCGAGGATAGTTAATCTTTCCAGCTTCGCTTCCGACGCACGCTAAATTTCTATTTCAGAAGACTGAAGTGAGTGGATGAGGTCTGTTCGTAGCATGATCCGAAAAACACGGAAGGATAGAACCATAATCATGAAAGACAAACACAGGCTCAAGCTGTAAGGCTACGAGGCATACTAACCTCTCAGCGCCTTTGGTGGCATGGACATGTAATGTATTCTAACAGCCTGCAAAGATTAAAGTACGATTTTAAACCCAGAAACAAAAGACCAAAAGGAAGACGAAAACTCAGCTACAAGGATATGATGGAACTAGATAGCGAGCAGAGGGGAATACCTTTGATAGCTTCGAACAGGTTAAGTAGTTTAACGACCGTAATTTGTGGAGAAGACTCGTCTACTGATCGATCGAATAAGATGGGATGATGTGATATGACGATGATGACTAAAGTTTCTTTTTTAATAATATGACCGAGTGATGTGCCGCAGTGTTTAAGACACAGGGTTCACATTCTGGTAAACGGTGGTCCAAATTCCCGTCAATCCAGAGAAAGATTTCTCCTGGTTTCGTTAAATCGCGCTAGGCATATCAGGGAAGGAAGGTTTGAAAGTAACACGATCTATTACCTTCCCCATCCTTATGTAATCACAGCTCATGCTCCTCCGCTAGTGAAATAGTCGTCAAAGGGACGTTGAAATCTTACCTTTTTCTTCTACGTCTATGTCTATCAACATTTATACTCCGCAAGCCACCAACGGTGTATGGCGGAGGGCACTTTACGTGTCACTGTCATTACTTCCCTTTCCTGTTGCTATCGCGTATGGTTCGCGGGACGAAAGACTGCAGGAAAGCCTCCGTGCGCGCTCGAATCTCTCTAATTTTACATTCGTGATCTCCTCTGGAGGTGTAAGTAGGGGGAAGCAATATATTCCATACGTCATCCAGAAACGCACCCTCTAGAAACCTGGACAGCAAGCTACACCGTCATGCAGAGCGCCTCTCTTGCAGAGTCTGCCACTTGAGTTTGCTAAACATCTCCGTAACGCTATCACGGTTACCAAATAACCCTGTGACGAAGAGCTCCGCTATTCTTTGGATCTTCTCTACCTCCTCTGTCAACCAGACCTGGTACGGATCCCACACTGATGAGCAATACTCAAGTATAGGTCGAACGGGTGTTTTGTAAGCCACCTCCTTTGTTGATGGACTACATTTTCTAAGGGCTCTCCCAATGAATCTCAACCTGGCACCCGCCTTACCAACAATTAATTTTATATGATCGTTCCACTTCAAATGGTTCCGTACGCATACTCCCAGATATTTTACAGAAGTAACTGCTACCAGTGTTTGTTCCGCTATCATATAATCATACAATAGAGGATCCTTCTTTCTATATATTCGCAGTACATTAAATTTGACTATGTTAAGGGTCAGTTGCCACTCCATGCACCAAGTGCCTATCAGCTGCAGATCTTCCTGCATTTCGCTGCAATTTCCTAATGCTGCAACTTCTCTGTGTACTACAGCATCTTCCGACACTATCTTCTAGGTCATTTACATATATTGTGAAAAGCAATGGTCCCATAACACTCCCCTGTGGCACTCCAGAGGCTACTTTAACGTCTGTAGACGTCTCTCCATTGAGAACAACACGCTGTGTTCTGCTTGCTTAAAACTCTTCAATCCAGCCACACAGCTGGTCTGATATTCCGTAGGTTCTTACTTTGTTTATCAGGCGACAGTGTGGAACTGTATCGAACGCCTTCCGGAAGTCAAGGAAAACGGCATCTACCTGGGAGTCTGTATCTAATATTTTCTGGGTCTCATGAACAAATAAAGCGAGTTAGGTCTCACACGATCGCTGTTTCTGAAATCCATGTTGATTCCTACTGAGTAGATCCTGAGTTTCCAGAAATGACATGATAAGCGACCAAAAAATATGTTCTAAAATTCTACAACAGATCGATGTCAGAGATACAGGCCTATAGTTTTGCGCATCTGCTCGACGACCCTGCTTGAAAACTGTGACTACCTGTGCTCTTTTCCAATCATTTGGAACCTTCCGGTCCTGTAGAGACTTGCGGAACACGGCTGTTAGAAGGGGGACAAGTTTGTTCGCATACTCTGTGTAGAATCGAATTGGTATCCCATCGGATCCAGTGGACTTTCCTCTGTTGATTGATTTCCATTGCTTTTCTATTCCTTGGACACTTATTTCGATGTCAGCCATTTTCTCGTTCGTGCGAGGATTTAGAGAAGGAACTACAGTGCGGTCTTCCTCTGTGAAACAGCTTTGGAAAAAGGTGTTTAGTATTTCAGCTTTACGCGTGTCATCCTCTGTTTCCATGCCATTATCATCCCAGAGTGTCTGGATATCCTGTTTTTCTGTCCACTTACTGATTTAATGTAAGACCAGAACTTCCTAGGATTTTCTGTCAAGTCGGTACATAGAATTTTACTTTCGAATTCACTGAACGCTCCACGCATAGCCCTCCTTGTGCTAACTTTGACATAGTTTAGCTTCTGTTTGTCTGAGAGGTTTTGGCTGCGTTTAAATTTGCAGTGAAACTCTCTTTGCTTTCGCAGTAGTTTCCTAACTTTCTTGTTGAACCACGGTGGATTTTTCCCGTCCCTCACAGTTTTACTCGACACTTACCTGTCCAAAACGCATTTTACGATTGCCTTGAACTTTTTCCATAAACACTCAACATTGTCAGTGTCGGAACAGAAATTTTCGTTTTGATCTGTTAGGTAGTCTGAAACCTGCCTCCTATTACTCTTGCTAAACAGGTAAACCTTCCTCCCTTTTTTTTATATTCCTTTTTACTTGATAATCAGGGATGCTGTAACGACCTATTGTGATTAAATTACACCTAATGTCAATTAACCTATATTTTTGTTAAATACGAGGGACGTTCATTAGTAACGCAACACAATTTTTCCACGGCCGGTTTAGGTTTAAAAAGTGTAGAATTCGTTGAGGGACATCGTGAAATATTCGCGTTTTAGTCTCTAAAGTATCATGAAGTTCTGATAGTTGGCGGTGCTACACATAGCCTTTAATATGGCGTCTGTAACGGAAGTGTGTTTCAAGCAGAGAGCTGTTACCGAGTTTCTTTTGGCGTGAAACCAGAGCATCTCAAAAATATTCATAGGCGCTTGCAGAATGTCTACGGAGACCTGGCAGTGAACAAAAGCAAGTTGAGTTGTTGGACGAGGCATCTGTCATCATCGTAACAAGGTCGCACAAACTTGTCCTATCTCCCATGTAGTGGCCGGCAGAACACAGCTGTAAACTGCAATGGTGAAACGTGCGGAGGCACTTATCCGAGGTGATTGACTACAAACAAACATATCCTTCTCCATGACAACACAAGGCCTCTCACACGTCTGAGCACCCGAGAGAAGCTCACAAAACTTCATTGGACAGTTCTTCCTCAGCCACCCTACAGCACAGAAATCGCACTTTCCGACTGCCATCTGGTCAGCCAATGAAGGATGCACACAGTGGGAAGAGTACGTGGATGCCGGGAGATTATTGATGCAGCAAGATGCTGGCGCCGACGTGGGCCAGTGGAGAGATACCATGCGGGCATATAGGCCCTCCCAGTAATGAGGTTTAAGGCCGTTACATTTAATGGAGATTACATTGAAAAATAGCGTTTTGAAGCCAAAAAAGCAGGGAATAATATAGTGTACTCGAATCCTGAATAAAACCAACCTGCTTTCAGAGAGTAAAATGTGTTGCATTACTCAGTGAACGCTCTTAGTGTTTAGATTTTTACCTAAGACCTCAATGCCATTTATTTTTGGTTTTATCTAACTCCCACTACTTTTCAAGATTTCTTAAAATTGTAATACTTTTATTAGGCAGTTAGTTACATCGTAGTTGCTTCGATATGGCGCTAGGTTCTGCTAAAAATTCTTTTCGACCTTGTTACCCAGGATTTCAGTGTTTGCCCATTTGCAAACATTATTTTTAAATTCCCATTATTGTTTTAGATTATTTTAATGATTTTGACTAATCAAAGCATCTGAAACAACAACCACAAATTTTGTAGCAGTTTTCCTCTAGTATGTGCTGTGTATAAATGATGTTTTACTGAAATGTTGTAAAAAACGATTATCAAATTAAGTCGTGCTGTGTGAAAAAAATGTATACGTTGGAACTTGTCAGAACGTAGATTCATTAACTAAAACTCATAGGCTCATATCTTCCAAAGTTGCTCCGAAACAGAACAGAAAAGCTGCACGAGACCTGCTACAACGCTATTTCGACGGCTTCAAGCAACACTTGCACTTAACTTTCTCAGTTACTTATAGGCTGTCTGCTTTCCACTTTGGTTGGGCAATAGTATCTGTTAGTATCCTCACATCATTATCAACTGGGGTAATTTCCTATAGTTACATGGAATTTCCAAGGTCACTACGGTAATAGCATCAGAAATAACACATCATAAGATAGATGTATCGGCATGATGTAGTACTATATGGATAGGAGAAGGGGTATGCGAAACAAATAGGAACACCATAATTTTCTATGGATGAGGCTCTGAAAAACAACAGGGTAGGTTTTGCCTTCAGTAAGAGCATTGCAAACCAACAAAAGGAGCTCAGATCTGTGAGCAAGCGTTTGTCACACCTTGCAGTCAAACAGGAAAGCTATGACGCCATCTTCTTGAATGTCTACGCCCCAACTAAAAGACAGACGACGAAAAACAACAGTTTCATGAAGAGATAGATGGTGTTTACGAAAAAGTCCCAAAGAGCAACATACACGTACTTCCAAGTGTTTTTAACGACAAAGTGGGGAAAGAAAATACCTGTTCTCCGACCATTGGATAGCACGGCTTCTAGTTGATTACATTTCCCACTGAAAAGAACTTGGTGATCAACAACATCACCACATAAAAAAATTCATCTAGGAAGGTGGTCCTCACCGGATGGGAAAACTGTCAGTCAGAGAGATCATGCATGTAGTGATAGACATTCAGCACAGGCAAGCCGTAATCCAAAGAAGAGTGGAGTGTGGAACTGATTATTTGTGGTGCAAGCAAAAGTAGGCCTACAAGAGCTCAGATGTTATAGGAAAACAAAGAAGGAAAAATCAGAGTTTGACGTGACAAAATTAAATGCTATGGAAAAAACTAATTTGCATTAGAAATAAATAACCGCTTCGATATACCACAAAATGCAAATGATGATGTAGAGTAAGTGTGGCACACAGATGAAACGTATCAGATCACCTTAGATAGCATATCCAACTGTTCCATATAAAATTTTGAGCTCATTATGGACTAAGGAATCGTCCACATTCTGATTAACAAGATAATTAAAATTTTAGTACCAGTAATTACGACCTTGTAGATAATATAGGTTGCAAATAAATGCACTTTACCAACATATCAAACCCATGAAGCTCAGCCATTTTGTAGGATCATCGAAAGTTGTCACATTCTGTTGTAATTTTAAATAGTGAGATCCTGTTTTAAAGAGTTGTCCATTTCCTGTTTTTGACCAAAATACTTCAGATACAGTTTAACTTGTCTTTTGTACAGCTGTTATTCGTCTGCATGATCTACAGGTAATTATATTCACTAATTTTTGGAATACTTATGAAACGTTGTGAATTATTGTCAGTCGGGAACTATAAACGGACTAGTAAACTTACTTTCTACTTAAGTGTCAGGAGTTCTGTTAATACTGATAAAAAGGCCTGTTTAATTAAACGTCGAAAACATGATAGGAATGCTGCACCTGATTAACAAAATTGCAAAAGTATTGTTTGTGTTGTATATTTGATGTAAATTCCTGTGATAACTCCTGTTTCGCACTGACTTGTGCGTATAGATGGAATGATAGCAATTGTAGCATTTCCATCTGTTGTTAAACTACAAGATATCGTCATTTTTAATTGTAACTCGTGAAATCCGTACTGACAACAACGTTACTATTGTCATGAAATGTATAAAGCGATCGCGATTTCGAATATAGGGTTCACTGTGGATTCGACTTCCAGGCTGTAAGGTCTGTGCCAAATTGTGGAATAAAATGTCATAAAATGTTTCTCGGCGTATCTTAAACTCATTTTTCGTTACACGCCTTATCGACCTTATTTCTAATTCGTCACAACGAGTTCCATCGAGCAAGGAAGAAATGCGTCTGAGTCACATTACCCAACAATGCTGAGTATACCACTTAGAATTTTATTACAGCAAGTAACATTCTTATTAAAAAAAAGAACATTACGTCGCACTATGAGAGACGCTGCGAGTAAAATGTTGGGGAGGAAGGAAAAAAAACAGGGAAAAACGAAATGGTTTAGTGAGGAGAGCAGAGACGTGGTTAGGAGAAGGAAGAGAGCAAGTGGGTTATGTTACAGGATATAGATAATGAAACACTGAAGATAAAATGTCTAGAAGCACGCAGAGAGACATCAAGAGTACCGTGAATCGAAAAGAGAAAATATGTAACAAAAACTGTTGAAAATGTAAAAATGAATAGCTGAAATCAGGACTGCAAGAGATTATTCAAACATATGAAAATAGTGAGAAAATATTTCAATGTAATAATTCAGTGCATCAGTGATAAAAGTGGGAACATGATTAAGGATGCTGAATATGTCTTAGAGCGATTAAAATAACATTTCACTGAGTTACTCATCTGCCCTAAACTAGAGCTACATTTACGTGAAAACCAACAAAAGACAAATAAGATAGACATTAACATCACAGTAGAAGACATAGGAAGACGAAATGTAAGCGCCAGGAGGTGGTGTAGTCTATGCAGAAATACTGAAGTCCGGAGGAAGCATACTACAGACCGATCTGTAAAAACTCATTCAAATCATTTGGTGACTGAGGTGCTGCCATAACCTGGAAAACAGCATTCACTTGTCGGATACACAAATACTGAGAAATACATTTACATAACCGGGCATATTAAATTAATGCTGTAACTATTTTAGAATAATGAAAACCATTTGCAGAAAGTCCAGATTAGATTTCATGCACACCTTTGAAATACGGACAAAGCGTTTGCTCTTAGGCAAATTCTTTGGAAGTATTAGGAGACATATAGAAGAGTCCAGGTACTGTTCACAGACTTTGAGAGAGCTTACCATAGTATTCGTCGACTTAGTCTTGAAGAAGTTCAGAATCCCAGATAAATTCACTGAAGTGATTAGAGTATGTATGAGTACATTAATAGAGTGGTTGTAAGACTGAAGAAGCATATTCACAACCTTTATTCATAATAATTGGATTAAGAAAGAGAAGTGCACTGTCATGTGCAATGTTTAATTCCACACTGGAAAAAGTCATAAGAGACAGCAAACTTGAAGAGTGCAATAGGATATGATTAGCAGGCGTCAGGATTCAGATTTTTGCTTACACAGACGGCATAGTGTTACCGAATGCGATTGAGCAGGACCTTGGGTAGATATACAAAAGGTCACCAGAGAAGCATGTAAAGCAGTATTATTCATCAATAAAGAAAAAATAGAACATATGCAAGTACGAAGAACTAATACACACTAGAGCTTTTCAAAGTTGATGGAGACAAGTTCAAGTCTGTTGAATAGTTCAGGTACCTAGGAAGTTATTACAATTGTTATAATCAAATATAAGGTCAGAATCCACAAGATATGCTGCAAAAATGAAGATCTACGGTGCCGTTACACGCAGTATTATTATTCATTGTGGATGAGGAAGCTGGACACTGGGAACAAGAGAGATGCAAAAGCTTCTAACATTTCCAAGAAAGGCAAGGAGAAGAATCCAGGACACGGTGAGAGATGGAGATACTTGGAGAGCAAGAATGAATAAAGAAATTGCTGAGATTTTTCTTACATCGGGAAGGCACCTTAGTTGTGTGGCGTCCGTAACACTACAACTCTGCTTAAAATACAGTCCAGACTGCAATTACATGGCGACTTACCTGAAACCATAGTTTCGTCGAAGACTAATATTTTGCACAGTAAATTCCTAAAAGATAAATATTAGTGCATATAATTTCCTTAATTTTTTTCTTTTTCTTTATATAACTGCTGTCGTCTTCAAATATTTTCATTACCCTGCTCATCGTAAGTAAATGAACAGAGAATTTTCTTCAAGTGGTGCACTCAAGTGACAGAAATATTAGGCCACTTAAAAAACTATTACGTCTCAAAGCGAGAATCAAACAGTGACCTTAAATAATATTTTGCTACAGAAAGCATTGTCTAAATCTAACTAATTCAACACATTTACTTTATAATGGTTTTGCAAATTTTTCGAAACTTGAAATTAGTACAAATCATTCTTTTGCAAAGTTTTACAACATAATATACATACCACAGTTTTTAATTTATCTTCGCAGTTTATATACAGTCACATCTACATCTGCAACCAAATCTACATAGATACTCTTCAAATCACACTTAAGTTCCTGGCAGAGGGTTCGCCGAACCACCTTCACAGCAACAATTCGCTATTATCCAAATCTGGAACAACGTGCGGAGGAAACGAACACCTGTATCTTTCCGTGCGATCTCTGATTTCCCTTATTTTATTACGATGGACTTTTCTCGCTAAGTAGGTCGGTGCCAGTAGAATATTTTCACATTCAGAGGAGAAAGTTGGTAACTGAGATTTCGTGAGAAGATTCCGCTGCAACGCCTTCGTTTTAATTATGCCCACCCTAATTCCTGTATCATGTCAGTGACACTCACTCCCCTATTTCTCGATAATACAAAACGTGAAGTTCTTCTTAGAAATTTTCGCTGCAACGCAAAATGCCTTCGTTTTAATTATGCCCACCCTAATTCCTGTATCATGTCAGTGACACTCACTCTCCTATTTCTCGATAATACAAAACGTGAAGTTCTTCTTTGAACTTTTCGCTGCAATGGAAAATGCCTTCGTTTTAATTGTGTCCACCCTAATTCCTGTATCATGTCAGTGACACTCACTCCCCTATTTCTCGATAATACAAAACGTGAAGTTCTTCTTTCAACTTTTCGCTGCAACGCAAAATGCCATTGTTTTAATTATGCCCACCCCAATTCCTGTATCATGTCAGTGATACTCACTCCCCTATTTCTCGATAATACACTCCTGGAAATGGAAAAAAGAACACATTGACACCGGTGTGTCAGACCCACCATACTTGCTCCGGACACTGCGAGAGGGCTGTACAAGCAGTGATCACACGCACGGCACAGCGGACACACCAGGTACCGCGGTGTTGGCCGTCAAATGGCGCTAGCTGCGCAGCGTTTGTGCACCGCTGCCGTCAGTGTCAGCCAGTTTGCCGTGGCATACGGAGCTCCATCGCAGTCTTTAACACTGGTAGCACGTTGCGACAGCGTGGACGTGAACCGTATGTGCAGTTGACGGACTTTGAGCGAGGGCGTATAGTGGACATGCGGGAGGCCGGGTGGACGTACCGCCGAATTGCTCAACACGTGGGGCGTGAGGTCTCCACAGTACATCGATGTTGTCGCCAGTTGTCGGCGGAAGGTGCACGTGCCCGTCGACCTGGGACCGGACCGCAGCGACGCACGGATGCACGCCAAGACCGTAGGATCCTACGCAGTGCCGTAGGGGACCGCACCGCCACTTCCCAGCAAATTAGGGACACTGTTGCTCCTGGGGTATCGGCGAGGACCATTCGCAACCGTCTCCATGAAGCTGGGCTACGGTCCCGCACACCGTTAGGCCGTCTTCCGCTCACGCCCCAACATCGTGCAATCCGCCTCCAGTGGTGTCGCGACAGGCGTGAATGGAGGGCCGAATGGAGACGTGTCGTCTTCAGCGATGAGAGTCGCTTCTGCCTCGGTGCCAATGATGGTCGTATGCGTGTTTGGCGCTGTGCAGGTGAGCGCCACAATCAGTACTGCATACGACCGAGGCACACAAGGCCAACTTCCGGCATCATGGTGTGGGGAGCGACCTGCTACACTGGCCGTACACCTCTGGTGATCGTCGAGGGGACACTGAATAGTGCACGGTACATCCAAACCGTCATCGAACCCATCGTTCTACCATTCCTAGACCGGCAAGGTAACTTGCTGTTCCAACAGGACAATGCACGTCCGCATGTATCCCGTGCCACCCAACGTGCTCTAGAAGGTGTACGTCAACTACCCTGGCCAGCAAGATCTCCGGATCTGTCCCCCATTGAGCATGTTCGGGACTGGATGAAGCGTCGTCTCACGCGGTCTGCACGTCCAGCACGAACGCTGGTCCAACTGAGGCGCCAGGTGGAAATGGCATGGCAAGCCGTTCCACAGGACTACATGCAGCATCACTACGATCGTCTCCATGGGAGAATAGCAGCCTGCATTGCTGCGAAATGTGGATATACACTGTACTACTGCCGACATTATGCATGCTCTGTTGCCTGTGTCTATGTGCCTGTGGTTCTGTCAGTGTGATCATGTGATGTATCTGACCCCAGGAATGTGTCAATAAAGTTTCTCCTTCCTGGGACAATGAATTCACGGTGTTCTTATTTCAATTTCCAGGAGTGTACAAAACGTGAAGTTCTTCTTTGAACTTTTCGATGCACTTCGTTAATCCAATGTGGTAAGGATCCCATACCGTGCGGGACTACTATAAAAGAGGACAGACAAGCGTAGTTTACCAGTCTCTTTAGTAGATCTATTGCATCTTCTAAGTGTTCCGGCAATAAATCGGAGTCTTTGTTTCGCCCTCCCCATATTTTCTATGTGTTATTCCCAATTTCAGTTCCTAGTAATTGCAGGTCCTAGGAATTTAGTTGAATTTACGGCCTTTAGACTTGAATGATTTCTAGTGTAAACGGATTTAAAGGGTTTGCTTTTAGCACTCACGTGAAAGACCTCACAATTTTCGTTATTCGGGGTCAATTGCCAATTTTTGCATCAAGTAGGTAACTTTACTAAAACGTTTTGCAATTTTTTTGATCTTCTGATATGTTTAATAGACAATATACGACAGTACAATCTGGCAAGTAACCTAAGACGGCACCTCAGATTGTATCCTAAATCGTTTATATATATATATATATATATATATATATATATATATATATATACACTACATGTTGAAGTTTAATAGTTTTGCTCGAGCCCGTACATGCTCTAGCAGGAAAATATATATTTTGTCTCAGCTCAATTCAGTGGCTCAGATATGTTGCTGGTCTCAATGTTTGGCAACGTTTTTCATAACAGGGTGCCACCTCACACCTGTCGTGATCTCAGTTTTTAAGCTGAAATAAAATATAATGACACAATGCAGGCAGATACTGCGGTTAAATTTGAAATATTGACTCACTCAAGTTAATTTATAATTTGAACAGGTAGTTAGTTTTTCTTCAATATAGTCTATTGAGTAAACACTTAAAATGTAGTCTGAGGAACTTTCACGTAAGGGTGGCTGTTAACAACACTATAAATTTCGTATGTCGTGATCACGGCACTCGACAGTCTTTTCACAGTTCACGAAATCCACTCTCGTCTGCTGTCCTAAACCACTATATTGTGCTCCACTTGATCGCTTTCGAACGTCGCTATATACGTATCTGTTCCCGAACGTGGCTACCAACCCACTACTACCCCCAGACGGGCGGCACGTCTCGCTAAGCAGGGGTTGCTAGAGGACAAATGTAAGGATGTAGAGGCTTATCTCACTACGGGTAAGATAGATACTGCCTACAGGAAAATTAAAGAGACCTTTGGAGATAAGAGAACCACTTGTATGAACATCAAGAGCTCAGATGGAAACCCAGTTCTAAGCAAAGAAGGGAAAGCAGAAAGGTGGAAGCAGTATATAGAGGGTCTATACAAGGGCGATGTATGGAAATGGAAAAGGATGTGGATGAAGATGAAGTGGGAGATACGATATTGCGTGAAGAGTTTGACAGAACTCTGAAAGACCTGAGTCGAAACAAGGTCCCCGGAGTAGATAAAAAATCCATTGGAACTACTGACGGCCTTGAGAGAGCCAGTCCTGACGAAACTCTGAAGATGTAGGAGACAGGCGAAATACCCTCAGACTTTAAGAAGAATGTAATAATTCTAATCCCAAAGAAACCAGGTGTTGACAGATGTGAAAATTACCGAACAATCAGTTTAATAAGCCATAGCTGCAAAATACTAACACGAATTCTTTACAGACGAATGGAAAACCTAGTAGAAGCCGATCTCGGGGAAGATCAGTTTGGATTCCGTAGAAATGTTGGAACACGTGACACAATACTGACCTTACGACTTGTCTTAGAAGAAAGATTAAGGAAAGGCAAACCTACGTTTCAAGCATTCGTAGACTTAAAGAAAGCTTTTGACAATGTTGACTGGAATACTCTCTTTCAAATTCTGAAGGTAGCAGGGATAAAATACAGGGTGCGAAACGCTATTTACAATTTGTACAGAAACCAGATGGCAGTTATAAGAGTCGAGGGACATCAAAGGGAAGCAGTGGTCGGGAAGGGAGTGAGACAGGATTATAGTCTCTCCCCGATGATATTCAATCTGTATATTGAGCAAACAGTACAGGAAACAAAAGAAAAATTCTGAGTAGGTATTAAAATCCATGGAGAAGAAATAAAAACTTTGAGGTTCTCCGATGACATTGTAATTCTGTCAGAGACAGCAAAGGACTTGGAAGAGCAGTTGAATGGAATGGATAGTGTCTTGAAAGGAGGATATAAGAGGAACATCAACAAAAGCAAAACAAGGATCATGGAATGTAGTCGAATTAAGTCAGGTGCTGCTGAGGGAATTAGATTAGGAAATGAGACACTTAAAGTAGTAAAGAAGTTTTGCTATTTGGGGAGCAAAATAACTGATGATGGTCGAAGTAGAGAGGATATAAAATGTAGACTGGCAGTGGCAAGGAAAGCGTTTCTGAAGAAGAGAAATTTGTTAACATTGAGTATAGATTTAAGTGTCAGGAAGTCATTTCTGAAAGTATTTGTATGGAGTGTAGCCATGTATGGAAGTGAAACATGGATGATAAATAATTTGGACAAGAAGAGAATAGAAGCTTTCGAAATGTGGTGCTACAGAAGAATGCTGAAGATTAGATGGGCAGATCACATAACTAATGAGGAAGTATTGAATAGGATTGGGGAGAAGAGACGTTTGTGGCACAACTTGACCAGAAGAAGGGATCGGTTGGTATGACATGTCCTGAGGCATCAAGGGATCACCAATTTAGTATTGGAGGGCAGTGTGGAGGGTAAAAATCGTAGAGGGTGACCAAGAGATGAATACACTAAGCAGATCCAGAAGGATGTAGGTTGCAGTAGGTACTGGGAGATGAAGAAGCTTGCACAGGATAGAGTAGCATGGAGAGCTGCATAAAATCAGTCTCAGGACTTAAGACCACAACAACAACAACAATCGTTTCTTCACAAATAATGTTCGTGTGGCGTGATTTTGCTTTTCCCAGGTTTTTAATACGTAACATAAATAAACAAATAAAAGTACATACTTCATTACTCATATACCTCTTTAAACTTTAGAATGACGCCACTAGTTCCGTCTCTTTAAATTTATTTATTACCAAAAACACAGTTTCTCTCAGTCGAATCCCGTATTCCACCCTCTCATTCAAAAATGGTACACATTCAGCTAAATCGACTATGACTGCTCTACTAGCAGCATCCATAAACACTTTGTTCATATTAATCGGCAAAAGCACTGCCGAGATATTAGCTTTTGAATTTTCATAAATTTACAATTTTTAAGACAACAATAACTTTTAAACTATTATGTATTTTTGTGACTCGTCCAGATAATTTAGCTTTACATATTTTTCCGTCCATGAGCGCCAGCTCGCACCTCTGTGTCACTCTTAGTTTTGTTTTTATCAAGTTTTTTCTGGCATATAAATTTCTGCAAGTTCACAGACACGGCCATAAGCGTCCTTGCCAAGTGCTCGGATTTTTCCAAGGCTGCGTAGACGCTAGCCAGTCGCCATGGCCCCGAAGCAACTGCCAGCCATGTGCTCTGCGGCGGGAGACTTCCGCTCTAATCTCCCCCACAGTTTTTATGGCCACTGGGCTTATAACACTACCTTCGGGAACGCCAGAAGTCACTTCTGTTCTACTCGGAGACTTTCTCCGACAGGAAATCACGAATCCAGTGGCATAACTGAGACGACATCCCATAAGAACGCAGTTTGTCTACAAGCCTTCTGGAAATCTAGAAATACGGAATCAATTTTAAATCCCATGTCAATAGCACTCAACACATCAGGCGAGTAAAGAGGTAGTTATGTTTCATAAGAACGATGTTTTCTAAATCGGTGTCGATTGTGTGTGTTATAGGTAGGGCAGGATGCCACTCAAAGTCATCACAATAATATATTTGACCTAATAAAGAAAGAGATTAGAACCAAAATGATGAAACTGTTTGCAAAATTCTTCATATCCCTTTCTTTCAATCTCTGCTCTCGCACTTGAGTTTAGCCATATTAGGATACTTATTCGATGTTCCCAGTAATATTCATACCTTATGATACAACACAGTTTATTTTAATTAGTCACACCCAGTGTGTTTTTCGTCATTATTCCAAAATCTGCTATTCACTTTTCTTCACATCAATATGGTTTTCTACAAACAGCGTTTTACTCCATAACTAGTTAGTTTACATATGGTAACTAATTCCCTAGTGAAGCACATTAGGAATCATTTACTTCACTGTTCCACAACATCCAGTCTAATTTCCAGCACAATAATACCCCCTTCTATCGCCAATCACATCGTGTCACCATTAATTTTATTGTACTGATCTTTTATTCACACGCCATCCCTAGTAATTTCTACACCACTACTTCAATATCTATTTCCTACTTTTTAACAGAACAACACACCCTTTTCAACAACAAATCATTTTATTTCCTCGTTAATTACGTTCTTCACTGATCATAGACCTCATTATCCTCCTCAAAATTCCTTAATACTTTTCGTTACCTTGAATTTCTTTAGACTGCCAACAGTCAGCCTCAGCATAACAACGTTAATGCTTCTACTTTTCTGTCGGTGGTGAAGAAGATAAAAGATGACAGATAATGTTCAGAATGACATAAGATGTGAGAAAGGCAAATGAAATAATATTACCAATAACCGGAGTACCCAATGATCGTCAGTCACTTGGCATTGCAAACAGTACAATGCTGCCTGAGGTCGTCTATTTTATGTAAATCCTCCACCTTTACCTCTATCTCATTATTGATCGTTTCTAAATCCTCTGGATCCACTTCCGCTTCTTTACCATATTCGTTGTACCGTCCTAATTCTTCCTCTTTGCTAAGATACCATATAGAAATACTGCCCCTTTCCTCAGTTGTCCATTTCTTTTCTTCTATAAAATGACACCACAACTTTTCTCCCATTTCTTTCCAAAATCTCAGAATCATTGTTGAAATACAACTTCGCTTTGTATTTATTAAAAAAAATCAACCCCACTCAACGTGACAGTGCTCAAACCGGAAATTATCAGAAAGTTGTAATACAACTGCATACCATTCATGTCAGTAGGTAACATTACTTCATATTTAACATGCTTCTTTACTTTTCCTGTGACTGCAATTATTTGGATACCCACCACAGGCATCATTACTAATTCCTTCTTATCAGGTAAGGCATATAACCATTTCACACTAAGAGCGCAAAGTTCACTGCCACTGTCAGCTAAATGCTGCACTTCCTCGCCTTGTATCCCCCCTATTATTAACTGCATCTTCATCCAACAAATCGTGTACAATTTCCCTTCTGTCAAAACCCTCTCTGTGACTGGAGATTACACACATATTTGCAGAATTTCATTGACTATCCACCCTTTCAACATTTGTCACTCAGACCACTAATAACAGATACAAACATGTCCCAACATCCACATCTCTTCTTTTTACTGCCATTAAGTCTTTTTACTAACTCTTCGTATTCATTATTATGATCATCCTCCACTAAATTGTCACCAACTGACTGAGACCCATTATGGTCATTACCTGCCTTTACTTCTCACAGTGTTGCACATATATCTTCATTAATGGCCTTCAATGTTCCATCCACCCTTTTCTCGTATAGCTTCTGCAATTCCTTGTATCTATGTTCTCCCCTTCATCATGACAAGATTCATCATCAGTTTCGCCGTACTCACTTTTCTGTATATCAGATGATTTGTCATTTTCCTTTACTTCATCTACCATGTTCTCTATACAACAGTGTTTATTTCGCTCTTTCCTATTAAGAAATGCTTCCAAATCACCGTTAAACATACAAGTTCTTATTTCATTAGTCTCATTAGTTTCAGGTGTATCACGCTTACCATCACTTCTAACTTCCTATACCTTGTTGTCATTATATACAAAGGGCATGGCTAATGGATTAAAATTACTGTTACCCATTCTACAAATCCTAGCCACTTCAAAGACGGGATCTAGTTTCCCGTACTCAGCGATTCTCGTTAATTTCCTAATCTTACGCCCACCTGTCGTCTGTTTCGAAAATCTTCATCCTCATCCTCCTTCATCTTGCGTTCTATACGCAAGTCCCTGTTCTCTGTCAATTCTGTTATTTGCTATAATAAGGCACCATTTCTCAGTTCCTTTCCTATTTTGATTATTCCGGAACACGCCCATTCTATTTACATCCACGTTCTGGAGGTTTTCCAGATTAGTTTGGGGCCTAGAGTTTTTATTTGCTTCCTCCTCCTATTGCAATAACTTTTCAGTCCTTTCCAAGTAATTAATAAACCTGTTAACGTCATCCCTAGGAGCAGTAATAATTTAATTTCGCCGATTCGTAGGCAGCTTCCCATCTAAGCCCATGATAATTTATTCTGGTTCCAATTTATTCGTCAAATATGACAAATTAGTAATTCACTTCAGAGCAAACCTCTTTACACTTTCCTTCTGGGATTAAGTTTTTTACCTACCTAGAAATCATTTGCACCTCTATTTGGTTCTGTTTACCCCAATACTCTACGAAAAATGTTCCTTTAACTTTACTAAAGCATCATACTGCTCAGTAGCAGTAACGCACCAGTTCTAGCTTCCCACAAGAATATCGAAGTAATAAAACCAATCTTTTGTTTGGCAGTCCACTAGGAAGGAAAAAAGTTTTCAGAATCATTCCAAAACCCTTTTGGATTCATATTTTCAAATGGATCTAAGCAAAAGCCACTTCAGAAGGTTCCAACACAAAACTACAACCCCCCAGCATTAGTACCACTTCTAATATAATGTTCTGCTTTAGACATTCTACTGCTATGTCCATGCAGTTTAGTTTGTCCTATTTCAGCTTGATTAGTCAACTGGTCTGTATTAGTTTCTATCACTCCTACGAGATCACTCAGATCCGTCCTAGAACAATGAGAAGACTTACAAACATAGCAAGAATGAATCATAAACTTACTTCTACAGACGTAAGCCATCAGCTGAAAGGTTTGGGTGCTGAAGTTTCACCTGTGTCAGTGGGGAGGAGGCCGTTTGAATATCGTTTAAAGGCATGCTGACCAAGGAAAAAACAGAAAATCACACCTGCCATGAAAGCCAAAAGATCACAGTGGGCTAAACAACTTCAGGAGTGGACGAGTGAGGATTAGGCTAAGGTATGGGCAATGACATGGTAAATTAAGTGGGTCTGATCTCTGAAGTTAGGAGTTTTCGCTTGCAATCGTGATAGATATGCACATTTGAATTTTGGGACTGTTGAGATCTCCTATGCTACTATTCCCAATTTTTCTAACTCTCAATTTTGTACAGATACTTCAGTTATGCTTCAGTGACGAATCTGTATTCACTGTGATGAATGAAAGCAGCTAGTATATTCATCGCAGACCTGGAGAACAGTTCAAAGTTGAGTGTGTGCAGCAATGTGCGAAACATCCAACTTACGTTATGGTCTGGAGTGTAGTGTCCGCAAAAGGTCCTGGCAGATTACACATTGTTGAAGGTACAATGAGGCAAAAACAATGTAAAGGAAACCTTGAAAAGGAACATTTCCCCCAAATACATTAGTGGTTTCCTAATAAAGATGCCATTTTTATGCACCTTGCCACAAAGCCCTAAGTGTTTCCAAGTACTTGGAAAAAAAGCAACTGGAAGTGTTGCTCTAGCCAGGGAATAGCCCTGATATGAACCCAATTGAAGATTTATGGGCTATTGTGGAACAGAGGATAAGGAAATTAACAACAATCATCAAACAAGATCTCATGGAGAAACTAGAGGAAATATGATACTATGATAATGATCTTCAAATGCCATGTGATAAGTTAATAAAACTGTGACAAACAGGATAAAAGTGTTGACTAAGAACAAAGGCATGTTACAAAGTACTGAATGTACAAATAATCTGTATGTGGATGTAAATGTGTAATGAAGTAAAGTTTTGCAAAAAAAAAAGTCTTTAGTCTAATAATCTGAACACGTATGTAGTATCACACAAATCTTTTTTTATCACATTTTCTTTAACTCAGCAGCCTGGTTTTCGAATTTTACACTACTTTCAGATTTAAAGATCGCCAGCCAATCTCTTAATGCAACTACAATGTTGTTCAGTTTTCTCATTTTCAGTCTGTTTCTTATGTTTGTTTTTAAGATTATGCATCTGTTGTTCAGTAAAATTGTCATTTATCACCACAGAATTATTTTTCGTTGTACCATCAAGGCAGTAAACATTTCCTGCATACTTTCTACCCTACTTTCTTCAGATTCTGTACCCTGTTATTTTCTTTCGACAAATATCAGCCCAAGAAGGGCATCTGTTTCCATACTTTACTGTTCATTTACGTTACATGGGCTAACATCAAATGAATATTACTCATATTGTACACCTGATTATTGTCAAAACGTAAACTCCTAAAGTTACATTTGTTGAAACATTTCCTTCCATTTCGATCCCCACAACTGGTGATAACTGCGGTGTATCATCCACTGAAACACCAGTACCTACTTGCCTTTGTTCTGGAGTGCTTGTTTGACTGGCACTCACACTAAGCTGAACCTCATCATTTCCTCTAATAATTACAGAACTATCACTCTCTTCCATCCTTGCCATTCTTTTAATACGAGTACGCCATAATTAACCTTAATTTACCTGCAATTGTCTGCTGTGGTCACGGCTTGTTTTTTCTGCTGGTCCGATCTCGTCCCTCAGCGGTACCAGTTTCAGGGCCCCCAGCGATGCATAAGTTGCCGTCTAGTGCTACCCTGCTGCGCCGGCTACAAACTGCATCCGTCGCTATCTTGTCCAATTCTACGGTTCATACTCCATCGCCTTGGTGTTCGATATCCGTTTCCTGACGTAAATGTACCGTTCTTGTTGCATTTGATCTTCTTTTTCACTTCGCCATGCACTGTATCATTCTGTCACCTGCTCACTGTGCTGCACTGTCCTCTTTAAAAACTGTTACCGACCGCGTTTCCGACTTTCTACAGCCTTTAATTACCATTATAACGGTGAGGTTATTTGTGTTTCTTCCTACACAAAACAGTTCCACTCACCATCTGGCGATGTCTTGATCTGCAGTCCTGTTCGCATACGTTTTCCGTTAAAAAGTGCGGAAACTAGCAGTACCATTTATCTCCGTAGGTCGCATCAAAATGTTTTTCAGTATCGGGTTAGCTGAGCGATTAATTGAAAGGAAGATGCGAGTAGAAACTTCAGTATATTGTGACTTGTTTGATACAAAACATCGTCAAGCCCACTCAAAATTAACCTACAGTTTCATCATTCACTCGAAGTCACACTCGTAATTAACCAACCCAGGTACCAAAAAGATTAAAATCGGATTGTCTGTGACAGAATGCTCACTCAAATCACTCAAATATTACACAGTGTGACCACTATGAATATTCAGTTCGCGATGTCACCTTTTATAACGCACCCGCGGATTTTGGTTATTCAAAAGTCACAATTTACATATAAAAATCCGAATTGCACGTGTTTGTCTTTTTCACATGTTTTCGTCCACCTTGTGAGACGTCACGCTCAAATCATAACTTTTACCCCATAAATTTTCACATCTGTGCTGAGCTCCTTATACCTACCTCCTATTATGATCACGACTAAGATCCGAACTGCCCTTAGACTTCACAAATCAATTCTCTTAGTCCACAAAACACATGCGAACATAATGTCCACTAATTGCCTTATATACATTATAATCAATCTAGTATTAGTACGAACCGCGCAATCTTGCGTCTATTTTTTTTTTTTTTTTTTTTTGGCGAGTCAGAACTTAATAGCTGTTATGAACAGATTATCAAATGAACAAATTTATAAAATCCACAAATACCAAAATAATTCCCTCTTTAAATAAAAGAGTTTTCGTCAAATTTATCTAGTTTTGTCAGTCCTATGAACTGGTTAGTTGCACTTCACAATTTCTCCTAAGGATAATTCATTGTTCAGTACACAGTTCTCACGCTAAAGAAAACTCAGTTGATAGACATGGCAATACTTATTTATTTAATGTTTTGCATTCGTGCCATTGTTCACAATGATAATGAAACAAATTAAATTAACAGTATTTAATGGAAGCCGTCACCGTCACGTCACCATAACAACAAGTCAGTTTTGTTTCCAAAATATGTTTTAACTACTCGATAATTTCATAGCCCATAAGATGTCGACACCTTTCGGTCACAGCTGACACTACTTAGAGCTAGCTAATTGATGCTAGCTACTCTGGAACCAGAGTCATATGAGCATAAACACATACATACATTAATCCTTATTCCATAGATCATGAATACGATGTTTCGTAATGATGTGGAATGTGTCACTTAAACGTAGGTTTTCTTTGCACAAAATAATTAACTACTAAATTTTTATTTACTGTTCCTACTTCATATCTAACAATTCATCTATTGAGTAGAAGGAGCTGTCATTCAGAAATAATTTTAATTTGTTTTTAAAAGTTGGCTGGCTATCTGTCAGACTTTTAAAACTATTTGGCAAATGACCAAAGATTTTTGTGGCAGCATAATTCACGTCTTTTTGTGCATAAGTGAGATTTAATCCAGAATAGTGAAGATCATCCTTTCTTCTAGTGTAGTGCGATTATTAATGACAAATTTCTGTTATTTTTGAATTGGTATTGATTATTAATGACAAATTTCATAAGAGAATATATATATTGTGAAGGTACTCTGAATATCTGGAGTTCCTTAAATAAATGTCGGCAAGCTGCTCTTGGGTGGGCTCCAGCTATTATTCTGATTACACACCTTTGTACAATGAATATTTTCTCTCTTAATGATGCCATATGAAAGCAGTGAATGAAAATAGGCATAGTAGGATAATTTACTGACATGTTTATCACCAAAATTTGCAATACCCCTAATAGCATTAGTAGCTGAACCTAACTGTTTCAGTAGATCACTGATGTGTTTCTTCCAATTCAATTCCCCATCTATGCACACACCTAGAAATTTTGAATATTCTTCCTTAGCAACAGACTCCTGTTCATAGTATATATTTATCAATGGCGTTATGCCATTTACTGTACAGAATTGTATAAACTATGTTTTCTCAACGTTCAGTGAGAGTCCATTTGCAAAGAACCACTTAATGATTTTCTGAAAGACATAATTTACACTTTACACAGCTGATTCTTGCTTGTTGTGTGTGATTACTATACTTGTACCATTGACAAAAACAACTAGCTTTGCATATTCGTGAATATAGCGCAGCAAGTCCTTAATATACACTCCTGGAAATGGAAAAAAAACACATTGACACCGGTGTGTCAGACCCACCATACTTGTTCCGGACACTGCGAGAGGGCTGTACAAGCAATGATCACACGCACGGCACAGCGGACACACCAGGAACCGCGGTGTTGGCCGTCGAATGGCGCTATCTGCTCAGCATTTGTGCACCGCCGCCGTCAGTGTCAGCCAGTTTGCCGTGGCATACGGAGCTCCATCGCAGTCTATAACGCTGGTAGCATGCGGCGACAGCGTGGACGTGAACCGTATGTGCAGTTGACAGACTTTGAGCGAGGGCGTATAGTGGATATGCGGGAGGCCGGGTGGACGTACCGCCGAATTGCTCAACACGTGGGGCGTGAGGTCTCCACAGTACATCGATGTTGTCGCCAGTGGTCGGCGGAAGGTGCACGTGCCCGTCGACCTGGGACCGGACCGCAGCGACGCACGGATGCACGCCAAGACCATAGGATCCTACGCAGTGCCGTAGGGGACCGCACCGCCACTTCCCAGCAAATTAGGGACACTGTTGCTCCGGGGGTATCGGCGAGGACCAATCGCAACCGTCTCCATGAAGCTGGGCTACGGTCCCGCACACCGTTAGGCCGTCTTCCGCTCACGCCCCAACATCGTGCAGCCCGCCTCCAGTGGAGTCGCGACAGGCGTGAATGGAGGGACGAATGGAGACGTGTCGTCTTCAGCGATGAGAGTCGCTTCTGCCTTGGTGCCAATGATGGTCGTATGCGTGTTTGGCGCCGTGCAGGTGAGCGCCACAATCAGGACTGCATACGACCGAGGCACACAGGGCCAACACCCGGCATCATGGTGTGGGGAGCGATCTCCTACACTGGCCGTACACCTCTGGTGATCGTCGAGGGGACACTGAATAGTGCACGGTACATCCAAACCGTCATCGAACCCATCGTTCTACCATTCCTAGACCGGCAAGGTAACTTGCTGTTCCAACAGGACAATGCACGTCCGCATGTATCCCGTGCCACTCAACGTGCTCTAGAAGGTGTAAGTCAACTACCCTGGCCAGCAAGATCTCCGGATCTGTCCCCCATTAAGCATGTTTGGGACTGGATGAAGTGTCGTCTCACGCGGTCTGCACGTCCAGCACGAACGCTGGTCCAACTGAGGCGCCAGGTGGAAATGGCATGGCAAGCCGTTCCACAGGACTACATCCAGCATCTCTACGATCGTCTCCATGGGAGAATAGCAGCCTGCATTGCTGCGAAACGTGGATATACCCTGTACTAGTGCCGACATTGTGCATGCTCTGTTGCCTGTGTCTATGTGCCCTGTGGCTCTGTCAGTGTGATCATGTGATGTATCTGACCCCAGGAATGTGTCAATTAAGTTTCCCCTTCCTGGGACAATGAATTAACGGTGTTCTTATTTCAATTTCCAGGAGTGTATGTTAAGAACAATAAGGGACCCAAGACTAAACCCTGTGGGACACCATTCTTGACACCTCCCCAGTTAGAGGACTCTGCTGATTTTTGCAGACTATCTGTACTGTTAATTTCAACCTTCTGCAATCTTAGACTTAAGTATGAATTAAACTATTTCTTGAATACATTACCTTTTCAAGACTTTTGTGTAAAGCTGTCAGAAGTGAGACTAGGTGGAAGTTGTTACATCAGACCTATCCCGTTTCTTATGCAATGGTTTAAAACTAGTGTATTCCAGTCTATCTGAAAATATGCCCCATTTCATTGAGCTACTACATATGTGGCTGATAATCTTACTTATTTGTTGGGAACAAACTTTTAGCACTCTGTTAAAAATGCTACCAATTCCATGTCAGCTTATAATTTTGAGTGAATTTATTATTTTCCTAATTTCAGTAGAAGAGGTGAGTTGAATTTTAATTTTATCAATTTGCATAAGTACTGCCTCTTCCATATACTGCCTTGCATTTTCTGATGAATAGCTGGATCCAATTTTTTCTACAACGCTTAAGAAATGATTATTAAAAATGTTTTCTACCTCTGACTTCTTGTTAAGAAACTTTTCATTGTGTTTGACAGAAATTCAGTGTTCCTATACTCTCAGTTGCCCTGTTTCCCTCCCAACAATATTCCAAATTGTTTTAATTTTATTATCATTTGTGCTAATCTCAGACATAATGCACATACTTCTCAACTTTTTAATGACTTTTCTCAATACAGTGCAGAAGTTGGTATAATATTTCACTGGTTTGGGATCAATACTCCTCCTAGTTATAAGATACGTTTCCCTTTTCTGTTTACAAGATATTTTTGTCCATTTAGTAAGACATGGCTTTTTACATGGTTTCTTATAATTATATTTCACCGTTTTTCTTAGTGTACTGTTTTCAAATGTACTCACAAAGGTATCATGAAATAGGTTAAATTTTAAATTAGCATCATGTTCCCTGTGTACCCGATCTGTTACTAGCTTTCCCTAAAATTTTGAATTGTTAAATTGTTAATTGAATCCACTATTTTGGAGGACTAGTTTGTATTACTTTACGGAGCTATGTCACATACTGTAACTAGCTGTGCATCATGATTAGACAGACCATTCTTAACAGGAAAAGTTTTTATTTGATTAAATTTATTTTTGCCTATGAAAACATTATCTGTCAGTATGCTGCTTTCCTGTACCACCCATGTAGGAATACAATAACTGATGTCAAATTGAAAGAACCAAGTAATACTTCTTACAGAAAATCTGCGTTGAAATCCCCACAAACAATAATTTTCTTTCCTCTGTCTGACAGATAGCACAACAAAGAATCCTAGTTTTTCAAAGATGGCTGAAAATCTCCCAATGGGGACCTAAACATGGCTACAATTATAAAAGTGCCATTATTTAGTTTATGCTCACATGCACATGCTCCTGTATGTTACTCTACACAAATTTTTCGCACTACCGCAGATTTTAATATATATGGCAACTCCTCCTCTCTCAATAGTGCTTCTACTTACATGTTCTGAAAGCTTATAAATACCTACATTTACTATTTCCATACCAGTGACTATATGATGTTCAGACAGGCACAGTACATCTATTCCAACCTCAGTTTCTAATCTTCTAAACAAACAAGAAGCTCATCTACTTTGTTTTTTAATCCCCAAACATTCTGATCCAAATACTAACATTACTTTTCACTGTGCTTTTATGTGAATGTTGTGACATACTAACATTATTTTTCACTGTACTGTACTTGTGATATTTGAACTTCTTTATTATTTGCCTGTCTGAACTTCTCATTAAACTTGATTTCAATCGATGTAGGATGACTGGACACTGATCGTTGCCTAAAAAAGCACTCCTATGAGTGCCAGTGCTCCTCCCTCCCCCCTTAAAGATTTTGTAGTCATCCCAGTCAGTTTACGATTCGCTTTCCTATTGAGATGCAGGTCACGCCTTGTGAAGTCCCATCAACAGTAATCAAATCTATGCCTGACAAAGTAGCCGCCCGGAGCAGCTGATCTAGTTCCATATTGACCCTCCTGACAGAGCTGTTCAATTGGGGCCGATCATACCGCGTGAAAGCAGGAACAAAGCCAACATTTGATGGTTCGTTGCAGGTGCTATTTCTACCAGGTCGCACTCAATATTGTAGCTCTGATCCCTATCAATACTGTTTCCCGCTCCACCCATTACCACAACATGATCCTGCTTTGTAAAACCCTTGCACAATGATCCTGCATCCTCTATCACTTCGCTAAGACATGCTTGACTCATGTATTAATTTGTCTGCCTGCTACTATCTCTCACTTACACAGCTGTGAAGTGAAACAGTATGACCTCGCTGGTTAAGTAAATGTGTAAAAATAATTTCCTGTGTAGATTCCCAATTATAACAGAATTTGGTGGGCTTAATGAAATAACGCACAACCTTCTGCTCTACCAGAGTGACTAAATTTGTTTGCTCTAGCGATACAAATTAGCTTTCTTACCTATTAAACTAGCTCCAAAATTAAAATATCTGCTAACGACCTTTAAAAATTACAGAGTAATCAGTGCCATTACATCAAATTGAACTGATTTGTTTATTAACAATTATTGTGGTATTGTTCATATGTTTTTGGAGTCAGTCTTGTTGGGGCTTGGCGAGCAGTAAACCGTTGTTGAGTCATCATCCTGAGTGCCTTATCACTACTGCTACGTAGAAAAGTTATTTTAGTAATTCTGATTAGGCATTGCAAACCTGTGCCGATAATCGTTATTGTGCCGCGACGCGTTTTATTTTATTTATTTTTTTTTGTTTATGCATTTATTTTACCTGGCAAGATTAGGGCCTTCAGGCCCTCTCTTACACCTAACCAGGCATACTCAGATTGAACGAGTTACAGTTACTAAATAACATTAAGAACATTTAACGTATTATGCAGTATTGATGTCAAACGAAAAAAATTTGAGATTATAACAGTAGTACAATGATAGTTATAACAATAAAAATAATTATAACAATCAACGATAATAATGATAATAATTATGATAATAGTAATAATAATAATAATAATAGTGACTAAGTATATGAAAGTAAACATACATTTCTTTTGTGAATGTCAGTTAGTTGGGAATTTTCTCGTTATATTCTTGCAGCTTGTGAGTTATTCTCATCGAGCAGAGACATAAGACGATAGAATGGGGTGAAAGAGATATATAAGAGGTAGATAGGTTTGAGGAAGAGAAAAAGAATGGTAAAATTCGAAGCTGTGATGGAGAGAAGAAAGAAAGAGATGTTAGGGGCACAACAATGGTGGCTATACCGTCCCTAATATGTAAGTTTTGAGTTCCCTCTTGAATGTTGAGTAGTTCTGGATAAGACGCAGATAACAGGGGAGTGCGTTCCATAGTCGTATGGCTGAGATGGAGAATGACACGGAGAAAGATTTTGTGTTATGTAAAGGTACAGCCAAGATGATAGACGTATCCGATCTGGTATTGCGATTGTGGAATGATGATAGATGTTTAATGTGAGAAGATAAGTATTGAGGGCACCAGTGGCTAAGAAATCGATGAAGTAAGCACATCGTGTGGAGATCGCGTGCCTTATGTGGGCGTATCCAACCTAGCTGGGAGTATGAAGGACTGATATGATCATACAACCGAATATTGCACACGTATCTGACGCAAGCATTCATCACTAGCTCGAGGCATCTAGAATTTTCACTATTCGTGCCGTGTTGAACTACATCGCAGTAGTAAAGATTAGGCAAGACTAGTGTTTGGACTAATTTTTGTTTAACATGGGTTGGAAATATTTTTCTAAATTTTTGAATTGCATGTAGGGAGGAGAGCGATTTCCGGCAAGCTGTGACTGTTTGTTCTTCCCAGTTTAGGTGTTCATCCAAGATTATTCCAAGGTCTTTTACTGTTTTTTGGTATGGTAGTTGGGTACCATTGAAGAGTATTTTAGGGACCGTTTCGCGAAAGTACCGGCTGATTAACTTTGGATGAGATATAAGTGTGACCTGGGATTTCTTGGGGTTTAGTTTCAGACCTAGGTTCTGTGCCCATCGAGAAACAGAGCAAAGATCTGCGTTCATACTCGCTACTGCGCCAGCAATGTTTTTGGGGCTTGCACTTATGTACAGTTGGATGTCGTCAGCATATAGATGGTAGCTGCAGGAGTGAATCACTGAAGAAATATCATTAATATACAGTGAGAAGAGTAGTGGACCAAGGACGGAGCCTTGGGGAACTCCAGAGCGCACGCTTTTCCATGATGACTTTTCCGACCCACAAATGACTTGTTGACTTCTGTTTTTGAGGTAGCTGTCGAACCAGTGTATTGCGCTGTTTGAGAAATTCAGCTGTTTCATTTTAATTAGTAATATATCGAAGTCAACTGTGTCAAAAGCCTTGCTAAAGTCAAGCAGTGTTAGGATAGTAGCTTCACGTCTGTCCATAGCATGTTTAATGTCATCAGTTACTTTGATTAATGCAGTTGCTGTACTATGGTGCTTTCGAAAGCCTGACTGATATTCGTCATGGATGTTATGAGTTTTGAGGTAATCCGTCAGCTGTTCATGGACGATGTATTCTAGGGCTTTAGATATTGCAGGTAGTATGCTGATCGGCCTGTAGTCACCTGGCGACTTAGGGTTGTCAGTCTTGGGTATAGGCTGGATTAAACTTTGCTTCCACTCAGTAGGATATATACTACTGACAAGAGACAGGTTGAAGATGTCTGTGATAATTGGAATAATAGTGGCCACGAGGTTTTTAATCATGCCAATGCTCACTCCATCATTTCCTACTGCCTCGGAAGAGATTCTCATAATTGCCTTGTGTACTGTGCCGGTAGTGACATGTTTCCTTGTCATCTACGTGTTATTTTGGTCACAGTAATTGTAGATCAAATTTTAGTTCTATATTTCTTCCGAATTCGACAGGGGTGTTTCTTTAAATCATATTAACTTAATTTTGAATTCGACAAGAAAATTTTATCTTTGTACTGGCGATGCAGTCAAGAAAAAGCAAAGGTATGGTTAAGACTTAATTGTGAGAACCGTTGTTGGAACGACGTATTAATTAGTTATGTATTGGAGTGGCGACCTTGTTGTTTCCTAATAATTATTATTTAACTTTTCTTTTTTTCTTTTTTTGCCAGTAGTGAGCTTCCGAGACCCATGTGATTTGCACCAGAGGTACCAGATGTACCACGTGTTGTTACTTAAAGTTGAGTAAGAGAGGAGCCTGTCATTTTGGGAGTAGTTGTACATTATCCCGTCTCGTTTCAACTAGGTTTTGGAACCGATTGTCTTATTCTTGAACAGCTAGGCCTGCAGTCACACGGTTGTTGTGATGTTAACAATCGGGATGAAAGGTTGTTTCACGTGGCTCATCGTGACAGGACACAACCAAAACTGATGTGCACAGCGGACTGAAACTAGCAATTTATCGTGAATTTCCTACTTACAATGACCTGACTCAAAGTCAGTGAGTGTATGTACCACGAAATAACTACTATGAAAAAATTACTGATTTAACACAGAAATGGAAAATAAAGCATGACTATAGGCTTTTGGAAGTAAGTATGAAAATGTAGATTTGGATGTACCTCATTAGATGTGATTGTTGGGCAGCAGTATGATTACACCACAAATAGAAGCAAAATTTCCACGCTGCTGGGAGGTACAGAGTTTCTTACACAGGATACAATAACAAGAAGATCTCCCTTTACGTCTGCCTTCCTGGAGATCTACTCAATGCCTGTGCGTTTCCAATACACTAAACACGGTTCGATACACGTTTTCTGAATACACGGATATGCTCCCTGAGTATGGCGAAGCTCGGAGTAACAGAAGAGCTGCTAGTTGGGCTCTTTCACGAACGTTTTTCGCAACGTAGCACGATATCATAAAAACTTTTTGCCCAAGTTGCGCTGCGACTCCGAGAAACAGGTACCTTCACCGAGAGGAGACAGGACTGTTGTGCTCCACGGCAACGCCGCACCCCAGAATATGAAGAACATCTAGTGCATCACATTGCTCACAGTGTCGTTTGGGTGGTTCTGCGTGAACGACAGTTTCATCCTATGGGTCTAGCCAGTTTTCCACAACACTTTGCCTACTGCACGTCGTACCTTCAACGCTGCATCGACACACCCCGTGTTCACGTGGAGTTCTGTTCACAGATGAGCGTAAGTTCACTAGGAACTGTGTTCTGAATTTGCGGAACAGCCATATACTGGCAGACTAAACGACTCGTGCCACGCATGTTCAGGGATTTCAGCAGCCTTCTGATATTAACGTATGAGTAAGTATTCTGGACGGTCATGAGATTGAGGCATACCTCCTAACACTCAAGCTAACTTGTCCTGCAAACTTGTTCTTCCTACAGAAGGTATTGTAGCCGTTCCTGGAAGCTGTGCCATTGAATGTTCCTCAAGAAATGCCGTTTCAGCATAATGGTGTACCACCTCACTTATCACATACGGTTCGGTGACATCTCAGTAGACGATATGGTGAAAGATGGATAAGCTGAGGTGGTCCAACGGCGCGGTCGCCGCGATCTCCACATTTGATTCCTATGGGAGCACTTCTTGTGTGGTCGTATGCAAAGTTCAATTTACGAGAATCCTATAGAGACAGAGGATGATCTGCTGGTACGAGCTCTTGCCGCTGCGCTGAAAACTGAAGAGACACTCGCTGGGATGGAGTGAGTGTATCAGAGCATGTTTCGCAGGTACAATGAGCGTAACAACGTTGGTGGCCGCCACATCAGGCTGCTATTGTAATGTATCAGTATTGTTCTATAAAACTACGAAGCTCGCCACTAACACAGATCTAGATGATGCTGTTTTCAAGTGGTTTACACAAAAGAGATCGGAGATCTGCTGGCACGAGCTCTTGCCGCTGCGCTGAAAACTGAAAAGACACTCGCTGGGATGGAGTGAGTGTATCAGAGCATGTTTCGCAGGTACAATGTGCGTAACAACGTTGTGGCCGCCACATCAGGCTGCTATTGTAATGTATCAGTATTGTCCTGTACGTACGGTATGATGGGTTCTACTGATTCTACTGATAGATCAACAAGCCGTAAAACTACGAAGCTCGCCACTAACACAGATCTAGATGATGCTGTTTTCAAGTGGTTTACACAAAAGGATCGGAAGGAGAACCTACCTCAGGTCCAATACTGTGTGAGAAGGCAATGCACTTCAACGAAAAACTTGGAGGGCCTTCGAACTTTAAAGCGATCACGGGCTGGTTAAAACGCTTCAAGTCAAGACACGGCATTCGTGAGCTTACAATACAGGGAGAAAAACTGTCGGCTGATCTGCAGCAGCTGTTTTTATGAATAAATTTACAGTACAGTATTTCGTTTTGGCAAATAGACATGTACAGTTCGATTATCCAAACAAAACAATTTTCCGATCACCCATGTCCCCCAGTTACTTCGGTTAATCGACGCTCTACTGTATTTAAACCTAAACGACCTAAGGACATCATACACATCCAAGCCCGAGGCAGGATTCGAATCTGCGACCGTAGAGGTCACGCGGTTCCAGACTGCAGCGCCTAGAACAGCTCGGCCACACCGGCCGGACCCTGATTCAGTTCCTTAAACGCCTGAATTGAAACAGTCGTAGAACGGAAACGGTACGTTTCTGGTCATGGGTTTCTATTCAATATGTTACTTACTCACCCTCCTCTATAGTCCTAGAAGTTTCTAACGGGAATTTCCGAACACCCTGTATAATGTGAATCTACATTAGTCATTTAAGAGGGTACGCAGATACTCTGTCATTTCCATATCCATCACCTGAAGCTTTAGGAAGAAGCTGTTCTATAGGGCGTCTGTCAATGTACAGTGTTAGTTTGTTTCTGATGACCTCGATGATTTTCGCGCCCACTTTAAAACACAGTCTTTTTTTTTAATTTCGCAGTACATTTGCAAATGTCCTACGGAGTGACATCCTACATGATACCTATCAGCTGAGACAACTCCTTCAATGTCAGACATTGATACCTGACGGACACGTGAAAAGGCGTGATGCTAAATAAATTTTAGCTTCTAGGAAAACAATATAGAATTGGGACGTACTGATTGGACGCCGTAAACAGATCCTTTTCAGTACTGCATGTTAAACTGGTACTTTGGCTATTGTTAACAACATAGACCGATGAATACCAACTACGAAACAGGGATTAGAAATTTTTGACCATCCTAATGGAAAGTATGTACAAACTGCCTCCCTCGTTTTTTCTCCGACCGGAACAAGCTGTAGATAAATTCGCGTTCGAAAACCAATCATGTTGATTACGGACGAGCTGTTGTGAAGAATAACAGGGCGTGTACTTGAAATATGCGCGTTCCCGAATTAATTTAATTTTGTGAAAGCTATGCGCAGTAAGCGACGTTCGACTAATGAGACTCGCCGTCTGATTATGAGTTACGACGACATCACTTCGTTTATCCCTGCTGATGAGCAATGTTGCATTTCCACCCACTTTACATGAATTTCCCACAACATTCAATTCATTATCGCATCCTAGCTTTAACACCAACGTCATTCTCTCT
Organism: Schistocerca gregaria; assembly: GCF_023897955.1. Taxonomy (NCBI): domain Eukaryota; kingdom Metazoa; phylum Arthropoda; class Insecta; order Orthoptera; family Acrididae; genus Schistocerca; species Schistocerca gregaria. The sequence continues at coordinate 600,669,471 of NC_064923.1, read as the reverse complement.
ACGATGACCGCAAAACAAAATTTCCATTTCTGATCGAAGAGAATACATTAAATCAAATCACAGATAGAGTAACAACACCATAATATTTTATAATCATATTTTTCGTCAATAAACTGGATGTTTTGTCCAAATTACACACCGTTACGTGATTGTGACATTCGTAAAACCACAATTGGGTATATTGAAACAAACGCTTTCCGAAACAACGATTTAATTACAACCACGAACATACTGATAATAAAATGTGATATAGGTGTGACATATAGTCTTAGGTATAACTGTCATTAAAAATAAATTACTTAAGTTTCTGTACATACGAAATATGTAATAACGAAATCTCCATCTCCGTACGTATTATACCTTTGTTTATATGGTATTCGAACTAAATCTGACTTAGATTTTAATAACTTCAATACTATACCGCTCATCAAAATTTTGTAATACTATCGTAAAATGTAATCAACGATACTAGAGGTCTCATTGATCTATGCACTTCATGCCTTGTCCAGTTAGAGCCCATATACTGGACGGTATTTACTAAAAATGGCTCTGAGCACTATGGGACTCAACTGCAATGGTCATCAGTCCCCTAGAACTTAGAACTGCTTAAACCTAACAACCTAAGGACGTCACACACATCCACGCCCGAGGCAGGATTCGAACCTGCGACCGTAGCAGTAGTACGGTTCCGGACTGAGCGCCTAGAACCGCGAGACCACCGCGGCCGGCGACGGTGTTTACTACTGGCATGCTTTGAGGCCATTTCCCAGTCACGTAAACATACGGACACCGCAGCGTCACACCACGAGCAGTACGAGCAGTCCAACATCAACAACAGCTTCACTCAGCTTGTGTTCAGCACTGCAATAACGTGCTAAATAGAGACATACAACACTTACAGGGTGTGTCACAAATGACCGGTATATTTGAAACGGCAGTAAAAACTAAACGAGCAGCGATAGAAATACACCGTTTGTTGCAATATGCTTGGGACAACAGTACATTTTCAGGCGGACAAACTTTCGAAATTACAGTAGTTACAATTTTCAACAACAGATGGCGCTGCAAGTGATGTGAAAGATATAGAAGACAACGCAGTCTGTGGGTGCGCCATTCTGTACGTCGTCTTTCGGCTGTAAGCGTGTGCTGTTCACAACGTGCAAGTGTGCTGTGGACAACATGGTTTATTCCTTAGAACAGAGGATTTTTCTGGTGTTGGAATTCCACCGCCTAGAACACAGTGTTGTTGCAACAAGACGAAGTTTTCAACGGAGGTTTAATGTAACCAAAGGACCGAAAAGCGATACAATAAAGGATCTGTTTGAAAAATTTCAACGGACTGGGAACGTGACGGATGAACGTGCTGGAAAGGTAGGGCGACCGCGTACGGCAACCACAGAGGGCAACGCCCAGCTAGTGCAGCAGGTGATCCAACAGCGGCCTCGGGTTTCCGTTCACCGTGTTGCAGCTGCGGTCCAAATGACGCCAACGTCCACGTATCGTCTCATGCGCCAGAGTTGACACCTCTATCCATACAAAATTCAAACGACGCAACCCCTCAGCGCCGCTACCATTGCTGCACGAGAGACATTCGCTAACGATATAGTGCACAGGATTGATGACGGCGATATACATGTGGGCAGCATTTGGTTTACTGACGAAGCTTATTTTTACCTGGACGGCTTCGTCAACAAACAGAACTGGCGCATATAGGGATCCGAAAACCATGTTGCAGTCCCATCGTCCCTGCATCCTCAAAAAGTACTGGTCTGGGCCGCCATTTCTTCCAAAGGAATTATTGGCCCATTTTTCAGATCCGAAACGATTACTGCATCACGCTATCTGGACATTCTTCGTGAATTTGTAGCGGTACAAACTGCCTTAGACGACACTGCGAACACCTCGTGGTTTATGCAAAATGGTGCCCGGTCACATCGCATGGCCGACGTCTTTAATTTCCTGAATGAATATTTCGATGATCGTGTGATTGCTTTGGGCTATCCGAAACATACAGGAGGCGGCGTGGATTGGCCTCCCTATTCGCCAGACATGAACCCCTGTGACTTCTTTCTGTGGGGACACTTGAAAGACCAGGTGTACCGCCAGAATCCAGAAATAATTGAACAGCTGAAGCAGTACATCTCATCTGCATGTGAAGCCATTCCGCCAGACACGTTGTCAAAGGTTTCGGGTAATTTCATTCAGAGACTACGCCATATTATTGCTACGCATGGTGGATAATATCGTACTATAGAGTTTCCCAGACCGCAGCGCCATCTGTTGTTGACAATTGTAACTACTGTAATTTCGAAAGTTTGTCTGCCTGAAAATGTACTATTGTCCCAAGCATATTGCAACAAACGGTGTATTTCTATCGCTGCTCGTTTAGTTTGTATTGCCGTTTCAAATATACCGGTCATTTTTGAAACACCCTGTAGATAGAGTCATAATAGTGGCTTTACTTTCAGCAGGTCATGCATGGCAAGATGTTGCCGCTCGGTTACCTGTCATTCGAAGTGGTGCGCCTAAGGTGTGGAGAAGGTACAGAGAGACAGGAAATGTGAATGATAGACCTCGCAGTGGTCGTCCTCCTATTACAACACCAAAACAGAATTGTTTCCTCAACCTGTCGTTTCGCAGGCGTCCGACATCAACTACCAGAAATATTGGAAATGATTTCTCCCGCGCAGTAGGGATTTGTAGCTAAGACCAAACAGTGCGTGGAAGATTGCATCAGGGTGGTCTTCATTCCAAAAGACCAATGAGGAGTTTTGCACTAAACAAACGGAAACGACGCAGTCGAAAGTCCGGGGCTCTTGCGCATCAACAGTGGACCATTGCAGAATGAAGTAATGCCATGTTTGCTAACGAGACCAGGATTGGTTTGCGAACGGACATTAGACGTGTGAGGGTTTGCAGATACTCTACTCTAGACAAGGAACGCCGATACGTTCAGGAAGTCCATCTGTTTGGAGGTGGAAATGTAATGTTCTGGGAGGCGATAACTATGGGTTGGCGGACCCCTCTAATTCCTATTTGCGGCAGTTTGACTGGTCTTCAGTACCTCCAAGAGGTCCTACAAACAATTTCAGGGTCCTAAACATGTGAAGTCGGTGACAGCTTCATTCCAGTCGATGACAATGCAAGACTTCACCGTACTCTAGTATTGTCTCGGTACCTTCAAAGCCGCAACATCAACTGAATTCATTGTTCAGCAGAGTCCCCAGACATGAACGCAATTGAGAATGCATGGTACCTGTTAAAGTGGCCACTGCACAGCGTTCGAATACACCTGACAATCTTTAGGACCTCACTGAAGCTGCCGTTGAGGAATGCGACCTCATACCCCAAGATAAACTTGATGGTGTCACCCAGAGCGTCCCTTGCAGAGTGAAAGAACTCGTCCGTGTGCAGGTACGGCATATTACTAGATACTGATAATCATCAACAAGTAAAGATTTTCACAGTTTTTGTTTTCAACATGTCCGCTTAGGAGAGAGACTCCTCTGTTTTGTAATGGTTTTTTTGTAACTAACCATCATTTTCTTTTCTTGAGAAGGAAGTGTTTTCTTGTTGATAAGGTAATGTTCAAACCTTAAAATGGTGAACTGTAAGAAGTCGTTGTAGTAGATTCTTTGATATTCCAAACTTTCGTTGACGTGTGCATTTACGTTTTTCATCTACATCTACGTGATTACTTGCTATTCACAATAAAGTGCCTGGCAGAGGGTTCAATGAACCACCTTCAAGCTGTCTCTATACCGTTCCACTCTCGGATGGCACGCGGGAAAAACGAGCACTTAAATTTTTCTGTGCGAGCCGTCATTTCTCTTATTTTATCGTGATGATCATTTCTCCATATGTAGGTGGGTGCCAATATAATGTTTTGGCAATCGGAGGAGAAAAATGGTGATTAAAATTTCATGAGAAAATCCCGTCGCAACGAAAAACGCCTTTGTTTTAATGAATGCCACTCCAAATCACGTATCGTATCTCTGACACTATCACCCCTATTTCGCGATAATACAAAACGAGCTGCCCTTCTTTGTTCGTTTTCGATGTCTTCCGTCAGTCCCACCTGATGCGGCTCCCACACCGCACAGCAATACTCCAGATTAGAGCAGACAAGCGTCGTGTAAGCAGTCTCTTTAGCAGACCTGCTATACCTTCTACCAATGAATCGCAGTCTGTGGTTTGCACTACCCACAATATTATCTATGTGCTCGTTCCAGTTTAGGTTATTTGTAATTGCAATCCCGAAGTATTTAGTTGAATTTACAGCCTTCAGATTTATGTGACTTATCGCGTAATCGAAATTTAGCTGATTTCTTGTAGTGCTCATGTAAATAACTTCACACTTTTCCTTATTCAGGGTCAATTGCCACTTTTCGCACCATTCAGATATCTTATCTAAATCATTTTGCAAGTCGTTTTGATCATCTGATGACTTTACAAGACGGCCAATGACAGCATCATCTGCAAACAATCTAAGACAGCTACTCAGATTGTCTCCTATGTCGTCAATATAGATCAGGAACAATAGAGGGGCTATAACACTTCCTTGGGGATCTCGGGACATTACTTCTGTTTTACTCGATGACTTTTTGTCTATTAGTACGAACTGTGACCTTTCTGATAGGAAATCACATTCCACAACTTTCCTACACTTACATGATCAGATCGGAAGGAGTGAAGACAGTCTCTTAAAAACGCGTTAAGAGCATTTTTATCAGTTTTTCTAAATAGATATACTTTGAATTCCTTTTTTATGGCTGTAGGTGTTAGGTATTCAGCCTAGTAGCAACTGCCTTTTGGTCGCTGATCCCTGTATTCGTCACAATACTCACTATTTGTCAGGGATTATTTGTTGCTAAAAGGTCAAGTATGTTTTCACAACCATTTGCTCTTCGAGTGAGCTCATGAAATAATTGCATTCAGTAGAATTTCGGATGACGTCTTATGCCTGCCGCCGGCTTTAAACGTATAATTTTTCCAGCATATCGAGGGTAGGTTAAAGTCACCGCCGACTATAATTGTATGAGCGGGGTACTTATTTCAAAAGAGACTCAAGTTTTCTTTGAACTGTCCAGCAACTATATTTTCTGAGTCGGGTGGTCGGTAAAACGATCCAATTAATAGTTTAGTCCGATTTTTGGGTATAACCTTTACCCATAATATTTCACACGAACTATCTACTTCAATTTCGCTACAAGGCAAACTATCTCTGACAGCAATAAATACTCCACCACCCACTGTATTTAATCTATCCATTCTGAACACTGTTAGATCGTTTGAAAAATTTCGGCTGAACTTATTTCCGCCTGTAGCCAGATCTCTGTACCTACAACTATCTGAGCTTCAGTGCTTTGTATTAGGGCTTGGAGCTCTGGTTCTGTCCCAACACAGCTACGACAATTTACGATTACAGTACCGATCGTTTCCACAGCTACCTTACTGTGTTTTACCTGCCCACTTTTAGACGGACGTCCCTTCTGTGGTTACCTGATACCCTCTAATCTAAAAAACAGCCCAGTCCCCTCCACACAGCCCCCGCTACCCGTGTAGCCGCGTCCTGTTTGTAGTGGACTCCTGACCTATTAAGCGGAACCCGGAAACCCACCACCCGATGGATCAAGTCAATGAAATCTGCAGACCACACGGTCACAGAACCACCTGAGCCTCTGACTCAGACCCTCCATTCGGCTCTGCACCAAAGGACCATAGTCGGTTCTATCGACGATGCTCCAGATGGCGAGCTCCGCCTTAATCTCGGAAGCAAGACTGGCAGTCATTACCATTTCCGATAGCCGCCCGAAACCAGAGAGAACCTGCTCCGATCCAAATCGACACACGCCTTTGTACCGGCATGAGCCACCACCTGCAGTTGGCTGCACCCTGTACTGTTCATGGCATCCAGAAGCATGAAAGTGATTTCTTCAACAAACACACTGAGCGGAACACTATTATACTGTACTGGTAGTACTGAAAATATATTAATAACACTGTAATCCTAATCAAGAAATAGATTCATTTCATTCACAGTCCAATAAACTACACCCCCAGTATCATATTCACAAGAGGACAATTAATAAAAGATCAAAATTATCTTTCTAGGGCTAGAAAGAAAAATCAGTAGATTGCTTCAACATTTTCAGAAAGTTTACAGCTACAGATACACTGATCCACAATACTTGTGCAATAGTAGAATCCTCAAAGACGCCTATTTTCGATCTTGGATTAATAGAATATACAAATATCCACAAGGCAAGACAATATTACATCGGAAATTGTCACTCTTAAAATTATAGCACAGAACAATGGAAAATTGTTCACAAAATTCTTTTCGAAATGAACAAAATGAATAGAAGTAAATTAAAAAACAAAATTAAACTTAAACAAATTAAAATAAGGAGAGATCCAAATACATGGTCTTGTCATACTGGGGAGAAATATCAGACAACATTCATCTCACCCTGCAGAAAACAAATCTAAGAATGGGATTCAGATCAGAGAACAAAGTAAGAACACAGGCATACCATTTACTAAAACAACTAACAATATTTTCCAGATCTGGAGTATAGAAATTAAAATGCTAACAAAGTGAATAATATACATCAGTCAAACAGGGAGAAATTTTAAAACCAGATTACACATGAACAGTAATGAAAACAATCCATTAGCATTCAATACACATTTGAGAGAGGAAAAATCATGAAACAATGGATAGAGCACAATGTGTGTCAGTTCTACACATAGCTAATGAAGGCACATATCTAAACACTACTAAGGAACTAGAAATTTTAACTCACTTGTAAAAATATCGAAAGTGGTATTTTAAACATTCAAATGGACCTAAAAACAAATGTTTGGTTGATTATTTTACAAATACCCTGATCCCAAAATGAAGCAACGTTTTAATCTAAACATTACAGATTTTATACTACTTATATTTATACATTTTACTTTTATATGAACTATATATTATATATTTCTTGGCGGTGCACAAAACAAACACAGAGATCACACCCATTGCCTAAACTAAAGAAAAATATACATAAGAAGCGATATGTATGCCATCTTTCACGTCTTTAACAACAAAATATTTCTGTGATAGTATAAAGTAGGAGTAGCTTGACTTACACTAATACAAGATTGCGCTAGAAACCATATAAAATTTACAGAACACCAGTAAAAACTTCTATAAAGACTTAAAATCAGAATACATGTAAGTAATAAACAGTCTATCACAAAATATACGAAAGTCATAAATACATTCCTACTGCTGTAACATATAGGCTATAATATGTGTTTTATATTATTTTCACATACCTTCTATAGGACAGCTGGTGGTGAGCATGTGCTCGATACTTGTCTGACAAATTAAAAAACATAAAAAGCATGAAGCCTTATCATTATGTACAAAAAAGTAATGTCATTTATCAATTACATTTGATAAAGTTTCAAGCTTTTATTAAGGGAGAACTTATATTCTGTTGGAGAGAGTGCGGCGAAATGTACAACTGGCATTTTGCTGCTCAGGCTGGTAAGACCATCATCATTTGAAGAATGATTACTTGTCATTACAGGGCACTGCTGAAACATCTGCAATAGCTGCAACAGACGAATTATACAAAGATGGTCTATAATACGTTGCTGGCCATTAAAATTACAATACTAGGAAGGATTTTAAATAGCAACAGAATATATACTATGTGAATACTGTATAGTAGGAACAATATACCGTTAAATTTTTGGGTGATTTTTGAATGTTCAGAATGCGAAATTTAGTACACCGACTTGCCACAACTGTCTTGTCCTATCGACAGTACTGCAAAACAAGATAATCATATATGATTCAGTGTAGGAAGAATTATTTTACAGATATTTTCAGCTTGGAAAAAGAACACACTTCTTTTTCAACAGCCACGTGTTGTGAGGCATCAGGTTGATGGTTCAAACGTCAGGATTAATTCTTGTCAGCTCTTCTTAAGTCTTGTACATTAGACAGACTCGATATTTAACATTCGAATAATATTCTTATCAACGTCAGCTGATTTGGAAACAAATGAGAAATGTCATAAGAATATGTCTTTGAAACCATCAGTTTTTTAACTTTAAGAAATTCATCACAGGTGGTAGATATGAAAGATGTTGTATTCATCTGTGTGTGTCTGTAACTTACTTTACTCTTTAAAATGCGATATTTACTTCCGAATAAATGGAAATAAAGTCCCATTTTCTGTCCAATTCGACAAAGAGTTTCTTTACTGCTTTTTTATTGGTTTTTAGACGACTTACACACGATGCTTCATTTTTCACCCTCAACTTGCACAGAGAATGAAAGTTCCGCCAAGCACGTTGTTGAATAATCCTACAGCTTCCATACTTGAAGATTTCAAAACCTCAGGTGCTATTTTGATCCTTTCCAGTAATTTACTTTTAACAAAGTTGATATAGTATTCAGTTATGTTTTAAGTCCTACACTATCCAAGACCAGGTAGATCTCGTGTACTGACGAGCAGGGACCATCGAGGATTGCAGAGTGTGACTGTAAACATCCGCGTAAAGTCAGCAGAATCGCTCGTAAGTTCCAAAGTGCTAATAGCAGTCTAACTAGCAAAGTGACTGTTCGCAGAGAGTTGAAAAGAACGCGGTACACTGTTATATCAGCTCCTCATAAACCACACGTCTCTGTAGTCAGTGCTGAGCTATACCTGAGGAGGTGTGAAGGGCGACGACAGGAGACGGCTGATGCCTGGAAACGAGTGAACTGGAGTGATGAAGCACGCTACACTCAGTGGCACGGTTTGGGTTCGGAGAACGCCAGAGAACGTTACCCACCATTACGTGTAGGGCCAGTAATGAACTGCAGAGCAGGTAGCGTTATAAACTAAACTCCTCAGTCCACAGGCGTCACTGGATGCGGATATGGAGGGACATGTGGTCAGCACACCGCTCTCCAAACGTATGTCAGTTTGCGATAAAGGAGCCGCTACTTCTCAATCAAGTAGCTCCTCAGTTTGCCTCACAAGGGCTGAGTGCATCCTGCTTGACAACAACGCTCGGCAGATCGGACGGTCACCCATCCAAGTGCTGGCCCAGCCCGACAGCGCTTAACTTCGATGATCTGACGGGAACCGATGTTACCACTGCGGCAAGGCCATGTAGCGTTATGGTATGGTAGTGTTTTTCGCGGTCAGTGTGTGACCCACTTACCGCCTTAAGAAAAGGCTAGATGCGGAACGCTATGAACACACCTTACATCACTGTGTACTGAGCACAGGAGAGCAACGGTTCGGAGACGGTGATCGTGTTTATGAGCATTACAATTCACCATGCCGTGTAGCACCACGTGTTAGTTAATAATTTGTGGACAGTAGCATTCCCAAAATGGACTGGTCTGCCCAGAGCCCCGATTTGAGCATTCGAATATAATAAATTTACTTGAGAGACAAAAGTTTATATCCACAAATCAACACGAGTTTATGAAGTATTGCTCTCACGAAACTCGGTCTGTTCTCATACGATATTCTGCGAACCTCGGATAAATGGCAACAGGACCTTTCTATACTTCTAGATATCCGGAAAACGTTTGACACAGTGCTGCAATGCAGACTGTGAACGAAGACCCAAGCATACGGAGTAGGTTCTCAGATATGTGGCTCCAAGAATGTGACTGTTCATCGGAAGCGAAGGTATCGCCAGGAATGCTCCAGGGAAGTATGACGGGACCACTCCAATTGTCTACGTACATATACTCTCTGACGGAGAGCAACCTGCGATTGTTTACTGGTGACACCATAATGCACGGAAAGCCGTTGTTTTGGAGTAACTGTGGGATGACTTGGATGGACTTTGTATTGCAGCTTGATTAAATCTCTAGGCGTAATGATGCATCGCGACATGAAATGGAAAGATCACTTAGGATCAGTTATAGGGGAGGCGAATGGTCGACTTCAGCTTGTTAGGAGAATTCTGTGAAAATGTAGCACATCTGCGAAGGAGACCACATGCAGATCACTTGTTCGATCTATTCTTGAGTACTGCACGGATACTTGAAATCCCCACCACGTCGTATTTAAGGAAGGCATCAAAGCGATTCAGAGGCATGCTGTTAGATTTGTTACCTGGAGGTTCGGTCAAAAACCTAGTGTTACTGAAATGCTCCATGAACTCGAATGGGAATCCCTGGAGGGGAGGTGACGTTCTTTTCACGAATCGATATTGAGAAATTTTAGAGAACTGGACTTTGTGACAGGCTAAAGAACAATCCTCCTGCCATCACAATACACATCGCGTAATAGCGGTGATGCAAGATAAGGTAAACGGAGCCTCACTCAAAGCAATAAGACCGTCAATGCTTCCTCGCACAGTTTGAGAGTGGCTCGATAAAGGAAATGACTATCGGCAGTACGAGGTACCCAACGCCGTACACCACATGGGAGCTTGCGGAGTATGTATGTGAACGTAGACTGATTGATTTGTAATGGTGATAAATGACTTGCCCTGTTATTACCACTGGATAGTATCCTTAATTATGTGGTGATTATGTTCAGTATAAAACCTCTTAAAATAAACAACAGAACCGCGAAGTAAAGCAGTTCTCAACAATGCAGGAATCCCTTCAACGGGCAACGCGTTGTTTAGCAACAGTTCAGGACGAGACGTCAACAGTCAGCAAAATCTTACGAAGATCGTGAAAGGCTTGCAGAGTACGGAGAAGCTGTGACAGTCAGTAGGTAAGTCATCAATATATATCTGAGTTCTGCCACTCAGTGAGAGCGTTCAATCGATTCCCCGTTTCTGCGCAAGCTCAGTGTAAATTCTGACAAGCTTGTTTAATCAATATGTGTAAGTCAATCATATTCCGGGTAGTTTCATTGTGCAAACCAGTTATCCAGACTCTTACTTCAAGCAGTTTATGTTGAAGGAGCCGTCATATTAAAAATATCGTTATAATCATGCAGAAAAAGTTCATTACACCTCTTACAAAGTTTCCGTCCCAAGTACACTTCTTCATTCGCTGGTAGAGAAAATATTCAAACAATATATGAATCACTACGAGCTCTTGAAATAAGCGTTTTCTATGGGAAAACCGTAACAAATAACAAATGTTTATAAGAAAGTTCGTCACAATACACATAGATTTCATGCGTTAAGTTTTATTTTCATCTGGAAATTCATTTGCCTTTTAAATCATAGGCGTTTTAAAAAGCTTGGAGTTTAAGGAAATGATTTGCGATATGAAAGTGTTGTTTCTGCTGACGTATAATTAATAGGTGTGGATCAGCTTCATCGCCTTTGTATTTGTATCCTGAAGCCCAGCAGTGAACTCATAAGTTCTTGACTTCTCGTCTTCGTAGTACTGAAACACTAGAAGACTTAAATTCTGTCTGCAAGCACTTTGACCAGACCTCCTATCAACTTGGGCGATCAAACTGTATTTTGATCAGTAGGTCTGGAAATATAGTTGTGATTTCTTAATTGTGTGTTTTTATTTTGATGATTACTTTATGACAGTAAGTATTCTGTGTTCGTGACCTCTTATGACATTTTGTGCCTGGTTTGGCAGTCACATCGAGTAATGCCGCCGACGGTTAGTTCTTTAACGGCCCTGCTCACCAGCGATATATATACATCTGCCAGCGATGTCGCCTACAGTCGGTCTTTCTCATCGACACTCCCAGACAGGAGCGATTAAGCAAGGAATTTCGACCAGTATTCTGAATGGCGCTGTTTCTGGAACCTCTGTTGTAGAATATGAACTACTGTGTTTAGCACTACTGGCAGTTGATCTGCAAATGACGAGTAATATTCGTGGAAAAAGCATGAGCTGACATTTTTTAAAACTATTTTGGAGTGCAGTTTTTTCGAACTGTAAGGTATTCATTACTGAAAGCATGACTGTCTTTTGTTAGTTCATTATTTGCCTTAAAAATTTCCTTACTTTATTGATCTGTTTTCCCTTCTCATTTTTTATAATGTTGCAACTGTAGATTGTAAACCGTCTGTAATTACCTCGTTGTTGACGGGACTTAAAACACAAACATTAATGTCCGTTCTTTCTTTAATAATACATACATTTTGATCCTCTGCTGATTTCACGTACAGATAATTTTAAAACTAGACCAGCCACACCTAAAGTAATTATACATAATGGACTGACCAATTCACACAATATAAGAGCCACAGCAAAAGTAATTACACGTAATTGATTGACCAATTAATATAGTACAACAGGTGTTAACCTACAGTTACTAAAACTAATGAAATATAAAAATGAATGAAACGTCCACTAATTCGCTGTAGCTGTATAAATACAGCTACAGCGGACTATTGGACTTTTCATTCAGTTTTATATTTCAATGGTTTTAACACCTATATGTAAACACGAGTTAGGTTATATGCCAATCAGTTATAAAGGATTTTGCTTACAGCTTTACTATTAAGTTTGAAATATAATTTTACCCAGTAATCGCTATTTTCGTTTACAGTCATTCTGCATGATATTCTGATTTTATTTGTAGCTCGGCATTTAGCAGCACTTCAATCTACCTACACAGGATAAATTTTAGTACAACCGATTTCAAAGTAGGTAATCTATGTCTACGTTGCAGAATAATCTATGTTTTTCCCTAACACCAAGTGCATTGGTGAACATACCGGTGTTTCCAATCTGTATTTCGCAAATTCATCTTGATGTCCTCAGCTCCCTTTTCATTTATTAGTCTTATTGTTTAACTGCTAGTATTTATTCAATAAATATGCAATATCGATGCGTCTATAAAAACGTTATCAATAGAAAGTGCTGGTGGTTCCTACGACTCTTGTTGTAAATTGTGTGTTGAAGAGAGAGATTACATGAAATGGCACAGGAGATACCTGCAGCTCTAGAATATGTCTCTCCTTAGAATATTGAAGTTTAAACTTATTATTACTTCATTTTGTTTAGAAGTTCAAAAGTTCAATCATATCTCAACTTGTTTAATGTGTAACACTAAATCGCCAGCTACAGCCCAGAATATTGTGACTGTTAAATTAATTTACAATGAATATCTGCTTCTACAACACAGTCCTCAAAATAATGATCACTGCAAAATCACAGAGGATCAATGCTTTAATGTTTTATTTCTTAAAATAAGTGATAACTCCTCTTTCGACTTCGCTTTTCCTCCGTGACGGACAATAAATTCTGAGATAAAAACAGTGTGACCATACCAAACAAATGTTGAGCTGTTCTTTATGCGTCTGTAATTTACTTTATTCCTCAAAACGAGATGTGGAAGTCGTCAGTCACTAGATAAATTGAGTGACATTCTAACTCTAGTTACTGCCTCTGTCAGCATCTCTAAACTGAATTATTTCAAAAAGATCATTAGTGTTATCACCATTTCATAAGTCTGTAGTTCTGACTACTTAAGTTAGCAATGAACACATTTTTCCATTCTGTTTAAGTAGTAGCATTAAGATGTGAGACAATGCGGTGGAGGTTACAGTTTCTGACACGAATGTATGAACATCTTCTTCATCACATAGTCCACCCACAATACATACACCATGCATTCATTATACTAAAATTGAGACATACACATCACATATACTTAAATATCTCCTGTGAATGATTTGTCTGAGTTGTAGGCGGTTCCCACAACAAACTGATTCATAGTTTACTTCGAAACAGGTACAAGAACAGTAATTATGTAACCACTACCACAATAGTGTAGAATCTACACAGTATTATTATTATATTTATTATTAGCAGTAGCAGTGACCAAACATAAAGTATTGGCAGCCTGAAGTCTTCTGATTTCTGACAATTCAGAAGAAAGGAGTTTGTCAATGGACTGATTTACAAACTAAGTACGTTGCATACGTTGTAACTTGCTTAGTTTTAAATGGGAGTGCATGGTGCGGGTGAACCAAGTGTCGCTAGGGATAGGAGTGGTGTAGAAGAACCATGTTTCCTAACAAATGTCTACCCTAAATGTGGGTAGTTAGTTTTCTTTACTGGAAAGTTGTTTTAGGTAATACTATGATTTGTGAATTGCACCATCATTCTATTAAAAAAAAAAGATTGTTAGGAGTAAGCAGTACCAATGATTTGATTTTTGTGAAATAATGTACATATTTATTACAACAGTCACTTGTTACTAATATTTAAATAGCAAAATGCGTTTCGGCAACATGGTGCCATCAATAGGGGCATATGCAATTACTTTTACATTCTAATTAATATGAAATGTGGTTAGATTTCTTTGCTGTATGTGCCAATGAGGTTATGTGACGAAAAGACGCCTGTTTAGGAAGATAAATATGTTATAGCGTGTATTTTACGTGAAAAGCATGATTAGTCATTTTCACAAATTGCGAAGTTGTGATGTAATTGTTATTGCGCTCTGTGTGCTTCATAACAAAATTACCAACAAAAATTTAAGTAAATGCACTAACAAAATGACTAATCACGCTTGTCACATATCTAAGCTGTATAACATGTTTATCTTCCTGAACAGGCATCTTTTTTTTACACATAACCTCACTGGTACACACAGAAAGGGAAGCTAATCTCACTTTGTATTAGTTGTAATGTAAAAAAAACTGTAAATTGTAACGTATATGTAACAAATTTACAGCAGCAACAGCGGCTAATGTAACGTGCGTAGCAGTGTGTGCGTGTGTATGAGTGACAATTTTGCTATCATTTAAGCCCTCAGCAGATCGTTACATGAAAAACTTAAAACTAACATTTGGATAAGCTATCTCACTGCGTATTTGAACAAGAATTTTCAAACGCTACAGGACCTGCCTTTTGCAACTGAATTTACTGGACTAGCGTATATGACATGTGGTGTGTCACTGTCTCTGTTTTGGCCCCAAGTTTTGCACTCACCTCTTTAGGTGACTGCCTTTTTCCATGTGGTTTACAGCAATGCACAGCAGCATGCAGTAGCAGCGGCTAAAGCTTATTGATACTAATAATGAATTCAATAAAAAGGAGTTTGCTTGGGTCCTGTTAACTATGAAATACCTTTTAAGAAAGGACTTCATTAATTAAGTCTATTTAAAACTTGAGAATCATCATGAACAAATATTTATAACGACAATGACAAATGACATATTTGTCAGTAATGGCTGAGTGCCAGATTAACAAATTATTTTAACTTCAAAATTGTATTAATATTTAGCAACCACAGCATATTATTTAGATGTGGAGAATAATTATTATTATTTGGAGGATAAGGAGGCTTCTTTCACTGACAAGCAAAACATTGGATTATTGTAAACTCGGACTAACAGTCACGAGCCTGACCGTGCAATTGCTCTTGCCCTATGCTTCGAATTGTACCTCGATATCCTTCTTCAAGCGTAATTAAGCCGTCTAGATATCTCCTGGCTATATAAATGACATTAGGCCTGGAGTGTGGTAATATCTGCCATCACTGACGTGAGGGCAGCGTGGCACGCCTTCTGACTGTGAGCTTTCGACCGACACTACTACTTCCATTCTCGCAGACAGACCTCGTCTCACAACAATGCTTAGAATCGCGCTCCCATGTTTCGCCCTCAGATTGTTACTATCGATATCTGAGTGCTTACACAATGCAAATAATAGCGTTAAGTAAAACGTATTGTTCTATGTAATAGAGAGTTCTGACACACTCCTTACAAAATGCACCTGATAATGGCAGTGTGATGCTGAAACACTTAGTGTTAATAAAATATCAGTAACAGGTGACTGTTGTAGGTATATGTTATTTCATAAAAATTTTACAATACATTCATAGCACTCAAATAACAGCAAAGTAACATGGGTAAATTCACGTATTAATTGTATCATTGACTCATTAGTTCGTGGCTTAATAAAACATCTAAAATACTAAAATGATTTAACTTTCCTCATTTTAAAAATGGAAGTGTTCAAAGAAAATTGTTTTTCATTCTAAAGTTTAGTTAAGCACTTTGTTGTTGTGGTCTTCAGTTCTGAGACTGGTTTGATGCAGCTCTCCATGCTACTGTATTCTGTGCAAGCTGCTTCATCTCCCAGTACCTACTGCAGCCTACATCCTTCTGAATCTGCTTAGTGTATTCATCTCTTGGTCTCCCTCTACGGTTTTTACCCTCCACGCTGCCCTCCAATACTAAATTGGTGATCCCTCGATGTGTCAGAACACGTCCTACCTACAGAATTACAATGTCATCGGCCAACCTTAAAGTTTTTATTTCTTCTCCATGAATTTTAGGACCTACTCCGAACTTTTCTTTTGTTTCCTTTACTGCTTGCTCAATATATAGATTGAATAACATCGGGGAGAGACTAAAACCCTGTCTCACTCCCTTCCCAACCACTGCTTCCCTTTCATGCCCCTCGACTCTTATAACTGCCATCTGGTTTCTGTACAAATTGTAAATAGCCTTTCGCTCCCTGTATTTTACCCCTGCCACCCTCAGAATATGAAAGAGAGTATTCCAGTCAACACTGTCAAAAGCTTTCTCTAAGTCTACAAATGCTAGAAATATAGGTTTGCCTTTCCTTAATCTAGCTTCTAAAATAAGTCGTAGGGTCAGTATTTCCTCACGTGTTCCAACATTTCTACGGAATCCAAACTGATCTGTCCCGTGGTCGGCTTCCATTAGTTTCTCCATTCGTCTGTAAAGAATTCGCGTTAGTCTTTTGCAGCCGTGATTTATTAAACTGATAGTTCGGTAAATTTCACATCTGTCAACACCTGCTTTCTTTGGGATTATAATTATTATATTCTTCTTGAAGTCTGAGGGTATTTCGCTTGTCTCATACATCTTGCTCACTAGATGGTAGAGTTTTGTCAGGACTGGCTCTTCCAAGACTGTCAGTAGTTCTAATGGAATGTTGTCTACTCCGGGGGGCCTTGTTTCGACTCAGGTCTTTCAGTGCCAGTTAAGCACTAATATTGTACACTCCTGGAAATGGAAAAAAGAACACATTGACACCGGTGTGTCAGACCTACCATACTTGTTCCGGACACTGCGAGAGGGCTGTACAAGCAATGATCACACGCACAGCACAGCGGACACACCTGGAACCGCGGTGTTGGCCGTCGAATGGCGCTAGCTGCGCAGCATTTGTGCACCGCCGCCGTCAGTGTCAGCCAGTTTGCCGTGGCATACGGAGCTCCATTGCAGTCTATAACGCTGGTAGCATGCCGCGACAGCGTGGACGTGAACCGTATGTGCAGTTGACGGACTTTGAGCGAGGGTGTATAGTGGATATGCGGGAGGCCGGGTGGACGTACCGCCAAATTGCTCAACACGTGGGGCGTGAGGTCTCCACAGTACATCGATGTTGACGCCAATGGTCGGCGGAAGGTGCACGTGCCCGTCGACCTGGAACCGGACCGCAGCGACGCACGGATGCACGCCAAGATCGTAGGATCCTACGCAGTGCCGTAGGGGCCCGCACCGCCACTTCCCAGCAAATTAGGGACACTGTTGCTCCGGGGGTATCGGCGAGGACCATTCGCAACCGTCTCCATGAAGCTGGGCTACGGTCCCGCACACCGTTACGCCGTCTTCCGCTCACGCCCCAACATCGTGCAGCCCGCCTCCAGTGGTGTCGCGACAGGCGTGAATGGAGGGACGACTGGAGACGTGTCGTCTTCAGTGATGAGAGTCGCTTCTGCCTTGGTGCCAATGATGGTCGTATGCGTGTTTGGCACCGTGCAGGTGAGCGCCATAATCAGGACTGCATACGACCGAGGCACACAGGGCCAACACCCGGCATCATGGTGTGGGGAGCGATCTCCTACACTGGCCGTACACCTCTGGTGATCGTCGAGGGGACACTGAATAGTGCACGGTACATCCAAACCGTCATCGAACCCATCGTTCTACCATTCCTAGACCGGCAAGGGAACTTGCTGTTCCAACAGGACAATGCACGTCCGCATGTATCCCGTGCCACTCAACGTGCTCTAGAAGGTGTAAGTCAACTACCCTGGCCAGCAAGATCTTCGGATCTGTCCCCCATTGAGCATGTTTGGGACTGGATGAAGTGTCGTCTCACGCGGTCTGCACGTCCAGCACGAACGCTGGTCCAACTGAGGCGCCAGGTGGAAATGGCATGGCAAGCCGTTCCACAGGACTACATCCAGCATCTCTACGATCGTCTCCATGGGAGAACAGCAGCCTGCATTGCTGCGAAACGTGGATATACCCTGTACTAGTGCCGACATTGTGCATGCTCTGTTGCCTGTGTCTATGTGCCTGTGGCTCTGTCAGTGTGATCATGTGATGTATCTGACCCCAGGAATGTGTCAATAAAGTTTCCCCTTCCTGGGACAATGAATTCACGGTGTTCTTATTTCAATTTCCAGGAGTGTAGATACGTGGGTGGTGGGCGGGAGGGGTACTATCTGACAATACGTTGCACTCTTGGTTAATGACCACAAAATGGTTGGAAACCACTGTTTTAGATGCTGTATTGGTAATTTCCATTATTTCACACTGAACAATAAAGCTGTTGTATTCAGTTATATTTTTAAGACCTACTGATACACTTTATTTCTTTTTTTTAAATTATGTTCTTCAGAGCCACAAGAATGTCAATGAATAAGTGTGCAGATGTCGTCGTATCTGCCAGTCCAACACGTTGGGTTCAGTGTATTTACCATTTGGAAGATATCATGGAACTAATTTTAAAATACTACCACCATAACATATAGAGACCGAATAATTTGTAGATGTAGCCAACTGTCACGTAACCCATCTTGTTTAGCCTCTACATCTCCTGTAAGTACTATACATTTAATTTGTGATTTGATTCTTTTTTCCAAGCCATTGTATACACCATTCAGGACGAGTGTTCCGTCGTAGCCTTGGGTGCCGCATTTACTCATATCTAATCCCTTTTGTTCTAGAGAGTCAATCGTTTTATGCTTTAGCTATAACGCAGACTGATCTTTGACTTGGGAAAAGGAGATAAAGGATCTGTACAACTTCATCAGTGAAGCATTTCCAGAAAGATCTTTTAATTGAAATACTTGGCCGACTGATCGATTTTACTAAATATCCGTATTTCCCCTCTTTTTAATGTTTCCGTGTTTTCATTTCTTTCCATCTTGATCTCAGGATACTCGGGAAATTGCGTCGTTTGCGCCAGTCCAGATACAGGCCTGCAGCTTTGGCAGTTGTTCATACGCTCTGTTGAAGTGGTTTCCACCAGACAAATTAAGCGATTACCATACGTTATGCCTACTTCAGCGGTTCCTTGTCTCGCACCCATCCGACTAACTGAAATTATGATCGAGCACTTACCACGTTACAGCCACATCGGAGCAGAAAGTCTCACTTGCATCATACCTATGACTTCGTCACACACTTCTCCAATGTTTCTGCCTGACTCTGGAAAAGCGACCTCGTGGTCAAAGAGCAGGTTAACACTCTGTGACATTTAACAATAAACTGAAGAGCTTCCGTTTCTTATAGTCATAACGTTTCACTAAAAAATAAACGTGTAAGGCCAGTTTCTCTCTGTCAAACGGTAAATCAAATTCGCTCTACAATTCGCAGTTATTCTTCTTTCTGTTTTTCGTTTCTCAGTCAGTGGCCAATTCACGAAATACACTCCTGGAAATTGAAATAAGAACACCGTGTATTCATTGTCCCAGGAAGGGGAAACTTTATTGACACATTCCTGGGGTCAGATACATCACATGATTACACTGACAGAACCGCAGGCACATAGACACAGGCAACAGAGCATGCACAATGTCGGCACTAGTACAATGTATATCCACCTTTCGCAGCAATGCAGGCTGCTATTCTCCCATGGAGACGATAGTAGAGATGCTGGATGTAGTCCTGTGGAACGGCTTGCCATGCCATTTCCACCTGGCGCCTCAGTTGGACCAGCGTTCGTGCTGGACATGCAGACCACGTGAGACGACACTTCATCCAGTCCCAAACATGCTCAATGGGGGACAGATCCGGAGATCTTGCTGGCCAGGGTAGTTGACTTACACCTTCTAGAGCACGTTGGGTGGCACGGGATACATGCGGACGTGCATTGTCCTGTTGGAACAGCAAGTTCCCTTGCCGGTCTAGGAATGGTAGAACGATGGGTTCGATGACGGTTTGGATGTACCGTGCACTATTCAGTGTCCCCTCGACGATCACCAGAGGTGTACGGCCAGTGTAGGAGATCGCTCCCCACACCATGATGCCGGGTGTTGGCCCTGTGTGCCTCGGTCGTATGCAGTGCTGATTGTGGCGCTCACCTGCACGGCGCCAAACATGCATACGACCATCATTGTCACCAAGGCAGAAGCTTCTCTCATCGCTGAAGACGACACGTCTCCATTCGTCCCTCCATTCACGCCTGTCGCGACACCACAGGAGGCGGGCTGCACGATGTTGGGGCGCGAGCGGAAGACGGCGTAACGGTGTGCGGGACCGTAGCCCAGCTTCATGGAGACGGTTGCGAATGGTCCTCGCCGATACCCCAGGAGCAACAGTGTCCCTAACTTGCTGGGAAGTGGCGGTGCGGTCCCCTACGGCACTGTGTAGGATCCCACGGTCTTGGCGTGCATCCATGCGTCGCTGTGGTCCGGTCCCAGGTCGACGGGCACGTGCACCTTCCGCCGACCACTGGCGACAACATCGATGTACTGTGGAGACCTCACGCCCCACGTGTTG
This sequence comes from Schistocerca gregaria, assembly GCF_023897955.1. NCBI lineage: Eukaryota > Metazoa > Arthropoda > Insecta > Orthoptera > Acrididae > Schistocerca > Schistocerca gregaria. The sequence goes on along the minus strand of NC_064923.1, from coordinate 600,648,804 downwards.
AGCAATTCGGCGGTACGTCCACCCGGACTCCCGCTTGCCCACTATACGCCCTCGCTCAAAGTCCGTCAACTGCACATACGGTTCACGTCCACGCTGTCGCGGCATGCTACCAGTGTTAAAGACTGCGATGGAGCTCCGTATGCCACGGCAAACTGGCTGACACTGACGGCGGCGGTGCACAAATGCTGCGCAGCTAGCGCCATTCGACGGCCAACACCGCGGTTCCAGGTGTGTCCGCTGTGCCTTGCGTGTGATCATTGCTTGTACAGCCCTCTCGCAGTGTCCGGAGCAAGTATGGTGGGTCTGACACACCGGTGTCAGTGTCTTCTTTTTTCCATTTCCAGGAGTGTATATGTAGTAGCAAGTACAGGGCGTCCATAAAAGAATGTCCCAGTCACAAATATTAATAGTATGAATTTTAAGCGTTTTAGCCCGCATCTCGTTGTCGTGCGGTAGCGTTCTCGCTTCCCACGCCCGGGTTCCCGGGTACGATTCAGGGCGGGGTCAGGGATTTTCTCTGCCTCGTGATGGCTGGGTGTTGCGTGATGTCCTTAGGTTAGTTAGGTTTAAGTAGTTCTAAGTTCTAGGGGACTAATGACCATAGATGTTAAGTCCCATAGTGCTTAGAGCCATTTTTTATGCGTTTTAGAGCGTTGGTAAACGTCACAATTGAAGAGTAACCCAAGCAGTTTTAGATACAAGCATGTGCGACTACTGTTTTGTTTTTCCCACGGCCACGTGTGCAAAATGGCGACTCATGGGAGTAAAGCGTTTTATGTTCTACAGTTTGGTAAGTGCTAATCTCTAATTTCAGTTCCAAGTACGTTTCTTTTAAATTTTAATTGTGATCCCCTACGTGGCAAAACCATCCGCAGATTCTATAGTCACTTCGAAACGATCGGATATGTACATTAAGGGAAAAGAACGGGACGCCGAAAAGTGTCTATAGAAGATGCTGAGTGTATCAGTGCATCTTAGTTTCGAAGTCCTAACTAGTCTGTTTAGATAACAACTCTTGAACTTCAGGTGGTAAGTACAACAGCGTGCAAGGTTTTAAGAAAACGTTTACACATGGGGTCACACTAGTTATAGTTGGTACATGCCTTACAACTAGATGAGTGTGATCTACGACGTTGTAACATCGCAAGTGAAGTGTTGCAGCGGAAAGATGACTTTCATGGCCGTATAGCGATCAGTGATGAGGCACCTTTTGTGGTGTAGGAAGGTAAATACCCATAACGTTCGTATCTGAGGGTCAGAACATGGTCATTAACTTATACGTTACTTCAGAGATTCGCCAAATTAAACGTTTTCTGCCTTGTGTTCCGACGTCAACTACGTGGACCATTTTTCCCCCCTGAAACTACCGTAACAGAGGTAGATTACTTACATATGTTGCAAAACGGCTCTTTCTCCAATTATAAGGTGAAGCTGAAAACTTTATTTGGCAACAAAATGGAACCGCTCCCACTGACATCTGTTTGTACAAGACTGGTTGAACATCGAAGTCCCTGACCACTAAACTGGCCGAAATGGTGAATGCGCCAGGACTCTTTTGCCGTGGCCTCCACGTTTACCTGACCTGGCCCTATGGGATTTTTCCTTCGGGGCTCTATAAAAGGTCGTGTCTACGTTCCGCCGCTACCTAACGATTTGACAGAAATGAGACACAGAACTGAAGACCCTATAGCTCCCATTACTCCAGATTTGTTAACCAAATGGTGGGAAACATTGGATTTTAGTTTGGATGCGTGCCGTATAACCGATAGTGGACATACTGAATATTTCTAAGAAAATTTAGTTTACCTTCACTTTGATGTGTGATATGTTGTAAGTAGCCTTCATTAAAATTTAATAATATGCTATTTAAAATGGGATATTCTTTTATAGACGCGCTGTATTGTGTTGTCTGTCGGATACACAGCACCTCTCTTGTTAGTCCGCCACTGGAATTTCTTGTGCATCTCCGTCAAGCTCTCGCGCTTACAAAACGTTCCCTTGACGAGGCGTGTCACTCTTTGTTGGATCTTAACCCCCTCCTATTAACCAACCTTCGTAAGGGTCCCAGATGAATAATCAAACCCAAGAATCGGCCGAGTAATGTGAATCTCAACCTAGCATTGTTTTTCCTACAATTAATTTTATGCCGTCCCACCACTTTCAGCTGCTCCAGACGGCTACTTGTAGATATTCTACGGTCGTTACAGATTCCAATGATTTATCGCCAACACCGTAGTCGAAACGTAATGGATCTCTTCGAGTCTTTATGCGCAAGACGTTAAATCTATTGACGGTCAGAGTCAACTCCCAGTCCCTGCATCGATTATTGTCAATCCTTCGCAAGGTTGCCTACATTTCTCTGTCGTCTTTTGTCGTTACAATCTTCGTATAGGAACAGCATCGTCTGTAAACAGCCTCATGAATCTGCCAAAATGACCACTAGATCATTGACAATGGATACAAGTACAGATATTTTTATTGGTGGGCTTAACAACATTACATCAGTAGTTACGTCATTTGCAGACTAATAATTACAGCTATTACAAGTCTTATGTTTTTAGGTTGGTTAGTACCTCCAAGTACGTGTGGCAAGGGCAAGCCATTAATGTTTATTTTCCCCTGGGCACCACCTCAGGTGTTGGAGTGTGGACGCATGGCCTTACGAACGTAATGTACATATTCGATATCGATAGGCGTAGTCAACTCAGTGGTGCAGTTGCGACCATGCAGAAAAACGTCAGGTGGTAGGACTGTCACGTGTTTGTGGGAGGACATGTTCGACGTAGACAAATAAAAAAAAGACAATCAACACGCTGATGTGTTGAATAAATAATGCAACACATTTTTTCTCGTTTAGTTTCGGTTGAAAAACTGCGGAATTTGTTGTGGGCATCTAACCCTATAGCTTCATGAAATTCCGAGAGGTAGCTGGCGCTATACAGGGCCTTCAGAATGGCGTCTGTGAGCTGTCATTGAGTTCCTTTTGGCGGTAACGCAGAGCATCGCAGATAGTCATAGGCGCTTACAGAGTGTCTTCAGAGACCTGGCAGTGGACAAAAGTATGGTGAGTCCTTGGACGAGGCGTCCGTATCGTAGAAGCAAGGTTCGTGCAGACCTGTCCGATATCCCGCGTGCCGGCCGGCCGCAAACAGTTGTGGTTCCTGCAGTGTTGGAACGTGCGGACACTCTCATTCCAGGTGATCGGCGGACCACAGCCAAATATCTCGCTCCACAAGTGGACGTCTCTGTTGCTAGCGCTGACACACTCGTTCACCAGGTGCGGTACTCAAAGGGTCCCCTGCCGCCTAACAGAAGAAGATAAAGTGTAACGAAGGATAATCTGTGCAGGGTTCAAATGGTTCAAATGGCTCTGAGCACTATGGGACTTAACATCTGAGATCATCAATCCACTAGAAATTGTAACTACCCAAACCTAACTAACCTAAGGACATCACACACATCCATGCCCGAGGCAGGATTCGAACGTGCGACCGTAGCGTGGGTCATAGGGAGATTACTGCTGTGGCAAGACGTTCAGTCCGACATCGACCACTAGAGTGGTGCCATGTGGCCATACAGGCCCTGCCAGTAAGATGGCATCAGGAAGTCCCATTGAACAGAGATTATTCTGAAAAATAGAGTTTTACAGTCAAAAGCGTGAATAATAATACCGTGTATTGGAATCCTGAATAAAACCATCCTGATTTAAAAAAAGTATTGCATTACTTACTGAACGCACATGGTATTAAGGTACCGCATATACAAATATCTGCACTTATACCCGTTACAGCCCGTATGTTGTAACCAGTAATGGCCCTATGACGTTCCCTTGCGGTACTCCAGAAAGCTTAGAAACACTTTGGCTCCGAGCGTGCTGACATATTTCGTAATACGACCCTAGCTTAAGCTGCCACACGCGATAAAGAGTAAACAAAGCGACATAAGCAGAGTAATAATTGATTTTTTGTGAACGTTTATGCATGATTTCTCACTATTATGCCCTTATCAACTTGGTAATCGTAGTTGGGATCCTCTATTAGCTATCTTCAATAGACGCATCAGTGGGTTCAAAGGAACTGAGTAGTGAGTATTTGGTTCTGTGTTTTACACACACACGAGTCGTTGGTCAGAGAAGTTTTGGAGGCATCATTCGGCCGAGGTTGGCAGTAACTGTAACTATGAATATCTCTGGGCGGTAATGGAAGAGGTAGAGAACGACTGCGATTGCGAGAGAGCAAGATGGCCTATTCGTTTACTGACAGCGTAAGAAGGTGCATGCGTGGGCGTGTGACCCGTGTAGGTGTACTTATCTCGTGCATTAGAAACTGGTACTTTTTGTGTGGATATCTCTGGGTGTCATATAATCCTTTCAACAGGATTTACTGTTGTCTCATGTAATGCAGAATGTGTTTCGCTTATTATCTGGGTAGGTATCTTTGACTGAATTATTCAATTTCGTGATACGCTCTTTTGTAATGAGCCTCCTGGGTCGTCAGTCAGTTAGTATGCTACGGGCCAAAGATGTTTTCCCTCTAAAAATGTTACAAAAAGTCTTGCTTACTATTTTGATAGAGATTACCTGATTTTATTGTTCAGTTTTGCGATACATTCTTTCTGTGATGAACGTGGTCGTAGATCAGTTAGATTCCCTACAGGTCGAGTAGGTGCTCTCATAGGGTCTCCTTTTACACTTTAAATGCTACAGAAGCATTTTGATTGCTACTTTACTCGTTTGATCAATCTCATAACTATAGTCCAGATAACTATGCCACATACCGAATAACTGCTTTCGTAATGTTTTCTTTTCTCTTTAATAATAGAGTCTGCTTGTGTTCTCTCAATGGCACAGAATAAATTACGCCTGCCATTGTAATACAAATTATGGAAACTATTTGTTAATTTCAGTGTGCATCCCTTGTTTGAGAATTTAAATAAGAGTCTGGGGATGGTGCCATGGCTGAAGCCATTTTAAATTCAAGTTCACCCTTGGGCTGCCATGGCTCACACTGATACAGGGTAGCTATTGTGTAAGCGGTATCTTTGTTCCTATTCCTTTATTTCTATAACAAGTCATTTTTCCGAACTGCATTGTGTAATTAAGACTCTCACCAGACTGTTATGCGTCAAGCTTCCCTTGCGCGTCTTGAGCGGGAGTTTTCCCTTACCATTAGTGTATTGTGTTCTCCTATGTTCACTCTCTTTCTCTCAACCCTGAGATTGTTTTGAGCAGTGCGCCACTCCCCTCATTTATATACCTTCGTCCTCATTTCCGCGAATGTAGTGCATCCCACATCATTCATATAACATGTATGACATCCTTGGTTGTTCCCGCGATTCCTTCCCTAAATAGCTCCTTCTACTATTGTTCCAGTGATGTTACTGTGCCTTAAAATGTGTCCTACAAGGTTGTCTCTTCTTCTTGGATGTGCATCCACAGAGGTCTGGTTTCCTATACTCTTCTCAGCACCTTTACAGTGGCAACTTTCTCTCTTCAACTGATCTTCATCACCCTTCAGTATTACTAAATGTCCAGGGCTTCTGTCCATCTTCTTTCTCGTTGTACTAGTGTCAAAGTCTCACACCCGTATAGGTCCACATCCAAACAAATAGTTTTATAGTCCGTTTCCTTATATCAAATGGTTCAAATGGCTCTGAGCACTATGGGACTTAACTGCTGAGGTTATCAGACCCCTAGAGGTTAGAACTACTTAAACCTAACTAACCTAAGTACACCACACACATCAATGCCCGAGGTAGGATTCGAACCTGCGACCGTCCGCAGCTCGTTGTCGTGCGGTAGCGTTCTCGCTCCACACGCCCGGGTTCGATTCCCGGCGAAGTCAGGGATTTTCTCTGCCTCGTGATGACTGGGTGTTGTGTGCTGTCCTTAGGTTAGTTAGGTTTAAGTAGTTCTACGTTCTAGGGGACTGATGACCATAGATATTATGTCCCATAGTGCTCAGAGCCATTTGAACCGAACCTGCGACCATAGCGGTCACGCAGTTCCAGACTATAGGGCCTAGAACCGTTCGGCCACTTTCTTATATCCAGACTGATGCTCCTCCTGGTGAATAAGTTCTTTCTTAAATTAAACGCAATATTGTCCTGTTGTATTCTGCCCACAATTTCTTTCTGGTCTCTACCATCCCTTGTAATCCTTTTTCCCAAATAGATGAATTCCTCTGTCAATTCTATTTCCGGTCACCCAATTCTTGTTCTTGAAGTTTCATATCTTCTTCAGTACTGCACACTATTACTTTAGTCTTCTCATTTTTTCCCCAAACTATACTGATTACAGAAAATTCTTTCCATTGTGCTGGATACCTTCTATGCCTGACATCTTTTCTACTTCGAGGTGGTACGTTAGCTTCCTATACAAAAGATCTATTAAAACCTCAAATTCCTTAATTCCTACCACACTGTCCCGAAACGCAACGCTGATCTCTGATTCTGCTACATTACAGTTCGGAAGTGCCTCTTCAGCCAACCTATTTGATCTGTCCTACTTATGAGCAAGGACACAGTATGTGTATGCATGCCATTAGCTTCTGTTATCATTGCTTGAACCAGTAATTCCCCTAATGATTCCTTTGTCAAGTTATTATTTAAATGAGTTGCTAAGTAGCTTGTGTATCATCACGCCCTGTCAGTATTTCTCCATCTCTCTTTATATATAAAATAACACAGGCTACGTGCGTAAATGAGTCTCCATGTCCCGTTTTATTATTATAATTATGCAAACTACTCAGGCTGCTTCTACCTTCGTATTGTTGATTTCATTCCGTTAAGAACAACGTGTTTAGTTCTGTCTGGTAGGATATTCTGAAGCCAGTCACAAATCTTGTCCGATCTCCGGTAAGGTCGTATTTTGTTGTCTAAAAGACAGTGCGGTAGTGTATCGGGCACCTTTCGGAAGTCAAGAAACACGCTATTCACCTGCACGCCTTAGCCTACGGCGCTCTCGATCTCGTGGACGCACATAGCAAGCTGAGAATCGCAGTCAGCTGCAACCTCATCACCTCATGGCAGACGTGGCGGCTGCTCTTAGCTTACTGTAGATCCCTGAAGCTACATGGTAAACGACTCCCTTGAAACTCTTCACCACTTGCAGTTTCCTTCCGCAACGCTTCTTCTGCTTGCAGGTGCTTACGTTACTCTAACTAGAGAGAGTGTTCTGATGCTCTGACAGAAGGGTCTTCTCTCAGTGACGGGTGACGTAATCCCCCCAACCCCCTCCGCCCACTCATCCCGACTCCACAGTTGGTCGAAGTTATAGCGGACTCGAGCAAGTGGAATCTTTCCGGGTCTCGGGAGTGCTGAGAGGTTTACCGGCAGTGGAAGATCCGTCCCGGCCACGCTGTTTGCAGTGCCGAAGCTCCCGTCTTACCGCAAGTAGAGCTCTCTTAGAAAATGCGCCTTCAGAGCCCTCTGCTAATCCCAGCCAACAGCAGGCGCAGACAGACTCACAGGCGGACGTAATCTTCTTAACGCGGTGGTGTATTTCGGGAGCTGCGTCTCCAGTCTCTCAAACTCTAAGAGAAAACGCTTTTATACTCTTAGTTGGTCCGTCACTGTAGCAGTACACATTTTCTGTTAGCAAAGAAAGCGGCAGAAGTTTGTTCATGATCACTGAGGGAAGGAAGTCGACCAAACAAAAGAATGGGTTTTATAAAATACCAAGGAAGATCTGTATTCTCTCATTTTCGATAAGTTTTCGTTTTGTAAAATAGCATAAGCTTCAAAGTAAGTAGGCTGAAAGTTTCCGTACATGGGAAAAACCTGCTTTCGAGGCTTAAAGATACAAAGTACGTACATGACCCAAGTACCTACGTTACTGCACCAGTGTGCTGTCCCAGATTTAACTCATTCTACTCTGCTGACGTGTGAACACTAGGGCGCAGCACACGAAGCACGTAAGTTGATCGGACATTTATTAGTTACCCCCCTTAGAAGACGCCACTGGCCGCCCTGGAGCACTGTATATGGCCTGGAACTGATACCAGCCGAGCATACGAACATCCACCGCTCATGAAGGCCATGACAGTGTAGTGATGTCCATGTACCGGTCTCTTGTACGGAGGGAGCGCAGTGATAGGCTCTAATTGGCAGAAAGCAACTACCGTATTTTGACGTGCCCATATTAAATGAAATACTAACAGTTACACATGTTCGAAGGGCGTTCAATAAGTAACGCAAAACATTTTTTCTGAGCGCAGATTGGTTTTGGTCAGGATTCCAATACACTATAATATTCCCCACACCTTTGGCTACAAAACCTTATTTTTCAACGTAACTTCCGTTCAGTGCAACAACGTTGCGTCGCCTTAATGAGAGGGCCTCCATGCGCGCATGGTACCGCCCTACTGGTTGTCGTCTGAGCCAACGTCTTGCTGCACCAATAACCTCCCCATCTTTCATGAACTGCTTCCCGTGCAGTCCGCCTTCATTGAACCAAACAGATGGAAGTCGAGAGCTGTGAGATACGGGCTGTAGGGTAGATGAGGAGGAAGAAGAGTCTAACGAAGTTTTGTGGGCTCCTCTCATATGCGCAGTGTTTTGTGATGCCTTGCCTTGCTGTAGAGAAGCAGAAGATAGTTTGCGTTTTTATGACTACGAACTCTCTCAGGTCGTTTCTTCAATTTCCCATACACCTCAGAGTTGGTCTTTGCTTCATGACTAAGCCCATCACTTTCCCAGAAGGTCGTCACCATGACTTTACCCGCTGAGGATCCGGCTTTGAACTTTTTCTTCAGAGGAGAGGTGATGTAGTACCTTGTCGTAGTTTGCTGCTTTGTTATCCGTTCGATGGGATGAACCCTTGTTTCATCACTTGTGACAATGTTTGTCAAGAAATTGTCAAGCAACTCTGCACAGATGGTCTTCGTTGATTTCAGTGGTCTTCTGTTAGGTGGCGAATATTTCGGCAAGCATACACCTACGAGCACCGCACCGTTGGACGAGTGCGCCAGAACTGCCAACAAAGACGTCTAGTTGTGCAGCGAAGTATTTGACTGTGATTCGTCGATCATCTAGAATGAGAGGGTCCGCACGTTCCCATATTGCAGGGGTCACAGCTGGTGCGCTGCCGGACGACACGTGGGAGATAAGACAGGTTTGCACAAGCTTGTTGCGATCATGACAGACGCTTCGCCAAACGACTCACCGTACGTTTGTGCACTGCCAGGGCTCCGTAGACGCTCTACAAACCCCTGCGAATGTCTGCAGTGCACTGGTATTCTACAACATGAAACTCAACGATAGCTCTCTGCGTAGAACGCGCTTCCGTTACAGACGTCATTTGTAAGGTGACATCCAGCGCCGCCAGCTGTGGGAACTTCATGCAACTGTAGGGGATGAAGAGGGAATATCAACGATATCTCACAAGAACTTTTCCATTTTTTCAACCGAAATTTTACCAATATTTTTCAATTGTGCGCCATTACTTATTGAACACACCTCGTAATCTACAAACAGACATTTAAATTTTTAAGGTAACCAATTGCGTCGTTCGTTGCCATCAGGTAATGGTTGAAGATTCCACGATATGTCCTACTCGGGACATTCTGTAACAGTGTCGCGAACGGTTTAGCTGGTTGATCCACAATCGCATTTTGGAGATGGAGCATGGCGCCATCTGTAAAGAGAGTGTGCACTTCTGTCATAATTGGTGCATATTCCGTTAATTGTTGTCTATAGTCTGACCGATTGGTCGCGGGACGGGGCTTTCTTTCAACGCAGGACAAGTGCTGACGATGTGGAGGGCAAGCCTCTGTCCGCTCTCGTTCCCATGAGGAGACTAAGTTCAACTGAGACGTGTGCGGTTCCATGGTCGTTTTCGTGGATGGTTTTCTTGATAGAAGCCGGTTTCTTTCTAGGATAACCACATCTTGATGGATAAGGACTTGTGAGTTGCCTTCGTTTAAACTCACGAAGAAGAGCTGCTCTTCGTCGATTGCTAGAGGCCAGATGGATCATTACGGGCAGCCACTCGATGGCTTTGGGCGCCACTAGTAGTTCTCATTGTTCTTTTCAGCTGTGTATCGAACGATTGTGTATTGAATGTGTGTGGGTATGTGAGTGGGGGGTGGGGGGTGGGGGTGTGTGTGCGCTATTGAGCCATACAGGAGCACCATATTCTGCAACAGCATAGACTAGACGGAGGGCTGAAGTGCGCACACATTCAGCAATGGGGCCCCAGCTTGCTCCGCACACGTTATGTAGGATGTTGTGCTCAGTTTGTATCTACATCTACACTTACGTCTACATAGTTACTCCGCAAGCCACCGTACGGTGCGTGGCGGAGAGTACCCTGTACCACTACTTGTCATTTCCTTTCCTGTTCCACTCACAAATAGGGCGAGGGAAAAACAATTATCTGTATGCCTCCATATGAGCCCCTATTTCTCGTACCTTGTCTTCGTGGTCCTTACTCGCTATATATGTTGACGGCAGTAGAATAGTTCAAATGCCGGTTCTCTAAATTTTCTCAATACTGTTTCTCGAAAAAAACATCGCCTACCACTCAGGGATTCCCATTTGAGATCCCAACGCATCTCCGTAATACTTAAGTGTTATTCGAACCTACCGGTAACAAATCTAGCAGCCCGCCTCTGAATTGATCCGATGTCTTCAATCCGACCTGCTGATGATTCCAAACTCTCGAGTAGTACTTAAGAATGGATCGCACAAGCGACCCATATCCGGTCTCCTCTGCAGGTGAACCACTCGTTCCTAAGATTCTCCCAATAGCCGAAGTCGGCCATTCGCCTTCCCTACCACAGCTTTCACATGCTCGTTTCACCTCATATCGCGTTGCAAGGTTACGTCCAGATTAAATGACTTGGCTGTGTCAAATTGAACACTAGAAATACGGTATCCGAACATTACTGGTTTGTTCTTCCTACCCATCCGCATTAACCTACATTACTCCGCGTTTAGGGCTAGCTGCCATTCATCACATCAACTGTAAATTTTGTCTAAATCGTCTTGTGTCTTTCTACAGTCATTCAACTTCGACACCTTACCTTACACGATGGCATCATCAGCAAACAACCGTTGATTGCTTCCACCCTGGCAGCCAAATCATTTATGTATGTGGTCCATTGATAGTGACCGGAACAAATATCTCACGAAATAAGCATCAAACGAAAAAACTGCAAAGAACGAAACTCATCTAGCTTGAAGGGGGGAAACAGATGGCGCTATGGTTGGCGCGCTAGATGGCGCTACCATATGTCAAACGGATATCAACTGCGTTTTTTTAAAAAAGGAACCTCCATTTTTATTGCATATTCGTGTATTACGTAAAGAAATATCAATGTTTTAGTTGGACCACTTATTTAGCTTTGTGTTAGATGGCGCTGTAATAGTCATAAACTCATAAGAACGTGGTATCATTAACATTCCGCCAGTGCGAACGGTATTTATGTCGTGATGCATTACCCGTGTTAAAATGAACCGTCTACCAATTACGGAAAAGGTCGATATCGTGTTGATGTATGGCTATTGTGATCAAACTGCCCAACGGGCGTGTGCTATGTATGCTGCTCGGTACCCTGGACGACATCATCTAAGTGTCCGGACCGTTCGCCGGATAGTTACGTTATTTAAGGAAACAGGAGGTGTTCAGCCACATGTTAAACGTCAAACACGACCTGCAACAAATGATGATGCTCAAGTAGCTGTTTTAGCTGATGTCGCAGCTAATCCGCACATCAGTAGCAGACAAATTGTGCGAGAATCGTGAATCTCAAAAACGTCGGTGTTGAGAATGCTACATCAACATCGACTGCACGCGTACCATATTTCTATGCACCAGGAATCGCATGACGACAGCTTTGAACGTCGTGTACAGTTCTGTCACTGGGCACAAGAGAAATTATAGAACGAAGACAGATTTTTTGCACGCATTCTATTTAGCGACGAAGCGTCATTCACCAACAGCGGAAACGTAAACCGGCGTAATATGCACTACTGGGCAACAGAAAATCTACGATGGCTGTGACAAGTGGAACATCTGCGACCCTGGCGGGTTAATGTATGGTGTTGCATTATGGGAGGAAGGATAATTGGCACCCATTTTATCGATGGCAATCTAAATGGTGCAATGTATGCTGATTTCCTACGTAATGTTCTACCGATGTTACTACAAGATGTTTCACTGCATGACAGAATGGCGATGTACTTCCAACATGATGGATGTCCGGCACGTAGCTCGCGTGCGGTTGAGGCGGTACTGAATGTCAAATTTAATGATGTGACGTCCCCGGATATCCTTCTATGAGGAAAGAAGAACGATATTTGCTATCGTGATCTACCGACAACGCCTGACAACATGCGTCAGCGCATTGTCAATGCATGTGCGAACATTACGGAAGGTGAACTACTCGATGTTGAGAAGAATGTCGTTACACGTATTGCCAAATGCATTGAGGTTGACGGACATCATTTTGAGCATTTATTGCATTAATGTGGTATTTACAGGTAATCACGCTGCAACAGCATGCGTTCTCAGAAATGATAAGTTCACAAAGTTACATGTATCACATTGGAACAACCGAAATGAATTGTTCAAACGTACCTACGTTCTGTATTTTAATTTAAAACACCTATCTGTTACCAACTGTTCGTCTAAAATTGTGAGCCATGTGTTTGTGATTATTACAGCGCCATCTGTCACAAAGCGGAAGAAGTGGTCCAACTCAAACATTCATATTTCTTTACGTACTACACGAAATGTAATAAAAAATGGGGGTTCCTATTTTAAAAAACGCAGTTGATATCTGTTTGACCTATGGCGGCGCCATCTAGCGGGCCAACCATAGTGCCATCAGCTTTCCCCCTTGAAGCTAGACGAGTTTCGTTCTTTGTAGTTTTTTCGTTTGATGCTCATTTCGTGAGATATTTGGACCTCCCTGTATAGAGAACAACAGCGGTCCTATCACACTTCCCAGGGGCATTCCTGACGATACCCTTGCCTCTGATGAACGCTCGCCGTTGCGGAAAACATATTGGGTTCTACACTCCTGGAAATTGAAATAAGAACACCGTGAATTCATTGTCCCAGGAAGGGGAAACTTTATTGACACATTCCTGGGGTCAGATACATCACATGATCACACTGACAGAACCACAGGCACATAGACACAGGCAACAGAGCATGCACAATGTCGGCACTAGTACAGTGTATATCCACCTTTCACAGCAATGCAGGCTGCTATTCTCCCATGGAGACGATCGTAGAGATGCTGGATGTAGTCCTGTGGAACGGCTTGCCATGCCATTTCCACCTGGCGCCTCAGTTGGACCAGCGTTCGTGCTGGACGTGCAGACCGCGTGAGACGACGCTTCATCCAGTCCCAAATATGCTCAATGGGGGACAGATCCGGAGATCTTGCTGGCCAGGGTAGTTGACTTACACGTTCTAGAGGACGTTGGGTGGCACGGGATACATGAGGACGTGCATTGTCCTGTTGGAACAGCAAGTTCCCTTGCCGGTCTAGGAATGGTAGAACGATGGGTTCGATGACGGTTTGGATGTACCGTGCACTATTCAGTGTCCCCTCGACGATCACCAGAGGTGTACGGCCAGTGTAGGAGATCGCTCCCCACAACATGATGCAGGGTGTTGGCCCTGTGTGCCTCTGTCGTATGCATTCCTGATTGTGGCGCTCACCTGCACGGTGCCAAACACGCAAACGACCATCATTGGCACCAAGGCAGAAGCTTCTCTCATCGCTGAAGACGACACGTCTCCATTCGTCCCTCCATTCACTCCTGTCGCGACACCACTGGAGGCGGGCTGCACGATGTTGGGGCGTGAGCGGAAGACGGCCTAACGGTGTGCGGGACCGTAGCCCAGCTTCAAGGAGACGGTTGCGAATGGTCCTCGCCGATACCCCAGGAGCAACAGTGTCCCTAATTTGCTGGGAAGTGGCGGTGCGGTCCCCTACGGCACTGCGTAGGATCCTACGGTCTTGGCGTGCATCCGTGCGTCGCTGCGGTCCAGTCCCAGGTCGACGGGCACGTGCACCTTCCGCCGACCACTGGCGACAACATCGATGTACTGTGGAGACCTCACGCCCCACGTGTTGAGCAATTCGGCGGTACGTCCACCCGGCCTCCCGCATGCCCACTATACGCCCTCGCTCAAAGTCCGTCAACTGCACATACGGTTCACATCCACGCTGTCGCGGCATGCTCCCAGTGTTAAAGACTGCGATGGAGCTCCGTATGCGACGGCAAACTGGCTGACACTGACGGCGGCGGTGCACAAATGCTGCGCAGCTAGGGCCATTCGACGGCCAACCCCGCGGTTCCTGGTGTGTCCGATGTGCCGTACGTGTGATCATTGCTTGTACAGCCCTCTCGCAGTGTCCGGAGCAAGTATGGTGGGTCTGACACACCGGTGTCAATGTGTTCTTTTTTCCATTTCCAGGAGTGTATTACTTAAGCCGGGCGTGATTAGCCGAGCGGTCTCAGGCGTTGCAGTCATGGACTGTGCGGTTGGTCCTGGCGGAGGTTCGAGTCCTCCCTCGGGCATGGGTGTGTGTGTTTGTCCTTAGAATAATTTAGGTTAAGTAGTGTGTAAGCTTAGGGACTGATGACCTTAGCAGTTAAGTCCCATAAGATTTCACACACATTTGAACATCTATTACTTAAGAAATCTTCGATCCGCTCACGTATCTGTGAACTCATTCCATAAGCTCGTACCTTCGTTAACAGCCTGCAGTGGGGCACCAGTGTCAAATGATTTCCGGAAATCTAGAAGTATGAACTCTGCCTTCTGCCCTTCATCCACAGTTCTCAGTATACCATGTGAAAAAAGGTCAAGCTGAGTTTCGCACGAGCGATTCTTTCTAAAACTATGCTGATTCGTGCACATAAACTTCTCTGTCTCAAGAAAGTTTATTATATTCGAACTGAGAATACGTTAAAGAATTCTGCAGGAAACAGAAGTTAGGGATATTGGTTTGTAATTTTGCGTGTCCCTTCTTTTACCCTTCTTATATACTGGAGTAAAAAAAAAAAAATGGCTCTGAGCACTATGAGACGTAACATCTGTGGTCATCAGTCCCCTATAACTTAGAACTACTTAAACCTAACTAACCTAAGGACATCACACACATCCATGCCCGAGGCAGGATTCGAACCTGCGACCGTAGCGGTCACGCGGTTCCAGACTGAAGCGCCTAGAACCGCACGGCCACAGGGCCGGCTACTGGAGTCAACTGCGATTTTTTTTTTTCAGTCGCTTGGGACTTCGCGCTGGGCGAGAGATGCATGATAAATGCAAGATAGGTAAGAGGCCAATGCCGTATATTACTGTTTGTAAAATCGAACTGAGGTTCCATTCGGACCTGGTGATTCATTTGCTTTCAAATCCTTTCGTTTCTTATGTACGCCAGGTATGCTTGTTGGTATGTCGTCCTTACGGGAGTCTTTCCGATGTTTAAATGACGGTACGTTTGTGCGATTTTCCAGTGTGAACGATTCCTTGAACGTGATACTTAAAACTTAAGCTTTCGTTTTGCTACCCTCAACTGCCATGCCAGACTGGTCAACAAGGGACTGAATGGAAGCCTTAGACCCGCTCAGCGATTTTACATACGACGACCATTTCCCGGGTCCTCTGCCAGATCTGTTACGAGGCTTGACGGTGGTAGTTGTGGTAGGCTTCAAGCATAGATCTTTTCAAAGACTCACGAATTTCTACTAACCTCGCTTGTCGTCGTTTATGCAACCTCTTTTGAACCGATACTGCAACAGCCTCTGCTTCCTGAGCATCCACCGACTTTCGATATTAAACCATGGTGGGTCTTTTCCATCCTTTATGCACTTACTAGGCACGTAACTCTCGAGACCACGACTTACAATCTGCTTACACTTTGCTCACGATTCCTCTACATCCGTCTAACTGGATCTGCTTTAGCCTGCTTCTGGGTTACCAGCCCCTTTGTGAATACCCCGGTCCGCTAGTCCGGCACAGCGAGACATACATATGTCGCCCAAAGCGCAGACACAACGGGAGCTGTGTGAATGCTCTACTCAGAGATGCCGATTCACTGTCTATGTGAGATGTTAATAACTGCTTATCTGCTCTTTCTAGCACAAACGCTCTTCTAGCCTTCTTGACTAATTTATTAAGTTTCGTAATCGTAGTTGCTATAATGACATCATGATCGCTAATCCCTGTTTCTATACTGACATTGTCGATAAAGCCCGGCCTGTTTGTAGCTACAAGGTGTAAGGTACTTCCATTGCATGTGGGCTGCCGAATTAGTTGCTCAATACAATTTTGAAAAAACGTGTTCAAAAGTATTTCGAATGACTGTCTGTCTGTACCCCCCGCAATGAATCCATAGACATCCCAGTCTTTATTCGGCAGGTTAAAGGCACCTCCAACCAGTCGGTATTTACGTGCCATTGACCGTAGACTTTCTCTGAACGACACTAGAAATGTCACAGCAAAATCGGATGGCCGGTAAAAACATCCAACAATTAACGTTGTTTCATCTACACCTATAATACGCGGACAGATGACTTCACTGTCACACTCGACTTCGACCTCAATAGAGACAATATTTTTGTCAACTGCAGTGAACACTCCCCCTCCTGTGGCCTATAATCTGTCTTTGCGAGATACGATCCACGGCTCGATAGATATCTCAGAGCTTTCCACTTCGGGTTTCAGCCAGCTCTCGATACCAAGAATAATCTGAACACGAGAACTTATCTCGAGGGCAGTAAATTGGGGAACTTTATTACGAATACTTCGACAGCTTACTGATTAAATTGTGATACTCGAAGTGTCTTTACTCTGCTGCGGTGTTTTCCAGATGCTTCTTGCAGGCAATGTCCTGTCCATTGCAACACCTTGAACTGGGCTGGCCACAGCCTGCCGAAGTTCACGAAGGCCGGGTGTGCAGGGCGCACGCTATCCACAGCTCGGCCTGACTCTGCTTTGCTCACTCCTTCCCGTAAGTACTTGGTGCAGCGCGATATTTCATAACGTATTACGATGTGCCACCTTTCGCTCGGTAGAAGTCCCTTCAGTTCGAGAGAATCTTTATGTCAGCACTTCTCACCCTTCACTGTTTGTTCGTGCTATGAAGGACGTTCACATGTCCAAGAGTTGTCTGCACAAAAAGAGGCAGACGAGCGATCTGTCGTAACAAGCCTTTAAAAATGAATGGGAATGACAGAAGAGGGGGATGGAAATTCTCAGCATCTGTTAAGCACTCGCATATGCGATAAGTAGTGCAGGTTTGCTGTGAAGTGATGTTACAATACCATGCAGAAAGAATTTAAAGATTTGGTTGAGAATGAAAGAGGAAAAATTACGACGATCGACAGATGGGTTTCATCGTTCAGTGCATCAAGAAGCACTTTTTGCTAAATTTGCAGGCATACAGCACGTGAAGAAATTGATGATATGAATAGTAAAATTTGTGAAGTTGCATGCATTATTCCACTGTCAATTCCAGCAACTTTCGACGGAACTGAACGAAGAGTATGGAGACTTACTGCAAAGTAAGTTGGTTAAGTCGATGGGCATGCCTGCAACGCTTTACGATTTGAAATTCACTATTGTTGAATTTGTCAAGACAAAAGGAATTCAGGAACGAAAATTGGAATGTTCGGAATTGATTGCAGACCTTGCATTTTAAGTGGGCTTGACTGCACAGTCCCCAGTAAGACACTGAAATATGAGAAATAACTTCTGATTGGATGAGGATGCATTTAAAAAGAAAATCACGTTATAGGAGGGACACATTCTGACAAACACAGTCCAGGTTCCTAAGATCACTGCCGTTAAAGATAACGTAAGGTTTGAAGAATTCATGGTGGCCTTGAAAGAATTACAAGGATAGTTTCCTGAACGTTTTGATGACACTGTTAACGTTACGTCTGTTTTCTAGCTGTTTTCGAGATCGTTTACTGTTTCACTTGGGAGTGCCCCTGTGCATATGCAAAATGTAACCAGTCGACCTGCAAGGTAATTACCATTCAAATGACAAATTATTTTACGTTAAAACCGTCCAGGACGTCTACTTTATTTTCCTCAGGCAGAGTTTC
Organism: Schistocerca gregaria; assembly: GCF_023897955.1. Lineage (NCBI taxonomy): Eukaryota > Metazoa > Arthropoda > Insecta > Orthoptera > Acrididae > Schistocerca > Schistocerca gregaria. The sequence continues at coordinate 600,630,726 of NC_064923.1, read as the reverse complement.
CACGCCTCCATAATGACGTCTTAATAGTGCTACGACATTCTGATCGACATGTTTATGTGAAAGGCCTTTCTTCTATTATGAAACCAAATAGGTCATCATTATGTGGCAACTTGATTGTGAAAATCTGTGAAATTGTCTGCGTCTGTCCATATGCCGACAGTTTGCACAAAATAACATAATTTTTATGACTTCAGCGCGCCAAAATAAATAATTCTATGATACTGAGAAATGTGAAATATGAAACAAAGTCGAATGCAATGTGACTTTGTTGTTATTTAAATGCGGCGCATTTGGAGTTCCCCCTGCCTGCCCCCCAAAAAAATCACATTCTAACCACTAAAACCGCTCCCAACTCCTATACCGTAGCACCACTTCCTCCATACTTCATTGTTGACGTTAAAGCTGACGGTCGGTAAAGTTCTGAAGGCGTTCGCTAAACCCCTTCCTTCCATAGAATTGCCACAGGGTATAGCGTGGCTCATTACACGAAATCACTCATTTCCAGTCATCTACTATCCAGTGACATTGCTCCTTATACCACCTCAAGCAACGCTTAGCATTAACAACAGAAATGTGTAACTCATGGTGAGCTGCTAGAGCATTGTACCCCATTCTTTTTAATCCTTGCACACGATCCTTGAGATAGCTGGACTGCTGATAGCACTCTGAAAATCACTAGTGAGTCCTTCCACTGTGAGGTCGGCCTGGCCTTGGTTTAGTTGTGGTTCTTCCTTCGCATTTCCACTTCACAGTAACATCGCCAAGAGTCGAATTGGGCAGCTTTAGTATGATTAAAATGTGACTGATGGATTTGCTACTAAGGTGACATCCAATGACCAGTTCACATTCGAAGTCACTCAGTTCCACCTGTCATCAGCAGAAGGTCAGGAGAGCTCAGTGGCTTCGAACGTGGACTACAGGTAACACGAGTTCTTCCACCTCCCTTTGTACTGATGAGTCCACCTCTTGTGACATCTAATGGTCAATTCCACATTGCATACAGATCTGGACACTACTTATCGGATAGCTGCATGGAAAACAATAACGCCAACATTGCGATCCAGACACAGTGACCCTAATCTAATGCTGCTTCAGGGCGACAGTCAAGCTCCCAGCTGTTAGTGACACACAGTGCACTATATGGCCCACCACAAGCCTGGAGACCGATATGACACTACCACATGTACGCTCACCTTGTCTGTAATTTAGTGATGTAACTTTCTCTGGCTTGTCATTCCTTCACTGCCTCTTATTTCAGTATATTATGGTGCTGATTACAAAACCGTTATAATACGTGTAGCCATGTTACTTATAGCAATATAATTTAAAATATATTTTAAAGGCACACACTATTTTCTTCCCTAGCCCTCAGCTGCCATTTTCCTTACAATTTCATTGCAGATGAATCCCTACGCCAGACAGTTCCAGACGCTGTCGTTTCACTGTTGGACATCACTGTTACCCAGCACGCTTTGCGGCACATAAGTAGTGGGGTAAAGTGGGGATCACCACATTTTTCTAGTGCGGTTTTTATACATTCAGAGGCAAACTTGATTGATTTATGACCCCTTCCCTTTAACTTATTCTTTTGCTAAGTGGTTCATAGCCACCTAGGGATTGATTTATGAGACCCTGGGGATAACCAGTCCTTCTCAGAAGCGCCCCACCACTTCACCTCAACCTCCACCTCCCCCACCCCTCAGAAAACTTCCAACACTCCCCCCTTCCCCTCATTGATCGACTAATTATTTAAATAAATTAATTTATTTGCCTGGAAAATCCAACACCTCATCCTATCTCCACCACCTGAGAATTCGTGGGTCTCTGCTGGAAAAGAGTGAACTCACTACAGGAAATTCAAATACACAGCAAAGGATATACCGTTTACTTATAAAAAATTCAATTTGCAGTGACTGGATCTCTCATGTTCATCATTCTCTGCTGTTTGGGAAGCTGCAGGTCTTGTAAAATACATCGAAAAAAAGTAATTAAATCGAAATCTTTTTTATTATAATCACACAAGGATTACCATCAACGTAACTCAACAAACGTAATTACACTGCTAAAAAACTTTCGCACTGACCACAGCACATTGTGCACCCACATCTCAAAGACTATGCCCTCATAGCCCCCATCGTCACTGTAAGCCACATTGTGTGCTAGTTGCCTCATGCAGTGCACAGAACACATATTGTGCTAATTCCTCAACAGAAGCTTCAGGTAGCGGCAACCCTTTGATATTTGATACCTGAGAAATTCCTAACGAAAGACATGCTCCCTCTCTCTGTCTCTCTCTCTCTCTCTCTCTCTCTCTCTCTCTCTCTCTCTCTATCTCTCTCTCGCTTTCTCTCTCTCTCTCTCTCTCTCTCTCTCTCTCTCTCCCCCTTTCTTCTTCTCTCCCAACTGCTGTAGCCGAGAGATTCTAGGCGCTTCAGTGCGGAACTGCGCTGCTGCTACAGTCACAGGGTCGAATCCTGCCTCAGGCATGGATGTGTGTGATGTCTTTAGGTTAATTAGGTTTACGTAGTTCTAAGTCTACGCGACGGATGACCTTAGAAGTTAAGTCCCATAGTGCTTAGAGCCGTTTGAACCACTTCCTCTTCTCTCTCTCTGTCAAGTGTATGCAAACACTAACAGACCAACGTGCCCCACCACACACCTCCTCCCTTCCATCCCCCTCCCCTGCCACCCCCAATGCTGGTAATTGCTACATCCCTTTGTTCCCACAGTTCCATTGCCATGAAAACGTTTAGTTTGTAGAACAAAGACATTCGATAAGATGTAGTAGCATGCGTCATGTGCAACACTAAACCCACCTTTATCCTGAACAAAATAGTGGATACCTGATAAACGACTCCAGCTTGTGAATGCTTTGGAAATATTCCCTCATTCTATCAGATTGATTGGTTAATTAATTAAAACGCTATCCTTTGCGTTCCATCAGCTTTTTCACTGCCTTATGTTGGTGGATACTTGGACTGGTATATCTGGCAGATTTCACTGCCACAACTCCTTGTTTTCCAAATCGTATTGGAATTTATTCCCATGCCACCTATTGTTTGATACTGGCACAGTTAGGTAGCTGAAAATTTCACATTTTATCTCAGTTGCATTCTTTGCCCTTAAACAATTTGTGAGTGAGACTGGAGAGATGTGTCCTCACAATACCACTACTTGAAGCGATACATTGATCGATTGTGAATTTGATGTTGCGACACGGTTTCTAAAGCACTTTAGAATTCCTAAAATCGTTCTCTCGGCTGCATTTAGAAGGAGGAGCAGAAAATGCCTACTGTGTGGTAGGATAGAGCCAACAGTAAATGCCACTGCAAGACAAGAGTCCTCTTCAGTGCACTGAGAAGCAATAAACACGACACACTTAAACCACAATCCAGTCCATAGCAGTCGTTGTCATAGCTAGAAGTTGGTGATCGCTGAAAAACTCACACATCCTGTCGGCTCCTGGCCCAATATCCACACACACTACTACTGCTGCTCGTGCTGCTGCTGCTGAGCCTGATGCTTCATGGCGATCCTTTCAATGTGGAATACAGACATAATATGATGATGCTCATACAATTAGATTTACAATTAAAAAATGGAAAGGGAGGGGGAACTTGAGCCCTGTTTGTCCAGGGACTTCCCACTTCTTTTAATGCTTCCAGTTGGTCGAGATCAGGGGGGGGGGAGGAGGAGGAGGTTGATCTCTCGAATATACAATTGCCTCAGGTGCAAAGACAGTATTGTGGGTCGTCGTGGGGAGATGGGGTAGGAGATGACCTTGTAGATAACAAATCCAGTTTCCTCAGATGTAACATGACACCAGAAATGACTCTGAAATAAGATCATTATTTGTCTCAGCCCCCCAGTGAACCATGGACCTTGCCGTTGGTGGGGAGGCTTGCGTACCTCAGCGATACAGATAGCCATACCGTAGGTGCAACCACAACGCAGGGGTATCTGTTGAGAGGCTAGACAAACTTCTGGTTCCTGAAGAGGGCAGCAGCCTTTTCAGTAGTTGCAGAGGCAACAGTCTGGATGATTGACTGATCTCGCCTTGTAACAATAACCAAAACGGCCTTGCTGTGCTGGTACTGCGAACGGCTGAAAGCAAGGAGAAACTACGGCCGTAATTTTTCCCGAGGGCATGCAGCTTTGCTGTATGGTTAAATGATGATGGCGTCCTCTTGGGTAAAATATTCCGGAGGTAAAATAGTCCCCCATTCGGATCTCCGGGCGGGGACTACTCACGAGGATGTCGTTATCAGGAGAAAGAAAACTGGCGTTCTACGGATCGGAGCGTGGAATGTCAGATCCCTTAATCGGGCAGGTAGGTTAGAAAATTTAAAAAGGGATATGGATAGGTTAAAGTTAGATATAGTGGGAATTAGTGAAGTTCGGTGGCAGGAGGAACAATACTTCTGGTCAGGTGAGTACAGGGTTATAAACACAAAATCAAATAGGGGTAATGCAGGAGTAGCTTTAATAATGAAAAGGAAAATAGGAATGCGGGTAAGCTACTACAAACAGCATAGTGAACGCATTATTGTGGCAAAGATAGATACGAAGTCCACACCTACTACAGTAGTACAAGTTTATATGCCAACTAGCTCTGCAGATATTGAAGAAATGTATGATCAAATAAAAGAACTTATTCAGATAGTGAAGGGAGATGAAAACTTAATAGTCATGGGTGACTGGAATTCGGTAGTAGGGAAAGGGAGAGAAGGGAACGTAGTAGGTGAATATGGACTGGGGCAAAGAAATGAAAGAGGAAGCCGCCTGGTAGAATTTTGCACAGAGCACAACTTAATCATAGGTAACACTTGCTTCAAGAATCATAAAAGAAGGCTGTATACATGGAAGAACCCTGGAGATACTAAAAGGTATCAGATAGATTATATAATGGTAAGACAGAGATTTAAGAACCAGGTTTTAAATTGTAAGACATTTCCAGGGGCAGATGTGGACTCTGACCACAATCTATTGGTTAAGACCTGTAGATTAAAACTGAAGAAACTGCAAAAAGGTGGGAATTTAAGGAGACGGGACCTGGATAAACTGAAAGAACCAGAGGTTGTACAGAGTTTCAGGGAGAGCATAAGTGAGCAATTGACAGGGATGGGGGAACGAAATACAGTAGAAGAAGAATGGGTAGCTTTGAGGGATGAAGTAGTGAAGGCAGCAGAGGATCAAGTACGTAAAAAGACGAGGGCTAGTAGAAATCCTTGGGTGACAGAAGAAATATTGAATTGAATTGATGAAAGGAGAAAATATAAAAATGCAGTAAATGAAGCAGGCAAAAAGGAATACAGACGTCTCAAAAATGAGTTCGACAGGAAGTGCAAAATGGCTAAGCAGGGATGGCTAGAGGACAAATGTAAGGATGTAGAGGCTTATCTCACTAGGGGTAAGATAGATACTGCCTACAGGAAAATTAAAGAGACCTATGGATATAAGAGAACCACTTGTATGAACATCAGGAGCTTAGATGGAAACCCAGTTCTAAGCAAAGAAGATAAAGCAGAAAGGTGGAAGGAGTATATAAAGGGTCTATACAAGGACAATGTACTTGAGGACAATATTATGGAATTGGAAGCGGATGTAGATGAAGATGAAATGGGAGATACGATACTGCGTGTAGAGTTTGACAGAGCACTGAAAGACCTGAGTCGAAACAAGGCCCCCGGAGTAGACAACATTCCATTGGAACTACTGACGGCCTCAGGAGAGCCAGTCCTTACAAAACTCTACCATCTGGTGAGCAAGATGTATGAGACAGGCGAAATACCCTCAGACTTCAAGAAGAATATAATAATTCCAATCCCAAGGAAAGCAGGTGTTGACAGATGTGAAAATTACCGAACTATCAGTTTAACACGTCACAGCTGCAAAATACTAACATGAATTGAATTCCTTACAGACGAATGGAAAAACTAGTAGAAGCCGACCTCGGGGAAGATCAGTATGGCTTCCGTAGAAATGTTGGAACACGTGAGGCAATACTGACCCTACGACTTATCTTAGAAGAAAGATTAAGGAAAGGCAAACCTACGTTTCTAGTATTTGTAGACATAGAGAAAGCTTTTGACAATATTGACTGGAATACTCTCCTTCAAATTCTGAAGGTGGCAGGGGTAAAATACAGGGAGCGAAAGGCTATTTACAATTTGTACAGAAACCAGATGGCAGTTATAAGAGTCGAGGGGCATGAAAGGGAAGCAGTGGTTGGGAAGGGAGTGAGACAGGGTTTTAGTCTCTCCCCGATGTTATTCAATCTGTATATTGAGCAAGCAGTAAAGGAAACAAAAGAAAAATTTGGAGTAGGTATTAAAATCCATGGAGAAGAAATAAAAACTTTGAGGTTCGCCGATGACATCGTAATTCTGTCAGAGACAGCGAAGGACTTGGAAGAGCAGTAGAACGGAATGGATAGTTTCTTGAAAGGAGGATATAAAATGAACATCAACAAAAGCAAAAGTAGGATAATGGAATGTAGTCGAATTAAGTCGGGTGATGCTGAAGGAATTAGATTAGGAAATGAGACACTTAAAGTAGTAAAGGAGTTTTGCTATTTGGGGAGCAAAATAACTGATGATGGTCGAAGTAGAGAGGATATAAAATGTAGACCGCCAATGGCAAGGAAAGCGTTTCTGAAGAAGAGAAATTTGTTAACATCGAGTATAGATTTAAGTGTCAGAAAGTCATTTCGGAAAGTATTTGTATGGAGTGTAGCCATGTATGGAAGTGAAACATGGACGATAAATAGTTTGGACAAGAAGAGAATAGAAGCTTTCGAAATGTGGTGCTGCAGAAGAATGCTGAAGGACGTAGGTTGCAGTAGGTACTGGGAGATGAAGAAGCTTGCACAGGATAGAGTAGCATGGAGAGCTGCATCAAACCAGTCTCAGGACTGAAAACCACAACAACAACCTCCTCATTAGTCATGTGATCTACCCATATAATCTTCAGCATTCTTCTGTAGCACCACATTTCGAAAGCTTCTATTCTCTTCCTGTCCAAACTGTTTATCGTCCATTTTTCACTTCCATACATGGCTACACTCCATACAAATACTTTCAGAAACGACTTCCTGACACTTAAATCTATACTCTATGTTAAAAAAATTTCTCTTCTTCAGAAACGCTTTCCTTGCCATTGACTGTCTACATTTTATATCCTGTCTACTTCGACCATCATCAGTTAGTTTGCTCCCCAAATAGCAAATCTCCTTTACTACTTTAAGTGTCTCATTTTCTAATCCAATTCCCTCAGAATCACTCGACTTAATTTGACTACATTCCATTATCCTCATTTTGCTTTTGTTAATGTTCATCTTATATCCTCCTTTCAAGACACTGTCAATTCCGTTCAAATGCTCTTCCAAGTCCTTTGCTCTCTCTTGACAGAATTACAATGTCATCGGCGAACCTCGAAGTTTTTATTTCTTCTCCATGGATTTTAATAACTACTCCGAATTTTTCTTTTGTTTCCTTTACTGCTTGCTCAAAATACATATTGAATAACATTCGGGAGAGGCTACAACCCTGTCTCCCGTGAGGTAACCAAGGTGAAACAACATCCAGACATTGTGGGCTTGGACGGCCACCCTTCATTAAGATTTCGGACGTTGTATGCTGGGCAGATTGGTAAAACAAGACTGGCGGAAAACTGTGGCTGAAGTAACATGACTTTAATGCTGAACAGAGTAGAAGTGTCTCTAAACACACAGTGCACCAAACACTCTTAACGGTAGGCCTCTGGATCCGGCGACCCATGCAAGTGCCAATGTTAACAGCGGCAACTACAACTCAAATGGGCACTGGAAATTGGTATAGTGGCAGAGCGTTGCTTGATCTGATGAATCCCGACACCTTCTTCATCGTACTGCTGGGAGGGCGCGAATGCGTCCTCTTCCAGCGGTACAGCTCCTTGATGCCTGTACAGCGGGATGGAGAGATGATGGCGATGGTTCCATTATGCTCTGGTGACACTCAGTTGGGTATTCATGTGTCCAATGGAGCTCGCCCAAAGCACCATGACAGCCAAGCAGTATCGTATACTGGTTGCAAACAATGTACACTGTTTCATGACGATTATGTTTCCTGACGGCGATGGCATTTTTCAACAAGATAATGCGCCATGTCATAATGCCAGGAGTGTGATGGAGTGGTTCGAGGAACACAGTAGCGAGTTCCAGTTGATGTGCTGGCCCCATCAACTCACCAGATCTGAACCCGATCAAACACATCTGGGATGTGTATGAACGTGGTGTTACAACTCATCGCCCACCTCCCTGGAACTTACAGGGTGTGTGCAGATGTGGTACCAACTCTGTCCAGCGATCTACCAAGACCTCGCTACTTCCATGTCATGACATGTCGCCGCTGTTATCTGTACCAGAGGTGGAAATACCCGCTATCAGGTAAGTTCTGACTGATAAGAGTATGTGTGCATATTCATTTAATCCATGATCTCCAGTTAAATACACTGTTGTAGTTTCCTGTTCTTCTGTGCTCCATTTTCTAGGACTCCTTTCTGTTGACATACTATAATACAACACATTTATTTAATTACTAAATTAGCATAAAAAACATTAGAAAATTCACCTCATTCTTCTTAAACATTATATTGCACTGATAATGTTAAATGCGTGCGTTAAAGCTCAGTATATGAGCTGTTTTCTTAAATACTACCAGCACAATATCGGAAACTTAAAGCGGCACATTATAGGCAACGTAGCCATTTTCTGTTTGTCAGTTTCCTTAAACGAATCACAACAAATACACATTCACGCCTGTCTGAAAAATTTTATTTCATGTGTATTCACCCCATAACAAATCTTTATCTTGCCTCTTACCTCATACTAGCAAATCTCTTCATCACGTACAAATCTACGACGAAATCAAGGCTGTCTTCAGATGATCTGTTTCTCAACACACAAAACTCATAGTTAACGGTGTGGCTTCAAGAAGTACGTAACTCATGCTGACCTCTCTAAATGTCAGATACTAGAATAGTTACGAATTTAGTTTTAGTGGTACAGTTTACAGAGACAGGTTCAAATCTGTTGATAAGTTCAGGTACCTAGGATGTTGGTACAGTTGTTATAACCAAATATCTGTAGCTGTAAACGAGAGAATTTCTGCTGCTTCCTGATATCTACACGTACATTCCCTCAGAGATACCTTCAAGTCTAATGCCGTATGACATGCTGTGATAATGAAGATCTACAGTGTTCCATGAAGTTTTGGGATTGCAGTCAAATGACGTCGACTTATTGCCACGATATTTCGGCTGACAGCCATTCAGCCGTCTTCAGAGGAGTGTTTAGCACTGGAGACGGCTAGTTCACTGGCTGACAGTGGCGCGGGGACGCATGCGCAAAGGCAACCGCTGCCTGAGCGACCTCATTCGAGTATCGCGCCCTCCTCCATCTATGGCGTGCAGGTACATGAGTAGTGGCGATACTAAATGCGCGCTCTCCGTCGGAATGAGCGTTTGCGGATATAAAATTCGGATGCCAGATTAATAAAATTGGCTATCGCTACGCGTGTCACTAGTCCTAAAATGTTTCCTTTCAGTAGAAATTAAAGAAATCACCAGGTCCCATGCCTTATTCAGTTGCAAGCCGCGATTGCGATTAATACAATTTTTCCCCCAAACATATTTCCACCGATTCCATAAAAAATTAATCCCAGAACGATTTCGTTGAGGCCAAGATTTCTGTGGCAGAATAATCCTTCGAATGTCTTTTGAAGGTACAATGCTCAGGTATGGATGACTTACTGGGCTGCAAAAGGAGAGTGGGGCGATTATGTTCAACGCATCTTTCGCGCTCTGTGCGTGATGTCTGACCAATGTAGGTTTAGCCACATTGCTAAGATATTCTGTAGCTTCCAACCCTCTGCAATCCCAGATCGTCCTTTGCTGAGCTGAGAAAAGTCTTTGTAGGTGGGCAAGAGATTATTTTGACACGATCTTTCCATAGATTCTCCTAGTTTCGCCGAAATTTGCCGACACATGGGAGGAACCTCCTGGACTTGAACCGCTCCTTCCCCTCTATATCCTATAGGTAGACACGTTTCATCCTCCTCAAAGCTGTGTAGATCTGATGTGGAGTATATCCACTATCTTTGAACACAGACTGTAAATGTTCCAGCTCCTTTGCAAGGCTGTCTCCATCAGACACAGCATATGCACAGTGTATCAACATTCGAAGGACGTCCTTAGTTTGTGATGGCTGGTGTCAGTTACATACCTATAAATACAAAAGCCTTGACAGGTAGGGACTGAAGTGGATAGGAGCAAATGCAGTGTGCAGTTTTCTGCAGAAAGGCCTCAATGATCAATTCACTTTTCGACTGACCAGGATATCAAGAAACGACAGACAATCGCATCTCTCCATTTCCATCACAAATTTGATATTCTCGTGGATTGAATTCAGATTATGCGGGAAGCGCGACAATACTTCTTCAGAGTCGGGCCACACTACAAAGAGTATCATTTAAATATCACCACGAGAATTTTGCTTTAAGTTCTGCCCAATCAAGTGCCCTCATTCAGAGTCTTCCATTAGAGTTCACTACCAGAGGGAGAGAGGACTACCCGTGGCAACACCGTCAATTTGCTTAAAATATTCACTGTTAAATAAAAAGTTGTTTGAGGAAAGGGCGTGATGAAGCAGCGCTATTATATCGGCTTCGAACTTACTGCTGACGAGTGACAATGAGTCCATGAGAATCACGCTGGCGATGAGTGAGACGACGTCGAAGCTTACTAATACGTCGGACTAATTGAACCGAAGTGACTTTAGTCTTTTAATAAAGTCACCGGGATAGCGAATACGATGCGAGAACTTCCACACATAAGGTCTCAGTCAAAACACAAGATGTCTAGGAAAGTTCTACGTCGGGGCGCCAATAACGCTTACAATCAGACGTAATGGAAGAATTATTTTTGAATCTTTGGAAGATCACATAACCTCGGCTGAACAAAGCTGTATGGTCTTAATCTTCGCATAACTTTTTCAAGAAGGGAAGAAGAATTCAACAACGCTGACGTTTTCCTTTATACTCTTGCCGTGGGGTGTTCATCAATCTTCCAGCACGTTCGTTAGCTCAACGAGCTATAAATCGTCTGGTCATAGATCTCAGGTGGTAACAGCACAGTCGAGATTCCCTTAGCCGCTGGAAGTACAACCGTGTGAGGATCTTCTCGTAGCTTGCTTAGTGCGGCCTTTTTCCAAGGTTATCTGCAGAATGAAATGTATGCTTTAATTGATTTTATGTTAAAAATATGTTTTGTGCAAGATCTTCCCTTTCGGAAATCACTGAAATTTTCCTACGTGCTTACCTCAAGGTTTTTTGCACTCTGTACAGGAATTTTTTTTTAATGCTTTGTATGCTACTGTTTTACCTTCCCTGTAACTGCTAACGCCTTATCTTCCTTTTAATGTATTGGGTCAATTAAATACTGACATTAAGGAAAATATTATGTTTTTTTACAAGCTCGTATATTTATTCTACCAGAGAACTAAAAACCCTATGTGTTAAATGGTATTTAAAATCAGGCTCGATGACTGCCACATGCAGCTGTTGTAACTATCTTCAGCTCGAGTACCACACGGTTCTTGTTTCCTGGAATATTTTCTGTCCAGAGAATGCTCAAAAATCAAGTATAGATCCCTTGTAATCTTTGGTTGTGGTCATTTCAATAATTCTGTTGTTATTAAATGTTCTACACTTGCTTTCTTGTTGGTGAATAACGAAACCAGTCAAAAACACTCTAAGGTAAAAAGAAAGACACACCACGAAGGAATTACGAGAATGGGCCAGAAATCGGTAGATGTGATGTACATGTGGAGGCAACAAACAATTATGATAGTAGTGGGACTCTCCATTGCTGCCAAATTTATTCAATATGGCGGCGATGACGTCACCCAAGATGGCGGCTTTTGGCGGGAAAATGGGCAAATTGTGCTATGTCCATTAACCTAACCTACAAAAAAAGCGGGAATTTTGAATTTTGGCAGGAAAATAGACCAATTGGGCTACGTCCACTAACCTAAGTCTCCAGAAAAAAATAAGCGCTAAATTCAAATTCCAAATGGATAATGCATGTGAACCATACTTGCCGTTATTATTATTCATTATTATTGATTATCATTTACTAACATTCATTATCATTCATTGTCATTTATTATCATTCATTATAATTTATTATCATTTATTATCGTTGATTATTATTTATTTTTATTGACCTGCCTCCACTAGAAAATTCCCCTAAATTCAAATACCAACACGATAATGGCTGCAAAACTTTACTTTTCTTTATTCTTATCCATTATTATTAATTATCATTTATTAACATTCATCATCATTCATTGCCATTTATTATCGCTAATTAACGTTTATATTCATTTATTATTATTATTAATATTTGTTATTGTAGGCCTACCGCCACTAGAAAATTGCGCCAAATTCAAATTCCAACACGATAATGTCTCCAAAACTGTACTTCTATTTTTTATTATCATTTATTATTTATTCAAGATGCCCGATTTTCTCATCGAGAAAGCAATTTTCCTTACATCCATAGCAAAAAAATCTGTCACATGTTCCAGTCCCAACGCCATAATCTATCACATGTACGAACTTTCACGGTCATTTATCCTTTTTCACTGGTAATCTATCAGAATCGCTTCAAATAATGAAGAGCACTTTTACTAATCTAAGTCACATCCTCTGATTTTGCAGGGGGGAAGGGACGTAAACGCCAGCTGAGTTATTTAGCGAACGGATCTGCAGGCTCTGCTATGCGTTATTTGGATAGTATACGACAACTGAGCGTATCTACACATCTGTGTGAAGAATTATTTAGTAGCAATTTGCTATTGTGTGTACTGAAATTATGATTGGGTACGTGTCTGTGGGCTGTGCAACATGGCCCAGGGCACATCTGGGTGGGTGTTTTGTGATAATGTGATAGATATACTGTATGGTTAAATAAATTGTTTGAAAAACTAAATAAGAGTGTGTTCAATCATTACACGCTCCCGCAGTGCAGATCAGAGTTATTCGTTTCCCGTCACCAGCTCGGTTGCATGAGATTAGTAACTGTTTTCGCGGCCGCATTAATCGTGTGTGTCAACGAGCTATGGGCAATCCTGACAACAGATGTGAAGGCAGGTCCAGACCTGAGACGTCGGCGGTATACATGAGAAGAACAATGCAGCTTTCACATGTGCCACAGGAGAGTGCCCTTTCTGGTCGTCTGTCACGAGCACTCGGAAGCTGAACTTGGCTGGAGGCTCTGGAACCCACTCTCCCGCCTATCGCACGCACACGCAGCCTGCCTTGGAGCGTAATCTAAGGCGCATAGGCGATGTCAATTTCTCCGGTGTTAGGTGCGAATGAGACCGTGAGGAGGTCACGTTTGGGAGAGGCCGAGCAGAGACTTTCGGTCGATTTGGCAGCTGGGGGGGTGTTTGGGTGCATCTGTTGCACTATTTTGCGAGCATGTCTGTGCACGGTGCTGTGGTTTATTTGGAGCGTTTAAGAGTATAGACAACGTCTGCGGAAGTTGTGTTGCATTATTTAAGAGCAGTGTGCTATTGTGTAGTGAAATTAGGAATTGTTTACCTGTTTTTGACCTGTGTCAGATGACCACAGTTGAAGCAGTGCGGATGTTTTGTGGCAAATATACTCCAGTCTGAGCGGTTTTTGTGCAATAACGGCAATTCGCCAGACTGTGAGTGAGTCGACAAATAACGGGACAAATTTATCTGTAGAGTAGTTACAGGTCTGGATTGGAATGAATATCTTGATGGATGTGGTTGTGTTGCCAAGTGCAGTGCACTACTGGGGTTCAGAACCTGCCTCAGGTCGGCCTTACATATTGAAACCTATGAGATGAGAAAGTTTCAAAAAGATATACCCCAATTAAATAAAGTTCACTCCTTCCTCCTTCCATCAATCAATGCACTGAAATTATTTCCGAAAATTAGGAGTAGGTTGGCTATTTGGAAGTAAATGTTTTGCATTATGTAATAGCGGTTCGCATGACTGTAGGCTGCGCTATCTGCTATTTTTAACTGTTTACAATTACCAAGCATGTGTCTAGAGCATTATAAATGAATTATGTAGAAGTGTTTTGTGGGTCTATATGGTGTGGGACATGTCGGTGTAATACATATACTCCATTCATAAATAAGGTAAATTCGTTCCTCCATCCATGGGCCTAGTGTAGGGCGAGTCCTTTTACCCGAAACGCGTAGGAAGAGGTTGAGTCCTGGTGGCTTAGTTTAGTGGTGATGAGCTTCGTTTGCAACAGTTTTCTTAGGTTGGCGGCGGAAGCGCAAGTGAGCTTTGTTTACTGGCAGAATTCAAACTTGGCGCTGGTACCTAGGAGGAAGTGGCGGTCAGGTGGCTGACGTTAGTACAAGTGCCCTTTCTTTCCAACAGTTTTCTTAGGTTGGTGGAGAAAACGGAAGTGACTCTTCTTTCCTGCCAGAATTCAAACTCGGCGCTGGTTCCTAGGAAGAGGTGGTGGTCTGGTCCTTGAGAAGTAGTTGAAATTAGGTAGTTGAACACGTTTGCATGCGTATATGCAATTGTAAATTGAATTATTTAATATGATTAAAATTGAAGCCGGCCGTGGTGGTCTCGCGGTTCTAGGCGCGCAGTCCGGAACCGTGCGACTGCTACGGTCGCAGGTTCGAATCCTGCCTCGGGTATGGATGTGTGTGATGTCCTTAGGTTAGTTAGGTTTAAGTACTTCTAAGTTCTAGGGGACTGATGACCACAGCAGTTGATTCCCATAGTGCTCAGAGCCATTTGAACCATTTTTGATTAAAATTGAAATAGAATGAAGTACTTAGGTAATTGATAGGTTAGATGAGCGAAGTGGGAGTCAGAAGACTATGTCCGTCGCGTTTATGGGGTGTGTGTGACGTAAGCGGGGCGGCGGCACGGCGAGTGTCCAGTTATAACGCGCGCACGAGAGAGATTCAATTAGCGAGTGTTCTAGTGCCGACCAAACGTGCTGTTATACAGTCATGGAGGATTCTACTGTCGAGCAAACTTTGGCTCCAAAAGTGTAGCACTGTGTTGTCGCACGCACAGGGACACCTGGTGGATGGTGAGCGGTGGGCATCAACAGGTTTGAACGTGCCCAGGAAAGCAACTTTCACGCCAAAAGTGCTGCAGGGCGTGTCATTGTGGAACAGCTGACCGTTGTGTGATTCAGCTCTGAGGCAAACAATTTTGGCAGGACACGTGTGGAGGCGACGAATACATGTGGGGAGATGACAAGGGACTGCTGTGACGTCAAACTCGGCAAGTTCTAGTGTGTCCAGCGAAAACATCTTTACGACGTGGGAGCGATCACTGGGCCCATGGCTTGCACTCCCAATGCATTGGCCACTGGAGCGCCTCACTTGACAGGAGTTTGTAGTGGGCCCACGTGTTGGCCAATGGGGCCAGGGGGTGGAGACAATTTCAACAAATTCAGTCGGAGCGCGGACGTCATGGCGACTGCACTGTGATATCAAAGATGAGTACTGATTATGTCGGAGAACAAGTGATGACCGTACTGCTTGAAAGAAAGTCTTCACCCCCTTCCCCCCTGCATAATCAAAGGACGTGACTTAGGTTAGTATAAGTGCACTTTATTATTTGACGCGATTCTGATAGATTACCAATGAAAAAAGATAAGTGACCGTGAAAGTTTGTATGTGTGATAGATTATGGCATTGGGATTTGAACTTGTGACAATTTTTTTTGCTATGGATGTAAGGAAAATTGCTTCCTCGCCGAGAAAATCGGGCATCTTGAATAAATAATAAATTACAATAAAATCAGAAGTACAGTTTTGGAGACATTATCGTGTTGGAATTTGAATTTGCCGCAATTTTCTAATGGAGGTAGGCCTATAATAATAAATAATAATAAATGATAAAGAATGATAATAAATGACAATGAATTATAATGAATGTTAATATATGATAATTAATAATAATGAATAAGAAATAGAAAAAGCATTATCGTGCTGGAATTTGAATTTGGAGGGAATTTTCTAGTGGAGGCACGCCAATAATAATAAATGATAGTAAATTATAATGAATGATAACGATTATGGTGTTGGGATTTGAACTTGTGACAGATGTTAGTAAATGATAATCAATAATAATGAATAATAAGAAAGACAAGTACGGTTTTGCATGCATTATCCTGTTGGAATTTGAATGTAGCGCCAATTTTTCTGGAGGCTTAGGTTAGTGGACATAGCCCAATTGGCCTATTTTTCCACCAAAAGCCGCCATCTTGGATGACATCATGCACTGTTGCCAAGTCTACATTCCGCCCTCTTGTATGACGTCATCGCCGTCATCTTGAATAAATTTGGCAACAATGGAGTGTGGGCTGGCAACCACTTTGTCCCACTACTTACGATTTCAGAAAAATTGGATATTTTATTCAGGAGATAGAGTTTCACAAATTGAGCAAGTCAATCACGCATTGATCCATCTGAGGCTGTTTTGGAAGCAGTTATTGAGCTTGGCACTGATCGATAGAGTTCTGAGATGTCCTTCTGACGGATATCGTGCCAAATTCTGGCGAATTAACGCGTTGGATCGCCGAAAACACGCTCTGATTGGAAGACTGCGGCCATTGTGCTGGAAGTGTTCTCGTTTGTGGGAGGTTTGGGGAAATTGTTGGCCAAGGGAGAGTTTGGCAAGCGCAAAGACAAGTTGAAATGTAAGCCCAAGAAAAGTTGATGGAAGGCAACAAAAGGGGCATAGAATATTGTTGACGTACTGCTGTGCTGTAAAGTGTAGCGTCGCAGCTATTTACAGAGCCACAGAGTTTTGCAGTAAGTTTCATTTCGTTAGGTCAAGCTGTATTGGAGGCTGGCAATAAAGCCTCCAGCCCTGGCCGTTGTGTAGTCGGCTGCTGGCGTCATAATGCCATTTGTCACAGTGTGTGGACCGTGAGAAGTGCGCTCTGCGGACCGTACTAAGATCACTTATTCATCTCACCGAAGAAACTAAATAACTATAATAAATATGATTTGTTTGTTTCCAGATTTGGTTGTTTGTTTTCAGATTTGGTATAGAAACTTTAGAAGAACAGTGTTTAAAATTTTCATGCACATAACTTCAATAGTTTTGGAAATACAAAAACCCTATTAAAAACGTACTTAACCGACACTTACTAAAGTAAGTTCAGATAGGAATCATGACAGTTTTAGTTCCTTGGTCATTTGAAAATACTAACAGCACTCTCAGTGCGCACGCGTTATTTTTAAAGCATTTTTACTCCAAACTTGTACTAATATTGCTTTTGTAATGGAAATAATAGTTTACAAATTGATATTTGTATTTTGTGTTAGGGTGGGAGTCGATGAGAGTGAATGTGAGTGTGTATGTGGGGGAAATACGTCAAATTGCAATTTCATGATGTATTATACCATCCATAACTAGCAAGTGTTATGTAACCAGGATGTTCTGAAAACGATGGATGACGTATGTCTAGGAGAATGTGCTTTTGTAATAAGGCAGCCAGAAAGATAGTAATAAGATACTTAGTTCTAAAATATATTTCAAGCATAGTTTTCGTTTCGTTTGGTTTTGTGGAACATTTTGCGAAAGTTTGCAACATGAAATGACGTAGATGTATCTGCGAATGCTGATTGGAGTAAAGTGGTTTGCGCGTGAAATTTATCTAGAAAAGTTAATCTGATTGGATGATCATTTTGATCAACCACTGAGAGAAAAGTCTTTCCCGCGTATTTGAATGAGCGATATCGCTGTGAGCGACGGCATTCAGTCAGTCGTGGAGTCGCTGTCGGACAAGGAGGTCATGTTAAATGTGTCCGAAAAAATTACCTGTAAGATGGATAAAGAGTGGTTAAATCGCGTCGTGCTAGCAGATGCAATTACGGACACTTCGGTGAAGTTTTGAGACGTTTTGGAACGTTGGTTGCAGAAAAAACCGCGTGTGAGACTGTCGACCTTTGTGTATAATTCTGCGTGGCGTGTTCCGTATGCATGTACAGAACATTTTGGCGAGCATCTTCTTTCGAAGAATTCACTGGAAAGGACCGAATGTGAACTCGTTTTGTAACAGTGTATTGCCTTCGCGAATCTCGTAATATTTCGGGTTGGACTTAGCAGATTTCTGGCTGTCTTACGTGCGATATAAGCCTCACGAACTAGTAGTAGAAGTACTACCAACGTAAATGTGGGCTCGGTGACACAATAAATGAATAGGACCGTAATAAAACGTCAGTATCTACAAACAAACATTTTCAATGAAGGCAGGTGGCCCCCACTTTGCCCTTTATTAATAGATATTGACAGGTTTATCTTGTTACTTTAGTTACGCGGACTTTGTAATCGCTCTCTTATTCTGAATTATTCAAAAACCGTCATAATTGCATTTATTATTATTATACCGCCAACCGGTTTCAATCCGACGTAGGGTCATCTTCTGGGCGTTTACAAAATAATGGCTCTGACCACTATGGGACTTAACATCTGAGGTCATCAGACCCCTAGAACTTAGAACTACTTAAACCTAACTAACCTAAGGACATCACACACATCCATGCCCGAGGCAGAATTCGAACCTGCGACCGTAGCGGTCGCGCGGTTCCAGACTGAAGCGCCTAGAACCGCTCGGCCACACCGGCCGGGTGGGCGCTTACACCATTGGTCGACTGCTGGTGGTGTCACTCCTGTCTACATAACACCGTTATGTAGACAGGAGTGACACCACCAGCAGTCGACCAATGATGTAAATGCCCAGAAGATGACCGCTACTTCGGGTTGAAACCGCTTGGCGGTACAATAATATCAAATGCGAGTAAGACTGTTTTTGAATAATTGATTAATCATACTAATCGCTGCTTCATCTCCACAACCATATTGTCCAAAAATCTAAGTTCTCTTATTCTGTTGCTGCGGAACTCGGCTTGCTTCCTGCTGGGCGGAGAGCCCTGCACATGCGTCCAGTGATCCATTCACGTATGGACGGTGGTTTTCTTCAACGTTGCTTTTCTCCTCGTCTACATAGTACCTACGAATGCAGAGCAACGCGTAGTGAATGGACGCTATACTGAGGTAGGTGGACATCAATAATTAAATCACAACGCAGACCACCAATCCCGCCCTGCAGCAAAGGGCGCAAAGGATGACAACCAAATGTCACCCCTGACTAAAACTCCAGGCTGTCAGGCCGTATGGAGGGCAACAGTCAGCTTGTTATCCCACTACTATCCGGGGCGTCACCTGGCACGTCTTCGTAGATCCTCGGGGTTCATTTTGAAATGGGACTTATCACGAAAGGGAATTCTACTCCTGTCAACGGAATTCCAGACCGAATGTGTCTGATACCATTGCGAATGGGCATGTTGGTGTACAGAGGTCAAAGGTAGTTATGAGCTCAGATCCCTTTCATTAGCTGCATATTAATGGTCCTTGTGGTCACTGCTCCGCCGGCCGATGTGGCCTTGCGGTTCTTGGCGCTTCAGTCCGAAACCGCGGTTCTGCTGCAGTCGCAGGTTCGAATCCTGCCTCGGGCATGGCTGTGTGTGATTTCCTTAGGTTAGTTAGGTTTAAGTAGTTCTAAGTCTGAGGTTCAAATGGCTCTAAGTACTATGGGACTTAACATCTAAGGCCATCAGTCCCCTAGACTTAGAACTAATGAAACCTAACTAACCTACGGATATCACACACATCCATGCCCAAGGCAGGATTCGAACCAGCGACCGTAGCAGCAGTGCAGTTCTGGACTGAAGTGCCTACAACTGCACGGCCACAGCGGCCAGCTCAGTTTAGGGGACTGATGTCCTCAGATGTTAAGTCCCTTATTGCTTGGAGCCATTTTTGTGGTCATTGAAACACCATTTACACCTCGAATCGATGATAATGATAAATCCCGGTCTCGATTTCTCGACCCTTTCTGTAACCTCTCCAGGTCAACCGCATTCTTCTTGAAGCTGTTTTATACCATACTTCACCCACTCCCGCCAACAGCGTCGAATAATGGCATCGCCCCTACTCAGGTGTCGAGCGATTCACCGATTACTCCATCTGGCTACTTTGAGCCCAACTACACGTCCTCTCTCAAATTGTGGCATCTGCATATACTTTTCACGTGTGTCTGCAAGGCATAGTTACTGTCTAAATGATTACTTGAAATAAAATTCGTGTACAGTTTATGAATTGGTAGTGAGATACCCCTGTTTATTATCCTTGCCATTTGCACGATGAAATTGTGTTGCAGATGGATATCAATTCGTGACCAGTTTGCGTGACTCCTTCGTGGTGTATCGATTCTTATTTTAGAGTATACTTTAGTAAGGCTTCTGTTTCAGTGCCGTAACCGGTTTTTCGCCCATCTTCAGATGTTTAACGTTCCGATTACATTAAGGTTTTCATCTGTAGCTTTTTTTCAGCTCGACACTGTATACAAAAATAAAGGAATATGTAGCGTCACTTTATATGTTGTTTCACATTAGAAACATGTTATGCGCCTACATTCATTAAGATATAAGGTGAAAAAGTTACATACAGTTATATATGTTCCAGTAGATGGCACTTGGTCTTGCTAAGGCTTTTATTATTTTCCAGAATTATGTACAATCTTCTGCAGAGCAAACACCACATATAGTCTAAATAAACCACTCTGCAATGTAAAACACACTTCATAATCATAATACTCTCCATGTCAGTTTGAGCTTCCCGTATGAACTTTAAACTGTATTTTTTTTTTTTCAAAGCAAAAATCATCCACTAGGCAAAGTGAAACGTCCCCTTAGAAAAATTGTGCAAGACTGTGCTTAAGCTGACACACAATATTTTTTAGCGCAACGCAATCTAACTTTCAATAATCCCTACAAAAGAATGGCCCTATACCTTTCACAAATCACTTATCTCACAAAAATCTTCGTTACTCGAACTACTGCTATACAGCAAGCGCCAGTACTGCCAGCTAAATAAAAGATTCAAACTACTGAAGGCACTAACTACTGATAGGCACAGTTACCAAATGAAAGATTTTAATAGAGGAGAAACAATGTATTTACCTCAATAGTGTTCAAAAGTCATAATGTATATAGCAGTTCATGACTTCCAGTCGTACAAATTTCAAAACTCCGCCATCTCTCTCCCCACATGCAGCACTGCTGGCGGCTCACCTCCGACTGCGCAACGCTACGCGCTGTTAACATCCAGCTGCCCAATACTACAATGGCTAGTATCACAACAATGCCAACCAGCCACTGACTGCACACAGCACAGTCAGTGATTTTCATACAGAGCGCTACCAATATAAAAAACCTCAACAGCCTACTTACATAGCCCCCATGCTCATCACAAAAAAATTTAAAAATTGTTTTGGGCACTGGCCAATACAGATATGAAAAAATTTTTCATAATTATAATAACAAAGAAATGAAATGCACACACTTATCGATACAATGTTGGTCAAAAGTTAAAATGTTCTCACAGTCCATAAATACAGTCCTGATCATTCATCACAGTAAAATTGCAGTGTTTTTCTCGAAGACTGAGCAATAAAAGAAAATGCACTCGGAAGTAGTGGATTTCTAAGCAGTCTTGAAGAAGTAGTGTTGTCGTTCCAACGGAAAGACAGTGCTGACTCTTGACATGCAGATAGGTAATGGGTCACAACAGAGCAAACCCACAGCAGAGTCAGTCGAAGTTGAAGACTATTGGTAGGTATGTCATCACAGAACAGACCCACTGTGGTCCTGGTAGAGATTATGGTATTGGTGGGCCACCAGAGGTGCAGACCCACTGCAGTCCTTGTAGAAATAATGGTATTGGTGGGCCATCGAAGGTGCAGACTCGCTTCAGTCCTTGTAGAGATGGCCAGCAGCCATCTGCTGTGACTGTGCAGGTGCACAATCACCATCGAAGCGTCTAGCGGAGAAAATAGCAAGTCCATCAACCACCACTTGAGCACGCACAAAGTATTTGGAATTATAGTTAGAACCAGCAATGCTGTTAACCAGTCCCTTGCTGAATTATCAACACACGTGAAAACAGTCCCTACTTCTCACATATTGTCCATATACTATGACCAACAGCAATGTGTGCAGTGAAATGTAATTTATAAGTTAGTTAATTTGATGAACTGGTGTCAATTACAATTTTATAACATGAGAATACAATAACAAAGGCACAAAATATATCATTAAAGAACATAATAGTACAGATAACATTTGTAGTAAAACAGGCTTTACAAAAGAACAGAAATAAACAAGCCATCAGTGTTACAAAAATTATGACATAAGTACATACATAAAGATCAGAGTAACTCTTGAAACATCAACTTCACATATGAGCAACAAAACAGAATTAATAATGTCTAAACATCTTTACAAAATAAATAACATATTATCAGAAAAATTTAACAACGTAACTCTCATCAGATAAACACACAAAGACAGGAAGAACACAAATACCCCAGGGTACACAAACACATATTGGGATAACACAAAAGGAAACGGCAGGGTTTGTTTTCAGTGTAACATTTGGTACTGCAGTCCAACCCAAAACTTCATTCCATAAATCTTTCATCTTATTTCAACATTTGTTTCCACCAAAAAAAGTCCAATCCAAGCTTGCTTTCTGTATTTATATGTTCACATATTTCTTACCTCATTATTTATTTTCCAGTATCTTACCTCATCATTTATTTCCAAGAAAATCGTACCTATACCTGCTTGCTGTACATTTTTCGTATAACTTCTCAATGCATTTCTTCCAATTCATCACAACTCGTTCTCTCATATAGTCTGCTCCTCTTAAGCTAACTTAAATCTACTGAGCTCAGATGCTATACCTAGGGTATGAGGCAATGCAGCAGCACAAAACAATTAACACAAACAGCAATGACAAAAATGGAAATCGTCAAAGTAAGCAGCAGCAAATGCAATAACTTATATCTATACATGACAAAGATGAAGCAGAAAAAATATTACAGTAAAAATGGCCATGTTTAATACCTTTATCACATCTTAACAGTAGAGTGATGCATCACAAAAACTTACTCTGCAAGAAAGTTACCAAGTCGTTAAAAAATTAATTATACAATTCCTGTGAGTGGAAATGTCTATTTGTGTTCCTCCTTTTTTACGGAAGTACATCATAAAATTATTCTTTACTGGGTCTGTATAAAGAAAATAGTTATAGTAGTACATGTATTAAATTTTATTTTAACCAATGCTGCAGTGCAGCAAGAAACTAGATATTAAACAAAATGAGCAAATATATATATGTATATAAAGCAACATATGAAAAGTCATTCACTAGGCAAATGGCGTCTCCAAAGGCAAGATCTTGCTGGCCAGGGTAGTTGACTTACACCTTCTAGAGCACGTTGGGTGGCACGGGATACATGCGGACGTGCATTGTCCTGTTGGAACAGCAAGTTCCCTTGCCGGTCTAGGAATGGTAGAACGATGGGTTCGATGACGGTTTGGATGTACTGTGCACTATTCAGTGTCCCCTCGACGATCACCAGAGGTGTACGGCCAGTGTAGGAGATCGCTCCCCACACCATGATGCCGGGTGTTGACCCTGTGTGCCTCGGTCGTATGCAGTCCTGATTGTGGCGCTCACCTGCACTGCGCCAAACACGCATACGACAATCATTGGCACCAAGGCAGAAGCGACTCTCATCGCTGAAGACGACACGTCTCCATTCGTCCCTCCATTCACGCCTGTCGCGACACCACTGGAGGCGGGCTGCACGATGTTGGAGCGTGAGCGGAAGATGGCCTAATGGAGTGCGGGACCGTAGCCCAGCTTCATGAAGACGGTTGCGAATGGTCCTCGCCGATACCCCAGGAGCAACAGTGTCCCTAATTTGCTGGGAAGTGGCGGTGTGGTCCCCTACGGCACTGCGTAGGATCCTACGGTCTTGGCGTGCATCCGTGCGTCGCTGCGGTCCAGTCCCAGGTCGACGGGCACGTGCACCTTCCGCCGACCACTGGCGACAACATCGATGTACTGTGGAGATCTCACGCCCCACGTGTTGAGCAATTCAGCGGTACGTCCACCCGGCCTCCCGCATGCCCACTATACGCCCTCGCTCAAAGTCCGTCAACTGCACATACGGTTCACGTCCACGCCGTCGCGGCATGCTACCGGTGTTAAAGACTGCGATGGAGCTCCGTATGCCACGGCAAACTGGCTGACACTGACGGCGGCGGTGCACAAATGCTGCGCAGCTAGCGCCATTCGACGGCCAACACAGCAGTTCCTGGTGTGTCCGCTGTGCCGTGCGTGTGATCATTGCTTGTACAGCCTTCTCGCAGTGTCCTGAGCAAGTATGGTGGGTCTGACACACCGGTGTCAATGTGTTCTTTTTTCCATATCCAGGAATGTAGAAAGACAATAGATGTAAAATGTTTCTCATCATTTCATTAGGCATTTTAGTAAATATCATAAATTAAGAGCTCCACAGTATAATCATATGTTCTCAAGTTTGAGCGATTCTTTCTACAGAGGAATGTCAATAGCGAGGATAATGGCCTCTTTTCTTTCACCTGTGCCTCTGAAAGGCACACACTAACACCTTGTTTCCAGGTGGCTGTCGCGCAGCTGGCTGCCCACGACGCATTACGTGCAGGTGGTCACTTAACTTTCTTAGCGAAATATTTACGACACCAGTTTCAGGTACAGTTGCAGTCTCATATAAAAAATTTCGCAGGTCAAGGATTTGCGTTACACATCTGTAGGAACAAAATCCTATTGATATAACAGTGTCCAAAAAAGTTCCGTCGGCATTGTAATACATTCACGCATTTACATACATTTCATAACTCTTAAAGTACGTTTCTTGGTTTCCAACCTCCTTTTTCACAAACCAGAGTCCCTAACCACTAGTCATTATTCCTTACCTTATTCGTCGACACTTCTTCAATATTTAATCATAACAGATATGTAACATAATCAAATAACTCATTTAACATCAGCTTATTGATCATAAACATACCACAACAGCATAATACACATAGTCATCGTAATAATATCATAACACCTCAGTCAAATTCTCAAAATCGTCGTAGCTTCCTCCAATAATTTCAAAACCTAAAAAAAATTCTCTGCTCATGTCAAAAGTGTCATCTACCTCAAACGTACTTTAAAAATCATGATCCCATACCAAATACGTCATTCAAAGCTCTCACATATCACAATGGTTCCGAAAACGTATGAACAGTTCACAAAGTACTGACAAAATACAATTTCATAAGTGTGAAGTTATCCACCTGCATAACTGCGTAAACATGTGTCACTGACATAGTAAAAAGATGTTTGTTTCTCTGTCAAATAATCAGATAGCTGTGTAATTCTGTGTTAGAGAAATATGGTACCGATGTGTAAAATTGTATAAGCAAATACCATATTAGCTAAGGCTCCTTGTGCTTGCCAAACACATGATACACAAAGTAAGCGTGTACCCCCCTGAGGATTAATGTAATTATACCCTCAGGTGTTACAGATTACAGCAATGGAGTGAAATGTAACACTGAAGACCTTTGTATCATTGTATTTCAAATATCTTTAAAAATAAATGTTTTAAATACAAAACTAATCACACAAATACGTGTACTGTAGCGCTAAACTGTGTTTCTTGTTGTAAGATAATCTCTGTGGAAGTGTCGTAGTTATCGTCCTCCTAAAGAAAAGTTCTGCAGAAGTCAAAGTACTTACCTCATGATAAACAAAAGTGAAATGCTTTGCATATAGATATCTTAGTTATTACGCTTATTGCCGTGATGAAGGAAGTACTGTGCTGTAACGTATTGTTGTGCCACAGAAAAGGCTGTCTCCTTGTATCTATACCACAAACGTTACTAGTAAAACATGTTTTACTTTCCAGAAGAATTCAGAAAAACTGTGCAGATATGAAATAGATAAACCGCAAAAGCAACATTGTAAATTGTCACTCATTAGTAGCGTCGTGATAAAACCGTGTAGCTGTCACATAAATTAACCACTGTGTCATCTGGTATCTCACAGAAAGTACTTTAAATCCAGAATGTATTTTCAAGTAAAGCAAATTGTTGCAATAAAATCTCATTAGCAGTGCTGGTGAATGTTGTAAGTATGTGTGCCTTATAATCGTTACGTGCAACTAACAAGCAAGAATGTACACACACACTAACACTGTGTCATCTGTTCACAATAACAATGCATTCGTAATGTCTGTTTAAATAAGTTCTCTTGGTTCTTGACTGGATATGTAACTTCAAACATTGTTGCATTTTGACAGATTCTAAGTTTGGAAAAGCATACTAGTAATGTAAAGTGAAAAGTTATATGGCAAAGGCAAAGTTAAAATGCAGATTATCTTTCAATAAACGGTTATACATGTGAAATGTGGTGTAAACCTTTACTCTTCCTAGTACGCAGAGTTTCAGCTTCAACGCAATTATCATGTAGTTACGTCAGATTCTGTAAGGTCCATTGTAAACTAGAAAGAATTTGTGACACAAGTGTTTCTTCTTATGTGACAATGAATGAGCTTTAATGAGAACTTTCTGAGCAGTATATAGTTTCTTTGCATTTGCTTTACCGTGTAATTTTCTCCTTTTGTCTGCAGCAGAATTTATATTTTTAATATCCAAATCAAATATGTTTTTGTGTCGAAGTTTACATGTGTCACCAATGGGTGTGTTGGAGCTACGGACTCCCCTGAAGATGTCTCCCGCAGTCGGAGACGAAACGTTGGGAATTAACACAAAATTTATCAACCGACCACGCCATAACAGCCCGGATAATTATAATGGACATGATATTTCCGGCCGTGAAAGTCTACATTTTAGTATTAGGAAAGGGTTAATAAAAATGCTCAGTGTAACTGTGTTTATTATTATTTTAGGAAACACGTGTTTGTAGACCAGTGTTGTTACTAGTGAGTTTTGTTGATCTGCATGATAATTTCTTTTTATCTCTTTCTCCTGGATGGTGACGGAGGACGACGGTTTGTCGAAAGCGTTGACACACCTCCATTTACAAATCTCCCTAACAAAACTTAAGTCTCATTGATTAAGAGATCCAAACAAGAAGCTAAGGGTACAGTTTAATGAGAAAAATAAACCTTGAAGCTGCGAAGTGATGCATTCCTACAATATTCAGTCTCCATGAGGATAAAAAACAATTTAAATCATATGGCTTAGCTGTTTGGGAAAGCTAAGTACATACCTGAATGATTTAGTTTCAGTTTGTGAAGTTACCAGGAGAGGCCGAGGAGACGAATTTTCGAGGGAAAGTGTTTGGGTAAAATGTAAGAATATTGAAATAAAGTAGCTTAGAAGACGTTTTTCTGCTATGATTTGTTATTATTTCATTCGCCCTAAGGAAGGTCGTGTCATACGAGTTTCAAGTTTTTATTACTATAAGAATGCATGTATAAGCAATTAAAAGCTGTACAGTAATTGCAACAACTGCAAACTACAGAAAATAAAATAAACGTGCAGAGACAAAATATTGGTGTATGAATTGTTGCCTTTGATTGTTTGAAATTTCTCTCTTTTAAATTGAGTTACACATATTTTGTGAATAATGTAGTGAAAGGCGACAATGACGTTTTTTAAAAGCCAGTTTATCTTATTTTAGGTAGTGGTTGCAACACCAACATTTCAGGCCATTCGAAATTTCTTCCTTACTATTAAATTTAATTTATAACTTTGTACTGAGTATGAACATTCGTTAGATGTGTAATGTAAACCATAAAAATAATACATAGTTTACTTGTCAGTGTATGAGGGCGATACTTAGAAGTGGATTGAGATTCCTATGCGCTAGGGAGACAAAAGCCTGACACTGGGAAAGGTGGAGGGTGCTAGGGCAGCGAGCCATCTGATAACAACGTACGCTACCAGTCGTTAACCGTCGGGCTGTGATAGGATGAAACATCTGTACTTCCAAGGAAACAAAGTCTCGATTGGATGCTGGCTCGAATGTAAAGTCGTGGAAAGGTTATAATGTGTCTCATGGCCGTTGGTAACTGGAAGAGGAGCCATTTGTGAATCATTTCATATCCCGCGACGACACCAGCGCAGCAATTCACATAGTCACCTCCAGGCAAAATACTGTCTTCTTTAATATAAACGCGTGGGACAGCATTTATAATAGTTTATTATGAAAATATATGTACACAATTTAATTTACGTGTGGAACCAGACAGTTACGGACCCAAGTCGTGTTACCTGAGACAGAATCTTTGTCCTATTCCGAGAATATGGTTTGTCACAATTTTAAGCAAAAATTGTCTAATGTAGCCTAACATAGACTGTTAGAGACTATTAAACGCTTAGGAACTGCTTAATGGTTGAAAAAATCTAAACAGGCGTACTTAAAGTTATTGTGCAATATTGAAATACACTCCTGCAATTGAAATAAGAACACCGTGAATTCATTGTCCCAGGAAGGGGAAACTTTATTGACACATTCCTGGGGTCAGATACATCACATGATCACACTGACAGAACCACAGGCACATAGACACAGGCAACAGAGCATGCACAATGTCGGCACTAGTACAGTGTATATCCACCTTTCGCAGCAAAGCAGGCTGCTATTCTCCTATGGAGTAGATCGTAGATATGCTGGATGTAGTCCTGTGGAACGGCTTGCCATGCCATTTCCACCTGGCGCCTCAGTTGGACCAGCGTTCGTGCTGGACGTGCAGACCGCGTGAGACGACGCTTCATCCAGTCCCAAACATGCTCAATGGGGGACAGATCCGGAGATCTTGCTGGCCAGGGTAGTTGACTTACACCTTCTAGAGCACGTTGGGTGGCACGGGATACATGCGGACGTGCATTATCCTGTTGGAACAGCAAGTTCCCTTGTCGGTCTAGGAATGGTAGAACGGTGGGTTCGATAACGGTTTAGATGTACCGTGCACTATTCAGTGTCCCCTCGACGATCACCAGAGGTGTACGGCCAGTGTAGGAGATCGCTCCCCACACCATGATGCCGGGTGTTGACCCTGTGTGCCTCGGTCGTATGCAGTCCTGATTGTGGCGCTCACCTGCACGGCGCCAAACACGCATACGACCATCATTGGCACCAAGGCAGAAGCGACTCTCATCGCTGAAGACGACACGTCTCCATTCGTCCCTCCATTCACACCTGTCGCGACACCACTGGAGGCGGGCTGCACGATGTTGGGGCATGAGCGGAAGACGGCCTAACAGTGTGCGGGACCGTAGCCCAGCTTCATGGAGACCGTTGCGAATGGTCCTCGGCGATACCCCAGGAGCAACAGTGTCCCTAATTTGCTGGGAAGTGGCGGTGCGGTCCGCTACGGCACTGCGTAGGATCCTACAGTCTTGGCGTGCATCCGTGCGTCGCTGCGGTCCGGTCCAAGGTCGACGGGCACGTGCACCTTCCACCGACCACTGGCGACAACATCGATGTACTGTGGAGATCTCACGCCCCGCGTGTTTAGCAATTCGGCGGTACGTCCACCTGGCCTCCCGCATGCCCACTACACGCCCTCGCTCAAAGTCCGTCAGCTGCACATACGGTTCACGTCCACGCTGTCGCGGCATGCTACCGGTGTTAAAGACTGCGATGGAGCTCCGTATGCCACGGCAAACTGGCTGACACTGACGGCGGCGGTGCACAAATGCTGCGCAGCTAGCGCCATTCGACGGCCAACACCGCGGTTCCTGGTGTGTCCGCTGTGCCGTGCGTGTGATCATTGCTTGTACAGCCCTCTCGCAGTGTCCTGAGCAAGTATGGTGGGTCTGACACATGGGTGTCAATGTGTTCTTTTTTCCATTTCCAGGAGTGTGCAATTTGAATTTCATAAAACGTTAGATACGTTTGAAAGTAGCATGATTCTGATAATAGTATTCAACAAGCATTGAAGAAACTTTATTAAATTTTGTATGATATTTCTTTTTTAAGTGTGTCAGTTGTATATTCAAAAGTTGTGAAAAGTTTCAAGTGGTCCAGTGAAATATTCGCTTTCTTATAATTCCAGTCTTTGATCACAATGTTTATTTGTAATCAAGTTACTGAAAATGGTCATTAATGACAATTTTCAGACTCGAGTAAAAACTTGCTGCATTTCTTATCGTCCGAAGATGGGCATTACCGACCCAACTCAATAACTTTATTGGAAATAAACACTTGATTCAAGAACGGAATATAATAAAACAAACTATATTCAAATTCTTGTACTTGTGTGGACAAAACGTCTACATAAAGAATGTAGGTATGCGGCTTAAACTCTGTGATAAATTTACACTTCGTTTTATTTCGATCGATCCACATTATTTTCGTAGCCATTTACGCGAGGGAATGATTTTCTTGTTAATTAGTGTCTCACAGTAAAGTTCATAACGAATACTATAGTGAAAATTTGAGTCCCTGAAATAGTTCTCTCATGAAACAGTTAGGGAAGACATTTACTTACTGCAATTTTCATTATAAATATAATAATTAACGTGATCACTGAAATGCTTGTCTGATATCGATTGGCGACCGTAATATTAACTCCCTACAACTCGTAACAACAGCTTTGTGTTAAATAAGACAAAAGTTTTACAGTCCGATTTTTTAATGTATATTGATTATCTAGTGTTTCGGACACGAATACGTAACTGAGTTCGCATGTGTAAAAAAAAAAAAACACGATTACGGTCAAAATGCAATAACGTAGCAGGACACGACTTATAAAGAGTTGTCAGGTGGTGTTGTAGGTGCTGCTTGTAAAAAGGACGAGAGGTCGTCGGTGGACGTAGATCGGAGACGACCTCCACGGCGTCGCAGGTCCGACGTGGCGACTAGAGGGAGAACCTCGGGGCGGGGAGAGACACTTGTAAACGACACGGGAATTCCCCTGGGCTGCTCTACGGGTCGCACGCCGGTGGGGGCTTCCCCGTTAATCAAATCCGACCACGCAGGCGGGAGGCGCTCTCAGCCGCACTCAGTGGATTAAAAACAAGGACAGCCGGTGTGTCCGCCTCGCCTCCCACCCCTCCTCCCTCCGCCCCCCCCCCCCCCCCCCCCCACCGGTGCACGGACAGCCCTGACGAATTACGATACGTGTGCGCAGGCTCGTCGCGTGCCGGCCTGGAGTGGACAGCAGAGGGCGGTACATTTCCTCCAAGGTGAAGAAGTCGCCGAGCGTCCATCAGCGGCAGTAAATCCGAATCTTAATAGACCACGGGAAAGGCTTAAGCCGTTAATAAACACAAGACTGATAATTTCTGTTTGAGACCTTTTCTGTAGTTAGCACATCCCTTAGAAACGTTACAGAAGAGTCCGTGAACTACAGAATGGTGAATTAGGTCTTGGATGCTCAGGAAGAGAAACAAAACAAATGCGGAAGTAGGAGGAAGAGATAAAAAAAGTCACTCCATCCTCCTAAACAGAAAACGTTAAAATAATTATTTCCAAGTATATTTATTGCAGATTTTATGGGAGACTTCCTTCCATGAGAACTGTAGTACAATTTTCTCCATTTTCTGTGTGTAATGCAAGACAGTATATTTATAAACATAATGTAACAGTCAGGTTACCTTCCATGAGGAAAGTGGGTGTCCCCAAACAACAGGGAAGATTCATCAAGATTAAAAAATAGTGCATTGATAATGGCTAGACTCTAGCCGAAATCTGGATAATGAAACGGCAAAAAAAAATGACGACTGATAGTTGCGCTCTATCATTTGTAATGTAACAGTGATTAAACAACTGTTCAAAAATTTATTTGAATAAAAACCGATATATTTTTTACATTAAGTAAAAAGTAGAAATTTAAAAAGGCAAAATTTTTGTAGACTCTAAACAGTCCAGTTGAAACAGTCAAATTCAGATTTTTCGTGATACTAAAGAACCTTGAGAAAGATTTCCCTCTGTCAGAGCTAGAAAATTAAGAATGGAATAAAATAACAAACAGGTTTATTTTATCCATGCTGAATCCTGTGAACGCTGAGGCAGTTGATGGTGACAGTTGAACAATCCGACCAAACAAAGAAAATTCTTTTAAAAATCTTTATTTTAGTGTCATAATTTGTCCTGTAATCCATATACAATAAATTTTCTCTCAGAGTAAAGCATATTTTTGTTATTAATATGTTGCACCTTAAAATGTTTCTTTGTTACTACTCCTGGATCTCGGCTCAATAGGAAATGAATGATATCTTTTGTAAGTAGGCTCTTTAGGTTTTTTATATTGGTAACGCCACGTAGCGCTCTGTACGAAAATCACTGGCTGTGCTGTGTGCAGTCAGTGGCTGGTTGGCATTGTTATAATACTCGCCATTGTAGTGTTGGGCAGCTGGATGTTAACAGCGCGTAGCGTTGCGCTGTTGGAGGTGAGCCGCCAGCAGTGCTGGAGTTTTGAAATTTGTAAGACTGGATGTCATGAACTGCTATATACATTATGACTTTTGAACACTATTGAGGTAAATACATTGTTTGTCCTCTGTTAAAATCTTTCGTTTGCTAACTGTGCCTATCAGTAGTTAGTGCCTTCAGTAGTTTGAATCTTTTATTTAGCTGGCAGTAGCGTTGCTCGCTGTATAGCAGTAGTTCGAGTAACGAAGATTTTTGTGAGGTAAGTGATTTGTGAAAGGTACAGGGCCATTCTTTTGTAGGGATTATTGAAAGTCAGATTGTGTTGCGCCAAATAATATTGTGTGTCAGCTTAAGCACAGTCTTGCACAATTTTTCTAAGGGGACGTTTCATATGTCGACCCTTAGCCGAGGAGACCTCACTGGAATCTTCTGATTTTTTCTTATAGTTTGTTTAATTAGTGTAGATTTTGTTTATTGCTAGCGCGTAATTGTCGAGAGAATCTCCTTTGTAGTTGTAGTCTTTCATTGTTGTACTGTAAAACAGGTGTGGCACGCATGTAAATTTGCACCAAACATTTCGCAGCTGCGCTTGCAATTAACTAGATATTATTTTCAGTGCTATGTTAATGTGTTCCCTTATTTTTGCTCTTCAAATTGTGTTTCTCTGTGTTGTCGTGTGAAATATTGCGACAATAATGGCGTGTGAAAAGCGTAGTACCAGGCTCCAAAGTAAACTGAGAAATGACAGTGAAGACGAAAGCAGTGTGTTAGCGCCACCATGTAATGAATCAACTAATGTTCAAAGTAGTAATTTGGTAATTGTGCATAGGGAAATGGAGCGGGCTGCAAATAATGGCGTAGGAAGTGAAACAATTAGTGAACAGGGAAGCATTATCGATCGATCGGTGGGCAACAGCTCACCTCAGGATTCCGAAATGACAGGACACAATCTTGCAAATACTGTAGATTCAGGTTTTGCGTCCTCACCATTTTCTCAAATAAATCAAGACACATTTTCTTCTTTTCAAAATGCGTACATTGCCGGTTCAAATGCACTGTCGAATAGTACTGAGGAACATGTTTCAGACACCAGTGCACTGATATTACAGTTAATGTAACAAATAGGACAAAGGCTACAAAAGTTAGACGCAACGCTTGAACAAAATCAGAAACAAATGGGACAAAATCTTCAAAAGTTAGACACAATGGAACAACACCAGAGACAAACACAGCAAAAGCTTCAAAAGTTAGACACAATGGAACAAAATCTTCGGAAGTTAGACACCACACTTGAACAAACACGTGAAGATTTAACTACTGAGTTACATAACATTGAATCGAAATGTCAAAAAGTCTGTAATGACGTAAAAACACAAATTTGTGAGCATTTTCAACCTATTTTTTCTCGGCATGGAAATGCATTACAGAATCACGAAGCAGCCATAAAAGAACTGGAAACTATTGTTCATGAAAATCATGAGACCTTGCAAGCTAAAATTGACTCAGTTGCATCTACCGATTCGGTTACGCAACTTGCAAAAACTCAGGAAAACTTAAAGGACACAGTAGATACGATTTCAACACCAATGCACACTGTGAAACTTGGTTAAGAAAACACACAGAGGAAATAATTTCACTATCGGATAAAGTAGCCGAACTTTCAGATCAGTTCACTAACTTATCTACAAAGGTAGATGATGATCTGAATGACACAGGACCTGTAGCCTTCACTGACACTGAAGAGTATGAACAAATTAGAAAATTCAAACAAAATCAAAATCAAATCAATACACAGAACAAAAGAGAAATCCGGCAAGTACAAGATCAGTTGACGCAGGTAATACAAAAGTCACATATTTCTGAGGACACTCGCGCTCCAACACGGGAAGAGGGACTTAGAAATACGGAAAAGCCACAAAATAATAACACAGGACACTTCGGAAATTATGAAAGAAATTGGCAAGGCGCATTGGATTTTGAGATGGAACCGCCGAAACGAAGTAACAATGAGCAATGTGCGACTCGCCGACACGATGATTTTGACTATAAGCTGTTCATTACTACACGTAAATTCAAAACATTTAAGAATTCTGACGACATTCATCCACAAGCATGGCTTCATCAATTCTCTCATTGTTTTCCTCCCAACTGGTCATTGGAGCACAGGTTAGAATTTATGTGTGGCTACTTGGAGAATGAACCAGCTGTAAGAATGCGATCGTTCATTCACGATTGTCACAGTGAAGGAGAATTTTCTCATGCCTTCCTCTCAGCGTATTGGTCTCAAGCTACACAACACCGAGTAAAACATAGCATCATAATGATGAAACATTTCGAACAATCTGAATTTTCCAGTCTTATGAAATATTTTGAAGACATGTTGCCTAAGAATCAGTATCTTTCAAACCCATACAGCCCCTCAGAACTCATCCGCATTTGCTTAATCAAACTGTTTGAACATTTACGACGTATTATTTTAGCAGGAAGATGCAAAGACAACATTGAAGCTTTTCAGGGACTGTTACAAGAACTGGAAATTGACACTGACAGTCGCGGAACGTGAAAACAGGAGCACAACAATTACAGGTCACACCTGTCACAATTCCGCGATGACAGAAATAATACACGACAAGGCTATTCGTACAACGTAAATGGTGACCAAAACAGACACCACCCGTATGACAACCGTTGGCA
Source organism: Schistocerca gregaria (assembly GCF_023897955.1). Classification (NCBI taxonomy): domain Eukaryota; kingdom Metazoa; phylum Arthropoda; class Insecta; order Orthoptera; family Acrididae; genus Schistocerca; species Schistocerca gregaria. The sequence goes on along the minus strand of NC_064923.1, from coordinate 600,595,670 downwards.
GAGTAGTAATAATTACAGGGAAAGATCACCTCTTCGCGGTAATGACTATCACAGAGACAATCAGAGAAATAGACAATTTGGGAACCAAAATAATTATTATCAAGGGAGACAGAATAACAGTTACGATTCAGGGAGAAATTCTCCACCACGTGACCGACAAGAAAGAAACTACGGAATCTACCGACATGACGACAGACGATATGATCGCAACGACAGACCTGAATTGCATCAGAACTGGCGGGATTCAAACAGAGCATGACCCTCTCGACAAGGTGAATTTGTAGAAGTTAGGTCTCCAAATCCCAATAACGACGCGCTCCAACAAAGACACAATAGTCAATGACTCATACCGCTGGCAGCCACAAAACGTACTTATGAAACTGACGACGCAGCTGCCATAGCTAGTAATTACGTAAAAATGGAAGACATTAGGGACATCTTACTCCAGGAACACGACGTAACACATAACAACATTGCATATCCTGTAATTCACGTTACTGTAAATGACGTAAAATTTACGGCAGTACTTGACTCTGGCAGTCCCATTTCAATAATTAGTGAAACAGCTTTTAGCAAATGCAACAAATCGAACGATTGCCCCACACTTCCGTTACGTAAGATTAAATTACAATGTGCAGTCATTGGAAAAAGTATAGATGTACGCCAACAAACCAACTTATTATTCTTTTGTCAAAGCCACAGCTTGTCTATGAACTTTCTTGTTGTTCCATTATTGTCAACGGAAATTATACTGGGAGTATTCACGATGGTGAAATAAGTTTAGAGAAAGAAGGTAAGTCAATTGCTTTGAAATTTGAAGATTGGCTCTCAAACCATGACGAGGATATTAATCGGCTTTACCTTCTGTTAGACAACAGTTCGGAATTTTCTACGGAACTAGACACTAACAATCACTCTGCAAGTACTGACAGGGATGATAGCGACGGCATATTTGAAACTAATGAGTTAATTCAGAATAAAATTCAAACAATTGAGAATTGTAATGACACTGATAGGCAAGACCTTTTTGAGATTTTACAAGCACATTACACAGTTTTTACTCACAAAACAGGAACAGTCAAGGGATTTCAATACCAATTTCGTGTTCATGAGGATACTTAATTTTGTGTTAGGCCATACGTAATTCCAGCACATTATAGGGACTGTGTTAGAACAGAAATACAATCTATGCTTGACGAGGTCATTATTGAGCCTGCAGTAAGCTCATACAACAATCCATTACATGTTGTTGACAAGAAAAATGGATCGATCAGGCTTGTCTTAGATTCGAGACAAATCAATACTATCATTATTCCTGAAACAGACCGGCCGCAAACGTTGGAAGAACTTCTTCGAAATTTTAATGGTGTAAAAGTGTTGTCTTCCATTGATCTCAGATCCAGCTTTTATCAGATCGAACTTCATCCACAATGTAGAAAATACACAGCTTTCTTTTGTTTCGGCGTTTGTTATCAGTTTCGGAAACTTCCTTTTGGTTGGAACATTTCTTTGGCAGCTTTCATTCGCGGGCTAAATTCCATATTACCTGAGTTCTTAAAACGTCACATCACCTTATATGTGGACGATATTCTGATAGCAGAAGCCTCATGGGAACAACATAATCGCATCCTCAACAGCGTGTTACATGTTTTTGCAGAATCTGGAATTACAGTTAACTTGGAAAAGTCTGAATTCGGTAGGACAAAAGTGAAGTTTTTGGGACATATTATTTCTTCTGAAGGCATTCAGCCGGATCCTGAAAAGTTAGAATCAATCAGAGCCATTCCTGTTCCATCCACAAAAAAACAAGTCCGCAGTTTTCTAGGTCTCGTAAATTTTTACCGTCGGCTTCTGAATATGCAAATTCTGTTTACACCACAACTTTGTTCTCTCACTGGAAAAAATACTATTTGGAACTGGGACGAACAAGCACAGTTGGAATTCAATTCTTTGAAAGAAGCGTTACTTAATGCGTCAATACTAGCTCATCCAGATCTGTCACAAGATTTCTGCCTTAGCACGGATTCTTCTAAAGTCGGTATTGGTGCCCATTTATTTCAAGACGCCACAGAAAATGAGACTACCATTCAGAAAACCATTGCTTTTGCTAGCCGAGTGCTAACAAAATCTGAAAAAAATTATTCCGTTACTGCATTAGAAGCTTTAGCTATCGTTTGGGCATTTAACAAATTCCGTTTCTTTCTTTCTGGTAAGCACGTAAAAGTATACAGCGATCATCGTGCATTACAATTTCTTATGTCTTCAAAATTAAATAATGACAGGTTAAAACGTGAGGCATTGTTTCTGCAAGAATTCCACTTCACAATAGTCTACATTCCCGGCAAGGAGAACGTTGTTGCGGACGCACTGTCACGCGCACCGGCTGGGCTCGAGAAAAGTAACACAGAAAGAAACATCGATAAAAATTTCAGTATTCTTTACATTCAGAAAGTCGCCTTTGAAAACTTCATCACCACATTTTTAAAGGACATTGCTCATGAACGAGGTAAAGATCCGATTTGGAAAGACATCAAAAGTAAATCGCATGAAAAGACACACACACAGATTCGGCATTATTATCTGGTTAGAAATAATACTGTTCAAACGCTGCATTGTTGATGACAAGCTATGGCTACTTTGCATTCCTGACGATTTTGTTAATAAGCTCATTTGGTACATTCATTTCAGCTATGCGCATTTTGGTCCACGAAAATTTTATCATATTCTTCGAACGACTTGTTATTTTAATAATATGGAAAAAAAATCGAAGAGTCTTGTCTATATGTAAACTTTGTCAAAAGGCGAAACCATCTACTGTCTCACATCGTGCTCCGTTGTTTCCTATCATTCCTTCTAAATTAAAAAATTTGCTGCTGTTGATCTCTTGGGACCGCTTGTAAGAAAATCTAATGGATTTTCGTACGTTATAGTCGCTGTTGAACTTACTTCAAAATTTGTTTCTTTCACTCCGTTACGTAAAGCCACTGGACGGTCTGTATCCAACGCCTTTGTTAAAAATTTCTTACATGAAGTTTGACACATTAGTAAAGTCATTTCAGATAACGGACCAGAGTTCAGATCTGCTGTTTGCTCACGCATGCTTCGTAACCATAAAATCAAATCTGTTTTTATTTCATTGTACTCACCACATTGTAACCCATCTGAACGGATTATGAAAGAAATCAAAAAGCTTTGCAGACTTTATTGTCACAGAAAGCATCAGCATTGGGACAGATATTTACACTTATTTCAAAACGTGTTGAATGAAATGCCTCATGACTCCATTTGACTCAGTAGCGAGCCAGTGGGTGTGTTGGACCTTCCATCTAGCTACGGACCCCCTTGAAGATGTCTCCCGCAGTCGGAGACGAAACGTTGGGAATTAACACAAAATTTATCAACCGACCACGGCATAACAGCCCGGATAATTATAATGGACATAACCCTTTCCTGTCAACACCGTGAAAAATTGTACCAAAACAATACGGTTCGGGGAGAATTTTAAAAAAGCAACTAAAACCAGGCTAGTGTGTTATCATACCCACATTTTTATTTTACTTATGTACATAAAACAGACGGAATTTTTGAGTCAAATCAGGATATAATAACTGGAACTGATCACATGAATTAGTCAGTTGCAGTTGTGGAAATACGCTTGAAAATTTTGTAGAGAACAGATTACAAACATCATAACCCTCACAATAATATCTTCCCCTCAGCAGACATCGTAAACTTTAACAACTTAACAAACAACACAGGGTGCAACAGTTTAAATTTTATCGCAATTTGTGAGCAAAGATGTTTCGCTATCACAGTTAAATTGCTTTCTTTATTACATCAGAGGAACGCAGACGTCCCGACAGAACATAAAAACCTGAATTCGACTTCACGCTGTGTTATAACACTAAAAAGAGGAAGGGATCTTTAGGTCCTTCCGGGCAGGAATGGGTTAGTGCTAGGACACAAATGGAGAACGAAACAACTATCTGCCTTCTGTCTAAGAGCAGGTTGAATAATGAGAAATTAAAAATTTTCGCTATGCGACATTTAGTCTCACAAGACGCCGGCTTTCGCTCTTGAGTCCCGTCCCCCCCCCCCCCCCCCCAACAGCCTATTCATGTACTCTAAAGCAGTCAATGTTTCTATAACTTACTTTTCCCTAAAGCATATATGGACTGTATATACACAAACGGAGGGTAAAATGACTTTCACACCCGGCGGGGTCAGGGATTTTCTCTGCCTCGTGATGACTGTGTGTTGTGTGATGTCCTTAGGTTAGTTAGGTTTAAGTAGTCCTAAGTTCTAAGGGGGCTGATGACCATAAATGTTAAGTCCCATAGGGCTCAGACTCATTTGAACCATTTTTTAACTTTCACAAAAAGTGGACTCTCTTTTTGCTGAGTGGACTTCAAATATAGTTTAATTTTACTAATTTTTACATACCCGTTGTTACACTTTAGCAATGATTCAAAGAGTTCAAGACACTTAAAGTGCGTTTCAGACAATACAACTACGCATTTTATGTGATAAGACTTCTCGCATGAACCATGGACCTTGCAGTTGGTGGGGCAGCTTGCGTGTCTCTGCGATGCAGATAGCTGTACCGTAGGTGCAACCACAACGGAGGGGTATGTGTTGAGAGGCCAGTCAAACGTGTGGTTCCTGAAGAGGGGCAACAACCTTTTCAACAGCTGCAGGGGCAACAGTCAGAACGATTGACGGATCTGACCTTTAACATCAATCAAAACCACCTTGCTGCCCTAATACTCCGGACGGCTGAAATCAAGAGGAAACTATGGTCAAATGGTTAAATGATCATGACATCCTCTTGGGTAACATATTCCGGAGGTAAAATAATCCATTCTGATCTCCAGGCAGGAACTACTCAGGAGGACGTCGATAGCTGGAGAGAGAAAACGCATTCTACGGATCGGAGCGTGGAATGTCAGATCCCTTAATCGGGCTGGTAGGTTAGAAAATTTAAAAAGGGAAATGGATAGGTTAAAGTGAGATACAGTGGGCGTAACTGAAGTTATGTGACAGGAGGAACAAGACATCGGGTCAGGTGAATACAGGGTTATAAATACAAAATCAAATAGGGGTAATGCAGGAGTAGGTTTAATAATGAATTAAAAAAATAGAAGAGCGCGTAAGCTACTGCGAACAGCATATTGAACGCATCGTTGTAGCAAAGATAGACACGAAGCCCACGCCTACCACAGTAGTACAAGTTTATATGCCAACTAGCTCCGCAGATCACGAAGAGACTGAAGACATGTATGGTGAAATAAATTATTCAGATTCGGAAGGGAGACGAAAATTTAATAGTCATTGGAGACTGGAATTCGACAGTACGAAAAGGAAGAGAAGGAAAAGTATTAGGTGAATATGCAATGGGGGTAAGGAATGAAAGAGGAAGCCGTCTGGTAGAATTTTGCATAGAGCATAACTTAATCATAGCTAACACTTGGTTCAAGAATCATTAAAGAAGGTTGTGTATATGGAAGAGGCCTGGAGAGACTGGAAGGTTTCAGATAGATTATATAATGGTAAGACGGAAATTTAGGAACCAAGTTTTAAATTGTAATACATTTCCAGGAGCAGATGTGGACTCTGACCACAATCCATTGGTTATGAACTGTAGATTAAAACTGAAGAAACTGCAAAAATGTGGGAATTTAAGGAGATGGGACCTGGATAAATTAATAGAATCAGAGGTTGTAGAGAGTTTCAGTGAGAGCATAAGGGAACAATTGACAAGAATGGGGGAAAGAAATACATTAGAAGAAGAATGGGTAGCTGTGAGGGATGAAATGGTGAAGGCAGCAGAGGATCAAGTAGGTAAAAAGATGGGGGCTAGTAGAAATCCTTGGGTAACAGAAGAATAAACTGAATTTAATTGATCAGAGGAGAAAATATAAAAATTAAGTAAATGAATCAGGCAAAAAGGAATACAAACGTCTCAATAAAGAGATCGATAGGAAGTGCAAAATGGCTAAGCAGTGATGGCTAGAGGACAAATGTAAGGATGTAGAGGCATATATGGCTAGGAGTAAGATAGATACTGCCTACAGAAAAATTAAAGAGACCTTGGGATAAAAGACAACCACGTGTATGAATATTAAGAGCTCAGATGGAAAACCATTTCTAAGCAAAGAAGGGAAAGCACAAAGGTGGTATGAGTGTATAGAGGGTCTATACAGGGGCGATGTACTTGAAGGCAATATTATGGAAATGGAAGAGGATGTAGATGAAGATGAAATGGAAGATATGATACTGCAAAAATTTAGTGAATTACTTATAGATGTCGACTCTGAAATTATTGGTATATCAGAGCACCACTTAATACAATTCAGAGGCTTACTTTACCAGGCTACAGATTAGCTGGCTGTTTTCCATGGAGTTCCTTGCAGGGTGGGGAGTGGCCGTGTACGTAAAAAACAGTAAGCCATTTAAGTCCATAGACCTATCGCGGCACTGCACTGAACAGATATTTGACTTTTGTGCAGGGGCAGTAGAATTTAGTGAACCTAAACTTCTAATTGTTTTTTTTACAGGTCCCATAAGTCTGACTCCAGAGCTTTTCTGTTCAAGCTAGAGAGGGTTCTTGATTCGCTTTGTAGGAAGTACCAGAAATTAGTTATATGTGGTGACTTCAGTATAAGTTTTGTATATGATGGTGCAAGAAAAAGGATGTTGGTAGATCTCCTAAATTCATATGATCTGATGCAGATTGTGTTTTTTCCAACTAGGGTGCAGGGGAACAGTAGCACAGCCATAGACAATATTTTTATTCATTCTTCATTACTAGATGGGCATTCTGTTAGTAAAAGGGTGAATGGCCTTTCGGACCATGATGCACAAATTTTAACACTAAAAGGCTTTTGTACACAAACAAATGTCACATATAATTACAAATTATCTAGGAAACGTAATTCAACAGCAATAGAGAGATTTTTATACCTCGTCAAGGAACAAGAGTGGCAGGAAGTTTATAATGCTGATAACACACATGACAAATAGTGTGCTTTCCTTAACCCATTTCTCATGCTCTTTGAGAACTGCTTTCCATTAGAACGTTCTAAAGGGTGTACTAGCAATAAAAGACAGCCCAGGTGACTGACTAGTGGGATAAAGATGTCATGTAGTACAAGACGGGAATTATATCAGAATGTTAGAACTAGTCACAATCAAGCTACAGTAGTCCCTTACAAACAGTACTGTAGGGTGCTTAAAATGTTATTACGAAGGCAAACAGTATGTGGTATGCAAATACATAAGCTTATTCACAGGATAAAATTAAAACCAAATGGTCAGTAGCGAAGGAAGTGTCTGGTCAGCAGCACAAGGTCGATGATATAAAGTCAGTTCGTAGTAAAAATATTTCTGTTGCTGATAAATCAGGTATATTTACAGTATTTAACAAACATTTTCTGAGCATTGCTGGTGGATTAAATAAAAATTTAATTTCTACATGGAATCACATAATTCTCTTGGCAAAAGCCTTTCCAAGACTGATATCTGAAATATTCCTGTGCGATGCAGACAAGGGGGAGATTGAGTCAATATTGAATGACTGAAGACTAAGGTCTCTCATGAATATGATGGAGTACGTGGCAGAATATTAAAGTACTGTGCTGCATAAATTGGCCCTGTATTCAGCCATATTTGTAATCTTTCCTTTAGCAATGGTCAGTTTCCTGAACGATTAAAGTACTCAGTAGTAAAGCTGCTTTATAAAAAGGGAGAGAGAAAATGTTAGGTCTCTTTCTATGACATCAGTTTTTGCTATAGTGATTGAAGAGGATGTGCGAATAATTGATCTTTTTATATCATACAATTTGCTATCAAATGTACAGTTCAGCTTTAGAAGTCGTTGAACAACCGAAGATTCTATACTCTTTTCTTTATGAGGTATTGGATTGGTCAAACAAAAGGTTTAGAACGCTCGGCATATTTTTTGATTGAACTAAGGTGTTTAACTGTGCTGATCACAAAATATTGCTCCAGAAGTTAGACCATTACAGAATACAGAGAGTAGGTCACCATTGGCTTTCCTCTTACTTTAGCAACAGACAGAAAAATGTCATTATTGAGAGTGTTGAGAATGGCTGTGATGTGAGGTCCGAGTAGGGTACGTTGAAGTGGAGGGTGCCCCAGGGATCAGCGTTGGGGCCACTCTTGTTCCTTATTTATATAAATGACATGCCCTCTAGTATTACGGATAACTCTAAAATATTTCTGTTTGCTGATGACACTAGCCTCGTAGTAAAGGATGCTGAGTGCAACATTAGCTCGGTTCCAAATAGTGCAGTTCATGATGTAAGTTCATGACTTGTAGAAGATAAACAAACGCTAAATCACAGTAAGACTCAGTTTTTACAGTTTCTGACGCACAATTCAACAAAACCTGACATTTTAATTTCACAGAAGAGACATATGATTAGTGGAACTGAACAGTTCAAATTTCTAGGTGTTCAGATAGGCAGTAAAAGTTTGTAGAAAGCCCACGGTCAGGATATTTTTCAAAGATTTAACGCTGGTATTTTTACTGTTCGAATTGTATCTGAAGTGACTGATCGTTTAATACAAAAATTAGTCTACTTTGCTTATTTTCATTCGCTTATGTCGTGTGGTATTATATTCTGGGGCAACTCTTCCCATTCTAAAAGGATATTTTTGACTAAGAAACTGACAGTTCAGTCAATAAGTGGTGTAAGTTCATGAACATCTTGTCAACCCCTGTTCAAAAGTCTGTGTAAATAAAATAAAAGAGATAACTAAATTTTATTAATCATGGGTACTATCAAGACAAATATTTGACAAGTTAGTCACACTACTGTCAACAATAAATGTAGCGAAATATCGTAGTTCACAGTGTCATTGCTTTAACAGTTTTAAAGTTGACGTGGTCACACAAAACTCCAAAAATGTTGGAAGTCACCACAGAATTCAAAATCCAGAATTTACTCACTTGAAATTCCTCTGATTGCGTAGAAACCCTTAAGTACTCAGCTCGCGAATACAAGAAGTTTTCTAGTCTAACGAACGCCAACTCAAGAGACAAGCAGTCCACTGACCACCAGTACTTCTCACCGACCTACCGATGTCCTCGCTCGACAATCAAAGACCATGCCTGGACGTCTCCAAGGGCCTTTAAGTTTTTAGTCTTGTGAGTGCTGCTGTATTCATATCAAATACTTACAAATGATTACTTTACCGTTATACAGATATTATATACAACGTACTAGACCACAGAGGAAAATCTGTCAGTTTGCGATATCTCGTTAAAATATGTATACATTTTTAACTAAAACAAAAACACTTCATAAATCGTCGAACTATGGTTACTTATATATCAGTATTTGTTGCGTAATGCTCTGTGACTTTCACGGAGATCTCATGCTTCTTTTATCTGTGGAGAATGCGTAGTAATGATACAACTTTCATACAAATTTGATAAATTGTTTATATTCAGGGTAGACGATTTTAATCCATAATAGGGAAAAACTCGGAATAGGGATAAAAGAAAGAACAATGTTTTAAAGTTTGTAAGTGGCAAAGAGGATCAAGCATTGCTACTAATGGCCGTAATCTTAACCATGATTTTCTAGGTGATTTGGAGATTAAAGTGACTTTTTGAAATGGGAACCCTAACATTTGATTTAAGATTTGTAAAGAGCGGCAAATTGTACTTATAAAATGGCACATTATTGAAGGTCATGGCAACGTTCAATGAAGGTCAACAAAAGCAAATATGTTTTTAGTTCTAATAGGGATTAACTTGGAATAGAGGGGTGATACAGCAAAATACAGTATTAGATACAAACTGGAAGGGGCGTAAGGGGTGATGTGTCATTGCGAATAACCATGGTTTTAAAAGTACTTATTGACAGTCAGTGGATCTCAGTGATGGCCGTGTGTTGGTTAGAAGGAGGCCAGCTGAGGGCCTGCAACCAACCTGTCTTCGTGCTAGACACACTGGTTCTACACCTGGAGTTATGATCTGAGGCGCGGTTTCGTATGAAAGAACGAGCACTGTACTAGTGTCTCATGCATCCTACCTGTAAATGTTTTTCGTCAGTCTGGTGATTCGATCTGGAGTGCTGCTATTCATGAACAGCATTCCAGGGGGGTTTTATCAACAGGATAACGCTCGCCCACATACCGCTGTTGCAACCCAACATGCTCTACACAGTGTCCACGTGTTGCCTTGGCCTGCTCGACCGCCACATCTGTCTCCAATCGAGCACTCGTGGGACATTGTCGGACGACAACTCCACTTTCATCCACAACCAGCGTTAACTATCCCTGTATTGCCGAGCAAATGAAACAGACAAACTGATATCCGGTACCTGTACAACACAACGCTATCACGTTTTCATGCTTGCGTTCAACATTGTGACAGCTATACCAGTTATTAAGGTACGAGCATAATATTTATTTGTTTGAGATTTGGACTTAAAATCGACGGCGCACAACCGCCCCCACTGACTTCCAGTGGACCATGTTCATAGAGTTTTATGTCGTACTTTGTCCACACCTATCTATTAGGTAGCGTCGTACATATTTTCGCTCATCAAAGATAGGTTGTACTATTGCAGAAAGAGTATCTCGTATCAGTTTCTGATACAATAAAGTGAAACACATTGCACGATGTTGTGGCGAAACAAACGTTGTATCATTGCGGAGATACAGAGGCGAGCGAGTGTGCCGTAACTTACCCCAGTTCAATGCTAGTAGCGCCAAGTCAACACAACGCGTCTGTGCGTAGCACACGAGTATTGCAGCATAAATAAAAATGGTATTAAAAACTACAGTTGCTTTTCCAAATTTTTTAGCATGTGCTTTAGTATATTAAATTGGTAAACTGTCAAATCTTAGAATGATCAGATCAATATTTTTTCCTATATACCTCGTTTTAAGACACAAATAGGTGCCGCTAAATAATAAAGGTAGAAACCCAAAAACTGGTCATAATGTGCAGATGTATGTCAAAACTAACTATTACAACTCTCAACATGATTAAACAAATATTTTTATCAGTGAGTGTTTCTAAGCAAAATTGAAGGCGCTAAATATTATTTATTTATCGATTTATTGATTTATTTAACCTGGCAAGACTAATATTAAATTTAGAAATATGAAAATTTGTATGTACCTTCAGTTTTACATATAAACATTAATTATGTAACCTCTAACAGTTTTCCAGCAATTTACAGAAAACTAAATTTGAAACTAAAACAGCCTTATTTGTAGTAGATTAAGTGTCTGTTATATAAATGCTAGAAGTTTTGGTTACAGAACATGATGAAACCTATTAAATAATAGAGCTATAACAAGTGTCAAGGTCTGAACATAAATAATAACAAATACAAGGTCTCTTGAAGTTCAGAGGTCAGGTTCTACTGCCAGCTCCATTCTGAAAATTCTAGGCGGCAAGTTTTAAACGCATGCGAGCTAAATTTTTGTTCTGTGATTTTAACCAACTTAACTAGATACATACAAAAATTACGAAGATTCTAAATTAATACATAACAGTGTTATAAAACATTATATGCCAGAGAAGGCGGTCGTTTAGTGTCTGCTACCGTGGACATAGGGCGGATGGTAGGACATGTTCCCTTGGCTGTCCGCTGCGCCACATATATAAATACAGCCCGAGAGGCAAGACTATATAACACCCATCCGCTGTACGATCCGCTCCACATCTGCCTGTGGCTCGGGAGTGTCATCTTTGTGCCGCCATTTTCGTGCAGTGTTTCACAGTGAGTGTTTTACACTGAGTGTTCCGTGTTGTGTCTTTCGGGAAGTGTTGCGAACGGCCATCATACTGTTGCTGGGTGTGATTTTTTTATCTCTTGCGAACAGAAACCAGACTGTCGCCATGTGTTTTTTTTAATTGTGTATCTACTATGTTACTTGTCTGATTCCTGTGTATTTTATTAACATTGCCAACCCCTTTTGCTTTCTGTTTTAACTTTCCGCATTTTTCCGCCATTTTACACTTTAAGTCACCGTTTTATCGCCTGTTTTTGTAGTTTCTTTTCTTCTTCCGTTTTTAAAAAAGTCTGTAGGCTGTAGAGTAGCGTACTAACCTGCTGCCAGCCCGCCTCCCTTCCGGGGGTGATTGAAAATCAATAAAGAAAAAAAAATACGATCCGCGTCAGACGAACGCCGGTGTGCGGCCTGCCTCGGATGAGCTGCACTGTAATGTGAGGCTGGCGTGCAACTTGTTGACACACACCTCCAAGTTTCAGTGAGCAGCGTAGCGCGGGCAGATGTTTCTTGGATGATGTCGGCTGCGGTCTGGAACTTTCTTAACATGCAATGCGCACGCTTCAACGTCGCGGCTGAAGGACGTTTTTGATATTTGTGACTGACGTACTTAAGTCTCTCACGATATGTTAGCTATCCAGACGACGATGAGCTCTCATGAAACTTAGGGTTGTAGGAAGAGTCAGAATCATCAGCTAGCTGCTACTCAAAACGACGAATAACTGCATTGGATATCTCATTTTCGTTACTCAAGGTATGCTAAACTCTAACGTCAAAAGATTTGCCAATCTTAATGTCACTAATTCTAGGATCAGATAGGGATAATACTTTAAGTACGCCTTCTCTGTCGGAGGCTAGGCGCACAACCATACCACGAGTCAATGAAACCGCTTGGCACACTTCACAGTTACGCTGAGTGAAATTGCACTTTCCTATGTGACCTGTCATCTTGGCAGCCCATATTGCATGAAACTGTTCACGTTCTTTGTAACACTGATTATATTTTAGCCTATGTGTTACAAGCTATTATTTCGTTTACAAAATACATAGTTCATTAAAAGGTAATGACTAGAGTTTGCTGATAGTCGCGATTTCTGCACCACCACATACAAACGACTGCTAGAAGATGCAACACCGAAAATGCAGGATGCATGGCACCTGCTACCGATGTATAACTTTTTTTGCTGGATTGTATGTAAATATTTGTAATTTAAAGGCTTTCTTTTAATAAGCAGGGGATCTCGGTGCAGAACGGGACAGCGGGGCACAATGGGAAATTGCTCTTTTCTAGACTGGACAGTGCTGCAACGTGTTGTATGGGCATGTAACTATTTCTCCGAATAGAAGGGAAGTCAGGGCAGACATTTTGATTTAGTTTGAATTACGAGATCCAAGCGAAGTGTTGTCCGTCACGTTACCGCTTGCTTTGTTAATTGTTTACCCTAAACTGACACATTCCCTTAAAGTGCATCGCATTTGTTATACTTAAGTTATATAATGCGTTTAAATACGTCAGTTATTACACTCCATAATAGTTGTTAACCTCAAAAGTGTTCTTGGGGCGGGACGGAACGGATACTATCCCTTTCTGTCCCGTCATATGATGCAAGTAGAAAGCAAACAATATTCTTTTTTCTCCCCCCCCCCCCCCCCTGCTGTTCGAGATGGTGCGAACGTACAAGAAAAAGACTGATAGACAGCAATGGGACTTAAAAGCGATGGAAATGGCAGTTAAATTCGTTTCATCTTCCCAAATGGGATTTTTAAAAGCATCTAAGCAGATCAAAGTACCGAAATCAACATTGGAAAGATATGTGGGTAAAACTAAGAATATTCCGGACTAAATAACTGACAAATCAGATATGAAATTTAAAAAGGTGTTCACTGGAGAACAAGAACATGAACTGGTGACATATCTCAAGTCAATGGAAAGCAGACTTTTTGATCTAACAGTGAAAAATCTCAGATCACCAGCCTATCAACTAGCCGAAAGAAATGGCTTACCACATAGATTTGACAAAGAAACTTGTCTAGCTGGACAAGACTGGGTTAAAGGATTTGAGCTGCTCGGGGGAACACAATGGTAAGCGCCATCGCCGTGTATTTTGCGGTAGATGGCTAATGACACCACCTGTGGGATGCACAATGCAGTAAACTTACTAGTGGTTCCAAATTCACTCAACAGATGTCAGGAAGGAGCTTAATGGTAAGCGCCACTGTCCGTCCGTTGCGGAAACATAATGGTAAGTGACAGAGAGAATGGCGGCAAGTAAAAACATCTCTGAGATTATGGCAACAGTGAACATGGCAGAAGTCGAGGACTATACTTCCAATGATACTAATATCTTCGAGAGGGATCCAGAATACATTCTTCACGATTCAGATGACTCAGAGGTATGTTGTTTTGTAAATATACTGTCTTTATTTCGTTTCACGAACATAATGGTAAGTGCATGTACATACCATTATGTTCCTGAAGTACAATTGAAAATTACGTTCGCCGACAAGTACAAGATGTGTACAGTCCAGATCGGTGGTGCGAGATCATCAAGAAGTCGGCTGGTATGCAATATAAAAAGAGAGGATTTCTATCATATACGACACTCTAAAGAAGCGTTTCTATTCAGAAAGAAGACGTTGATGATCGAGATGTCAACCTAAGGAAAATATGTAGGTGGAAGAGTGACCTCCGAACATCCATCATCTTTATTCATCAGCGAGACATTTTGTCATGACATTTGGCATGAAATAAACTTCAGGAAACGTGGAAGGCAAGGATCAGTTCCTACGCTACGACTTAAATACAAGGGGCCAAGGCTTATTAAAAAGAAGGAAGTTGCTGACGTCCTGTCACTCCTAAATTACATATCACCTGTCCACAATGGATTTTTCCTGTCACTAAAGCCAACAGTTTTAAATGAAAAAGACATTAGTAATGAGAGTGACGAATTATTCTGCAGTTTCAGTAAAGTGTTGAAGACTTAATGTAAAATTTAATATGTAATGTTCTATCACTATGTGTTGTTAATGGTGTACAGTAATGTAATAATTTTTGTATATTTCATTTGTTTTAGTCAGTTCTGAGTTTCATTTATGTCTGTATAGTAGAAGATAGATGTTAGAATCACTACAGAATAAAAGGACTGTTCAAAACAAATTATTCAAATTTGCAGATCAATTGAAACTTCAGAAGCGCTGTATCTCGAAACTGTGATTTTGGCGCTTACCATTTTGTTCCCCCGAGCAGCTCATTTATTACGACGCATCCTACACTGTCTATTCGCAAGCCAGAAAATACTTCTGGTGCTCGAGCAATGGGATTCAACAAAGTAGCGGGTTCACAGTTTAGCTCCCTTCTCAATAATGTTATTGATAAGTACAAGCTGACTGCTGCCAAAGTATTCAACTGTGATGTAAGTGGCTTGATAGTTAACCTTAAAAGTCAGTCGAAAATATTAGCACTTACGGGAAAAAGGCAAGTAGGAGTGGTAACATCTTCAGAACGTGGAGAAACCGCTACAGCATTCATGTGCATGTCTGCATCTGGGATATACATGCCGCCCATGCTTATCTTTCCAAGGAAGAAGAAGAAACAATAATTTGAGCTTGGATTGCCTCCAGGAGGCTGGTCTGAAGTTCATCCCTCGGGGTGACCACTAGCGAATTATTTCTAGTATGGTTTAGGAAGTTTGTGGGATTTTCTAAGACCACGAAAGAATTGTTGATGGACAGTCAACTCACACTAAAAACCTGGTGCTGCTTGACAGACTAGAGGCGGTTGTAGTCCTCTTTTATTTACCGCCACACACGTCACATAAATTACAACCCCTGGACGTAACGTTTTTCAAGCCCCTGATTTGTTATTACAGTGAAGAGATAAAAAATGGCTACGGAGCCATCCAGGAAAAGTTGTCACTCTTCTCCAAATATCATCGCTATTTGGGGCCTCGTTTTTACGTGCTGCAACGATGCCGACGGCTATAAATGGCTTTAAGAGAACTGGAATGTGGCCGTCCGACCTGAATGTGTTTTCAGGCGCAGACTAACTCCCATCAGCGCCAACAGATACTCAGTTCGAAAACTGCGAAAGTCCGACTACAAACTCTGCAGATGGACAATCTAACACAGTGTCTACTGAACCTGCCACTAATAGGCCTACAACTAAAACTGACCAAAGCTCAGTCATTGACTCCAGCCTGGATGTTCATGGATGCCAAACTCTCCCAACCAGCTATGTTAGCCGAACAACTCAGCTTTCCAGATATCGAGGCTGTCATTCCAATCCCACTAATCTGTCAAAATACTCGGCAAGCTACAAGACGAAAAGGAAAAACCGTCGTATTAACAGATTCTCCTTATAAGAAGGAACTGCAGAATGCTGTCACACGTAAAGAGGCCTACAGAAAGGAGGAGAGTGCACAAATATTAACAATGTCAGAACAGAGACGTCAGGTTCAATGCAACTTAAGGCAAAAATATCAAACTGTACACCCAAGAAAACCAAAACAGAGGACATCAAAGACCTCAAGAAAAATAAAAGGAAGAAGATGATGGAGAAGAGAGAATCAGGGAGAGAGGATTCTGAGTGTCTCTACCGTGGGGACTTCTACTCCGTTTGTAATGAGGGCTGGGTCGCATGCCAGAGGTGTTTCAAGTGGGCACACAATTCATGTGCTGGCATGGACAGTGAAAATGAAGAGGAAATATTGAAAAAAATGTTCAAATGTCTGTGAAATCTTATGGGACTTAACTGCTAAGGTCATCAGTCCCTAAGCTTACACACTACTTAAACTAAATTACCCTAAGGACAAACACACACACCCATGCCCGAGGGAGGAATCGAACCTCTGCTGGGACCGGAAATATTGATTTGTGACTATTGTCGAAAGTAGTTACTGGTTTGGTGGTTATTCAGCATTGTCCATTTTTCAGAATGACATTAAAATATTTTCTTATTTTGAAGAATGACTTTTTAATTGTTTAAATTACACATTCCTTAGTCTGAATTGCCTTTTATACAACATTTTGTCATAGTTTAATACGATATTCGTAATTTAAATTCACGTTTATGCAATAATTTAACAAAAAATAACCTTATCCCATTATGCCCCGTGTGTGGAGTGGAACAGCAAATATGCAAGACTTCCTTTGAAAAAGTGTAAAAAATGCAAAATGTATTGTTTTAAGTGATTTTAACATAAGGTACATTAGGTTACACTACAAGATGTTTTCTAAACTGTTAGAATATTGCTGCGCTGTGTGGGATCCTTACCAGGTGGGATTGATGGAGGACATCGAAAGGGTGCAAAAAGGGGCAGCTCGTTTTGTATCATCACGTTATAGGGGAGAGAGTGTGGCAGATATGATACACGAGTTGGGATGGAAGTCATTACAGCATAGATGTTTTTCGTCGCGGCGAGACCTTTTTACGAAATTTCAGTCACCAACTTTCTCTTCCGAATGCGAAAATATTTTGTTGAGCCCAACCTACATAGGTAGGAATGATCATCAAAATAAAATAAGAGAAATCAGAGCTCGAACAGAAAGGTTTAGGTGTTCGTTTTTCCCGCTCGCTGTTCGGGAGTGGAATAGTAGAGAGTTAGTATGATTGTGGTTCGATGAACCCTCTGCCAAGCACTTAAATGTGAATTGCAGAGTAGTCATGTAGATGTAGAACTTTTAGAAGTGTTTTCTTGTGTTCCCTTATTTTATACAAATTGTGAAACATTAAATATCCCGTTCCGCCCCGAGTTCCACTAAGTATGTGTAAATTTAGGTAGAAGTCTGTTAACATTTCATTGTATTTATCTGTGTCTTACTGTGAAACTTGCAAGCTCGGGGAAAAAGACGAAGGAAATGTTATTTGCATCGACTAGCAACGGTAACAGCAGTACTTGTGCGTTGTAAAATCTTCGGGTAAGTTGTTGTTGCGCGGAGAGAGGGGGACGGGTTCCGGTGCTTGTAGTGTGCGGAAGTGTGGTGTTAACGCTCTCGCAGTAGAGGGTACCATTTCAGTTCCATCAGGTACGCGCTCCGGCCAGATGTCTAGTAGCAGGAGTAAGGACAGGGGATGGGCGGAAGAGGCTGTATTAATTACGATTGCCCGTTCCTGTAATTAGCTGTGCTCCACAAGATGCTACCATCTTCAGCAACAGCAGCAATTCCACCAACACAGATTCGCCGTCGGCTCCGACTTTCGTCATATGTGCAGCACTGAAGTAAGGCTGTTCATCGGTAAACAGTATTAACGGCTAACCCAGCAGCACAACTGAAGGTGATTGATAAAATTTATTTACATAATAATCAGTCAAACTCAGGGCGAATGTGTCCTCATTGTCCTCAGACAGCCGGCTGAGTGGCCGAGTGGTTCTAGGCGCTCCAGTCTGGAACCGCACGACCGCTACGGTCGCAGGTTCGAATCCTGCCTCAGGCATGGATGTCTGTTGTGTCCTTAGGTTAGTTAGTTTTAAGTAGTTCCAAGTTCTAGGGGACTGATAACCTCAGAAGTTTAGTCCCATAGTGCTCAGAGCCATTTTTTTTTGTCCTCATACATTGTTACCAAGCAGTGTCCTTGCTTTTTTTTCCTGATATGCTAATCGAGTGTCATAAGAAACAAATTGATTAGTTACAGCCAGTTTATTAATGAATAATTTCACTTTTAAGAATTTTAGCCTCAGTCTACATTCAGTTAACTGCTGTACAACAGAGGCTTCAGTATATGAGTAAAGTAAAGCAATTTCATTTCTCAAGTTTGACAATCAATCACTGGAAAAAATTCAAATGTAAAGAAATGCACAAATTAATAGTGTAGAAGTTTTATTTATTTTTACATATAGCTTGGAGCACATGGCTGTTTGGTTTGGTACGTATTCTATTATTTATTTCTGTTCAAGGTAGTAAAAAAGGCTCAGTTGTTCAGACAATAATTTGAAATCTAATTAGCAAAATAAGTAACTGCAAAGTAAAAGTGCATACTTTTTTCCTAAATTCCTTTGATGAAGTTACGTTGAGGTCACTGAAAGTCATTGTTCACGTAACGAAGTTCAGTACTAACATACAGTTAATTGCATATTTTCAAATCATTAGTCGATTTTTTTTCAGAATTAATGACAAACATTACGTAAGAGTGACTTCTCAGTTTTCTTTATCATTACATACTCACTTAAAATTAGTGTCAAAAAATATGACAACCTTTAGTTGCAACATCAGTGTTTAATAATACATGTTTCTCTTTCCCATCATCTTGTACAGGATTTAGGATGTAAATTACCCTAGTGAGCTGGCGACCGTTAATTATTTCCTTTTCGCTCATTAGTGTAACTTTTGAATTCATGATTAGTGGTACCCTTTTCTGTTCAGTGTTGTTCGTGAGTGAATGCACAAAATAACTGTCATTTTTCCAAATTATAATCCTGTTCGGCTTAATTACTTTTTAAATTTAGTAGAGTATTCCATCAGAAGGGTCTGTTGTACACTTTCCTCCTACTTATCGGCATTACTTCTTCGGGAAAGATAGCCTTATCCGATTAGTACAAATCCATTAGGCATATATGGGATCCGCGGTCATATTTTATATCGCAAGCAGGATAGGCCGATTAGTAAGGGGGAGGTTACACAGACAGAAGTAAAACATATTGCTGTCAGCAAGATAATGCACTTCCGAACCTCTCTGAAACCTCGTCGAAGCACATGAACGGCGTTTAGAGGCATGCCCATAACTAGCGAACTTATGGCGTTACTGCTGATGCAAGACCTTCAGCACTGCAGCGCGCAAGTCTTGTTGTTACTATTGTTGTTCCGGTTTAAGTTTTACTTGTTTCTGATACTGTTGCCGCACCGACAGCCGTTGTTTCCAAAGTTCAACAAACTTCAGCTCAATGGTAACGACAGTGAGTGCGATTGTGTTACTAAACGCAGGGTAACATAAATTCCTCATCAACACTTTACTACCCGTCCCGACATGAAAGTACAAACTATTAACGCAACAAGAATTATCCTCAGCTGCACTCTAAATGTAAACCAAAAGCGAAAGTCAAACAGTCCAAAAACAGTGAAGGGTTGTTGTAAGCGTAGCATTATGACGACTGAATAAAGTTTTCATGAAGTACGGAACCAGTCGAGGATGTCCGATGGCCGGGCTTTATGCGAGTTAGCTACACGACCCACGTGACAAGCTGGGCCCGCCTCCTGTGGTTGATCTCGGCGGCTTCACTGGTAGACGCTTGCAACATCTCTGAATCGCCGCCACTGTCGATAGTAAAATATGACCTTATATTCCTCAGACTTTAGAACTGAAATCTCAGTGAGTTATAGGGGGTCCTGCATCTTGAAGCAGTCTCCAGACTACAGCCCAGCTGCACATTTTTTTCTAATAATACCTTTATGAGAGTACTACATACGTTTAGTCTGGGTGGCGTACTTTTTCCCTCCACCGCTGATTACTTTGAGTCGTGGCAAAACTATTGCCAGTTGAGGAAAGACAATATGGGTTAAGAATGCGTACCCCATGTTGTGAGCGGGATAAACTACATCTCCATAACACTTAAGTGTTGTTCGAGCCAACCAGTAACAAATATAGCAGTCCGCCTCAAAACTGCTTAGATGTCGTCCTTCAATCCGACCTGGTACGTATTACAAACACCAGGGCCCTGTACGCGGTCTGCTTTACAAGTGAATCACATATTCCTGAAATTGTCCCAATACACTGAAGACAATTTCACGGGAAAGTACACGCTGCCGTATAGAGTAAACTAACCCGGGTGTAAAATCACGCCTCCAAAGGATGAGAGGCTCAGAGTATTGTTGAGATCCTCGCCATAGGATGTAGATTCATAGAAGATCGGGCAGAGGCTCGGAGACATTCTCAGGTAAGCCTTCGGTGGTGGCGCTCTATAAATCCTAACCTCTTTCCTATCTTTCATTTTCCTATAATATTAACTCATAAATTATTAATTATAAGCGTTTTAGTTTTCTAATTGGTTTTACGTTAAAGAGTATTTAATGTTGAAGCACTGTAAACTTTGTTTAAAAATAATAATAAATCAAATAAGATTCACATTTCGCACACGTACTATTTAATATTGTGATAATACGACCTGTATTACTAACTATAACGCTGATCATTTGTAAACAGCAGCAAATAAAATAACAAGTAAGTGTAGCAGACAGTCCTCCAAGTTGTTCCCTCGATGTATATAAGAGAAGTAGAGTAATTTGCAATTAATTTCATAATGATTAATCTTCGATGTAAGCTACGTTTTCTGATAATGTCACGTGTGTCAATAGATAAAACACATAAATTATTACTACTATGTTCAGCTGCTCTAGATGTGATAGAAACTGGGATTAACTGGTGCACTCTTGGAATGACCATACACTCTTTGTTGAAATACTTAAAACGTTCATCAGGTTACCTTCCATTAGGAGCGTGGATGCACTCAGCGACAGTGATCTGATTTATACAATATAGAGCGCATAAATCAGTCGTCTTTTTTTGGAGGTCTTATTTGACAAATCTAGATTTCGTCTAGTACCTATCCATTATCAATGCACTATTTTCACAATGTGACTAACGCCCGACAAACAGGGAAGTGACATGCATTGAGATTAGAAAATAGTGCACTGATAATGGCTAGGTACTAGCCGAAATCTAGATTTGCTAAATAACACCTGCGAAAAAGGACGACTGCTTGCTGCGCTCTATAATTTATAAATGTATGTATAACTTAAAACGTTTACTGCAAAGGTTTGCGAACACGAATGATAAGAGCAACGAACTAAACCCGCGTTTAGTTAAATAATACTATATCTCGACTAATGGAATAAGAAAGAGACACAGACCGGATACGTGTGACACTGAACAGACGGGCATAAATGCCTATCATAAAGTAAACTCAAGCTATAGTAAAATCCATTGTTAGCAACTGTTATCATGTCACGTTTTCCTTTCAATGATAATATTTCATTTAAAACAGGAAATCGGACTGTGATCGTGTTTGTTGTGGTGCACAGTCATCGTTGGTACCAAATCGGCCTAGGTATGCGAGCCCACTACTCGCCAATCAGTTTGACGCCTATGCACTGGCAAACTACAGTAGGAAAAACTGTACATCGCACAGTTTACTTTTAACAATTTATGGCGTTAGTGACATGTCTAGGTCACTGAACTTATCAGATACAAAACTTGGAAGACTTAAGACAAAGCTCTGTGTCCCTTGCAGTAAAACCTTTGCCAAAGTGGGGCACTGACGCCACATTTAACTGATATATTACTGTAGCAGGCACTAAGCTCTATTTCAAGGATCCTAAAGTTTTAGATCTATAATATGAATGGTCTGGACATGTCACTCACGTTATACATTTTTAAAAATACATTAAATGATCTAGATGTAACTATTCATAAAGTAGTAAAGAGCGATAATTAATATAAGGAATTTATAGCCATTAATGATTATCATTTTCCGTATACGACGGCATGCTGAAAAGCAATGCCTTCGAATTTTCTACTGTCTCCTCAATATCGGTTGATGCATGACACATCATGCATATTACTTGGTCGACTTTCCTGCTTTGTTGTTGCAAGTTACAAGCCTCTGCTGAGAGGGCTCCGAATTGTAACGTGTAACATGGCGGCGCGTAACGTAACTATGTCGGTTCGTGCGAAACAGTGTGCTGTAACATACACTCCTGCAAATTGAAATAAGAACACCGTGAATTCATTGTCCCAGGAAGGGGAAACTTTATTGACACATTCCTGGGGTCAGATACATCACATAATCACACTGACAGAACCACAGGCACATAGACACAGGCAACAGAGCATGCACAATGTCGGCACTAGTACAGTGTATATCCACCTTTCGCAACAATGCAGGCTGCTATTCTCCAATGGAGACGATCGTAGAGATGCTGGATGTAGTCCTGTGGAACGGCTTGCCATGCCATTTCCACCTGGCGCCTCAGTTGGACCAGCGTTCGTGCTGGACGTGCAGACCGCGTGAGACGACGCTTCATCCAGTCCCAAACATGCTCAATGGGGGACAGATCCGGAGATCTTGCTGGCCAGGGTAGTTGACTTACACCTCCTAGAGCACGTTGGGTGGCACGGGATACATGCGGACGTGCATTGTCCTGTTGGAACAGCAAGTTCCCTTTCTGGTCTAGGAATGGTAGAACGATGGGTTCGATGACGGTTTGGATGTACCGTGCACTATTCAGTGTCCCCTCGACGATCACCAGAGGTGTACGGCCAGTGTAGGAGATCGCTCCCCACACCATGATGCCGGGTGTTGGCCCTGTGTGCCTCGGTCGTATGCAGTCCTGATTGTGGCGCTCACCTGCACGGCGCCAAACACGCATACGACCATCATTGGCACCAAGGCAGAAGCGACTCTCATCGCTGAAGACGACACGTCTCCATTCGTCCCTCCATTCACGCCTGTCGCGACACCACTGGAGGCGGACTGCACGATGTTGGGGCGTGAGCGGAAGACGGCCTAACGGTGTGCGGGACCGTAGCCCAGCTTCATGGAGACGGTTGCGAATGGTCCTCGCCGATACCCCAGGAGCAACAGTGTCCCTAATTTGCTGGGAAGTGGCGGTGCGGTCCCCTACGGCACTGCGTAGGATCCTACGGTCTTGGCATGCATCCGTGCGTCGCTGCGGTCCGGTCCCAGGTCGACGGGCACGTGCACCTTCCGCCGACCACTGGCGACAACATCTATGTACTGTGGAGACCTCACGCCCCACGTGTTGAGCAATTCGGCGGTACGTCCACCCGGCCTCCCGCATGCCCACTATACGCCCTCGCTCAAAATCCGTCAACTGCTCATACGGTTCACGTCCACGCTGTCGCGGCATGCTACCAGTGTTAAAGACTGCGATGGAGCTCCGTATGCCACGGCAAACTGGCTGACACTGACGGCGGCGGTGCACAAATGCTGCGCAGCTAGCGCCATTCGACGGCCAACACCGCGGTTCCTGGTGTGTCCGCTGTGCCGTGCGTGTGATCATTGCTTGTACAGCCCTCTCGCAGTGTCCGGAGCAAGTATGGTGGGTCTGACACACCGGTGTCAATGTGTTCTTTTTTCCATTTCCAGGAGTGTAGTTTCTAACAGCGGAAAATGTGCCTCTAATTCAGATCCATACAATAATGGAAGCTGTGTGCGGTAACGGTTGTATCACATCAGTAATGTGCGACGTTGGGCTGTTCGCGCTCGTAGTGAAGGAGACGGTGGTGCTAACGTCAGCGTGTGTGACAGAGCTCGAAGTGGACGATCGCGTGCAGAAGTCGACCGGACTTACCGGACCGGCGTGATGAGCTCATCAAAGATAATCGTCGGATAACACAGACACAGCTCTCAGGTTAGCGCAGCATATCAGCAGAGTACGTACAGACCGTCATTGCAGAACTGCTGTACAGAAAATTGTAAGCATGTTGGATGCCTCTAATACTCACGCCTGACATGAAAGAGAGGAGACTTGACATCTTGCAACAATTTCTTTTACATTTTCATCGTAAGGGTGATGTGTTCTTCAACAGAATTGTGGTTGTTGATGAAAGCTTGCTTTACCATTTTGACTCCTAAAACAAGAGAGCGTCAATGGAGTTCGGTCACAAAGGACTAGAAACGACAAAAAAGTTCAAGATCATGCCACCAGCAAG
Organism: Schistocerca gregaria; assembly: GCF_023897955.1. Lineage (NCBI taxonomy): Eukaryota > Metazoa > Arthropoda > Insecta > Orthoptera > Acrididae > Schistocerca > Schistocerca gregaria. The sequence continues at coordinate 600,571,228 of NC_064923.1, read as the reverse complement.
CAAAATCATGGTCACAGTGTTGTGGGATGTTCAAGCCGTTTTGCTTTTGCTATTCACGCCTAAAGGCATAACCATAAACTCTGCAAGGTACTGCGAGACACTCAGCAAACCGAATTTTAGGAGTTCGTCCACATATGGAGCACATTCTCTTTTAGCATGACGATTCCAAAACGCACACAGGCTCTGCGACATCTGGAACAATCCGACGTCTTTAGTTCACTGTCAGCGATGGACCTACATACAGTCCCGACTTGATCCCATCTGAATTTCACCTGTTTCCAGAACTTCAAGAACACCTTCGATGACTTCGGTTGGACGTGATAAAGCGCTCCAAGCAAACATGAGGTTGTGGCTCCGTCAAGAAAGTCCAACATTCTACGGTGACAGGAGCAACAAGCTGGTCTCTCGCTGGGAGAAATGTGTTCGTCGCCAAGGTGACTACGTTAAGAAATAAGACGTAGATATAAGAATAAAGATGTAGAATCTTAATGAAGTTTGTTGTATAGAAAAGATTTAAGAGTTTTCACAAAGAGATCGGAGGCGTTACTTTTCAGTACGCCTTCATAAATAAATCATTCTCCTAAGGTGAAAAAGTCGGTAAGTCTCAAAATACCCGAGGACCAGCTGACATTTGTATCCAGGACCTTGTCATTTTTCTAATAGTTATTATTATATTTTCGTTCAGATTCATTATATCATTTAGTGTCTCGTCCCTCCCTAGAGCCTTCCTTCCCAGATTCTTTCCTGATGTTATATATGTGGTCTCTGGTCTTTCGGACATGTCCAAATGAACAGACGCCATTTTGATCTTGAAGCCATCGTAAATCAAGACACAAGGGAATGAAAAACATTCAGCTGCGAAGTGGACATTGATTTACATTAATGGGGAAAGTTTAAAATTCAGAGATTCGAAACCAGTTCTCCTACTTATTAGGCTGATATGCTGACCACTAAGCCATCCGGACACAGTGGTCGTCGCATCTGCGTGGACTGCACTAGCACGCATCCCATCACACCGAAATTCTCAACTTATCTACAAACTTCCGACGTGGTGATCGTGCCCATTATCCTCATTCCTTGCAGCATTTCGCGTTTCCTGTAAGAGTTCGAGCGTGGTGAACATCTTCACTGAAGGCAACATCGGCCAGTCTCGACCTAATTACATACGTTGTGTCTGTTCTTTCGTACATGCCCGTTTCGCAGTTAAATGCCATTCATTTCATTGCGTCCTTTCTAATGCTCGCAGTTTCTCGCCTTTTCGGTCACTGAACCATCTAAGACCCACGTCTATTGAAGATCAGACATTTTCAGTTTTCAAATCTTTTTTTTTAATTTTTATATTCCTGATTTGTATTCACAATCTGCAGCATTTTTGGGTTTCCCCTCATAGTTTGTATCATTGCTACAAGGTGGAATTTGAAATAGAAGTGTTATACTCAATCAGACAACTGTGTCAGAATAGGCACGTCATATTCGCATATAGCTCATTCGAATATAGCTATCGCGCCAACATTTAATCAGAGTCTCTATAGACGTTAACCAATTAGCTGCTGTAGAACAATGCAATAGTATTAACGAAAAATAAAAATCTGTTAAAATCTGCTTCAAAACAAAGCAGATCTGACGATTACACATTATTTTTTTATTTAAATTTCTTGCCAGATTAATATCGTGTGTCAGAGTGGGAACTACTCTATGTATCTTGTCTTTTGTATTAACTGTTCTTAATGACCCTTTATTTGTATGTAGGAGAACAACAGCTATCCTATACCAAACCTGATATTTGATCTTTAACTTAACATCCATTACCCTCACACAGGATTCTATATACCCTCGGCCAATACCCTTTATAATCCGTTTCCCCTACTTCTCCTCTGCCTTCCCTCCGAAACACCATCATTCCTCCTGACCCACCACCCTTACATCCAACTTCCACCCATCATTCCCTTTCTCCTTGCTAAGCCGTTAGACTTACCCCTCCCCTTTCACACAACTCATTCCTTTTTTTTAAAAAAAAATAGGCCAATCAGAATGCTTGTAAACCAACTGTGTTACACTTATCTCCCCATATAGCAACTCAGTATTTTATGTCCACATCATCTCATCATGTTGTAGTTGACATTATTTCGTATTTTAACGTTTTCGAGAAAAAATTAAAGTTACGGTCATCTCCACATTTAAATCGAAAACCTATTTCTTCACACAGTAAAAGCGTTCAAGGCCAGTGTCTACTGTAAAAGATTTCGGTCTGACAGGCCGTGGTCGACATATTAAACTATTCCCACTCGTTTCGCTCCTTATTCGGGGAACATTTTTAGAGGTAAAACTGTAACTACAACCACGGCCCCCCGCCTTTAAAGAGCAGCATAGTGGACACCACCATTCATCACATGTTATTGACTGTGCATTTATTTCTGGCTGGTGCCACCTCCTGGATTAAAAGTTAGCAACTGCCAACTGCCATTCTATTGCCTAAAGTTGACATGCATATTTTATCTAACTCAACAACTTCTTCTTTTCTACAAGAATTATTGTGGTGATTGTGAATCTCTATGCCCTCTCTATACATCCGAGCTTGATAACACATTGTTTTCATCAAAAGAATCTTCTCACAGAATTTTATTTTTATATCGGGAAACATTCTCTGCTACTAGCCACTTCTCAGTATGTCCTGGGCAGCAGCTCATTTTGAGTTCGGATAAGTCTGTGTTAACACTTCTTTTCGTGGTTCCAATACTTATCCACATTTACATGGAACTTTATATACACTCCTGGAAATTGAAATAAGAACACCGTGAATTCATTGTCCCAGGAAGGGGAAACTTTATTGACTCATTCCTGGGGTCAGATACACAGGCAACAGAGCATGCACAATGTCGGCACTAGTACAGTGTATATCCACCTTTCGCAGCAATGCAGGCTGCTATTCTCCCATGGAGACGATCGTAGAGATGCTGGATGTAGCCCTGTGGAACGGCTTGCCATGCCATTTCCACCTGGCGCCTCAGTTGGACCAGCATTCGTGCTGGACGTGCAGACCGCGTGAGACGATGCTTCATCCAGTCCCAAACATGCTCAATGGGGGACAGATCCGGAGATCTTGCTGGCCAGGGTAGTTGACTTACACCTTCTAGAGCACGTTGGGTGGCACGGGATACATGCGGATGTGCATTGTCCTGTTGGAACAGCAAGTTCCCTTTCCGGTCTAGGAATGGTAGAATGATGGGTTCGATGACGGTTTGGATGTACCGTGCACTATTCAGTGTCACCTCGACGATCACCAGAGGTGTACGGCCAGTGTAGGATATCGCTCCCGACACCATGATGCCGGGTGTTGGCCCTGTGTGCCTCGGTCGTATGCAGTCCTGATTGTGGCGCTCACCTGCACTGCGCCAAACACGCATACGACCATCATTGGCACCAAGGCAGAAGCGACTCTCATCGCTGAAGACGACACGTCTCCATTCGTCCCTCCGTTCACGCCTGTCGCGACACCACTGGAGGCGGGCTGCACGATGTTGGGGCGTGAGCGGAAGACGGCCTAACGGTGTGCGGGACCGTAGCCCAACTTCATGGAGACGGTTGCGAATGGTCCTCGCCGATACCCCAGGAGCAACAGTGTCCCTAATTTGCTGGGAAGTGGCGGTGCGGTCCCCTAGGGCACTGCATAGGATCCTACGGTCTTGGCGTGCATCCGTGCGTCGCTGCGGTCCGGTCCCAGGTCGACGGGCACGTGCACCTTCCGCCGACCTCTGGCGACAACATCTATGTACTGTGGAGACCTCACGCCCCACGTGTTGAGCAATTCGGCGGTACGTCCACCCGGCCTCCCGCATGCCCACTATACGCCCTCACTCAAAGTCCGTCAACTGCTCATACGGTTCACGTCCACGCTGTCGCGGCATGCTACCAGTGTTAAAGACTGCGATGGAGTTCCGTATGCCACGGCAAACTGGCTGACACTGACAGCGGCGGTGCACAAATGCTGCGCAGCTAGCGCCATTCGACGGCCAACACCGCGGTTCCTGGTGTGTCCGCTGTGCCGTGCGTGTGATCACTGCTTGTACAGCCCTCTCGCAGTGTCCGGAGCAAGTATGGTGGGTCTGACACACCGGTGTCAATGTGTTCTTTTTTTCCATTCCCAGCAGTGTATATTCGGTATGTGGACTATAGCCGAGTTTCTTTTGTAAAATTTTGTAACTAAGACCTTCAGCCATGTGTATTCCTTAAGGCAATCGTAATAACTTGTGTTCGGGCCTTCCGGCGTTTTGGGTTTCAATGCTTTTAAGGGCATGTGTGATGAAGTGTTTTAGGAAAATAAAGTTTGTATGTTTTGTGCAACTGACAGTAACTGATTTTGACCCCTTTCCACAACTATAACCTGATCCGCTCTGTCCTGCGAAACGAGATTTCAAGTATGCATGAAGTGACGAGAAGAAAGGTACGTGCTTTAAGGGTTGATAGCGATTCAGGACAGAAAACGTCATCTGCACATATATCTTAACAGTTTCTGTGGAAACTGATGGAAACAGTGGGGTACAGGACAAATGCAGGTCATAATAAATGAAACATTCTGATCTAATGTTTTGTTTAATTGTGTTAATTTCCTCACAAAAGATGTTATAATAGTCCACTGTCAACTGTAATACATTTTGCAGCTCTTGTAGACAGTTGCTCATTTGAGCTTACTCGTACCGTCCTCTACTTGAGCACACACATTTAAACTACGGGCAAGAAGTTCTCCCTTTGTGTCCAGTCTACGGTTGTAGACTTTGCTCTTAAGCCAACAACACAAAAAGTAAGACAATGGAGGTAGGTGAGTGCTGCTGAAGAAGGACATGCGACTAATCCCCGTGATTTTCAAACAGCTCTATGTCAGATACGGTTAAGAAAAAGGCATATGTTCATATGAAGTTTTTTTATACACAATCACCAGGTGTTCACCCATCAGAGCACGTACCCTTTCCTCCCACTCACCTGGTATACTAGAGTTTTGCACTACTAAGTCATTATACTCCAAGTAAACCAAGTTGAATTTTGATGATAATTTTTTCTGTGACGTGAGGGCATCACCTGTTATTGCAAATATTCTTCAAGGGCTGGTGGGTACAAAAAACGAACTAACATCACGTGACTTTTTAGAAGTTTTTTCGGTAATGGTTCACGCCACCAAACACTATTTTAGAGGAGAAGATGATAATTCATAACGTTCAATACTAGAAATTTTTTTTGTTTATTGACTGGCTCATATGCCTCTTTATTAGTGTCGATTTCAGGCCTAGTTGAGGGTATATTCCACTAGGATCAAAAACACTCTTTATGCGTCTCTGTGTGAAATGTTCTTCCTGTATATTGAGCATTCCGTTTATTTGGTTATTGTGGCGTAAAATGTCCACGTTTGTTCTTATTTCATTGTGGTAGTATCTTTCTTATATCAGATGTTCTGTATTTGTGCAATGGGTGTATTCATTATTAATTGGCCTCATATGTTTTGTGTACCTGATATTAAATCTTCTTGCAATCTATCCAATACATTTACAGTTGCAGGTATTGCAGTTGAATTCATACATTCCTGAGCTACTGTACTGTTTTCATCCTTCTTTTCGTTCAAAATTTTTGCTGTCTTTTTAATTGTGAAATTTGCCTTCTACATTTTTAAAGACTTTACTAATTTTGTGTATGAACTAGTACTGGTATGTTATTCTGTGCCATTTTGTTTTCTAGCTATTGGAAAGAGCTTTCTGGTGTGAGGATGCATTGTATTTATTTAATAGTACATCTAGACTGTCGAAGTAGTTCATGGGTGAACTGGCGGTTGTCAGTGTCCAACGGGGACAATATTTCGGCAGTCGCCCACGTTGCCATCATCATATGTACTAATGAACTGACTTATGTGGTCACAGTTACTAACATGACGAGCTTTTCCTTGGGATTGACTCTGAGCGCTTGTTGAGCTATTCCTGCAGTACTTCTTGTTGATGATCATGTTCTGCCTCACTTTATCGATTTTCCTCTGACGTGGCTTACTGGTGTGTCATCCCGTCTGCTGCAGCAGATGTTTACTCCTGCAGCAGGTCGGGCCAACGTGTGGTTGGTCTGTGGTGTATTTGATTGCCCAAGTCCTGGATGGGCCTGCATCTGGAACGTTCCGCCTTCTCGTAAAACTGATGCACAGTCTACTTGAATCTCTCCGGCAGAAGTGGGATGCCAGTGTCCTGGTGCACCAGTTCAGCATTGTGTCTTCTTGGGAGGAGCAGTTTTGGCTTCTGGGTTCGGTTCTGCACCTTCTGTAGCGTTCCGATGTGGATGTTCACCGCATTGCCCACGCCACTGCTGGTTACTCTAATACTGATCTGATCAGTGTGAGCCAAGACTGGCTAAGTTTCACGGCATCTCGAAATTTAGTGCGGACGTCAATGCGAGATGCTTTTAATAGTTTCCACAATGAAACATTGACTCAAATATGCTAGGAAAGCCAAATAGATCCTGGTCGTATGTAAAGTACACCAGTGTCAAAAAAACAGTCAATACCATCACTGCCGGCCGCGGTGGTCTCGCGGTTCTAGGCGCGCAGTCCGGAACCGTGCGACTGCTACGGTCGCAGGTTCGAATCCTGCCTCGGGCATGGATGTGTGTGATGTCCTTAGGTTAGTTAGGTTTAAGTAGTTCTAAGTTCTAGGGGACTGATGACCACAGCAGTTGAGTCCCATAGTACTCAGAGCCATTTTTTCAATACCATCACTGCGCAATAGCGATGGATATGTTACCGACGATGGCGACACAAAAGCGGAGTTAGTACATACAGTTTTCCGTAATAACTTCACGAATGGAGACGAAATAAATATTCCAGAATTCGAAACCAGAACAGCTGTTAGCAGCAGATATCTTAGGTGTTGCGAAACAACTCAACTCACTTAAGACAGGCAAGTCTTCCGGTCTAGACGGTATACCAATCACATTCCTTTCAGAGTTGTTGCATTGTTGTTGTTGTGGTCTTCAGTCCAGAGACTGGTTTGAGGCAGCTCTCCATGCTGCTCTATTCTGTGCAAGCTTCTTCATCTCCCAGTACCTACTGCAACCTACATCCTTCTGAATCTGCTTAGTGCATTCATCTCTTGGTCTCCCTCTACGATTTTTACCCTCCACTCTGCCCTCCAATACTAATTTGGTGATCCCTTGATGCCTCAGAACATGTCCTACCAACCGATCCCTTCCTCTGGTCAAGTTGTGCCACGAACTTCTCTTCTTCCAAATCCTATTCAATACTTCCTCATTAGTTATGTGATCTACCCATCTGATCTTAAGCATTCTTCTGTAGCACCACATTTCGAAAGCTTCTATCCTCTTCTTGTCCAAACTATTTATCGTCCATGTTTCACTTCCATACATGGCTACACTCCATACACATACTTCCAGAAATGACTTCCTCACACTTAAATCAATAATCAACGTTAACAAATTTCTCTTCTTCAGAAACGCTTTCCTTGCCATTGCCATTCTACATTTTATATCCACTCTACTTCGACCATAATCAGTTATTTTGCTCCACAAATAACAAAACTCTTTTACTACTTTAAGTGCCTCATTTCTTGATCATAGTCCCTCAGCACCACCCGACTTAATTCGACTACATTCCATTATCCTCGTTTTGCTTTTGTTGATGTTCATCTTATATCCTCCTTTCAAGACACTGTCCATTCCATTCAACTGCTCTTCCAAGTCCTTTGCTGTCTCTGACAGAATTACAATGTCATCGGCGAACCTCAAAGTTTTTGTTTTGTCTCCATGGACTTTAATACCTACTCCGAAATTTTCTTTTGTTTCCTTTACTGCTTGCTCAATATACAGATTGAATAAGATCGGGGAGAGACTACAATCCTGTCTCACTCCCTTCCCAACCACTGCTTCCCTTTCATACCCCTCGACTCTTATAACAGCCATCTGGTTTCTGTACAAATTGTAAATAGCCCTTCGCTCCCTGTATTTTACCCCTGCCACCATTAGAATTTGAAAGAGAGTATTGCAGTCAACATTGTCAAAAGCTTTCTCTAAGTCTCCAAATGCTAGAAACGTAGGTTTGCCTTTTCTTAATCTAGCTTCTAAGAGAAGTCGTAGGGCCAGTATTGCCTCGCATGTTCCAGTATTTCTACGGAATCCAAACTGATCTTCCCCGAGGTCGACTACTACTAGTTTTTCCATTCGTCTGTAAAGAATTCGTGTTAGTATTTTGCAGCTGTGCCTTATTAAACTGATTGTTCGGTAATTTTCACATCTGTAAACACCTGGTTTCTTTGGGATTGGAATTACCATCTTCTTCTTGAAGTCTGAGGGTATTTCGCCTGTTTCATACATTTTGCTCACCAGATGGTAGAGTTTTGTGAGGACTGGCTCTCCCAAGGAGGACTGGCTCTCCCAAGGCCGTCAGTAGTTCCAATGGAATGTGGTTTACTCCGGGGGTCTTGTTTCGACTCAGGTCTTTCAGTGCTCTGTCAAATTCTTCACTCAGTATCGTATCTACCATTTCATCTTCATCTACATCCTCTTCCTTTTCCATAATATTGTCCTCAAGTACATTGCCCTTGTATAGACCCTCTATATACTCCTTCCACCTTTCTGCTTTCCCTTCTTTGCTTAGAACTGGGTTTTCATCTGAGCTCTTGATGTTCATACAAGTGGTTCTCTTTTCTCCAAAGGTCTTTTTAATTTTCCTGTAGGCAGTATCTATCATACCCCTAGTGAGATAAGCCTCTACATCTTTACATTTGTCCTCTAGCCATCCCTGCTTAGCCATTTTGCATTTCCTGTGGATCTCATTTTTGAGACGTTTGTATTCCTTTTTGCCTGCTTCATTTACTGCATTTTTATATTTTCTCCTTTCAACAATTAAATTCAATATTTCTTCTGTTACCCAAGGATTTCTACTAGCCCTCGTCTTTTTACCTACTTGATCCTCTGCTGCCTTCACTACTTCATCCCTCAAAGCTATCCATTCTTCTTCTACTGTATTTCTTTCCCCCATTCCTGTCAATTTTTTCCTTATGCTCTCCCAGAAACTCTGTACAACCTCTGGTTCTTTCAGTTTATCCGAGTCCCATTTCCTTAAATTTCCACCTTTTTGCAGTTTCTTCAGTTTTAATCCACAGGTCTCACCCAATAGATTGTGGTCAGAGTCCACATCTGCCCCTGGAAATGTCTTACAACTTAAAACCTCGTTCCTGAATCTCTGTCTTACCATTATATAATCTATCTGATACCTTTTATTATCGCCAGGGTTCTTCCATGTATACAACCTTCTTTCATGATTCTTAAAACATGTGTTAGCTATGATGAAGTTGTGCTTCGTGCAAAATTCTACCAGGCGGCTTCCTCTTTCATTTCTTAGCCCCAATCCATATTCACTTACTATGTTTCCTCCTCTCCCTTTTCCTGCACTCGAAATCCAGTCACCCATGACTATTAAATTTTCGTCTCCCTTCACTATCTGAATAATTTCTTTAATTTCATCATACATTTCTTCAATTTCTTCGTCATCTGCAGAGCTAGTTATCATATAAACTTGTACTACTGTAGTAGGTGTGGTCTTCGTATCTATCTTGGCCACAATAATGCGTTCACTATGCTGTTTGTTGTAGCTTATCCGCATTCCTATTTTCCTATTCATTATTAAACTTACTCCCGCATTACCCCTATTTGATTTTGTATTTATAACCCTGTATTCGCCTGACCAAAAGTCTTGTTCCTCCTGCCACCGAACTTCACCAATTCCCACTATATCTAACTTTAACCTATCCATTTCCCTTTTTAAATTTTCTAACCTACCTGCCCGATTAAGGGATCTGACATTCCACGCTCCGATCCGTAGAACGCCAGTTTTCTTTCTCCTGATAACGACATCCTCTTGAGTAGTCCCCGCCCGGAGATCCGAATGGGGGACTATTTTACCTCCGGAATATTTTACCCAAGAGGACGCCATCATCATTTAATCATACAGTAAACCTGCATGCCCTCGGGAAAAGTGACGGCCGTAGTTTCCCCTTGCTTTCAGCCGTTCGCAGTGCCAGCACAGCAAGGCCGTTTTGGTAAGTGTTAAAAGGCCAGATCAGTCACTCATCCAGACTGTTGCCCTTGCAACTACTGAAAAGGCTGCTGCCCCTCTTGAGGAACCACACGTTTGTCTGGCCTCTCAACAGATACCCCTGCGTTGTGGTTGTACCTACGGTACGGCTATCTGTATCGCTGAGGCACGCAAGCCTCCCCAACAAAGGCAAGGTCCATAGGTCCATGGTTCATGGAGTACGCAGACACAATAGCGCCTTTCTTGACAATCATATACAACCGCTCACTCGACGAAAGGTCTGTTCCTAAAGACTGGAAAGTAGCACAGGTCACACCAATATTCAAGAAAGGAAACAGTAGTAATTCATTGAATTACAGACCTATATCATTGACCACAATTTGCAGTAGGATTTTGGAGCAAATACCGTACTCGAACAATATGAACCAACTTGAAGAAAATGACTTATTGATACATAACCAACACGGATTCAGAAAACATCGTTCTTGTGCATCACAGCTAGCTCTTTATTCCCATGAAGTAATGAGTGCTGTCGACAAGGGATCTCAGAACGACTCCATATTCCTAGATTTCCAAAAGGCTTTTGATACCATTCCTCACATGCGACTATTAGTCAAATTGCGTGGATATGTAGTATCGTCTCAGTTGTGTGACTGGATTCGTGATTTCCTCTCAGAGAGGTCACAGATCGTAGTGATCATCGAGTAGAACAGAAGTAATATTTGGCGTTCCACAAGGTAGTGTCATAGGCCCTCTGCTGTTCCTGATTTACATAAATGATGTAGGTGATAATTTGAGCAGCCCCCTTAGATTATTTGCAGATGACGCTGTAATTTACCGTCTAGTAAAATCATCAGACGATCAATTCGAATTATAAAATGATCTAGAGAGAATTTCTGTCTGGTGGGAAAAGTGGCAATTGGCACTAAAAGAAAAGTGCGAGGTCACCCACATGGGTACTAAAGGAAATTCGATAAATTTTGGATATAAGATAAATTGCACAAACATAAGGGCTGTCAATTCGACTAAATACCTAGATACCTAGGAATTACAATTACGAGCAACTTAAATTGGAAAGACCACATAGATAATATTGGGGGAAGACGAAACAAAGACTGCGCTTTGTTGGCAGAACACTTAGAAGATGCGACAAACCCACTAAAGAGACAGCATACATTACACTTGTCCGTGCTTTGGTGGAATATTGCTGCGCGGTGTGGGATCCTTACCGGGAGGGGTTGACGGAGGACATCAAAAAAGTGCAAAGACGGGCAGCTCGTTTCGTGTTATCGCACAATAGGGGTGAGAGTGTCACTGATAGAATGGGCGAGTTGGGGTGGCAGTCATTGAAACATAGGCGATTTTCTTTGCGGCAAGGTCTATTTACGACATTTCAATCACCAACATTCTCTTCCGTATGCGATAATATTTTGTTGACACCCAGCTACGTAGGGAGAAATGCTCATAATAATGAAATAAGAGAAATCAGAGCTCGAACAGAAAAATTTAGGTGTTCCTTTTTCCCACGCGCCACTCGAGAGTGGAATGGTAGAGAAGTAGTACGAAAATTGTTCGATGAACCCTCTGCCCCAGACCGTAGGATGCTGTGTAATATTCTCGCCAGGGGCTGGTAGGCTCCTGCCCGCAGGTTACGTAGTCATCAGTTCCTTCCGGCCTCTTTATGTCCAGCAACAGCAGCTGTTCTTCCACCTCTTCTTCAGCGTTGCGGTTGACTACGTCATCTTCTGCTCTTGTTGCCAGGTACGTGGGCAGTTCTTCTTCTACTCAGCAGCTGTGCTCCAGATCGCTGACGTCAGCCACAGCTGCAAAGTTTTACGTGAAAATGACTCGCTTCATAGGGTTTAGGCGGTGTTTTGAGTCTGCCTAGCGTGTGATCTGCCACTCTCGGAAAGTCATATTCTGCTTTCTGATCGCCTCCACAATGTGAGGTGGGAGTTTCCGTGAGAGATCCTACTGCTGATGTGGACGTACTGGGATGACTGCTTCGGCAGCTCGTAGTAGTTAGCGATTCTGTAATTCCAGTGCAGCGTCAGCCTCCACAGTGTCAGGGTCTGGCGAGTCTTCCATCAAGTCGAGAACTTCGCATTGGAAGCGCTCTCTGTTCGTTTTCCTGCTGCTGGGTCGGCGAACAGGCAGCACTGTGCTTACCTTGTCGGTCTCATATACCACCAGAAGATAGTCCGACGACAGGGCTTAGTCTGCTGTGGTGGACGTGTAATGCTCGTTACCTTTGAATATGGCGATGTCGAACACGTTCGAGAGTCCTCGGTAAGGGTAGATCCTCGGATTGTACTACCCCAGTATTGGCGTCATTTTACTGGACGGCGTGCATGAGGTGACGACTGCTGAAGTTTGTGAGGCGCAAGTTCCTTTGCATGTGCTTTGCTTTGAAATCACCCGCAGTGAAACCCTGCCTCCCATTGTCAGTAGTTCGTCGATGCCAGCTACTTCCAGGTTCTCTCTAATTGGCCGACACGTTGCGATGAATGTGATGTGCCCGACAGCGGTGTTTTGGCAGCCATGCCCTTGGCCTACACGGTGGCTACAACCGGCAGGTGTTCGATGTCATGCTGCAGTGATCTCGTAATGCAAATAGCAGTGTCTCCTCCAGCTGTCAGCCTGTCGTTGCGGAAACAGTAGCAGTTTGCAAAGCGCACGTTGACCCCAGCCTTGAGGCATTTCGTGTACGAGACAAATACCGATTACCTCGCCCTGAAACTATTGGCGAAACTCACTGTGCTGGAGGTAGAGGCTGTTTGGGTTAAAGCCGCGTACTGTGAGTCCGTGGATGTGGTGGTTAGCCACGATGATTACCGAGCGAGGTGGCGCAGGGACTAGCACACTGGACTCGCATTCGGGAGGACGACGGTTCAATCCCGCGTCCGGCCATCCTGATTTAGGTTTTCCGTGATTTCTCTAAATCGCTCCAGGCAAATGCCGGGTTGGTTCCTTTGAAAGGGCACGGCCAACTTCCTTCCCCGTTCTTCCATAATCCGATGAGACCGATGACCTCGCTGTCTGGTCTCCTCCCCCAAACAACCCAACCCCCACGATGATTCCTTGTGGCTAAGGCATTGGCCGTAGAGCCGCTATGGTGCTGCCACCATGATACGCTGTTCCTGCAGGAGCTTCTTCAGTGATCGCAGAAGTGATCAGAGTTCAGCAAGGTCCTCTCTGGATTCAGGGGCGGCCATTAGGGCGACCTCCGCGGCGGAGGCAGCACGCTCCAACCGGACAGCGACTGGTGGCTGGTGTGCGACATGTTCAACGGGCCGCGACGTGGGAGGTAGGAGGGGGGAGGGGGGAGGGAAGTCGCTCCTTGCGCCGTTCGCGCACTTGCTATGCTGCTTGTGGAGCGGCTTGTACTCCAGCTTCATCAACTGACTGATTCTAGCCGCTGTGTTCTTCTGCTGATCTCGTTCTGTGGTTTTCGTCCTTTGCTGTCTGTCGCGGCGGATGCCTTCCCCTTGAAAGCGGTCGCGATACTGGTGCTATTTGCAACATTCCTTGACGGTGCTGCCCTTCCTCTCTGGTTGCTGTCGCGCTTCTTGAACACCTTGCAGCCTCTGCAGCCCTCCACGTTGCAGCACTATGGCACGTCTTCTCTCTTCACCCTGCTGCAGCCCCCGCACTTCACGCAGCCGGGGCGGCATGAAGCAGTAGCCTACTGTGCAACGTGGTGTAGGCCCTGGCGCGAGTAACATTGAATCCGCCTCTCCTTTGCTTGGAGTGGCTCAGTGGTCATCCATACCTGGGTGAAGTGCTGCAGCTGGAAGACCTTCCAGGTTTCGATGTTACCGACCAGGACGACACAAAACGGGGATATGTTCCTACACGTCCTGGGCGACTCATCAAACTTGTCGATCGGACGCAGTAGCCTAGTGCCTCCAGTCCTTCTTTAAGGTGGCTGGGTTCCATCTTCATCAGAAGGTGGGAAACTCACCGCCTTGAGGAGTTTGGGTGGGTCTGTCTATCGGTGTAGCAGTGAAGCAGCTCCTTCCTGATCAGGCACATCACTTTTCGATAGCCATCGATGGTGCTGAGTTTGATCTTGAGGTAACTGTTGCTGAATCGATCTCTTCCACCTTCTGCATGAACTTCTTGTAAGTTCTCCTCCCCCCCTCCGCCCCCCATCGGATGATGACATGTGGAGGGAGAGGAGGCTTCCACGCCTGTGACGGCTCAGAGTCACTCACACAAGCATAAAATACGGCTCGAGCACTTTGGCCTTGGCAGTATGCCTCCTGCTGGCGACAACGAATCCCTCTTGGTCCTTATCCA